>NC_080106.1:17018333-18367500 GCF_950005125.1 Chionomys nivalis | reverse complement strand
GGACTTAATTACATTTTAAAGATGCAGATTAAACAGGAGCTTTTCTTTAAAGGGCAGATGCTTCCATTAGTTCACATATAAAATGGTAGTTCATTTACAACTAGTCAAGCATCTTTATAAATTAAAGTACCTTTTCCATACACAAGACAATGAATAACTATGAAAATGTTCTACCTGCCAGAGCAACCCCCCTCTGTCAGGAAACTGGGACTTTGGTGTGAAATGCAATCCTGAGTCAGCTGTATTGGAGATATAGTTCAAGAATTTACATTTTATTTAGTATTTGTTGTTATCGCTGATGTGAGTTCACACACTCTAGCCTGGACTTAACTCTTGATATTTGTGCCTTTACCTCATATGTACTGACACTACAAGCAAGTCTCACCATGCCCAGCTAGAAATTTTCATTTTAAACCAACATCTTAGATGATTTTGCTATAAATGGTCTCCTGACTTTTTTGGTGAAATTTAAAAAAAAAATAATAGTTAACTATTAATTTTTAAATATTATCTATGACTCGGGGGATGGCTCAGATGGTAAGTACTGGTCTCACAAGCACAAGTTTCACACTCCACTCCTCAGAACCCAAGTAAAATTGCCAGGCATAGTGGTGTGTTTGCATTCCCAGTACTAGGGAGGCAGAAAGAGGAGGATTCCAGGGCTGCAGTGGCTTGCCAGCTTAACCTAATTGGTGAGGTCCAGACCGAGACTGCGGTCTCAAAGGAAACGTATAGTACTTCTGAGGGTGACACACAAGGACATCTCTTGCCTTCTGCATGCATGTACTCTGACATGCATTTACACCTGCACCCGCATATATGTACCTACCGATCATAAATGCATGCCCACATGTACAAGCACATACACAAACACAGGACTTTATCATCTTTTTTGAGTAACTTGTAGAGTTTGACTTTTACATTAAGTAATTGGGATTATCCCTCCTACTGAAAACAATTGGGCAAAGTGTATAAAATAGAAGAATCTGAGGCTTAGTCATATTAAAATACTAGAAAATTGTGAGGTCAACTTGGGAGGCATCTGAAAGAGATGAACCTAGCATTTAGAGACCCATCTACCTGTAGAACTGTCTATCAATTTCTACAGGATCTCCGTTTAAAGACTGCTCAGAGGCTTTGAAGTTTCAAAAATATTACAAAAATTATGAAACACAGGGGCAATGTTTGCATGCAAAGGCCACTAAGAAGAATGTGATATTTGACGATGTCTACAAGCCAGGGTCAACCTGAAACAGACCAGTCAAGGACAGATAACTAGCTCCAGTTAACTAGAAATCCTGGTGTGCTTTAGCTATTGGGGAGGTACTGGTGCTCTTGGCCACTCCAGAGACTGTATTATATCTAAATTTATATCTTACAATTTTACAATAAAGACTGTGGAGTCTGAGGCTGGGGTGAAAACCTGCTAGTTCAGAGAGGCTGAGGAGCAACTGGCTGAACTTGTTCCTTTGCTAGCATCTCAAAAAGGAAAGTATCCTTCTGCTGTGGGAAACCAAAAAGTCCATCTCTACTACTTCCTGTCCATCCCTTATCCATCTTCCAGACTCGCTCTGACTCTCTATAACTACTTCCTGTGCATCCCTTGTCCATCTTCCTGACTCTCTCTGACTCTCTCTAATACTTCCTGTGCATCCCTTGTCCATCTTCCGGACTCTCTCTGACTCTCTCTAATACTTCCTGTGCATCCCTTGTCCATCTTCCGGACTCTCTCTGACTCTCTATAACTACTTCCTGTGCATCCCTTGTCCATCTTCCGGACTCTCTCTGACTCTCTATAACTACTTCCTGTGCATCCCTTGTCCATCTTCCGGACTCTCTCTGACTCTCTATAACTACTTCCTGTGCATCCCTTGTCCATCTTCCGGACTCTCTCTGACTCTCTATAACTTTTTCCTGTCAACTAGTTGCTGACTCTGCCTCCTGACCCCAGGTTGCTTTTATTCAATTAACAGTCTTGGGTTTCACAATGTGACTGAATATCCTCTAACAAGAGACAAACTTGAATAGGTCTAATGGGAAGGTAAAATTGTCCTGATCCATCAGTTGCCTCATTAGGTAAACACTGGTCCTCAGTTAAAGCTAAATGTGGATTCAAGAAAGATCATACATTAGACAGAAGCAAGAAAGCCAACACCCAATAGAAAGAGACTCCTATGGACGATTCAGATGATGGAATTGTTGGCCATGGCTTATGTTGGAAGTGGCTGGGCTTTGTGTAGGACACCTTGATATATTTGGATTTCAAACTCTTGGTTTGAAGAGTTTTCAAACTCTTTTTTTTGTTTTGTTTTGTTTTTGTTTTTTGTTTTTTTTTCAAGACAGGGTTTCTCTGTGGTTTTGGAGCCTGTCCTGGAACTAGCTCTGTAGACCAGGCTGGTCTCGAACTCACAGAGATCCGCCTGCCTCTGCCTCCCGAGTGCTGAGATTAAAGGCGTGCGCCACCATCGCCCGGCTAGGAGTTTTCAAACTCTTGATCTGTGGTTTGCAAGTATTTTTCCCACTTTGTTGGTTCTCTCTCTCTCTCTCTCTCTCTCTCTCTCTCTTTCTCTCTCTCTCTCTTTTACTTTTACTGATAATGTTCTCAGATACCAAAACAAAGCTTATAGTTTTCATGAAAATTTTAAGAAAAAGAGGTTAAGAATTGGAAAGAGAATAAGAGGGGGTACATTGGAGGGTTTAGAGAGAGGAAAAGAGTAGGGGAAATCATGTAATTACAAGTATGTTAGGTTTAATGGTTGTATGACATACAAGAGGCATTGGCTTTACCTCAGCACCACAAAATGTACAAAGAAATAATAATAACTGGTGCCTTTTGAACTAATTTTTATGTGTAGTGTGAGAAAATGGTCCAGTTGAACTCTTGTACATGTGAATATCTGGATTTTCCAGCACCATTCATTGATGAGATTGTCATCTTTTTCACTGCATGTGTAGTTCTGGATTTTTTTTTTCCTGTTCCATTGATCGATATGTCTGCTTTTATGACAAGACTGTGCTGTTCTGGTTACTGCGGCTTTGCTCTTTTACTCAAGACTGCTTTGGCTATTGAGGCCTTTTGTGGTTTCATATGAGTTTTAGGAATCTCTTTATTCTTCTGTGAAATGTAACGTTGGAATTTTGATGAAGATAATGTTGAATCTATAACTTCAGATAACATAAACATATTATCAGAATTAATTCTTCAAATCCAATGATACAGGGTATATTTAGTTCCTTTCATTGTTGCTCTGGGTGTATAGATTTCTCCTCCTTGGTAAAGTTTATTCATAATTTTTTTGTTGGTGGTGTAAATGGTAGTGATTTCCTAATTTCTTTTTCTGATAGTTCCTATTGTTATTATAAAGAGCTACTACTGATTGTTTGCCTTGATTTTTAATCTTATTTTTTACTGAATTAATTTGTCAGTTCTAATAATTTTCAGTGAGAGTCTTCAGGGTTTTATATGTATACAACCAGGCATCTGTGAACAATTTTACTTCATCCCTTTTAGATAACTTTTATTTTCATCTTTCCTGTGTAATTTATGTTTGGCTTGAATTTCCTGGGCTCTGTTGACTGAAAGAGGGGAGAGTGGCCATCTTTATCTTATTCCTGGTCTTTATGGAAAGCTTTCAACTTTTCAGTATTGTTATGGCTAATCTTGTGTTAACTTGACCATACCTGGAATCAAGGAGAATCTAAGCAGTTGAACACACCTGTGAAGGATTTTCTTGACTGGATTGTTTGAGGTGGGAAGGCCCACTCTAAATCTGGGCCATACCTTCTGATGAGAGCCTACGCAAAAGTGCACTTTGTGTTTGCCTGCTACCCTCACTCTAGCTGGCAAGTTCATCTCTCCTGTGGCTGAGGTATTCCTTCGCTGGTATTAGAACCTACTTTGGAATTCCAACGCAGACAGAAGGCCAGCTAAAACATCCAGCTTCGTGAACTGAATAGCTACCAGATTCTTTGCCTTTTTGGCTGGAAGTCGGCCTTCGTTGAACTAGTGGACCATAGCCTGTAAACTACTCTAATAAATCCCCTCTTAATATGTATATATTCATTCTGTCAGTACTGTGCCTCTAGAGAACACTGACTACACAAGTATTAAGTATGATGTTAATTATGGGTGTTTCATTTATGTTTTTCTGTGTCTGAAGATAATTATTTTTAGTCTTAGTATGTTGAATGTTTTTATCACTAAAGGATGACTTTTGTTGATGCTTTTTCTGTGTTAGTCCAGAGGATCATACTGGGTTTTTTTCCCCATACATCTGTTAATATGGTATATCATATCGATTGATTTTTGTTGAGCAATTCTTACAGTCCATAAATAAATCTCTCTTGATCATGACGAATGATCCTTTTAATGTGCTATTGGATTTGGTTTGCTAGTACTTTATTGTTGAAGAATTTTGCATGTGTGTTTGCCTGTAATCTTCTTTTATTGTAGTGACATTGTCCTTTAGTATTGAGGTAATTCTGGCTTTATAAAATGAGTAAGAGCTTTACCTCTCCTCTTCAGTTTTCTAGAAGAGTTTGAGAAAGAGTGGTGTGATTTGAATAATAGATGTCTCCCATAGTCTCAGGCATTTAGATACATGGTCCTCAGCTGATGGCACTGTTTGGATTTGTTTAGGTATGACCTTGGAATAAGTATGTCACTGGCGGCAGGCTTTGAGAGTTTAAGGATCATTTAAGAGTTTAGAGCCATTTCTAGCTCATTCCCTATCTACTTTGTGCTTTCAGTGTAAGATGTGAGTTTCAGCTTGTTTCTCCTGCTACCATGCCTGCTGCTTCCTTTCCATGATTGGCTCAGCCCTCCGGAGTCACAAACCCAAATAAACTCTTTGTTCTGTAGGTTACCGTGGTCATAGTATCTTCTGACAGCAGCAGAAAAGTTACCAATACAATTGGTATTCTTTAATTGTGCCATAGAAGCCCACTGTGAAGCCATGCGGCTCTAGGCTTATTTGATGGAAGGTCTATTACTCATTATTGATACATTCTAATTCTTCTTTACTCATTTTAGTAACATGTTTGTTTCTAGGAATCTATTAATTTCTATGTTGTATTTTCAATTTCATTTATCCACAGATATTTTTCAGTTTTCTGTTTAATTTACTCTTTAATATGTTGATTGTTCCAGGGCATATTATTTGATTCCCATGTGTGATTGTTAGTGTTGTCAATGTGAAAAATCTGTAATCACTTGAGAGACCAATTTCTTGACATTTTTGTCATGGAATATCTTAATTATCTTATTTAACATGGAAAGACCCATCTTAATTGCCGGTGGGACAATTTCTTTGACAGAAGATCTTGGACTATAGAAATCGAGCTGAACATGTGTGTATTTACTGCTCTCCTGACTGTGTGTATGATTCAGTCATCTGCTTAAAGTTCCATCTCCACCATGGTTCTAACTTGAACTGTGAGCTGAAATTAGCCCTTCTGCTCTAATGTTGCTTTCCTGGGGAGTCTTATCATAGCCACAGGGGAAGGAACAAAAACACCATATATTATTGAACTTCCTAATATTATTTTGTTACTAATTGGAAGAGATATTTGGTCTGACTTTAATCTTGATTTGTTATGGTATTTTTGTGGCCTAACATATGCTTTGTCACAGAGCGTTTTCAATGTGTGTTTGAGAAAAATATATAAATGCTATTATAAGGGAGGTCAGCCAGGAAACCAGATCCCTTTAGTCCAAGGTTGACATTGTCAATAAAAGGATTTCGACACATATTCAGTAGGCCCACAAGCAGAGGGTTTATTTAGGAGATGAAGTATTTAGGAAAAGTTAAGCACTGGTGAGCAGTTCAAGGGACCTAGTGAGCGAAGACTCCACATGGACAGTTGGGGTGTTGCTTCTTATAGTAGTGAGAGGGGCATGGTTAGCAGGGAATCCATGTGACTTGTTCCACCGTTTGTGATAAATAAGTTATGTGATGAATTGCATAACCATAACATGTCTTGGCTGCATGCACAGCATTGACCTGAAGCTGCAGGACATACATAGTGGCCATTTTCTCTTGACTTTGTTCTGCCTGGTGAAATGGCACTATCAAAGGTCATATACTCGTCATCTAGTGAGAGTCGGAGGAAACTGCGTGTGTTTAGACATTTTGGGAATGACGATAATGTTAAAGATCCAAGCTAGAATCTGAGAGAGCCAAGTTCCTTTCATTTCTCATTATGTGTAAAATGAGGCAGGGTGGGGTGGAGTGAGGCGGGGCGGGGCATAACTTTTAGTCCTGGTGGATGGGATGCGACTTTATGTCTGTTTGGTTGATTTGGTGCAACATATCAAGGCATGTGTTCCCCTGTGGATTTTCTGTCTAGATCATTTGCTCATTGTTGAAACCATAATATTGAAATCCCCGCTGTATCGATTTGTACTTTTTCACCTCACATCTATTCATTTGTTGTGTATGTAATAGGTGATCCAGTGTTGGGTGAGTCTGTTTAAGATTGGTAGATTCTTGTGATGGGTTGTTTCCTTTATCTAACGAACAGTCTTTGTCCCAATTTTGGTCTGATACAGATACAGCAACTCATGCTCTCGTCTAGTTGCTGTGTCTGTGAAATAGTTTTCTGCCATTCCATCAGTTGAAAACCTATTTGTGGCATTAAATCTAAAGTGAACTTTGACAGCATATAATTGGATCATGTTTTTAAGCCATTCTGCGAATCTCTATCTTTTGATTGAAAGTTTATTCTATTTACACTTAAAGTAATTACTGATAAGGAATGTCTTCCTTCAGTCTGCATTTCTCAGTATATAACTCATAGTTTCTATCAGTTTCCACATTAGAGTCGTATTTTCTATTGAGTTAATTTTTATAGAGCAATGTTTTAATTTCTCTTCATGTTTCCTGTGTCTATTCTGCAGCCATTCTTGGTAGTTACAGAAATGCACCACTGCCTTCAGCTTTAACATTCTAATTTAAATTCCTACCAACTTGACTTAAAGTAGACTAAAAGCAGTGCCATATACCTCTGTGATGTTGCTTAACATGACTTCCAGTTCAAGCAAAGTAGGCCAGACTCAGAAGACAAATGTGAATGTTTCTCTGATGTAGAACTTAGGTTTAAAGTGTGTGTGTTGCAGTCATGAAACTAGACAGGGGATCTGGAGAGAGGAGAGAGATCTTAAGGGAAGGGGAATAAAGATGCAATTGAATAAGCGTGATAAGAAAGGAGAAATGGGCCTTCCCTGGTGAGGAGAAGAGCCAGCAAGAGGGGGCCAGAAGGTGTCAGGAAGATAGATCCATGTATAAGTGGGACAAATGAACACCAAATAAAATGAGAGATAGGAATGAAACAAAAACCCATTATTTTGTATGTTAACCTTAAAAATGATTTTAAAATGTTACAAAATTGTATCTGAACATACTAGAAACTCAGAAACACGGGGAAATAACTGGGATTTTTTTAAATGTGTTAATATCTTGAGTCACATAGCAAAATAAAAGTAAAAGGCTGGCCAGATGGCTCAGCTGTGCGGACCTGATGATCTGAGTCCCATCACTAGAACCCCAGAGAACTTCCAGAAGTTACCCCTCTGCTTTCACACACACGCCATGGGAAGTGTGTGCATACTTACATGCATTAACTTGTGCATACACACGACAACAATAAAAATAAAATAAATTAATAAGATAAAAATGGAGCCTCAGCATAGCCTGGGCTGGCCTTGAGCTCACCACATAGCTGAAAATGACCTTGAATTCTTGATCCGCCCACTTCCATTCTCTAAGTGCTAGGATTACAACCACAACCGTGTCTGGCTTGTTATTTAACATCTATTTAAGGGCAAGTCTAATGACAACAGATTTCCTCAGCTTTTCTTTATCAAAAAATACCTTAATTTCTCCCTTTCTTTCTGTTTTTCCTTGAGACAGGTCTAATGCAACTGAAAATGACCTTGAGTTCTTGAATTTCTGGACTTCCTGCTTGTGTCTCTGAAGTGCTGAGGTCACGGAGCGCAGCTAGTTGGCTAGTCTCCAACTATACTACGTCCTCGGCCCCTTCCTCTCCCCGACTTTTCAAAGACAGTTTTGCTGAATAAAGGATTCTGGATTAATTGCTTATTTCTCTTTCAGTTCTCTATTTCTGACTGGCAAGGTTTTTGTTGATTTGATGACAGTCTTTTGAAAAACCCTCTCAGTGGCACTTTCTAGGTGGTATTGCTGCTTCTTTGGAGAAACTTCCTGCATTGTCTTCTGACAGTGCCGTAGTGTTCCTTGGAGGCAGTTGAATTTGGTAGATTTTTATATGTGTGCTTTTCATGAAATCTGGGCATTCAACCATCATCTTTGAATACTATCCCTCTCCTTCTTTGGAGTAGTCTTTCTCTTGAGGATCATAGAATATAGACTTTTATCTGCCTGAATCCTTTAGATTATTTCCATTTGTGTGTTTTTTTTCTTTCTGTTTTTCAGACGAGATAATTCCACTTGTGTTGAAATTAGCTAATTGTACTGCCCACTCAAATCTATTTCTGGCTATTTCGGGGGAATTTTTCATTTCAGTTCTTAAACTTTTCAGGTCACAAATACCTGTTGCTTCCTTTGTCTATTGGTTCCTTATTTTGTTCATAATAATGTTCTGACTTTCTCCAGATCCTCTTCTGAGACCTTTAAGCTCTGCTAGTTTCATCTTTGAATGGACCTTTCTTTACTTTTTTTTTTTAATGTCTTGTGACTTATTTACATCAGTACTTTTACAAAACTGAATCTGACTCTGAAAACCATTTCCTATTTTTTGCTTTAAAAATGTTGTAGGTTAGCCGGGCAGTGGTGGCGCACGCCTTTAATCCCAGCACTCGGGAGGCAGAGGCAGGTGGATCTCTGTGAGTTCGAGACCAGCCTGGTCTACAAGAGCTAGTTCCAGGACAGGCTCCAAAACCACAGAGAAACCCTGTCTCGAAAAACAAAAAACAAAACAAAACAAAAAAAGCCAAAAAAAAAAATGTTGTAGGTTATCTTTTTACTGGAGGACAGCTAGAAATATAAAGTCAAGATTTTAGGTCTTCTCTGATCCTGACCTGACTTAAAATGGGACACGTATGCAGTGACTGTTAAACATTTGCTGTGGTTCCAAAAAGAAAGGTCCCCCACACTCTGATGCATTCGAATACTTGCTTCCCAGTTGGAGCTGCCTTTCCAGAAGGTTTAGGTGATGCAACCTTGCTGGAGGAAGTACATCACTGGGGGCAGACTTTGAGATTCAAAGCCTCATGCCACTTCCAGTTCACTTGCTTTCTCTGCTCTGTGCTTGTGTTTGAAGATGTGAGCTCTCATCTTCCTGCTCCCGCTCTCAGGCCTGCTGCTTGCCGCCACACCCCCTGCCATGATGGACTCTTCTCCCTCAGGAGCCATAAGCCAAAATAAACTCTTTCTTCCCTAAGTTGCCTTGGTTACGGTGTTTATCACAGCAAGAGAAAAGTGACTAAAACAGCATCCTACTTCTTAAACATCTCTTTTCAAGAAAGGAACAAAGACGAATTTGCAAGGAAAAAGTGTGTTGACTGTCTGTTGTAGTATGAAATGTAAACCAAGGTCCTTCCACGTGTTCTGCAAGGATTCTGCCACTGAGATACATCCCTGGCCTTTTTGTTTTGTTCAAGGTGTCTTGCCACTAACTGGATAGCCCAGACTAGCCTAGAATTTGTGATAATTCTGCCTCACCCACTCACTCACTCACGTGTGGGACTTACCTGCATGTACTGCATGATTGGCCTTTGGTTGGCTATTTAAATTCCTTAGAAGTTCCTTTGGTTGTTGCAAAGAATTCCAGCAATGGTTGCCTAGCTCTGTGTCTTTCCCTTTACTCTCAGGAGCTACAGTTAGTGCTTAGAGAAGAGATACCCTGCGTGGTCCCTGTATTTATTGGACAGGGCCTCTTCTTCCCAGCTTGCCTCCCATACTGGTGTTCAGGTCTTCCCGGAACATGTGTATAACTACCAGACAAGAGATTGGTTGTGCTGGGGGACTAGAGAAAGAGTAGCTAACATTTGACCGAAATCAGACTGAACTCAATCACTGTCTAGCTCTTTCACTGAAAGCTGAAGCCCTTTAAATTCAAAACACTTAGCTTAGGCAGGGCCTGGTGGGACAGTTGCTGTCCAGATGGTGAGCTGGATTCCTAGTGTTTCCTTCTGCACTGTTTTCCCAGAATGGTCCACCTTGGAAACAATTCACGTATTATTTTTACTACTCGTTATTTAGTTGTTGTTTTGTTTTTTAAAGAAAAGTCCACTTTATTGCTGGGGATGTGGCTCAGTTGGTGGTGTGCTTGGCCGGTATGTGTGATCCGTGGCACTACAAATGCCTATAACATCAACATTCAGGAAGGAGGCACAAGGAGAATCAGAAGTTCAAGGTCATCCTTGGCTATGTAGGAAGTTGATGTCATCCTAGGATATCTCTCCCTCTCTCTCTCTGAAACAAGTATATCACACTTCCATAGCTGTGGGATATCTCTGCACTCATTGTGACATCCAGGAGCCGGATGAACACGGAAGCAGCAGCGCATCCTTTCGCTCACATTTGCTACTTTCTCTCTTCACATTCACCCTAAATTCAGCCACACACATTTGTCAAACTCCCAGTTTATTCTGCTCTTTCTGCCCCCTTTTGAGGATATAACAGTTATCAAAACCAGACGTGGTCCCTGCCCTCAAGGAGCTCTCCGTGGATTGGAAGGGGCTGACTTGCATCAAAAAAGGGCACAAATAAATGTAAATCTGCCACTGTAATAAACGGTACGTGAAAAGGAATGTGCGTTTATACAGGGTTTGACCTAAACAGAGCAGGCTTTCCTGGCGAAGTGAATTGTGCTTGAAGTGCAAAGCAGGGAAGGAGGAGGCATGCCCTGAGAGGGAATGGTAGTGCCACATCCTGGACAAGAGAGCCCCAGGGCTGGAGGTGGCGCTCACTGCTAGAGTGTGTGCAAGACCCTGAGGAGAGGGAGAAGAGCATGGTGGCGTGGCTAACTGCAGATGGTTACAGGGGTGGGGCACTGTATAAGGTGGGGCTAGACAAAGAAGGGCCCAAGCCCTTCGTGATGCTCACAGCAGGGGTGTCAAGGACTGAGTGACTGACGTAGCCAGGGAGAAGAACAGAAGTGGGTGCAAGTGGGAAAGGTCTTCCCAGGCTCGCAGCCCCGCACAGCAGTGCTTGCCATAGTGGCGAGAAGTCTTTCTGAACGCCTCCTGCGATGCTGACTGCTCTCTTGAAACCTAGCGCTCTCACCGTGGCTAGTGCGCCCAAGGCACTGTGTGTCCAGTGCCCGTGCTGGCCTCGCTGCCAGTGGCCAGTACAGTGGCTACACTCAGGTACTGCTGAAGTAGAACCAGTATAGATGAAGAATCGAATCTTAATTTTTTTTTTTTTTTTTTTTTTTTTTGGTTTTTCGAGACAGGGTTTCTCTGTGACTCGAATCTTAATTTTTATTTAAACCCCGTGGGCTTATTAAGTGTATGTGTATGGCACCCGCCTGAGTGTATGTGTGTGACCAGCTAGGTGCAGGTGGCTGTGGAGGTCAGAAGGGGGGGGCTGTGACCCACATGACATGGGGCCTGGGAGCAGAACTCCACTCCTCTTCGAGAGCAGCCAGTGTTCTTCACCTCCAGCCATTGCCCCTACCCCTAGTTTTTATAAATTTGAAGATAAATGAAAATGGCACAGGAGGCTGGGGGACATCCTATTAGACAGAGCACTGGCTTGACTCTGAAGTCCATTTTCATTACTCACGTCCCTACCCAAGATGATATTTTGTTTTACTTTTAAGGAAATAAAATAGTGTTCTTTTCTGTATGCTAAAGATAAGGAAGAAGGTGTCTAAGAACCTATAAAAACACCCTCTTCTTTGCACGTTGGTAACGGAAGTGAGCTTCAAAAGATCAGTGGTCTCTGAGAGAATCTACCAGACTTACTCTTCCCACCTTGCCTTAAATATCCTCCCCCTCTCATCAGAGGAGTTCTAGCATGCGTTAAATTAGGTAACTATTCGATGACTTAGTATTTTCTTGGCAAGCCACAATTACACATAAAGTATTTTATTCTTTGGGGACTGTGTCTTATTCACACAGAACCTATAGCTCATAGAATCATATTAATAATAGGCCCTAAATGAATATTTGATAACTAAATAAATGAATAGTGACATGAATGGCCATACCGTAGTCTCTTCTCTACAGATTTATCTGTATCAACTGTCACCTCTGGTGACCAGGGTTGGGGCTGCCCTTTAACCACATATTCATCCCGTGTCCATTGAGCAATCTTTGGAAAGAATTTTTACACCTCCCCCCCCCCCAAATAAAAGATACGTAATATTCTAATTACTATTTAACCACCTTAAAGGGAGAATCCAAAGTGCTGGCAGAAAAGGTACCTTGGTGACAATAAGGTTCCATTGTCCTTTATGACCTCTGATAAGGTTTGTCTCTGCTTCAGATTTGAGATGGCACTGATGGTCTAAGAAAAGAAGAACAGTTTCCTTGTAGCATTTCCCTGAGCTGGCTGTACTACACGCGGTCATCCTGAGGTGACATCGGCAGGCATGTTGGGTTTACCCCTGGGGTCCTTTTCTCTCCAAAAATGTCAGGTCTGCTACCACAATCTAGAAGGGAAAGAACTTCTGTTACCTGGGGACAGACAGACTTCCTCAGCGGGTTAGGTGAGCCAGCGAAGGAAGAATCAGGGTGCCTAAGGGACAAGTTTGGAAATGGAAACTTGCCATGAGGTATTTCCTTACAGGGATGCATAGTCACAACGGAGATGGAAGTGGGTGACCGGAGACCCCGGACTTCGGCCACAGTCTGCCCCTCACCCTGCCGTCCACTCCAACAAAGCATTTGGGAGCTCAGTGCTTCAATCTAACTATGAGGCGATTCTCCCCTGGAAATCCCCACAACCCCTTCTTGGGTGACTTTAGAAGCGGTAAATGATTCACCTCTGTGAAGTTTTTTCAAATTCTTCTACAAAACAAATTCTGCACAGAGGTTGTTAACGCCGGTGCTGATTGCTGGTATTAGAAGCGTACAGGTCATACGCGGGGTTAGAGGGACGGTGCCTAATGCAGGCTGACTCCACGTTATGTTACCGGGTGGAGTCTTACTAACACATCTTTTCTTTCCTTCAGTCTAGAAGGCGCTATTGATGCTTTTCTTTTTCTAGAAAGCCAGGGCCATAGTGAATCGTGGGTAGATTTGTTCTTTCAGTGTATTTGGCAATTAGTTTGGAATATTAGAATTTCATAATTTTTCCTAGGTATTTTTCCTTTTTGCTTCATCATTCTCAATGAAGAAACAAAATAGTATGAAGAGAAGCTAGAGATTTCTCTGGAAACATACCATAGTCCTCTGGGGAATAGTATCAGGTGGTGCTCTACCACGCACTGGGAGTCACCCTGGCCCAGGGAGTAAAACATGGCCCCTTTGAATCATAACGCAACTCTTCATTTCTCTTCCCATAGCTGCTCCCAGCATTTCTTATCTCTTGCCCTACTAAATCATCACACACACACACACACACACACACACACACACACACACACACACCCCAACCCCTGTCCAGTGCACCCAGTAGGGGGGAGGGGGCAAAGGAGACAAAGTCATTTATATAATGTGTCTCCCTGCTGAGCCCCTAATGGCCGAAGCCTTTGTTCTGCCTTTGGTGGCTGCCCGTGATGGGCAGGAAGCTGCTGTCTCCCTTTGTTCCACGGGCTTATTCAGCAATTTAGATCCATCATAAAAATCAAATATGCATGTTGCAATCGCCTTGCGAACAACAGCTTCAATTTTCACTTTTCTTTAATTTGAACTCCACAGGGGAAGAAAGAGAAAGAAGGGAAAAAGGGAAAATGGGAGTAAGAAAAAAAATTTGCTTTGTATTTTTGCTTAGTGGACTGTAAAAATAGTCAGTAATGAAAAAAATATATATATTTTTAAATCTCATAGCTGCATTCCGTTCAAAATGAGACATACCACCAAAGTAGGCCAGTAGAATCCCTCCATAAAAAAATACTCTCAAGCCATTCTGGTTAGTGCAGGCTCTAGACTTGAATTAACGAGTAAAGAAAAAATATATATGTGAGCAGTACAAAGGAGCAGGAGGAGGACTCTTTGGGCTTAAGGAGTCACCCTGTTGAGAGAGAGACCTCTGCACCATTTCTGATTATAGCCCAAAAGAATGTTTCATGTTCACACACTGTCATGAGTTTCTTGTGTTTAAAAAAAAAAAAATTAGGAAAAGGTTCAGAGAGGGAGTGAGCCAGTACATTTAAGGACGTGTTTTCTCTCCAAATAAAAATGAATACATTGACAGTGATGTTTCTGTCCATTTATTGATTTGCACACTATATTTAAAAATTTCCCAGAACTTCAAAGGTTGTGTTCCCCAGAGTTCAAATAAATTTACATCAGCAGCTTTGGTATTGATTATTCAGAAAATACAGAAACCCTTTACCTACTCCATTATTAGACTTGAGCAGTGACTTTACAGAAGGGGTTTTGCCCTAATAAAAACAATATGGCCAATATTTTTTGATTTATTAAAAAATAAAAGATCTGAAGAACCGCCTCTTTATGCCTGCTTTCACTTAATAATATAGTGGGTCCTCCCCTCCCCCTACTCTCTTTCTTTTTTTCTTTGAGAGACAAGGTCTTACTGTGTAGCCCAGAAGTCCTCCTTTTGCGTCTGCTTCCCAAGTGCTAGGATTACAGGTAGATAACATGTTTTGAAGGTTCAGGCCAGCCTTGAACTCAGCCAGTTTAAAGGTTCTTTGCCTGTTCTTGCACCTTGAGATCTTACAGGGTAAATCCAGGGAGACGTGCGGTCGTCATCGAAAGACACACTGAGTGCAGCGTGGCCAACATAAGGCTCCGTGAGCACAGTGTAGGGGAGAAGAAAGCAACAAAAAGCAACAGAAACGTCCCTCAGGATCACTGTCGCTGGCGAAGGATTTGATCGGAGTGAAGCTTCCTCCTGAAGATGGACCAGCCAGTCTTGTGTCAAAACCAATTTCACAAGTTTGATCCAGCTATGACAGAAACCCACCTGGTTGTGCTTGACTAAATAGAGATGGGCAAAGAGGGGTTCCCTTCTCCAGCATGATTGATCTTTCTTTTAAACTCCCCAGTTTCAGAGAGAGAACCTCTGGCATTTGCAAGTGTTCACTTTAGAACAGTTCGCCGATGCATGTAATCCTTGCTAACCGAATCCCATTTTCTCAGAATTTGATTTCTCAGCCTTCTTGTGTCCTGGTACAGTTTAGATTTACTTTAGGCTGTAAGTGAAAGAGAGGTGTACCCAAGACATTCTAGGATCAGAAATAAATTTAATATTTGGATTGTTTTCAGTTGCCGCCATTAGAAATACCTATACTTACCAAAAAAAAAATGTAATTAAAAAAATGGATTCCATATGATTTAAGCTGACATATGACTCATGAAATTTGTCTTTGTCTTGAATATAGCTGTCCTGGAAAGAGTGGTAGAATTAAGACGGATAAAAGCACCTGCAAATTTATAGTATTGGATAAAGCCTTTAATCGTGGACTATAACTCAGAAGCTATGATCCTGGGCTGCCTCAGCTTTCTCCCTTCGTCCCATCTTCTAACACTACTCCACATCTCTGAGGAGCGTCGACAGATCTCAGACCTTGTAACTTCTCATTAAAGTCAGGGCCATCTGCTGGCCTTCTATGTTTCCAACTTCCCTCATGTGAGGAAAGATGCTAGACAGATGTATTAAATGATAAGCATCTCATCTTGGAGGATGAAACCTTTTCTCTTTGAGTTGAAGCTAATTTAACATACATGTGTATATATCTAATTGAATGTCCCCCCTCCCCCCTCTGCTATTTCAGCCTTGTCTTCCCAAGAAATGAGTTGTGGAAGACCTGGAGGAAAATTATTTCCGGCTGTCCTGTTTACATTTGAGGCCATTCCAGTCACTGCTCTTGTTCTTGGGCATGCTCTGTTTTGGCTCTTAGCTGAAATCTTTTCAAGTGTTCCCTTTCTCCCTCAGTGTTAAGTGCATGCTGGACTCGTAAATCTCAATTGCTGAAGCCATCTCCCCTCCTTATAATCACACAGATATTGAGAACACACTTGTACTCTGTAGCACGAGGATACAGCTCAGAGCCGTGCGTTGGATTCCTGGCACCATACAAACCAGGTGTGGTGGTATAAACCTAATCTAAGCACTTGGAAAGTCGAGGAAGAAAGATCAGAAGTTCTAGGTTAGACTATCTCCATTCTAGTTCTGGGTCCATCCACGGCCAACTCTATGTTTGGCCAAGTTAAGCCTTTGTACTTTGATTTACAAAAGTGATCCCGTGACGATAACAGCACCCACTACACAGCACAGGGTGCGTTAAGGAGAGTAGTCAGTAGTCACAGTAGTGAGTGGTCAGAGGTAGGCTTTCTAGGTTAGTGGGCGGAGAAGCAGAGAGAGATATCCAAATGGGGCTCTGGTTGCTTGTCTCTCTTTTTGTTGTTGTTGCTGCACTGGTACATGTCACCACCTCTAGCAACCAAAGTGTTCATCAGGTTTCCCCCTGATAGTCAACCTCCATGGATGGTGATGGGCAGGCGGGTTGCTTTCAGGGGACAGCAAATAGCAGAGGTGGGCTTTCTTGTAGCACCGCATTCGTTAGAGCAGCAAGCCTTTGTCCCCGAAGCGGATCTGCATGGCATGTCAGAGTCTCGCAGGCATGTTTAGAAAGGGCTCAGTAAACATTACCAGGAATGGTGCCAGTGTATGTTCGGCTGCAAGACCCATCTCTGTTTGCAGTGCCTCAAATGACTGCACCATCACCCATGTAGAGCAAAAGAGCCAGTGTCGTGTTAGGCTAAGGGTGTGGCTCTGGACCTGCTTCCTGGGTTCTACTCTTAATTTCTCCAATAGCAGAGCAACAGCCCCAGAGGCCACAGTCTCTCTGAGCCTCTGTTCCTCCTTCTGTGGACAGAAATAGTGAGAGCATCCATGCTCCTGGGATTGTTAGGAGCATCAAGTATGTTAATACACACTCACGAACAGTGCTTTATTTTTCTCATTTTTTTCTTCTTCACTGTTTCAGTCAGTATTCTATTGGTGTGAAAAGACACCATGACCAAAGCAACTTATAAACGAAAGCATTTTATTGGGGGCTGGCTTACACTCTCAGAGGATGAGTCCATGATCATCATGGTGGGGAGCAAAGCAGCTGGCCAGAGGCCCAAGCCACTTGGGCCAATATGGAGCATCAGAGACCCGAATGACCCCAGGCCCAAGTGACCCACTGCCCAGAAGCATCAGAGGCCTGAGCAACCAGCCACCTGGAAGCATCAGAGACCCAATTGACCCATGGCTCTAGTGACCTGCCACCTAGGAGCATCAAAGGTCCAAGTGAACTGCTGTCCAGAACCCAGAGGCCCAAGAGCCACCAGAAATGACGATTGACCAATTGGAGCAACAAAACAGCAGTGGTTTCCAGAAGCTATCTTAAGAAGTTCCTCTGGGAAAGAGCACCTGTGTCCCAGCCAGCATACACTGCCATTCTTGATATGAGATACCCTGCTGGTGCAGTGACCACGGGAACCTCAACCTCACCTACACCTAAAGGAGTGATTACTGGAATCATGGTCCTGCCTCTACCTGGAGGAGCAACCACCAGAGCTGTGGCTCCACCTGTACCTCCAGGAGCCACCATCTGAGCCTTGGGCCTGCTTGCATCCGGAGGAGCAACCAGCAGAGGCTCTGCTCTGCCTGGACCTTAAGGAGTGTTCAATGGAGCCACAGCCTCAACTACACCAAATAGAGGAAGAAGTACCCCCTGAAACACAGGTTACACCCATACCTATCGGAGGAAGAGATAGGTAGACAACAAGGCAAGAATGTGCTCAACAACATAAAGAGCCACCACCAGAAACCAGTTGTTCCATAACAGTAAGACCTGAACATCCCAACAAAGATGAACAACCTTGAGAATAACTTATAAAGATGATTGAGACCTTAATAAGAAAATGAAAAATTCACTTAAAGAAATGGAAGAAAAGGCAAACAAAAATTGGGAAAAAAAATCAGCAACTTCCTTAAAGAAAACCGAGGAAAAGAAATTAAACAGGTGAAGGAGATGATTCAAGAGTTGAAAACTGAAATAGAGGCAATAAAAAAAAAAACACAAACCAAGGGGATTCTAAAAATGGAAAATTTGGGTAAATGGTCAAGAACCACAAATAAAAGCATAAACAAAAGAATACAAGAGATGGGAGAGAGAATCTCAGGAGCTGAAGCTACAATAGAGGAGACAGACTCATCGGTCAAAGAAAATGTTAAATCTAATAAACTCTTAACACAAAATATCCAGGAAATCTGGGACAACATGAAACAAACAAACCTAAAAATAATAAGGAAAGATGAAGAAGTCCAACTCAAAAGCACAGAAAATATATTCAACAAAATCATAGAAGAAAACTTTCCCAACATAAAGAAGCACATGCCTATAAAAACTACAAAGGTTCATGCCTATGAACCTTACAAAACACAAATAGAGCACTCACCACATAATATCAAAACTCTAAGCATACAGAATAAAGAAAGACTATTAAGAGCTGCATAGGATAAAGGCCAAGTAACATATAAAAACAGACCTATCATAATTATACCCGACTTCTCAATGGAAACAAAGCCAGACAGTCCTGGATAGGAGTTATACAGACACTAAGAGACTATGGATGCCAGCCCAGACTACTATACCCAGAAAATTTTTCAATCACCATAGATAAAGAAAACAAGATATTCCATGACAAAACCAGATTTAAACAATACCTATCCACAAATCCAGTCCTATAGAAAGTACTAGAAGGAAAACTCTGACCCAAGGAAGTCGGGTACATCCACAAAACACAGGCAATAGATGATCTCACAGCATCAAATTCCAAAGAAGAGAAACACACACACAATGCCACCATCAACAACAAAAACAAAAGGAACTAGCAATTACTGGTCATTAATATCCCTTAATATAAATGGACTCAATTCACCTATAAAAAGATACAGGATAACAGATTGGATTCGAAAATCGAATCAATCTGTCTGCTGCATACAAGAAATACACCTCAACCTCAAAGACAACATTACCTCAAAGTAAAGAGTTGGAAAAGATTTTCCAATCTAATAAACCTAAGAAAAAAGCTGGTGCAGCTATCCTAATCTATACCAAAATAGACTTCAAACTAAAATCAATCAAAAGAAATAAGGAAGGACATTTCATATTTATCACAGGAAAAAAAATCCATCAAGAGAACATTTCAGTTCTAAACACCTATGCCCCAAATACAAGGGCACCCACATTTGTTACCCCCCCAAAAAAAACCAAACAAACAAATGAAAACCACTACTAAAGCTTAAATCACACATTAAACTCCACACACTAATAGTGGGAGACTTTAACACCCCACTTTTCCCACTGGACAGATCTGCCAGACAGAAACTTAACAGAAAAATAAGGGAACTAACAGATGTTATGACTCAAATGGACTTAACAGATATCAACAGAACATTCCATCCAAACATAAAAGAATATACCTTCTTCTCAGCACCTCATGGAACCTTCTCAAAAACTGACCACATACTCTGTAACAAAGCAAACCTGAAAAGATACCAAAAAAATTGGAATAACCCCTTGTATCTTAATCAACAACTAATTTAGAAAGCCCACAAACATATGGAAATTGAACAATGTTCAAATTAAAGACTTCCTAGAATTCAATAAAAATGACCACACAACATACCCAAATTTATGGGACACAATGAAAGCAGTGCTAAGAGAAAAGTTATAACACTAAATACCTACATAAAGAAGCTGGAGAAATCCCAAACTAGCAAATTAATAGAGCACCTGAAAACCCTAGAACAAAAGAAGCAAAGTCACCCGGAAGGAGTAGACAGCTGGAAATAATCAAATTGAGAGCCGAAATCAATACAATGGAAAAAATAATATAAAGAATCAATGAGACCAAGAGTTGGTTCTTTCAGAAAATCAACAAGATTGACAATCCTTTTCCCCAACTAAATAAAAGGCAGAGAGAGACTATCCAAATTAACAAAGTCAGAAATGAAAGGGGGGACATAAAAACAGACACTGAGGAAATCCAGAGACTCATCAGGTCATACTTCAAAAACCTGTACTCCACAAAATTGGAAAATTTAAAGTAAATAGACATATTTCTGGATAATACCACATACCAAAATTAAATCAAGACTAGATAAGCAAACCAAATAGACCTATAATCAATAAGGAAATAGAAACAGTCATCAAAAGCCTCCTAACCAAAAAAAGTCCAGGGCCAAATGGTTTCAGCGCAGAATTCTACCAGAATTTCAAAGAAGAACTAATACCAAATAATCTTCAAATTGTTCAACACAGAAAAAGCAGAAGGAACATTGCCAAACTCTGTTTATGAGGCTACAGTTACCCTGATACTGAAACCACACAAACACTCAACCAAGAAAGAGAATTACAGACCAATCTCACTTGTGAATATTGATGCAAAAATACTCAATAAAATATTGGCAAACCGAATCCAAGAACACATCAAAAAATCATCCACCATGATCAAGTCAGCTTCATCCCAGAGATGCAGGGATGGTTCAAAATATAAAAATCTATCAGTGTAATCCACCATATAATAAACTGAAAAAAAAAAACCATATGATCATCTCATTAGATGCTGAAAAGCATTCGACAAAATACAACATCCCTTCATGATAAAGTTCTTGGAAAGATCATGGATACAAGGAACATATCTAAACATAATATACAATGCAATATACAACAAGCCAGCATTCATCATCAAACTAAATGGAGAGAAACTCAAAGTGATTCTACTAAAATCAGGAACAAGACAAGGGTGTCCACTCTTCATATCTAGTCAATAAAGTACTCAAAGTTCTAGCTAGAGCAATAAGACAATGAAAGGAGATCAAGGGGGTACAAACTGGAAAGGAAGAAGTCAAACTCTCACTGTTTGACGATGATATGATAGTATACATAAGTGATCCCAAAAATTCTACCAGGGAACTTCTACAACTGATAAATATCTTCAGTAATATGGCAGAATATAACATTAACTCAAACTGATAAATATCTTCAGTAATATGGCAGAATATAACATTAACTCAAAGAAATCAGGAGCCCTCTTGTATACAAATGATAAACGGGCAGAAAAAGAAATCAGAGAGACATCATCCTTCATAATAGTCACAAACATAAAATTCTTGGGGTAATGCTAACCAAACAAATTAAAGACCTGTGTGACAAGAGCTTTAAATCTTTGAAGAAAAAAATTTAAGAGGACATCAGAAAATGGAACGATCTCTCATTCTCATGGATAGGTAGGATTAACATAGTAAAAATGGCAATCTTACCAAAAGCAATCTACAGATTCAATGCAATCCCCATCAAAATCCCACACAATTCTTCACACACCTTAAAAGAACAATACTAAATTTCATAAGGAAGAAGAAAAAACCCAGGATAGTCAAAACAGTCATGTACAAGAAAGGAACTTCTAGAAGCATCACCATCCCTTACTTCAAGATCCATTATAGAACTACAGTAATGAAAACAGTTTGGTATTGGCATAAAATAGAGGTGGACCAATAGAAAAAAATAGAATAGAAGACCCTGATATTAACCCACAAACCTACGAACACCTGATTTTTTACAAAGACGCTAAAATATATATAAAAGTAAGCATCTACAACAAATGGTGCTGGTCTAACTGGATGTCGACATGTAGAAGAATGCAAATAGATCCATATTTATTGCTATTCACAAAACTCAAGTCCAAAAGGATCATAAATTCATCCACACTGAACTTCATAGAAGAGAAAGTGGGAAGTTCCCTTGAACAAGGCACAGGAGACAACTTCCTAAATATAACTCCAGTAGCACAGACACTGAGAGCAACAGTAAATAAATGGGACCTCCTGAAACTGAGAAGCTTTTGTAAAGCAAAGGTAACAGTCAACAAGACAAAACAACAGCCTACAGAATGGAAAAAGATCTTCACCAACCCCATATTGGACAGAGGGCTGATCTCCAAAATATACAAAGAACTCAAGAAACTAAACATCAAACTACCAAATAATCCAATTAAAAAATGGGATACAGATCTAAACAGAGAATTCTCAACTGAAGAATCTCAAATAACCAAAAGACACTTAAGAAAATGCTCAACATTTTTAGTCATCAGGGAAATGCAGATCAATGTGACTCAGATATACCATACCTGTCAGAAAGGCTAAGATCAAAAACACTGATGACATGCTGGAGAGGATGTAGAATAAGGGGAACACTCCTCCATTGCTGGTGGGACTACACACTTGTACAACCACTGTGAAAATCAGTATGGTGACTTCTCAGAAAATTAGAAATCAGTCTACCTCAATACCCAGCAATACCAATTTTGAGCATATAACCAAAGGATGCTCACTCATACCCAAGGACATTTGCTCAACTATGTTCATAGTGACATTATTTGTAATAGCCAGAACCTAGAAACAACCTAGATGCCCCTCAACTAAAGATTAGATAAAGAAAATGTGGTACATTTTACACTATGGAGTACTACTCAACATTAAAAAAAACATGTTTAATTTTGCAGGCAAATGGACGGATCTAGAAAAAATGTCCTGAGTGAGAAACTCAGACCCAGAAAGACAAATACAATATGTACTCACTCATAAGTAGATACCAGACATAAAGCAAAGGATAACCAGCCTACAGTCCACAACCCCAGAGAAGCTAGAACCCTCTTCCAGAAAGAGATGGAAGCAGATACAGAGATCCACAATTAACCACTGGGCTGAGCTCCTGTAGTACAATTGAAGTAAGGGAGGAGCCATAGTAAGAACAAAGGGGTTAAGACCATGATGAAGAGACCCACAGAATCCGGACTAACAACTGGGGAACCTGCGTAGAACCGAATTAGGCCCCCTGAATACAGGTGTCAGTGGTGTGGCTTCGGCATTATATGGGTCACTGGCAGTGGGACCAGGATCTAACTCTAATGCATGAATTGACTTTATGGCCCAGTCTATGGAGAGAGATCTTGCTCAGTCTAGACACAAAATGAGGGTGGGGATGGGGCTTGGTCCTCCCTCAGAGGTGATGGGACAGACTTAGTTGACTTCCCCTTGCTTTTTAGTGAATGGGGGGTGGGGTGAAGGGAAGGTGTGGGGAGCAGGAGGAGAGGAGGGAGGGGGAACTGGGATTGGTATGTAAAAAATAAGGAAGGGAAGGGAAGGTGATGGAGGAGGGTCATATGTCTATTGGTTAATAAAGAAACTGCCTTGGCCCTTTTGATAGGACAGCAGCTTAGATAGGCGGAGTAGACAGAACAGAATGCTGGGAGAAAGAAGCCGAGTCAGGCAGTCGCCATGATTCTCCCACCCGACACAGACGCAGGTTAAGATCTTTCCTGGTAAGCCACACCTAATGGTGCTACACAGATTATTAGAAATGGGTTAAGTCAAGATGTGAGAATTAGCCAATAAGAGGCTAGAACTAATGGGCCAGGCAATGTTTAAAAGAATACAATTTGTGTGTTGCTATTTTGGGTAAAGCTAACTGTGTGGGAGCTGGGCAGCGGGAAGTGGCCCGCAGCTCCTTCTACAGAGTGGCACCCAACATGGTAACTAAATCTACTAAAAACCTGAGAAGGCTTAAAAATAAGGGAAAGATAGTTTTTGCTGTTTGTGGATAGCTTGCTGTGCCATACACATGGCTCTGAGGCAAGAGCAGAAAGGCTCCGCCTTGCTGAACTGTGCTGAACTCAGGCAGGAACTATCGTAATTACCATAATAACAGCGCAATTAAGGTTTAGACTGGGCAGGACACAGGCGGTCATTTGGGAATTTCCCATAGGACTTGTGTACAATCTTTTGAATATAACCTCTTTAAAATATTTTTATTGATTCCTTGAGAGCTCTACACAATGTATTCTGATCATATTCATCACCACCTCCTCACCCTAATTCCTCTCAGGTCCCCTCCCCCATTCCCCTCCAACTCAATGTGATCTATTAAAAATTATTGTTCAGTAACTCATTGGTTCCAATATGTGCTGCTTACATCCTTCAGGGTGTAGGGCTGTTTGCTGGAGTGTGGGTAACCTACTGGGGTCTATACCCTTAAAGAAAACTAATTCCTCCTCCCCCAGAAGCCTTAGCATTAGGGGCTCATGGTCTTTCCGTGTTGACAGGTTTGATCTCATACAGGTCTTTTTGTGGTAATCACAGCCACTATGAGTTTTGTGTACAGCCTTCTGTCATGTCCAGAAGACACTGCTTTGTACTGGTCCTCTCCAGCCCCTGGCTCTTCTTATTTTTCTGTCTACTCTCCAGTGATAGCCCAGCTCCTTAGGGAGGGAGTGTAATACAGACGTCCTACTTGCGGCTGAGCCTGCTTTGGTCACTTGTTCTCTGGACTTTGACCAGTTGTTTTTCTCTAAGCAGTATCACTGCACAAAGAACCTTCTCTAGTGAGGCCTGAGAACTGAACTGTGGATATAGAAATATGAATTTAGAAAGCAGTTTGATACTGTGTCTAATTAGCAGAATAATCGTAGTGGGTTCATCGCTAGGGCTGTGAGGTCTCCAAACCATGGTGTATGTTTTTTTTTCTGTGGAGGGGGGGGGTCTTTTTTATTTAAAAGTTGGGTTTTTTTTTTCACTTTATATACCAACCCCCCTCTCTCCCCTCCTGCTTTCCCCCGCTTTCCCCTTACCCAGTACCCCATCCACTACTCAGAAAAGGTAAGACTTCCCATGGGGAGTCCACAAAATCTGGCATATCAAGTTGAGGAAGGACCAAGTCCCACCCAACTCTATCGAGGCTGAGCAAGGTATCCCTTCACAGGGAATGGGCTCCAAAAAGCCAGTTCATGTACTAGGGATATATTCTGGTCCCATTGCCAGTGGCCCCACAGACTGCCCAAGTCACAGAACTGTCACCCACATTCAGAGGGTCTAGTTTGGTCCTAGGTTGGGTTCCCCAGCTGTCAGTCTGGAGTCAGTGAGCATCCACTAGCTTGGGTCAGCTGTCTCTGTGGGTTTCCCCCATCATGATCTTGACCCCTTTGTTCATATTATTGCTTCTCCCTCTCTTTAACTGGACTCCGGGAGCACGGCCCAGTGCTTAGCTGTGGATCTCTGCATTTGCTTCCATCAGTTACTGGATGAAGGTTCTATGATGACAATTAGGATGGTGATTACTGGGGAAGGCCAGTTCAGACACCCTTGTGGGGAAGGTTTTAAATTGAATAAGAAACCAGTTGGTTACCCCCATAAAATCCATGCCATTATTGTACCCATAGGCACGCCTTGCTGGTCACTATTATAATTCACAGGGTTCACAGCTGGGTAAGACTGCACATGATTTGATTCACCCAGCAGCCTGCATAGCACCTTCTAGTATTTTAAGAGGTATGCAGAGGGAGGAAGCTGTCTGGCCAGTAATCATTTGATTTCTGTTATGTCCTGTGGCCAGTGAATATGGTGTCCTTAGCAAGAAAGGCTTGTTAGCACATTTTGGTGGGCAACCAAAAGCAATGGAGATAGCCTAAATTGTTCTGGGGGGATCTCAGGGATGAATAATAATCTCTTAGCATTAATTAATATTTCCTGAGTGCCCATGTGTACATCTCTAACATAACAGTTTCGTCCAGCAGTAGTAGACTGATTTCTTTCTTTGCAGTTGCTTCCCACTCTTACTTTCATTGGTAAGAAAAGAGACAGTGGTATAATAAATTGTTCTGCTTTACAAGAGTTATTGTTTTAGAATGTATATGCAGAGTAATATAGTACAAGATGCAATGTTGTAATAAAAACAGTGCAGTGGAATAGACAAGGTCCTCACCGAGCTTCATGGAAGAGGGAGAGAAAGGTAATGGCAGGCAGACAACACTGTAACCAAAGAGGAGAGAGGGAACTGGTTCTGTAAGGGAGTGGTGAGCAGTGGAAAAGGTGTTGGGAAAAGAAATGGGGAGAATGAATTCCTGGGTGCTGATCTCAGAGTGGAAACTGCACATTGTCAAGGGATTGACTGATCTGCACTCTGCATCTTGGTTCCCTCTTCTGTGGAATAAGGGTGCTGTTGCACCTCCTACATACTCCATACCCTTATGAGAGGGGAAATATACGCCTTGCAGAGAGAGTGGGGGTACATGAATGAACAGTTGTGGAGACTCTTTTCTGTTATTTCCTGTTATACTGGAAGCCACTGAAGGTTTATAAACCAGAGAAAGGAAAGATAGGTGCTCCACTTTAATTATGGTAGCACTGTGTACAATTGGTTAGAGATATTTCAAAGAGAGACCCTGTGAAGGGGAAGTGGCACCTTAGACTGGGGCATTGTTTGTGAGAATAAAGTCGAAAGGCAGAGGCAAGAGATGTAGAGTCCCTAAGACATACACATACTCATCTTTTTAAGTTTTTGGGTGGCAGGTATCTTTAAAAGAAATAAAAATATTTGGAAATAAATGTAATGACCAATGTGTGTGTGTATGGGGGGGGGTTCATAAAAACCAAACCAACCAACCAAAAATGGCAACAATAAAAAAAATGAAACAAGAAAAATGAATTTTTAAAGTAATGAAACAAATTTTATTCTATCTATAGTTTATTAAACTGATAGTAAAGGCAATCAAAAAGACATTGCTAAAAATGCGAAATGTATAGTCATGAATAAATAAATGTATAATTCCCCCAGGTTATGATTGTGTGGTTAGATGCTATCATATGTAGGTCATCACTAGTAATGTGGCAGAAGTATTGCACTACCTCTTTAATGAAAAAATTAATGAAGTAAAAAAGTAAATCATTAGTATACAATCAGAGTTCCTGGAATGTATAGTTGTAAAGCTGAGATCAAGTGTATTTGAAGATTAAGGACCAGAACTTATTCATTCCACTTCTTAGATGCTGCCACATCTCGTTGGTTTTCTTTGTGTCTATTACTGCTTGTATATGGACATCTACAAATAGTTGTTTTTCCTATATTTTACAACTCTGCTTCTTGAAGAAGATAAGGGAAGACAGCAAAGCCTGGGGTTAACATTACGCACTGTTGAAACAGAGAAGAAGCTGGCCTCTGGCTTTGCACAGCGTTTCAAGGGTAAATGCTTGCACTACACTTTCTATAGTTGGTCACCACCTCCTGATACCATGATGGAGTTTACTAAGAACCTCTACACCATACTGAGTACCCATGTGCAGTAAGCTATCATTATATATTATATATCATTAATATATATTATTATCTATTATTATAGAGTATGCTGTACGCACACCACAGTGTGTGTGTGTAGGTGTGTAGGTCAGATGACAACCTTGTGGAGTTGACTCTCTCCTTCTAGTTTTATATGGGCTCTAGGAATTGAACTCCAGTTGTCGGGCTTGCACAGCAAGCTCTACCCATTGAGCCTTCTCACTGGCCCCTGATCAACTTTCCTTTACCACCTCCACCTGATCTGGTATGGTGATGCCAAGAGCCTTACCTAAAAACATTTCCCACGACTCACTGAACATTGTAGGCAAGTTTATCACATTTTAAGTTGTAAGGTGAAATTGGTAGAAATGTTTCCAAAATAAGCACGTGTATGGGAACAAAGCTGTCTTAGTAATTGTTGACGAGGAAGACCTATTGTGACGAGGGAACTGACTTTTCCGTCACATGGACACAAGGGGTGTAACTATCTGTTCTTACTTCTCAGAGGAAGCAGGGAAGCAGCAATGAGTAACGTCAGGAAAATGAAACAGAACAGAAAAAAGAGCAGAAATCCGGAGAGTGTTCAGTGAGAAGTTTAGTCTCTTGCCCTTTCTCTGCTGGAAAGAAAAGCCAGTAGGGAAAGCCTTCAATCATCACTTCAGCCAAAAGGAGGTCAGGACTGCCGTCAGAGAGTAGAGAACTGCGACGTCTCTCAAGTTGGACATGGATTTTTCTTAATGACGTTTGTTAGCCAAGGCCAATTCTGCAAAGGACAATGACAACAAAAATCATTTGGCAGTGGGGACAGCAGTAATGTAGTGCTTTTGAAATGTCTTCAGGTCTTTGATCAAAGTTAACAGCTTGCCATCTGTGTCTTCCACTACACTGAGAAGTGTTGATCCTGGCCAAGCTACGCAGCAGGGATTGAGGTGGACGCATTCGGGGGCCAATTCTTAGGTGTGGCAGCAGGCCAGGGGCACCGGTGTGGGATAACTCTCATGAAGGGCATATTCCTAATCCCAGGACAAATCAGCAAAGAAAACAGAAGACCATGTAAGGGTAGGACTGAATTTTCTACCCCAAAGTGCCATTCTTTTCTCAAATACCTAGAACGTCTTAAAACTTGGAGTTATAAACCAGGTCTCAGCTGTTTTTCATTCTTTAATTCTAGAGTTCTGGTTTTATCTAGGTGTTCAGAGATATGTAACTTGAACAGTCAGGAAAAAAAATATAAAGAAACCCCCAAGTATAGGCAGGGGTATTTTTTCCATGTTCCTTTAATAAAGTGGGGACTTAATTGTCTATTGAAAATGACACAACACTTTGAAATTTATGAAAACAACAGACACTTCTGCTGCCCTTCATTCTACTGAGTCCTTAGCAAGGCTTTGGAAGGAGTTTGGATAGTAATCAGGCACACAGGCGTGCTAAGAATGTTTTATACTTATATATTTAGTGTGCATGCATATGTGGTGTAAGTCTGTATACATTCATACCCAGATACACTTGCCACAGGACACCTGTGGAGGTCAGAGGACAATGTACAGGAGTCCGTTCTCTTCTTCCACCATGTATGTGAGTTTTGGAGCGATCGCGCTCAGACTAGGGTTGGCAAGCTTGGCAACAGGTGCCTTTACCTGCTGAGCATCTCCCAAACCCTTGGGAATTTAAATTTAGCTGAAGGCTTTCAGGAAATAAGGCTCTTTGTGATGGCAAGAAAGAGTCTCTGACTTCTGCTTTGCTATATTAATTCCTAAGCAGATCAGCTCCCATGAGATACTGGCTGTCAGATATATGTGAATACTTTGTAGATCGTGAAGTACTACAGAATGTATCCCTTCCATTGGCTGATATCATTGTGGACGATCATTCAACAAGAATTTACTAAGTTTTTTCCTGTATGTCAACTCCTCTAAGACTTGGAAATATAATGATGAATAAGATTTTATATTCATATGAATAAAATGTCACACATAAATGAGTAGAATCCATGGAAGTATACTCTTCCATTTTTCACTCCCTTTCTTGCAACATTTGCAGAGAAGATACCAATTATTTCCATGTCTTAGGGTAACCTTATCAGAGGAAACAGGAGGGGAATACTGACGAAACGGCGATTAGCAAGCATGCATTTTGAAGTGCACTTGCTCCCTTTGCTATCCGAGAAGGAAGTTGCTGGGTTCCATTGGTGACAAGCTACTTTGAGCTCAGGGAGGTAGCAACTTCTCTTGAATGTGGGTTTCTTCTCTCATGCATGGAGGTCTTACAGCCAAGCACATGAAGTGTTGGGTATCCTTCTGGGCATATGGAATGCACAGGCTCTTTGGAGTACTTCCTGGTTCAGTACCATGAAGATCCTCATTCTTTTTATTCACCAGCCATGAACCTTCTCTGCACACTTTTTTGAACAGCCTTAATGAGTTTTTGTTTAGCTGTCTTCCAGCCCATGGCGCTGATCAAATGTTTCCCCAGGGTTCAACCCCAAGACACTGTATATTATAAGGCCATCTTTGGGCAACAAACATTCCAGGAGTCAGTTGTCCATTAAAAACATAGCATTACTCAGGCCCTTGCCAACGTCTGTAGAGCGTGATCGAAGATTCTAGCACACAGGTGAAAACATAGAAGTGCACAGCCCTTGGTCTCCTGAGCTGCTTTTGGCAAATCTCCATACATTCATTTCTTCTTTAATTAATGACATTCCCGGCGTGTGGGGCTCATCTCCCTTAGAATGTGTCCACGTGCAGCCTGCTTTTCTTTACTGAGTCATCTCTCCACTTTTTCCTCTGCCTCTTTCTCCTTTCCTGTTCTCCTCCTCATTTGTCTCGTAATATGAGGAGGGAAGTACTTCTGGGGTGGTCTGAGAGGAGGAAACTATCCCTTCCCCTGAACCGAGTCTACAGTTTTCCTTGTTATTCAGGAGTGATTTGCTTTGGTGATGCTGACATGACCACAGCCCTGAGAAGTCCATGGTCGTCCCTGTTGGCACATCTCCACGTCCACTGTCTTTCTTTTCTGAGCTGCTTTTCCCCCATCTCTTTTGTGTTGTTTCTCAAGACCTCTTGCTCCTCTCGCATCAGACCTTAGCAGCAGTCTCGGTCTAGGTTGTGCTGCTGTGACAGTGCCAGGCCAGTCAAAGTTTAAGAAATGGAAGTGTATTGGGCTCCCTTTTCCGGAAGTTGGAATGTCTGAGGACAGACTTCATACTGCACTGTTCTATGGTACAAGAACAAGTTCCAGCGATGAGAAGGACATGTCCAGAGTTGAAGAAACATGTAAAGAGATGGGAGAAAGTCAAACTCATCTCTCTCTCTCTCTCTCTCTCTCTCTCTCTCTCTCTCTCTCTCTCTCCCATCTCTCTTTTTCTCTCTCTCTCTTAAACCCAGTTAATCCATTCACCTACACGGTAATTTGACCAAGTTCCGTCTCTTGATACTGTTGCTTTGGGGTTTGTGTTTGTAATAGAAGAACTTTGGGGAAACATCAAACCACAGCACAAACTCAGGAGTTGGTGACCCCCCCCCCACACTAACATTTAGGCTGTTGCAGAATTTTTGCTGTTTGGCTCATATTATTGATCATTACTGGTATATAGATTTTAAAGGCTGTCTTCCTCGTTAGTTTGGAGGTGTATTCAAAAACGTGATTGTGTCCTAGACATTTTTTCTTTTTTGGTACTTTACTGTTGTCTCTCCTGATCCCAACAACACACATGCTTTTTAAAAACTAAGCATCCTGCTTCCTCGGAGACAAAGGAGTTCCAGCATCCTAGGATTTGAGTGTGAAATCAAAGATGACTGTGTAATTTATGAAATTACAGACACTGCACAGGGCAAAGATCACCGTAAGAAGCTTATCTATAATCAGACTAATTTGAATGCTTCAGTTCATCCTTTAATTCACCCCAAATTTCCATGTGAACTTAAAATGTCTGTCTGAGCATCCAAGGCAAACCTTGGGAACAACCCAGTCACCCTAAAAATAAAAGTCTGTAAAGAAAAAAAACCAGGCCTTCTGCTTGTCCTGTCACGTGCACTCTGTGCTTTAGATGGCACCACCAGGTGCAATTAGTGCCGGGCATTCTGTTTTCTTTTCTTCCTTTTTGTTTTTCTGTTGATAGTTTTAGTGGTGTGGTTAGAGGAACAGGGAAGGCTCAAGGAAATGTAGAGGACCATGATTTTTATTTATCCACCTCACGTCATTAGTTAATGACAGATGATAAAACAGCTAATGCATAAAAGGAAGATGGCTGTATAGCCTCAGAAGAAAATACTTGTTAAAACTCAAGTGGGGAGACTTTGAGAGGATAGCAACTAATGAGCTCTGTAGTAAGAACTAAGGAATGTCACCGAAATCCCGCATAAGCAGGCCGTCCAACAGAAGATGTCTGTTCTTGGCAACTGCATCCTCCCTCCTCCGTATGGCTTTCAAAGGGAAGGAAGAAAAGAAGACAGCACTGAGCAAGGAGCGTGTGTACCTGCATGTGCATTATTAGAAGAGGTGCTTGATTGCTCAGTAATTGCAGAACTAGGCTCTCGGGGAGGCCTTTGTCATCCCTTCTTGGCTGACACCAAACGATAGCGTGCTTTTGTGATAAGAAACAGGACCTGTATTTCCATGGTAACTAACTGAGCTTTAAATATTATACCTCATTACAAATGGGAGTAGATAGTAATATATACATCCATACATATGGTAATATTTGTGTGTGTGTTTATCATACCTTCTATCTATAAAGTAAAAAAATAGAATAGAATAGAAGTGATTGAGTTTGAAGGGTTAAGGTTGATAGATCTTTTCCCCCATCGGTATGGGTAAATATTTCATTTCTCAGTTCCTCTGATAGTTTTGTTCTGAACTCACCCAGCTGTGGCTTGAAAGATTAATGATGGGCAGCAAAAAGACCCCAAGAAGAGGCAATGGATGAAGAGAAACCAGCACCAAAGAGGAGAGAACAGTCTGGCCTTTGGGACGAATAAATAAGGATTTACTAAGTCTGTTAGACTCATCTCCATCGCTGGAAACCTGGAAGCCATTAGAATAGAAGCCTGGAGATTTTTATACATAAAGATCCTAACAATTCCCAACTTGCTCAGTCTGGTGACAAGAAAGAAAGAAAAAGAGGAAGAAAAAAACCCAGTGACTTCCTTGCTAATTTCCTCCTCTGTTGGTATTGATTTTACTTTAACACATCTAGATTCACCGCGTCTCCTCACATAAGACCATCCTCCTACGTGTAGACCTCCATAAGGCTAAACACATTCCCTGAAAACGCAGCTCGCCTGTGTCATGTCTTTTAACGAAAGAGGCCAAATTAAAGGCGTCATCAGTGAGTAAACTATTAACGGGAGAAATTAAAACTTTTCATTCTGGACACAGAATGTAAACATTTGCTCGAGGAGCAAAGGCCCTGGAGCTTTGGTAAGTGTTAGGTTAGCTTTGCTGTGTTAGTCCAGCTGCTCCTGGGTAAGTGATTTTAAACTGTGCAGCAAGGACCCTTGGCAGCCCAGCAGGAGCTTCTTCCCATTCCTCCCTCCCTCCCTCCCTGCGTCTCTTTCTCTGTCATCTAATGCATACAAAATACGCATGTATTCCGGTCAACACCACAAGGCACAAATACATATCTTTAAGCAAAAACACTCACTCCAGTGGCCTCCATAATGCAGTGTTCTTCCTTGCACATCCTGCTCACTGACTTCTTGCTTTCCTGCCTAGTGTGTGAGAACTCTCTATTAGAATTTTGCAAGGTTAAGTGCGTTGCACAGAGGTAACAAAGGGATGGGGCACAAACAGGTAAATACCCCCAAAGGAAAGAAAACCTATGTCTACACAAAAAAACTTGCACACAAATGTTCAAAGGAGCATTACTCGGAATAGACTAAAAGTAGAAACAACCTAAATGTCTAACAGCTGACGAGTGGGTAAATGTGATGTGGTGTGGTACGTCCTTACAGTGCAATACTATTCAGACAGAAAAGAGATGCAGAGCCAACCCATGCTACCACAGGAGTTAACTTTGAAAGCCATCATAAAAGACCACTTATCCAATGGTTATATTTATCAGAAACGTCAAGAATTGGCAGATACATAGAGGCAAAATAGGTAAATAGTTAAACAGGAAGTTGGTGGAGAGGCGTGGGGGAGCTGGAGTGGGCTGCTGAAGAAAACACAGTCTCATTTGGGAATTATCAAATGATTGAAATTGGGGGCATGATGGTTGTGAGGCTGTATATACCAAAATACTGAAATAATTGAACATTTGACTCTAATTAAGTGGACATTTTAGGTACATAAAATGCATGGTGTGAAATTGTCTCTCAAGCAATGGAAGTAGGTAGGAAGGGGGCAGTGAACCACAGGACAGTCATTTGCTCTGATTGCCTCGAATTGTCTTGTTTTGTGCCAGGTGGACCCACGAATTACTGATAACCAGGTTTTGATGTTTAGAATGCCCTGTTTACATGATAGGCCATGTGCTCACCAGATTTATAACCAAAATATTACAGCCTTGTGTGGTATATTATCAAATAAAAGTATTATTTGGAGTTGTGATCAAGCTGTCTTTGGGGAATGGTGAAAAGGCTATTTTAGGAGATTTTTTTCGTTGCATAAGGCTAGAAATGAATTCTGACCATGAGGGAGATGAAGAGTACATTTTCATTCTCCAGTTCATGAGGACTAACAAGAAGCACGGTCCGTTTAGAAATCCGTTCTCCGGAGAGACTAAAGGCCGAGGTAAGCGGTTGCTGCTGCCTTTCTCAGAACTTTAGATACACTGCCTTCACTCAGACTCAAAATCTTATCACTGGGAACTCTTATAGCTCGTTCCAGAGAGAAAAGAAGAGCCCTAAAGGAGACTGAGCAGAGTCAGAAGAACAGGAATGCAAGAAAGTTAGGCCCTGTGAAAATTTTAATTAAGAGAGGAACAAAGGAAATTGGATCATATTTTTTTTTTTAATAAATGTGAGCAGTGGGTCATGTCGCAAATATGCACCGCACCTTGATCACAGGTAACTTGTTATATGCAGGATAGACATACAGTACACAGATCACTACCTATTTGACATGATTTGTGACTTATCTGGATATGGTATTCGCTTGGTTGCTTGCTCATGTGGAAAAACTTTCCACCATTCCAGAGTCTGAAATGAAATGTGTGTTGAAGACGACTGCGCATTCCCCCATGTATAGAACCATCCTGCGCATTTCCACATGTATAGAACCGTCCTGCGCATTCCCACATGTATAGAACCGTCCTGCGCATCCCCACATGTATAGAACCGTCCTGCGATTTCTGAAGGAGGAGGGAAAAGCCATTACCAACCTGTAGTCTCATTTGGCCAGATTGCTTTAATTCGGTATTTTTTTGCTGCTTTAATCAATCAAGAGAAAGCTCTCCTGCAGACTCAGAGCTCAGCAATGCACTACTCTGTACCCTGTCCATGCCCAGGCCTCTTGATCTCTGGGGAAAAGGTTGACATCTGGGGAGATTTCTTTGTTTCTCTTTGTTCCAGCAAACTGTTTGAAACATTTAGGCTTTCTCTTTTTTTAAATTGAAACTTGAGTCTCCCCGCCCCTCTTAGGTACTAAACAGTTTCACTGTTTTTGAAAGAGACTGTAATTAGCAAAGGGGCCCCAGGATGGTGATTGGTGTATTATTAGGTAACAAAAACTGACCTGTGGTTTCTAATCTGCGTTTAAATGGAACATCCTATGGATGTCTTATAGTCTCCTATAGAATATTGTAAGGCCTGTTAATGCATCAGTGTGGGCAGTATTAAGATATAGATGTCCAGCTTTGATGGTTCAGCACGCTTGGACACCCATGGACTGACATTATGGGCACCAACTTAGCATCGTCCCAAAGAAGATTTGGAAGGGCGTTCAGATGTTTTAACCACAGCGATCATCCTATTTCCTCTCCTGATACAGGTTTACTAAGTCTTGGTGAGCAACAGGAATGAAAAGCATTTCTGTCGGGAAAACCTGTGCTAAACCCCAGGTGACCATTTCAGTGGAGATTCTTTAGTAATAAAATAGCAGCAGGTTTAGTTAGATTTCAAACAGGAGGTTCAGCTGGGCTCAAAGATGACAGATGACATCAGAAACAAAATAAATACCAAGCAAGAACTGACAGAAACCTGATTGTAATCAGGAAATGTGAGCCCCACTTTGAACACTGAGGATTTCACCCAAGAGAAGTATTAGCAAAACAAAAGAGCTTTAAAAAGTTGTTAGTATGTATTTTCCTTTTTCCATTTTCACGTGCATGTGTGTATGTGTGTTTCTGGGGGGGCACACACATGTGCACAGGCATGTGGAAGCCCAGGGTTGATCTCTTTTCCCCTTTATTCACTGGGGCAGGATCTCTCAGTCAAACCCAGTGTTCGCTGAAGTGCCCGGTCTTGCTAGGCAGCTTGCTCTGAGGAGCCGCCATTCTTGCCTTCTGGGGCTGGAATTGCAGACTGCCACCAGGGCCACCTGGTGTGTGTATGGTTTCTGGAGATGTGAACTCCGACCTCAGGCTTGTGCGGCAGGCCCTTTAACCACTGAGACATCATCCCAGCTCTCAGGTGGTTTTGAATAGCATTCTAATGGAATTGAAGTCAGAAAAATAACAATCTAAGAAGTCGATGTTAGTTAGCACGGATCCTGGGTCAGTACTTGGGTCTTAGACTTCTTTACATTTCTGTCAATTCCCCAAATCAACCAAGAGCGAGTCTATGACAAGATCTTCTACTTCAAAAACAGCAAGCACACTGCACATATTGAAAGGCACGTAGTCAGTCTACAGCGTTAAAAACATCTCAGTGGCATCATGTTAAAATTTATAACCTCTTGAAAATTTATTTTAGCAAGAGATATGAGTTAGAGATCCACTCACCCTCTAGATCTCAATTTTCCAAAAATATTACCTACAGATATTTAAAATGCCACCTTTAGGGCACTAGGCCGACAGTTCATCTGGTAAAGCGAGGCTATGAACTCAAGTCCCAACATACACACACAAAAGAAAAGTTAGCCATAATGGCACACAGTAGTCCTAGCCCTGGGAAGGCAGAGGCAGGTAGAGCCCTGGAGCTCTCGGGTCAGCTGGCCAACAGGCCTCCAGTCCCAGGGAGAAATCCTGTATCAGAAAAAAATATGGCTCTAGAGAAACAACAGGTTTATCACTTGCCTCCAAGTGTACAAGGTCATACACACAACCTCTCTCTGTCTCTCTGTCTCTCTCTCTCTCATACACACACACACACCACACAAAAATTTGAGGCTGGGATTGCAGTTCATATGCTAAAGTACTGTACAAGGCTCAATCTCTAGCACCTCCTCCACATGTGTATGTATGTATGTGTATGTGCATGTATGCATGCACATTTTTAGTGGTTTTGCAGTCACAATGACTTTTTATAATAAAATATTCTAACCATTCAGTAAACTATCAAGACCCTAAGAGTGATTATCTCATAAAAAAAAATATCTCTGTGGACAGATAGAAAAACAAAACCATGAGCCCAGCTGAAGTCAATGATCTTCTGTTCTGTAGATCTAAAACTAGGACAGTATCTGTGCAGGTTTAGATCCTGCTGGATAAAAAATAAAATGTTCCAACTGAATGGCGGGGCATAAATCTCCAGTACCACACTAGGCTCAGAATCTAGGGATGGGGGCTTCTTTTATCAAAGAATACTGGGGATAAAGTTTCTATTATTGCACTGGACTGAGACTTTCAGATAACTTCAGGGGATGTTGAAGGAAGATAAGTGTTTATAAGCAGAAGAGAACAGAGCTGCCAGTGAGCTTTGTGATGGCATCAGGGTTATCTCCAAAATCAGCTTAGCACAGAAGTCCAAACACAACACCATTACACCTCATTCTGTACTAGGGGCTCAGGATTAGGGCAAAGGCAAACAAAACCACCTGGACAGACACCTATCTTAGATCCTGGCTGATGAAAGACAAAAATAATCATGGCAATAATACTACAAAGCAGGCCAGAATTCTACGGCTGCATGCCTGGAATTATTGAGTTCCTATATCATGGTATGGTGCTGGCTGGTGTCCTAGGGAAAAGAAAGGGAAAACTGACCAAAAAAAAAAAAAAAAGGGATCTGGGGATATATCTCCATTGATAGAATGTTTGCTAAGTTAAACCCCTAGGACCACATGAACTGGCCAATGGTGGCACATGCCTATAATCCCAGCACACTGAAAGTAGAAGCCGAAGATCAGAAGTTCAGCCATTCTTGGCTACGTAAGAAGTTTAAAATCAACCTAGGGTATGTGATATTCTATCTCAAAAATAGTCAGTTGGATCATTTTGAATTGTTCGAGATGAAACAGGCCCAATGCAATTAACTTCCCGTCCAATAGCTAACTACTACATTGGAGGCTGTTCTGGGATCTGTGGCTGGCACGGTAGAGACAACAGGACCTAAATCAACTCTGGTTACTGAACATCCATGCTACTGAGACTGGGTAACAGCTCTCTCTCGCTCGCTCGCGCTCGCGCTCTCTCTCTCTCTCTCTCTCTCTCTCTCTCTCTCTCTCTCTTTCTCTCTGCCTCTGGTTACTTCATTCACGGCTATTGTGCTGGGGTGACTGAAGTGGGAAGGTCATCTGTCTATCTGTTGCTTTCATTGGTTAATTAATAAAGAAACTGCTTGGCCGGATAGGGCAGAACTTAGGTAGGCGGAGTAGACAGGACAGAATGCTGGGAAGAAGGGAAGTGAGTCAGTCATCAAGCCTCTCCTCTTCAAGATGGACGCAGGTTAAGATCCGTCCTGGTAAGCCAGCACTTCATAGTGCTACACAGATTATTTATTAGAAATGGGTTGAGATGTGAGAATTAGCCAGTCAGAGGCTAGAGCTAATGGGCCAAGCAGTGTTTAAAAGAATACAGTTTCCGTGTAATTATTTTGGGTAAAGCTAATGGGTGGCTGGGAGCTGAGCAGTGGAACGCAGCCCGCTGCTCCCTCTACAGAGTGGCACCTAACGTGGTAATGAACTCCATGTAAAACCTGAGAGAGCTTAATTTTAAACCCACAAAAAGAAACAGAGTTTAAGGCAGCTTTTTGCTGTTTGTGGGTGGCGTGCCACAGAGAGACTTTCCTGACTCAGCAGCCTTAAAAAAGAAAAGCCACACGTGCGCGGTTTTAAAACGCGGCTCTGAGCCCTGCTGCTGGTGCAAACTCTGGCTATGGTGCATTTGTGGGCCTGGGTGTTTGTGTTCTTGCTCGGGATCGGGAAGAAAGTACTCTGAGATCATGCCTGCACTCCCCGCCTGGGCAGACTGTGGGATCAGGCTTAGGCGGATTCCTGCCGACGCACAGATGTTTTCAGACTGCACAGTGCTCTGCGTGTCAGATTTGGCTGTAACTTGGATGAAATGAGTTTCTGTTCCACACGCTCAGTCTCAGAATTAAACTGCTGAGTGTGGCTCCTACCTGGCGGCCCCAGAGCTAGTAGAAAATGGTACGTCCTCCATTTTGAAATTGGAGAGACGTGGAGCCAACATCCAGAGCAACCAGCTGCTCTGCAGCTCAGCGGTGCAACTGATTAAGTCACAAGTGGCTCCAGCTCCGCTCCCCGTGCTGAACTGTGCTGACCTCAGGCAGGAACTATGGTAATTACCATAATAACAGCGCAGTTACGGTTTAGACTGGGCAGGACACAGGTGGTTATCGTATTACCTCTACGTGGTGCAACTTTAGTTTTTAAGAACTGCTTAACATTCTAAGAAATGCTCCTGGATAATAAAAAAAAAAATTACAGATTCACAATAGAACAGATTCAGATATAAATGACCTTTAAATGATTCATAGTGTTAGACATACGTAGGCTTGTGAAAGAGAAGAAAAAGAATACAAAAAATAAAGTTAATGCCTAAAAAAAGGTAAAGTCTTTAAAGAGACAGAGTACAGATAATTATAGATTAAAAAAAATAAAGAAAAATAAGCAACGTAAAAATGGAAAATTCACAGCGAGTCTGGATTATGTACATTGTCTTTTCTTTAAAATTTTTGACTGTGAAGGAGCTAAATACAGAGAGATATTTCATTGTGTGGTCTGCCAAACTACATGTATGTTCTAAAGGTATCATGACTTCCAAATTTTGGTCTAAGGTTATGATGCTTTGGAGAGGGTCTTCTTTTGTTTTCACAGAGGATAAGACCTTGTAGATTGCTTGCTCAACGGCTTCTGGCCAGCCTTAAATTCTTACTGTCCTCTCTAGAGAGCAGCTTACAGTGTGACAAGATGGTGTCACCCAGAGTGAGTGGGGGCAAAAAGCAAGAGAGTAGGAAGATGGAATCCACCATCTTTTTGTAGCTTGGGAACTGGCATCTCATCTTCCTTTATAAAAAATCCCCAGCAGGGGATGGGGAGATGACTCAGTCTGAGTCTTAGGATTTCCATTGCTGCCATGAAACACCATGACCAAAGCAACTTGGGGAGGAAAGGGTTTATTTGGCTTACACTTCCATATTGCTGTTTATCCTCAAAGAAAGTCCTGACAGGAACCCCCACACAGGGCAGAAACCTGGAGGGAGGAGCTGATGCAGAAGCCATGGAGGGGTACTGCTTACTGGCTTGCTCCCTATGGTTTTCTCAGCCTGCTTTCTTACAGAACCCAGGACCACCAGCCAGGGGTGGCACCACCCACATGGACTGGGCTCTCCCCCATTAATCACTAATAAAGAAAAATGCCCTACAGCTGGATCTTATGGAGACGGTTTCTCAATTGAGGTTGTTTCAGACGACTCTAGCTTGCGGCAAACACACACAAGACTAGCAGGACCCTATGCAAGCATGAAGACCTAATGTTGGTTCCTAGCACCACATGAAAGTCAGATATGGTAGTCCGTGTTTACACCCCAGCTCTAGGGAGGTGGGGAGCAGAGGTTCCCCAGGGCTTGCTGACTACCAGTCTGTCCAAATCAGCAAGGACCAGATCTCAGTAAGAGATCGCAAAAACAACAAGGTTGACTTCTGAGGAGCAACAGCCAACGTTTACCTCTGCTCCCATGCATGCACACATTCTTTTCCTCCCACTAGGTCCTGCAGCATGCAGATAGGGAAGGATTGCAAGACGGTGCTACCCTGGGAATAAGGGGTTATTAGAGACCATTTTAGAGGCTGCCAAGCAGTCTTTCTTCTGTGTCTCCCCCTATGATCCATGTCCTTCATTTATCCAAAATACACTCAGCACCTGGCTCGTGCCCATGTGAATATTAAAGTCTTCACAATGCCTTTGGTTCTATTTGTTCTTCTCGATCTATGAAGTCTTCCCTGCCCATAATACCCCCTATATAGTAAAGAGATGGGGACTGGATCTCCCCATCAGAGAAAATAGGAGGGAAAAACAGGGAGGTTCACTGTAGTTATGAAATTCAGATGCTCTGATGTTAAAAGGTCTTTGCTTAGCTCTCATGACCCAGGAGCATCTCTGTGGGTTTTGACTTTGCAGTCTGGGCTTCTGGTCTCACCTTGAATCGCATTTTTTATGCAGAATGGGAGTGTGTATTACAGTTACCTTGTTCCAGCCTGCTTTTCCTGTCAGTAGAACTTGGAGATCCCACGGCTTGTTTTAATTTTCCACTGTACTTTTCATCCTGTCCTGTTCTGTGCAAGCTGGCAGAATTCTTACAAAGACATCATGGGCTCCTTGTAAGTCTCATTAGTGTTGATTCAGTTCCACAAAAGGCAGGAAAGAAATCTTCCAGGCAAGCCTTTCCCCTTTAGGTTTGTGTTTAGAAGTCTAAGGGACAGAGCTTTTAAGCTTCCCGGAGATCCTGTTTGATGGAGAAGATCTGGGAAGCACAGTTTCCCTATGTGTGGCTGAGCAGACTGCTGAATGCCACCGTTCATCTTTCTTAATCTCTAAAACCTTCTGATTGTCACATCGTTGGCACAGCCTTTAGCCATGGCTCTCCTGACTGTCCCCACAATGCAAAATTTTCTTCGATGTCATTTCTCAATATCGTACCTTTTAAATATGAAGACGTTGAAAGCTTTTAAATTTTATATAAGTCTGTGTGGTGGCCTACATGTATGTGCATCACCTGGTGCCTGTGGAGGCCAGGAGAGGGTGCCAGATCCTCTGAAACCGGAGTTGGAGGCAGATGTGAGTCACCGTGTAGGTTCTGGGAACTGAATCAGGTCCTCTTCAAGAACAACAAGCGCTCTTGACCCCTGAGCCATTTCTGAGGTTGAGAACTTTTAAAACTATCAAGTCCTGAACCATTCATTTTTTTTTTAAAGTAAGTATATACATTCATTGGTGTTGAGTTCATTTGTATTGGGCAGCCGTCACCACTTTTTACCTCCACAAACGTCTCCGTTTACAAAAGTGAACCCCTCTGCCCATTAAAGAGGAGCTCCACATTTGCTCAACAGCCACCATTCTAATTTCTGTCCACATGAATTTGACCAGGGAGTCATAGAAATGGGATAATACAAGGTTAGTCTTCTGGTGACTGGTTTATCATGCTGTAGCATGTGCCAGAATTTCTCTCTCTCTCTCTCTCTCTCTCTCTCTCTCTCTCTCTCTCTCTCTCTCTCTCTCTCCCTCCCTCTCTCACCTCTCTCTCCTCTCTCTCCTCTCTCTCCTCTTTCTCTTTCTCTCTCACTCTCACTCTCTCACATCTCTCTCTCTCTCTCTGTGTATGTGTGTGTGTATGTGAGCTACATTTTGCTTGTCTGTTTATATGTTGATAAAACTTAAGTTGCTTCTACCTTTGGACAAAGTGTGAATAATTCAGTTATAAACATGACATACTTGCCCAGAAATTGAATCTCTGAATCATATTATAATTCTGTTTCTAATTTTTGGAGGAACCACCTTATTGTTTATTGCATCAGAGGTACCGTTTTGCACATCCACCAGAAATTCACAGTTTCTGATTTCTCTGTCCTCATCAACATTGGCTACTTTTTGTTTTTATTTTTAACAGAAGCTCTCCTGCTGGGGATGAGCAGGTACCTTGGCTTAGTTTCTGTTCATAGCCCCTTGATAACCACTACTTTGGGAACCTTCACATTCATATCATTGACTATTTGTAAATATTCTTTGGAGAAATATCTATTCAAGGATTTTGCTTTTTTTAAAAAAATAATTTGTTGTTGTTGAGTTTTAGAGGGTTTTTGTATAACATAGATACCAAAATATTGAAAATATTTTCAACCTTACTGGAAGTTGCTCTATTGGTAATATCCTTTTATATAGTTAAGTTTTAAATTTTCCTAACATGTGACTTTAGTGTTATATCTAAAAAGTCATTGTCAGGTCCAATGTCATAGCACTTTTATAACATAAGCCTTCATATGGTGTTAGAATTCTGTCCTGTGTTTAGGTCTTTCATCCATTTTCCATTTTCATCTTGTATATTCTAAGATAATGGTGTATCTTCAATATTTTCCATTTGAATATCTAGTTTTCTCATCACCTTTTATTGAAAAGATTGTCCTTTTCCCATTGAGTGGAATTTTCTCCCTTGAGGAAAAGAGAACAGAACACTTGACACTGAATTTATGAACACAGTATGACATGACAGAATGCCGTGGATTGAGTGCCCGAAACAGCAGAGATTCACTCTTAAAGTCCTAAGTCAGAGTGCCATGGTAGTGGGAGCTTGGCATGCACATATCTGTCTTGGTAAATCCTCACAGGGTGAAGAGTTCTCTGATTTCTGCCTCTTCTTATAAGGGAATGAGTTCTGTTAGATTAAGGCCCCATCCTCATTGAACATTAATCACCTCCTTAGAGCTCTTATCACTAATAGTTACAAAGGAACAATAGTTACAATAGGAATTCCACAAGTGAATTCAGGGAGTAGGGCATAATTCAGGTCTTGGCGACTGTACATAAAAGACTTTATTTCTATGGGTGCATTCAAGATGGGACCGAGTAAAAAGGACAGATGAGAGGGGTGTTGGGAAGAAAGAAAAAAAAAAAGAAAAAGAAAAAAAGACTTTATTGACTATTTTTTCCCATTTTGCTTGTCTGTATTCCTACATCACACTTTGTATATTATATGTACATACATGTGTATACATGCATGTGTGTGTATGTATGTGCATCTAGAGTCAGAAGTCAACACTAGATACAGTTTTATATTGATTTCTACCTTACTGTCCGAGGCAGGGTTTCTCATTGATCCTGGAGTCCATCAGTTCTGATAGACTATCAAGCCCCAATGCTGAGAAAATAGTCACAAGATGCCACACCCTGCTCTCTGATTTGAACCCAGATCCTCATGCTTGGGCGACTAGGAGTTCATAACCTGAGACATCTCCCAGCCTCTCACACTGTTTTCAATGCTGTAGTAAAAATATTGAGTCTTTAAACTGTTCTTTTTTTTAAATATCTTTTTGGCATTTTGGTATTTCTTAGGATTAGGTAGTTATTTTAGGATTGGCTATTTTCTATATATGCAAAAATATTCCAGAGATTGTGGTAATAATTCTATTGAATCTGTATATCACTTTGGGTAATAGTAACATTCTTTTTTTTTTTTTTTTTTTTTTTTTTTTTTTTGGTTTTTCGAGACAGGGTTTCTCCGTAACTTTTGGATTCTGTCCTGGAACTAGCTCTTGTAGACCAGGCTGGTCTCAAACTCACAGATATCCGCCTGCCTCTGCCTCCCAAGTGCTGGGATTAAAGGCGTGCACCACCACCGCCCGGCTAATAGTAACATTCTTAACAATATTAAGCATGTCAACTATGAACATGGGCTATCTTTCTGCTTATTTATATCTTTTTAAAATTTATTAAATTTTTTATTATATATATAATCTGTTTCTTTGACTAATTAATATTTTTCTGATACTTTTGTAAATAGAATTTTCTTCTTTATTAGATTGTTCATTACTGGTATATAAAACCAATTTTGGGGGGAGTATTAATTTTTCTGTTCTGTAATTGTAGGGAATTTTCTATAGCTAACAGGATATTTTGGTAAAACAGGATATTTTAGAGTTCTGTCTGTATAAAATAATGTCTTCTACAAGTTGATAATTTTACTTCTTCAATGTGAGTGGCCTTTATTTCATTCTCTTGTATAATTACTCTAGCTTGAACTTCCAGAAGTATTTTGAATGTCTAGACAAAACCAGACATTCTCTTGGCCTCTTTCCAAATCTTAGAGGAAAAGTTCTTGTTCTTTTACAGTTTAATGGTGATGATTTCAGTCTGAGGTCAGATGTTTTGGGTTTGAGATGTGGTGTAGGAGGCTCTTTTGTATTTGTGTTGTTTTCATTGGTTGAATAAAGAAACTGCCATGGCCTTTTGATAGGGCAGACTTAGATAAGCGGAGTAGAAAGAACAGGATGCTGGGAAGAAGGGCAGTATGGCGGATGCCATGATCCTCCTGCCCAAGGCGGACGCTGGTTAGACTCATGCCGGTAAGCCACAGTCAAGTGGCGATACACATTAATGGAGATGTGTTAATCAAGATGTAAGAGTTAGCCAATAAGAGGCTAGAGCTAATGGGCCAGGCAGTAATTTAATTAATACAATTTCTATGTGGTTATTTTTGGGGTTAAGCTAGCTGAGTGGTGGGATGCAGCCCGCTCCTCCTTACTACAGATTGGCACCTCAACATGGTCAACTAAACTCCACATAAAACCTGTTTGTGTGTTTTTTAAATCTCTTCTGATATTTCCTTTTAATCTGTTCTTCTTCTATTCTGTTGGTAAAAATCAGTTTATTGATTTCAGACTTTTGTTCTTTAGGACATTTTTGTTGTGTGTGTATCATACATGTTTGACTCTAGGCATATGCATGTGGAGGTCAGAGGACAACTTTGGGGAGTGGGTTCTATCCCTCCACCAAGGGCTGCCGGGATTGAGCTGGGTTGTTACGCTTACACGATGAGCACTTTCACCCATTGGGTCATCTTTTTTAATGAATACATACTGTGTGGCTATTCCAGTATTTTCTAACTTCCTTTGTAACTTTTCTGTGGTGCACAGGTCATTCAAGAGAGTAATGTTTATATGTATGAACTTCTCAGTTCACTTTCGGCTATTGAATTCTAATGTCATCTTCTTGTGGTCAGAGTATTTTACATGAAATCACTTTTTTAAGTTTATTGAGATTGAATTGGTGTCCTACTATATGACTGATCTTACAGAATGTCTCACGTGCACATAAGAACCATGTATATTCTGCTTTTGACTACTCTGTATATGTCCCATATTTTTGGTCTTGTGTGCTCTCTCTGCTATTGAGGGTGGCCTATTAAGGACTCCTGTAGTTTAGAACTTGCTTAGAGCCACCTATATCTTCAGTTCTGTCAAGTTTGCTTCCTGTATTTTGACAACAAAATATAAGCATATAAATATTATGGTTTTTGTCTCTTGCTATATTGGACCTGTCTGCTTTGTCTTATCTAATCCTCGAAATTTAAAGTCCATTTTGTTATTTTGGTGTAGCTCCCCTATTTTCTGTTGGCTACTGTTTATATAGAACAAATCATTTTCTGCTTCTTTTGTGTGTGTAGGAGAAGTACTAGCAATTGGAACCATGGCATTCAGCTCTGAAAGGCGCCACCAATAAACTATATATCACCCAATATAGAACGGATTTTTTTTCATCCTTTCAGAGTTTATTTATGTCCTTGGATAGAAAGCGAGTGTCTTGACACAGTCCAGAATCCCTGGGAAGAGAGTCTTACTTCCTGGAAAGAATTGTCTAAATTAGATTTACCCGGGGGCAAACCCACAAGGAATTTCCTCGCAAGAATGGAATGGGAAACTCCACCCTGAATGTAGGTGTCACTGTTCCCTGAGTTGGGTCTTGAACTGAATGAGAAGAGGAGGGTCAGCTAGCATGCCAACATGACTTCATTGTTCTTTGCTCTTGACCATGGTATGAGGTGACTTGCTGCTTCAGGTTCCTGCTGCCTTGCCTTCCCCACAGTGAGGGACTGGGAGGCAACTCAACCTTTTCTCCATTGAGTTCCTTTTGGTTGGGCTACTCTCATCACAGCACCAGGAAAAGAAGCTAACACACTGGGGATTGTTTTAATAGTAGAACATTTTAATTGCTTTTCATTTCTTTTTATTCTGTGACTATTTTCTTATGATTAACGTTTAATATCTCCAAGTAATAAGACTCGAATTTGAATTTATATTAAAAATAAAAGCAAAAACGACATTGCTACAGTACAGCTTTGTACCTCATTATTTTGTTACTGACATCACAATAGTGTATATTGTGGATCTAAAGGCATAGACTAAAAATTGTTTTTTGAATTAATTTCTTATACATTACAGAAAATAAAAGTGGAGCTACAGAGAAAACTATAGTAATACTAGATTTTGAACTAATAACTTAAAAATTATTAGTTTGTTATGTAGAAAATAGACTTTCAAACCAAAGTTAAACTAATTTTTGCAATTGCTCATGTGTGCATTTGTTGAGATTTTTTTTTCTTTTTATGCTTTTAAGTTTCTCACTAGTGTCATTGCAACCTAACAGGCTTATAAGCTGTTATCAGTGTTATTCTGGAGACAAGTATAACTGGTGCTCTTTACTCTTTGGGGGCCCAACACCCAGCTCCCAAATAAACACATGGTGTCTTATTCCTTCTTATAAGTGCCTAGCCTTAGCTTAGCTTGATTCTAGCTAGCTTTTCTTAAATTATCTTGTCTACCTTTTGCCTCTGGGCTTTTTTTATCTTACTTTATTTTTGTATACTTTTTGTTACTTATTACTCTGTGGCTTGCTGCATAGCTAGGTGGCGGGCCACTGGTGTACTCTCTTCTTCTTTTCTTGTTCCTCGGTCCTCTCTTTTCCCCGTATTTCTCCTCCTATTTATTCTCTCTGCATTCCAGCCCCACCCATCCTTTCTTCTGCCTTGCTATTCGTCGTTCAGTTCTTTATTAGACCGATCAGGTGTTTTAGACAGGCAAAGTAATACAGCTTCACAGAGTTAAAACAAATGCAACATAAAAGAATGCAACACATCTTTGCATCATTAAATAAATATCCCACAGCATAATTAAATGTAACATATCTTCAACTAATGTTTCACATCAGGCAAACACTGTGTTGCCCTGGCTGGCCCTGAGTTTCACACTGTAGATCAGCAGTTCTCAACCTGGGGGTTATAGAACCTTTTTGGGGTGGAAGGACCCTTTCACAGGGGTCATCTAAGACCACCCGAAAACACAGATATTTACATTATGATTCATAACAGTAGCAAAATTACAGTTATTAAGTAACACAAAAGACAATTTTATGATTGGGGGTCACCATGACATGAGGAACTATATTAAAGGGTCACAACATTAGGAGAGTTTGGCACCACTGCCGTAGACCAAGCTAATCTTGAACTCCCAGAGATCAGTTTGTCTCTGCCTCCCAATGGCCTGGATCAAAGGCCTGGCCGTGACAGTCAGCCACTGAAGGGCATTTCTAAAGGATAGGTCTATGTACTAGCAGATCCACTCAACTCTGATCTATCTGCAAGTGTTTTCCTTTCTCATATTTGAAGGATGGTTCTGCTGTGTAGATTTTGTTGTAAATTTTAGTGCTTTGAGGTTACCGGCCCACTTGCATGCTGGCCTCCAAAACTGCTGATGAGAAACTACTGGAATCCTCAGGGCAGAACACTAGCATGCAGACGTGGTTCTGATGACAGTGTGCTCTGCAAGGCTTCTTTGAGCATCCTGGGAGAGTGTGTTGAGCTCACCGGACGACTACCATGTCTCCCATGGAATTCCTGTAGTTTTTAGCTGCTATTTGTTCAAATGCTCCCTGCCCCTTCTCCTTTGGAATGGCCAGAGTGCGAGTTTACCTGCTGTGTCCCTTAGGTTCTGCTCACTTTTCTGCCATCCTTTCTGCTTCTCAGACTCAATAATTTCATCTATCTTTTCTTCAAATTTTGTTTCTCCCTCCTGTCTTCTCAAATCATCCTTTAATTAATCCAGTGAATTTATAATTTTTTTGTTATTCTATATTTTAGCCAGAATTCTATTTTTATTTATTTATTCATTAATTCATTTTTGGTTTTTTGAGACAGGGTTTCTCTGTGTAGCTTTGGAACCTCTTCTGGGACTCACTCTGTAGACCAGGCTGGCCTTGAACTCTTTGCAGAGATTTGCCTGCCTCTGCCTCCCAAGTGCTGGAATTAAAGGTGTGTGCCATTACTGCAGACTTCCTGAATTTTTTCTTCATATCTCTATTTAGTTGTTTTTGAGCATCCATAAGGCCATTGTTTTAAAAATCTTTTGTCATTCCAGCATCTGGTCTTTCTTAAGGACAGTGTCTGTTGATTTGAGTTTTCTTTGAACTATATACTTTCCCATTTCTTCCTCGTGTATTTATGTGTGTGTGTTTTATAAAACTGCATGCATTTGAAGCTTATAGTTGTGGAAGTGAGCATCTCTGTAGACTAACAACAAGGTGAGCAGCAGCTTCGGCCCTTTAGAATACCACCCAGTTCATTCTGCAAATTCCTCTCTCCATGTCGCTAGAAGGCGTGGTATTGTCAGGCTCTCTAGCACCATGGAACAAGAGTCCCTTTCTGCTACTTTCCAGCAGCAGGTGCCCCACATTGGCAGCCTCATCCAAGTTGAAATTACTACTAAGAGTCTGTTTTTGTAATCTGTTATTCAGACTCTGTCAGCCTGTGGCTACTGCCCAAGACAGGCTCCTTTTCCCAGTTATTCAATCTCTCTTACTTTTCTACTGCTCCATGACAGATTGTTCCAAAGCTTAGTGATGTCATACAAGCAAAAAGCCAAACCAAAATAACTCATCTGTTGTCTCACATGCTGTGCAACAAGGCTGTTTTGGGCTAGAGCCACAGGTTCAGTCTTCCAACGCTGTCAAACGGTTAGATGGGCCTAAGCCTTGAGTTACCTTCAGGCTCAACTAGGAGATAACCTGCTTCAAGCTTCTTGGATGCCTAGCTATGGGCAGGTTCCTGTTCTCAATTGCTGCTGGCTGAAGATCCCAGCTTTTTCTCACAGCCTCTGTACTGACCGCTTACAATGGGGTACTTGAGAGTCTTTAGAATACCAGGGAAAGGGCAAGAGTAAGGGAATGAGAAGGATAGAAACCAGAATCTTCTCTCAGCTTCATCTGGAAACTATTCTTTCATCCTCGGTATATATTCTTTTATTAGAAGAGTGCCACTGGGTCCCTCCCACACCTCGGGAGAAGGGATTACACCAACATGTCAATGCTAGTGTCCTGCTCAGGGTTACTATGGCTGGGATGAAACACCATGACCAACATGACCAAAGCAAGCTGGAGAGAAAAGGGTTTATCTGGCTTACCCTTCCGCATCAAGGGAAGTCAAGACAGGAACTCAAACAGCAGGAACCTGGAGGCAGGAGCTGATGCAGAAGCCATGGAGGGGTGCTGCTTACTGGCTCACTTCCCAAGGCTTGTTCAGCCTGCTTTCTCACAGAACCCAGGACCATCAGCCCAGGATGGCACCTCCCACAATGGGCCAGGTTCTCCCCCATCAGTCACTACTTAAGAAAGTGCCCTACAGCTGGATCTTATGGGGAGATTGGTTTTCTTCAGCTGAGGCTCCTTCCTCTTCAACTCTAGCTTACGTCAGGCTGACATAAAATCAGCACGGCCAGGAAATGAGCTGGGGGGGGGGATGTTTTAGAGACTGCACACCATGGTGGAGTATATCTTTTTTTTTTTTACTTTAAGAACAACTTTTTAAAAAAAAAATCTTGAACTAAGCATTTGTTGCCCTTAAGTACCAATTTTCTGTAGCCCCCTCACCAGTATCAAGTGATTATTTTAAATTTTTAAGCAAGTTTGAGCTTAATTCCTACTTTTGGGGGTCATTAGTAATTTTTTAAGGATGCTTTTGAATTGTTGACCTTCTGATCTTTGGGCTTTTTCTTTCATACATGAGAAAATTACCCTATCACAATCCCTGTAGTTGTGCGAGACAAAATACCAAGCTTTTGTGGCAGAGAAAGCTAATCACAATCACATGTGTAGATAATAGTTTTCTCATTTTCTAATTCATATTTTGATTTTGTTCATGATGTTCGTGCCAGCAGACTTTCCCCTCTTAATGTCCATGTAGTCAAATTCATCAAGTATCTCTTTTATGGGGAAATCATACCATTAAGACCCAAATCCATGCATTTCCTGCTAATATATCTTTGGTATTCTTTTACTGCTCTTTATGGGATGGATGTGAATCTCCTTCCTAGCATATGACACCTCCTTATCACTTCATGTCTACCTCATTCGTCTTCTCTGAAAACTCTGCTTTCAGAGTCTAGTGAAGTCTCACCATTCTTCAGTGTGCACGTTGATACACACCTACCTGCTTTTCTGTCCAATCCCTTCCTCTGGCCGTGGGAAGAGAGCAAGGGCTATTCTGGAAGTGCTTTTCTGGGCCCAGAGCTCTGTATAGCACCTGCATGCTTAGTTATTGAATGAGAACTCATCAGAGAACACTGGTTCAGAAACAAAAAGAATACACAACCTTCACACTGTAGGCAATGTGAGTCTTTTCATCCTCGCCTATCTAGACGATAACAACTGCATGAATTCGATTTTCTGACTATTTCTCAGTGTCCAAATCCCCATAGCTGTGTTTCTGTGGCCTAGAAAGCAAGTAGATAAAGAATTCATGGGCCAGGCTCCCTGGCAGCTAAGTAGGCTCACGTAATTAGGCTCTGGGCTATGAGAAGCTATAAGAACATCTTGGCGACTTTAAAACAGGAGCATTTCCTCCTTCACTTTCAACTTCCTGTGAAAATATGGTCATAGGAGCTGAAGAGCCAGTCCTCAACTAAGGAGGAACCCGTGTGGAGAAAAGAAAGCATAGGAAGGGAAACAAGGAACTCGAAACACCGGGGCCATCTTTGCAATTCCTTGCGGCTGTCTGAACCACCACCTTAACAAACATCAACTGCTGGCTCATTTAAACCACTGTTACTTTGGTATTTGTTAACAGAAATTGAATATATACCCTAACTTGCGGAATGCCCATGCGTGCCACATCCTACCTTTGGGGGTCATTCCCCTTCACTCCTTGGATGAAGAGTCATTCAGTCATTCTTTCAGACATCACAGAAGAAAATGTTGAAGGATGCTATTGAGCCACGCAAGGTGAGGCACAGAAGAAGCAGTCTTGGCTCTAGATTATGGCGGCACTGTAACGAGGACCAAAGCCTCTGGTTGTTAAAATGGAAGTCAAAATACCAGTGCAGAAAAGGGAGCAGGCAAAAGATAGAGCCCTGGTGAGATGGACCCAGGCTTCTATTTCGGGCACCTGGTTTGCATTAATCTCTCATCTCTACAGACTCTTACAGTGCCCCTGCCTTCTCTCCAGTCTTGTCCTGAGCTGCCAGCATCCGTAATCTTTATAACATTATATCATAAAGAATAAAGACAATAAAAGTTGAGGATGGAGCCCGAGTCCATAGGATATCCATCTATGTAGCAGCAGAAGGCTTCAAATAGGTAACAGGCAAATAGAACTACTGCCAAAAACCCCTTTCTGTTTCCTTCTTTGAACCCTTGTCTTGCCTTTACCCTTTCCCCCAATATGCATATATAGGTCATGTTAAGAAAACTCCTTCCAGTTGGCCTATTTCCAAGACAAGGGTACAGCTGGGCCGAAGGGCCACATGTTGAAGTTATTAATATGCCCATGCCCCCCCCCCACTGAGTTCACTGATCAAAGGCCCTGCCAGAGCAGCAATGGATAGCCTCGTATAATGGGAACTGAAATTCTACTTAAGAAACCAGCTTTGCCAAAACACACTACCTTTTTAAGTGAGGCATTCCATGCACATATTAACCTGATTACAGAAAGGAAGGGGGATCTTTTTCCCTCTGTACCCTGCTAATAATTTTCTGTCAAGTCTGATTTGGCTTTAGCTGCACTCCAAGTTCTTGTGATGTGCCCTGTTCACCAGTAAACTGAAAACAGAAGGTGCTGTACAAACTCTGAGACGGGATACTTCACCCATGAATCCAGACGCTGTAGAATGTGGTTCCCTGCCAGCAAGGAAGGCCGGTGACGTTTCCCCGTCTCTGATGGCCAGCAGCCTGCCTCTGATTCACACAGTCGGCGGATGAAGCGCACGGGGAAAATGGTGGAAATGATTAGAGGCTCTTGGAGTCGACAGAAGCGCTGATTCGTTACACGGAGCCCCTGCCTCAAGAGGGAGTAAACCATTGTGCTTGTTAGAGAGGAACAGACGGTCACAAAGCTTTTAGAGTCCCAATCAGTTCCAGCCCCAGGTTAGTTAGGTAAAAAAGAGAGAAAGGAAGGAAGGAAGGAAGGAAGGAAGGAAGGAAGGAAGGAAGGAAGGAAGAAAGAAAGAAAGAAAGAAAGAAAGAAAGAAAGAAAGAAAGAAAGAAAGAAAAAGAAAGTTGATTTGAAGGAAGCACTGCCGTTTTACTCTGCCTGATAAATGAGAAATGCTTTAGGGTTTATTTCATCATATTCTAGAATAACCTGGGTCCGGTACAGCTGACGCAACGTCCCCAGACAGAGTATCAAAAGATCTAGATGTTGTGAGCTTTCCCAAATCCAGGGCCGGTCTGTGAAGATTCTGAATATGATAACCAGCTAGAGAACAGTCATCCGTGCTAAATGTTGCCTTCGGGAGCTTCAGACGTGAACTGTAAACTCCTTTTCAAACTTTACTCCTACAAACTTTCAGATTTCCTAAGACCACAAGCACAGAGAGATCTAGACCCGCCCACACATGAAAGCTGGCACGTATGCGTGGGTATGTGTGCTTGTGCATGTTTTGTGCCCCGGTACACAGGTATGTGTGCATGCAGGCCAGAGAACAGCCTCTGACAGTGTTCCTCGGGTATCGTCAACCTTACCCCTTGCCACTGGTCTGATTACAGAGCAGGCTACCTGGGCAGTGAGTGCCAGGAGTGCTTGGACCTCTTCCTCCCCAGACCTGAGCTTACAAATGCATACCATATGCCAGGCATTCTTTTTTTTTTTTTTTTTTTTTTAAAAAAAATATGGACTCTGGGGACTGAATTTAGATCCCAATGCTTGCAAGGCAAGACAAGCACTTTACTGAGTTATCACTCCAGTCCCTGAAAGCCAGAATGCCCTAAGTATCTCCTCTGCTTACTTTGTTAGCCCTCGTGGCTGCACAGACAGGGAGGTGCTGAGCCGTTCTCTTAAAAAAAAAAAAAAAAAAGTCCCGGAATGCAGAAACAGAAAACAACTCAAGGGCATCCATGGCCGAGGCTAGTCCTTTTCTGCTTGTATCTGGCATCTTTTTAGAATACTTTGCTAGTAATAACCAAGGAAAACGTCTTCTGTGAGCTCTTACAAGGCTACAGCAGGGTCAACATGCAGGAAAAACTCAAGATTTTCATCTGAAGACAGATTTTATTAGGAAAGGTCTCGGGTAACACAGCATCCCACTCCTCTTCGTATACCCAAGGACCTTTAAAAAAGCAGCATCATTCCTCCTGCTGTGCAGGGGAGGGGGGACAAGCAATGCAGAAGGTTATCCTGGGTATCCCAGACATCCTGACATTTGATATTCCTTCTGCCATCCACTGTCTGTCCCAGGTCCTGAAGAACTCACAGACAGCCTGACAGACAGCCACATCTCCTTTTAGAGCCAGGCTTAACACTATGTTCTTCTAAAGGGAGAAAAGCCACGGAGGTAAATCACAACTACATCAGCCAAGAACTCACAGTGGTTCAACCCTTGTTACGTTCAGTAAAAAAGAATATGGTTTTAAAGTATTGCGTCTCCCCCTCTCTTTGATTGGACTCTGAGCTCTAGCTGTAAATCTCTGCATCTGCTTCCGTCAGTTGCTGGATGAAGGTTCTATAATTACAATTAAGGTAGTCATCAATCTGACTACAGTTTAGGTACCCTCTTCACTATAGCTTAGGGTCTTAGTGGGGGTCATCCTGGTGAATTCCTGGGAATTTCCCTAGTGCCAGGTTTCTTGATAGCCCCATAATGGCTCCCTCTATAAAGGTATCTCTCTCTTTGCTCTTCCTCTCTGTCCTTCCCTCATCTTGGCCATCCCTCGCCATGATGGGGATACTCATAGAAACAGCTGATCTGAGCCAGTAGGAGCTCACTGACTCCAAACTGACAGTGGCTCAAACTAGGCCCTCTGAACATGGGTGCCAGTTGTATGGCTAGGGCAGTCTGTGGGGTCACTGGTAGTGGGACCAGGATTTATCCCTAGTGCTTGAACTGGCTTTTTGGAACCCATTCTCTCTGGAGGGATACCTTTCTCAGCCTAGATATAGGGGGGAGGACCTTGGTCCTGCCTCAAGTGATACAACAAACTCTGTTGACTCCCCATGGGAAGCCTTACCTTCTCTGAGGAGTGGATGGGAGTTGAGGTGGGTGGAAGGAGAGGGGAGTGGGAAGAGGGAAGGGAGAGGGAAATGGGATTGGTAAGTAAAATGAGAAGAGATTGTTTTAAGAAATTAAAAAAAAAGAAGAATAAAAAAGTACTGAGTCCCAACCTAATATGAACCCAGTGGCATGCTTTGATCTGGAAGGCTTACTTACATAAATATTCTATGTAGTAACTTCAGTTAAGTCACAAGCTTTAGGAAATAATTTATAAATTCTTGATAGTAAATCACATTTTCTGTGATGTCTAACATGTTAAAACGTTGTCAGTCTTTGTATCTATTGGACTTTTAAATTGAGATAAAAATCTAACATCATTCTTTAAAAATAAAAACCAAGCAAGGCTCCAGGAACTGTTTCCTTTCCTTCAGATACAGTCTCTCACTTAGCACGCCATGCTGCCGTGTATTTTACCCAAGGAGAAGTTCAGCCAGGTATACGTCTAAAATAGGCACTCAAGCTGCATGGTGAGCCTACTTGAACTTTGACCAGGAAAAGTCCAGAAGAGGAAAAATTATTTAGTTATTCTCAGTGTATTGTAAGGAAGACCATTTATAATCAGTCACTGGTAGTGGGATCTCGTGACACACGCACGAGGGAGAAAGGGAGACAGATAGAAGGGAAGCCAGCAGGCTAAAGGGGGCACATGTGCAGTCACTCCAGCCAAGGGTGAAGCAAGAGAACACAGCGAGAGAGTGGCGGAACAAACGCTGTACACGCTGCGCACACGCTGCACACGATGGGGCTTCAGCAGAGGGGGCGGGCAGACTCAGATGAGTCTGTTATAGCTGCTGCCTTGGATCCTCCAGCATCAAAACAGTATTAAAACTTTACCAGATCACCAAAGACCTAACTAAATAGGAACCCTTTCTATCTCATTTCTTCCCAAAAGGATGCCGTGAGTGCTTAAGATTCCTAGAGCAATTCACTTACAGTATGAACAAGAAAAACTCTTAGAAGAAATATCTTAAGGCTCCATAAGCTGTCCCAGTGAGTCAGCCACCTTGTGATTCTCACCGCATGCTCAAGCGAATTTGCCACAGAGTTAATTTTTTTAAATTTTTTTTTGGCTTTTTTCGAGACAGGGTTTCTCTGTAGCTTTGGAGCCTGTCCTGGAACTCCCTTTGTAGACCAGGCTGACCTCGAACTCACAGAGATCCGCCTGCCTCTGCCTCCCGAGTGCTGGGATTAAAGGCATGCGCCACCAACGCCCAGCCACAGAGTTAGTTTTATGCGAGTGAGCAGAAGAGAATCTCCAGGATTCTCTTCTGTGGGAGACAAGTGTCTATCTCTAGGAATCCCAGAGTCAGTCAGTGATGTGCTCTGAAGTCTTACTCATCTTGGCTGTTTCTAGAACCAAAGTGACTTTTTAACATCGGTGCCTACAAGTTCACCGAGGTGACACTGTAGCAAACAGTCCAAACCTAAGAAGTGACCTGCTGCGAAACTTAACCTAGGAATTACCTGTGACTTCAGGAGGCCACATTGTATCTATAGCTCTTCTTCCCTGAGGTGCAGCAGTTCTCTTGGCCTACCGCAATATTAGACTCATTTAATATATAGCATATATTTTAACAAAATTTAAGCCATATTTTATATATATGTATGTGTGCTGTATGTATATATACATACAGCAAAATGAGCACAATGAAAATTGAGTCTTTCTGCCATTCCTGATGCTCAGTACCTCAAAAGCATCCACTGTGACCTGCAAGTCTACCAGAGGCTGGAAAAGGGTGGATTCCCTGGAGCTGAAATCACAGGTAGTTCTGAGCTAGGAACTGATCATGGGTCTTCTGAAGGAACAAGTGCTCTTAACCATGGAGCCATCTCTCCAGCCCCAGACAAAGGGTTTAAACTTAAACACATCCCTCTCATTACCAAGCTTCCTGGTGGCCTTGGATTCTTGGCTCCTCTCTGGCCGTGTAGTACTGTCCCAGAGTGCAGTGTGCTTGGAATCTACATTTACCCGCTTAATGATGCAATTACTGAGCTGTTGGTTGTCCTTTTAAACTTGTCTTTCCTGAGGCATTTGCTCAGGGTGTTTAGCCCACTTTTATGCTTGTCCTCTATGTGTATCTGTATGTGAGGGGACGAATACATCCCTGATCTCCATACACGTTCAGCCCACAGCCCACCACTATAATCCACCTCCAGAGTCTTTAACGACACTCAGGGTTTTCTTGTTGTTGTTTGTTCTCAATACTAGTGCTACGAGTAGTTTTACGTAGAACAGGCACTTTCCTATTAATTGCATTTCATATCTAATGAATTTGTATATTCTGATTACTTTCACTTCCCCACCCCCTCTAGGCACACCCCCATCCCTCAACCTCCTCACTAGAAGTCACTTGTTCCTCACATGTAGGTGCACTTTTGTTTTGTTTGTTTGAAATCCACTGGGTTTTAACCAGGGTCATCATCATGACTATGAGTTTGGAAAACCCATAGAGCTTGAATTCTCCTTAGTGGGTACACATCCAAAGACAACGACTATCACATCCCTCAGAATCCATTAACAGCCAATACTTCAGCAGGAAGTGGTAGTGCCCGGTGAGTTCCTCCCGATCCCTGACTGATTGTCAATAGGGCCAGTGCTGTGCAGGTCTCATGCAGGCAGCCATAGTCCCTGTGAAGTCAAGATGACGTTGGTTGTGCCATACCCATAGCATATTGTATCCTTTCTCCTTATCTTTTGGCTCTTAACATGTATTTTGCCCCCTGTTCTGTGACAGTCCCCAAGCCTAAGAAGGAGTGGTATGAATGCCCTGTTTAAGGCTGAGCGCTCAAGCATCACTTATTCTCAGTATCTTGGAAAGCCGTGGATCTCTGCATTCACCACTGTTCAATACAGAGGAAACGTCTCTGATAAAGGTTGAAAGTAGCATTACAAGTATAAACAAAAATGTTTAGAAGTCAGCTTGATACCGTGACAGCTTAGCAAAACAAGAGTAGTAAGTCCGCCCTGGAGACGAAGACCTCGTAGCCATGAGCTGGGGACTAGGTTTACAGCGCCAGGCGTGAATCCCCTCTTGTGAAGCAGACTGTAAATCCAACCAGTGGGCAGTTGGTTATTCCCATAAGAGTTATGCCACTATTTCACCAGTGAGCACACCTTGCCTGGCAGGTTGGTGGTGTAGTTCACAGCCTTCACAGATGGGGAAGAATTGTTGATCACTGCTGTGAGATAATGTTCTTGTACACTGTAAAGATTTGTCACTTGTCTTGGTTTAATAAAACGCCAATTGACCAGTAGCCAGGCAGAAGTATAGGCAGGGCAACAAGACTAAGAGAATTCTGGGAAGAGGAAAGGCACAGAGTGAGTCACCAGCCAGACACAGAGGAAGCATTTGCCTCACTGAGAAAAGGTAATAAGCCATGTGGCTAAACATAGACAAGAATCATGGGTTAATTTAAGTTGTAAGAGCCAGTTAATAATAAGCCTAGCTAATAGGTCAAACAGTTTATAATATAAGCCTCTGTGTGTTTATTTGGGACTGAACAGCTGCAGAACTGGGTGGGACAGAAACTTCTGTCTATAGATCACAGATGAGAAGACTTCCTCTCCCAGCAATCTATGTGGCACTCTCTGGCAGTAGGGAAGCTTTTCAGCAGGATGCTTCCAGCTCAGTTCTAGTTTGATTTCTCTACATATATGAGGTGTGTGGGTGTCAGGTAGATAGCAGGAGGATGCTTCCAGCTCAGTTCTAGCTTGATTTCTCTACATATATGAGGTGTGTGGTGTCAGATAGGATCTTATCAACTGGAAGACAACTAAGAAGAGTGGCAAGATTTTATGCTGTCTTAGGGGCCTCTGAGGTATCTGACCAACAGTCATAAGATGGCGTCTAATATACAGCAGTAGGGTTTTGTTTAATAACCCTTGTCTGTTCCAAGCAGTATTCTACAGTCACACGGGGTTTCAATCTTCTGTTTCTGTCTCTCTCTTGTTTAATATATTTTTAATTGGATTTCAAAGTAGTAAATTTCCAAATTGTTTTTTCAGTCTTAGTTTGGATTAATTTTCCTCTCTCCCCATTCTTACCCCAACCCCTACATAACTATTCTTGCTTAAACATTGTATTCTTAAAATGCCCCGTTTTCTCTCACCTAGATTCTGCTATCTTCCTCCCTTAAGACATCCCACCAAAAACTCCTTTAATTCAACAGCCTGGATACTGAAACTGACAAAGGAAATGGCTCAGAATACACTTGAACTAATAGGCACAATCAGGTCTACTGAGTAGGTACTTTGGTAGTGAAGGGAATTTGACCTAAATGGAATCTTATAAAGTTAAGAAAAACTTTTGCTGAGAAAAGGCAAGCATCATTCAAATGAAGAGGAAGCCCACGGAGCAGGGGAAAAAATATCTTTACCATCTGTACTTCTGACAGAGGATTAATATTCAAAGACACAAAGAACACACACACACAAACAAATAAACATCAAATAAACACACAGCTCAATTTTTAAAAATGGGCCAGTGATCAGAACTGAGAATTCTCAAAAGAAACACAAATGGCTAATAAACACTTTAGATAACATTCACATCTTTAGTCATAAAAGAAACTTTCTTTTAAACTACTTTAAAATTCCTTACATTTCACCCCAGTCAGAATGGCTACTGTCAAGAAATCAAATGGCAACAGTGCTGGTAAGATGTGGAGAAAGAACCTCTGCTCATCCTTAGCGTGTGAGTGCTGTAGCCATTCTGGAAATCACCGTAGAGGCTCCTCAAAAAGCTGGAAACAGAACTAGCGTGTGAGCCAGCTATACCACCCTGGACATAGACTCAAAGGCCTCCAACCCCTTCCACAGAGAGACTTCTCAGCCGTGCTCATTGCTGCTATATGCACAGTAGCCAAGAATTAAGATCAGGCTAGCTGTCCATCAGCTGATGACAGGACAACGGAAATATGGCATATATACACTGGGGTTTTGATCAGTAGAGAAAAATAAAATTTGAACGTAAATCCATGAACTAGAAAACTTACAATAAACAAAGTAACCTAGGTTCAAGAGACACAAACACAGCAAGCTCTCTCTTATATATGGGCTCTAGCTCCAAACATTTGGATTTGTGTGTTAATCTGCAGAACATGCTCTGTCTTTGCATATATGGACGTTCTTAGTATGGTCCACATTGTTAGCTATTCCCTTTCTCATGAAAGATCTTTGAAAGCTGTCTTACTTCAGAGTCATGAAAAGGGTTTTCTACATCTTCTAAAGACTACTATTTTGCTAGAAGGCATCTTCGGTTTAGGAACCACCTGTAACCAATGGTGCATACGAGTTCTGTTTTACATCTTTTCAAACACATGGGTACTCAAAATTTTCAGTACGTTTTAATGAAATGGCCATTTCCCCCTGCTGCTTTGAACTGTAACCTCTGTCATAAATTAAATGTCCATTTATGTGTGGGACCGACTCGGGCTGTCTAAGGCGTCTCTTTGTTCTCCTGTCCATGCACGGGCTTACTCATGTGACTTTATTAGACCTCCACCACATCGTGCAGAAAATCTGACTGCCTCATTTCTTCTTCAAGAACACTGTGGTTCTTCTTAATCTTTTTGTTTCAGAACATCCTTTGGAATTATAGAAGCACCTTTGGAATTAGTTTTTTGAGCTTTTAGTTAGTATGATGTTGAAAATTACACATCAAATTGGAGGGAGTTGAGGATTTTGAAAATGAGCAGAGAGGACTTACTAGAATATTCTGGTAATAAGCCAATACTATGTCTGCCTGTGCAGATACAAGGATCACGTACACATATATAATACCACACATCGAGTTGATTTTTGCCAGGGATGCTAAGGTAATGCTTTGAAGGATTGATTGATTGTCTTTTCCACAAATGAACCAGGAGCAACTGGTCATGTATGTTTTTAAGAGAGAAAAGAGCCTGTCCATTTCGTTAAGACAGGGTCTCTCACTGGGCCCAGAGCTTGCCAACTACGTTAGGGTAGCTGGCCAGAGAGCTCTGAGTATCTGCCTGTTCCCAGTGGCTCAGTGTTGAGATTATAAGGGTGTGCCACCCAGCCCGGCTTTCCCCACACGGGCTCTGAAGATCAGGCTATGATTGCCCCCCACGACCTCTGTTTATCTCCTCTCACAGGAGCTAGCTCTTTCTTCTGTGGTCTCCCGGAAGGGAGACACTCCAAGTCCAATCCTTTGAAAGGCTTGTTCCTTTTTAAAAATCCAGCAAATTCCAGCTCTTAGCAGACTTAAGAGACACATTATTTTGTAGTTTTTCTGGTGCTGCTCTCTTACATTTCTTTAAGTTTTTTTTTTTTTTTCTTTTGGCTCATTTTGAACTATTAGGCTATATAAACCATGCATTCACCTTATGGCTTTTCACTCATCTGTAGTAGTAGTCTATCTATTCGTGTGTGTGTGTGTGTGTGTGTGTGTGCGTGCGCACGCGCATGCACGCCCGCACGCATGCATGCATGCACGTGACACGTGCACAGATGGAGGCCAGAGGACAAGTTTTAGAAGTTGGTTCTCTACGACCACAGGGTATTTCAGGGATTGAACTCAGGTAGTCCAGTTTGGCAACAAGCACCTTTAGCCACGAAGCCAACTCACCAGCCTGAAATTTTAATTTCAAACTATATTTTTCAGTGAAATTTGACCACACTTCTTTCTTGCGAATACTTTTCTTATAAAAATAGCATCCCTAAACTTTTAGGAAAAATGGCTAAGTTGGGTAATTTTCTAAGTTTCATGGCTCTAGAGATCCCACTGGCTTCATGTTGCTTGCATGATACTAAAAAAAATAGTCTTCTCCACTGAGATTTCTTGGTTTGTTCTCTCCTCTCTGTTTTATCTGAGATAACACATCTGTCTTCTTCCTTGACCCCTTATTATTCCTGCCTTGATCAATTGTGGATTATTGTGCCTGAAATTTCTTCCTATGAAGTTTTATCCTAGAAAGGCAACTTCAGTTCCAGTGTTTCCCTTTACAGTGCTTACTCCAGAAAGAACCCTTACCTGGCTTTGCAGCTTCCTGGCTCTGCTGCTGGAGCCTGCGAGACTGGGCCTGTGCTTAGCCATCTCAGGATAGCTCCCTCAGCTCGCACCAGTCCTAGTGGGCTATTTGACAGGACCCCTGTTTTCAGATCCATCCGTTCTTACCCAAAGTAGGTAGGAACTAAGTTTTACTAAAATAAAGACAAGCAAAAACTATAATTTAGGTTTAGAAAGCAATGGCTAATGTTTCTAGGCCTGCTTTGTTATGTCCTTTATTACCTGGTGCAGAGGATTCGCCTCCAACGGACCCACTTTAAAATCAATGGATTTTCACTAAGCTGAGCTTAGTTTGAAAAATCATCTTTGTGAAGAAAGACATTGAAATGAAATCACTTTGATGAAAAAGCTAGAATGGTGTTATGAAGAGAGAAAACTCTTGTAGTTGAGGGAGATGAACTCAAACCATTCCACAGCCTTCCCTGGGCGGGCTCAAACTTGTAAACCTAAGACATCTAAGAAATGGCCTCCCCATGCTATGTGGCATTGTGGCAAAGCAGAAAGGAGACTGCAATAATTAATTCATTTACCTACTATTTTCCACTTCTGATCTCTGAAGCACAGAGATGAGTTAGTTACAGTCTCGCATAGTCAATTAGAGCACACCACACCCAGAGAAGTGCTGGATCAGGCCCTGTGCTAATTAGAACCTTCACAAGCGGTGGCTGCACTCTGAAAGGGCCACAGGACTCTTGACATATGTGTCAACAATACGGTTGACTTCTGCCTCCAGCTGAGATAGAATAATAAAGATCTTCTGAGAAAACTAAAGTTGCACAGGAAAATATATGAAAAACTGGTGTTCAAGAGCCCTGAGTATCACATGAGAAAGGACACGGCCCCTGAAAGGCAGAAGCAGTGAGCTCTTGATGACCACACTCTACTGTATTGGGAGTCTTCATGTCATAAGAGACCTAAGTAAAGCCCAGTAGACAGACCTCTCCGTTAAGGAGATGAAGATGTCTTGGGGGACCTAAGCAGCTGAAAGTCTCAGGATACAAACAAGTATCAGAGAAAAACTACTGGAGGCCCAGAAAGAAATTAGTGTGCTGAGGTAAACTCCTTGGTTCCCGATAGTCTAGCTTTCCCCATCTGTTTAGCTAGGTGTCTTCTTCGTTTTATCCTTTGTTGTGTGCTTTCTTTGGGGGACAAAGCAGTTGAAAGTCTGAGGATAAGAGGCTATGGTAGCTGATGGTTTCAGGAATTGTTCTCAGAAGTATTCTTCAGTCGTGGGGAACAGACTTCTGGTCATATCTGCAGGACTTAACCCCCAGGCATCCACGTCACATAGTGCATCCCAGAAGAAGCTGAAGTAAGTTCACAAGACTACAGAATACCCAGTTTCCAACAAAGGAAAACACACGATGTCTGGCATCTGCCAAAGACTAGTGAGCATGCAGAGAGGAAGACAGAGCTCCTAATTAATAACAGTAATCAAGCCAGAATTTACACAGATAACTTAGCAGAGGGTAACAGTAAAGCAAATGCTTTTTGTTTTTGTACACGTCCTTCTGAGCTAGAGTCTCACACAGTAGTCCAGTCTATCCTCAGACTTACATTGATCTTCCTGCCTCAGCGAAATCACATGCAAGAACAACCATGCCTGGTGAAGACACACCTTAATCTTGGTTTTGGTGTGCTCACATTCAAAGGTCAAATGAAATATAAATGGAGCTGCCAGAAATGAAGAGTTTAGTGTCTGAGATGAAAAAAAATATGCTGGTTAGAATTAATTCCCGATTAGAAAAAAGACATAGCATAATAAATAGAATAGCAAAGAACAGACAAACAAAAGCACAAAACCAGCTAAACAGATGGGAAGACCCAGACTAGCAGTAAGCTAAGAGTTAACCTCAGTGCACTGATTCTGAAATAATTGGGAGTCCCTGAGATGGGGTGAGGGAGAGAAAAACCATTGATGAAATTTTGCCAATTCTTATTTTTTTTTTTAAAAAAAGCCAAATTCTACAGATCTAAGAGGTCAAGAAACCATGACTCAAACTGTATGAGGGTACATCATAATGAAACGAAGATGTGATGAAGCTAGTGAGAAGCGGGGCAATTCTACACAAGTAAAAACCACATAGCAAATATGGTTACATTAAGTCAGCTATTGAAAGGCCATGTAAGAGTAGAAGTCTTAAATGTTTGAAAGAAAACAAAACTAGGCTGAAGACAAATTATGCCTCCCCTAGCTATGCACTTTCAAGCTTTAGAGCTCGAAACAAGACACGGCATGAAGGATCCTTTCTCCTGACTACATGTGAGGCCTGTTATCAGAGAAAAATGAAAAGCACCCAGCAGCCATTCGGCATACCCTTTACTAAGCTAGCTGATTCCAGTACTAGCAATTTTATTGCCAAGTTCATCATTGTCTCTATTAGACACAATTATCTCTAGTCATTGATAAGACCACTTGCCCCCAAAGCCTGCATCAATGAGCTGCAAAGGCTAAGCCTAGAAACTCTACTGAAACCTTTCCTCATGCCCTCTTCCAATGCATCTTCCATGTTTATGCTGGGGCTTGCTAGAATCGTAGCACTTTCTCCCTCTGTCTAGAGGAAATGAGATCTTGACTGCCCCTTCCTGTACCCCCTTTCAACTTTGTGTCACCGGTAACCTACTTATTCTCGAAGCCTCATTTCAGGTTCTAGAGCTCTGGACTTGGACATTAGGCACACTTCTAAATAGGCAACAGGCGAGTGATATACTCATTTCCCTCTATTCTTTAACCCTTTACTAGGCTGTTCAACCCTTCAAGGCATCACGAAGCAAATATACCCCTAACCCGGCACACCAAAGCTATCCTTTCTTCATGACCAAATTCATCACTCGGGGTTGCTGAGTAAAATAGTGAAGCCTAAAAGCTGCTGCTGAACTCATGAACAGAAACCTGCTAGACACTCTAGACACCATCTAATATAGGTACAGGCAGGCAAGAAATCAGAACTACACATCTGAGCGGGCTTGATGGGACCTACTTGCCGTTCGTTGGACCCTCTGGGAAGAAAAGCAAGAAAACCATGGTCCCACGTGGACCACAGAAAGAAATGGAGGGCTGATGTATCAATAGTTGAAGCAAACTCATGTTGAGCATCTAGAATGTACCAGGCAGTATTGTCATAACAGCTCTGTGAATAGGGTACTTTTATCCTCATTTTACAGTAGGGATAAGCAACTCAATTAAGGTCAATTTGGTAGAGCCAGAATTTTACCCAAAGGACCTGACTTGAACTCAGTTCCCTCCCGTATCTAGTGTTTCGGGAATTCTGCAATAGCAAAGAGGCGCACCAACGGTTAAGCACACAGCTAGCTGTCCCTCACTCCTTACCTAGCCTGGATTCTTGGGATAAATCTCACCCACTTACAGGTCATTTGAGGAATAAGCAAAGAAGTACGTAATCTGAGAATGGTTATGTAGTTTGGTATAGAGTACTTGCCTGTTAATGTTCGGGGCCCTGAGTTTAATCCCTAGATACAAGAAAAAAGTTGTAATTTTACAGAGTGTTTTTCAATGCCGTACAAATAAGAAGGCAAGGCGGGGTGTGAAGGATAAAAGGAGAGTGGTTGACCAAGAGGCAGGAGTCTGGGAAGAACAAGTGTCCTAAAGCAAGAGAGCTGGGCTCACTTGCTGCTTTTCTTAGTTCCTTCTCAGTCCGAAGTGACCCAAGAGTAACATGATTCATCTGGAAGCTTTCATTCTCAGATTGATATAGGGGTCAAGAGTTGGGTTAAATAGCCATAGTTAGGGAGGGCTAACTCCTCATTTACTTTTGTTGCCAGTAACTAGAAACAGAGGAAACCAACCTAACTAGCTAAAACATTTTCAAAATATGCTGCTTTAATCCCAGCATTTGGGAGGCAGAGGCAAGCAGATCTGTAAGTTCAAGGCTAGCCTGGTTTATATAGTGAGATCCAGGACAGCCAAGGCTAGATAGTAAGATTCCCTCCCCCCATCTCAGAAATCCAACCAAACATGATGCTTGCTAGTTTAAAGAACTAAAGAAAATATTTACATATAAACCCACACACTATATCTATCTTATCTACCTATCATCTATCTGTGTATGTATGTATGTATGTATGTATGTGAGAAAGAAAAGACCCACCCTTAGCATGAAGTAGAGAACGATGAACTTGACCTCTGCCTTGACAGCCTGGAGACCATTAGCTTCTGTGCAAGCTTTGTCTGGTCCACCCAGCACCAATGTGGAGGTTGAACGAGGACGTCTGTCTTGCTAGAATTAAGGCTGCAGAGCAGTGGGCACAAACCTCTCATCCCTGTTTGACTCTTGTAACTTATATTCTAAACTTGCTCAAAGTGAGAAAGTCGTTAGTCTACGGGGGGGCTAAGTACCAGACTTTCTTTAAAGGCTATTAGTTCCAAGGAAATTAATATCCACTTGGGAGTGATCCTGAAGCCTTACTGCCTTACTTGCGCCTCTTTGCTATTGCAGAATTCCCGAAGTGAGAGAGAGAGAGAGAGAGAGAGAGAGAGAGAGAGAGAGAGAGAGAGAGAGAGAGAGAGAGAGAGAGAGAGAGAGAGAGAGAGTAGTACCGAAGGCAGAGACAGCTTTGGCTCTTAGCCACTCTGATCGTACTGCATGGTTTCATGGGGTTAGGGAGAGATGAGGGACACAGCTGTGCAGCCGTATGCTTTGTCAGCAACATCAGAAAGAAAAGTCTCATGCTTGGGGAAATAGCTGGACTTCATTAGGGACAGTGGCCATACTTGTTTGGCACAGAACTTCGAGCACTGGCCATAGAGGCAGCTTTCTTCTGAGTCCAACCAATGCTTGTGACACCTGCAGACTGAGGTTGTAAGTTAATAGGATCACTGCTGCCCCTTGAAGGCTGCTGCACCAGCCCAAGGGGTTGGGGAAGACTTGCTTGGCAGTAGATGTCTGGGGCCAACAGAAGGGGGTTCCTTAGCTTAACACCTTAGAAAACAAGGTTCCTGTTGGCCAGCAGCTGATACTGCACCCCTTGTAAGGACATAAGTAGCTGGTGGTGGTACCCAAGCCCAGGTGCTAGAGTTCTTTAAATTATTAGCTGTGCCTAATAAATTAGAGATGAATGAAAGCTCTTTGGGCCCAATCGTAGATGTGCTCCTCATTAATGGATTTTAAGTGTTATACTGCAGAATGAAGGCTTCCATCAGGAGCCTCTGCCATGTCTTAGTCGCTTGCTCGCATGGAGGAATCATTGAGGCCACTGTGCTTGGGCTGCCTTGGATCCTCTTACCAGAGGCTGAGCAAGCCCTTTCATAGGACACGGAAACTGCCAGCCACCACCTCCTTCCTTCTGCCATGACCACCAATTCCTACTTCAGATAAGTTAAACCTACCTCTCTCCTGACCATTAGCAAAATGTCATTGCTTGAGGTTGAACTGGTACCTAAATTTTCATAGTAAAGTTTGCATTAAAAAAAATTAGCTAGCTACACTAACTACTGGGGCTCTCTGCATCAGGGACTCTCCACGGCTTGCTCTGGCCCAGACACACACCAGTACAAAGACACCGAAGAGTAATTGTGCTTTGTGTACCTTCTCATGCACCTTGGGATAAGTACACTTGGCACACACAGCCTTAAGACATTGAGAAAATTTACACTTCCCCAGCTGTGGGCATCTTTTCCGTGTATGCTCCCGTCCATGCACACAAATCTGGTAACAGACAAGAACTTTTGCTCATATTTTTTAATGTATCACAATGAGCAGGAAACATACTTGATGAAATATTTTCAAAGGAGTATATTCAATTACCATCTACAATCAACTTAACTATGACAACAAAGTTTTGTGACAAATTTCTTTTTCAGTTTGAGAGTTCCTTGTGGTTCTGTTAGTCTCCATGTATTTTGGTACAGTTCGAGATCAGCGTTGTTACAGTAACAAAAAAGCTAACAAGACTACATTATAGAAAAACACCAAGAACATCATTTTTGGTTTCACTTGCTCTATTTTTTTTTTGTTTTTGTTGTTTTTGTTTGTTTTTTTGTGTTTTTTTTTTTGTTGTTGGTTTTTTTTTTTTTTTTTTTGTACATTGCAAAGGCTGTTCATATACCTCTTTACCTCAGGGTCACGTTCATTTATGCTTTCTTTCCTACCCAAAATTGCCCCCTCCCCCCTGAAGAAAGTAAACAAACAAAACAAACTAGTCAAAGCTTTGTTTCACAGTGGGCAGTATCTCAGCGCCAACAAACAACCAACTCAATTTTATGCTTCTATTTAAAATGCTTTAATTTAATTTATTATTTAAAAAAAATATATGTCCATGAACATCAAGTGCACTGGCTTGGGTCACTGCCTGTCTCCTGCAACTTCCTGCCATGCCTGATAACTCAGGTTTCATCATGTGCCGCCTCTTTTATTTTATTTTCAATTGTGTAACACTTTGGCCACATTCATCTTTTTAAATAGCTTTTAACTAAAAAAGCAAACTAAGAAAAACCCCAACTTCCTAGATGCAGTGTGTGTGTGTGTTTCCTTTCTTAAACTTATGGGAGGGATAGAGAAAGGATGGATGAAATAACTTCCGATTCTGACAGGTATCCAGGTGCCTCATGCCCAAGAGTGTCTAGCACCAAGTCACACCATGAATGAACTGGGCGGTGGGGGTGGGGAGATAGTAACGCCAACAACAAAAACAAACCAAAACCCAAAAACCGAAGTGCCAATAGAAGTTAGGAAGTAATTTTAAAAGTGAGTTGAGACAGTCTCCTCAGCTACCTGCTCCAGCAGCAGACAGGAGCAGACTCCCTGAGGGGAGAGCATCTAAACGGCTGAGCACTGTAGGAAAGGCATGCTTTGTCACGCTACAGGTCACAGCCACTGTGGCTGCTAGGCCACAACTCTATGACCGGCTCTTGTTTGCCTGCTGATTTTCACCATCACTGACTGCTTTGCTATTTCTGGGTTAGTGCTGAGAATTTCTTCTTTGATGAACATAACGTGTGGGTGCCGCAGCCATAGAGGAAAGCGGTCAGTACGCAAGCCACTCCAGGTTGAAACCCTCACAGATCTCCTTTGAGGGGCACTGGTGGGCAGTAGCCATTCTACCCAACCACCCATGGGTCAAGGCATGGCACAGTGAAACACTGACAGTCACTCTGCCTCACAGAGGGAGGATGGTAGTAGCTCAAAATAGAACAAACAAAACCATTGGGGAAGGGCTGGCAGAGTTACAAAAAAAAAAAAAAAAAAAAAAAAAAAACTTGAGGTTGGGGGTGGGGAGGATAGAAATTGCACTATTACCAAGCAATATCGTTTTAAAAAATAGTTTTCAAGAAGACCTAGCAGAATGGCAGGTAAAGCTAGTGTTAAATTGTTAAATCGTATCACACAGAGAACCAAAAACAAACATTTTTCTATAGATACAGACACAGTAACATACAACAGTTAAATGGCAAAAAATATATATATATATATATTTCATAGAGTTACAAACAAGATAAAATAATGGAAAACAAAAAACTGTACAACTTTAAAATTTAAAAGTGTTCACCTCAAAACACAGGGAGAAATACAAGAATTCTTGTTAAAAGGAAATAGCTATTTAAAACAGTAAGTGTTTTGCGTATTTGTTTTTGACACCTTATGCTACAACTGGATACTGATAGTTACGATGGTTTTCTTTTAGTATTTCTACTTTTAAAAAATTAAAAATTTGCACTGTGCATCAGCCTAGTTAGAAATATGTACAACAGTTCAGGATCTACTCTTCCTTTAACTAAAAACAAATTCATAAAAATAGTCCCGGCTAAGAAAGAAAGAAAAAGAAAAAAAGAAAAGATTTCAGATCTTGGAATGCTCCAGTCTTTTGCAAAGTCAATGAGTGGCTTCAGCACTGGGGAAGAAGCCCAGAAGGTGGCCAACGGAACCTGGATTCACAGTCTTCAAAGTTCCCTTTGAAACATAAGGAAGAGAGTGAGGGAGGCGTTCGCACTTTGGGGGTGAGGGAGATTATGTCTGTTGGGGTTTGGCTATGAAACTGAAACAGCAAAGCATCTATTTGTCTTCAAAACTTATGTTTTAGCAGCACAAAGTTCTCCTTTCAAAGTTCAGACCGTTTTAAGATGAAGATGGGTGTGTGTTGCGTTGTGTTGTGTTATAGGGATATGGATAGTAACAGAAACACAAGTGCCTGATGCACATGGTTCCTTTTTTGCTCACTGTACACTGTTATCTGTTCTTTGTTGGCTGCACTCCGGATCACTCGCCGCTCAGACTGCCTAATACAAGGACAAAACTTTGAAGTAAAAAAAAAAAAAAAATGTGTCTTTTGGTATCTGGAATTGTCATTAACAGTTGCCTCTCTGCTTGCAGAAGAAGCGCACAACGACCTGGGAACTCTTTTGTGTTACTTTCTTTTATTACACTAAGTCTTGTTTGTTTAAATCAGAAACAAATTCTCAAGTAACAAGAACCCTTTCCCCCTTTTCTGCATCAGCAGTGAAAGGGTGTGTCTTTGGATTGTTTTTTTTTTTTTTAAAGCATGAAATTTCTTTTTCTGAGAGAGGAAAGAAAAGACACAAACACAAAAACCAAAACCAAATCTCTAGCCAAAAACCTCTTAGAAAGAAAAGCACATAGCCCCAATTACAGAAACTGAAACGAATGTTTTAGATCAAGAAAAGAATATTTGAAGAGTCCACAGATCAAGGAGAGAGAGAGAGAGAGAGAGAGAGAGAGAGAGAGAGAGAGAGAGAGAGAGAGAGAGAGAGAGAGAGAGAGAGAGGAGGGGCACAAAGAAAAAGCAAAGGAAGGATAAATAAAAAGCTAAACGCTCAGGGCTACCAGACGCAGGTAACTAGAATTAACTGCCTTTCCAAAGTCTCAGCTCCCCAACCAAAAATAATCTGTGAGGACCCTGGTGACCTCTGGAGTCCTCCGAAATGCTTTCTCTAGGTTTATAAAATAATTCTGCAGCCACCCTCCTAGAAACGAAAGGCAGCCACTTTAAGAGAGAGATGATGGGGTGGGGGTTGGGGGGAAAGGGGGAAGAAGCGTAGGTGAAGCAACAGATTGCAATCTATCCACTAGGGATGAACAAGACATCAAATGAGGAGCTGTCGCTGGACCACACGAAAGCTAAGCGCACCAAGGGTTTAAGTCTACTGTACTGCTTCAGCTCATCTCCAATGCCGCAACCTACTCAACACCAAAAATGCTCATACCTACCATAAATACAGAAAGTCAGTTTTTAAAACTCATCTTTTTTAAGCTACAAGTCCTCAACACTCTGTGTGGGTTTTTTTTTTTCTCTGAAGGTGGGAGTGCTTAGCTTTTCCCCTTGAAATTGGCTTCAGCAGAAAAGCTATTCTTTAAAATCCCCAGAAAGCTAAAGCAGTTCACATTGTTTTTCTTGAATACTTTCTGCCCATTTTTAAATTAACAAAGCAAAACAAAAAATCTTTTCTGGAACAACAAAAAAAAACAAAAACAAAAACATAAAACAATGATTCTGAAACAGAACAAAGTGTGAGCGATTGACCTGAGAATAAAAAGACATTACATTTCTTTTTCTTTTTTTTTTTTTCTTTTAGCAAGCCATTGGTATCTGAGTGCTAAGCTAGCAAGACATTTAAAACTGTAACAAGGCGGAGTGCTTTCCCATACAGCGCGTGCCGGCCTCCTCTGTGCTATCAAGGTGGGGCAGTTCTCAAAAGGGGCAAATATACAAGGGGTTTAAGCTCCAACGACAATAGGCAGGCCCTGCGGACTTCAGTTTCCCACACCAATAGTACCTTTAAAAGGACACAATGTAACGGGTAGGATTTGTGTTTTCTTTTTTTTAATATTAAAAGAAAAAAAAAAGAGACAAGGATGTAAAATCACCGGCATAGATAGGTATATGGGAAAACAACCCACGCTTTTTCTTTTTTTTTTCCTTTTTTTTTGTTTTTTGTTTTTTTGTTTTTTTGGTTAGAAGCTTTGGAATTGCAGTTAGTCTATTTTTGAAATTGGTTTGTTATTAATTTTTTATTTAAATTCATTTGTAATTGTTCATCTTCAAAGCTTACAATCTGAAGGTGTCCGTTCCTACACTGGTCAGACCACTGTCCTTGGGGCAGCTGGGGTCTTTGGGACCCTCCACCGGGCTCGCCGGTCCGTCGGACTTTTGGCTGAGATCCGTGTCAGACTCCTCCGAATAGTCGTCTGTTGGCATCGAGGGCTGAACCCCTGAGGTGCTGCATGAACTTGAGGTAACCGTTGAAGATGAGGAGAGAGGAGGAAAAGAAGGGGGCTTTGCGGCCGAAGCCCGGGAGCCCACTGGCGGCCAAGACTTCCTGGAGGCGTGGGGGGAAGCGGACAAGGACGGGGCGGCCGACGGGGGAGGGGGGCTGTCGTTTGAGTGAGCGGCAGACTGCGAGGTAGATGCGGTGCTAGGATCGGGGAAGCAGGCAGAGTGAGGTAATAAACTAGGGTGCTCTTTGGCGTTTCTTGCTGCTCTCGTGATTGTTCTGTGTTTGTGCAAGGCCGACTCGAGATGCTGACTCAGCGCTTCCTCCCCGCAGAGCGCGCTCTCGCACGCCAGGCAGTGGTATGAGCCGCCGCCGCCACCGCCACCGCCACCACTGCCGGTGGGGACATGAAGCACCATCTCTTGCAGGTTCACCACAGACTGGCCGAAGAAGCAGAGGGACTTCAGGTGGCTCCTAGCCGCCTCCTCGTCGCCGAAGCCCGCCTGGCACTTGCGGCAGACCAACTTGTACTGCACCTTTGGAACAATGAAGGGGTCACAGAGGGAGTCCGCACTTTTGCTTTCTGCTTCTGGCTCTTCCGGGGGTTTCGGTAGGAGGGGGGACACCTCATGGGAGACGTTTTTCTGCTCTTCTGGTTTGGGGGATTCTTTGGCAGGGTCTTTGTCTGGGGAAGCAGCCCCCTGGGGGACTGGGGTTTGGCTTGCTTTGGGCTGCTGCTGCACTTTTTGTTGTTGTTGTTGTTGCTGCTGCTGCTGTTGTAATTGCCGCTGCTGCTGCTGCTGCTGCTGTTGCTGCTGCTGAATTGCCTCCTGCAGACTCTGCTGGTATTGCTGGTACTGCTGCAGTAGTGAGCCTGGAGACAACCCCATCAGAGCCTGCGACAGGGCAGGGCTGTAGGGGAACAGGCCTTCCATGCCATACATAGGTTGCAGGTACCCACTCTGCAGGGCGCCAGGGATCTGGGGGGCATAATAAGGAGAAAAGCCTGGTACGAAGTAAGGAAGGAACTGGCTCGTGAGCAATGCTGTGGGGTCTGAAGTCAAGGCCGCCTGCAGGGCCTGCAGCTGAGCAGGGTCCACCGCGTACTCCATGGCGGGCAGTGGGGCTGAGATGGTAGCTGTAGCCGCTGTAGGGGCCTCTCCTTTCTCCTTCTTGGGGACAGGTAGGGGTTCCCCCTTCCCTTTGTGTGCCTTTTCCTTCTCCTTTCCTTTCTCACCATCTTTGTCCTTGCGTTGCTGTTGCAGGGGAAGCTGTGGCGTGGGTATCGGCTGGGCTGCTGGCGGCGGAGGAGGTTGCTGCACCTGTGGCTGCGGCTGCTGGGGTTGTGGGGGTTGCTGAGGGGCCATTGCCATGGTGGCTTGTGCTGGGGTCGGGGAGCTCAGCGAAGCTGAGGACGGTTTATTTGGTAATCCAGATGTGGGGAGGCCAGGGGAAGGAACTGTTGTGCTGGGCAGACCCATCAAGTTCGGTTTAGGAGACGTTAAAGCTAAAAGGAATGGAGACAGAAAGAAAAGTCACGGATCAGTCACTCTGAACGGTGAGTCACACATTCAAGGTGCTGTACTTGTGCCTCGGGCATGGTCACCGATGTTCAAACCTGAAGGGTCCTCTCAAAGCCAGTGCTGTCAACAGGTGTACCCTGCTATGCTCAGGGTTAGGTGACCAAGCATGTTAACCAAGACACAGACCTGGGTCAGCTTCTGGACTTTTCCACGCCCAATATCAACACTTACTAGCTCACCTCTTCCTTGCCATGTACTTCCAGATACCATTCAATTTGTCTAGGACAAATTCGCCTGGAGGTCCCCAAACTGGCTTCTAGCAACTGGGGACTCATGTAAACTGAAAGTCATTACCAAAGTGCCACAGAGGGAAAGCCAAAGCAGAACTCCTGGCAGGGCCCCAAGGCCACAAGAACAAGCACCACACTTTCTGCACATGTCCTCATCCTGCACCATGGCAGTTGAGTGGATGCCTTAGGAGGGCAGAGAGAAGATGAATGAGAAACAACTCGCTCAGGAAAAAATCGGTCCAGCGCCTTGGTTCAGTATGTCTGTGCAGCAAGACATACCACTTGCTCTTGCCTCTGTGTCAACAGTACGTAACAGGGCCTGCAGGGTTGCAGACACTCAGAGTGATACTCCCAGCTCCCAAGGGATGCGGGCCCATCCTACCCGGTGCTCAGTTTTTGCTTACTCGTGATCATGGAACTGTAACACTGGGGCCAGCCAAAGTATGGTCCTTTCTATCTTTGATCTTGCTCAATCCCAATCTATCACTACGTACAGAAGCATTACCCACGCCAGGGTCTAAGAGAGCATGTGCCGGAAAGAGGCAGCGTTCACTGGACAATGCATAATGCTGAGAAAAGGCGCAGACAACAGACCTCGGAACACCTCCACATTTACCACAGCTGAAAAACTAGACGGTGTTCACACATCGCCGCTCCTTAGTATTGGAGCAGGACTGCCTTCTCCCAGAAAGCTGAGGCAGAGGTTGCGAAACAACACTGTCTTCATGGGGGAGGGGGAGGACTCTGCAGCCCAGACATGGATGAAAACTGTTCATTTCCAACTTGAATGATACAGTGTATCAAAACCTCCATATTACAGGAGTAACAAGGTTGCTTCTTGTTGCTAATCCCAAGAGAGCCCAAACTTCTCTCAGTACAACCACTGAGGGCAACTCCGACTTCCTCAATGTACACTAGGGAAGGAGGCTGGGTGAGAAGATGCGACTGGCAACTGAGAAAAGTTCAAGGCTTGTTGGATGAGCTGGTACAAGTGAGGCAGAGTGGGGGTTATAAGCTCCGAGCTTAGGGCACGGTTTTCTGTGTGCCAGTAGGCAGGGGGCCTGCTCCAGGTTTGAGGTCTGGGACCAGAGCCAATAGGAATGTCTGTGGATTGGCCCACAGCCATGGCTTCCCACTTTCAAGAGAAAGAAAGGTTCAGGTCAGAAGGCCTTACGTGTGTTCCACTGATGGACTACCAAGAGCTCTACACTTTAAGGAACACTCCCTGAAGCCCTGCTGTTTATCCGGCTCCGTACTGGCTGGACTCACACTCTACTGCCGTTAACGCTGGGTTTCTGATCTGTAAGATCAGAACTGGGCCAGGTACTTCATCCCCCTAAAACTCAGTCACTGTGGAGTTGGACTGACCTTGTGTGGATGGCAGCTGACACACATCAGATGTGTGACCTTTGGTTCCCTAGGAGATTCCTTAGAACCTCAGCCTTCTATAGTAGAAGATGGCAGGGGCCGCATGAATGGCCACAAGAAAAGACCTTAGCATCAGGCCTGGCATGCGGTAACTGCTTGGTGAACCCAAGCTCCTTCCCTCCCATGCCAGGTCCAGTGTTTTGCGAGCTGCAGTAGCTGAGGTGCTTATAGCTGGGGGACATCTGGCTGCCCTGAGGAGGAGGACAGCTTTGTTTGTCCAGTTCACTGAGTGGTCAGAACCTAGGCAGCACCTACACTTGCTGGCTGACTTGGCTCGTACTGGGTGCTGTGGAAGAGCACCCAGCACTGGGAGCCCAGAGGCCTGGGCGGGTGGGAGTTCTGGCTCCCCCTCCCTCCCTACTGCCCCGTGGCTTGCTGAATGGTCTTGACCTCTCTGGGCCTCAGATTTCCCATCTGTATAGACATTCTAAGACTACCTTAAAACTTTTGTTGTCGGGAGGTGTTCATGTGCTATGGTGGGTACGTCAAGGCCAAAGGTCATCTTTTGGGAATGAATTCCCACCTTCTGCCCTGTCGAGGCAGGGTCTCTCTTATGTCTGCCCAGCTATTTCCAGGTTAGCTAGCCCATATGTTTCTAGGCAAATCTTCTGTTTCCAGTTCTCATCTGGACTCTTGGGATTCCAGATGTGTGCCAATGCATCAGACTCTGTGTGTGTGTGCATTCTGATGATCAAAATCATGCCATCAGGTTTGCACGGCAAGTGCTCTTACCCAATGAGCCATCTTGCTGGTCCCGATTCTCTTATTTTCACGCCATTATATCATTATATGCTGGGTCTTCCTGCCAGTGCCCTAGGCTGCAAGGATCACTCAAATGTCTGACCACTTGCCGCAATTTGCTTCCTGGCTTTTATGTCTTGCTGGCTTCAGCATCAGTCTGCGTGATATATTTATGCAAAAGCCTTTGTCTTAATGCTTTCTTTTCTTGTTCCCTTTGGTAAGAAACTGAGAGCAGGAATGCAGTAGCTTATACTCTGTGAAGCACCGCCGGCATTATTAGGTTAATTGAACTAGGACTGCTCTAGGGAAGCCAACTGAAGCCCCAAGCTTCGGGAAGACAAGGCGGCCTTGTGGGGGTCTAGTGTGTGGGCTGGTTAGCATAGACCTTTGTAGAGGGGACTCACTAGAGTGTGTCTAATTCTTGCAGGATGCTGGAGGAGAAGGTCCAGTTTCGGAGGGCTGCGAAGACCGGTGAAGACATGAGGAGGAACAAGAAAGGAACGTCTGTCGAAAGAACTGCAAAAGTCCCCATCCTTAAGAGTCCATATAAGCAGCAAACGTGTGTGCTGCCAGACAAGCAAGTGTGAGGGATGGGAGAATGTGAGGGCGGAGAAGCCCTGGAGCATAGAGTAGTCACCTGTCTGAGAGATTAACGCTGTTCTCAACAGAAGAGAACCAGTGAAGGAAGCACCCAGCATGATGAGCGGCTTCCTGCTCTCGAAAGGTGTGTGGGACTACACGCATGAGGATAAGGGGTTGATTCCAGGTCTCTCCAGGCAGCTGCTACCAGGGCCAATACAGTCTCAGCTAGTCAATTCCCTGGTCTTCTATTTATAACAATTACCTACGTGGGATCATATGACCGCAAGGTTGGAAATTCCCTGGAAATTAGTATGTCAGATGTTTCTTAGCAACGGGCACCCTGAGAATGATGTCAGAGGACATCCTCCCAAGTGGGCACTTCCACTGCAGCACAGGAGAGTCCAGGGAATCCAAGTACCCACTGGCACGGGGGGAGAGGGGAGCATACATGGCTGGATGGGAACTACAATAGGACCTGCCACTGTGTTGCCTTTAGGGGACTAGAGAGGCAAGCCTCCTACGTGACCACCACCCAGAGCGTTGGTAACCTCATTATGAAACTGAGCGTCCGCCCACCGAACTCTGAAAACAATCACCTGGAGAAGGACCCACCTGTGTTGGATGGAGTAAAGCCTGGCAAAGAGGGGCTGTTGAGGCCGGGGAGCAACACGGGAGGAATGCCCTGGAGCGCTGGATACGTGGTAGGAAGGTTAAGAGCCTGGAGAGGGGCGTTGTCAAACATCCCTTGCTGCTGAGCTGCCAGTCCAAGGACCTCATTAGCCTTTTTAATCCGGTCCAGCTCTTGCTGAGCCATCAACTGACGTACGGTGGCTGGGTCAAAATATTCTTTCTCCTTGTCCAGCTGGCTTCCGATGGTGTCCTTAACTTTGGAGATATGCTGCTGGGAAAAGATATGGTCGCGTACAGACAGCCTCGCGCTGTACTTGATACCACACAAAGTGCACTCTGTTTTGGGTCCCTCATAACTCGTTTGGTTGATACCAAAATGCTTGGCCATGCTTAACTTGGACTTCTTCTCTTTCGCCCGGGCATTCTGGAACCAGACCTGAACAACTCTCTTTGGCAGTCCAATGTCATTGCCGAGGACCTCACACTCCAGCATGGTGGGTGTCCTGTAGTCATTGAAGCACGACTTGAGGACCTTCAGCTGCAGATTGGTCATCTGGGTGCGAAAACGTTTCTGCCCGGGTCGATCCCCGCCGTCACCAGATTTACCTGCAGACCCGCTTGCCCCGGGGCTTGGGGAGCAGGGGTCTGCGAGGCTCGAGGTTTCGCTATAGTCCACGGTACCTTCATTGTCATACTCCTTGCTATAAAAGCTTGGGGCTGGGCTGACCAGACCAGACGACAGTCGGTCTTCGTACTCGGACATCGCCATCATGGCCGCTTTGGTCAAGCCCTCGTTGGGTGCAGAAGATTTGGCTTCGGTCGCTATTCCCGACGCACTGTCGTTATCGGCGTTGCCCTCGTCCCCCGTCGTGGTGTCTGTGATTGCGGTGTTGACAGAGGAGCAGTCGTCGTTGTCCAGTTTTGTCTGGTCGAAGTTCAGATTAACCGAGGCCATGGAGGGGCTTTCAAAGTCTTCGATCCCTTCCACTTTGATGGAGGAGGGACTGAGAAGAGTCCTGGGGGACAGCTCCATGGTTTTGCTCACAGGTGAGAGGGGCACACCCTGACCATCGCTACTGCTTGGGGGGAGGTGGGAAAAGCTAGTTCCATCAAAAATATCTCCCTTCATCTGGAGTCCCCCATCACAGTCTAACAGCATGGCGGACAGGGTCAGGTTGTAGCCAGCTCTCTTGGCTTCGTGCCAGTGCCGGGACCGGATGTGAGCCTCGAGGGCAGTCTTGGCCTTGAAGAGTGCTCTGCAAAACGGGCATCTCCGGTGGGCCTGTGCTGGGCCCACAGCCCGGAACTGACCTTTCCTTTCCCGGGCTCTGGTGTTCTGAAACCACACCTGGACCACGCGCTTCTTCAAGCCCACCTCGTGGGCGATGTGATCCAGCATCTTCCGAGTTGGGTTTGAGTCCAGCAGGTACTTCTGGTAGAGAATCTCCAGCTGTTCTGGTGTAATGGTCGTCCTCAGGCGCTTGTCTCGCTGAGGCTCTTCTCCGCCCGTTCCACTGTCGTTCTCGCCCGGGCTCGCGCTGGCCTTCTCCTCCAGCTTCCTCTTCAGAGTGTTCATCGTGGAGGTCGGCGTGGAAGGAGAAGTGGCCGAGCTGGCGGGGATCTGGGGTATGGCCCCCGAGAGCAGCTGGCTGGCCAGGAGGGGGTTACTGGGATCAAACAGCATGAAAGGCATGTCCAACGACCTGTCCAGAAACTGTGGGTGGATGAACTGGTTCTGTGCGCTCAGAAAGTGAAGCTGCTGATGCTCCTGCCAGTGCTCGAAGGATGGGAACGCCAGCTTGCACTGGTCACACTGGTAGGGGATGAGCTGAGGAGGTAGGTTTGCCAGCTGCTGAGGAGTTGATGTGTGGAGGGGCTTGAGGGGCAGATGGGAGAGCTGAGAGGGGCTGGGGCTTGACTGGGGGAGGGGGCACTGCGGAGGGGGTGCTTGTGGAGGCGGCTGCGGCAAGGAGGGGGCAGCCAGCTGTGGGAGCTTGGGCTGAGGTGCATTAGTCTTTTGCTCGGGCTGCTCTTGCTGCTGCACCTCTGGCTTTGGCTGTCCTTGCTTCTCTTGGGTTTGGTTTGGCTGTGCGCTGGGAGGGTCGGCCTGCTTTGGCTTTTCGTCGCTCGCCTCTGCTTTCGAATTGAAGGTGGTCAGTTCGTCCGTCTCCGCGGTGAGCTGCAAGAACGCAGAGGGAGCTGTGCCAGCTGAGGGCGCTGGGGTGCTGTACGCCTGGGAGGGCATAGGGGTGCTGCAAGAGGAGCTGGTGGGGGTGAGCATCTCCATGGCGTCCATGGAGTCCTCATTTTGGCTGTCATCCTGCCCCTCTTCATCCTCATCCTTGTAACACAGCTTCTTTTGGTGCTTGATGAGATCGAAGATGCGCTGAAACACGAGGCTACACTTTTTGCACTGGTAATTCAGGTTGCTCGTTCGAATGTATCTGTCGTTCGTAAGCTCGCGCCGCTCTCCATCTTTGCCCTCTCCCTGGTTCTCGTAATTTTTCCTGGCTTTCTGCCGGGCGTTCTGAAACCACACCACTATGACACGGGTGGGGAGGTTCAACAAATTCGAAAGCTGCTCAAACTCATCGTCCTTCGGGTAAGCGTTGGCATCGAAGAAGTCCTGAAGGACTCTGAGCTGGTAGTCGGTAAACCTTGTTCTCGACGACCGCTTGCTTCCCCAGTACTCCTGCTTCTGGGGCTCTGGCGATGGGGGCCGGGAGTCGATCTTGAGCTCCTCCAGACTGGTGATTGGTGGGTTGCTGAAGTTATACGGGGAGTCCTTGTTACGCTGCCGCTCCTTAAACAGAGTGTTTCTGAACCAGTGCTTGATCACTTTCTGGGGCAAGCCAGACTTGTCCGCCATCTCTTTTATCTGCTCCTCACTGGGGGAGTTGTTAATATCGAAATACTGCCTCAGCACGCGGAGCTGGTCATCGGTGATCCTGGTGCGTGGCCTCTTGCTCTGTTGCGGGAGCAGGGTCGGATTGAGCTGATGTTGGTACAGCTGGGCCAGATCGGCGGGCAAAGGCTCCACAGGGCCAAGCTGAGGGGGCAGCTGAGCTGGCAGAGTCTGCAGCGGCACCGTCTGCATCATCAGCGGGGAGAAGATGGGCAGCTCCATCGGCATGGAGAGCTGGGTGAGAGGCACGGAGGGCTGGGCCGGAGCGATGGTGGGTGAAGTGATGGGTGGCGCGGATGCCGGGATGGCTGGCGTAGAAGCTGGCTGGGGGGGCGCCACCGGAAGCGGGGGCGGAGGAGGGGGTGGCGGCGGGGGCGGCGGCTCTGGAGTCTGCGGCCTCAGCGGGTACAGTTTGTCATAGTGCTCTCTGTATTGCTTGGCAAACCTCTCCAGCTGTTTGAAGGGAAAATAGTTCTGGTGCACATGTTCCTGATGGCTCTTTAGAATCAAGATGTTGGAAAAGAGCTTGCCACAGGAGTCACACTCAAGCTTCTCCGGGTTCTCGCCCTGCTCTGTCTTTCCGTTCTTCTTCTGTACCTTCTGCTTGTTCTCATTGTACTGAATGACCAGCTCAAAGCCAAAGTTCTCCAGCAAGGCCTTGGTAGCATTCCCTCTGGCATCCGAAGCGATGCGTGGAGGGAGCATAGACGACTCAGAACCACCCCCTGGTGCCAACTCTTTCTTCTCTTTGGCCTTCAAGGCATCTGGCAGTGATTCCTTTGGTCCTGTGTTACCCTCTACCCCCTCCGGCCCCTCCTTCTCTCTCTGGCTTTCTTTTTCCTTTTCTTTGATGGCCAGTTTGGTTTTCTTTTCGGGGTGCTGGCTTGGCTGAAGGAGGGCTGAATGACTCTGGGAAAGAGAGACTTGATTCTGCTGTTGCTGCTGCTGCTGCTGCTGCAGAATCTGTTGGTGGCTCTGCTGTGGGATCTGGACCTGAGACTTCAGATCTTCCAACAGGCCTGGGCCTGACCCCGTCAGTGTCAGAGCCCCACTGGTCACAGGCAGGCTCACGTCCGGATTGAGCTGGAACTCTGCGCTTGGGATATAGAAAGGGAAGAGCAGGTGCTGCTGCTGCTGCAGCTGGAGCAACGTCTCTGTGGTCATGGGAAAGTGAGGAAGCAGAGTGGGGTTAAAAAGCTGAGATTGAATCAGGGCAGCCTGCTGCTGTAACTCCTGCTGCAAGTGCGCCTGCACTTGAGCCTGGGCCTGGGCCAATGTCTGTGCTTGCTGCTGTTGCTGCTGCTGCTGCTGTTGCTGCTGTCGAGAAGCAATCATATCCGCTAACTTCTTCCGGTTGGCCTCCTTGGGCTCTGCAGGGGAAGTGATGTTGGCACTGATGGGATTCCCCAGAGGCGGCAGCCCCACACTCTCAGTGGGCACCTGGCTCAGCAGGTTGGAGCCTGGAGTCATGCCAGCACTGCTTGGGTTGGCGGTGGTAAAGGCATTAGCACCGCTGGTGCTCACAGGACTTGGCGTGGAGGAGCTAAGGGACACGCCGCCACTGCTCCCAGTCCCGTTGCTGCTGCTGCTGCCACTTGCCGCTTCCAGCTTGGCTGCTCGGGCCTTGGTTTGGTGCAGCACAGACCTCATGTGGATCTCCAGTGTGGAACTCTGGCTATATGCCACATTGCAAGTGTTACACTTAAATGGTTTGTTGTCCGGGCTGCTGGTGGGCTCCGGCTGGCCGGTTGCCGATTCTTGAAGGGCCCTCTTTAACTTATGCAGGTGGGAGACAGAGTTGTAGTGCACCAGCAGGATATTCTTCTGAGTGAAAGACTCCTTACAGACGGTACACTTGTAAGGGCGGGAAGGGTCTAGGAACTTCTCCATGGTAAAGTTGGGGCCTTTTCGGAAAGGCAAAGCTCTCTTTGGCTCTGAACCTGAGTCTTCCTGTACTGACCCGGAATCGCTGCCTGTTGGACTCTGCTTATCCTCCAGGTCACTCTCTTCTTCCTTGTCTTCTTCAACAATAATGGTGTGGTCTTCAGCCAGGGTGGGGTCTCCCATTGCTAAGAGGTCCCCGTTGGCTAGAAGCCCGCCATACAGCTGCTGGATGTCAGCCTCGCTCAGCTCTAGGTGACTTGTCTCGAGGTGTTTCTTCAGGGCCTGGAAAGTCCGGAAACTACGCTGGCAAAGGCAGCACATGGTGGCAGCCCTGATCACGTGGTACTGAGAGTGGAGCTGCAGCTTCTCGATGGTCTTGAAAGCCAGGCTGCACTGGTTGCAGCGGTACTTGTACACGTGGCGATCCGACACAGGCAGCTGCGGCCTCTTGGCGTGCACCTCGTTGAAGTGGGTCTGGAGGGCGGCAGAGGTCTTGAAAACCTGGTTGCACCCCTTCTTCCAGCAGAGGAAGCCCGTGTCTTCTCTCGCACCACCGGGGTCGGCAGAGGAGGCTTTCAGATCTCCACTGTGTTCTGTGCTTGCAGACGGCAAGATGTTCTTTCCCAGATCCTCTGAGGTTTCTGTTTAAAAAAAAAAAAAAAAAAGACATGTCAAGCCCAAAGAGAAAGAAGGCTTTGTTCCCAGGGTGGCACTCAGGGCCATTCATCTAGCCAGGCTTTATGAATACAGGAAACACTTGACCGGGTGCCAGCATCTCTCGACAGGGCCAGATTCTAGAATGCACACATAAACAGGGTGCGCGAACAGAGGTGAACAGGAGGGTATAAATAGGTTCGGTTCATACTATGTCTGAGTCATGACACGGACCTTCTAAATGGTATTTAGTTGACTCAGAGACCTCAGTTTCCCAAAAGGCAGTTTGAAAGTTACTGTGATCTTAACGGCATCCTTTATGGTCACTGTTTTTTTGTTATAAAAATTTAGCACATTAGATAGATCTGCTATCACCTACACTAGTGCTGTCCCAAGTCGTGAGGAAGCTAACACATTTTGGGGTCTCTTAAGGGCAGTTAGTTTCATGTTTAACGTGACTTTTTTTTTTTTTTTTTTTTTTTTTTTTGTGGCATCGCTGTTTCCCGGTCCTTGCTAGCAGGTAAGTATTAGTGTGGCTTTAGAATGTCAGCTCTATTCGGTAAGCAGTAAGGATTCCCAATGACTAAAATGCATTACTTCCCTCCCCTGCAAAAAAACAACGAGATCATCATATCCATAAGTGCTCTGGCTCTTCCCAGGTCACCTGGACACATCACAAGGACGAAGGCCAGGCATCTGCACTGTCCGCCTTAGATGTCCTTGAGAGTATGTGTGTTCAAGACTCAGGAGAGCTTCGCGGAGACCTAAGAACCACTCTGTGGCCATGACAACTGCAGGAGACACGTCCGTGGCCACCGTCCTTCCAAATGCTACGTTTACAAAAAGGCAGTTCCAGAAGACTCCAAGAATGCTACGCAAAGGTAGCAAGAAAGACAACAAAGGAACCTTAAGATCTTTGAACAGCAGGTATCTAAAGACTTGGTCCTTAACTGAGCACTCTGTGGGGACCTACGTCCCATATCAGTATCCCACGAGATCTCAGGCAGTCCTTTATCGTTAAACCATGTGAACAAACTGTCTACAGGACACACGCTAAGACCTAAAATGTACAGGTTTTGGTGATGGAGCCCCTCAGCCCCGCTCACCCAGAATCCATTCTAAAGAATCCCTAGTCCCTTGCCCCATAAAAATTTTGGCCCAAGAATTTATCTTGCTTCAATCTGCAGGAATAAAGATGAATGACGCTAACCAGGTGGCTTTCCCGCCTCTTCCAAACTGGAATTCCCGTCTCGGTCTGGAACAGCTGCAGGGAGGAACATGCTGCTGGGCATCACCATCTCAGGAGTGGTCACCTGAGGAGGGAGAAGCAGAGAAACAAGAGGAGTCAGATCGTGGAGGGAACGGACACAAAATACGAAAGGTTTAAAAATTATTTAATAAGCAAAATTAGCCTTCACCAGTGTTAAGCTGGCGGTGTCACTTTTCATAGCTCAGTGAAGATTCATGTTTATTAGACAGAGCTCCCATCAGTCAAAAGTGTTTCTACGGTTACATTCTGGACATAATTAGCAGTGCACACTTGAAGAATAATCTTATTATTAATATTTTTCTTTTATGCAGAATTTTGACTTTGATCACTGACAATGTTTTGTCATGGGCTGTGAAACTTCTTGTGCAACCAATTAGGTAGATAAGTTGAAAGGCCCACCTTAAGCTGCTGAAAACATAATAAGGGCCCTAATTAAATCATACCTGGTAAAGTACATGGTAATCTTGAAGCAGGGAGCATTGTAGCACTGTTTTCAAATGTATTCAGGCAAGGAGAGGAGGGGAGGCAGAGTGAAGGAAAGGGTAAGGAGAGAGAACAAAGGGAGGAAGCTAGGACATGCAGACACACTGGCAGATCTTCCAGGAAACACCACAACTCTTTACAAGCCAAGAGCACGTACAAACAAGCACTCTCTGTAACTCACTGAAGTCAGAATTATCATCCAGAGCCTTTGTGCCTAAGGTCCACAACATCAGTGGGAACCTGTACCCATGATCCCAGCCATCCAGCTAATTCTGCACAGCGCTCTACAACAGGGCACCCTCCCTGACCTTGAGACTGGGCTGTTAGCCCCTAATGGAGCATTTCCATAATTAGCCCTGATCTAAGTAGCTACATTTTAGGTCAGATCCTCAGACTTTTTTCTCTGCCTCCCTGCTGTGTGGCCAGAAGCCAGTCCCAACAACTTATCACAGGCCTTCAGTACCCAGGGAAAGGAATAAGGGCACTCCGTCTAAAAAGCAACAATCTCGCTAAGTTGCATGCACAACCCACCAGAGGCCACGTCCTCAAAAAAAAAAAAAAAAAAAAAAAACAATCAAATGATTCTCCCTTTCCCAGTAGCTCAGTCTGAGGTGGGTCCTGTAGATCACCTACCTCATCGGGGAGGGGGCGTGCGAAGTGAGGACATGGATGGTGTGCTGGAGGACCAAAAAGGGGATATGATCATATCTCATTGTATACACTTGTGACATTCTCAAGACTAAAAGGGGGGAAAATAAGAGTATGCTTTCTTTGCCTGCCACGAGGCAGGAAAATCCAGCAGCAATAACAATTCCAAATGAATTATAAACGGTCTTTAACTTGACAACTGGGGGAGAAGTACATGGTAACAGGCCCTACCTGGAGGCCCTGCTGTACCAATCAGACAAAGCTTTGCTGCAAGAATAATTTCCCTTAGAGTTTTGATTAAAATTAATATTTAAAAGATATTTTAATGACTGTAAGATCCCAGCCTTTTTCAAATAGCAGCTGGCATGTTCTCTAGTGTCAGCAAGGCTCTACAAGTAGAGGAGACCCAAACAACTGTGACCACTAACCAAAGAGAGGTCACATTTAGGTGTGTAACAGTTTTCTTCAGCCCCTTAAGCAACAGGTGAACCAGAGAAGGACGGGTCCTGAGAAGCCTGGTGCTAGGAAGAGCAGGTGTATGGCAGGTGAATGGGAGGGGCATAGGCCCAACCCCCAGACAGCTGCGCTGCACACACGCCTGCGGCACCTGCTTAGAGCGAGCTGCTGCTGCGTGGTCCAGGGTGGAGTGGAGACTGCCAAACTCGTTCCATCTATTTTCTTTTTAATAGAAAGCATTTCTGACCAGTGTGGTCGGGGAGTCCAGCGGGAATCCAAGGAGTGAAAGGTCACCGATTAATTTATCGTCTTCAGCCAAGGGAGAGCACGAGGTTGGGGGTAAGAGGGGGAGAAAGGGGGGGAAAAAGAGCCCCCCCCACCTTTTTTCTCAGTTGTAGCTGCAGGATCAGTCCTTTTTGGTGATCTTTAGGAAATATGAAAAATGAATCATGAGAAATAAAAAAAAAAAGCCCTACAGAGTAAAAAAGAATAAAATTATCTAACACCTCAGCTGCACATCATTATAGAAAACCGTGGGCTTTTTATAGGCATTACAGTAAGGCAGACAACCCCTCTCGCAGACTCAGTACGACGGATCAGTAATTGTTTTCATACACTTTAATTAGAAAAACTCAGATGGCTATGAATAATAATGGAAAAGAGAGACTTTTGCACTTGAAAGGTTGAAGTCAATCAAGTGTGAATGACGGCAAAAAAAGGGGGAAAAAAAAAGACACCAATTCATCAGCCCTCTGTTGTCTCGCTGCGACTTTAATCATAATTCCTGATTGGGATTCAAGAAGGCAGTAAGCAGCGGTTCTTTGTCTGCCTTCACCTTCCATCAATTAACTCTCCCCGAAATATAATCATCAACCTCACGTGCTCCTCCGCATCTTAATCTGGCCTCCAAACCTGGAACTCCTGCCCCATGTGTGTTTAAGGAGTGACTTTTATCTACACGCCTTGTCTCGTCTGCACTATGCCTAACCTGTCCTGGGGAGGCGGCATATAAAATTTAATAGGCAAGGAATCCCCAGGACGCAAAGAGGAAGATCCCTGAAGGGAACTAAGGGTCTGTGTGTGTGTGTGCACGCGCGTGCGTCTGAACCAAGGTTGATGAGGAAGCTGCCTCACTGTGTAGATCACCCGTGGGCCCCCATCAGTTCCCAAATGTTAGTATTTCCGGGCCTGTGTCTCTTCCTCCTCCTCTCAGTTTCCAGAGCTTTGCATCCCTCAATGCTCACCTTGGTCGCCAATGTTTTCCAATCATATTTGGCTCCTGGACCGCATGGAAGGTTCAGAAGGTCACAGCCACAGTCTCTGTGGGCCTAGTACCTCAGTCCCTCAACTATGCCTAGTGAAGATCTAGGAAGGCTTTCTCTCCCAGCGGGTGCATCAAAGCATTGGATGTACAGCGGGTCAAACCTCGCCATGGCCCAAGTGCAGCGGCCATTCTACACATGGCCAGATCTCTGAGACTCTCCAATAACTGGACCCCACCACCGACTTTTCTGCAGGCCACACATAAATACATCTCATCTTGCTCTCTGCCACCCCTTCTCCTCAAGTGCCTGTCCTTCAGACCCATCCATACCTCCAAATACGGCCGGTACAACAATCAGCTCCGATACCTAGGCACATAGGACTGACTTTTTTCCTGATGACCATTTTGCGGTGGTTTGAATGAGAAAAGTCTCCTGTAGGCAGACATATTTGAACACTCGGTCTCTAGTTACTGGCGCTGTTTGGAGGCTGAGAAGGTGCAGTCTTGCTGGGAGAAGTGCATCACTAGGGGTGGGCTTAAAGGATTTATTGCTTTACCCCACTTCTGTTCTCTCTCCCTTATTCCCTCCCCCACTCATGTTTGTGGTTGTGACCCCTCAGCTTCCCGTGCCCGCTGTCATGCCTCCCCGCCATGATGGAGTCATAGTTGGAATAAAGTCTCCCTCCCATAAGTTGCTCAGACTCAATATTAAGATAGAGTTCTTCTGGTTAGGGGAAAAAAAAAATCCCCGAAAGATTGGCTTGGGCCATGACCCTCTGCTTTCTTCCCATCTCTTCTGGGCCAAATTAGGTATATTCCAGAATATGCTGAGGTGAAGGGAATGCTGGGAGAAACCGTGGCTGAGAAGTAGGTACTGAAAATCTGAAAGCAGAGGCTTTAAAATTTCCCTAACAAGTGAACAGGCATAATGGCTGAAAAGAGAAATGGGGCGTCCAACTCCAAGGCTAAAGTTCAATCCTCCCTCTCATGTAACAGCAGAAACCAAAGGGTGTCACATCAAGCCAAGAAGCAATTCCAAGGCAGTCTCTAGCCTTGGCTGACTCTGGTTGTGCATTTGCCTTCCACTCACCAGCCACCGGGCAGAATCTCTGCTTATGCCGGCGAGATGCAGTGGCAAGACAGGGTTCCTCCTCCCAAGGAGTGCACCACCCAGAGTCGCCTGGGAGACCTCAATCTCTCAGGACGTCCAGTGAAAATTGTAGCCTCCAGGAAAAACTTTGTGAACACAGAATACCTCACACAATTTCAAGGAATCAAAGGTTCCCTAATGGGAAAATCTATGGACTCAGGTGAACCTCTCTTGGCCAACTAGAAATGGTGACGTGGATTCGTGACTATACCTATGTCTAAGCTCTTCCTAGTTCAGTATTTTGGATTGTAAATAAATCCCTTTCAAGATTCTGTGTGGTGAGTGGACCCCAAAGAACCAAGGATGCATCCTGTATACCCAGGGTCTTAGGAGTTCTGGTCCCCACCACGGTTTGAGGAGATTGCTCTGTTTGTCATTTCTTTGGGAAAACTGCAGTCAGATTCACCAGCCTGCAGGTCATGGGTGTTGAAGGTCTACATAGTAAGAAATCCATCAATCTGTTAAGGCTTGATGTGAGATTCCTCTCTGTATGTTATGAATACCACTGGTTAATAAAGAAACTGTCTTGGCCCTTCACAGAGCAGAATAGCGGTAGGCAGGGAAAACTAAACTGAATTCTGGGAGAAAGGAGGTGGAGTCAGAGAGAAGTCATGTAGCTCCACCAGAGACAGATACCCGAACTTTACCTGGTCAGCCACAGCCTTGTGGTGATACACAGATTAATAGAAATGGGTTAAATTAATAAGAGCTAGCCAATAAGAAGCTAGAGATAACAGGCCAAGCAGTGTTTTAAATAATACAGTTTCTGTGTGATTATTTTGGGTCTGAGCTGCCGGGCAGCCGGGAAACAAACAAGAGACCTCTTTACAACAAAGACTACCTCAAGAAAAGGCAGCCTAAGTTAGATCAATATAATCAACACCTTCCATACGCTGAACCTAGAGCTATCGTCTCAGAAACCCTGAGGAACCTGGCGCCAGTCTTCACTGAGAGAGCATCCTCTTAAAGGCTAGCTACCCATGTGACAGGTAGATTTGCCAAGACCTAGATTTCCAGGGAAGTCTTACTCTTCAGTAGAGACCAACACTGCAGAGGGCAGAAGACAGGAAGCCTTACGATAAATCTCCTGAGGCTTGGACTGATCTACGTCCTGGTCAATGAAGTACAGGCTCTGTCTCAGAACACTAGGCATGAGCTTAAAACTTCACTGCTTTCGGCACCGGCTTTCAGCGCCGACCTCCAATTAGGGTTGGATGAAGTTGCCAACTGGTGAGGGAAGGCAGGTACCGGCTCTCTTCTGCCCTGCGTAGACCCCACCCGGCCTACCAGCCATTTGCAGCCAGCAACCCTGGGCCCCACTCAGAGCAGAGCCTGAGAGCGCCCCCTTCCTTACTTCCTTCTCACTGCAGGTGAGACACGGCAGCACAGTCTCTATGGGACCTTGTCTATGGATCGTCTTAAAAATAATATTAATAGCATACTTTTAACTTTTATTGTTTTAAGATACAGAATGTCATACATGGTCCAAGGCAAGCCTCCAGCTCATAATCCTCCTGCCTGAGTGCTGACATGGTAATGATGTGTACCACCTGGCCTACTCTCAAAACAGTTTGACATATACAACTGTACAAATGTATGGGGCTCAACATGAAGTTTCAAAACATATACTCTGTACTGATCAAATGAGGGTCTTGGCATATTCATCTCCTCAAATATTTATCATTTCTTCAGGAAGCATTGAAAGGTTTCTATTTGAAATATCTACTGCTGTGGATGGCCACGGGCCTACTGTGCCAGAGGACACTGGGGGTGCACTCTCCTGCCCACCTGTACCTCTGAATTCGCTGGCCAACCCCTCCACCTCCTCCCCACCTGTTTCCTTTCCAAAATGGCTCCTACATGGCTGTTTATATAGTTATTTATAATGCCTAAAATCTACACATACACACACAAACAAAACTGTAGGTTACACTAACATTTATGCAGACCAGAATAAAAACATAGACCAGAACCCGAGTTTAAAAACTGAGAATGAGAAAGACTGCTAAGACGGGGGGAAGAGAGACAAGAAACACAAACCGTTATACACGTGCATGTGTGTGCACACAGACGAGAGAGCTGGGGAAGGAAGAATCGGAGAGCATAGCTTCATTAGACCCCGAGAGGCAGGCAGTGGCAATATACCAAGGTCACTTCTAATTTAGACCATCTAATTGGCAAACAGGCTCCAAATGGCTATCATCTCACAGGGCTTGGAATTAATGAAGCCCGATTATTTTCATTACCTTCCTCTGAGATGGAGACAAAGTGAAAGAGATGATACACTGGTGGGTGTGAGAGCCCCAGGGCCAGGGGGAGCAGAAGAGCCCCCTTGTGGGGGAGGGGGACGCCTGTCCCTGAGATCCCCACATGGACGGAGTGGAGAGAGTCAGAGATGCTGTTTAAAGATCACAGGAGACAAAACTATTGTCCCCGGAAGAGAGGCTGAGAGAAAACCCCAGGCAAGGCAGGGCCAGAAACACAGGAGGGACATCTGGGCGTGTATAAAACATGGAATAATGGTGGACCAGGAAAGAGGAGGAAGAGGGAGGGCTACAGGAAAAGGTGTTCCTGGCTCAGCCTCACTGCAGCTGTGAGGTCCCATTTTGTTAAGTGATTAAGGAACAAAGAAAATGTCCCCGTATTAATGATCTAGGATCCCAGGGCTATGTCCTGTCACTTAGAAGACACTGATCAATTAGAATGATTTAAGAGTATTGAAATGCATGGTGGGTGGTCTTTCCCATTCTTATTTAGGACCAAGAAACATGTGTCCCTAGGTGCTCATCCTCCCCCACCCCCAAAGAAGGAAGAAAATACAGGGACAGGATAGAAGTGCCACGGTTTCCCTCAATCTGAAGCCTCGGCGGGTCTGGGAATAAGACCTGGTTTCTTGAAATCAACATGGGGTTGGGGATTGCCCAGCCAAATGCTGAGGGGCCCTTGTCTCATCGCCCTGCAGCTGGAGAGATCCCCTCCTCTCCTCAGTAAAAAAGATCCTCTTTGGGCTGTTTCCATCAGGCCACGCAGAAGTGAGGGGCTGTGGGTGCGGCTTCCACAGTGGAGGGCCGGGGCTGCAAACCTTGCCAGCAGAGAGCATTTTTCAAGCCCCCTCATCAGTAAAAAGAAGGGGACCCATGGAAGACATAGATATGAGATGCAGAGCATAAGCAAGCAGCTGTTACCATAGCAACAGACATATTAGACACTGCAGGTTCCTGAAAGCTGTCTGATAAGGTATTATTAAATGAAGCCTCCTCAAAACACTCTCCACTTACAACGGGACGGAAAGACACTGCGCACAAAGTCATCTACCTGCATTTCCCAGGGCACAATTTACTCTCAGATGGACTGAAGCCCAATACAAGCCACTTCCTGGGACTTTAGACCGAGACGCTGAATAAAAATTCTTCAGAACGCCTAGCTTCAGATACCCTGGTTGTGTCCTGCATCCACCGGGAGATGGTGTATCTGGGAGCCTTTGCCAGCATTTCCTATTCTGCAGCCAAAGCTGCCTGACCGAGCTGCTCTGCTCACTGCCGTTTGCCTTGCCGTCCAGGATCAGAGGGACACGACACGACTTCCTCCTCTTGGAGGCTGAGTGAGCAGACACGCTGGCTACCCCTTCACGGGGAAACCCAGGAGGCTGACTTGGTGAAGAGACACCCTCATCACACTGCTTTCTGAGTGCCAAACAGATAAACTTGTCAGGAAGCCTAACCAATACTTTCCCAGGGCCAATTTTCTAATAAAATTACTGTAAAATACCCTTCGGGGACAGGATTTGCAGCCACAGGTTCATTAGCATCACTTAGTTGAGGAACGACTGCAAATTCTGTTCTAACACCAAACTTTTCACAAGAACAGCTCTGGCACCAGGCCAAGACTAGGAGCCTAGTCATCAACGAGGATTCTGGGTTCACCCTAGAGAGTGGCTGCAGACCCTCCCTAGCCCTCATGGCTCATCTGCTCGGGATGGAGAAGGAAACATCACTTGTGAAACCATCCTCACGATCGGAAGAACCGGTCCCTGGGACAGCCACGGCACGACTCCAACTTCCCAGGCAGACAGCGGCACATTAAAGCACCCCCACACTGTGCTTTGAAGTGGAGGGAGGCACTTAGACACTCGCATCTCTCGTGCATCCTACGACTTTCAACTTCCCTTCACAATCTATTACCCACCGATACCAGCAAACTCATTTCCTGGAACCAGCACGCTTCCCATAATTTGCACACTTCTCAGAAACATCTAGAAAACATCTCTATTGTCTTTGTAAAGATGAGGCACGTGGGTTTTCTGTGCAAAGCATAGGGTTTGAGGCAGTGGTTTCTCCTACACAATCTCACCAATGGGGGTTCAAGAACAAGCCAGGCAGCTACTTCTCCTGGGGTATCGCCCATTCCCTGGCGCTGTCATGCATGCTCTTGTAGCCATCTGCTCACTGCGATCAGGAGGGCCCGTAATAGGGTTTATTGAATTTTAGTGTGCACAGAGCAGACTGGGGTGGCTGTAGGCTTGTTTTCATTGCTCTTTAAAAGGCCGAAAATCACTTCTCGACAAAGTGCTATTTAGTGGGTAACGTCTAGAACTACCTGAGAGACTGGGACCCAAGCAACACAGCAGTAACAACTGCCCTTGAAGATTCCACTGGCAAAGATTCATAGCAATCATGAAAATTACCACTTAAAATTTGCTTTTCTGGTTCTGTTATGAAACAGGACCACCTAAGCTGGCCGGTGGTGGTGCACACCTTTAATCCCAGCACTCCAGAGGCAGAGGCAGACGGATCTCTGTGAGCTCGAGGCCAGCCTGGTCTACAAAGTGAGTTCTAGGATACCCAGGTCTACACAGAGAAACCCTGCCTTGAAACACCAAAATAAATAAATAAACACACGAACATGACCAACACTGGATATCTGGAATACAACTTACATAGTGGAGGGAGGAAAAACTGTATTTTACTATCTAATGTATGCGAGGCATGGAGATTACTTCAGGTCCATAGCTGCTATACTAGATTCCTATTATACAACAAAAGCAACCGTCCAAGCAGAAGAAAAATGTAGCTAAGTAAAGAGAATGATTATTTCCCATGCCTCTTCTTGTTCCTTCAGTTTCCAGGGTTCTAGGCACGCAGAAAGTGAGATGAGGCCTGGGAAAAACCCTTCTTATTTCCACAGCTGGTGGGAATTGCCTGGGAAACCTGCCATGCAGAAACCCTCCCCTACCCAGGAGGAAGACCCAATCCACTTACAGAGAATCTTTCTCCGGGATTTGCCAGCCTATCTGAAAATGCCCATGTAAAATAAATTCACTCTTGAAAGCTCTCTGGACGGCGGCTCAGCCTACGCTACTTTAGAGTTTTCCATTGGTTGTTTCCCATTCTCTTGGCATGTCAATCATCACGACTAAACATCCTTACACAACACGGCTCATTGATTTTACATAACCAAATGCAATTGGAGATGCCCTCAAAGTGATGGGCCTGCAACCCGCCCGTTCTACACGGGACTCAGAATGGACTACCTCTCTGGGAATTCCCACATGATTCATCAATTGTGTCGGCTTGTTCTCCCACTGCTGGACCAATGCTCGTTTAGAGGTGAGGATAAGCTCTGCTGTTTCTCCCACGTGACCAGAAGGGACTTTCCTAGCTGTCCTAGAGTAGCTGAAAGTATGACATTGCTACCAGGTACAGTGTTTTGAAGTTTTCACGCTATGGTCGGTACTGATCTTTCGGCCATGTCTATGAGGGCCTTTCAATGCACGCGGGCACAACAGTACCATGTCCAGATGTAAAGCCTGCACTCATGAACCAGCATGTCATGTCATACCCAAATGGATGATTTTCCTTCTCTGAGAACAACTTGAGAAGATCCCACACTCCAGTGTCATACCCAGAAGTGAAACACGTGGGTTTGAATCTCAGCTGACAAGTGACACACGGGGTTGAGTGACTTTGTTAAGACTCAGTTTCCCCATCTGTTCATGAGAATGTGTCAAAATTCTTCAAATAGGGTTGGCTATGAGGATGAAAAAGGTTATAATGAATGGGGGAGCCAGATAGACCCCAGACCGTGCAATAAAGACCTGGAGACTGAACAATGACCTCTTGAATCGGGGCCACAACCCTGCCACACTTACACCAAGTGCAAGATGAGAACAGCAAAACCTTGGTCACGGAACTGGAACAATTCCCTCACCCTGGCTTTCTTGGCCAACAGGCAGATCTTGCTCACGTGACTGCCTGGCTTTTGACCTCTGAAGGAAGGAGAAGCACAGGCCGCCTTACCGTCATAATGAGCTTCTCCACGCAGTCGGGGGCCACACTGTGGAGGTGGGTGAGGTGCAGCTGGAGGTGGATCTTGTTGTTGAGCATGTCTTGGCACAGGGGACAGCGGAGCATGGGCTGCACCGAGTGCTGCGTCATGGCGTGCACCCGCAGCCGGTTCACGTCAGCGTTGCTGTACTTGCAGTAGGGACATTGGTACATCTGTGGGGACATACCACTCAGACCGAATCCTCTGTTCCCTCCCAGAACGGTGTCTGGCCCTTCCCCAAGTACCATGAAATTCATTCCCACCAACATCTAAAATAACCACACCCAAACAGCATTCACTCCCATCAACATCTACGGCACCCCACACAGCACCTCCCCCATGACGGCAGACCCCTCTGGCCTCACCTGTTCTGGTTTGACCTCTTCTGATGTTTTTGGCCTCTTCGAAGAGGGTGGAGTCTCGGAGCTACCTGGGAAGGAGATGCGCTTGGAGGTTGCAGGAGACTCTGTCAACTCCTTCTCTGCCTGACTGGACGGCGCTAAAAGAAAAAATAGAAGATGCAATACCGTAGCCAGAGCAGGTCGTCTGGAGGGGGCTTTGTGCTGTACTCTGGGACAGCACAGGAAGGATGGCTTACCATGCATGCTGGGAAAGCCCTGTGTGTTTCTCCCCGTCCCACCCCCACCCTACCCTGTGAATTCCTGTTACTCCCTTAACAACTCAACGTTGAACAGAGAAGGAAAGAACTTCAGTAAAGGGCCCTGGTGTCAGGCTGGTCTAAATTCGGTCTCTTCCAACGTCCTACTATCTAAACACAGCTTGCCGCGTTATAAGAGGTTGGGGGAGAAAGGGACAGGTGGCGAAGTCTCACCAAATGCTTCACCAGCCTGAGTACCAGACACACCATAGAACTGAACAGCTATGAGCTCCCAACTATACGGTCACACTTCTGGGGATCACGACATTGCCACAGGCTTAGTGGACAGCTGCATATTAACACGTTAAAACTTCAATCCAGGTTCAGCGGTTTGCTTGGGGGGCAGGTAACTGAGGACTGCAGCGAGCGAGGGCGTGGCCCCGAGGTGCGACTGAAGCAGCTCTGCAGATGCTCAGGGTCTTCAGAGTGGCTGGAAAGAGGCCAGTGCCCTTCTGGCTCACAAACCATTACAAGCCGTGTTGCCCTTGCCTGCGCTGCTAAGCGCCAAAACAAGACCCCCAGACAATACATGCAGAGGGGCACATAAGGCTTGACTATCACATAGTAGGGACAGAAAGGCTGGCAGAAAGATTTGCAGGAAGCAGAGAGAGGGACCTAGGAGATCTTGGTGAAGACATAATTGGGCTCAAGGTTGAATGGGGAGAAGAAGGGCTCCTCTAGAGCAAACAGAGATTCCTCTGTGGCTGGGTTTGCTCATCCCAATCCTCCTTGCCAACGAAGGATATGAAATTCCACTTTTTCCAGAATGTTGCTTAAAGCAGTACGAAAAAAACAAAACAAAAACCAAACCGAACCCCAAACAAAACAGAAAATGGGAATCCATATTTACCAGTGGTGGGGTTATAAATTAACACATTCATTATGGAAATGAGGTTCCTCAAAGAGAAATCAACTTGAGATTCCTCAAAGAACTAAAAGTAGAACTACCGTATGCCCCAGCTAGTTGTTCCTGGGCACACACCCAGAGAAGTCCATACCTGACCAACGGGATGTGTGCACCCTGGTGTCTATGGCTGGCTGTTCACTACAGCAAGGGAATGGAACCAACTAGCTGTCCATCAGCAGGTGGATAGATAATGGAAATAAGGTGCATATATAAAATGAGATGCGACCCGTCTCCAAAGAAAAAGGAACTCACAAAATTCACAAGAAAATAGATGGATTTAGACCGTGTAATATTAAGCAAAGTCATCCAATCTCAAAACCAAAGCTCTACATTCTCTCTCACATGAATATATGTTAACAGATGTACGTGCAGGTGCAGAGTGAGGTGGGAAGGAGCATAAAAAAGGTAGATATTAGATAATGAAGGGCAGGATGCAGATAAAGGACACATTCATCGCCATGGAGGGTATAAAGCTACTCGTCTTTCTATTTCTAACTCTGTTGTGGATTTTTCAGCCTTCTGTAGCAGCGAAGAAAATAAAATGCAATTGACAGCAAAAGTAGGAAGTGAAGCCCACCCCACCCCCCTACACCTGCACACAGCTTCAGAACGGCTGCTCCAACTGTGACGTTGACAGCCGCGTACGGACTGGGTCTGGGCAAGAGCTTGTGTGAGTGGCTGCCTTGTGGCTGCCGATGCTTTCCATCTGCAAGCTCTTTGAAATAATTTTATATAAAAAACTGAAAATGTGCATCACTGCCATTACAAACGATATGCCTCAGCATTAAGTCACTGTTTTAGAAAGCCCAAGGTGTACTCCATGGTAAAACAGATTTCGTCTCACTCTGTCTGTTATCTGACATGTATTTTCCCTTTATATTCGACCTTGAAACCACTTCTGCTGTGGACCTGAAGGTATTGTATTAAATTTTCTTTACTTATTGTGTGTGTGTGTGTGGCACATGCTTGTATCATGTGCACGCGTGATGTGAAAACCAGAGGGCAGTTTGCCGGAGCTGGTTCTCATCTTCCAACATGGGGGACCTGGATTTTGAACTCGGGTTGTGAGGCTTGTTGGCAAGTGCCTTCGCCCACTGAACTGCATACTTTAATAATAAATTATTCTTAAAAAAATAAATTTTATTCATAGAAATCATAAGGCCATAAATTTTTTTTTGAATTGCCAAATACAAGAAATATTCCAGGAAGTTGAGGCTCTTCCCAGAATGTATATTTTGTGCCCTTTAACCCTGGTATCTTGGTAACCTGGTCTCCTGAAGTTTGCGGGGCATCTATTATTTAAAAAGTACAAGGGCAGGCGTATTACACACAGACCCTCCCCCTTCCTCCTCCCAGCACAGATTCATAACAGTATTTTAATCTGTCTCGGATCGACTTCAAACCCATTCTGCTCTTAATGGGAGTTATTCGTTTTCAGCTGAAAGGTGATACATGACGGCTGGATATCTGATGTGATGGACTGGCTGCTGATGAACTGGGTGCTGTAACATAGTCCCCCACGGCCCATTTCCCAGCTCCTGGCCCCCAGCAGGCCCTGGAGTGTGACAGCCCCAGCACAAACACTTTCCCAGCTGCGAGAGTTCCCTCGGCCACGAGCAAGTTCCTCACCCCCCCTCACACTATTCTTCAAGTACACGCTACAGACGGTGAGCGGAAGCCACCGATGATATGCTCTTTACAGGCTTACTGCCCATCCACTGCAGGGTGGCTGACCCCCGATCCCCACTGCTAGAGAAAACTGGCGGCCCGTAGCTTCTCAGTTGGAGATGGGAGCTCATGAGCTTCTTCCCACTCCCTACTAGAATGTTGACTGGCTGCATCTTGAGCGGGCGTCGTGGCGGCAACCACACCTGCTGTGTGTTCATGGCTGCGGTGGATCCATCACGTCCAGAAAATACTGTTTTGCTTTGGCCTCATACCCAGAAGTACACAGACGGCACAAACTGGAGTCAATGGGAATGGGGGTGACAATGATGACGACGATGATGAGGTGAAATAATAACATAGGACATGAAGTTGGGAGGGGTGGGAGATGGAGTTGGATCTTAAAGGGGCTAAAGGAAGGAGTTGAAGGTGAATATTATCCAAATACATTGTATAAAATTCTAAAGAATAAGAAATTCTAAGAATTCCTAAAAATACTTTTAAAGCTTAGTTGTTCCAAGTCATCCTCTGCACGCTTAGCTCCATCCCTAAGTGGTAAGGCATTAGAACTTCCGCTAGAAGAAGGGCATCTCCTTCCAGCAGAGGCAACCAAGATACAGGTGCTACTCCTGGTGCCCATCTCTGCCCACCGTGTGTTTGCTATGGGACAATGGTACGACCGACCCACTAAAGGCCTCCACCACTTGCCACCCCGCTACGAGAAGAGACGATTGTCTGGCTGCTCAACAGTGCGAATGAAAGGGCAATGAGACTGAGACCACCCAGCCCATCTCAGTCTCTCAGAGCTGAAAAGCAAACACCAGGGCAACCTCAGCTTCCTTGAAGGACCAAAGAGTCCATCCTCTTCCTTCAACTGGAACACAGGAAGTGTGGTGAGGGGGCAGAGGTGAGAACTCTGGTATCTGAAGCTACTATTCTTTCCCTTGGCGTGGTAGGGGGGATCTTTGCTGCCCTTCTCTCCCCACAAACCCCTAACTGCTCTGGGATCCTAAAGCTTCTTCTGCCACCTTGAGCCACGGAGCTGTTACAAAGGGTTTGAAAAATCAAATCAAATTGGCAAATGGGCTCCCTCAGTCCTCTTTCTTCCCAGAAACACAATAGTCTGGCTATATATGAAATATTATACCCACAGGTACACAAACTTTCAGCTTATCTTCTTTCTACCCAGGACAACTTAACATTATGACTAAATAAAATCTGCTCAGAAGTGGGCATTAGACCCCCCAGCTCACCAAGTCCTTAATTTAAAAGAAAAGAAGGGAGGGAGGAAGGGACGGAGGGAGAAAGGGAGGGACGGAAGGAGGGAGGGAGAGAGAAAGAGAGAGAGAAGAAAGGGAGGGGAGGAGAGAGAGAGAGAGAGAGAGAGAGAGAGAGAGAGAGAGAGAGAGAGAGAGAGAGAGAGAGAGAGGACTAGCATGCACTCAGTCTCCTGCATGTACCTGGAAGGTGTGTGGAGACTGCTCTTCAGAGTCAGGCCAAGATGATCTGACACCAGCCCCTCCCTCACTCGACCTCAGACATAAAATCCAAGCCCTAGCAAGTCTAGGTTAGAACTCCTTGTATAATTTCTGCATGTAGCCAACAGTTCTCCATTAACATGAGGAGAGGAGGCGGTATGACCACCAGGAGAGAAAGGACTATGGTTCTCTGCTCTGAAGACATCTCTAAATTCTATCTTAAACTCTAGAAAAAGATGTTACAATATAGAAAACACCATTTAAAAAAAAAAATCAATGGCTGGTCACTCTTAGTCTTCTCTGATGTCACGGCAACGAGGAGGAAACAGATGGACCTCAGAAACATGGCTTCCACTATCAGCAGCTGACGGACAGCAACAACAGAAACCGCCTGACGCCGTCCTTATAAGAATGATTAAACGAAGGGGAAACAATTAAGCCAGGCATGGAGGCATAGCTACCTGAAAGGAGGAAGCAGTAGGACTTTGTAGGTTTCAGCCTGAGCAACTTAGCCAGACTCTGTCAAAAATAAAGCCCAGGGGCAGTGGCTGGGGGTGGGCTGGGGATGAGGAAACAAACGAGTAAAAACTGGGTATTATACAATAGGGCACAATCTAACAAAGTGACTATACCGCCATTCCTGTGTGTATTACAGATATTAAAATGATTGCTATGAAAAAAAATCAGAAGTACGGCTCAGAGAAGATGAAATGTACATTTTACTGTTACAGATAAACCATAAGAATTGGAGGGAAAAAATAGAAAGTGATTATCTCTTTTAGGTAACAGCATTAGGTTAATTTCCTAAGTTTATTGTGTAGCTACATTATTTTAAATATTATAATTAAATGACTTAGCATTTAAATTCAGCTGTCCATGAAAAGTAGGTATTTGGATCCATGCTGTGTAAAACAGCAGGGGGTAATTTTTTTTTTTTTTAAAAAAAAAACTTTGCTGTTTAAGGCAGGTTTGTTTGTTTTTTCCCTTTTGGCAGTTAGGTCATAGGAAAATTCTTTAAATCTCCATGAATCCTCACAGGAAACACGCTGGGCTCCCAGCAATGCAAAGGGACCAGAATGTGGTATGGAGTCGAAGGACAGCATGCATGGTGCATGGCACACTACCTAAGGCAAGGCAGATGAGATTCCGGGACACTGGAAGGCTGGGCAGAACCGCTGCTAACCCTATCAGGTCACACGTACAGACTCGGGAGCTGGGAGTTAGGGTCGCCCTGACCAGCTTACCCAGCAAACACCAGAAAGTTGCTGTCGCCGCTTCAGAAGTGTTTCTAGAGTTCAGCTTCCTGTCATAGCCTCCTAAATCGTGGTGGGTGGGCCACTAAACCTGACAAGGACAAATACTGAAAAGAGGTGGCCTGATTCCTGCTTCTCTGTCAGAGGCCATCAGATTCCTCTACATTCAAGGGGGAAACACGGCATTGCGCATGACTTCTTTAGCGGGGAAAACCATTTGTGAACGGAGACATCCACCTAGACTCCACCTCTGTATATACTTTGACCTTATCACATTTGTCTGGCAAGTATTTAACTTCTAAAAACAATTATCATTATGTTTTATTATTAATAATTAGTAGTAAGTTATTCCTCTTCCATTCATGACAAGGAAGAGGGGGAAGAAAGCTCATTTGAATCCATGAAAGTTTGCTTGTAGTTTCTCTCTCTCTCTCTCTCTCTCTCTCTCTCTCTCTCTCTCTCTCTCTCTCTCTCTCTCTCTCTCTCTCTCTCCTTTTTGGAGACAGGGTCTCTATATATAGTCCTGGCTGTCTTGGAGCTCATATAGTAGACCAGGCTGGCCTTGAACTCACAGAGATCAGCCTGTCTCTGCTCCCCAAGTGTTGGGATTAAAGGTGTGAGCCACCATGCTCAGTCAGTTTTTGATGAACGGTTTTATGATGTTTGAACCCATCTGTTGTTAGAAACAACATCCATTTAAGGGCAGGCTTCTGATGTGTGGAGCGCATGGGAACACAGCATCTAAGTGTCAGTCTCTGTAATTCTGGAGGAAAGAGTCTTCCTGGAACAAATGCTTCCCCAACCTCAGTCTCCTCTCACAAATTCTGAACCCGAGTCACTGGAATTAAAAAGACAACAGAGTTGCACGTATGGCCCCCGTGGACTGTGGACTTCATGGGGTACATGTTTCTTTCTCATCTAGGGCCATGGGCCGTGTGATGCTGAAACCAAGGAAGGCAAGGGCTTTGTGAGAAACATGGAGGAAGAGAGTGAAAGGAACTATAAGGTCCAAGTTTCTGGTTTCCTCAAAATGTTAGGCAGGAACTGCTTGAAATCTGAGAAGACCGAGGTACTGGTGGAGTTACCTTCTGTGTTCCCATGCAAAAATCCATCCTCCCACCAGTTTAACTGGCACGGGGGCCGCTGGCATGGTGGACACCATGCTGTGACAGGCCAGCTTCCCTTTGGCCAGAGTTACTACCTTGGGGAGATCCTGAGTAGGGACCGAGCTGCCCACATACTTGGAAGTTCCTTCTCCACTGCCCCTCTTGGTCACCTGAAGGTGATGTTTACCAATGTGCTGAGTTTCTTCATTTGTGGGGCCCTGGGGTGAGCCTACTGAACGTTTGGGTACCCCCAGACAGTCGTGAGTCCAGAGGCCGCCACCACCCCCACTTCGCAGCATCCGACTCACGGCTGAAGCAAAGCTGACAGCCCCTCCATCTAAACTTCCATCTCCCAAACCAGCAGCGTAATGGAGGAGCCAATTAAATGATTATTAATTCATGTTACTTTCCGTAAGCCAGAGGTTCTCACCGCCTTGCATTCCGTAAACCAGCTTGCCACCTGCCCCAGAAATTTACAGCAATCTTTTATCTACCTCCATTGACTAGTGGGAACTTTTTTTCCTCCTCACACAACTTCTTATTAAAGTGTTGGGACAGCTACCCCGGCAGACTACACACGGATGTTTCACTAGATCTGAAAGTGGCCATGCAGCTCAAGGCTCTTGTTAAAAAAAAAAAGGCGAGGTGTGTTCTCCCCCTGAGCCCTTCTCCCAGACCTCCAACTCCCTCTCAGCAGCGCAAGTGCTGTGCCTCCAGAGGACTTTGTGATCTTCATGCTGTCAATGTGAGGGGAGCTGATCTTGGCGCTTGCTGCCATTCCTTGTTCCCCAGGGGACAAGCTGGGCTTCCCGATTCTGTGCTGGAGAGCACTGCGCTTGCTAAGTGGCCAGAGATCTGGCTAAACTCTCTTCCTCTGCTAATTCAGAGAACAACATTCCTCTGAAGAGTCTGCTTTGCTGCCAGCTGTCTTTAGGCGTGCACGGTCTCCTTCTGCCTCCAGCCAGACACTTCAAGACGCTTTGGAGAGGGTTGGAAGAGAGCTCCAGTGAACAGAGGCAGGCCTCTGAAGACACAGCAGGGGAGAGGCGATGCGCTCCTGCTAGGAACTGGAGCTTCTCCTCCATGCCTGACAACAGCCTACTGGGGCGTCTCCTTGGGAATGGCACCCCAAGTTGTGTTCCTCTAGGAAGCAGGTTCAAGGGTCATAGGCCCCAGAGTGAAAGACAGTGCCTGCACTGGTTCAGCATGCCACACGGGTCTCCCCAATGAAGACTTTGTGTTTCTAGAAAGACCTTTTCAAAGAAATCTTTGAGTTCAGTACGGATGGGTACAACTGTAACTTAAGGAGATTAATTTCTCTCCATCAACTCGGCTACAAACAAGACAGGGTAGCGCCTGAAAACCATCTCAGACACCATTGTTTCCCCTTTCTCTCTGAAACAAGCACTGGTCTCCAAGAAGCTTCAAGGACAGAGCAGGTATAGGCTGTGTATCCAATGCCACTTATGAGCTGTGCTTCTTGAAGATTCCACAGGCTTGAATCTCTGTCACTGTGACAGCACCCTTCCGTCCCCCACTTCTAATGCTGCCATTGCTGGTGTCAGCTGCCCAGACTCAGCACCTGCACCTACCTCTTCTAGGGACACCCCCATCTTTAGTCAAGCGCAGTTCTCTCTAGTCTAGAAGGAACTCAGGACTTGGCGGATAAATAAATGGCTCTAGCTTTTGTCTCTGGGACTGCAGCCCTTGGCTCCGGGAACTCCAGAGAGGGCCCAAGTTCCTAGTGAGGCTCAATGAATACTGACTCTAGAATACTGACTCTAGGCCCTACCTGCAGAGGCTCTGATTCTGTAGGGCTCTCTGAGCCAGAGAATGCCTTTCCAGAAAGTTCCCTAGTGAGGCAGGTGTTCCAGGGACCACACTTGGAAAACAGCGCTTGTTGTCACTGGTAGGAATCATAAGGAATTCTGCTCTAACTTGGATTAAGTTCAAGAGTCTGACAAGCACGGCACACCTGCCAGTCCCCTCTCTGTGACTCTGGCGACTTGAGACTTTCGGCTTAGTTTGGGGAGAAGAAGCAGGCCTGGTCTCAGTGCCAAGTGTCTCTGGCCAAAGGTGAAGGATTACATGCAGTTGTCCCTCACCTACTCACTCTAAAAGCAAATACAGACACAGTTTCAAAGTCAGAAATCTAGAGAGCATCACCTCCATGCATTTGTTCTATTTGCTCTGTGATCCAGAACGTCAGGGTGCCTTGTTTTGAGAAATCTCTTCCCATAGGTCCTGAGAAACCTGGCAAAAGCCTGTAGGTTCTTCTCACTTTGCCCAAAGGGGCAGGGCCAGCCTTCCTGCCTATGCACCGGCAAGCTGTCCTGGCCAAAGTCCCCTAAACTCCAACCCCGGGAGTGGAGATCTGGCAATATCCTGAGCTGTGGGGTCTCTGTCTTCCCAGTAAGCGGTCTCTCTGGAGCACACTGGAAGCCTCGCGGTGGAACAGCACGCCTGTGTTAACTGGTGGATACCACGGCAGCTGCCGCTTTGTATCTTTGGGGAGGAAACAGTACTATACTCTACATCAGAGGCATCAATCTGCTGCCCTAATTCCTTGTTGAAATATGCATAAGGCTGCTTAACTACTACGCTGATTTGAGCTCCCAAAAGGACATCTTGTATTTCCGCTTGCGAGACACCTTGCTCCCTCTGTGTCAGGCTTGTGAAGGAAGCACCAGTCAAAACAGCCACCACCTCATTTAGACCAGCCCGGCTGTCTCGACTATTGAAAAACTTCTAGGCGCTGGCTACCACCCTGAGCCCAGCTTGTGTCAGGCGTCAGGGACCTGAGAAGTGTTCTTGATTCCTAACCTGGAAGCAGTCAGCCAACTCTGCCTGCCTCTGGCCTCATGTCAGTTCCTACAAAGCATCCTGTCAGCCCCTGGCTTTAGACACGCTGCTTGCTGCTGTGGCCACAGGCAGAGGATACAGTCAGGTCTGTATTCAGCGTGTTCCCCTTGGGCTTCATGACATGACTATAATGACCATGGAGCAACCAGAGGTGGAATCACACAGGGGATACATCAGTGGGACGTGCTAGTCACTTCAGTACTAGGTAAACTGAGGCGGGGGAATCTCAAGGTCATAGTTATTCTGGGCTACATAATACACTGATTTAAAAACCTACAACAAAACAGCAAAAACTCAATGGAGACACAATTCATGGGACCAGACCAAAGGTAATTAGTTAATGGAAGTGCTTCAGTCTTCATAGGCTCAAGCATCCTTCAGGTCAGCAAGGGTCAATCTCTGTAGGTTCCAAGCGAAGGTCCCAAAGATGCAAATATAATCACACTCTCCCAGTGTTTTCCTAGTTCAAACCTCACGTCCTCGGGTTTTGACTAAATTCATTCACGAAAGAAACCACAGCAGCTTGGGAATGTACCCATGACGACAGGACCACCAAATGAAACCTCCCCTGACAAAGCAGCTTTCTCCTCGACCCTGCTGTAGCCTTGTCAGCAAACGGAAATCTTGTCCCCTTTTCTAGCATTTGGTGGGAGACCCCTGTCAGTCATCTTTGTTAGCACGGAAAGCAAGGTGTGTACGGCTGCCTGAGTTGTCACACAGTCTCCGCGTGTGGCTTGCTCACGGCATTCCCAAAGCTACGTTACGTGTGCACAGGGGAGGTGGTTCCCATGTCCCTTTGGGGAGGGTTCGAACCTGCTCCTTTTCCATGTGCCTGTTTTTTTCCTGGGCCGAGTCCCCTTGATAGGAAGTTACCAGTCCTCATCGCCAGGGAATAGGGCACAGTGGTCCCCACAGCTGCTTACACCTGGATCAGATCCCAACTGGGAGATTATGAGCACTTTATTGAGGGCACTGAACCTGCAGTCACCTCCATGCACAGGGCTTCGAGGAACTGACCAAAGGGGAGGTCAACCACAGGGCCTGGGCGCTGGAAGAGTCTCAGACACTTGTTACGTGGGTTTCACTTTTAGAAGTGCCTGGGAATAGGAGCCCACGCGGGGCGGTGAAACCATATGAAAGAGAGTCCCTGGTTTTAGGACAAGTGAAAGCATCCTAAATTTATTTTTTATGTACAGCAATTGAAATACTTCTGCTACCCCAAGGGCTGGATGCCCTAAGCAGAAAGTAGAGTCATTTATATTTCAAAGTCCTCATGCCGCGTTATTTAATTAATAGACACTGGGGCCATTTCTGAGCAGTGCTAAGCAGCACACACCAAACTCAGTAGAAGCCATGTACATTGCCACCCATCATGCACACAGCTGACAATTACATGGTATCTTAAAAAGCACAGGATTTGTAAGGTCTTCTCCATTTTTCATATAATAAAAGAAAGTAGCTGTGTTATATATACACTCTTCAGTTTGTAAGGTAGGGAATGGATGTCTGACCTAGAAGGTTAAAGGACCCGCTGGTGCATCATGGAGAAAGCTAATCAGAGCTCTGACACCCAGGAGGTCCTAATCTATGGCACGCAGTTCTCTAGCTGCAAAAATCAAGATAACAGGGGACCCAAGAAGAATGGCTGTGCCTAAGAAAAGTGATGTCCCATGAGGCACTGGGGTATGTTTAAAAAAAAAAAACAACAACCTGCTATAGCTCTCACAGAAGCCCTTCATGAAATCTGAAGCTCAAACAAGGCAGGGAAGATCGACAGGGCCCCAGAGTGAGAATCACAAGCTCGTCATTTCCTTGTGTGTGCACGTGGACAGAGGCCAGAAGATAACCGGAGCTGTCATTTCTCAGGTGCTGTCTTTCTGTGGCCCACAAGGCACCCAATGGGCTAGGGAGCTGGTCAGTAAGTCCCAGGGATCCACCTGCCTCCAGCTCCCTGGAGCTGAATTATAGCTACATGCCCCACACCCAGCAATTTTAAAACATGGGCTCTGAGGTTCCAACTCACAAAGCCAAGCCCCTGCTGGCAGAGCTACCTTCCTGACCTGCTATAAAGTGTTTTCCATAGCGACAAACATAGTTTACACCTTCATTTACTTGTCAAGCCCCTGATCTATACCTTAAGAGTGATTCTCATTGTGCATGATTATCTGATTACACAAGACACTTCCGTTACAAAGTTGCTTTCGGTTTTTGCATGTCTACACACACACACACACACACACACACACACACACACACACAACTGACAGGTCCTATCACTGATGACTTTTCAATATAATTCTCAGAGCCAAGCTTTGAGTTACTGGGATTCAGGCAAGTCTAGCTACACACCACACCCTAGGTCTATTTTTGCGTACCGCCATAAAAATAGTTGCTGGTTTGTTGTCAGTCGTGAGACAGGATTCTGCCTGCAGCGACTGCAAGCAGCCAAGTTCTGCTAAAAGCGGTCCGAAAATGGGAAAGGGGGTGGGGGTACAAGTGGACCCTGGAGAGGCTGACAGCAACACAATTTCCAGCCGTGTGAAAACAAAAACCTGTGTCAACCTGACATGAACCAGGTCACGCCAACACGGCTCCCAGCATCCCCTCACTCCTACTAGACTGCAGAGGCAAACCGACTTTGGGGTGAGGTAGAGAAGGAAGCAAGAGCCAGAATGATACGGAACCAGGCTACTTCTGTAGAGGGTGTACGGTGCTGGGGAATGAGATGGCTTCCAGCCACACAGGGCTGGCTGACCATTTGCTCACGCGGCACTGCCACTGTTACCCACACCATGCTGGACTGTGATGTTCACAGTAATGTGGGACTAGGGGAGTGTCTGCACTCTCTGACATCCCACCAAGAAGCGTGGGCTTGCTGCTGTCTGACCCCACGGAGAAAGCCAGTTCGAACCCTTTACCCAGGCCTGTGCCGTGTTACAGACCCACACATTAGCAAGACCTCTGGGAAACGTTACTAGTGCTCTGACGTTAGTAACTAATATTCCTGGAGGTGATACTACCCCTCAACAATGCTTCTTCTGGTTAAACATCTACGGTCCCAGAATTTTAAGTTCTGGAACTTGGTTCAACCCGCTATTTTATGGGTTGGGCAACTGAAGGTCAAAGACCTAAGGTCATGCATGGAAATGAACCTATGGCTGCTGACACCTGCTAGCCCGGACCTTTCTTCAACCCATGTTTCCTTTAGCATGTACCTTGTTTTACCTCCGTGTAGATGACTGAATTGAAAAAGGAGGAGTGGGAGGAAAGGAGGGAGGAAAGGTGGTGGGGGGTAGACAGGGAGAAGGTAGCAGCCCCTTCTAGGCTGTGACAGATTCCGTTTTGGGCATTAAGTCCCCTATACTGTGGCATCTCTATACAGTGCTGTAAACAACAGAGAATAGGGAGGGCTGATAATAGATTTCCACCACGATGCGCCTGCCCTGCTTTTTTTTTTCTTCAGACTGAGTAATTAGAAGGGCAGTGGCTCCGTAGGAATTATTCATACGCGGCAAGAGCCGTGCACTATACATTTATGTTAAACATGTCAAACCTGATTGAAATCATGCCTGCCAGCGCCAGTGCCCACAAACACGCTTTCCCCTCACGGCCGCCCATTAATACCTTCTCTAACAGCCATCTCCCATAGATTCCAATCATGGATGCTCTGCTGCACTAATTGCTCCGAGTTAGGTGAGCATCGTGGATTTAAAAAATAAATAAATAAATAAATAAGAGTAAAGTCCCTTTGGGCCCTTTCTCCACAAAAGAGAAAGCACTCCACTGAAGTTCTAACAGGAAATTTAACAAAAATATACACAGGAGCACCAGTTAAGAGACTTTTTAGAGCAGCACCATGCCTCTGTTTTAGGCTGAGCTGGTGCTCTGACCCCCTCCGCCCGCCCCTTTACAATACCCTAGCATCCCCTGGTCATCCTGTCTCAAGCCCCCTTAGCCAGACTCTGGAGCTCTGTGGCTAGAGACCATGGTGGCTGTAGCCTTTCAATAATAACCATCTCACTGTGGTTCTTCGCCAACAGCTCAATCTTGTCCCCTAATTATTGGTGATAAAACACCACATTAATTGTATAATTAATTTATAGCAATTAATGATGGACTTGGCTAATCACAGCATTAATCATTGTTTAGTGGGGGACACTGGGGGCTCTTCAATCTCAAACGCTCACACTCAAATCCACTCCAGCAGACGACAACAAGAGGTCATGTTCAAGTTTCAAAGGAGAAAAACCACAGAGTTGGACAGTGGAAATGGCAGTCCATTAGCGGACGCTTGGCTTCGAGGAGCCTTCCCATGCTGCCCCGCCCCGCCCCCACCTACCAGCCTGCACATTGACTAAACATGACCCTGCTTTTCAACGGCATAGACACACACACACACCACTGCTCAGTCCTGTGGAGTCCACGGGTGGCTGGGGCTGGTGGTACTTGACCATGTTTCACAGACAGAACCCTAGGCCTCCATAACTAAGTCCCATGACCAACCGTTAGTAGCTAATGGCCTTCCTAACTTCACACCCAGAGCCCTCCCTTTCCATGTCCACAACCTGCTTTCGCTGAAGTTCGTTTTATCGAATGTGTGCGCACTGAGCACACAAACATGTCAAGGTGTTTATGTGGCGGTCAGAACTGGTTTTCTCCTTCCGTTGGGGGAGGGGGATCCAGGGACGGAACTCAGGCCAGCAGGCTCTCTGGGCAAGTGTTTTACTGACTGAGTCATTTCGCTGGCCCACTACACGGCACATTCCCAGCAGATAATCCAGGTCATTCTGAACATGCTGGTCCAAGCTGGGTTGCCATTTTCACTGTACAACTTTGGGATCTACTCCTTATGCTTGGGTCAGTGAGGTAAAGCACATCAAGTGCTTAACTAAGAAGCCCATTCCTGGCTGGGCGATGGTGGTGCACACCATTAATCCTAGCACCTGGGAAGTAGAGGATCAGGTGGATCTCAGTGAGTTCGAGACCAACCTGGTCTACAAAATGAGTTCTAGGACAGCCAGGGCCCATTCCTGTCCTAGGTTTAGGAAAGCAGGATACGGTTCGCAATCTGCCTGTGTACTTCTTGTACCCTGCCTGAGCTTATTCAGCCTAAGCGTCCGAGCCTGCAGAACGGCAGAGGTGGGAGAGTAGCTGTGTACTCGCTTTCAGAGTGAGAGCGAGAATCGGGCATGCTTCTGTCGGGAAAGCGGTCTTGGCACACAGGGAAACCGATGGCAACTGGGATGGAGCATCAACAGCTGTGACTGGTGCTGGCCACAGAAGCCCTGCCCACCTAGCTGGGCACCCATCTGTGCCAGGAAGGTCAGATGGGAAGCCTCCAGATTTAACCAGTTTCAGAGTCAGAGTGCCCGTGATGAATTCTTTCAGGGCTAATCTTGTTCCTTCCGAGCCACATGTGGCTACTTTCATTAAAATGAAACAAAACTTAAATGTTACTGCCTCTGAGTACAAGTTCAATACAGACATTGGACATTCTGGTCATCATACAAGTTCCTGTAATGTTATTTTGACAACAGGCATCCTGATACCCAAGGACAGTGTCATGCACCCGGATAACAAAAGCCTCCCCTAAACTTGTGGTCCTTGGAACTCTGCCCAGTGCCTCACAGGCGCTCAGGGACGAAACTGCTGGTCCCTGTCTGACCAATCACATGTGGACTTCGTCTCAGGGCCAGCCACAAAGGATATCGCCAGTCCTGATCCCATAAAAAGCAACAGACGACAACAAAAAATCTTCAAGATTATCCATTCCTACACAAAACCCCAAACTACAAAATCAATAGATAGGGAAAATGCCACTATCCAGACCCCTCTGAAACATTAATCTGCATCAGCAGCAGTCAGTCACTGGGCATCACAGCAAGCTGGGAAATCACTGTTTACTTGTTTGCGGGGAGGAAGCAGCCCCCAGCATGCTTAATCAGATTGCAACAACTCAATTTAGGAAACAAATGAAAGACAGGCAGACTTTTTTTTTTTTAATTACAATTTTTTTTTCTTCAAAATACTAAGCATCCAAAATGATGGTTTCAGTTGCTGGCACCTATATCTATTCCAAGATCAAATTAGCTCCAAGTGCTTCAAGAAAGCCTGCCATTACAAACTCAGAAGCCACGGACAGAACTATGCTTCAGGTCAGAGGAGGGTCATTTGCAGGTGTCAGCAAGGAAGCCCACCTTCTTCCTTTACTTCTGTGCATCTGGCAAGGGGTGCCCTGAGTCACTGTTCCTCGGTGTCTTCTGGAGGCAAAGAGCGAGAGGTGGGCCCGTTGCGTGGATGAATGCGGACAGGAGAGCCTTGTTAGGGACATGAACTCTATGGTTCTCGTTTTACACCTTTTAATGGCCTCCTGGTTGCTGAGCATGTCCGCTGAGCGCTAAGATGGAAGACGGTGTTCACTCTGAATCATATACACTGGACTAGTTTAATTGAACCGACCAACCTCAACAAAGCCTGCCCTATACAGGTTGCATGGAGCTGGCAGTGCAGGTGCTGCACATAGTAGGAGCTTTGCAAGCAACCATTCTTTTATAATGTGTTCAGCACTCACATGGGATGCAAGAAACACACAGCAAATATCAGTGACGTGGCTGTATGCTGCTTCTGCTACCTTTTCAAAAAGTCTTAGAAGCCACCACCATGAGTCGTTGGTTTCATGTTCAAATGGAGAAAGCCAAGAGAGATGGCTACTGGTCTGCCTCAGGTTTGACTGACTGGTAAACAAACTCCAGACACAAAGCTGACCGTGCTCCTGGCTTCCTTCTGAGCTTCCTGTATTAGGACAACACGTCGCTGGGAACTACACTTAACCTCTCTCACTTAATAGGAAGGCACGAAGAGGTTAAGAGACTCAGTAATGTCACCCTGCAAATGACAGGGTTGTGACCAGAAACCAAGCACCTAGATCATGGGAACACCCAGGTGACCTTGAAGGTCACTGGAGCCTTTAGAGTGTGTCGGCAAAACGTGCTCCCCTTGGGGCACACGATGCTTGCTGACTGTCTACACTGCCTATTTATATTCCTCACCTCAACAGTTTAGGCAAAACCAGGTAGAAACACCTCTCCCTGCGTCCAAGGGGACCTCACTCACTGATGGCAGCCCCTTCCCCGTTGGCTCTCCCTCAAACCCTCCCAGGGAATCTGACCCTGACCCTCAGTGATATGGCAAGATCCAGCTCGAAACTCCACAGAGCCTACTTCAAAAAGAGGACTCTGAGCCACAGGGACAGTGAAATCCACCTGGCGCACCCCTCTGCTCAGCCTGTGCCCTGTCCTCTGCTCCCTCAGGGAGATTCCCCCTCCCTACGCCTGTCCCCGCTGTCTGAAAGCCTCCCAAACTTTACTTTTCTAGGCCACACAGCCCTGACTTCCGCAGGCTCCTCACAGAGGCAGGACTTCTCGGCCGTCAGTCATTTTCATTGCTCTCCTCTGGCCTCTCTCCAAGATTCTGTATCTTGTTTAAATAATGAAGGCCAACCCCCCAACCCTCAATATGATTTAAGAACAGTCTTGCCTAGAAAAGAAACAAAGGCCTAACCAATACAGACTCGAGAAGGTAAATATTTTCTTTAAAATCAAAGAATTATACTACTGAGCATGGTGGTAAGAATTAGGTTGACCAAACAGAATAATTTCTGTTGCTTGTCACAGCATTTCCTGTTAGCATTGTGACTGTGTCTGCAAGACTTATTTGCCCAGTAAATCCTCTCAGAAATGACTCAGCGCCTCCCCTGAACCCCTGAGCTTTTCTTCTGTCTCAACTCTTCTCTCCTCAGGATAGAGATCCTGTCATCTTGAGAAATGGCCGTTCTCCTCTCTTGGCACTGGCTTTTCCAGAAATAGCACTTCCTGCCCTGGCTTCTTCAATTTGTTCTGCTTTTGCTAAAATGTTCCCCCGCCAGACTACACTGCTGTCCCTCTGTAAAGGGGAATGCTGGGAAGAGTGTGCAGGCCCTTCTCAGGTCCCCGGATGCAGAACGATGCCCACCGTCCACTGCCTCTGGTAAGCTTGAGGCTGAGAACCAGGGGTGACCTCAGCCAAGATGTCTTTGATGAGCCTTCAACAGAAGGAGGAGGATAAGAAGCACAAGGCGACAACGCTGAGCAGCTGCCCAAGAAACGGCAGATGCCCGGTGCTCGATAAGGGTGCTTTGAAAAGAATATGGAAAAGAGAAAGGAAAACAGGGAATGAGGATGTTTCCCTTTAACCCTGGCAAAGGCAGGGGGATCTCTGCAAGTTCAAGGCTAGCCTGGTCTTTATAGTGAGTGAGATCCTGACTCAAAGAAGAAAGAACAAAAGGGGGGACCTAACAAAACTCCCTCTCTGGCGTGCTCAGAGCACATACTTTGGAAGATGAGTTGAGGTGTGGGTCTGTTTAGCCGAAGCAGCTTCGTTTCTCCCAGGGAGAAGGCCTGGGGCTAAGGACGGCCATGCATACTACCTGCCCGCTTGTTCTGGCCCTCCTCGCCGCCGCTCCCCTGGTCTTTGGCCAGCTCCTCTGGGTCAGCGGGTGCTTCACTGGGTCCTTCGGCATCTTCAACGGCTTCTTCTGAAATATGGAAAAGCAGAGATGTCAAGGATAAAAGCTGGGAAGGTGATGAAGGGCTCACTCCTCGCCCCACAAAGCACAGATGTTGGTGACTCTGCCCTTCCTGTCTCCCCTGTGGCCCAGTGGGGCTGAGGGTGTGTCCAGGGACAGAGCAGCAGTGAGGCCTGACTGGCGCTAGATGTGTGCCAGAAACTTCCAGATAGACTCTGAGGGCCGCGCCTGAGCTCTCTCCAAGCGAAGCGGTCACTTACTGAACTCTGGCTGAAGACTAGATCAGACTGGGTGGCCGCGTCCTCCCTGGCCCGGCAGTGTCTATACATGTGCCAGACGGTGACAGGAGCTCCCGCAGTCAGTTACGTTCTGAAGAGTCACAGAACATCAGTGATATGTTTTAGTGGTATAGGATATTCTAGAAGCCTGATGGGAGAGGCTCAGTGGAATGACCACTGCCCAAGGTCGGCTGGCTGTGGAGCCAACCGCTTCTGCTCAAGGCGAGAAGGGAAGACTCTGTAGTGACGGGATTTGGTCCCTGGTCTCCTGACCACTGGATCACCAACCAACGCCGGCACTTAATGGGAATGAGGTGAGAGGAGGACTCGGGACTAGAGGATGGCTCAGCACTCTGCAAACCTGGTGGACTGAGTGTGAGCCCCAGATTCTCCATAAAGATGGGAGAGAACCAACCCCATAGAACTGATCCCTAACCTCCATACATGTGCTCTGGCGCAGGTGCCTACACAGGTACACTACCCCCCCCCCACACACACATACACATACACACAGGTGCCTACACAGGTACATTACACACACACACACACACACACACACACCTCATTTTTTTTAAAGACTAAAGCAAACAGTCAAGGCGAAAAATCTCTTGAAGTGATGAAGAAACTGCCATGCACCTCTCTGGGTTCAGAAGCATGAGAACACACACTCCTACCCCATCACAAGAAGCTCGGACCAGACTCAACGGGAGCCAAGACCAGGACACAACCTAGGGACTGGGTTCTAGCCAGTGCCACCATCAGATTCTCCAACCACAGCCTGCTTTGTCGGTTGCTTTGTTTTGGAGACAAGGTCTCACACTGTGGCCCAGGCTGGCCTTAGACCCACCTTTAAATAATTCAGGTGTTATACCTCCCAACTCCCCCAGAACTGGCCTCTAAGTTCTATCCCACAGGAGGAGGGAACAGTCATCGCAATTTGTCTTTATGGGTTTCCAAAATAGGCCAGGAGTATTCTAGACCTGTGTTTTCCTAAGTCTTCTAGAAAGATGACAGTGTATCGATGGCTAGAAAAACGAACCCTGAAGAAGAACGGCCTTTCTTCCTTACCAACAGCAGAGAGCCCCAGAGACAACGGCACGTGAACTGCTTATCCATCATCACCTCGGGGCTCTCTCTGTTTTTCCTGTGGTCTTTGTTGGCTCATTGCACAGAAAAGTTAACGGAGTCTCCTGACCTTACCTTTAGTTCAAATAGACAAAAATCGGGCATTCACGGCTTGACATTCAATAGGTATACCACTCAACATCAACACCATACAGTCTTGTAGAGAAAAAAACAAACAAACAAAAAGAGCTTAAATATGAGAGGGCAAAACAAGTAAGTTGTACCAAAAGATACACGTGCCATCTTGTGTTCAGGTAAAATGTTCTCTGCACATTGATGCTTTTGATAAGATGGTTATAAAATTCATCTTTAATGGCAATACCAGCAATAAGTTAACCAGTACCAAACTGGGCATATGTACACTAGTTAGGCATCTTAAATATGTTCCGTGGCACAAATCATTTGCAGGATCGAAAAAGTAATTACATGGGCTGGCCCAATGGGCACACCGCCTTCCTGGCACACACATCCATAATCACCTCAGATGGAAATAGGCCGGCTCTCACAATGGACAGCTCCCCATACAGTGAGAAACCATGTACCTTTACTTCAGGAGGTGATTATTATTATTATTATTATTATTATTATTTAATTGATTTTTTGTGGAAGATGTAAATCCACTTGAGTTTCTAGGCTTCGTTTTATCATCTGTACTTATACACTAAGAGAATGCTGTATGTGTGCTCTGGAAAGAATGATTAAGGAATTTATAAACAAGCCAGATCCTCTTACAGGGGACTAGCGTCCTCACCCCACTTTAAAAAATAACAACAAAAATATAAGAAATAGGTCTCCTTTAGTCACAGGAGTCTCTGCAGTTCCACCTGTGACCTACAGGTGTCGCCCTCTGCATGACAAGGCCCAGGAGGGCAGCTGGCTGGGAGGCAGACAAGTCTGGGCTGCCTAACCTGAGCATGTGGAAGTAATACACATCTCTAAGCGAATGGCCTAGTCCTGGGGAAATAGAACATTCATAAGCAGTTACACCATCTGTCTTCATACCATCGTCATCAACAGAGAGAGGGTAAAGGCTCTTTAACATGGATGAAAGCCCAGGCTGACACTGACCGGAAACCTGTGAGAGCTGAATACCAATAAAGGTAGAGAAATGATTAAAAAACAGGGATACCAACTGCAAATCTGTCTGGACAGCCCAGGCTCCTGATGCTTTGCAGACAGGGTGTGTCTTTACTGGTCCCAGGAGTGTTTTTTTTTTTTTATGCAAGTTTTTCTCATCAAAGGCCTGACTTGGGCACCCACAGGGAAGGGCTGGTCAGTCTCCTGGCCCCTGGACATAAGTGTTGGGCAAGGGTGCAGGAGCCTCTGGGTCTGGACCAGAGCCTGCCCGCTGAGCTGGGGCCGCCTGTTAGTTCCTCATGTACTGACAGGGTGTGGAACGGAGGGGCAGTTTTCCTACAGATCATCCCGACCCTGTGTGGTGGAAACTGGCCGGGGGCATCACTGAGGCCATGTTTCTGGTTTTCCTTCTGTAGTATCAGCTACAGAGAGATGGCGGGAACAACTGAAGGCTTGGGCTGGCAATAGGTTTTATCTGGAAAATCCTGTCCATTGCTCTGAGGAATACGTTGCTCTCCTCCAACCAACACACTCACAACAACCATCACAAAGCTCAAGCAGACACAACACAACCGGCTTTCCCTGGGAGCATTAAGGAAATGATATATCACATCCTAACTGCGGCACAGCAGGAATGCTTTCTCAAGGGTGTGTGGCAAGACATGGGCAAGGGGGTCGCTCCCCACCCCAGCCCCAGTTCTCAGAGAGGCAGCGGGTCCAAGGCATCCAGACCACTCTGGTTTAAAAAGATACCAGAGGTGGGGCCGCTACAATCCTGCAGGAGCCCAGCTTCATGGTCGCGCCCACCTGGGCCCTCAAGTAGAGTACTCCCGCCTGCCTGCCTCCATTGTCAACGTGAAATCAAGAAGGGGAAACTTTGATCATACGGTCTCCGGCCTCCATTTCCCCAGGGCTGCGATCGTGAACAAGATGGAGCCAAGGGCTTCATGCCTGCTAGGCAGATACTTGACCAGCGGGAGCTCCACTGTGGCCCAAAAATGAAGGAAATCTTGAAAACTAACATGGCCTTCCAGTGGTGCCCTCTGCCTCTCTTTCACCGCCACATAAACCGTGGCGTACGGCCTCGGAGCAGACTAGAAACCTGTGTGCTACAAGGTTTCTCTGTGTAGCTCTCACAGTGCAGGATCTAGCTCTGTAGGCCAGGCTGGCCTCGAACTCACAGAGATCCGCCTGCCTCTGCCTCCCGTGCTGAGATTAAGGGTGTGCGCCACCACTGTCCAGAAGAAAACTATGACTTGATTGCCTCTTTCTGACAAATCCTAGGCCCTCCTTCTCAGGGCAGAGCAGGGCGAGTCTGCTGCAATCACTCTCAACTCCTGGCCCAAGAATCCCAGCAAATAGACTGACCCTAAAAGAGGCATGGACCTAGAAAAATCTCCCACAAATGCCCTCTCTAGCCCCTGACCATCGGCCTCCTGACCAAGGTGACCCAAGATTCTCCCCCTGTGACCTCTCCAGAGGAAGGCACCTATGTTAGCTGCCAACCCCCGGGGATCTGGAGGAGTTTGGGGAGCAACCCGGAAGCTGGTGCGTGCAAGGAGTGTGAGCTAGAAGCCAAACCCAGAAAACACCATCATTATGAGGTCAGCATTCCACCACGGCACACGCTTCCCAGATAGTTCACCCACGAGAGCATTTGGGTTAAAAAAAAAAATACCATTTCCCCCCCCCAAAGAATGGGTCTAGTGACGTGTCCACTGGGGGTATTTTACACATCGCTTACAGGCTTGAAGGAAGGGGAGCCAATCAATGATTATAACTAATCCCTCTGTTCCTACCTCTTAACAGGATAATGTAGATTAATTCAAACCTGACAAAGCCCCCACAGTGCCTTGATATGATAGAAATTTGGAAATTCTCCTAAGAATCAGGGTGTCTGTACCCAAGGCTCTCACACGAACATGTTACTTAAATAACACACCAATCTGTGATCCCCGAAGAATGAAATTGTTCATTCTCTTTTACGGGGGGGGGGGAGCTTGGGGGGGCGGAGGGGGATAAAGTGAGTTTGCCTGTCGGCGGGCTCAAGAGCTGAGAAACATTAGCTGTCACGAGCCACAATCAAATCAGGTTTGAAATATTTAGCAGTGGCTCGGAAAATGCGCTGGTGCGGCGCTGACAGGCGAGGTGTGCAGACGCCCGCTCTCCATTATAATGGAAATACCAGGCCCGTTCTGAATATGTATAACCCAGAAAAATGTATTGATTTTTCATTCGGCATTAAAAAAAATGAAATAGCCTGCAGCTGTCAAAAGCCTTTTGTTAAAAGCCCGTCCTTCCTGGAATGAGGTTTACCAGAAACAAGTTTTAATTGTATATGGGACCTCTTCTTTGAAAAACAAAATAACCAATCTGCTTACTTTGAAGACAGGGCTAAGGCTTTTTTTGCCTTGCCGCCTTTCTCCCGTCTGCAACCTAAATTAACAGAAGGAACGGCCACCTAGGCAGGTAGGAAGCACCATGCACTCTGACCAGCGGAAGTGACCCTCGCGCCGAGGGTGGCAGTTACGGGGATGGTTGGTTGGTGGTGGGTAGCAGGAGGGACTTGAGCTATGCTTTGTCCTCTTGTCCCTCTTCTTTGGGCGGGAGCCCTGGGCTCACGCGCTATTTGCCCAGCCAATCGCTTCCACTCTTTCAGCCTTGGTTGGCACAGGGCAAGGTGAGGAACAGCCTGGTGTATCCAGTCCTCTCAGCCTTTTCTTATCAATGGGAAACCTCTACTGGGTACAGATATTATGCAAAGTGTGCACGCTTTATTTTGCGAAGGAGGTCAAACCCCACAGCATAAAAGATAACTGCTAAGGCCCAGGCCATTTACTTCAAATAAAATCCACCCCCACTTTACCCCACCCCCCTGTGTTAAGATTCTGACACACAACAGAAACTTGTAACGGGTTGTGATGCTCAATGCTGACGGGCAGATGGCTGTTCTGTTGTCAGTTTGTTAATTCCCATCCTTGTCTTCTCCCTCCAATCTAATGGTGATGATGCAGTAAGCAACAAACACGAGGGTGGAGCAGAAAACTACATCCTTCTCCCTCCTGGACATTCTGGCACCTTCCCTGAAAGGTGACCCAAGGCATTACCAGTAGGTGACTCTCCGAGCCCCTGGACTGTGTCTGTACTGCGGTCACATTCTAGTCCTGAAGAAGCTATAGTGGCATCCCAAACACGGCCTCTTACCCGGTTACTCACAGACTTCCTTCCATCCTCGACAATCTGTCTGGAAGCTGCCTGAGGGGCAACTCAGAGCACTGAAGTCTTGTGGGTAACAACTCCTCAGCTCCAGGAACATTCCCCGAAAACAAGGTAACAGGGTGCCTGCCCACCACAGACACAAATCCTTGTCTTCGCAACTCTGGTCCTCAGTGTCTCCGTGAAGGGTGTACATCCTCACCGGCACACGGAGAACAGGGCATCCGCACATCTCCCTGGCAGTAGTTACCCGAGGGTTCTAATTTTTAAACAGCTGAACAACTTTGTCCACTTTATTTTATACTTCCTATAGATTCATCAAGGAAAACAGCAACGGGGTTGGGGGCAGGGAGGGGAGCATCTACCATAGTCCAGGCAGGAAAACTTCACAACAGAGCCAAAAAGAGGCAGAAGGGGGCTCCCTCTCCAGGCCACCATTGCCTTGACCGTTTTACCCAGGTAAGCTCTGCAGGTTTGCCAAGGACAGCCCTCCAGCAGCTGGGAGAGCCGTGGGGGCCCAGGCCAGTGTTCCTACATATTGTTTTCTCACCTTGGTGGGTGGAAAAAAGCAAAGAAGAAAGAAACTAGTCAACGTCATGACACGCTGTTTATATAAAACCACCTTCTCGGAGACGACATTTATAAACACATTCCAGCCCACCAGAAGCCGGGAGGACGTGGACAGGAAAGGACCTGGGAGGACGTGGAGGGGATCAGCCCTGGGCTGCTCTCCAGTAAGAGGCTTCTTCTCCTCTGGGTCTTTGAAGTGACTGTTTGACTTAGGAATTCTCCGCTCTGTGCTCTGCTCATTCAGCCAAGACACCTGGGGGCTGCACCTGGCGATTCTGGAGGCCTCTCGAAAGGTCTAGGTATGGGGCTGCCACCCTCCCAGAGACCTCTGGGAAAAGCTCTGTGGAAGGTGGACAATGGAGGAATCCAGCCTCCTCGCCACTGCCCTGACCTCCTTTCTCACCCCCACCCTACCCACCTGCCTTCTGGCACTGGGCTGGAAGAATCGCCACTCAGAAGGCAACTTTGGGTGTTATTAAACATGACTAATTGGGGGCGAGAGACCATTATGCTTTTGTATATCTGAAGATCCTGCCACTGTTTACAGAAGCAAGAAAAATGGGGGCTGTGCAGCACGCAGCAGCCTGGGAAGGCTCCTCGCCTTGCTTCTGCACTGACTTCGCTTCAGACTGGTGCAGCCACGGGGCAGAATCCTTGTGGGTCCAGAGCCTGTGGCCTTGCAGAGAAAATTCCCCTCTCTGAGCCGTCCCTCCTGCGGGAGCAACACTGAACAGGAGTTAAGAATGTTGCCATTGTGTGGCCAGGACGGGCCCTGCCATTTTTCCTCTCCCAGGCAAGGCCACTTGGTCATTTGAACAGTTTGTCAAAAACCACACTAGAATTAAGGGGGTGGGTGGGGGTCAAGAGAGGAGAAAAAAGGGAGGAAATGCCGAGAGCCGGCACTGCACCGCGTCCCATTTATCTGTGTGCTTTAGTGAAAGCACCTGGGCAGCCCCCTGCAGAAGCCCAGAAAGGATAAAAGGGAACGAGCAGCGACAAAGCACAGGAACGAATGTGCCTCGGACTCGCCTGGTGGCGATTCACAGGGAAGCAAAGAAAATAACAGAGAGGTGTGAGCTCCAGTTTGTAAAATACAAACCCAGGCTCTGAAAGCACGCACGGTAAACAAGAAGCCCAGAACTCCCGAGGAAACTGAGTTCAGCAGAGACGGGTCCCTGGGTTTCCACGGAGCTCTGGCTGCGGCTGCTGCTTTCACACATGAAGTGTAAAAAAGGCAAATTCCCTGAGAATGTTTGTGGCGGAGCGTGATGTGATTGTGCTGTCATTTATGGGAAATAATCGCAGACCCATCTCTCCCTTCCCCCCATTTTCCAGTCCAAATAACCATGAAAAATTACACTTCAATGTCAGCGCCGTGACAAAGGAGGCACGCTCTCTGGGAGCTTAGTGGATTTGCAGGGTTTTGTTTTTGTTTTTCTTTCTTTGGGGGGGGAGCTACCTACCTACCTACCTTCAATTGTACTTCGTTTAAAACGTGACCTAACAAATGCATTTAGAAGCGTATCTTTCTCTTGCTCTCCTTTCTTTTTAAATGCCACTTTGCAGTTTAACCTCACACCAAGCTGGAATATTCTGGAAAGCAGAGGCATGCAAAACAGAAGGATCTTGATACCAAGAGAGGTGCCACTCTCCAGGCAGTTGAAAACAAAGTCGCTGGGAGAAAACACTGATTGCAGCTCAGCACGCTGCTTGGGAAGAGAGGACAGAGGCAGGGGTTGCAAGTCTGCAGGACATAGCATTTGAGAAAGAAAGGTCTCTGGAGCTGAGGGAGAGATGGTTTAGATGGACGAGGGGATGAAAAGAACTTTGCACACTCATTCATCAGACCAAATCACTTCACAGACTTGAACACATTAACTAAAGTATGGAGGGGTAGGGTCAGAATTATGGGTGCAGATGGGGAGCCTCTTGGATGGGTACCAGTTCCTTCCTGCCTGCCCCCACTGCAGAAAGGGACATTTTTCAATCAACGGAAAAGATCTGCCTGAAAAGCTTTTTAACATTCCAGGTGTGAGGCCCGAGCGGTCCCCACAGCATCTGTCTTTCAATAACACCCTGCTTCAAATAAACATTGCCAAGCCTCCATGGTTGAAGGGGGGAAGACAAGATAGATAAACACACATGAGTGATAGAGTAAATTAAGGCGCGCGCGCGCACACACACACATGCACACACACACACACACCTAACATTTTCCATTACAGAAGACTGGTATGGCCTTCAGAGTTAAAACTGACTTACTGGAGAGAGGTCTTATGCTTAATGCAGAGAGGCGCGGGGAGGGGGTAGGGGAGGCGGTAGGCACACTCAGGCATCTACGTGCAAATGAAGGGGTATGGGAAATGAACAGGATGTACCAGAAATGATATTACAGGCAGGTGATTAGAACCTAATGGGCATACGCAAAAACCTTGAGGGACGGCTCTCGTGACGGGAACAGCAGCAGTGATGGATGCAATACATACAGGAAGCGGAGCATGGGAAGGGAAGGAGGTGTGGCTGCCCTGCAGACTCAGGGTGTTTACAAGACCAGGGAAGGCATGATCTGACGATGCCAAAGGGAATTATGGACTTCTAAAAAGGCATTTTTTTATATATATAAAAAGAAGCCAATTAAAGGAGAAAGTAACAGGTGAACATTTTGTTTCTGACCATTGAGACAAATAGCACAAGATGGAGGAAAACAGAACCCTGACTGCAGAGGTCTGAGTCACAGGGCATGGAGATGACAGGCCTGGATTCGATTCCCAGCTTGGTTGTCACCGTATTCTTCAGTCCACCGTGCCCGAGGAGAATAGCCATTCAGAAAGCAGCTTTCCGCCCATGAACTGCAGGACTCAGATGGAAACGTTTGTTGACGTCTACCAGCGCATGGCAGAGCAGCGAGGCACTGGCTGTCAATGGGCTGCTCCTGCCCGGATCATAAGCCCCTTATATGCACAGCTGGTAAACCATGCTGATTCATAAAAACAAAGCACAAACAAAGGTTTACACTTGCCAAACCGAATCTGACCCAACAGAAATCGGGCCAACTCAGAAAACACTGGCTGAACTCACTGCCCGTACTTGGGCAGACCCGAGTGTGTGCGAAGGAGGTTGATGCATTTGCAAGGGACCACACATCACAGTGCGATGCCAGACACACACACAGACCCTGGCGGTGACCCACAGCAGACCCCTCATCTCCAAGCACCTGGAGAACCTTCAGATAACCATAACACACTGCCTGGCCACAAGCAAAGAGGCCAACTCTGGGAGGAGATCTCATGGTCATGACATTTAAAGACACACCGCCATATATACAGTTAAAACCTAGGGCATTCTCCCAAACCATCAAGAGTCTAATCTGACACAGGTAGGAGGTGGGAGCAGCAGGTTTCGGTTGACCGTTCCTAAGAAAACTGAAGGGGAAGCATAGGAAACTGAGGTGTGTGTGTGTGTGGGGGGGTGTGTTGGGGGGAAGCCAGGTGTTTTCTGGCTCAAGAGTGCTCCTGCACTAACAGTGGGGACAAGCAGATGGGACGGCTAACACATGGCACCTTCTGCAGTTCTTCTGTGTCAATGGGAGAAGGAAAATTCTTGGCTCCTCCACGGAGGAACTCCGAAAGGCATGCCAATAGTTCCACCCAAAGCCTGTCATTGTTTTGCTTTGTTAATTTGGATCCTACACAACAAAACAGTAATTTTCTGGGGTTTAACAAAATACTAACCCATATTCCTTTCTCAGAGACTGCTACCCACAGCAGCTCTTCCTCTTGTCTCCCTGAGGTACTGTGTTTTAAACCAAGCCCTAAGATTCTAGTTCAACTACTTAGCTTTTCCTCTTATAAATGGTTTATGAGATCTGACAGCAGGGCAAGCATCATTGAGAAGCAACAGATTCCGTTCCCTGCCCCCAGTCCACACAGCACTCCATCTCAAAGCATAATTATAAAAACAATCACCAATCACAGCAAACACCACAATAAATGTTAGCCCAAATTGAGGCTTACATCCCATATGCTACAATGTTGGGGACATTGGAAGACTGAACACTGTACACCGAAGACAAAACAGCCATGAGATTTGAGTAGAAAAGTATAGTTTTATGACAAAGAACTGGTACTTAACACAGGCATAACTGATCTATGTATGGTTGTAGCACAAATCTCCATTTAATTGGGGTGGAGAGATCCTTCTCTGTAAGCAATGAAATGGGTAAACATCCTAAAACTCTACCGACGGGGAAATCCTTCATGCAGGATCCGCCCCACTTTTTCCAAGTGAAACACAGATCCTTAGCACAAAGAGAGTAAGGGACCACTGAAGGTTTTGTTTGGCTGTCTGGGATGGATTTATAGGAAATGGGGAAATAAAAATAACCAAATGCTCAATATGATGTCAGTGACGACAGCATCCAGTGTGGTGGGCAAATGAAGTGAGGCCCCGCCCCTTACCAAGCACCACCTCTCTATAGAAAGGGGAAAATTTGGATAGTAATCAGTAAGGGGAAACAGAGCAGGGTATGTTAAAATTAAGAATATGGGGCTGGAGAGATGGCTTGGGGGTTGAGACTAGTTGCTGCTCTTACAGAAGACAAAGGTTTGGTTCCCAGCACCCACATGGTGGCTCACAACTGGAACTGGAGTTCCAGGCACCCAATGCCTGCTTCTGGCCTCCATGGGCATTCTATGCACAAGATACACATATACACATGCAGACAAACAATCATACATGTAAAGTAAAAACAAATCTTTCTTTTTTCAACTACGCATATGCTATGAGAGCGAAAACACCCTCTTCTCTCCAAAAGGTGCTAATCTATGAACTGACTCAGCTACAAAGTTCACCAAAGAGCGTTGGTGAAAAGCCGGAAACAGCAAATATCCCGAGAGAGGGGAAGAAACTGGGCCTCGGAAAAAGGCTTGGGAAGGGTGCAGACAGCTGAGAAGAGCTAAGTGAAATTTAGGTAGCCGTATTTAACGTAGGGTGTAATCAGAGGTTTCTTTCACATTTTAGGAAATTCAAAAAGGATAAATAAGCAGGGTAGTCCAAATGAAAAGATAACACGTGCTGTTCAAGTGTAAAGACTCTATGAGGAGAAAGAGCTGTTTGTAGAAACCTGGTCACCCAAGGGCTCCGCATTTGGTCAAAGGAGTTTGTTTGGAGGAAGTGACCACGAGAGCCTTGGTTTTATAGACTTAAGAGATGGGTGGGTCAATGAGGGAGCTCACAGGAGGATGAGGGAATGAATGGGAGGAAGGGAAAAGTGCTCAAGTCAAGCAAGGGTCACGTGACCAACGAAGGGCGCTGGCCATCTTGCTCCCTCTGGCTCCCTCCCCAAAGGCTCAAGTTGGTGCTGCAGCTGTTCTAGGCAATAGATAGCTCTTCCTAATATTTTGACATAAAAGACAAGCAAGAAGAACCAAACTTACTAGAAACAGAACCAAAAAGCCTGCACTGGCCCCTAACATCCCAGATAGCCGTGTTTCTAGCAAATGGTATGCTGTTCACTCCCTGCCCAGTGGTAAAATGACACCCCAGATATAACCACCAGGCTTAAAGCCAGGACAAAGGGTAGTGCTTGCCCTTTCTCTTCCTGCCCGCCTCTCTTTTTCATGTCTCCTTCTTGCTCTTTTCTGGAAGGGTGGAGCCCAGGAACATTCTAGATCTGGTTAAGTCCCAGGCATTGGTGACAGGGCTGCTGTCACAGGCCCGAGTTCCAGCCACAGAGAGCGAGCAAAAGCCACGTAATTGCTTTTCCCCTTTCACTAATACGCTTTCAGCAGGGGAAGAATTCGGCTTCCTGTAGTCAACAGACCCTTTTTTCCCTGCCTCTCCTCACTCCAAATAATCTAAAGTGACTGCAATTTCAGCCCTGCCTCTCCAGCATTCAGCTCCACCGGCTGGGGTCAGAGGGTGTCAAGTGAGGGCTCTCCTTTTCTCTCCTCCTCTGCCTGCACGCCACCCGTGCTTCTTTGTAACTGAGGCAACCTTCCTCCCTGGCCCAGCCATTATGTGGGCAGCACGCCGGCTACGCGTTCTCGGAGATGTCTCTTATGGCCCAGGCTGCATTGAAGGGAGGTTGCTTAGCAGTAAACTAAGCAACTGATTGGTGACGACCAACCACAGATACCAGACAGTGGCCTAGGCTGCAGGTTTTAGGAAACGCACGGCAGCAAGATAGCCGTGGGACTTTTGGTTTAGGTCTTTGAAAATGAGTTCTGCTTCTAAATTCTGTCTGATTTTGTGGGACAGGGTGGTAGTGGTGGTGGTGTGTGTGTGGGTCCATCTCTGTGTGTACGCGTGGAGGCCAAAGTCATTGTTTGCTACCTTCCTCCACTGCTTTTCCATCATATTTTTCCAGACATAGCCTCTCGCTGAAGTTAGCGCTCAGGCTAGACTGACTGGCTAGCCAGCTCCAGAGATCCTCCTGCCTCTGCCTCCCCAGCACCAGGAATAGAGGTCCACGCCTCAGCGTCTTGCTTTCACAGCTTTTCAAGTGGGTGCTGGAGACTGGAGCTCGGACTTGCATGGCAAAGCAGTTTACCCCCGAGCCATCACTCCAACTCTGTTTCTCAATTCCCTTTCTTGGGATCGCCTTAAGTATTCCTGGGGTCACTGTTTCCAAGCTAAGCTCCCCACTGAATCAGTTGTGAGTGGATGAACGCCCTGTACAGTCCTTGCTTATTCCTTGCCTCGTTTCAAAACACAGCTTCCATTAAGCAGGGACGTGGTGGTGCTTCCCTTCCCGCAGCACAGAGCTGAAGGTGAGCACACAGAGAGGGAGCGAATGACGGAGAACACAGGTGTGGAGAGACAAGAGGGAGGCCATGGCAGATGCCGGCCCTGCAAGGGCATGGGAGGAGGGCAGTGTGCAAATATCTAAGGCTTCCTTGGGGAAACCTGAAGCGGGACACACAGGCAGGACCACGGACCTCCGCACCCTTCTTCTGGCCACTGTACCCAGTGTCTGTGCAGGCTGGGAAGGGGAGAGCAAAAGAGGATCCGTCTTTGTACCCACAAAACACCTGCATCCCCACCCATGCGCAAACTCCTGCAGTCCACCCTCCCTCCCAGCTGCAGACAGGCCTGTGATGGGAATGCATTTCCCTCAATTACGAGCTCTTGTCCCCAGTCTCAGTTCATCAGCATGGTGCAGCCAAGTCAATGAAAGGCTCCACAATGAAGTAATCACATGCGCGCGGATGTCCGCCGGGCTGGCAGGGCTGGGCTAGTAGGGCTGCAGCCACGCCCAGCCAAGCCACGCCACCTGGGCTCTCCACCTTGCCCCTTACAGGTCAAACCCCCCCCCCCGTGTGCCCCCATTACCTGTCCATGGAGCCTCGGGCTCCTGTGGTCATTTTCTTTGACCTGATCACAGATGCTTTAATTGCGAAGTGAGAGCACAGACAACTGGGCAAGCGCGGGCCATGGGATGGCTGTGGTGCCCTCTCTCCTTTTCTCCTGCCCGTGCAGTCCTTTACCCCTGCCACGGAGACCTGTCCCAGCCGGAATCTCTGTGAGTTTGAGGCCAGCTTGGTCTACAGAGAGAGTTCCCCAAAGCTACCGGGAAACCTTGTCTCAAAAAACAAACAAACAAACAACAGCAGCAGCAAAAAACCAAACAGACAAAGAACAGTCCCATGCCCAGCAAGGTGACGTACACTTTACTAAGTACCCGCCCAGTGGAAGCGTCACAACACCCACTGGGCTGAAGTAACGCAATCAGCAGTCCCATTCCACGGACGAGGAAACTGAGGCTGAGAGAGGCTAAATGACTGGTGAAGGTCATAGGCTGGGAGGAGGATGGGAGAGTAAGGCAACTAAGCAAAGCAGAGTGGGAAAGATTAGGAAAAAGGACACAGCAGGGGTGAGGGGCAAAGGGACTCCAAGGAGGCTCAGGGAGGGTGGCCGGTCTGTCCAGACCTGTGGAGGGATGGTGTAAACCACCGAGGCTAGCCCGTATGCCAAAAGCACGGAGGTCCGAGAAGGGCTAGCCAGACACGGGCAGTGACGGAAGATCAGGGGCAGAGAGGTCCTGGAGGCCAGGTCCTACGAGGTTTTGTGGGCCACTGCCTGGCCAGAGCCTCTGGACACACCAGGCACTCCGAGAGGCTTGGCACAGCATGCTCCTCCTCCCCAGTACCTCTTCCTATGAGCACACAGGTCCTATGTGGACCTAACTACCACAGCATCGCCAGATCGCCTTGGTTGCTGTCCTCTCTTGCCTGAAGAGCAGAGAACTGTTTGTGTGGTGGGTGCTGGTGGGGGTGGGGCATTCTGCATGTTTCACATGGGGGTCCCGAGGCAGGTCCCCACAGAAAGGCTACTGCCAACCTACAAACACATGCGTGTGTGATGAAGCTGGCTCCAAGGTGAAGAAACGCACGGGGAGGGAAGACTACCACACATCCTTTGCCAGACGCTGTGCTGGAGCACCGGACAGCAGCTTGACACCCAGAGAGCCAGAAGTGGTCACATGGACACCAGGCTCCAAAGCATGCACCAGAGTAGAGCAGAGGTAACACCAGGAATGAAAGGGCTCAGGACGGCAGCAGGGGAGCCAGGATGGTGATGGCACAAAGACAAGCCAGCTATGGTGACGGATTCTTTGTGTATCCCTTTTCTAAAGCCTTACGGCCTGTGACTTAATACAAGCTTCCACTGTCTCTTAGTGAACTCTGGGACATACAACCTAAGTTTGTTGTTGGGTTGGGGGGGCTGTGTTTCCTCAGATTGGCTGTTGTGACTCTATGTCTGCTCGGGGCACTGCACAGGAGCGGTGCCTCCCCTGACCCACAAAACCTCTCTGTGGCTAGTTCCACAGGCCTCCCTGCTTCCATGTCTTAGGGCTGTGGCTGGACTGCCAGGCTTAGTAGAAGGCTCCTCTACCCTCTCTACCTTCAAGCTGTGTGTGGCCCTGATCAGGGCTGGCCAACTCACTGTTTCTCTAGCCAAGACAGGAGCAGAACTGGATCAGAGCCAAGTGGGAGGCAGGTAAAAGTGACCACCTTTGGGAGCCCCTTCCAGGCCTGCCAGGGGGCCGTAGTAAGGGCACAAAGACAAGGATGAAAGCCGGGGGAGGGTAGATAAGTGATGGGGCAATGGGGGGGCGGCCAGAGAGGGGAAACAAAAGGAACAGGAAGCAAAATGGGGCCAAATCCAACCCAGCACAAGGGAAGGGCTAACGTGGGTTTCCTCCTTGAGCAAAAGCCAGGAGGAGGCTGGCCAGAGTCAGGCTCCACCCCTCCATCTCATTTCATCAGAACTGTGTTTGGGGAAGGGGCCAGGACAATTATTGGAGCCTTAACTTGGCTGCTTCCTTTTACAGTACATTTCCCAGAATAAACTACCCCAAGACTTCATCCATCTCCAAAAAAGGCAACTGCTAAAATCCCTGACGTCCCAGCCCTTGTGCCACGGGGCACAGTCACCCTCCCCTTTGGGCTTCGGGGCTGGGGAGCAGAGGAGGCCAAGGGGCGACTGCTTAGGTCTGGCCCTAATTGCTCTTGCTGATGCTATGCCGTGTGGGGGCTGATCCCCACACTGAACAGTTAGGAACTTCCCAAATCATTAACCTTTCTCGGAGTGCACTGCACTGGGAGGTGCTCCCTCCGCAGCCGATTCAGGAGCCCTATTGATCCACTGCACACTCGGTGCCTTCAAAGTTGTTTATGATCAATATGCAAATTGCTCATGGCATTGATCTAGTATTAATTTTCAATTAGGGAATCCACAAGGGGTCTCTGAGGGTCAATACCTAACAATACAAAGGAAACTCTGCTGCAGAGAATCGGTCCTGATGCTGCTGGAAGCTTCCCTGAGCCACTTCTTCCTAGTGCCAGGCCCCTCTGAGCCGTCGCTGTTGCTTGGCTCATTCGGTTTCCTCCTAAGTCAGACCCCTTCACTCTGCCATCTCTCAGGCTGGGATCCGTGGCTGCTGCCCTGTACCACTACTACCCCCAGCCAGAGACAAAGGAAGCATTCCTGGCCTGCCAGTGCGCTCCCCTGACATCAGACCTCCTGAGTTGATGCCCCCGACATGCCTCCTCTGATCCCCAGCTCCCCGTGCCACACCCTGCCCAGACCACTCTCTCCCCCAGCTCCCCAACCACACATACCTTCTTCCTCCCTCTCTCCCTCTCCCTTGTTTCTGCTTAGTCACGGAACGTCACCTTGGCATGCTGCCACGGCTGGAGCTGGCGAACTGCACAGTCCCCAGAAATGTCAGGCAGTCAGGCAGAGCCGCCAGGCTGCCAGGTTATGCTTGGCAGACACCCCACTGATGTCATCCCAGAAAGCCAAGGGAAGGGAAAGGGCCCAGCTTCAAACTGACTGTTTCTCCTTTCTTCTAGCAAAAAAAAAATTGTTCTTCCTAATGAAACATGGGGCTTGGGGGAGGTTAATTACTTTACCAATCTTGCTCATGGTTCCCAGAAGAGGCCATGGCCTGCCCTCCAGAAGCGCAGGGTAATGCCCGTGAGCTTCAGATCGGGGTGTCCCCAGGGAAAGCATGCCCAGCTGGGACCAGAGTGACCTGGGGACTCAGCCATTCCATTACACCCCTAATAGCCCCTTGGAGACTCTTGTGGGAAGGCTGCTCAGCCCAAGGACTAGAAGTGAAACTCAGACCCAGTCCCCTCGCCACAGGTGAGGGCTCTGCTGCGCTCCAATGCTCAGCCAGCCACCAGTGTCGTCACCTCGGCCGGGGCTCAGAATACCATGCGTACTATCTCCATCTAGAACACGCTGCAGAGTGCCAGGATCTCTTCCACAAAGCTCCTGAGCACCCAAACCATGCCACACAGGTAGTCATCTGCCCACTTTCCATGATGCCAGTCATTGGTCTAATCTGCGTGTGTTAGCTAGGCAGGCTAATTGGTTTAGGGATAACATTAATTACCATGTTGCTCATTAATGGATGAAATCTTTATTGGTGCCATTGATCAGCAGACTTGTTTAGCTGGCCTCCTAACCAATGGTGGATGTAACAAGCTCTATTATTGGCATATCAATTAATGCAATCAATTCCTGGCCAGCGGCTGCCATTCGGTTTCCTACTTGTCCAGGGATAGGAGACAGAACCATGTCCAGCGTGCCTGTACTTGAGGCTCCCAGCTGTCTACCAAAACCCAGATGGTCTGGGTGCTATTCAGGGTTTGCCTAACAAAAAACAAATGTTTGTTTGTTTTTTTTCTTTTTCCTGCTCTTGCATTTGAAAACCATCTTCCTACATTCTAGGGATAACAGATGTGTCTTGTCCTGTCAGGAGACATAAGCCAGAAGGAAACTGCAAAGGGACAGCGACAGCAAACAGAAGGACTAGAAAAGTCAGATGTGTCTCGATAAGGGGCCAACAGAATGGTTGGTTTCCAGGCTGGAACCTGGCAACCATGGGACCAGCCTCAAAGTACTTGGTCACTCTAGGGTTCTGTCCCAGGGTGCTGGCCCTACACACTAATCTCTAGTGACAACAGACCTGGATGAAAATATTATCACACACACACACCTTACAAACTGTGCTCTGGTATAGAAAAGAACTTACCATGCTAGGAGCAGTCACTGCCCATGGGTGTCACATGACCAGTCAATCTGTGTGCATAAGCAGAGCTCTGCTGTTTCAAAACACATACACTAAACCAGAACAACCACGCCGGCACTACCGCACAGCCACGCCGGCACTACCGCACAGCCACAGCCCGGGGAATGGCTCAGGCGACAGTGTGTGTTTAGGTGCGCTGCTTTAGAAAGGGGTTGGGGAACTACAGACGTGGGGCGTGTGTGTGTGTGGGGGGGAGATTAGATCTGGACCTGACTGACTTCCAGTAACTCAGAATGCCATGGAATTATCATAACAACAGAGGGGGTAACCAAGCCTTCAGCTTTAAGAGAAACCATGGAGACTGCCTAGCTCTCAAGACTTTGTCTTCAAAGAACTAACTGGAACTCACTCCCAAAATGGGTGCTTGAAATGCTAGCCCAGGCCTGTTTCTAAAATCTAAACGTGCTTTAGAAAAAAAATCTAAATTAAAAAAGGAAGCGGTGACTACTCCGCTCCATGGTGCTAATGCTATTTGTAAACTTTGCGAGCGCGTGCATTAGGCTGAGGGAAGAGTTTGTACAAGCGACAGAAGCCAGTGACAAGACGATGTCAGGGAGGAAGAGAGCGGCCTTTTCGTGAGCAGTGACAGAACACAGGAGCCCACTGAGGCCATGACGAGGGACATCATTTTTAGCATTTGAAAGCATAGCTCAGGGCTCCTTGGATAAACAGTGGAAATGTTTCCTCTCGTTTAAAAATAGAAAGTGACATTCTCCCCCTGCCCTCAAGTGGACCATCAGCACTTCCAGAGTCTCACGACAGAAGTCCAGCCCTGAGCCAGGGCAATGCCCCAAGCAAGAGTCACCCTCCCAGACACCAGAGAAAAGCAAGCAGGAGACCACACGGGGAGGCAAAGACCAAGTGTGCCTATACAAGAGAAGGCTGCATTCCACGCAGAGGTCTGGGGGCGGTGACTGGGAGCCACCCAGACAGAGGCCCTTCATCAGCCACTTACACTATGGTCTTTTTCCCAGAAAAAAACGGTCATGAGTCCTTCTAATGGCAAAAATCCCAATGTACTTCAAAGAATAAATGATGTCTGAACTGCTCTCCGGGAACCCCAAAATACTACAGGATTCTGCGTTTTTTTTTATTGATGTCATCCTAGATACTGAAACAATAAAGCCTGAGTGAGTGTGCCAAACGTTACCTCGCTGGAGGTCATTTGACTAGCCAAATCTAGTTTTGTTAGGAGCTTTGCTTAAAACACTCGACCCCTGGGCCTAACTGAAAACTCTCTGGAGATTGCGAATCAGGTTACTTAAAACCACTACTGTTTGGAAGTGCTTCTGTGTGAACAGGATTCATATAGTAACAGAATGAAGCAAGGGCGCACAAGGAAAACAGAAGTGTTCTCGATGCGATTCAGCTACTTCTGTAAGCCTTCATTTAGACCACTGTGGAGTGCCTCTACGTCGCTCTCACTCTCTGACGACAGGAGCAGATTGACAATTATGAATTCCTATAGTTACAGAGATCTTCAAAAGCATTGTTTATATACTGGCCTTTTAAAATGATTAAAAAATTACCTTATGCATATGGGTGTCCTGACCAAATGCATGTCTGTGAACCATGCACACATGCCTGGTTTACAGACGGTTGTAAGCTTCTATGTGGGTGCTGGGAATCCAACCCGGGTCCTCTGCAAGAGCAGCAAGGGTCCTCTAACTTCTTAGTCATCTCTCTAATTCCCATTTTTGTTTTTTAATTAACTCTGCCCTCCGGGGCTAAGAATTAAGAACGGTTTCCGCTATTCCAGTCGTGATCCCCCCCCCCACACCGCTGCCACTTACCACAGTCCATACACCACTACCACACCTGCTACACGCACCAGCCTGGCACGCTGAAGCAGACTCCCTAGGGTCACCCTGAAGAGGCACTCACGCCGTGAAAAGTGTCTGCTGGGAATTTAAAATCCTCCTAGATGCAATGTGATAGTTTTGCTTCATCTTGTTATATTTTAAGAAATGAGTGAATGAATGAAAACTTAGCCACCAGTGTAAAAGTTAACAACTGAACTGTCGCTTTTACCTGCTGGGAGAGGGAAAAGCATAGTCAGGAGTAGCTGACCAAGCACACAGCTGTTCATTCATTCATTTAGTCATTTATTTATTTATTTAGTGTACTTTTATTTGGTTACAGTTTGTCCCCTCCCCCCTGGAGGGGAGGGGGGAAGATGTTGTTTTATTTTATTTTGTTTTCTAGGCTTTTGGGTTTTTTGATTTTTTTGTTTTTTTTGAGAAAGAACTTAAAGTTGGGTAGGTGGGGGGAGATGAACTGGAAGGACTTGGGAAAGGGGAAGAATATGATTAAAATATATTTAAAAATTGTTTTAAACATTTTTATTTTTATTTATTATGTATATAGTGTTCTGTCTGCATATATGCCTACTCGCCAGAAGGGGGCAATAGATCTTATTACAGATGGTTGTGGGCCATCATGTCGTGGCTGGGAATTGAACTCAGGACCTCAGGAAGAGCAGTCAGTGTTCTTAACCTCTGAGCCATCTCTCCAGCCCCTTAAAAATTGTTTTAAATAATAAGAATATAATTTAAAAGAAAAGATAATTTAAAATAAATAAAATTCTCCCAGAGACCATTACAGAAATTCACAACTTGTGGGGCTGGAGAGATGGCTCGGCAGTTAAAAGTCCTTGTCGCTCTTGAAGAGGACCTGGGTTTGGTTCTCAGCACCCACATGGCCACAAGCCATCCGTAGCTGGCCAAAACGCAGAGAGTTGACTGTGAGATGCACAACCTCAACTGACACATTCACAACCCTCACACCCACGGCTCAGGAGGAGGCAGGGGGATTGCAGAACCCAGAAGAGCAGAATGCCTGTTGCTGGTGAGGTGGACCTCGGAAGCAGCACCCACAAAATTTCAGTAATCCCCGCAATGGGGGGGTGCTTGGAGTAGCTGAGTTTCTCAAAAACATCTAAGAAAACAAAGGAGGAACTGTGTGTCTGCCTGTCGGTTCACTCCTGGTCATAGCCGATGTATCTCGGCTCATGCCTACTAGATTCCGGCTCTTGTGGACCCAACTGGGCAAGAATGATAAACTCCCATCCTCACAGAACCTACCCTCCTGCAGATGTACTGTGGGTGACATCACGTGGCTGCGTAAAGTTCAACCACTCTGCTGGGAGGTGTGAGGGCAAGAAACAATTTAAAACAAAACAAAACAAAAAAATCCACAAAACAACAACAAAACCAAACAAGCTTTCCGTGGATCTCAGCTCACTACTGGCCTTGGGGTTGCGTATGCTAGGGCTCCGAGTTAGTTCCATTCTGAAACTATCAATCAACAGAAGAAATCACTACAGAATCAAGATCCGCCTATTCCAAAAGGCCACTTCATTCCTGAGACCGATCTCTGCTTTCCTAAATCTACACCTGGCTGGTTTTGTATCAAGGCCCTTCCATACCAAACACAATAATAAATCAAATCTTATCAGAATTGAGCCATAAATCTGTGAAGCCTCCAATAATTTCCAGCTGAGGGAATAACACCACAGAAGTACTTTTTAAACTAATTACTCAGATTCCGAAGTGCTGCCCTAATGAGCCCCCTCTCTGCCCAGAACTTACTAAGAAGGAAAACTACCTTCTGCTGCAGTAATTACTGCTTTTCCCCTTCAAACTTCTAACTGGAGATCGATGCTGCATTTTAAGACCCATTGATTTACAATTAGCCTGGCTTTCCTGCTAAAGTGTTTTTTAAGCAGAGTTTACTTTTATTTTATTTTGAAATCTCAGAGATCTGGTCCTCGGATTTTTTACAACCTCGTGAGAGGGGACTGAAGGCCTTCTTCAAGAGGAAGATCCACATCTGAAGAGGGGGGGCGGGCTTGAGTGATGCAAAGCACTCTGGGAGGATGAGGAGAGGGAGAGAAGGAAATGGGCTGGTCTGGAGGAAAACTTCAGAGGCTGGAAACAAAACAAAAGCTCAGGCTGGGGGGCAGGGGATAAAACCCAAAGCGAAGAGGTGGAAGGTGGTGCTGTGGACCAGGCTGGGTGCCCAGATGTCGGGAAGCTTAGGTGCTGCGCCAGCCCGCCTGGCTAAAGCCACTTTCCACTGCTTCTGCCGCCTCTGAGCACCCTTGGGTAGAGCGAGGGGAAGAACACAAAGAAATAAAGAAAAAGCTTTGTGTATCTTTGCAAAACAAAGCGCCAGTTAAAAATAGTGTGTGCAGCAGGGACAGTGTGCTAACATGAGGGGCCTGGCAGCTCCCGCGTTTGCACAATCTGTCCCATGAGGAGAGCAGAAGTAAGTGAAGCAATTAAGAATTTCATGCTGATTGCTTCAAGCATGTTTTTCTATGCCATAAAGATAATAGCATAAAGGATATGGTCTTGCTGCGTCTCCCTGCCTCTGTTTGACAACTTCTGCCTTCTGTCTTCGGGATTCGTTCTTGGCTGCCATGTTTGAGCACTCGAGGTGTTAGCTAGCTGGACTGGCACTTCCTGACAGAACAATCACTTCCGTACCCGAAGAGGCAGCTCTTGTGCCCCAGGCTCACCCTGCCTGATTGACAACAAACCCTGAAGAGGAGGCTGCTGCCAAGTTGCCATCGCCCACAGAAGAAAGGAAAGCTTAGGGTCTTTGGAGATGGCTCGTAGGCCTTCCAACCCAACACGGTCCGTGTGCCCTTCCTACCTTGAACTCTCGTTGCAGCTGGTTCTCTAAAGGGACTCGCTAGGGAGGGCCTTGGAGTGATCCAGGCAAAGGATAAAATAAAAGGAGGTGAGGGAGAAAAACTATTAACTTTTGCCTTTTTAAAAAAGTATTTTATAGCTGGATTGTATAGGCCAATCTCAAAGACTAATACGAAAAAAAAAGTGCAATTAAATCCTTGAAAAACTGACAGATCAGCAAAACAAAACCACCCGGAGGAGAAGCCGATTGAGCCTCATTAAGAAAGAGTTCAGCCTGTTTTTAAAACCCTTTCTTAACACTTAGCTGGGTACCTCCCAGCAGTGAGAGCTCCCAACGCGGCTGGCGTAATTAGTGTCAGAATAGAAAGAAGAAAAAAAAAATCAGCCTAGGAAATAGAAATTAAAACACAAATTTAGGAGGGAGGGGGAAGTTCAAATGGAAAGACCATTCCAAATTCAAGCAACAAATACCCACTGGTCTCTATGAGGGCAACGGGGAGACTGCAAAATTCTCTCCAGTCTGCCCAGATAAATGGGTTCCAATTATACAGAGAAAGGGCTGGGCCACAGGGAGAGATTTATGCTGCAATTCTCCATCTTCAACCTCTCCCCTTCCCCCAAAATATATTCTGTGCTGTGGTCAGCTCCACTCCGGGAGGCTGGGTTAATGGCAGATGGATAGCAGAATGCACCGGCCTCAGCATCAATTATAACCATCACATCTGACAATGGAGAAAATGAGACCGGGTGACAGATTTCCACACCTACACCTTCAGCCATCAGGATCCCCCTACACTGGAGTGCATGCGTGCATGCGTGCGAAATGGTGTGTGTGCGTGAGAGCTCTGGTAAACGCATTACGTGCGCGGCCGCCGGCCTGTAATAAGGAGGCATGGAACTGAGATCCATTAGAGAAGGGCAGGCCACTGAGGAAGAAATACTCTGGAGATGGGGAAGACGGCAGGGAGATGAAGCCATTTTATTAAATCAGGCAAATTCTAATTCATTCTGCCGAGGGGGGGGGGAGAAAATGGATTCATTCTCGGTCTATCCTCCGAGCTGGCTCTTATCACCCCAGCAGTGGGAGGAAGGAATGGCGGGCTCCGAGGCTCATCTGGAAACCAAGGGAGGGTTTCCCTCGGAAAAAGCAAGTCTTAAGATCTGTTTCAATTCTTGTAAGAGAAATATGGAAAATAGTGCTCGAGCCAGAGAAATGGGGGGGGGGGGGGTCCCTAGCTTTCTGATTACTCTTGCAGGTAAAGAAAGGCTTGAAGATTTTGTTCATTGCAACGGGAAACTAGGCGGACGACCGCAGCCCAGAGAACGCAGACCTTGAGTTAGGGAAACGATGGAGAATCTCCCCAGTGGTCAGAAATGTCGCTTGCCACCTTCCCCACAGTAGGAACTAAACTGCTCATCTGTTGTTGCTGAGGCAGTCTTATGTAGCCCAGGCTAGCCCAGAACCCAGTACGTAGATGAGGCTACATATGGACTCCAGATGCTACTGCTTCTGCCTCCCAGCTGCTCAGATTACAGGTGTGTGCCCCTCTGTATGGCTTAAAGCATTGCTTTTTCACGCCAAAAGTGGAAAACCAAAAAAGGGGAAAGCCCAGGGAAAAGAAACGCAAATCGGAAACTCTAAGCGCGGATCTCCAGCTATTAACAAAAGGCGCTGTGTTTGGACTGCAGCTAGAAAAGCAAGGTTTCAATTAAAGAATTACGTAAAGTGACTTTGGCCCCCCATATGGGCCAGTGCTTCCCCAGTGCTAGCAAAGAAACAGACGACACAGTATGCAGGTAGTTCCCACCAGATACTGCGCGCATCTCTGGTGCCTCTGCTGTGTTCCTGAACAAAAGGGCAATCGGGCCAGCCTGGCACAATACCATGACTGCAGTCAGCCCATAGCAATTCAGCAACACTGTGCTGCTTGTAATTGAACAGGAGAGATTATTCAAAGGGTCCTGTGAAACACAGGAGGCTTTAGGGGGTCTGGGTGTGGTGGTGAGCATCTCCATTATGCCCAGGCCAAAGGCAGCCAGCTTATATCACAGCATCTTTTAACAAGGAGAGAATCACAGAGGGTACATCCCTACAGACTTCTAAATCACCTGCAAGGGCAGGGTGGGGGTGGAGCAGGCCCCACCCTGATGCTTTTATGCCACTTGGAATGGGAGCTGCTTAGGCATCAAGGAGGCGCTGGGTTCAAATTCCTAGGAAGGCACAAATATCTATGCTTTCCAAGAACAGGGGAGGCTCCACTGTGGCTCCTGCCACGAACGCTCACAATGCTCAAGGACCTCGATTTCCTACTCCTGGCCACACCCCAGGGACAGGGAGGTGGTCACTTTCTGTTGGGCTGTAATAAATGAACAGTTGGGGCCATCTTCATCCCTTGTGATGTATTCGTTGCTGGGTGAGTGAGGCTTGGCTCACGGAAACAGACAAGCATACTGCCTAGTTTTCATTCCCTATGGCCTATCAAAAATAATCTAGTCACCTGTTTTTCCCACTGGGCCTGCCAGAAGGGAGAACTCCACACTGACACCTGCAGGCGAAGATGCAGACTGCGCCTTCTCAGGCGTGGATGGTACTCCCTTCAACCCACACTTTCCCCAGCCTGCCGGAAACACCTCTGTCAAAAGCCGAAGGAAGAAGGCCTGCCAATATTGACTAAATGGCCTTATATGCATGCCCAGCGCTGGGCTATTTCCTTCGGCATTTCTGACAAGGTCACAGGAGGAAAACCTTAAATACAGCTCATAAGCTGCCAAGATGTCCTCGGCCCACCTGAAACACAAGGCTAACCCAATGACATTTCAGGCCTTTAGAGATCACCAACTCCATTTTGATTTTTTGACAACAGGACCTTCCTTAGGTTACCTGGATAATAGATTTTTTTCAAAAATTGGTAGTGGTGGAGAGTTGACAGTAAAACAAACTTCTTTAGAAGTTACCAAAAGCAGAGCTGCCTTCTGCCCCCGACCCCCAGGCTACTGCCTGCCTCTGTTTTGCAATGCCAGAATGGCCCTGCACTCGCCCTGCTAATTCTGTCCGTGCTGAAGAGCAGAGTGGCTGGCCACACCAAAATGCTCCTAACAGGTTTACCGCACCTGATTCTGTGAACCAGGCCACACAGAGCACGGGGACACTGCCCCTCAGCATTAGTCTTAGCATGGAGAGGACATCCAGAGTTCTTCTCTGGGGTGTGGTGCCCAAGAAGGGGGGCGCGGGTGGGGGCGGCTCCCCACTTACTGCTACCCATCCCTAATCTTACTACGGTATTTCTCGTCAACACCTTGCACCAGGATCCACAGACATGGAAGAAACTATTTCAGATCAAGTCCAGAACCCAAATTCAAATCAACGAGGCTGACTTTACGACTTATTTATTCTTTTTTTTTTCCTCCGCGGACAGAAGGTTAATAATAAGAGCAACTCCTTGGCAAACCTTTAAGGGTAGCTGAGGCGACACTGATGTGAATCAATGCCCCCTTTGTGAACGCATTACTGGGCAGAAACTGGCTTTCTGAAACCCCCTTACACACGGCCGGCAAAACAAAAAGAAGGGGGAAGTGTCCTTCAAACAAAGGGAAGAGGTGAAAATCAAGAGAGCCGGCGGCACTTCAGTCTTTTTCATAGAGGCAAATGGACCTGGGGCTTTTATACATTAATCAATCAATATCGCTGACTGTACATCAGCAGGGTAGCCAAGTTATGAATGACCTTTCTGGCCAAGAGGACACTTTTAAGGCTCATAAGGCTGCCCGTGGCTTAGCGACTTCCCGAATTTGTGCCTGCATGACCGCCCCGCAGAGGCGAGCAGCCCTTAGCACTGAGCTAAATATGGCAAGGTTAGTCGCGTCCAATTTGCGCAGAGGGAAGGAGAGGCTGGGACCTGGCCACCCAGTTTATGCATGAGTGGCTGCAACCTGGGTGACATGGAGAGATCACGCCTGGCCTCCCTCTGGGAAGAACAGCCTGCCAGGCTTCCTGGGCAGTTGCAGGCCAATCTAAACAGGGCAGCTGGGCTGGAAAGCTTTGCTTGCTCACCTCCCATCAGCCCCTGAGTCCTCCATGCTGGTGGACAGCTGCACTGGCCACTGTGGGCATTCCCAGGCCTCTCCCTAGATCCTAGGACACTCCCAAGAGCCCTCCCCATGCTCCCTGGGTTCCTCCCAAAACGGAGCTTAACTTTCAGGGACCCACAGAGGGCGACTCGAGGGAGAAGACTTTGCCTTGCTTATGCTCTCCAGAAACACCCAACCTGGAGAAACAAACTTGGGTCGACTCTCTTTTCCCCTTACTAACTCAGCCATTCTGTTCAGGTCTGGAAGGCAGAAAAACTCCCTAGATTCCACTCTTAGTGGGTGGAAATGAAGCAAGGGGCAGTCCGGGGTTTGAATTTCTATGACAACCATTATGGTCTCAGTGAGGCCAAACGGGACAGGACAAAGTCCCAGCCACTCCCCATCTCCACCTCCACTCTCTTCTCTCCTTAACTGTGGCGACAATGTCTACAAAAGCCTGATGGGCTACTCACAAGGCCCCTCTTTCTCCTGTCACCCGGAGTGAGAAACAAAAACTCTGGAGAATTTTAAATATTGCTTTGACTTCCTACAAAATCGCCACAGAAGAAACCCCAGGAAACGGGGTGCTGTCCTCCACCAAATACAGGGAACACTCAAGGGTAAGAATGACTGAGACCACTCCTCCGACTACAGGCTCTCCCAGTCAGGTGGGACTGGCACAGGACATGGCTTAGAGAAGACGAAACTGCTAGCTGCAGCCGTTTCTGGGCCTCGATGTAAGAAAAGGTTCTGGGTGCCTAGTCACATTCCTCAGGGCAGGAGACAATGGATGAAGCCTCCTCCAATGGTGCTACTGCCAGGCACTGGGTTCTGGGCCACAAGAGAGACCCAGAGTTGCAGTACTGAACCAAAAGACAAACTCTCATGGGCGTCTCTGAAGAGCTGGGATGTCTTCATGGGCCTTCGGTGTGAAGGATGTCTGTCATTTCCGCACACGACTGCTAAGAACGCGGCAGAACACGCTCCCGACAACAGCACTTTGCTTTCTTTTCTAGCTTGGTCTTCCCATCCGGTGTCTCACACTTAAGTAACACCAATCTTGTGTGTGTTTTTTTTTTTTTTCTGCAGTCAGAGTCCCACCTAGAAAACGTATTTTCGGGGGCTGGAGAGATGGCTCAGAGGTTAAGAGCACTGGCTGCTCTTCCAGAGGTCCTGAGTTTAATTCCCAGCAACCACATGGTGGCTCACAACCATCTGTAATGAGATCTGGCGCCCTCTTCTGGCGTGCGGGCATACATCGAGGCAGAATGTTGTATACATAATAAATAAATAAATAAATCTTTAAAAAAAAAAAAAGAAAAAAGAAAACGTATTTTCTATTTTGAACTGAAGGAACAAGGTCTGTGCTAGCTGCTTGCCCTGGGATGGTGACACACAACCCTTTCCTGGACTGTCAGGTACGGAATTGAACATCTTTTTTTTTCTCTGGAGAGCTGACAATCTGCAGACTATTAAGTGGGTCTATTCCCCCATCCCCAACCTACTAACCTTTCATTATTTTTTTTAAAAAAATAACTTCTTTTGCTTTCTTAATAACTGTGTGTGTGTGCACGCATGCGCACGTGTGTTCTGAAACACAGTGTTTGTGTGTAACCCAGGCTTGAACTTGGGGCAATTCTACCTCAGCCTCCAAGTCACAAACATTTGGGTCATCTTTGCAGCTGTTACACTGTGAGACCCCCTCACTGCATGTGGCCGCTCAGAGCAGGCCTGAGCTCAATTCGGTCTTCCTTTCTGAACCTCTCAGACACCAGGTAGTTTCCTTGAAATCTCTCAAAAATTCACTCCCATCCGAGAACTACAAACTGAACTGACCAGAGGCGGGGCGTGGCCCACAATGACAACCCTGCAGCCTCTGGGGTTCTCCCAGGTTATATATATACCACCCTTGCATGTTGTCCTCTCTAGGTGGCCAATAGCCACTAGTTAACTCATGTTTTTTTTTTCTTATCCTTCTCCCCTTCAGATGACTGGCCAACTTACCACTCAGCTGGCGGACTCCCGAGTCCCTATGTGCACGTCCACACTAACTCTGGGGGCTCCATACCCACACTTTTCCTTACAGGGACAGGGATGTCTTGAAGCACGCCATGACACAGCACCGTTCCCGTCTCTCCCTTCCCATCGGATGTGCCCACGGGTGTGTTCGTTGGGGGCGGGGAGGGGTACAGGCAGGGCGCAGAAGACAGCCTTGACAGTCAGTCGTTATTTTCTACCTTCTTGCTGTCCATCGCTGCCCACAGCAGGCTAGCCAGCAGGTTTCCAAGGACTTTCCAGTCTCCGCCTCTCTCCCAACTGCAGAAGCCCTGGGGTTGCAGGTGTTCACTTCCTCGTCAGACCTTATAGGAGTCGGAGACCTGAACTCAGGTCCGTACCACAGAGCCATCACCCCGGCCCTCATTCTGTGCTTCCTAAGCTCTAGGCAAAGCTTGCAAAGATAAAGGAATGTTCATTTGTCCCCTGAGCATTGGGTGCTGACTCTACTGTCACAAAGGAAAAGTAACTAAACCCAGGCAAAAGCAGAGCTGAGCAAGCCTCGGGCAGCTGGCCTCTAACCCCACAGGCCCATAGTTTGAAAGAAGCCCCACAGTGGAGCTCAGTAGCCCCCAAAAACTATAGAGAGGAGCCCGACATGGTGGCACCTGCCTGCAATCCCAGCATAAAGGAGGCAGAGGTAAGAGGACCAGGAGACTTAGTAATTCAAGGCAAGTTTCAGCTACAGACCGAGTTCAAGGCCAGCCTGGTTACATGGTAGTCTGTCTTAAGTAAACCAAAGTTCTGCAAAAAGAAGGGTGCTCATATTCACATTACAGTTTACAAAGTTGGCCAAGCCTCACAACCTTGGCGACTCCATGCTAACACCTGTCAAGTAAGGTCCAGATGCTTCCCCGGGGAAGCCCTGTCTACAGAGAGAAAATAGAGGGGAATTCAAGTGGTAACGATAGACTCCCCATGAGAGGCACAACTAAGTACAAGAGGAAAATGCACAGGGCTTTAAGGCTCCCCACAGAAGAGCTGCAGCCCGCTTTCCTGCAGGATGCTCTGTGTCTTCTGCTTCCTACGACTATGAACTCCATGAGGAGAAGAGCTGGGGACAAAATGAGTGACTGTGACCCAAAGGCAAGCCGGGCCGTGCCAGGCATTCACACCCCTCAACTCAGGACTCGGTTCTGAAGGTGGAAACCATGGCTTGTGCAACCTGTGGCACCCTCCCAGGGACATGCCAGCTGCATGTCCCATCCTTCTGCCCTAGGGCTTCCGCACCAGCTGGAACCTGAGCCTGCGGTGTTCCTTTCCTTCTTCATGTGGCCAAACCAGGTCTCGGCCTAAATGTCACCACCGGAGAGGCAAGGGAAACAACTAACACACGCCTTCACCCAGGGTAACCAATGAGCAAGACAATCCCTGAGAGGAGGAGCCGGCTACCAAATGAAGAACGACAGAATTCAAACACCGCCCATTGGCCAAGTCCAAAAGAGACGGGAGGCGTGGGCAAAGGTCGCCAATGGCCTTGACCATTGGGAAGGCAGCTGGACGTCTCTGGGGAGAGAGGGCACATGTGCGGAGGCCAGGAAGAAACGTCCAACTGGCCATAATCCAGGTCAAGTCGAGAGATAATCATCAGGTCACAGGACACACGGGACAGAACAATGTGTCAGGCAACACTGACAGGAACGCTCATCAAAAGTCAAGCTGGAAGAAATCCTAAAAGTGTCGATCTAACTACAGGGGTAGGGGGGTAGGGGGGAGTAGAAGAGGGGCCTACAGAGGAGAGGAGGTTATAGAGACGTGAAGCTGTGAGGACTACACGCGCAGTTGGCTATGCTAACCTGTGCATGTTTGGCGTGGGTGGGGGCCCTCGCCGTCTACCCTGTTTGAGACAGGGTCTCTTGCTGTTCCTGGGTCCAGCGTCAAATTAGCCGGCCCACAAGCTTGGGGCGTTCTACTGTGATGGCCCCCCATCTCACCACGGGAACACTGGATGACAAACGCATGCTACCACATCTGGCTTTACAGGGTTCTGGGGGTTCAAACTTGGATCCGCATGCTTACACCGCAAGTGTTTCACCCACTGAGCCGTTCTCCCAGCTCTGCACCTGGATTTAAACAAATCAGCTCTTGAGGGTTGGGGGGAGGGGGGTAAGTCTATGGATTAAGGAATTTATTTGGTGATTTTTGTAAATCTTACTATTTCTAAGAGTTTGATAATGATATTATAGTTATGTTAAAAAACATACACCAACTGAAATACTTTTAAATAAAGTGAACTTTTGTTCTTCCAAAATAAATGAATGATGGGAATGTGTGGAACACACGGCTAAAACATGACTGGCCCTGAGCTGACACCTGTTAGGGAGGGAGGGGTTTACAAGGACTGTTGTAGGCCTTGTGCTGCTGTTGCTGCTGCTGTGGTGGTGGTGATAGTGGTACTGGTGGAGGTGCTGGTGTTAATGGAGGTGGTGCTGGCGGTGTTTGGCTGTTTCTGAGTCAGTCTCACTACATAGGCCCAGGCTGGCTGACCTCGGTCTCTGCCTGTGGAATGCTGGGAGTTCAGGTCTGCACCACCACACCCGGCTGCCATACCCTGCTTTCTACTTACCTGCATACTTGGCATTGTCTAACTGGAGAAGCCTCTGGACAAAAACCAAAGCTACTTCTTATCTTGAGCGCCCATCTTATGCATAGTGTTAATTCCTCGCCTAACATGTGTTTTTTTTTTTCCTTTTTCTTTTTGTCATTTGATTTTAATTCTTTGCCTCATAGTTATACTTTTTGTTCTTCTACCCACAAGCTTTTCTGGAAGGAAAACTCCGTGAGAGATGGGGCCAGGCCACCCACATTTACCACCGTGGCCCTCGGGCTTTGATACTGCCTGGCACACGAGGAAGCTTCCTTAAATACACACTAGGAAACAGAGAGGTACATGCACAAACAAGACCACATTAGTCATTTAGCAGCCGCTTGAGGCACTGCCCTGGCTTGCATTTGCACGTCGTTTTGAGGGACTGCTCATCCCGCATCTTAGGAAGATGTAAGGGCTCCCATGCCACTAGCCGGGGTCAAGGGCTACATCCTCACAACAGACGATCATATTATCAGAAGATACACCAGTGGGCTGGAGAGGTGGTACCGTAGGTAAAGGCACTTGCTGTCAAGCCTGATGACCTGAGTTCAATCTCCAGGGCCCACATGGTGGAGACAGAGTTAACGTCCACAAGTTAACTTCCTCTGACCCTCACTTGTCCACTGTGGCGTGTCCCTCAATGTCCAGCCACAGCATATGAAATAAATACTTTAAAAAATATTAAGACACTCGGGAGGCAGAGGCAGGCGGATCTCTGTGAGTTCGAGACCAGCCTGGTCTACAAGAGCTAGTTCCAGGACAGGCTCCAAAAAAACCACAGAGAAACCCTGTCTCGAAAAACAAAAAAAAACAAAACAAAAAAAAAAAAAAAAGAAAAAAAAATATTAAGACATGGGTAAAGCTTGGGACCTTTTCTAGAAATCTCTGAATGACATCTCGTGGTCCTCACTCTGTTTATGGTTGCAAGCATCGCTCAGCCACATGGGTGACTCCAGAACCAACAGCTCAGTCCCAACAGTTCTCAGATCTGACCCAAGAATAAAAGCCATGTGGGGGCTAGAGAGATGGCTCAGTGGTTAAGAGCACTGACTGCTCTTCTGGAGGTCCTGAGTTCAATTCCCAGCAACCACATGGTGGCTCACAACCATCTGTAATGAGGTCTGGTGCCCTCTTCAGGCCTACACACAGACAGAATATTGTATGCATAATAAATAAATATTTTTTAAAAAAAGGCATGTGGGGCATGGTGGTAGACGACTGTAATCACAGTACTTGGGAGGCTGAGGCAGGAGGATTCAGAGTTTAAGACTAGTCTAGGTTAAACAGAAATACCCTTTCTCAAAAATTAAACAGATAACTAGAAAGCTAAAACCCATCAATCGTCCACACGACAGGCTGTCTGGAAACAACCAGATGTTACAGCTCTGAAGATGAGGCCTAGGACAGTGACATGGAATGGTGTACAATTTACAAGTCGTGAAAACGTCAACGGGAAATGACAGACACTCCCAGAATCCTGCAGGATGCAGAGACGTAAGGGCTGGTATCACGGAGCCTAGGCAGACCACAGGCAATGTGAGTTTCTGTCCATGTGTTTCTAGGGACTGAACACAGGGTATCACACACACTATACAAGCACTCAATCACCAAATCCTCTAGCCCTTTTGAAACACTCTTAAAAGGTTAACTTTGGCATTCTGACCCTCAGGCTACAGAACCAGGTGAAACCGCTTTTTAATTATGTTAAATAGAAGATGACACATTCACCTAAGAACCTGACAGAAAACATTCACATTCATGAACTTTTAACTTAGGGAATGCTACGAACAAGCATCTGTGGATGGCTGCTATGTGCCATACCTGGAATCACCCTGCTGAGAACCAGGTAAACCAAAAGGAAAGGAGGTCAGTGGGAGGTTCTCTGAGCCGAGATACCCGAGTCCTCATCATGGGAATGCGGTCCTGTGGACTGGACAGGAAAGGTCCCTGAAGATGCATGTGTTCAAACTTGGTCCCTCTGCGGTGGTCAGTGGGTCTGAAGATGATGAGGATTCTAAGCTCAACAAATGGTCAGCACACGGCCTGACCACTCTCAGGTAGCATCAGTGCTCTGCTTGTTCATAAGGGAGCCTCCAGGAAGAAACACCTCAAAACTGCGCACAGGGCCAATCCAAAGGCAGCAGCTAAGAGATGGAGCTAGCACAGCAATAAGGAAGATTAAGAGGATCTCTTGTCACCACTGGTGGCCAAAGAGACAGGTGACGGGGGTGGAGGAGATCTGAGCAGAGACGCTATCTGGGGGTGGCTCTTCCCAGTTCCACTGACCAAGGCTCGTACTCTCTTGCTCTCTCTAGGGCTATGTGCCCTGCGGGCAAAGGACATGGCTGTGTCACTCTCGTGTCTCTGAAACAGAATCTGGAAGACGGTTTCACTCGCTTCACAGAAAGAGAAAATGCCTGGCTGGAGAACAGAAAGATAATAACATGGCTGTCAAGGGAAAGAGGGAGAGAGAGGGGAGGGGGGGAGAGGGAGAAGGAGAGAGAGAGATATCCCACCAGGCTCCGTCTGAACAAATGGCCCAAAAGGAAAAGTAAGAGAGTAACTTTCCCCTTGACAAAGATGGAGAGTTGGAACAGGGAATTATGGGTCAGAAAGCACACACCATGGCTTCATGCTGAGTGTGTAGTTCTTCAGCCCAAACTCTCTCGTCCACCTGTCACAGGAGCATTTATGAGGCAGACCTCAAATGTACACGTGGGCCCACTTTTACAGACGAAATGACTGAGGCTCTGGACGGAAGCACTGGGATCATGGAAGGGGCGGGAAGGATTCCGTGTGTCTGTGGATGCTCTGCTCTAGGGTAAGGGGTCATTTCTTTCATCAGATCGTCTGAAAGGCTCCAGGAGCCTCAGGTTATGTCATGAGACTGAGGCTGCGGGCTCACAGAGGCACAAACCACAGCTCTTGTGTGACTGACTCCATGGCTGGGTCTGACCTGAAAGCCCACAGTGTTCACTGCTTGCCAGAGAGGTAAAGGACCGCAAGAGCCTTTCCTCAGAGAAGGGGACACGGATAAACATGAGATGGGTGCCGGGTCATGGAAAATGTCAGAGGGCATTCACAGGGCTCTTTTGCTCCCTCCTAGAGGGCTTTCAAAGTAATCTCATGCCTTTGAGCATACTCGCTGCTCAGCAGTGAGACTGACCCCACCACCCCAGGTCTCTCATCCACACAGGCATAAACTCAGCCTGCAGCTCCAGCGAGCCAACTGCAGGATAAATAGTAAGAACTCAGTGCTAAGACTCATTGAATCAGTGTTCCAAAAAGGGAAAGAGTTGTAGGAAGTATGAATAGCTAATTCTTAGGGGAGGGGATGCTCATTCTTATGGCCAGTCTCTCCCTAGTGTGTATGTATGTATACACACACACACACACACAAAGAAAGAGTTTTAGAGGTAAAATACTAAGAGTGCACTACACCTTATTTTGGATTGTTGGCTACTATAGCAACTCAGACCACATCTTATTGACATCAATATACCCTCGTGGGCAGAGCAAAACTAACCAGGAAACCTCATCTTCAAGTCTCGCTAACGGAGCCTCAGACTCTGTGGTTGGAGTTCTTAGCTTTGGGCCCAGAGCATCAAAACCCTTCCCAACCGTAAGCTGCCGGTCCGGACAGGCTCAGCTTTGATTCTGCTCCACCAAGGGCCGACAGTGGCATCACAGCACATGGCGGGATTACTGAGAGCAGTTACACAGAAGTTAGGAGAACTATCCCTTTTCAATCAAGCTGGGAGACAGTCTAGAACAGTATCACCCAGCTAAGAGAGTGTTGGGGGTGCGCCAGCTCTCAGCACGAGCCAGCGGCAGCAGGCAAGAACCAAGTGGGTTCTCCTTCAACCCAGAGAATGGAAAGCCAGACACGGCATACCTCAGGGGTTGCAATGAGTGACCCTGGTGACACTGTAATCCGATGAGCTGGTGCCCTTTGGAGACAACCAGGAGCTAAACGTCTTCCGTCGACTGCTGACCCTGCTTTAAACAAGCAATGCACACCCCTACTTCGTTTGGCTCGTCTGTTTTTGCTCATTTCTTGTCAGTGCTCGTATAGTGGACCCACGGACAGTCCAGTCTTAGCATTAAGAAAAGGAAGCCTGTAGTGTGTGCGCACGCGTGCATGCGCGTGTGCATGTGTGTGAGAGAGAGAGCGATATGTCGATCGACCCCTTTCTGAAGGTGGCAGCCTCAGATTATACACTTGGTATACTACGACAAACCTGTTTAGTTGGTTTGTTTGGCTGATTATCACTGATCAATGAAAAAGAGTATTTGGGAAGGAAGGGAAAAAAAAAATCACACAAAGAGCAATGAAGAGCCACACACATGTGCGGGATGGGGCTTGCTCAGCACCCACACCAAGATGATGCCCATAGAAGCAGGGATTCTGGCTGAGGAACTGCTGAGTGGCAGAGCCTGCGCTCTCCTGCCCCACAGAGGGTTATACTTTTAGAAATGAACAGTAAGCAGATATTAAATAATCAGCCAAACAAGGCTGTCAACCCCTTTCGGAATGAGATAAACAAACAGTACGTAATTATAATCACGCGTGCGACGGCGCACTACAGATTAAGTGCTATCTTCATCTGGAAAAGTGAGGAACGTGGGATGTGAGTGGGCTTTCAGTAATGGTCTTTGCCCCTGCCCTGTACCATACAGGGTCCCTGTGTGTTCTGTCCCCACTTTCAGCACCAGCACCTCCCTAAGGCAGACCTCCCAGAGCTCAGACCCTCCCAGACATTCTCATCTGCTCTGTCCCCGGCTCTCCCCCGAGAACTGGTCTAAACACCACCCAGTCCATTCTGCTGCTCCAAATGCTTCCTTCTCAGGCAGCACAGGCAAGTTCTACCTTCAAGCCCGCCCATCTTCTTTTGGGGAGCCAGGAGCATCTCCCTGAAGGGCAGATCATGAGATTTTCGTATGACTGTCATATGACTCCTGACTCCCTCAAAAGGTGAGCCCACGGTCTCCTAAAAGAGAACATGATCCTATATGGGTGTCCGTTGGCACTTCTGCCCCCTCTGTCCGCTCACCTATGGAGTACGGGCAGATTTTAGAACAATCCACTCCAATGAACCCTTTGGGAATCCATTCCTACAGGATAGCAAGTATCTTCAGGCTTACACCATGTTGCTCTGCCTTCACCTCTGGCCCCTCTGCCTTGACTACTTCACCAGGCTCAGGGGCAGCAGACCACTGGCCATATAAGGAGTTGAAGGCTCTGCCCTGTTTATTGCAGACTGAGTAACCACCTCCAGAGAGCAAGAGGTGACAACGACCAATCCAGGAGGAAAGTCAGAGGGCGGTGTTTTAAAATCAACAACAAACAAAAAATATGGAAAAGAAGAACAGACGTTGAGACCTCACGACCAGAGCCAACCCAGGACAAAGCTCTGGCTCCCATCTGTTCATTAGAGAAAATGCTAAGACAGAACTTTGGCTTAATGGAGAAAACGAGAGATTATCATATTCACTGAAAAATTTAGGAAATTCGGGGGTGGGGAGACTAGAAATGGTGAACAGCAAGCTTGGTTCCAGAACCCCACTTTCCTTTATGCTTCTCAACACAGCTGCCAACCTGTCCTGCTCCCCCTGGGGGCCAGCCCCACACTCTGCAGCATCCTGCCAGAGCCACTGGCTTACTGAAAAGAGGGCACCCCAAGAAAACAAGTGTTCATTTCCTTAAATGGATCAGAGGTTACTTTACCACAGGGTCAACATTCACATCCCTAAGATCATGCTACTCAACTGTGAGAGAGGTAGAGGGGTATGTGCGTGCGTGAGTGCGTGTGCATGCGCGCGTGTGCTCTCTCATGCATTGTCTATAAAAACCAGCACTCGATGTTGGGTGACTTCCATCGTGTTCCACCTATTTTTTTTTTTCATTTTTATGTTTAATTGGATACTGGAGGCATTGGATCCCCTGGACCTGGAATTGTGAGGCCCCCGATGTAAGTGCTGGGAATCAAATGGCGGGTCCTTGGAGGAGTGATACACACTATGAACTGCCGAGCCTTCTTTCCAGCCCAACTTAGCCTTATCAACATTTTCTTTTAGTCTTGCTATTTATGTGTGTGTCTGTGTGTGTGTCTGTGTGAGTGTGTCTGTGTGAGTGTGTCTGTGTGTGTATCTGTGTGAGTGTGTGTGTCTGTGTGAGCATGTGTCACAAGTACTCAGCAAAGCCCAGGGGAGGGTACTGGGTCCTTGGAGCTGGAGTCACAGGTGGTTGTGAACTGACTGATGCGGGGGAGGGCAACTGAACTCAGGTCCTCTGGAAGAGCAGTAAGCCCTCAGGCTCACCTCAAGACAGGGTTTCTCTATGTAGTCTGGCTGTCCTGGAACTGTCTCTGTAGACCAGGCTGGCCTCGAACTCAGAGTGCTGGTATTAAAGGCATGGGCCACCTTCACCGCCGCCGCCGCCACCATGGGCTGTAGCAATTCCTTTTAACTGCTGAGCCATCTCTCCATTCTATCACCATTTTTTTCCCCTTGTTGAGACAGTGTCTCTCAATGGCTGTGGAACTTACCATCCCCGCTAGACTGGCTGAGCAGTGCACTCTCGACTGTCCCCCTGGCCCTGGAATTACAGACTCATGCCACCATACCCAGAGCGTATGTGGGTGCAGGGGGTCCAAACTCCAGTTTTCGTGCTATTGTACAAAGCATACTACATCTGAGCCATCTCCCCAGTCTTTCTTCTTACACTATATTGCTTTCTTCAGCCATTCCCAAATTCACCATTCCTGACCTGCACTATCTGGGATCCACATCACTTTAGAACATTATTTCCTTTCCTAGGCTTCTAGGGAAAGTAAGAAGTAGAGCACCAGCTAAAAGCAAATTTAGTGACCCTCCCCTCATTTGTCAAGTATCTATCCATTTTTATTAACTTCTATTTTCTCCAAATAGCCCCATTTAAAACCCTGATTCCTTACTAAACAATCTCAAAGTATCTATCCACTAGGTTCTCAGGAAAAGCAAAGTAGGAACGTCAACGGGGTGACCTGGAAGGAACCAGGAAAGCCAGATGATACAGGCTGTCAATAAAAACACAAGTCGGTAGGTACCATGAGCCTCCAGACAGCACGTCCTGGAAAGACAGCTACATCACCATTTCTAGAACATCTACCAAAATGTGCGGCCTGTTTCCAACCAGAAGGAAACATCGGTTAAATACGACTCGAAAGGAAGGCATCCAGATAGCTGACTGTATGCTTCAAATATGTCGAGACCCTACAGGATCCAGGTAGAGGGCCTTAAAAGAGGCACAAGAGGTAAATACAACCTGTGGTCTGAGATCTGTTGATAACTAACGATTTGGTATCAATGCTTTCTGACTTGCCTAGTTAATCTCTAGGTGGGTGAAACGACATTTCTGCTTTTAGGAAATATACACTAGCTAGGTGTACCATGGCCAAAATTTACTCTAAAATAGTTTTCTTTTTCTTTTTAAATAAGACAATCGAAAAAAAATTAAGGCATATATCTGCATGCATACATGCATGTATATCTGCATGCATACATGCGTGCATCTGTACACATGAATATCCTCTATGTGTATGCAGGGCATCAGAGACAATAAAAGGGAGAAAGCGCAAGACAATGGGAGTGGGGCTGTGGACCTTCCATATAAGTGTTCTGTATGCTGCGTCACCGTTCTGTGAGTGAAATTCCATCAGTGTTACCATTATTCAAAGAAGACACAAATGGAAAACAAGACTCGTGGCATGTCTAGATCAATTATAGATTAGTTTCTAGCGGTAAGAATTTGCAGTATACGAATCTCGTGTACTGTTGTTTCCACGTTACTAATGAAGACAGAGTCGGCACCTGCAGCAGCTGCCGGACCAGCCCGGAAATCTGAACTCGGTATCTACAGCTCAGTCCTCCTTTCAGTCAGGATTGACACACATGAAAAAACTCCTTCTGGGTTCTGGATGTACTCAGGAGATCAAGGAAAGTCAAGCGTTTTAAGAACTTATTTTGAATAAATTTGTGATATCGGTGTTAGTCGTCTCTTTCAAATGGGGAAAGGGAAAATGGAAGGAACTTAGTCCAAAGGATCAAAAAAGAGAGGGGACAATTTTGGGTCTTTGTCCAAGATCCTTTCTTTAGCTAAAATGCCCTGCTCACTGGCATCTGATAAAGCTCTGGGGGTCTCATACCACCCCAGGTCCTCTTCTGCCGCCTCAACTCATCAATCCAGACACAGGCTGACCTTCTCGGAGATTCCTCATCACCCAAACCAAAAATTTCTCACACCCATGAAGAGGCACTTGTCCTGCTCCACATGTGTGTATAAGTACGTGTGTGTGTGTGTAAACACATGTTGTGCATGCCTGTGTGCATGTCCACATCCCTCAAAGGGAGCACAGACGGGTCCATTTCTTCTATTTGTTTACCCCGCCTCATAGCAACTGGTATTCAACCAATATGGGCTTCATACACAGTGGCAAAGCTCAACATGTCCAGTTGCCAATACTAGAACATGGGGGACCCGCCACTCACTTACCTCAATGACACCCGGGGCAGGGGTTCTGCAGGTGTACCTGTGGCATCCCCCCACACACAGTCTGCGTTGGTGCGACTGCTCCCTTCAGAGGGAATCCATGCACATTAACTCATCTCATCTTATTAGTGTGATGGGATTTGCTCTCGATGAATCCGCAGCTCTATCTACTCACCGCCATTCCATTATCACTACATGTTTATGGATTTTCCCCTTTATTACTCATTTTATTTTTTCCATCAAGTATATTTCATATATGAGGTAGTAATTATCAGATTCTCTACTTCTTACACGTGAAAGTTTTTTTTTTCCTGATCATAAAATGAGTAAGTGCCTATTGTTGAATGATCTCAAAAATGTGTGTGTGGGGGGGGTGTTGAAGGAAGTAAAATCCAACCACAATCAGTTATAATATTGCAGTATATTTATATACATTTTAAAGGAAATGAAGACAATTACATATGGTTCCATACCTTCCTCTGTCTATGGAGCTGTCGTCCATAACCTTAAATGTTCACTTACAACACGGCTTCTAATGGCTACCTATATGCTCCATCACATAATCAGAACACAGTTTACTTAATCCTCTCCTTATCGCCCAAAAGACGCATGGCTGAGACTATAATTGCCTCCCTAATAACTGCTCTTTGCCATCTGAACACTTGCCTTAATCAGGGCGCACTCCCTGCAGTTAAGAATTGTATCTAGATGGCGGGGCCCAATGATCAGCATATCACCAAGTCTCAGCCAATAAGATAAGAGGGGGGAAGAGGGCAGGGCTCTGGTAGTGTCTGAAGAGGCAGGCTTGGGTGGCGCATGGTGGTCCTCTCCCAGCCCTCCTTTCCTGGAACTCAAAGGCACAGTGAGCTTGAGATCAGGACAGCAGCAACAGGCCTGGAGCAGGAAGAGCTCCATAAAAAGGCTGCGAGAAACCTGGTGCCTAGTGACTCAGTGGAGTCTCCCCTTCTGTGCCCTGTGGCCTTCCTCCCAAAGCTGCTAAAGGAGACATTAAACCCCTGCCGTACACGAACCACACAGGGTGTCTCTGTAGTGCACAGCTAAATGCTGGAAACAGCACAGATGAGGGTCCTGCTCACTCTACACAGCATCAAAACTAAGGCCCCGAGATCTCGAGCCACAGCCCAGAATTCCCATGGACGGATGTTCAGTCTGATTCTGCAGAGTGGGAGTCCTCAACGAGAGCTGTGGGGCCTCTCTTCCTCAGTGAGGACTAACTGGCCCACGGCTCATGGGCTCCCATCAAGAATCCCACAGAGAAAGAGCCAGGCCCGTTTGTTGATTTGTGGTGTTCTTCCAACTCCAAAGAAAACTGCCCATGGCTGGCCCAGTTCAATGTCATAAACACCCAGGCTGGTGGGGCTGCTGGGCTCAGGCTCAGGCACACCCCTCGGAGCACAGCGAGCAGGGTGCAGTGCAGCTGATCAGGAGCACCCTCAAGGCTCCAGTCTCTTGCTCAGCAGAGAGGACTGGTTCAGTTTTGAGCCCTGCAAGGAGGCACTGGATTCAATGCTAGTGGCACAGCCCAAATGCCCAGGGGGTCCTCAGGCCCCACAAGAACCCTGACAACAAATGCTATGTCCACAGGCTTGCCAGTGCTCAGGTTAACTCATTCTCACAGATACTAAGAGGAAGCCTTGATATGTCTTGCAGGACTTGAATGGGAGCTACCATTAGAAAAGCCACCACCCTTCTGATGAGCGAGTAGCTGCCCGTGATAGCAACCTACAAAGTGCTATGTGGTCCTGATGCAAACAGGAATGCGAGTTAGCTGTACTGCCAGCTCAGGTCAGTCTAAACTGGATGACAGTGTATCAATCCACTGCTCTCAATGTTCTCTAAGATGCCTGCAGTGGCAGGGACAGACTGTTCAAGACAGTTCTACTGTTCTAAGGTAAGGAAATTCCCTCTCTGTATGTATGTGTGTGCGTGTGTGTGGGGGGGGGGATGCATAGCCCTGGTGCAGAAAGGCTACTACTTAGAACCAGTGTGGCCAGTTCATCTGCATTTAGTGATTGCTGACACTTGAATTAACTCTGAAAATCAGCTTGTTTTTCTGTTACATGAGAAAACAAGTCAGTTTTCCTATCCGAAAACTGGCTCTGTATCCTAGCTTTGCTGTCTAAAGCCTCTCCCCCAAAGGATCGGGATTTAAATATTTTACCAGAACACAGAGGTGGGAGAAGCCAATTGGGAGCCGACTTCCTTGCTCTTGGTAAATTTCAACTTCTTCAGCAACAAGTGTTTTTGAGGGGCTGGGCTGGCTTAAAAACCAAGACAGAATGCGCCAACACCTGAAATTTCCTGCTTCCATTTAGCAGAAGTTATGATCCTCCCAGGATCGCTGCTTGCTGGAAGGGGGCTGGAAACCCATAGAGATGCCGGACAGAAGCTGGGGTTGTCATGGCCTGCCCTGCTCAGCTTACTGTCCCCAGCCATGAAGCCACTTCCTCTCCTCAGGGCAGCACCCAAAGGAGTTTTTTATTAGCCAGATACTTGGGGGATTCTGTATATTTATATTACCTCCTTTTGTTCTACCAGGGCATGGTGGAGGAGGGGCAGAAGTTATGATGAACTTTAATAAAAACAAAATTAAAATGATTAAACCTTTCATATCCTTTAGAGATAATCTCTCTTCTGCTAGCTGGTCAAACCACAGCTTGCTGCTGCTGTTTTTCAATTTTTTTCCCTCCCCCCAAAGAAACAAACAGAAAAGGCTGCCTGGGGCTAGATTTTTGAAATAAATTAAATTTGTCCTCACACACGGCAGACAGGTGTGGTTGAAGCATTCTTCCCAGATACCCAGGACGGACGCCAGCATCCTTCTCTCCCAGGGTCTTCTAAGAGGAACCTTATAGAAGTGACTAGATTCTCCACCCCAAGAAAACCCAAAAAGCCTGATTCCTCCAAACCCCCAGTCTACGTTCTTGATTAAGGAAGAGGCCAGAGAAAACAGCAGGGTACAGTACAAACTTCCCTGGTCTTATGTGTTCTGAGGGAGCCTTCAGATCTGCCTGTGGTCTGGGTACATAGCCACCAGGAAAGAAAAGGTTGTAGAATAAGATCAGTCCTGCCTGCTAAAGGCGGCCTTGGCATGGAAGTCAGAGGTGGGTTTATCAGGTGTCACACAACCCTAGGGATGCTAAAAGGGTAAGGTGTTAAAGCGCTGGGGGCTTCTTTAGGGTTGCATTAGCATGAAGGGAGATCCTGCCCTGGAAACACACAGGAAGCTTCAGATCCCAAGAAGTAAGACAAGGCTGCCCATCAGAGGGCAGCTGGCAGAGGAGGTCTCAGCATATGGTAGCCAAGTGCTGTCCAGATTAGTCAGGACCTGTATTTGCACAGCAGCAGATGACCCAGCTTCAAGGCCAAAGACAGAAGTCTTCCCCAGCTTCGTGCTAAGGCAATGGAGGCCCTTCCTGGGCCCCTTATCTAGCCAGCTTCCCAGTCTCCATCCCACTGGTCACCTAGCATCGTGCATTTGTTCAGGTCTGCCTCTTTCCCAATGAGGAAGGACAGAGATCCAAGCTGTTTCTCTGCTTCCTGGTGGATTCTCCAGACTCCAAAGGGCATGGCCATCTAGAAGACAGTGCCAGCATTTGTGGGATGAAAGCGCTTGACCTCTGGGCTTGGCTCACATCTTCCCCAACCATGGGTTTCTATGAGAGGAACAGGAAGACGTAGAGAGAAGCAGGATGGGAGAGTGGGCAAGTGGGCAAAGAGGCGAGATGCCAGGCAGTCTAACACGGAGAGGACGGAGGAGCTAGCTCCGGCTCGCTATGTAGCACAGGCGGGTGACAACTGTCTACAACAGTTTGTGATATATTTCACAATGAATTAGGAGAGTTTAAAAGTTCCCAGCACAGAGAAATTACTCGTGCTTGAAGTATACAGAAATGCTTACAGGCCGCATTCCATCCTTACGTGCTGCACTTGGGGACCAGGTTAGCATGCCGTGCTCCATAAATGTGAACAGTTACATCTCAGTTAGAAACACAAGTCTGTGTTTCTTTTCTTCTTTTTAAATCTTTCTTCTTGTATCTGATTCTCTAACTGTTCAGTTCATTTCTGGCCTCCTAGGATGCTCCCTCTCTTTTTAAAAAAAATCTCAGCCCCCGATTTTAATTTTGTTCCTTCTGGAGAACATGACACAATAAGGTAAAATCCAGAGAAATGGCTTTCTGGATGGATGATACATGCTGCCAAACCTGACGACCTGAATCTGATCCCTAAAACCTACATGACAGAAAGAGAAAACCAACTCTCATGGGTTCTCCTATAATCTCCACATACCCCACCAATCAGGCATTCAATAACTTATTTGTTTAATATTTTAAACAAACAAACAAACAGGAAAACTTACATTCCCTGGGCAGTCTTAGCCACTGAAATTCGTTGGATGGGAGCCTAGCCTGTTTAAAACATGGAGAATTCCATGCCATTAACAGGAGCAGAATGTGGCACGCTGGCGAGGACTGGTGGAGACACTGACCATAACTGGAGCAGGAGAGCTGGGGCTGCCAGACTCTAGCGTGAATCCAGGATGTGCTCTTCAGTCTTCCAAAGCATGCCCGGGCAGTAAAGGGTTAACGCAGTTAAGGCCAGGTCCACAACCCCAGGACCCCAGAGCCTCCAGGACTGGTAGAGAGCTCTCAGCCAGTGCCAAATGCAATGATGCTAAAACTGTCATCTCATAGGGATCCGAATACCCCCAGGGGGACCAGGAAACAGGCTTGAGAGGGCACCATCAGGACCGGTGGAAGAAGATTCATGGTAAAACGGGCTTGGATAACTGAGACCTGACCTGCTGCTTAGCGCTTTCGGTTTGGTTTCATCCCCTCCAGATCAGTCTCTCTGCTGCTCTGATGCCAACAGTGGAAAGCTGGAATGCCAGGGTCCATACTAAGGACGGTGTGCTGATAATGGAAAGCTGGGGCAAGGGTTGGCAGGGCCCCCAGCGCCATGGGGGGCCTCCCTTGGCTTCTGTAGCCACCTTTGCACTCTACTCTGCCGCCACGCCCACGGCGACAACACAAAAGCAGAGAAATTGGTGGCAGACACGAAGAGTCCCACGGTGCAGACTGAACTGTTTCTTCCCATACACCTAAGCTGAGGTCCTAAAAGCAGTCTTCCCCCAAGTGATGGAGTTACATGAGATCTTCAGGACGGGCTAACCTGATCTGCCTGATGTCCTTATGAGAAGAGGTTAGAGGACTGGGGAGACGGCTCACGGGGGAAGAGCCCGCAGAGGACCTCAGTTCAGTTCCCATTGCCCACACCAGGCAGCTCACAACAGCTTATCTCTAGCTCTAGGGAATCTGGTATCTTTTTCAGGTGTCTATAGGCAGCAGGTATACACAAGGTATACATATACACATGGGGGCACTGACACATACACATCCATGAGGTACACATATACATGCAGGGGCACTCACACACACATACACATCCATGAGGTACACATATACACGCAGGGGCACTCATACACACATACACATCCATGAGGTACACATATACACGTGGGGGCACTCACATACACATACACATCCATGAGGTACACATATACACGTGGGGGCACTCACACACACATACACATCCATGAGGTACACATATACACGCAGGGGCACTCACATACACATCCACATCCATGAGGCACACATATACACGTGGGGGCACTCACACACACATACACATCCATGAGGTACACATATACACACAGGGGCACTCACATACACATCCACATCCATGAGGTACACATATACACGTGGGGGCACTCACACACACATACACATCCATGAGGTAAACATATACACGCAGGGGCACTCACATACACATCCACATCCATGAGGTACACATATACACGTGGGGGCACTCACACACACATCCACATCCATGAGGTATACACATACACGCAAGGACACTCACACATCCACATCCATGAGGTACACATATACACGCAGGGGCACTCAGACATACACATAAAATAAACACAAATACATCTGCAAAAAAAAGAGGGGGGGGGACAAACTCTGGTACACATGAGAGATGCCCACATGAGAGATGCCCACAGAGGAGAATAAGGTAGGGAGAATGAGACAGCCACCAACATGTGCAAGCCAAGAAAACGACCTTGGGAAGGACCAAACTGTATGACAATTTTGGATAAAACTTGAGGAGTACAACATCAGACAAGCCCTTCTGAGAATACTGCATGCTGCCCAGCTTCTAATGTTCTAATTAGAACCGAGGTCAACAGTCTTTTTTTAAAAAAGCAATAAATAGCTCTTTTTTTTATTAGAATATACACAAAAGGTCTCAAGATAGCCATGAGATATGAAACTATAAAAAGCCCTCAAACATCCCTTCTTGGGGAAAAAAAAAAAAAAAAAACCCTTATCCTTACAGAGTCCTTTCAAAATCCCTCCAAACTGTGTGCGAATGGGAAAAGATGTAAAGAGGAAAACCCAAAATTAAATCTCTTCCCAGGCATATGGTTCCCCCCATTCTGAGAAAGAAAGCAGAGATTCGGGGAGGCAAGAAAGACAGAATTCATTCAGCCTGGTGGACAGCAGGTAGCCAGCGGCTACCATCGACTCAAGACACCAGCCAAACGAAATGACGGAGAGCACAATACACATCACCTGGCTCTGCTGGGAGCCGGAGAGTTCCCAACGAGGAAGCCAGTGCCACCCGGCACAGCACTCCGGAGGGCTTCTGTCCTGAGCCTGTACCGAAACAGCAGAGATCCACACCTCACCGTGGAACACTGGCAACACCGTGATGGTAAAAGATACATTTAGATTTTGTTATTTACAATTGAGTGATACTCGAGGTTCCAAAGAGGAGCTCTGCTCTCCCGGGCTGGGATGCCAGCAGACGGGGATGTAGAGGCAGTCAGTGCTTACACTGATTCCAAGGTCACAAAACCTTCCAATGCCCATCTAGGTGTGATGGGCGAGGGGGAGATCATTTGGATTTGGACTCTAATTCTTATGATCGGGTCATGGTTTGAAGGGTTCCTTAACATCTGCACGTGAAGAAAAGGCCTCTGCACTATTTCCCTAAGCAGAAAGAGACCTGCACTCCGTTTCTCCACGGGCCCTGCCACGGCTGGGGACGAGGTTCAGATGGGATGTAATTAGCCCCAGAAATGGACACTCTGGACCTCTCCAAGGATGCAAACTTCTGTTTCTCTTTAAAAAGACACCAGAGTAACAAGAGGTGTGAACTGCAGAGGCTGGAAGGAGGGTCAGTTCAGGAGGGACCTGGATGCATGCCAGAACAGCTGAGGAAGGCCACGGCTTCCCACGGCAGGTGCCAACATCAGAAGGTCCCTTCCATTGAAATCCAAGGACAGGACTCCCAGCTCTCAATCTAGTACAGTCAAAACAAAACAAAACAAAACAAACAAAAAAACCTCTCCATGTTCACTTCAGGGACAAGTTTCAAATTTTCAAGTTCCCTAGATAGCCCTTTTCCAAAGCCACGAGAGATATCTCAAGATAAAGTTTCATTTAAGTAATGTTTGGTAAAACAACGTCCTACGGTTCTGTTACGGTGCCTATGACTACGCTACGAACATCCACCTGGGTCTCCAGAATGTTTGGCTACTTAACCAGCTGTCTTCAACAAAGACACAGTTCTGTGCCTCTCAGAGTAGGCCCACGGGCGGCCATCAGGACACACAAGAGTACGTCCTTCAAGAGGATGGCTTGGACGGTGTGATGAAAACCCAGCCAGGGACAGGCTAAGCTGTGATCCAGTGTGAAGTGGTGAGCTAACACAAAAGCCCGATGAACCCATGAAACATAAAGTGAGGAGGGAACATATTCGATAGTAGGAAGGGATGAGTGGGTGAGAAGGGATGAATGGGTGAGAAGGGATGAATGGGTGAGAACCTTTGCAACCGAGACTCCTGAAATCAAGACAAATTCTGCAGAGAGGGGGACCCTGGTGCTGGAGCACAGACAGGGCACCCACCCCCACGGGTCAGGTGAGGCAGGAAGCTGTGGACTCTGGACCCACCACCCAGGTGACCTTCCTGTTGATGTCATCATGCTCTCTCCAGAGGGACCCTTCCAGACCAGGAATCGGTGACAGCACTCAGGCAGCCCTCTGCCCATGTCCACCTTCCAACAGACCAGGGCATTAGCATATTTTGCAGAGAGCCTGCAGAAAAGTTTAATTGCGCCTAATTACCTAGTTCAAGAAGGTTCCTGGATAATGGCTCTCAGAGTTCTGGCCTGGTCTTGACGTAATTTCCCTGACTCCAGCTTCATTGTATCCCCACCTTACAGACGAGAGCCTCTCCAAGGTGCCTTTCCAGCAGACACTGGCACCCGGGGCCACCACTACACAAGGCTCTTGTGTAAAGAGGCCGTGCTTCAGCTGAAACGGAGCTGGGATTGTGCGTGAGCGTGCATGTGCCTGCTTGTGTGTGGGGTGACAGTGGGGGCTGGGGACTCCAGCATATACTCAGAGGAAGGACCGACAACAAGGAATATGTAATCAGAAGCCGTCACAATTACAAATGTAAATGAGCAGGCAATTGGCACTGACCTTTGTAGATTGTTAGAGGACTAATTAAGGCAAATCAAGAACTCAGTTCCAACAGAAAAACAAGGCCACATACACCCTGAGAACTACTCTTGGCCCCAAGAGGTGGATACAAAATACACCAGAGTCAGAAGGGAACCAAACTACAGAATGCTTTGTGCCCATGACAGAAAACTAAGTCCAGGAACTTAGCCAGTGGAGATAGATGCTCTTGGCATGCTGTGAAGTGATCTGGCTGGGAATTTCAATGGACATCACCAGCTTGAGCTCCTGTCATGGGCATAATGCTCTTTGGTGCCACATAAACAGATCCCTCCCAGGAAACTGTCAGCGACACCAACTAATAAACTCTACTTAAACATGGGCCATTTGGAAAGGCACAAGGAAAAGGTTTCTTGGAAAACAGTGAGCTGTATTTATATTTGATCCTGTGAGCCCAGATCTGCTCTGCAGATTCTGTTTCTGTTGATGCACAGTGCCGACGGTCCCTTTGCAAAAACGTCTTTCTAAACACACCTCAAAATTTACAATCTTTGTTCGGAAACTGCACTCAAAATGGAAGAAGTCCTGTGGGTGCCATTCCTCCAGATACTAGGACCTGCAGCCACCCAAATCTGTTTGCCCCTTTACCTTTGACATCTGACTTAGGTACACTTCAGCCCCAGGCTTTCCCAAGCCCTGTCAACAAAGACCCAGCAAAAAGGAAATGAGAAAGCAGAGGCTTCATAAAAACAGAGCTTCAGGTATGAAGAGCTGGCTGCGATGCCTTTTAGCACTGTGAGAAAAATTATACTGAAATTGCATGCAATTTAGTTATTTTTACAAAAGCAAAAAAGACGCACTTCATGTTTAGAGGGCGGCCTCCTGCTGATTTTGAAAACAGAGCCAAATGAGAACGCTGGACTCAGTGTCTTGTTCTCTGAAGTCACAAGAGAGTCCAAACACACTCACTGGGACTTGGCTTAAAGACAAGAGCCACTAAGAAGCCAAAGAGAGCTTCAGTAAAGACCGGCACAAAAACACCGCATCACCTAACAAGTTGCATTCACCTCCCCGACCCCAGAAAGTCACTACCCTGAAAGACTTCAGTTGTGCTCCCCAACTCAACAAAAAGCACATAAGTCACCCTTTGATAATCTGATTAAATTATAAGTATATAAAGCTTGGAGATCTCTGTGTATATGAAAGAAAAAGTAGCTGGGGCAAGAGTGATGAGAGGAGCCAGTAAGAGGAGGAGGGGGACAAAAAGGAAAAGGCAGCAGCAGAAACATAAAGGACTTCATAGTCTCAGGAGTTAGGTCACTGATAAAATAAAATCAACCACAGCTTTACCTAGGAGCCAGAGGTACCTTTTTAATAAGCAAAGCAGGGATGGGATCCTTCGAGTGACACACCCATACGAGCTTTTCTAGGCTAGGGCTTTTGGTCAGCCAAGGCAAGGCGGATAGCTGGTACCAGCCACTGAGAGCTCATGACAACAGCTACTGCCTCCAGACAGGAGGGAAAGGACAAGACCAAAGTCCAACCAAGCCAAGATTGGGACTGACTACTTGGCCTTTGAGAAAAAAAAAAACAAAAACAAAATTCAAACTGACACACTGGTTACTCTAGGTAGAAATTAAGAACTAAAATTTCTAAGGGAACAGGACATGGCTGTGCCTAGGAGGAGTTGCAGTGGCGGAGATCAAATTCAGGACCTTGTGCATATAACAATGTGTTATATCCCAATACGTATGCATGGGTGATATGGGTGAGCATGTGTTCTGCGATCTGGAGAGAGGGGGAGAAAGGGAGAGAAAGAGTTAGTTTTCGTTTGATTGAGGTTAGAAAGAAGATTATAGCACACACAGGACTTGGTGCCAGGTGGGCTACACACCTACAGGCACCAAAGAGAAACAGAACCGCCTGAGAAGCGGTGGCCCATCAACCTGTGCCCTGTGCAGGACCTGCATGATCTAACTCTGGCTCTGAGACCTCTTGTGGGCTATGTAGCCATCACGACAGTGTCAGTCTCAACTATGACCAGAAGGGTTACAAAGGGTTACATCCTTTCCTGCATGTCTCCTTCTTCTTGAACCAACAGGCTCTGACGAGCCGCCGAGTGACCCGGACAGGAAGACTTGGAAGGCGGATCATCTCTGGGGAAGAAGTCGGTCATGCATTCATTCCTACAGACGCTGTCAGTGAGGGAGACTCCCAACCACTGTGGAAGGGGCCTGAGATGAGAACATTTGGGCCTGAAAAAGGACAGGAGACGACTGCTCAAGCCTTTTGCATGCCGCTCTGCGGGACATGGACCACAGGAGAGAAGACAGGCATAAGAACGACAGAGTTGAACCAGATCACAGGATACCCAGCGTCACAACCTCCAGGCAGCTGGACCAGCTAATGACCACCTGGTTTGCAGCTGGGGTAGACAGGGACCTGAAAGGGGTTCACGGGCTTCCTAATGCTTCATACGGCATGTGAAAGACACTTCTTGCTGGAGAGGGTCATGTCCTGATCTTTCTCTTAATGAGCACAGGACGGGAAGTGCTGACAAAGTCCGTGTTTATGGAGCTGAAGCTGACAATCTGAAATATCTCGGTTTTATCGGGCCTTGGACGTCCCTTTTCTTGAAGACGTCCTTTCAAGTTCTTAAGAGCGAGTCCCTGGTGGAGAGGGAGGCTATGTTTCAAGATGTGTTCTCTCTCCTGCGAGGATTTCTAAGACAGAACCGTGTTCCTGTCAATGTCAGTGCATTACCTAATAATTTGTCCCTTTGTCATCAGCGGAGGATGAACTTCACAGGAGCACGTGTGTGGGAGGAAGCGGGCGGGGCGTGTGCGTGTGCATGTGCGTGGATGCTGGAGCAGCAGCATGACTAGAGGCCAAAGACAACACCAAAGGATTTTGAAATTCGTAAAGGAAGTCTAGCGCCCTGACACAAGCTGCTCACATACTTGGGGCGGGGGAGGCTAGCACATAATAAATGAAAGGAAGTGCCGAAGGTGGCGTGGAAGAAAGTCCTTCCAGCCTGGCCAGCAGAAAGGAGAGTGCTGCACTGGCAAGCAGGGGGCAGCCTGCTCCATTACACAGACCTGAGTAAGATGGCGGCTGGATGCAGTTTAGTTCGGGGCACCTCGCTAATAAAAAGGGAATTCTGAGTGGAGAGAACTACAGGGTGAAAGAGACCTTGAAGCGAAGGTTGGTGCACAGAGGGAAATCCTGCGACATGACGGCACAGTGCATCATGGGGAGGAGGGGGCCAGAGAAGGACCGCACAGAGGCTAGGATAAAATGGTGGGACCGGGGATCCCACAGCCTGGAGACACATGATCTCAGGCCTTCTGGACAAGGGAGTGTCTACAAGTGCCCATTTGTCGCTGTTACTCCCCAGAGTACACACCCACTGTGCGATGGGGTCAGACAAGATCAGGAGCCTTGCGGATCAAACTGTTAAAACTTCAACCAGGAGAGCAGCTACCTGGAAACACCTGGGAAGAGACGAGCCTTCCCAGGCCTGCAAGGGACAGACATTATCCTGGTCCCTGCTAATAGCACATCCCTGAATTGCCAACCATGGCAGGGGACGCTTTTCATAGAGACAAGAAACGTCATCTATCCCAGCGGGAAAAAACCCCTAAACGGAGGTCTGTGAGTGTGTCCTGTCATTCGGGAATGGCACTTCTGTTTTCAAAGAGAAGACAGCCAAGGAGCCATGGGACGATCCCAACGGAGCCGAGGAGCCTGGGGCTTTGGGGGGCTTAGTGGGACGGCTCCAAGAGGAAATGAAGCTGACGGAGAGAACTGAGCACGGAGCGCTTAGAGATTAGGAAATGTCTGCTCCGGCAGCACTAGGTAAGCCATGAATTAATCATGACTACCTGGAAAAGCAGGGAAAACAAAAAGTTGTACAAGAAGGTAAATGAAATTATAAAACTCTACAAGGCTCAGCTGTGATTAATATTTATAGAGTTATAATAATGAAAATACTGAATATTAATATCACCCCCAATTATTATTTCATCCTAATAGAAGGGCGAGAGAGGAGAGGAGGGGGTCCGTAGGGGGATGGGAGCACAGTGAGAAGGAACTGGGGTGAGGGGTGGCATCCGTTGGTCTATGTGTACAAACTGGCGTCCACCTATGGCAGTGTAAGCACACATGGGGGAATGTGAGGTGTGCTATCCACCTGTGGTATATCGGGGTGGGGGCAAGGATACATATCGGGAGAGTCTGTTGTTGTTCCCGGGGTATGTGCGAATACAGCATGTGTGTTTGAGTGTGTGTGTTGTATGTTAGCAGCATGTGCGTGAGTGTGTATGGGCAAAAGTGGGGGTATCCACCTGTTGGGGGCTGAGGGGCGCTCGTCTGCATGAGGTCTGGGTAAGCTTGTGTGCAGATGCACGGGTGGGCAGGTAGGGATGGGGTGGGAGCTACAGAACAGCGCACTGGGGAGTCTTGCAGCTCAGAACGCCAGGCAGTGTTCAAAATTCAAAATTCATCAAGAAATAGGAGCATGCTGAGAAACAGAGATACGTAAAAAGGATCAACATCTACAAGTTGAACCACTTCTCCCAGTCTGGTGAATGGGATGGGGGAAGGGTGTGGCATTTTTTTTCCCCCTAAGGTTTACGTAACTTTCCACTTCTGAAAACTATTCAAATGCCTACTTGATTTACAGCATCAAAATCAGCACTTCACAAAAGCTGAATGGCTGGGAAGCTGCTGCAGGAGATGAGGGATTAGCGGCCTAAAAGCTCACATGTGGTCACTTCATCTTAGGAAATGGAGAACAAAAACAAACAGACAAAACAACAAAACCAAACAAGTGAGTTCTAGGAAACACTGAGTCCAAGAGGTGGTACCATTGAGACATCCAAGAAACTGCTGGAATATATGTGGCCAGACCAGCGGGCTGAGTGAGGAGCAGGGGCATCCTGAGGAGCAAAGAAGCACCGAGAACCACGGACATGCATCGACAAGGGTCAAGAGAAGCATCTTCCTCCTCTCGCCTAGAGAGAAACAACCTGGAAGTCAAAGAAAGGGAGCTTCCCGAGGGAGTAGGCAACACTTCAAACTTCACAGAAAAGAACAGGAACCCCAGAAGGCCCTAGGCTCCCCACACGGGCTGGTTTAGTAACAAGAGTGAACAGGTGATAACATGTTGGGAACACACTAGAGATAAGCTACAAAGATTGTTTTTTTTTTTTTTTCTTTCAAAACTCATTAGGATTTCATTAGAGAGTAAGACTGAGATAGGCTTCATTTGATCGGTTTCTTCCTTTGCTTTTGAGACAGGGTCTCACCGTGTAGCCAAGGATGGCCTAGAACTTGTGAAGTTGCTGCCTCAGCCTCCCAGGTGCCGGGGTTACAAGCCTGTACCACCAGGCTTGTCTTGTTTGTTTGGAAAGAAGCACGTGATTATCTTGTACTACCACGTTAAGAGGGAGAGGTCCTGTTAGAAATGAGAGTTACATGGGGGAAAGAGAGACAGAATCTCCAGAGATGAGATGGTGGGAAGCCGAGAAACACAGCAAACCGCACAAGGCCACAATCTACAAGTAGCAGGAAGCCCAGAGGCCTGGACCAGCAGGACAATATGAGTCACATTCAGATACAGCCGTAACGGGTGCTAGTTTTAATGTTCTCTGCAGCTCAGTTCCGAAGTTGTGACTTAGGGGCCACAACACTAGTACTTGGCAAGGCCAGTGTGCAGCAGTAACAGAATCCGGAGTACACGCAAGAGGAACTCAGGGGTTGGTGGACAAGACACCTACGACTTCCCTGTGTTTGTGAACACAGGCCTAGCAAAAGGCAGTCCTTGAGAAAAAAAACACCAATCCATATTCCTCCCACCCAGAACACAACAGTAGGCCGAGGCACCGACGCCAGACACAAGGAGCAGCCACGCTGGGGAGGCTCTCGCAGAAGCCCACCAAGCCCTCCCTCCCCTGTACACTGCCATGTCTCACCTGGGTCAGTGGAGGGGCACCTGCGGATGGTGAAGATCTGGCCCAGGTCTTCGTCCTCCTCCGGAAGGCCCTTCTGCAGCCGCTGCAGCTTGCGCAGACTCTCGCTGCGCTGATGCTTCATGGAGCGTACGTGCTGGATGAGGTTGAGCTTGGCCTTGGTGGAGTAGTTGCACAGGACGCAGTGGTAATAGCAGCTCTCCCCCTCCACGCCGCTCTCGTGCTGCTGCAGGTGCTGCGGGGACAGAGGAGAGCAACACTCAAGGCACATGGAGGCACAAGCCGCTCCTGTACTGGCCACAGTGGGAGGTGTGTCAGCCAGGGGCCGTGGTGGGCCAGGATAGCCGACGCTAGGCTCCTTGCACTGCCTGTTTTCAGTTTCCCCAGCGTTCGAGGGTTAAATGACATGCTGAAGTATGTACACCTGTCTCTCCCACGTGGCCGGCCCCTCCCGGGGTAACTTTCCACGATGAGCCCTGTTAACGGTGCTCATCCACTTTTCTCAGCTACACGCAATTATAAAAGTTTCGCCCTTTCGCACGGCAGCGTGCACTGCTTTGTTTAGAGCAGAGGTGGGCAAACTGTGGCCTGAGAGCAAATCTGACCCGCTGTCTGTTCTCATCAATAAAGTTTTATTAGTGCACAGCTAGGGCCACTGACAGACTACAATCTCTAGACCTTTTTGAAGCCTCGGAGTTGAACAATAGTGACACAGAAGAATGACCTACAAAGACTAAAATATTATGATCTGGACCTTTACAGACAAAGCCTCCTCCTCCCCGCCCGGCCCAACCACCTTGCTTTAGGGACAGCCCGTGGTCAATCTGACAGCAAAGTCCCCTCCATCACTCACACAGAAACAAAGTACAGGTCTGGGCAGTTCCCTAATAAAAACAATCGTGGGATTTGTTGTTAATTTTTGTTTTTTTTGGGTTTTTTTTTTTTGTATTTAAAATGACGGAGCTGAGGATGCAGCCCAGTTGGTAGGTGGGTGCTTGCCCAGCATGTATGAATCTGTGAGATCAGAATTTAAGAGTACACAGCCATAATTCCAGTGTGGGAGGTAGGGGTAAGAGAGTCAGAAGTTCAAGGTCAACCTTGGCTACACAGTGGGTGTGGGGTTAAAGTAGGCTACATAAGGTTATCTGAAAAAAAAAATTTTAATTAAAAATTTTCTAGCTGGGCATGGTGGTACATACCTATAATCCTAGCGCCTGGTGGTTGAAAAACAGGACGATCATTAGTTCAAGGCCAGCCTAGTCAAAATAGTAAGCTCAGGCCTCAAAGCCAGAACAGCAGTATGGCAAGATCATATAGTCCATCACTGGTCAGTTGCACTGGTCCCAATGATGCTTTGTTTGGCAGACACCACATCAATTCCAGAACATGGAAGTCCAAGAGCCAACAGGAAGCAGAACACAGGCAGCTTAAAGCGTGGGCACAAGAACAGCAGGGGCCACAGAAACAGTCCACAGAGGCCAGACTTCTATGCCTGTGTGACTTAACGGTCACCCAAGAGCAAAAGTCACCAAGTTCTTGGACCTCTTGTGAGAAAGGGGTGGCTATTAACAGGGGTTTGACTTGCTCTTTGCATAAAAAGACATCTCTCATAGTCTAAAGGACTATTCTAATAGTCCCCATTCACTGTACATGAAGCAGGGCAAACAGTCCAAAGAGCTCAAGGGGCTGACCCAAGTAACTCAGCTACAGGCAAAGAAACAGCTACAGCCCATCTTGTCTCCTCTACACTGTACAGCCAGCATCACCGGGAATGAAGGAGTACAGGAGACTTCAAGGCCTCACATGCTCATGTGATTGGGGGCCGTTCCTCTTGCTCCACCTTCCCACATTCAACTCTGGTCACCAGAGCCTGGCCAGAGGAGCTTGAACAAGCACACAGCAAATGTCTTGGGATGGCTCTGTGGCAAAAGTCTCCCTCCTGACTCCAGAGGGCTTGTGCAATGCCCATGCCTTGACAGCGGTTTCTGATCTTGTAGGGACGGGAAGGGACACCTTCTTGTCCAGCTAGTAAGGCAAGGCACAGCAAAGCCAGAGCCCTCAGAACACCATGTGCTTCCAGAGACTGCAGATGATAGAATGGCCCTACGAGCACATGCACACCCTATCTGATGACACCGTCCTGGTGCTCATGTGGTCATGCATTCACATCTTACATCCACCAAGAGGATGAGGGAAACCCAAAAGGTTTGCACATAACCAGATGAAGAAATAGGAATATACCAATGAGGTACTATGGCAAATTCACTCGAGAGGCTGGTGGCCCTCCACCACAAGAACTAACTGAGGCTCTGCAAAGAACCTGAGCCAACCTGCAGAGCAAATGCAGAAGGCTTCACGGGCACCAAGTTGAGAACAGGTCCACAGTTTGACCCCCGTCCCATTCTCAAAAAATGGGAAAGTCAACTCTTTCCAAAGCAGTACTTGGAACAAAATGAAGCCCCTGCAAGTAACAGCTGCCCAGAGCAACTCCACAGTCAGGAGCCAGAAGAACCTGCACAGAAGTACAACTGACAATAAAAAATCTTCTGCAGATAAATTGTTGTGTGTGTTTTTCCCCCATTGTTTATCTTCAGGGTATACAACAAGACAATGTTTAGTGGGGTCCACACCCCAAGGAGGAGGAAGATCCAGAGAGGTCATTCTCCCCAGCTTCTTCTCTGGGCCTTGCAAAAATTCAATCTCCCAGGGGGATGGATCTTCCCGGGAATGAGGGTGTGGCTTGGGAGTGGGAGCGAGGAACACAGAAACTGCTCCTGGGTCAGAGACTAACAAAATAACACTTGTTAAAGAGACCATTAAAACCGAGGGACTAAAAGCTAAGAGAGAAAACAGTCAGGGCCCAGAGTGTCCCATTCCATAAGAGGTCTTGATGGCATCACCAACTAGCAAGATTTGTAAAAGTCCCAACTCCTAAACCTGAATGGTTTCCCCATGGAAGAGGACTTCCTTCCAGGAATGCATTGAGTTTGAAGCAAAGCACCTAAACATAGAGGTGAGGGTGCTATTCCAGATGGCTGGGGCTTCTAGTCTCTGAGCCAGAGGCGAAGACTAAGACCTAGAAAGAGTTGAACAGGAACTGAGATGTCGAACTGTCTTTTGTTCTCCAATCTGGGGGCTCTTGGATGGCCAGGCCACATAATTTCTGAACTGGGATAAACATCACACTGGGAGTTCTTTTAAAAAGTGTGTGTGGTGGTGGTGGGGGGCGGGGAGAGATAAATTTTAAAACCATTCTGCTCACAAGATCGCCGTGGTAAGGTGCAACCCGCAGAACTGCCACCAATTCTTTTGTCTGCCATTGGAGAGCCATTCTGGAAAGGAAATGGCCACCCATCACAAATCATAGAGGAAAGAATAAAAGGAAACAAGAAGACCTGAGCCACAGTCCCCTCTACTAATAATAGTACAGGGCGCAAGCAAGTGAGCATGAGGGTGGGCACGCGCACACACACACACACACACACACACACACATTCTCATTCTCTCTCTCTCTATTTCCAAATGTCCACTTTCCATTGTACAACATGGGGTTCCTGGCGCTTACCTGCATGTGACAACCCTGTCTTTATTCCTTGTTACTGGAGTCAACAAGGACCCAAGGCCTGTAGCAGACTCTTGATTTCTCCCTGAGCCCTGAATACCTCCAGTAACTCCCCAGCCGTGAGTGTGTCAACCCCCTTGGCCCAGCTGTTCAGATTCCGTCTTCCTCACAGAGGGGCACTGCCTCTCGCCAGAGTCCCACCCTGGGAACCTGCCTAATGCCAGACGGCAGGAGCGGGTGGGGCCGGTGGAGACAGAAGAGGACTCCGCGGGGCAAGTCAGGCCGCCAAGGACATGCCTTCCCAGCAGAAGAGCAGAGATGTTTTCATTTGGAGAAGGAGGGAGAATAATTTGTTCCTGACCCAGCTAATTAGAATACCCTCAATTGGGATCACAATGTATTTAATTAAATTCACTGTAATATATGAGGAATCCACCAAGGCACAAATCCCACTGGTACACTCAGTAACAGAGCAGCTACCAGCTACCTCTTTCAGCCTCCTTGCTCTCCTCGCCAGGCAGGAAATTTCTCTCCCACGCCAATCCTGAATTCCCCGACGGATGCTTCGTCTCTATCATGGAGTTCTCCCAATGGGGAGGAGGAACCCAAGTTCTGTTGTACTTCTTTCCATTTCCCTGCCTCCGTGTTCATCATTCCTCCGTGCCCTTCTCTGTCAGGGCACAAGTATGGTTCGCACAAAACAAAGCCTCAGCTTCGGCTGTGGTGAGTGAGGTGCCTGGCCCCTGGGACTCACAGGAAGACGGCTGTGGAGCCCAGTTGTTGGCGTTTGTTTGGGGGTTGAGTCTATGTATCTACAACACACGAGCCTACACACGCAGAAACACAGCGCACAACACCGGGGCCTTCACAACCGAGAATTCAGGCGATGACAGCAATGACGCAGAGGCTATGCCAGGTGCCAGGGGACAGGATCCTGTCAATTCTAATGTCACTGTATGACTATGCCGCCCAGACTCCGAAATCCAGCACATCCCAGAGAGACAGCACAGATAGCAAAGGACTACTAAAGAAGGGTGACCAACGAGAAAATAAAAAATAACAACAACAACAATAATAAAAATAATAATTATTATAATAATAGTCACACAGCTAAATGGCAAACAGTGGAACCCAGGTCTATCCAAACTTTCTGGGCCTAGTCGTCCTCTGTCTGCAGCTCTGAATGCCAGGAAGGTGGTCCTTTTGCCCTCCACGTCCGAGCCCTGTTTGTTAGGAAACTGTCTACAGGAGCTACCATGAGACCAAAACCCTATCCTATCAACGGGTGAACGGGTGGGTGGGTAGACGGATGGATGTTAACCCGAAAGAATGAATGATGGACGGGTAGGTGGGAGGACGGACGGCAAACTGCATGGGTAAATGCTGCAAAAGACGCGAAGGCAGAGCGGCTTACAGCAAGACTTCTATGAGGGAAGAGGTTACCCAGCGTGACCCACACTCAGAAACAGAAAAGGTCTATCTCTATCCCTGAGGTCTCTAAATGACAACTAAGCAGCAATGGAAGACCAGCTGGCCATCACGGCGAGCCACCGCGAATGGGAGTGGTACATGCCAGGCAGTTGGCATCCTATGCCGAGCATAAAGGGGGTGGCTCACTCACTGGTCAGAGTGGCATTCCTGTGTCTCCACCAGCTCATGGTTTCTTGCTCTCTCTTTCTCTCTCTCTGCTCTAAAATGCTCACCCCAGCTGTGTGGAACAGGGTATGCCTCATTTGGGGACACCTGAGAGCCCACACCTCTTTCCATGGCTTCCCTTTCTGACTTGGGTCAAGGAAGAGAGTCCTCCCCACAGTGAACAGATGCTTTTGACAAGGAGCCTGGCAATGGAATGTGAGTACAGCACTCCAGTTAGTATTTTAAGAAGGAAGGGAGAACGAGACCAGGCTGTGTGGCTGTGGGAGTCTATCCATTAATATGTTGTGCGCGCTCACCCCAGCCAAATATGGAAAGCCAAAGAGGGCTCGTTAGGAAATAATTCATCATGGGAAAAAAAATGTGCTCCTGTTACTTCTTTCCCAGGAAAATTAACCAACTTCTGTCAGAGAACATTGATTTCTATAAATCTGGAGAGGCCCCAACTACCACCTCCTCCTCAGCAAAAGGAAACTTCTAACATCTGGTTCTTCATGCATGGGATGTGAAATATTGATCAGGTTCGGTCACAGCTGCCACTTTAAAGAAAAAATGGGCAGAACACATTCACACATTCACACGCCCATGCGTGTGCGCGCATGCAGGTGCGCACAAACACACCGTCGTAGTACACACGATTCACAACAGGCAGGCCGTTGGGAGTAGCACCTGTTATTATCAATGCGCCCACACAGACCCTCTCGCCACACTTCAGAGTACATGGTGTGTAACTGTGTTTTGAGAGTAAGGGAAAAACGGCAAAGCTCTCTAGTGAGGGAGACAGCTTCTAGGCATCCATCCCAGTAAACCAGCTAAGTGAGGGACCACCGCACGTCTCTTGCTCAGTGAAGAACAATCCCCATGGGGGACGTTCTGGCTGACTCCAGTCACCTGCTGGGTCCTGGTAAAGATGTGTGTGTGTTGGACTTCTCTCCATCCACGAAGCTGCAAGAGAGGGCTCTGACGGAACAGCCCCCTGGGGTTACACACCAAGGTTCTTGGGGGCTGGGGTACAGTAGTTAAACCTCACCAGCAAATCAGAGGAGGAGGATCCTGAGTTAGGCTGCAAATTCCCCAACATGGAAAGAGGAAGGAAGCCAAGATGGGTGCACTGGCGCCCTGGGAGGCTCAGAGCACCCGACTCCTGTCCAGCACTGAGAGGGTCACGTGACCGTCCTTGCATCAGCAGGCACAGGACAGGATTCCAAGTGCGTGCCGTGGGCAGCTGGGAGCTGATCTGAAAGACCTTTCTACAAGAGGCTCCCCAAAGCCCAGGCACTCACCTTGAGCGCCTATAAAAAGAATCCCTTTCAGATGCGCTGCATCCAGGGGCGAGGGCAGTTAATTTTTTTTTAATCAGTGAGGTTGAGTTGGTTTCAGACTGAATGTCACATTTCCGGCATGATGCGTGAAAGGTCGACCTAAATACATACATATTTTCTGTTTAATCTTGGCTTTTCATCCACTAGTGCCCTCGTCCTTGGCACATGCTAATTTAGCCCCATTTCACCGTAGGAGCCCTGCAGACACCGCAAGATATGATTTATAAGAAAAGAAAAAAAAAAACAAAAGGAAGTAAAAATGGTTCCGAGATCAATCGTTTGGGTGGCTCTGCCCTATTTTCCGGTTTCTAGGCCAGGCTCCTCACGTCCCAGAACAAGTCACCTGGGCGCTCACTCTCTGCCTCCGAACTCCAGGATCTGGGCTGAGGTTCCCGACTCTGTCTCCTACGTGAGCACTACTCGGTCCTTAAATCTCAGTACTGGCAGCCTTGTGCCAGACGCCAAAGCCTAAGAGGAAAAGAACTACCGAGATCTGAAACCCTGTGCGGACTGTCGGCCTGTGCTTGGACTCTTTCTAGGGAAAGACTACAAACGTGGATGTATGGGCGAGGTTGGTGCCTTAGCACCCTGAGGAAAATTCTCACCACCCTTCAGAAAACGCCCATGGCCCCAGGCCCGGGAACTCAAATCTTCACCAAGACAGCATTCTGACAGCGGTACCCTTCTCCGTTCGCTGAGATGGTTGCCTGCCTTGGTGTTACTCTCCAGCCCTCACAGATAGAAGTTGTCACACAAAAACAAGGATGATGATACATTCCGCTCCTCATCAATCCACTGCCAACAATGCTGGCCCAGGACGCACCATGGCTGACCACCGGCCCAGCACGAGACTCTCATTGTGAGTCCGCTGGCTACACTAAAGGTCAAGTCACACCTCCTCCATCTCCTCAGTACCAGAACTCCCTTATCCCTCGGCTGAGAGGACTTGATAGTGTGTTGTACATAAAATGTTTATTCACTATACCTGTTATGCAGTCAGCTTTCCTAATAATTAAGGCTACTATCATTTGCAATGCTTTTCAAATTAGTTGATCTCTGGGGTTAAGAAAGGAAACAGCTCATTTAACATTTCTCTCAGTACAACCAACCCCGCACCTTCCCAGATCCTAAAGGGGAGGCCAGTGTCAACACTACAGAAACTGTAATAGACAGAATTTATGCTGGGAGATCCTGAACACATGTGCATCCACCTTCCTCCTCATAAAAAGATGCTCCGTGTCTACTGGAAGTAATTTACCTGGATGCCCTGCAGCTCGGGTAGGCAGTCCACACACCTTGCCACAAAACGATGTGTTTACCCACTCTTTGGTCTACTGGGACGCTGACAGAATGAAAATCAGGGGCCACGTTCTTAATCAAGCCTGTCAACGCCCCAGGTGAGGACAGGGAGAAAGTGATGGATAACGTGGCTGGGAGACACTTCCCTCATCCCCAAGTGCACTCTGACGAGTTTGCTTATCTGCATCTCCAACTCCGTGAGAATCCACATGGCGGGGAGGGGGCCTGTTTGGTGGCCCAAATAGGTGTTATCACTTCGTCTGTAAAATGGAGATATTCACACTTGCCATGCCTCCGCAGAAGCCATTTACGGAACCATGGTGAGAAACCATGAGTGGAAAAACGGGGAAGGACTGCCTATCTGGCACTGCCACGATCAGACTGTGAACCCAGATCCTGCCTCATCATATCTGGCAGGTGGGTGCCACACCACAGACCCAGATGTTTGTGATGCAACGGGTGTTGTTGCTCAGTGGCTTTCCAGCTTGGCCTCCATCGGGAGCACCTGCAGGGCAGGCGTGGCTGTCATTCCTTATCAGGTCCCTTACAGCACCTCCTAATTCGGCAGGAATTTATAATCTTGTGTGTGTGTGCGTGTGCGTGTGCGTGTGTGTGCGCACGTGCGCTCGCATTGGGGCTGAGGCTATGGCTTGGACAGCAATCACAGAGAAAAGAAGCCGAGGCTAGGAAACAGAGACAATCCCACAGGAGGCAGGAAAACTTCAAGGCTTCCTTCTAACCTCTGCACTTGCCGTTTTCCTAGAGAGCATTTCGGATTCCCACAAGGTATACCCAAGAAATCATCCAAGACTTGCACACAACAGTTCCCCTCTTTGATGGACAACTTCACTGGGAAGTAGCTGCCCGCTACTTCAGATACTTCGTAAAAGTCACAATGGGCTCTGCTCATCTTCCTCTTGCTTTCGGCACCTGTAGTCGGAACGTCCTGGGGCTGTGGAAGGGAGCGTGGCTGGTGACAGCTAAGTGAAAAAGGTTGCTTTTCCTCCCTCCTCTGCTCTGCATCCTGCTAGGTCCACCTGCCCAGACGCCCTCTGGAACTGAGTCCACAGTAACTCTCAACCAAACAGGGAAAACAGGAAAACAGTCTAGAAGATTCCTCCCATACTCTCGAACTTTCCAGTTGCTGTTGCAGAGAGCATGAATTTGGTATTGCAAACTCAGGGTCACTTTCCAAACACCCAGGTCCTTGCTGCCAGGTACACGGATACAGAACCACTGACATCTTCATGAGGGGTGTGTGAATTTTTTTTTTTTTTGGATTTAATTTCTCCCTTGAAAGGGAAAAATGGGACCGGGACAGAAAGAAACTAACAGATTTGGTAGGGATCCTCCTGTCCGCTGTTGACAGCCCACCTTTTCTCCTCAAAGACTACAGGTTTTGCCAAAGACTGAAGGGAAGAGGAAGGGGGACAAGGGAGCAACAAGGTAAAGAAAACTTATTTGGCGGAAATAGAGCTGAGTGGCCGCCAAGAGAACGAGACATAGCCATCCGCAGGCTAGATGCCCATGCGAGAGGGACCGTTTCATGAACCATGACATGGCTGGTTTCTCCGTCCTGCTTTCTGCTCCCCAACCCCCATAAATAACCCAGACAAACACCATGTTCGCCGAGCACCCCCCACACCTTAAGTCTCATTAAAAGCCGATACCGCTGGCCTCAAGATGGAGAGCTCAGCATGGATTTTACTGAACGTTAAATCAACCAGCGAGCGCAGCCAGCAAACTCTGTGGCACTTTAACTTTAAATAATGCAATAATTATTGAATTTCCTTTTTATAACTGAAGTGCTGGAATGTAAACAATGGGGCTGTAATTGCAGGAAGGGGGGATCAATAGAGGCAATCGTTTTCAGCCATGTTAATTGTAAATACAATTGCTCCAAGATGTCAGCCTTGTTCTTGTTGCTTCCAGAATCATCCTAACGGATGACAGAGTCCAACTTTCCCATTACAGCTGTTCGTTCCTTTAAGAGGTTCTCAATCAGGTCTGATCAATCTGTCAAGATAATGCATGGAGTAAGTAAGACTCTTCCAAACACAAGCTCCCAATCAATAGCCGGGACCAGCCTAATGAGGTGGGGCTAAGGCCCGGAGGGAGGTAGCGGGGCCCCCAGCTTGTGCCTAGGTTTGGCAGCCCAGCTTCCTAGCATGGTCCTGATAAACAGACCAGCCCTTAATGAGGACATTAGCTATGCATGCTTCAGCAAGCAGCAAGGCACCCGTCCCTTGGGACAGACGGACAGAGAGCAAAATAGATTAACAGAAAACAATATGGTGCCAAATTAGGTCTAACTGAAGACTTTTCCCTCCTTCTCCCGCTTCCCTTAATTGTCCAGCAGAGTGGAGGGCACTGATTAATCACTTCACTGGGCATGGCCTCAAAGACGGGGCCATCTCCTGGGCAAGAGGAATCTCTGGGAGTCTTCCCTTGACTGAGCTGTCCCTCGTTTCCTCAGCAGCGTGTACAGGTCTCACGGAAGGACCTCGGTACCATTCAGTAGGAACACAAGGCAAAACTGAACCCTGCAGTGTGACCGACCGCCACCCCTTGAGGCTGAGACCCAGCTTTGGTGTTTGTTCACAAGGGCTGTTTGCTCCTCAGGGATAAAGAGGCGAGAAGCTGGGAGTGTTGAAAGCCATGGCTTGGGGCCCAGCATCACACAAAGTGCATGAACACTGGAGGAGCCTGAACTTTCACAACGATGAGGAGGGGGGTGACCCGGGGTCTGAAGCGGTCCTGTTCCAGTCCTTGAGAAGGAGCCATTAAAGGGAGGTCCCACCAGGAACTCAGCAATTTCCTTGCCCAAGGATGCTTAGCTTTTGGCAAACATTATCCAAGAGCGGCCATGACTGCCAGCACCAACACTTCTAGGAAACCTTGGACTTGGAGACTCTTAGGCTCTGTCCAAGTCAACAGAAATTCTAAAGGTGGGACCTGGAAGCATGGGTTTCAGCCAAGCCTTCCAGGTGACTCTTATGAAGTTTGTCTGGTGCCCACTGTCTTAGACGGTGGGTCACGGAAGGCGGGCTTCGAATACAGAGAGGACCTTCTGTGCGTTTGTGTGGTGGCCAACTGATTGCCCGTTAGAAACTGTTCAGTGCCCAAGATCCATCTGGAAGGGTATATGTGCACTGAGATTGGGCTCAGGGTAAAAACTACTCAGGCTAGCCCACAACCTGCTATAAAATTCAAAGTCCCTGGGAAAAAACAAAACCAAAAGAATATGCACTATCCTATATCAAAGTTTCCATTCATGAAATGAAGATCATGAAATTGGTCATACTACTGAATTCCAAGTGTTGACAGGCTCATCTTCTGATTGAAAACAATGCACAGGGTCTTTTGAAGGGAGTCTGGACGTACTCAGATGTAAAGAAGTATTCCTTTGGAATGGCCAGCCCTGTGCCCTTTACAGAGGTCCAGCAGCCTCTCCTTTAGGACCAGCAGTCCTTCTCTCCGCGCCTCCTCATCCTCCCCTGAACAGCAGCTCTCGAGCTGGGTCCAGGTCCTATCTTTCTGTTCTCTCCTATCAGCACAGCTCCAGATCCATGGCGGGTCCTTAAACCCTGGTGGTTGATGATCTGCATGAATGAGGAAAATCCTCTCCCGCACCATCTGACTCTAGGTCTTTGGCGTGCCTGTCAAGACCTATCTAATGGAGTCTGAATGCCCTGATCCTTTTGGCTCAGGTTTCAGCCTTCCACATCCCATAAAAGCAGACCTATGGTAGTTTCCCCTGCACTCACCAATCTGATCTTTCTGGTTTGGGCACCTTTTCCTGGCTGGATGCCCTCCCAGGTACTTCCTTCACATGCTAAAATGCCACAGGAATCAAAAGGCAGGTGACAACAACAGCATCCTCCGGAGTTCCTTCCCCATCACAGCTGAGCAATTTTTTGTCTCTTTCCCTCCAGGTCCTGGGGCTAAAGGCAATCCCTGTTAGTATCCCCTATACATCATCTCCTTTGAACCTCACTGCACCCTTCTCCTCTATACCCTCCTCACTGAGCTGAAGGTTGGGGATGGAAGAAAATAAATGTTTGCTAAGATTTACTACTTGTTTAAAAACTATTTTAAGGCAGGAGATAATGGCTTTCAATGGCTGTACCTAGTGACCCAATTTTCTTAGTATACAAATCACAAGAGAGTGTCAGTGGCCCCCTCCCCCTTCTTAGTATACAAATCACAGAATGTCCCAGCTAAAGGACATCTGAGCGGTCACAGATGTCCCACCCTTCCATCTCTTCTACATATACCTAGCTGTATTTTTTCTTTGGATTGCCCTGTTTTCTGGTCGCCATGCTCTCTTGTTAATGGGATAGCAGGTGCAAGATCTGGATACTGAACATGGAAAAGAGCACCGAAGATGGCAAGAGAGAGAGAGAACAGCCTCCTGTTCTCATGCCTTCTCATGCCGGGGAGCCACTCAAGTTGTGGGAGCCCTGAGCAGCTATGGGCAGAGCCCACCGCACCTCTACAGCAAAGAATCCTTCCATCCATCTATCAGCAGCAAACCTGAAAGAGCTACCAAGGCCAAAGGAGCACCGTGATGCTGCTCAGGGACACAGAGGACACAGTGCACAAGGTGAGCACCTCAGCTCCCCGGTTCTCATGGGAAGAGCCCTTCTTCTTCACAAAGGTACCATTTCCAAACAACATAACTTTGCCATCCTCATATCTGACTGTGGCTGGGGCCTGGTCTGACCCTCCCCACTGAGTCTCTCAACTCCCTTGAAATGCCTTGGTGCCTTGCCTTCTTTGATTTCCAAATTCCAGGGCCTGTGAGGGGCAGAGGGATACTCCCCACAGGGGCTCGGAGATCCACAACTGCAGTGTGTATATTTCCCATCTCAGCTATATCTCCATCCTTCTGCCTGGCTGGCCAGCCCAAACTGTCCCCTTCTGGGAGATGCCCACACAACTTGGACCTAAGCCCCTGACACAGGATTCTGTTCAAGTCATCAGCGGAATAAGGCCAAAGACAAAGTTGCCAGCAAAACATTCTTAAACTTATTTTTAACATTTTTATTTCTGTGTATGTGAATAGATATGCCCATGGAGGCCGGAAGAGGGTAGAGTGGAACTGGGGTTACGGGTGCTTGTGAGCCATCTGATGTGGGTGCTTGGGTCTGAACCTGTGTCCTCTGAAAGAGCAGCAAGAGCTGCTGAACCACTGAGCCATCTCTCCAGCCCCAGGAAACTTACTTCTAAGTGTGATACACAGGAAGGCTTTGCAGCAATTAGTCCAGCACTAATCCAAACATCCTCTCCTCAGAGACATGCCCTCAGTGTTCTAACAGGCAAAGAAATACGGATAGGCCAGGGAAGGCCATGGGAACCTGCTGGGAGCAGGGGCAGCTCATCTACTCCACTTCGGGCACAGTCCACAAACCCTACTGAAATGTAACACAAGCAGTTCCCGTCACTGAAGTGCAAACTCACTGGAGCAAGATAGGAGTAAAGTCTGTAGGGGGAAAAGGGAAGGGAAGGAAGATGGGGCCCGGAAACAGACACCCAAGACCCCAGCAGCGGCAAAGCACCAGAAAGCTACAGCATATCGGCCATGTCTGACATCCTACGTGAAAGGGGCACGGGGACATGTGGACTAAGCCTGGCTGTGCTCCTTTCCTGGACCACGTCAGTAAGATGGTGCCAATCTAAAACTGCCATCTTTCTGAAATCTCTCAGGTTAGTGGCATTTTAAAGATTTAAGTCTTAAAACCTTCCAATCGTAGAGCCAAGGGCCTTTGCAGTTACAATAACCAAAGGCCAGGCGACCCAACATCCAGTCTCAACTTTTGGCCACCGAGATATTTTTGTTTGTTTGTTTTGTTTTGTTTTGGGACAGCATCTTACTCAGTATCCCAGGCTGGCCTCAGAACTCACAACAATCCTCCTGTCTGAGTTTCCCAAGTACTGGTCACATTTTTAAGCGATCATTCTTCCAGCTTTAACTTATTCATCCCCCTTTTATCTCTTTTTTTCTATTACCTCACACTTTTGACCACTCAAGAGAGAAAAGTTATTTTCTTGTTCTTTCTGTATATGGTGTGTGCTAGCCTGTGCAGTTACTCCTGTGCATGCGTCTACTTTCGGCACATCCTAACACAACTGTCCCTTGTATGCATCTCCTTTCTATCTACAGAGTGCCCTTCCCTTCTGGATTCTAAGCCTTGAAGGCTCCACCCACTTCCTCTCCCTGTCATTCAGGATCTATGTCTCTGCTTTGTGCCTGTAGTTCCCACGGAAGGCCTCTAAAGGCAGGAGCTATGCATCCTACTCTGAACTCAGCATCCATAACCCAGATAATCTAACAGCGAGAACACGGGGGAGAGAAGACCAAGTGGTGTCTTCCACTGTAAGCAGACGACCAGCAACACCACATGCCAGGAGGCGGGAGGAAGAAAGTCAGTGTGGAGGTACTTCATGAGTGCTAAAAGCAAACTAAAATCCGAGGTCAGGTGGTGACCGGTGTGAACAGGAAGCTGGAGGCTCGGAAAGCCTACCCTGCCATCTGATTTCACGGGGAGCCAGGGTCTACATGGCGACCAATTAATTGCTTGATCACACATTCACTTACCTTGGCGATTAAATCATTGGGCTGTCAGGGAAGAACCTGTTAGGCGGACCAGCTTGCCTCTGGGTGTGAGCCCTGCAGGTACCAGCTGCATGCCCCAGGGCCACCGTGACTCATGAGATGACACGAATGGCCAGTGGGCTTTGCTATCAAATGACCTTCAGTGAGTCACTGTCCCATCCCATTTCAGCAGTGAAGCCAGATGGCAGTACTTAGAGCCCACCTCACGGTGTTACCACGACGATGGACCTTGTCTAGTGATGACCAGGGAACACTTTGTCTTCAGACAGGGCTGTATCACTTACTGTTTAGAATAACAGCCGCAGCTTCGGGGTGAGAAAGCATTCCGATTTTAGCGAAACCAAAGGCCGCACGCACACACCCACTAATGAGCAGAGTCCTCCCCACAGCAAGGCTGGAAACTCCTCGCTCTCGGGAGTAAAAAGCGACCGACCAGGGGTGCAGCAGCATGAGGCCGAGGCAGGGAGGGGCTGCTGCATTCAACAGCTCCTAAGCCAAGTCTTCAGATCATGGGAATGAGCCAGAGAGCCAGCCACGCTGACAACAGAGGCATTCTAAGGACGCTGTGACGGGGATAATGTCTAACTCCACACTTTCCCCAGAATGCCGGTAAAACAAGCCTCTAAACCAGTGGGTCCCACCCTTCCTAATGCTGCAACCCTTTAATACAGTTCCTGGTGCTGTGGTAACCCCAACCATAAAGTTATTTCGTTGCTACTTCATAACTGTAGTTTTGCTATTGTTATGAATCGTAATGTAAATATCTGATATGCAGGATATCTGATATACGACCCCTGTAAAAGGGTCATCTGACCCCCACCCCAAGGGTCGTGACCCACAGGTTGAGAACCACTGCTCTAAGAAGGCTCATTTCTACCTTTCAGACCAGAGCTCAGGCGACTTTGCGAACACCTAGAGGACAAACACCTTGGAAGTTGAGGCTATCACATCTCTGTCACAGTCACCCAGTTTCTGGCACTGTAAAAAGCAGTGGTGAACTGTAATGAGAAGATGAAGGGTGGCGGTGTGCCAATAAAACTTTATGTATAAAAGACAACTGGCTAGCTGGCTTTCCCTCCTCTCTTGGTAGTATATTGATCCTGATCTGAAACTGAAAATTTGGCCCAGTCACATGAAAACCCACAAGCCTGGTCTCAAAGAAGATGGAATGCCGCCGATCTACAAGCCTTTGTTTGCTGCCCACGCGTGCACACACGCAATCACGCACAAACACGCGCACAGGCTGGAAAACTTTGTATAAAAATAAGCTGTTTGGAACTGAAAGTCAACACCTAGCCAAGGGTCATTTAACTCTGAATGGCGAAATGAATTAAGAATAATTAAACACCATCCCTCGTTTCCGCTGTAAGACTTCTGTGTAAATGTGCCCTGGGTCATGTGATCCTCGGGTTTTGCATATTCTTCTATAATCAAGAGTAAGCAACACTTTGGGGGGGGGGGGAATGAAGACCGGATGTTTACTCTGAGCTGAGCAACAGCTGAAAACGCAGGATGCAGACGTCGCTGATGTTCTCCAGGAGCTGAGAGCAGCTCGGGTTTTGCATGGCCGAGGGAACACAGGTGGACCGTGACACCCGCCAAGCCTGTGTCTCTCGCTACACACCATGAGGGTACCCCCTAAGCATCCACTGAAAAGCAGAAGGCTAAGGATCTTGAAAGCCAAGAAGGAGCGGTCTCAAAGTCTGGACTTGGAAAAGAAATCGCATAAACATCTCAATAACACGGCCACACTTGTCTCCAGCCCTATATGGATTTCAAAGGGTTTGTCCATTATTCCACACTGTGGCTGATTCTTGGGGAGCAGAGAGAGGCCCAATGATATCCCCGAGCCCCAAGTGTCAGCGATGTGACTCTGCATGTTAAGGGATTTTAATTACTCGTGTAGGTTTTAAAACCTGTCAGCTTCCTATGCAATCATTTTGTCTGCCTCAAAAAGAACACAAGAGCAGAAAAGAGGGGAAAGAAGGCAGGAATGAAGAAAGGGGGCAGAAGGAAGGCTCCACATCCCCCCAGTTACCCATTTCAAACCCTGGGGCCCCTGTAGGCACTGAGTATGTATGTAGCCCTGCATTGCGTCATACGTGAGGCTGACAAATGGGGCCATGGAACTCAAGCCTGTGGTTCTGGTCCTGGTTCAGCACCTGTCACATGACACTGTCTTACGCTGGGTGTGGTCCAGCATAGGATCACCCTGAAAACCACCGCGTTTCCGCTTCACCTGCGCACTGCCAAACACAAGGCTTAAAATGCTAAAGCCTCACTAGGCTCCCGTGGCAAGGGAATTACCGGCCAACGTGGCTTCCTAGGGGAAGCCAACTTAATTCTGCCTCAAGAGTTAATATTTGTTAATTGGTAGAAAAATGGTAAAATTAATGAGGACATTAACATAGCTATTTAAAAATAGCTTCATGTTTCCCCCCATTGTACCGCACGGAACTCTCAGGAAGTAATTGAGGGAAAAGGGCACTGTCAATTCTCAATTATCTGCATGAATGAAGTGCTCAGTGACACGGATAATCCAAGTCATTTACATTTGGATTTAGAAAGTAACATCTTTTTCCTTCGGAAAACTTACCTTCCTAATTACAGGTCCTTTGGATACCATGTTGCAATCGGTTTACCCTCTCCACCTGAGGAGAAAGTCCCTGGAGCGGGTAGGCAAAAGGCCTCAGACCCACACAGACCCAAGCAGATGAGGAACCAGCAGCCTCGGTGGCCAAGAGTCACCACCTAACCACGTGTGACTATTTAAACTTCCAGCATGCCGAATAATACCATTAATACCATTTAAAGTTTCGGTCCTCAGTTATGGTGGTCAAGGGCTCCAAGTGGCTAGGGGCTACCACATTGGATGCAGCGGGCTTCCATGGCCCCAGGAGTTCCAGCAAGCAGTGCTCAGGTCTAGAACAACAATAATCTCTGGTTACCTGGATTGAACTGAAAGCTGGGAGGGGGCGGGGCAAAGCCAAAGACACTGTGCCACCACTCCAACCGAAACAAAAGGGAATTGTGACACTGGACGTTCTCAGCCAGTTTAATTTCGAGTCTGGTAATGGAGGCGCTGTCTGGGGAATAACACGAAAAATAAGCATTCCGCTCTAAGTAAAATGGGCTTTTTAATTAACAAAGCAAAAAAAAAAAAAAAAAAAAGAGTGGGAAAACGTGAGGTGGGAAGGCCTGGCTTTAAGCAAACATTGGCCCCAGGGGCCTGCCCCTCGTGTGGCCACGACGCTGGACACTGGCTGCAGGACAGCCAAGGGGAGAGCCCCACCCTGCCAAGGCTTCACTCGGGTAGCTGCCCGCTCAGGTGCCACGGGGAGCAGCGTCAGGCCCAGTGTCACTTAACATCCTCATTAATTATCTTGAAAGGAGAGGGTTAGTAAACAGCAAGTTAATTAAATTCTCAGATGATGCTAATTTGGGAGGCTTTCAAAAGACTGGCAAGGGCAGAGGCAATATAAAAGGGACCTGGACGGGTTAGGAATATGAGTGGAAAATAAAATTAAACACAGCTAAACAAATGACACTTTAAAGAAATCTTATGGAAGAGCCGAGCGGGTCTAAAACGACGCTTTGGGGGGTGGGGGGTGAAGGTGGGCATGGTGGGGGGCTGGGGGAGCTGCACAATCATTGGAGCTTCTAAGGCCAGCAATCAGAATGGGAGGAAAAGGGCCTTTAAAAACATTTAATAAAAACATTAACGTGCCTGCCTTTGGAAGGAAGTCCATCCAGGGGGGCCACCAACATTTAACAGCTCACTGTCCCTGGGAGGTAGTCAAAGTGGCATCCACTTGAAGTTCCGGCTTTAAACCCATTTTGAGCGTTTTGAGAACCAGCATGTACCCTGAGGTTTCGTTTCTTTGCTTTTAACTTTTCAGTTTGTAATCAGTTTGTATTCACGGCAGAAGAGTCACGGGGTAGTTCCAGGTCCCCAAACACCCTTCACACAGCTTCCTCTGGTGGCAACACCACCCATCCGGACACCTAGGCCATTTGTCAGTATGAGGGAGACCGGTACCTGACGCTACTGAGCCTCAGGCTGCTCAGGCTCTCCACTCTCACGGGCGATCTGGGATCTGAATCAGGACTCCACATGGCACTGGGCTGTCGAGTGCCCCTGAATTCCACGCCCTGGATACTTCAGAAGAGCGTTGGTCACATGCCCTGCCTATGGTCTCTCAGGTGCTTACTCTTCCTAGTCAATTTGCACCGAGAAGGCTAATAGTGCATCTGTGTGTGGGAAGGCCATTAGATCCCTAGGGCTCTGACTTAACCAGTGGATTCATCCTCTGGCAGACATAAGATAGGATAGCACTTCCAGGAAGCGGTGCTGTGTAGGTTCCTGTGAGCACGGGATACGGGCTACGTGTTACTCTGGATTCTTTCCCCCATGACTCTTTTCTCTGCTTCCCTTCTCCCCAGGAAGATGCTCTCCCTCCACATCTGCCACGATGTTCTGCCTCACACCAGAACCAGAAACATGGAGCCGAGTGACCTCATCCGACCCCTCAGGAACCACAGGACAAACTATGCAGGTTCCTCTCTCGGTGTGCTTCTGTCCCACATTTGGTGATAAGGAGAGTATCCAATACAACATCCCATCATAAGGAAGAAGGCAAGACAACCTCCATCACCCGGTGGAGATGACATCAGCCCAGCCTCTCTACACCCGGGCCAGTCACTCCTCTGCAGGCCTTTCCCACTAAGTTCTTCCCAGGCTTCTGGGGCTGAGAGGAGTGAAACTCCACACTGATGGTATTAAAGTAGAAAGCAAAAACATCTTGTAACAGAAGTAAGCGTCTCTCTGCACTAACATCTCACCGCAAAGTCTACCTAAAAGACCGGAGTTTGCTGTCTCCGTTATGAACACGTGGGTTGTCAAGTTCTCGCACCAGCAAGGGTCCCGTGAGCACACAAAACACTACGTCGCTGAACCTATAGCAGCCTACTGGATGTGATGTTCCAGCATTAGGATGATGCGCCCCCGACAACAAGCGGGAAGATGCGGCAGAAAGCGTGAGTCGCTGGTTCGTGTTGGCGCTGGTGTGAAGGGACAGGGCAGGCTCAAACTCAGGTTGTTTTGCTCTCCTGCAGGGGTTCTCAACCTTCCTAAAGCTGCGACCGTTTAACATACTTCCTCATGCTGTGCTGACCCCTGACCCCGACCATACTGTTATTTTGTTGCCTCTGTAACTTTGCTACTGTTATGAATCCTAAGTATCTGATATACAGGATATTCTACCCCCCAAGTAGGTCTAGAGATGATGCTTGCTGCCCCAAGAGTTGTCTGCTCCCCTGCACCTCCATATTCAACTCCAAAATTTCAAGGAGACTTACACCTGTAATACCAGCATGCGGGAGGCTAAGGCAGGAGAACTGCATAGCCAAGGCCATTCTGGGCTGCACAGGGAGCACCAGTGTAGCCTGGGCTAAGAAGTGACACCCTGTCTCAAAACAAGACAAAACACAACCAAACAAACATAAAAAAAGCTCAAGGCCATCAAAATGGAGCAGTGCATAGCCAAGTGGCAATAACTAAAGGCTAAGGCAAGCTCACAAAGCAGAGACACTCTGGTGAGTTACAACAGAGGGCAGCCCTCTGGTAGCTCAGAGAGCTGAGCTGAGAACTTTCCAGCCACAGGTGCGAGCGATGCTCAAAGGTCACAGCGTTCGTTGCTACTGCCTCTGACCGTGTGACACGGGGACAAGCCTCACCAATCATACTGACCTCTACCAGTCTGAGCGGCCACTGGAGCGGTCACAGTAGGAAGGCACACAGGTCTGCAAAAGTGACCAACAGCCAGCAAGAGGGCAGAACCTGGCAGGGACCCTGAGATCTGTAACCTATAAACACTGTTACGCTAGCTTGTTTAATTCCAACGGTTCAGTGTTTGGTCATCCAAAAACAAACAGAAAATAAACCACTTCCAGAAAACAAGCGGGAAACAGATGTGAGGGTGAGAACGGCCATGTTCACCTACACAGTCCATGCTACTCCGTGCCAGTACTGACCTTCCCCGCCATTCTTTGCCATGGAGAGGAGGTGACCAGGAGGACGGCACTCGTCCGGAACCAGATCACATGCGTTCCTCAAACCCCATGTTGACATGGATCTGGACCTGAGCAGAGGAGACCTCCTGTGAACACACAGTACAACTAAGCACAAGAAATAGGGGCGGCTCTCAGCAGTCAACAGAGCAGGTGTAACCATTCCAAATCGGCAAGTGTTGGAGGCTAGCCCAAAACTATCCAGTAAGCTAGACAGTAACAGGGAAACCTCTTCTCAAGACAGAACCTCAGAGGGAACTTTAAAGGACACATAGGCTCCGATATACTCTAAAAATCAAAAGCACTGAGGACACTGACATAACAACACAACTGGAAAATACCACATGAGGTATCACTGTCACTCCACGGGTGCACTACCAATACCATGTGACGTTAACGAGACACGCGTGAGACAAATCAATTTCATGCTTAGACCTGGGTCCCATCGCAAGCTATTTCGATATGTATATGCAAACATTCCAAGAAGAATTCCCAAACTGCCAACATGTCTGGCTCCCAAGCATTCTGGATACAGGATACTTCTCGGGGCACCCATCCTGTCGAGAAGGGCTACAACAGCAGTGAGTCTGCAGGGCACGTTGTGTGCCAACCACAGTTCTAAGGATTCGGTACCCTGGAGCTGACAGTTAGCAATCACCAAGGACCAATGGCGCGTTCTCCTCGCTTCCCCCAGCCAGCACTTTCAATGTTTGACTGAATCCTGGGCAAGAAGAGCAGCAGTGAGAAGCAGCACGGTTTCTGATTTTTCAAGGCCACTGGAACCCGTACACTGTGGCCAGGACAATGAGGCAAAAAACCAATCCCCAGGCAGATGTTGGCAAGTTCTTGGAACAGGTAGCCAGGAATGATGAGAAGAGAGCTGTGCTCACCGAGCACAGAAGGTGGGGCCGGCCGCCTTTGCCCCGACTCTTCATCTCCCCATTGCCACCCAAGTGCGGCGACAACTGTGGTGGTGACTTCTCGGCTACGAGGTCAAGGGGCCACTAAACACGAGCGGGGTTTGGTTCTGTCTCCCAGGACATCCTCGTGAGCAATCTGGAAACATGAGGGGCTGATCGGGGTGACCGAAAGCATCTCTGCACTCAAGAGGGTTGGCCCAAAGTATGCTGCTCACGAATCAAAGTGAACCTGCAGGGAAACCACGGCAGGAAAGCCCAGCTGTCTAATTGGTCCTCCTTTGCCCAACATCTCTAATAGATTGGAACGGACACAGAAGGCATTGCCCATTAACTCAACAGTCTATAAAAGTCACGGGTGATAAATAATAAAAAAATAAACAGGTGATAAGGAAAAGGAAGTTTTTCGTTTGTTTGTTTTGTTTGGTATTTTTAAGACAGGGTGTTCCTCCGAATCCCAGGCCGGCCTAAAATTCACTGTACAGAGGGAGCAGATCCCAGGCCGGTTCCCAACTTGCAGCAATCTTCCCGACTCAGTTTCTCAAGTTCCAAGATTACAGAAACGAGCTAACAGACCTAAATAAAAATTAGTAAGTAGTATGTCAGCACTGCCGGGAACTACAGAATGGAAGGTGGACTGTTTGGTACAGGAAGTTGACGTTGATGACTAAACATGGAAAATAAATATAGAGAGATCATTGCCTCACAGCACACAGATAAACAAACATCAGATGGGTTCATGTGTGAAAACACAGAGCCAGGAATAGAATGAAGAGGAACTACCAACACATGACCTTGGCATGGGAGAGGCATTTCCATATTTCACCAAGGGGAAGAAAAGAGAAAAGCAAAGATTTCACCATTATAATAATGTGAGACGTGGGTCTCAAAATGGATAGTCACCAGTAAGAGGTCATGATGAGCGGGGCCTAAAATACAGAGGAAGTCCTCCCCGATTTAGTGAGTCCTCCTCAACCAGAGCGAGTCCTCTTTAGCGTCTTTGTTAATATTTCCTACAATAGTTAAATAGTTGCAAACCACTGAACGTCAAATAAAGGGGCAGCTAAATAAACCAGAGAACCTTTGTATAGCAGCAGAGTTCACAGCTATTAAAAGTCCTGCTGTGGGACCAGCAACAGAGGCTGATGGGAAGTCTAAGGACCTGAGTTCAATCCTTAGGACCCATGGGATGGAAGGATAACTCCTGCAGGTTGTTCTCCGACCTCCACACTCATGCACACATAAATAAGCAGATGCAATGAATCAAAAGATATTACTGTTGTAGGAAGATAGTTAGTGGCATCAAAGCAAGGTTACGCACCAGGCATGGTGGCACACACTTCTAACTCCAAGGGCTGGAAGGAGGAGGACCAGCAGTTTAAGGGCAGTCTGGGTAACAGGAGAACCCATGTCCACCCTGTCCCTCCCCACTAAAGAAAAGGTCATACTCTGTAAAACTTCACAAATGCTAGTTACAAATTATATGCATGATCATTTTAATTCTATAAAATAACAGTATCATATCTGCACAGGAAAGACTAAATTTGTATTTCAAATTAAAATCACCTCTGGGCAATGAGGTTAAGAATAGCTTTCTTTTGGTGTGTTCTCTGCACTTCAGACCTTCTAAATGAAGCGTTTTCAAGCTAGACATAAATAAAAATAGGAATCCAAGTGTACATATATAATGCTGTTAAATTTATGATATTTCTGCTAGAATATCGAGGGAGCGGGGGACTCAATGAAACAATGCAGTCAACAGGAAAAAGGGAAGCAAGGAATTCCCTCCTTGAGTCTTGATCATTTCAAGGCGCTGGGAGTTCCATAGGGACTGAGGGTTTGTTTACAGCCACAGAATGAAGGAAGAAAAAGGCGATGCTATAGATGTGCGTATTACAGACACTGATGCCGGGAGGCTTTACCAAGGCTCCTCGTGAGGAGCATCATCATTCACAACATAGGATGAGGATAGAGGTCGTGACAAATGCAGGAGATGGAAAGAAGCTGAATGAAGGACACGCCCGAGGCACGGATAAATGACAAAAAGGAGGGGCGGTGACTGACCACCACCGTGATAGCACCTTCGGACTATAGTGCACCGTAGCTGTCACGCCAGAGAAAAATATTAAAAGCGATTAAAAAAAAACAAACAAACAAACACTCCTTTCAAAGTTTTTTCTAAGTTGGTGACAAAATACACTCAGCATCCCAGTCTATAAAATAATCATACGACGAGAAAGATTTTGTGGATGAGGAGCAAGACAGAGCTGTGTCTACCCATGGTGGTAGTGAAACAGTCTCTCTCATACAGGCAAGACTTTCCTACAATTAACAGTGCCTGGGGTCGACTGCTCAGAAGTGGGACCGTGCCCAGGATCCTGGTGGCTACTGCTTAGAGTTATTTCAGTGGGGTACTCTTTCATGGGGTTCAAAAGTTCCTAAATCATCTCAAGGCTTTTGGGAAAGCCTATTGAAACATGTTCTCTCTCTCCACCCATGTGCACAGAAGACCTCAGATAAGAACTTCAGCCCATCCTTTAAAACTGTTCCCCAGTTGATTCTGACGCCAAAAGTAATCTATCTGCTTTTTAAAAGATTGTGTGTGTGCACGCGTGTGTGCGAAAGTCAGAGGACACAGCTTGGTACCGTTCTTTGAAACAGCACCAGCCTCGTTTGAGATGCAGTCTCTCACTGGCCGGAGTGCCTACCAGTGAGCACGAGGGACCCTCCCGTCTCTCTGTGCTGAGATTACAGCTTGCACTACCACAACCAGCATTTTTCTGTGGGTTCTCAGGGTTGAACTCAGGTCCTCATGCTTGGAAGGCAAACACTTTACCCACTGAGCCATCTCCACAGTGCGGGCTTGTTATTCCTTAAAGGCAATATAAAAGAAACAGGAGAAAAAGAAAAAAAAAAAACGACCACCAAATTCCATACCACTGAGATGAACAGTTCCCACTGATGTCTGTCTTGGTATGACCAACATATAATACGCCACGGTTTTATATAAACGCAAAAGCCAATACAGGCACTATTTTCCTACTACACAGGAGCTGTTCTTCTCACTACGAAATACATATGTATCATTACTTTCCACGGTGAACTGTATTGTTCTAACCAATCCAACCGAACAGTGTGCTGACTTTAAAAAGATAACTGAGTACCTGAAATAAACAGTGTTCTGATACAAGGTCTACTTCTAACTGGCCGTCCCCACTCCTGCCCTCATTTCTCCTGCTCTACCTGCATAACTCTGTAAGAGCTGAAGGTAACGTGGCAACATCAGCAACACTGCTTCCAGAAACTGCAGCTTCTGGAAACTAGGCAGAGTCCGCATGGGAAATAAGGCAGCTAGGATTACTTCCTTCCCCGACCTCAGGGCCAAAAAACACACCCATTTTTCCCCCTTTCTTCCTTCAGTGGATATAAACGGTTACTCAGAAGCAGGAATGGCATGAAGTTACAGGAAGAGGGGCTAACACAGAGGGGTGGAGATCCCAGATGTGATCTGGTCTGCTTGAGTGTGGTGTGAGCAGGGTGATGGGACAAACTTAGGGACTATCGTTTTCGTGTGGACGTCAGGCCATCCTCAATCCCAACTGAGGGAATCTCAATACTAACAGGAGAGACGTGGAGAGACAGCTACCAGACACAGCCTCTGAACGTGTAGAAAGGAGTCCTGGGATCTGGAAAGAAGAACTCTTGACAGAGAGCAAAGGGGTTAGCACATGTGGCCAGCTCTCAGCAGGATACATGCAGGCTAGGGCTCTGGGATGCTGGCTGAGGCCTTGTCCTGAGCAAGGAGGAGCCGGGCCTCTGCTGGTTTCTTAGCAACCATGGCAGGCGGCAAGCAGTATCCCAGGCAAGGCTGTCCAGGGAAAAATTAAAATGGCCACACGCACAGATGCAGAAGGAAAGCAGGCCCGCCTCCCAGCTGGGCACGGTGGGAGGCATGCAGGGACCCCTACCAGCTGGTCCCTATACCAAGCTCCACAGCAAAGAACCTGGGATGGGGGAAGTGGGGAAGCTATGGAGACGACCTCCTACTGAAGCATTAGGACATGGCCACTCAGGACATGGCCACACAGGTCACATCTCGGGGCCAGAAGTGCCCTCCCAACTGTCTTCCTGAAGGCTTTGGTCAGAAGCAGGGACACCCAAACACCATGTTTGGACTGCTCTGTGAACCCAATTTCCCCTCCCTAAAGTAATTTCTCCTGAACCATTCTTGCTTGGGCCTGATCATCCCCTAATACCCATGGGGACAGTGAGGCCCACATGCCTACACAAGTGACACTTCTCTGGCCACGGTCACTTGTGTGTGCCCATCTTATCCTGTCCTACCTGTTGTGCCAGTAACTACCAGGTGGGAGGTGCGGCAACGGGCACCAGCACCTGGAGCAAAGGGCTACCATCCAAGATGGCCTCAAAGGCACCATATTAAACACAGAGACAAGGTAACACTAGGGCCAGATACGCCTGCATATGGCCACGTGTGTCCCCAGCCTGGCGGAATGCACTATGTGACTCCAAGCACTCTAATACCCGGCGTCTTTTGTTTTGCTTGGTTTTGTTTGCACACAACGGTCATGATCAGGCATCACCGGGTACTTCTCTAGATTGTCACAAGCTGCATCGCTTCTAGAATCCCTTCCTAAGCATCGGGATATCCAATCCTAGACCCCAGGCAAGGCAAACCGCTCTGTTCTGCAGATGATATTATGATCCATGCATGAAGAGTTGGGACTGGCACCTGTCGGAGCTGGGAACAGAAGCGGAAGCCCCACCCACCTCGCCCTGCTTCCCTGCTCTGGCCATACTAAGTTCTTGGATGAATCATTCAGTCGATACATAGTAAAGCTGTTACAGGCCAACAGGATGGGTCATGTAGGAAAGGCACTTGCTGTCAAGTCTGACGACTTGGGTGTGATCCCCAACTCCTGAGACCCCTGAACGCTGTCCTCGGACTCCTATACGCCACAGCACGTATATGTAGACAGACAGAAAGACACAAACACCCGAGCGCATGTGCACGCATGTACACAAACACACAACATAAATGTAGTCATTTCAAAGCTGTTATAAAGACTAGTAAAGTTAGTATATAAGGCATAACACACCTAAAAATTACAAATACGTTTACATGCACATGTATGCTTGTATCTACGCGTAGACTACATGCATGCATAACCTGTCTCTTAGGTTTTCTATAATAAGCAAAGAAGAAACAAGTATGAACACCATCTACTCTTGATGTCTCAGTTTCTGACACTGAAATGTTGGCCACTGGCATCCTAGTGCCCTACATTCTACGGCCCTGACTTTTTCCTCCCTGGACTCCCTGTCCAATGTGCGTAATGTACAGGAAGCACATCCTCCCCACCCAGGAATGAAGACTCTTCGCAGCCCACGCGGCACTTCCCAGATCTCTGCCGTGACCTCATCAATCTCAAGTCTCTCTCCTTGGTAGCAGATGAAGTGGGAGCTAATGAAAAAGCTAAGGAAATCAGTACCACTAAGGAAACGCCAATACTCATTCGCCATCAACATCAGCAGTGGACCGTTCTTTATCCTACTTTGAATCACGTCGTCCTGGCTCTTACACCATGTGGCTCCCGGGCAGGACCGCATCTCTGTGTCTACATTCCGTACAATGCCTGTTTAGCGAGGCTATTACTCATTAAGTGTCAAAATAGTAATTATCACAGATGGTGAATGTGCAAGCGGGTTGGTAGCTGGCTGGACCGAACGAGCCCACACTTGCCTGGGGCCCAGAAGTTTAAGCAGGCAGAATGCTATACAACACACTGTTCTTGCTTCCTCTTTACTTATTCATTTGTTGCCGTCAAGGAGAGGCGCAGGTTTTCTGCTTCAGAGCTGATTTAATGGGCTTGGGCTAACTCTTTGAAGCCACCCAAAACAATGCCATTCATAGTTTCAAACTCATGTTAGAATGAGCTGAGATTTGACTGTGCCAACCCAATGCTCTCTTTCAACAGGGCATCTATCTCTGGGGCGCTTTAATAGCTTCCTAGAAAGGCTTCAGGAAAACAGATTTGGCTTTCCTACAAGAGTCAGACAGTTTAAGAGGGGGAGCAAACCACATCAGAGCCCGAGGGGTCTCCAGTCAAGGCTGGTGTGTTATTTTGACTTTACTAAGTTTTAACCTAAGCCATTTCAAGGCAGCCGGCAGCAGGAAGGGAGTCCCCTCTGCTTTAAAGAGGCCCTAGATGTGTTATCAGGCAGAACAAGGGTTGGGTGGGGCCGTGCCAGCTGATGGACTACAGCTACCCTGGTGGGTGCTAAATACAACACAAGCCTTAGAAAACCAACAAGCTGTTGAATGCCAAGCCTGCACGATTAATTTGCATATGACATTAATTTTGTTGTCACTATGTTAATGTGTGATTAATTCTGTCATGGGTTAGAGCAAGGAGAATTAGTTAATTGTCAGACCCCCTCCCCCCACTAACTCTTTTGCACACCCTCCACCTCCCTCTAACTCGCTCCCATTTCTCCCTTATTAAACAACACCCTGAGTTTTCTTCCTTAGGACATTTACTTCCTTGGGGATTTTAATTCCATCTCATCCTACCCCTCTTTGATGCATTTTTAGTCCTGAGAGGTGGGAACGCCCACCTTTGGGTCTTACCCAGGTGCCCCCTCTGATGATGCTGAACTTTGCCCAGGCAGTTACAGGGATACTTGGGAAGGCCTCACAATGGGGACACACAGGTCTCATTCATATCCATGGTCAGGTGCCAGGGTCTGTGACACCTGCGCACACCGTACGACCTATGCTTTGTATGCGAGATGCAAATAACCCGTAGGGGGAGAATGGCTGGAATGTGGAGTTAACACACGGCCACTGCTGTATGGCAGAAAGAGGTGATGGGCCTGCACACTCTTCCTTGCTGCCCAGAGCCTGGCTAGATTCCCTTTAACTACGACTCTTCTCATGCCATCAGGTACACCTTGACGTTCCGCTTGGCTGCAGCTGAGGCAAGGGCCGCATGTTCATTGTCAACTTCTTCTTCCTCCTTCATACTGAGAATGATGTCTCAGCTCAGAGTAGCCTCAAACTCACTATATAGCTAAGAAGGCCAAAGAATGCCTGATTCCGCTCTCCTTATTACGGGTACACGCTACCACACCTGCCTTATGTGCTGCTGGCTATCAAACCCAGGGCTCTGGATTCACTAAGCAAGCACTGTACCAAATGAGCTACAAGCCCAACCCTATAAGCACACATTCACCCTGTCAATTAGCCTGCCACCTGGCTAGCTAACTCTACTTGAAACAGATGCAGAGACGGAAAAAGAAGCAGATGCTCAAACGGAAAGAATGCCTAGAGCCCCTAAATCTATGAAAGGCAAAGAAATTACAGAGTTCCCAGGTGCCAGAAAAACTCAAAGGGTCCGGGGTCATGCAGGTCAGACGCAACAGCTCTCAAGGGAGGCAGCAAAGCCAAGAATAGGTGCTATCTAGTCAGGACAAGGTCACTCACCAGGGATGGCAAGATGGCCCAGCAGTTAAAAGCACTTACCGTTCTTCCAGGACCTGAGTTCTGTTCCCTGCACCCATGACAGGAGGCTCACACTGCCTCTAATTCCAGCAGCAAGGCATTCAACACCCTCTTTTGGCCTCCGTGGGTGTTCTCTCACCCCACAGACACAGATTTTGTTTTAATGAAGACGGAGTGGCCCCTTGTGATGACAGTCCCAGGCTTTACTAAGTTACAGCTCACACGTGTCTCTAACTAGCTCACCGTTGTGCCCGTTACCCAATTCCAGTGAATTTTGAAGGAAGGAAGGCAGAAGAAACCAGAGTGGGAGAGAATGAACTCACGTTACTAACACCACTAAAATCATCAGAATCATCTCTTCTACGAACTGGACAACCAAGTGCCATTCTCTTCTGATGAGGCTCACCAACAGCCCAGGAAGGCGAGAATGGGGTCTAGGCCAGAGCACGATGACCGTGCCACAATCACTGGAAAGCATGAATAAAATAACCGGCTTGCTGCCAGCAAGTTACACCATACATCTAGTTCTCTTACGGGGCTCAAGTCTAGGACCTCACACATGCTAGACAAGAGTTCTACCACTGCGGCACATCTCAGCTTACACGTGCAAGTTTACTTTAAAATATGTGTGTGTGTGTGCCTGTGTGTATGTGTGTTTGTATGTGTTTGCCCGCATGTGTGTATGCTCACCACATGCACAGAGTACTGTCAGAGGCCAGAAGAGGGCACTGGAACCCCTGGAACTGACGCTACAGGTGGCTGTGAGCCACTGTATGGGTGGTGGGAGCCAAATCTGGATTCTTTGCAAGAGCAGTCAGTGTTCTTAACCATACAGCCTTGACTCTTGCCGCAGCGTGTCTTCACAGAAGGCCTTGCTTTAAGAATCCAAGCGTTTCCAAGCACTAGCGCCTGCTCCCCACAGTGAGGAGAAAGGAGATGGATGAGCCCTACTTTCAAGTTGCAAACAATACTTCATATATATTTTTTTAAGGCAGGGAGCCCTCTTTTAGCTTGGGTGCCACTGCTTGAATTTGTAATCTATCAACTATATTTTAATTAGCAAGGACCAGTGTGGGCTATAATGATTCAAACTCTAATGTCTTGGCATTTTATTTCAAATTATATCCTTACAGCTAAACTCTAAGTAGATACTGGAGAGAGCCTGAATATAATTTCCATGACCATTCTCAGAAGGAATGCATATGTTTCCCACACATGTCTGTCTATCCTACACTGGCTACGTCCCATCTTCCCCAAGTAATAAAGACAGAGAAATCATCCAAGAGACAAGAGAAGGAAGACTCAGCCTGAACTCTAATTTTCAAATCCTTTCTCGTATGAGAACACTTTTAAAATAAGTAGAAAGACAGAAGCCACTGCAGAAACATTTCCCAAACTCCTGGGGAAGTTCCCAGCCTGTGTCTCGGATGAATGGGAAATGTGTCACTGAACATGGATCCCTTCTTCCTCCTCAGCTTCTGCGTGGCTCTAACTGCTTTTAACACAGGCATTATCCACACACGAAACTGGGATTACACAGCATGTGGGAAACAGGTCCTGACCACCCAGGACCACTAAAAATCCCGTGACATTTTTGTAAATCAGCCAAATTCCATCCCAGACAGCAGGCTCAACAGTTGCCATGTTCAGACCAGGGAAGATTACATGTTCCCAGGCCCTCTGTGCAAAATAGTGAAGACACCAGCTTCCAGATTTACGGTACATTCTTGGAATCTGTCCCAACCACTCTTATCTGGGCATGATGTCTCAGTTTCCCATTTTTGAACAATGACATCTATATGTGGGGGAAAGACAAGAAACCAACACCTCCAGGAGCCTAAGACTTAAAGGGAAACCTCAGATACGGGGACCTGCAGGCAGAAAACAGGAAGAAAGCCCTGGGATGGGGGCTTCTTGGCTGCTCTCAGGAGAAAAATCACCACTAAAGTCTATTCTAAGAGACTGGGGAGGGCAGGCAAAGTGCCCGCTGCATCAGCAAGAGCAACCAAGTTAGGATTCCCAGCATCCACGAACACAAGTCAGGTCCTGGAGCCAGAACCTATAACCTCAGTGTTGAAAAGGTGGGCACAAGAGGCTGCTGGGACTTGAGGCTGCTGAATTGTTCGAGGCCAGTGAGAGACCCTATCTGAAAAAGCAAAGCAGAGAACACTCTGAGGGCGATAACTGAGGAAGACATGCAGTGTTCAATTCTGACCTCTGTGTGGGTGTCATGTACTTGCGCACGCGAGTGAGCATACACACACACACGCACACACGCACACGTTCACACACCAAGAAATACCTACCCTCTATACAAATTTATCCTTGTGTTCCCCCTCCCATGGAATTTCACTTCAGAATCGGAACATTTAACATGTCCAGCTTCCTTCTCCCACACATAATGAGCCCCACCACCACGAATCATTTGTTCAGAACAGGGTCTCGCTCTGCAGTGCTGGCTGGCATTGCCCTCACAGCAATCCTCCTGTTTCGGCATCCCAAGTCCTGGGATCATGGGTGTGAGGTGCCGTGGCCACCACATAGTTTAACAGCCTCTTCCTTCCTTTCACCTCAGCTTCTCCATCTATGCTTATCTTCAGCTGGAGAATCCTCCCTCCATTCTCCCCTTGGCTCAACCAAGTTTTTTCTAGAAAAAGCCCTGCCCTGGGTGAGGTTCCCTTGACCTGCTGACTTACCCTGAAATCTAGAGTAAGTTGGTTCTTCTTGAGGCACAGAGACAGAGAAAGTGGCCATCATGTTACAGAATACAGTTACCCAGTCACACGGGAAATGTCCGCCCACCCACACACCCAGTAAAAACACCCCCACGGCAGGAGCCTTCCCAGGGTCCTGGGAGGGGCTGGGAGGTAGGAACTGGCAGTAGGGCTCATAGTGGGTGCCCCCACGCACAGCACAGTCCAGCATCCCTCCAGAGCCACCCTGGGCGCCCGAGAACAGCTTTCCATGCCAGGCACACTCCCAGCATTGTGCTCTCTCTTCCAGCGCTCTCTTCCCCACCAAAAACCCCGAGGCCTCCGGAGTGTACACTAACCACAAGCCTTTGAGTGGCTCATGTATTTACAAACTGAGGCATGTCGAAATCAAAGGGGATACCACATGACATAATTCGCATTAAAATGTCAACAGGCTGACAATTTATAGACTCGATCCACGGAAGGTGGGGAGGACTAAGCCTTGGTAATTGTTTAATTCCTGCTGGAACCCACGGCTGCTGTGCCTTCGGGAAGCCAGGATGCATTGGGGGCCTCCAGCCTGTGCATCGCCCCTTGGGCCTGGCGCCATGCCAAGACCAGGCAACAGGGTTAACCATTTAGGGGCTACATGCAGCCAGGGAGGAAAGGCTAAAAGAAAGATGGAGGAGTGGACAGCATGGGAATATGTCCTTCCACAATGCGGGTGCCAGTGAGACCGTGGCTGAGAGGGTCCCACAGAGGGACAGCCCCCACCCCTTTATCTTCCGTGTATTCATAAGCTACAAATTTGAATGACAGTAAAGACCAACCCAATCTCGGTTTCTTGACACCGAGATCTGAGACGGGACAGGACATCGGTGTTTGCACCTGGGTGGTGAAGGGGCCCAAAATGAACAACAGGGTCACAGCCCAAACTAGACACCTGCTCGGACAAGGCTACCCCTCGGAGTCTATCACATCAGCAGTGCTGCCTTTGCCCACGAAACAGAAGATACCAATTCTAACTGCCCGCCTGGGCTGTTTGAGGCTTGGGGAGTTTTGTTTCTTTTGTTTTCCGAGACAGTCTAACTACTATGTAACCTAAGCTGGCCTTGAACTTACAATCCTCCTGCCTCTACCTCTTCCTGAGTGGTAGGATTACAGGCATGCAGAACCATGCTGGCAACCAGACTCTACTCCATACACAAGGTGTGACTCTTCTGGGACTCCTGAAACTGGTTTTGAGTTACTTCACAGGAACTGACCAGTAGCTCAGGAGGCGGCCCTTAAAGAGTGTGGGGCTGGAGAAAGCAAAAGAATTTGAAATGGCCTGGGGAGAAGGGTTGGGTCAATTCGCGTGATTACCTCCTAAAGCTCTAGTCTGGTTATCTTTCATCACCCCAGAAGAAAAGCCTCACCTAGAAAAACAAACAAAACCCCAAGTAGATGATTCAGGGAGGCTCACACAGTCACAATCACCTGCACCAGCCCCACAAACCCTGTTTGGAAAAGGTCCTTGCTCTGTGGGACTTGTTCCCTGAGGATGCCCAGGGCCAAATGGGCTGCAGCAGGGCCCTCAGCACAGGCTGTCTGTGTGTAAACAGTGCCACTTACTTCATTCTCTCTTCTACCTCATTAACTGAAACACATTAAAACAAGTGTGCACTGGGAACGGAAAATGAGCCTGCTAAGCCAAGCTGATAGATTCTTCATCAGCTGTGGGAAATGAGACCCGGGAGCCGGGCCTGGAGCAACCTTGCTCACAGAGAACCTAGCTCTCAGCACCCCAGGAGGAAGGGCGCCCACAAGGAGGGAGTCAAGGGAAGATAGGAAGGAATGAAGGAAGGAGGGAGGAAGTGGGTGGGGGTGGGTAGTATATGGGAAAGGGAGGTGCGCTGGCAGGTTTTCAAGTTGACACAAGCTGAAGTCACTCGGGAGGCAGGAACCTCAATTAAGAAAATGCCCCCACCAGACTGTCCAAAAGGCAAGTCTGGTGGGGGCATTTTCTTGACTGATGATTGATACAAGAGGGCCCAGGTCACTGCGGACAGTGCCTCCCACCTCTGGGCAGGTGGTCCTGGGGGAGACAACAAAGCAGGCTGAGCGAACCATGTAGAGACAGCCAGTAAGCAGCACCCCTCCATGGCCTCTGCATCAGCTTCTGCCTCCAGGTTCCTGCCCTGCTTCAGTTCCTATCCTCATGGACTGCGGTATGGAACTGTGAGATATTTAAACCCTTTCCTCCCTAGGTTGTTTTTGGTCATGGTGTTTTTTATTACAGGAAGAGAAACCAAACTACAACAGAGAAAAAGGAGGTGGAAGTGGAAGGGGGGATAAGGAAGGATAGAAATGAAGGGAGGGACAGGAAAAGAAGGGACGAGAGGACGGGGAGGAGAGAGGGAATGAATGAAGGCAGCGGAGGAAGAAAGCAGGGAGGATGGAGGGATGGAATGAAAACGAGGGGAGAGGGAGGGGAAACATAAACTCACACACTTAATAAGCAGGACTTCCCACTCATTTTATTTTTAATCTCCCCAAGAGAGAAGATTAGCTAGCAACCGACGAAAACACTTCTGTGAGATTCTTCCCCATGGAAAACATTTTTTTGTCAAACTGTTCAGAAATGGAAGGAAAGAAGGAAAAACATAAAGAAGCTTATTAAAAAAACAACAAAACCGGAGTTGAAAGAGGCTAGCAGCAGGCTGGGTGGGCTCCAGTCCTCCACGAGGGTTTGCTGTGCAGCGCGGCCTGAGGTCTAAAGGTCCAGCGTGGTGGGAATGTTCAAAAAGTGAAGGGCTAACCAAGTGCTGTGGGCCCAGCTCCACTTGCTCGCTGGCTGGGGAGTGCTGGCCCAGCATCCGCAAGGCCCTGGGGGCTCCATCTCTAGTGCCCACCCAAATAAGAGGAGGAAGGAGGGCTAAGAGAGGGCAATGCTAGCTCAAAGCTCGGCTGCCATGGAACAAAACTGCGCTGCCCTTGGTCAAGCTACTGCCCCCAGTGGGTAATAGATGGGAGCTGACACATTCAGGGAAGCCAAACACTGGCAGGACCTACTGGGTAAGAAAATGGAGCTAAGGCTTCTGCATTCTCAAAGAATGATTCTTGCAATACTAGGAACAAATGACAGAGCCGTTGCTGACACGTGAACAAGGGATGCAAAAGACTTGCATGCTGTCCTTAAAAGCATGTAAAACTGCGTAATACCTGGGCCAACCCCACATCCTGGACTTTACAATACCGTGTGTGGTGGGTGATCACCGCATGGGAAATGAGTGTTGCTATGCAAAACTTTCTTTTGCATTTCTTTATTTGCAACCCTGGAGAGTTGCTGTCCTTAATTTGCATCCTGTTTTGTAGGTGTTCCCAACCCTGGAGACTTGGGCATCACAGAGCCCTTGAGGCCCAGGTAAACCATCACAAAGACTTAACTGGTTCGACCTATGGGCTTCACTGAGAAGAGTTGCGCGGTTTTTTTTTTTTTTTTGCTTTGTCGCTAAGTCTACTTTCCTGGAATCTGCTCACACTGCTCTAACTACCAGGCAGGCAATGAACCTGGGGAGACTTTCCTGGGCACATGGCTGTGGGCGTTAAAAGTCGCCGTTAAGTTAGCACTTGGGGAATCAAGACAGGAGACTTCTCCTACTACTTGTTGACTTAGATCTGTAACGGGAACCCCAGAACTAGCTGTGTGCTCCACAGAAAGGGCTGGAGTGAGTACTAGATAGACTGCAAGCAAATCTGCCTTTAAAAGAGGAGGGGATAAATGAGGAGACAGTTACAGCTAGGGCAGCCAAGGAGATTAATTTCCAGCGTTCAAATGGGGACGAGGAGGGATGCATCCTTTAAAAAAAAAAGTTCCAGCGGAAAAAAACTTCTGAAATATCTAAAAATTAATAGCTCACCAAAGGTTGCCATGGAAACAGTTTTGCATACTTGACTGCAGGTGCTGGTTGTAAGGCAGGGACAGTGGGGACTTGAAGGCCACAAGCAGGGACACAAATGTAAACATTAAAGGGAGACTCCTAAGGCAATGTTAAGTCAGCCATGTCACAGACACTGTGGCTTTCGATGTAAATGAACTCACTTATGCAAGGCGGGGAAGGGCGGCTTTGAGGCGCCAGCCAACCCCGGGCTTGTGTCTGGGGGGCTGCTCCCACTCCAGGATGGTCGGTGGTATTTCCAAGGTTACACGATGCTCTTGGAAGCAGACACAAAACATGAAAGGACGCCGGTGTCAGCCATATTCCAGTTTAATTAGAGTTCAGCTTTCTTTGTGTTCATCTTTGCCCTCTCTGTTACACGTCTGGGCTGGAGCTTTGCTAAAGTTGTGCTGCTGCTGTTGGCCTGCTTTGTCTTCTCTTCTTTTTTTTTTTTTTTTTTTTTTTAAGTACGTATTAGCCTTTGTCCCAAACCATAAGAGAAAAAGAAGGAAAAAGAATGTTGTTCTCAGAGAAGGCGTTGCACGCTCGACAGCAATTCCAAGCCTCCAGCCGCACACTTGCAGCTAATTCTGATCACATAAGGAAAATGTGGCTACCTTGATGCTGGACATTGACTAAAACCAAGATGGATGGATGGATGGATGGATGGATGGATGGATGGATGGATGGATGGATGGATGGATGGATGGACGGGCAAGCAGGTAGATAGGTTGATAGATAGGTAGGTAGGTGGCAGCGCCTCAGGTTATGCAGGCCACTATTATGAGACTAGCAATAAAAGGGACCTTGTAGCTCACTTTTCCCAAGTGCTACGCAGCAGGTGCTCCCCAGAGAAGGCTGGAGTGAGTGCTAGCCAAAGTGAAGCTGGCCCTGGACCGTGTCCCTAAGTACTTCAACTAGGCCCCTACTTTCTTAGAAGAGGCAGACGTAGCCACTTTTCAAAAACTTCAACAACCATACACTTTTAGTCCTGGAAGGAACCTCAGGGATATGTCCAGGCTTCTTATTCTTCACACAGGGCCACCACAGACCAATCAAGGCCAAGTAACACACTCAGTCTCACTACAGACTAGTAATTGTGACACGTCTCGAAAAAAACTTTTCGTCCCCTCCCCCCCCCGCAACTCACATGCTCACACACTCACACACACACACACACATACATACACACGCACGTGCACGCGCGCACACACAAAACATTGGGCACTCTCTCCTCCAAGTCAACAGTGTGTCAAGTCCAGAGTCAATGAGAGCCAAATTATAAAACATCAGTTATCAGTAAGGTCCTAGCTGAAGACAACACCTATATGACTCACTGAACATGGAAAGTCCAGCTGGTGCCTGCTACACCCAGAGCCTCCCCCATGGACTAGTGTTCACAGTACTCTGCACACCACCAAAGGAGAAATTATTTTATTAAAATTAAAAAATGTAAATGAATATATAAAATTATTTAGTTATATATCTACACAAGACACAGGAAAGATTGAAGGCAGAAGAGTGGTGTTATCACAAAGTCATGGGTTGAGGCTGGGAAGATGGCTCAGTGAGTAAGAGTGCTTCCTTCCTATACGAGCAAGAGGAAGAGTTCACATCCCAGCACCCACAGTAGCAGCAGGCATGCCTGTACTCCCAGCACTGGGGCACAGAGACAGGAGGCTCCTAGGAGCTTGCTGGCCGGTCTGCTTAGCAGAGGTGTCGGGCTTCTAGTTCAGTGAGAGACCCTGTCTGGGGCAGTAAGATGGGAAGTAACAGAAAAAGGCACTTGACCTCCTTCCCCCCCCCCCCCAGCACACTGTTTTGTGCTATACGTGGACATATGGATTCCTAAAAGACTGAGGAGGTGGGTATCTTCTGGGGCTGTCACTCAGTTCCCTCTTGGCTTTTCTGGGGAGTCACCTCTCTGAGACAGTAGGGATGACACTATCAGAGTGGGTGTTAATTCTTATTCCCCTAGGCCCTGCCCTGCAAGGGGCTTAGGAGGGAACTGTGATACAGAAGTCAAGAAGATTCCAGAGCAGTGGCTACTCTTGCAGAGGACCCAGGTTCAATTCCCCCCACCCACATGGCAACACACAACCTTCTGTAAGTCTAGGTCCAGGGAACCTGACACCCTCACACAGACACTCATGCAGGCAAAACACCAATGCACATAAAAATAACTAAATCTTGAAGAAGAAAAGAAGGAGGGAGGAGGGGAGAGAGGGAGGAAGAAGAGAAGGAGGAGGAAGAGGAAGAGGAAGAGGAAGAGGAAGAGGAAGAAGAAGAAGAAGAAGAAGAAGAAGAAGAAGAAGAAGAAGAAGAAGAAGAAGAAGAAGAAGAAGGTTATTTCAGAATTCACTGGTACTGGGACCTGCCATAGCAGGAAGACCCTACCTAGCTTTAGAACATGCCCCCCACCACTGCTTTTAACAGGCAGTGTTTGAATGGAATGCTTCCAGTTCCAGACACTGTAAAGTACCAACTCTCCTGGGCCCAGGAAGGCTCTCTACACACTGCATCCAGTGGCTTTCTTATAGAGAATGGTTTGGGGGAAGACAGAACACAGTCCCCGCATCCAAGATGGTGGCCCATGGAATCTTCCCACATCTGTTTTGCTGTGATAGGCCGTATTTCATAACTACTATTTCTCCAGCTTTCTAGAACGATTCCAAATAGAAAGGGCTTAAGGAGCATCCTTCATCCCCTCTAGCCAAGCCAAGTGGCACTAGGCCCAGGCTTGTGATTTCCTATACTCTTCTAGACATGGCTCAATGAGTGTGAGACAGCCCCCAACGGCCCCTAAGCCAGCTCTGGTCTAGGGAGAGATGTGGGAGTCACTTGGCTGAGACCCCTTTTTTTTACATTTGTACTCACTTTCTGATTCTCAGTTTAGGCTTTTTTTTTTTTTTTTTTAATGATGATATTTTGCCAGATTTGGCTCCATTAGTGATGACTGCCAACTGGTCCAGGTAGGAAAAAGCAAACAGTCTCCTCAGAGAGTAGAGTTCTGACCTCCTCTTGGGCAGTCTCACTGTGTCCTACTTTAAATCTAGATCCTTCAGTGCGTGGCTCACTTGCTCTCTCTCTCTCTCTCTCTCTCTCTCTCTCTCTCTCTCTCTCTCTCTCTCTCTCTCTCTCTCTCTCTCTCTCTCTCTCTCTCTCTCTCTCTCTCTCTCTCTCTCTGTGTGTCTGTAGTGTTGCCTCACTCCCGTCCCTCACCTCTCAGCCTGCAGGTTTGCTTGGAGGCAGCAGGTTTCCGATCACGAGCTGACGACATTTCCTCTCTGTTATGTCAGTTTCCTCTCTGACATTCACACGCAAGTGCCAACGCCCAACACCTAACTTCTGTCAGGTAAAGCCTACACTCCTAGGACAATGAGGGTGGGCGACCCTGTGCGAGGAGCACTGGGGACAGTCAGGATTTCATTCTCTCCCCTTGTCCGAGGCCCAGCAGCTTCACCATCTTGTCCGGGTTGTCTGCAAGACCCTTCCAGCCTCTTCAGCTGGTCAGAGGTATCAAAGAGGTTGGAGTTCTGTCCGTCAGAAAGACGACTACCACGAAACTTCAAGACAAGCCACCCCACCTGAATTCAGAGGCACGCCAATACCTGCTCATCTTCCCCACTCGGCCAAAGGGAACTCTGCAGAAGAAATGAGGGTTTTGACTACACATACAGGAAACAGTGCTCTCAGGGCCTGGGAACCACCACCCGGAGGATGGATACTGGAAACAAAACCCCTTGGAGAACAGAGACTTCAGGACCAGGTTAGAAAGCCTTGAGCCCCAGTCTATACACCGTCCCATGGGGCTGACAGACATTCAGTAAGGGAAGCTGATCCGGGTAGGAATTCCCCTTTCCTATTTGTCTCCCTGGGTGAGAAGCACAGTCAGGGAAAGCCTGGGATTTAATTCCCCTCAGGCTGCCACAGCTGGGTTCAGAAGCAGCTGGAGGAACAGGGCAGATCCCATGACATCAGGACATCTCCATCACAAGCTATTAGTCCTTGGGCTCAAAGGTACAAGAAGGCGGTGGCTCCATGGTATGACGCATGTCACCCACGGCAGGCCACAGAGTCATCTCAGAAGTGTCTGCAAAGACCCAACAGTCCCCAAGGAGGAGGTCATCACCAGAGAGAGCAATGAGGGGGCAGACAGCCAGGGGTGGGCATTCCCTACAGTAATCCCAATGTGCAGGCCACATCGGCAACACACATCGGCAAAGAAAACACTGCTATACTTATTGACCTAAGAGACCAAGCATGCTTCGGAGGCCGTCCTGAGCCTGGGAACCTACCCTGCTCATTAACAATTACAGATCAAATATCAGCAATAGGTAAACAGTCCTAACCTTCTATGGACCAGAAAAGGACCCTAGAGAAGCTCCCTCATCACTGTGATGAGGCCGAACTCAAATCTGCTCTGCCTTCCCGCTTGACAAATCATACGCCACAGACACAAGGGTCCTCCTCGTGCAATAATCCAGGCTCCCATGCAGACCCATGTGCCTTTCTGCATCTTAAAAACAACTGTGGGCGGCGACCCCGGGGCCTGGGGTAAGCAAGGACAGTGCACACAGCTGGCAAGGGTACCGCAGACCCAACCAGGCATCCTGACCCCACCGCAGCAAATGCAATGGAATCACATCAATAAAAGGAAATAAGGGGGAAGGGCCTTAAAAGGGGGAAACTAACGAAAAGGAATGGGGATATTTTTCCACCTTTGTGATAGGGAAAGGCATTTTACTTATTTAACACCAAAAATATATGACCATCTGATATGAGTTTGCTATGAGGGGGAAAAACTGGAAACTATCATGAGAAGCATTTGTCTTTTTGAGAAACAATAGGAAAAGGAAAGAAGGGGGATTGACAAAATAAGGAAGCAACTTATCTGGTCTCAGCCTCCTATAGGGCCTACTGGTAGGTCAACACCCAAAGGCAGATTATGCCAAACAAAACAAGACGGCCACTTGAAATATGAGTTGTAGGTAGATAGGTAGGTGTGTGTATTGTGTGTGTGTGTGTGTGTGCTGCCCACACATATGTCTTCACCACGTATGTGCCTGGGGCCCATGAAGGCTATAAGTGGCTGCTGGATGCCCTAGAAGCAGCGTTACAGGCGGTGATGGGCCAGCCATGGTATGTATATTTCATGTGGTCCATCTAAAACCTGCAAGTCTCTGAGCACTTCACCATGCTTGACAGCCATACCTAGAGTCCTCTGTAGCAGAACTCCCATTCGAAGGTCATCGCCTCCGGTCACCATTTGTCTCTTGTAGCCCAGGCTGGCCTCACTGAGGATGACCTTGAACTACCGATCTTCCTGCCTACACCTCCTGAGGGCTAGGCTTCCAGACACAGACCACAATACTGCCTTATGGGGTGCTGGAGACTGACCCCAGAATCTCTAACACTTTGGGCCAGCGCTCTACTCACAGAGTCACGTTCTCAGCCATCGCCCTCATTTCTGTTTAAAGTCTTCAAACTCCCATCTAATATCACAGTTGCTTCTAAAAATGCAGGGGTGGAAGGACTGGAAATCTAATTTTATTAAAGTATTAAAATTACTTAGTACTACCAACATGGTTTTCCTAAGAACAGCCTTTCCCAGCCCACATGTATATAGTATTTATAGTTCTCAGTTCTGTTTAAAACAGAACCAAGAATATGGTTCGGGCATATTATGTAATTATTTAAAAACTCCTGCCTTTTCCTGACAGTGTTGCTGACAATGCCTTAATTGTTCCCTTACAATTTCCCTTTCAAAACAAAGAACCAGAAGCACCTGTTGGATCTGTACGTATTCAAATGTGCCCTTTGAGTCCAGGGCCCCAGCAACATGAAAAGATTCAAAATGGAGTTCACACTTTTGCCCCATTCTGGGCACCTGCAATGTGGGCTGTTCTGGTCTCCCTGACTTATCCACATAACTACGGCACTCAGGGTTGTTCTGGAAGTCAAAGGAAGGTAATAGCTGTACAAATAGTCTCCTAATTGTTGGAGCCCACCCCTGAGAGGGCAGAGCCACTGGCAGGAAGAGCTCTAGAAGGGAGCAGGCGGGGCGGGCAGAGAGGTAAGAACATCCAGGGCTTTTCTAGCACTCTGACAAAATTCTCTTCTCAGCTCAACTCAGGGACTGTGGCACACTAACGGAAGCATACAGGAGATTTGCAGCTTGCTCTGGAAAACAGTTTGCCCAGAAATGGCATCCATACCACCTGGGCACCAACTTCACAGAGAAGCAATGATCCCCCTGACTGGGTAATATTGAACACCTGCCATCCAGGCAGAAGCAGGACCCATCTCTACAAGGAGCCAGCCTAGACTGCTTAGAGAGACCCTGTTCTATAAACAAACATATGTATGTACGTACATACCTACATACCTACCTACACACATACACACACACACAGTGCAAAGGGAGCTTCTATAGCATCCAGGGACTGTTCTCAGAACATTTATTCTTAAAGATAAATGATGAGAGATATACACAGGCCCCATTAACGTACTATGAAACTGCTCCCCACTGAGCCCCTGAATATCTCAGATAATAGCTCAAGATGGAAAGTTTGATGAAAACAACAAACCCAACACATTTCTCCCTGAGTGTGCCAGAGAGACCAGGAAAGGGAGCGGGGACAATGTTGTGTGCATAGGACTCTGCAAGCCACCTTGTCTCCCTGCCTCCCGAGACACATTCTAAGCCTTCTAGGTCTGTGTGGTCCTCGCAAGGCACTCTGTAAGGTTTGGAGGATGAGGAAAGTGAAATGAACCTTTTTACATCGCTCATAAGAGGGAAGTCCCTTTAAAATATAAACTGCTGGGGGCCTGCAAAGATGGCTCACTCGGTAAAGCGTGTACAAGCAGGACAGCCTGGATTTGGATTCCCTAGCACCCACTTAAAAGCTAGCCATGGTCTGTAATTCTAGTCCTGGGGGCTGAGGGTCTAGCTGAACTGTGCTCTGGCTTCAGTAAGAGACCTTGTCTCAAAAGCTAAAGAAAAGATTAAAGAGGGTATCCAGTGCCAACCTCTGATGCTTCCCCACCCCCAGGAGTAACCATCCTATTCAGAGTAACCATTCTATTTGAAATTTGAAAGAAAACAGAAACTATCTGAAAGAAAATATAAACCAAACACGCCCCTCAGACTTAACAGGTGTAAATAGGAGCAAAGGATTTAAGAAGCACCAGGACCTGTGGCCAATGTCCTGAGCTGTGCATTAGCTCCACCAGCACTCACCAGCTTGTGACCCACAGCCTCTCTGCACCTCATCTAAACGGTGTTTGGGTGAGCAGTCCAGGTGTGAATACATCTCTTCAAACGCATACATATGTCTGTCTACGAAAGCATATGAAAATCTACAAGAGCAGAGGGGCAGAGTTGGAAAATTACGACTTAAAAATGGCTGGATAAGTATGTACGTATCTTTCTCTCTGCTGTGGTTAGCTGTAAACACTTTTGGCGTGCCTAGTATGCGCACACTCGCCACAGCACACATGTGGAAGCCAGAGAATAGATTTCATGAGTCTATGATCTCCTTCCACTCTGTGTATCACAGAGATCAAATTTGGGTTGCAAAACTTGGCAGCAAGCACCCTACTGACCCAGCCACTTCACCAGCCCCCAAGGGATCCCAAGTCATCCCGACACTTTTAAAAACGCCTCTGTCATGCGCACAAGAGAAAGAGAAGCTAGACAAAAGCTGGCAGCGATGGCACAGACCTGTAATCCTATCATTGCAGAAATGGATGCAAGAAAACCACTAATTCAAGGCCATCCTGGGCTTCAGAGCGAGAGCCTGTTCCCCACAAAAGGGAAACACAAACATGTAACTGCGAGAGATCACTAAACTGACAGTAATTTTCTCTTTTCTACCTGTCTTTAAAAACAGTATTTTCACAATGGATACACCTATTCATATTACATTTGCAGTAAAAAAAAAAAAAGGTAATTCACATTATTGCTGGTTTGTAAATGCAATACTAACCATGTAAGAAATAATGCAGAGTGCAACAGAATAGACTAACATTCCATCAGAGTTTGCACTGTTCATTTCTACCCACAAGAAAAAAGATTGGGGTGGGAGGGGAGGGAGACCATATGAGCACTCACCAGAGGGGGTGGGGATGGCAGGGGAGCGTGGGCACAAACATGGAGAACGAAAGGGAAGTGCTTTGGCTAATGGTTATAGCACCGGTTTTCTCCACAAATGGCATATTAAGCACGGAATTTAAAAAGAGAGACACGCACATCTAACACAATTTGAGCTCCATTATGTGAAGTCTGAGGTGTAGAGCCAAAAGACAACACTGACCTGAACTTCCTGACCTGAGGGTTTGCACTCCTTAACCAGGAGGACCTGAGCAAAGTGTGTGTGCGAGGCCATCCAGTGAACACATCAGGACCTCCTAGGGAGTACAGACGAAGGAGCCGGAGATGCTTCTGAAAGGCCAAGGGCCTTCAAAGGGGTAAGGACCATCCATAATATACGACACTGGTAACACATGGTCACATGTTCCCACAGCAGTGATGACTTAACCTGCCCCCAAGGAGGGCTGACCGTTCGTCTCCTTAGAGTTCCCTGAGGCTGACAAGTGGCTGGAAGCGCTACCATAGCCAGCCTGGGATCCCTCCAGCATGAACTCAGGCCAGGTCAGCAGCCCGTGTCCTGTCAGCTCTGCTGTCCACTGAGGGAAAGGAACTTCCGTGACCCGGCTGCTCCAGAGGAGAAGGCCAGAAAGGGCAAGTGTGGCCAAACTCACCAAAGCATCTGACCTTTCTCACCTCCCGAACCTCTCAGGAAAGCATCTGATTTCCCCCACTTCCCGGCTGAAGCCGCCCAGGTAGGCAGAGGCACCAGCAGACACAAGTCTACCTAATAGGAAAACGTGCTCAGAAGAGACTGGTTCCAAAATCAAATCATGCACAATGTTAGCTGGGGTGGTGGGACACTGCCTCCCCCCGAGAACTTGTGCTCCCTGCCGTCAGAGCAAGAGGAAGGCTATCAGTCAGCCCCCATGGGTGCTGAGGATGCAGCTGTCTTCTGAAGATCCCTCCCTGTCCGGCTGCCACAGGACATACACTACACACAGTGTGGCCATCAAGGAGACCAACATGTGGATTTCATATGAACTCCTGAGCGTTTTTACATCTTCCGGTTTGTCCAGCCACCACGCAATGGTTTTATGACCCTGCTCCGGAAATGAGATCCAAGGAGCAACTTACTCATAAAGGAAGGAGGAGGAGTGTGAAGCAATGTTCTCCTGTCCTTTAGTCTGTCCTTCTGACTGTGTCCCTATCAGAAGAGGCAGGAGCACCATCCACTCACTACATGTACAACTTAGCTGAGTATGCTTGCTTGTTATAAACCAGCACCTCTCCTTCCCTCTGGTGGCTTAGGTGAGGGCTTCACATCTCTCCAGCCCCAGGAGGCTCACATTCAACCCTGACACTGAGCTAGGTAGGCACCGGTCCTTGCTGTAATTTAAGGTTACCATAAAACCTGGGGTCTTGGCCCAATCAAAGGCACTTCAGCTGGGAACTGCTTGAGTAACGGGTTCTGGTGGGATCTTAATTCATCTATTAGAGCTGCTGCATTTTTCTCTGCAAAGCAGGCTCTAAGAGTGGGCAGGTATGCTTGGATTCCATTCAGCTTCCTGTACCCCTCCTTCTTCCCCGGGCAGAAACGACCACATATTTCCCAGAGCTCATCACTGGCACTCTAGGATCATGAAGGCAAGATGAACCCAGGAGAAGCTAGGCTAGCCCGTGAACTCAAAATCTACACTGTCCCGGGAAGAAAGTGCAGGGAACATGTCCTGCTAGCATGAGCTGCTCTCTGCATCAAGACAAGCAAGAGCATCTGTGAGCAGGAGGGATGGGAAGGTGGGAGGGGGCGGGATGTATTTACACAGAGAAGCATGAAAAGGTGTAACTGAGGCTTTTGAGCTTGACCCTGCTGAGAGAGGAAGGGTTCTGTTCCTCACTGCACTTCCATGATGGCTTAGGAAACTGACCCAACACAGAAGGCAGGGGCCAGGTCATCAGGGCACCACGACAGTCACGGAGAACACTGTTCTAGTCAGTTAGAGGCATGACCAGAGGCAACCACTGGTTCAAACAAAAGCCAAGGATTCCATTGTGGGCACTTTGCAGGAGTACAGAGGTAAGAAAACAGAGCCTCTCATCTGATACCTGTGTTCTCCAGACCCCCTGCCCACCATACACAAAATTCATTTTAGAATTCATCACTGGAGCTGAGATGTCTCAGTGGGTAGAGGTCCCTGCCACCAAGCCCTGGGACCCACATGGTGGAAGAAAAGAATGAATTCCTTCAAATTGTGTGTGTGTGTCTTAAAAATCACTTAACATCCAGAATAGACAATTGGGGAGGGGGCGGCTTCAGACTGGCTTGACCTCTGTGCCTGAATTTTAGGTCATTCCAAGTTTTGGAAAGTCCAGTCCTAATACAGCATAGCTACAGGCTATCTGTCCACTATCTGAAACCTGGGGACCCATGTGGTTTGTAATTGGGGAAATTGTTTTCCTGATTCTGGAATATCTGCCCATGCCTTAAGACTCATCTTTAGATTGGGACTGGGATCTAAGCACAAAACTCATCCCCTTAAGACACACAGCCAGAGTTAACTTGATGCCATATTTACAGTGCCCAGATGTTTTGACCTTCATCCATCCCGAGGTCATCACGTCAGTGATCAACTTTCAGACCAGCGATACGTCATTAGGTTGCTCCACCTATACCAATCCCCACGACGTCAAGGAAGTGACGACGCTGGGAAGAGATCACAAGCCTAGCACTGTTCGCATCTCCTGACCCTAGAAGTCCACCTCCTCCAACACAAAGGAAAGAGAGGGAGAATAAAAGGCTTGGCTCAGAGGAGGAATGTGGGAGTTCCACTGAGAAGCCACGTCACAGTCATTCAGTAGGTGCCCTAGAGAACCACTAACTTCAGTGGCTAGCTAGGAATGCAGCTGAGTGGGTGGAGTATTTGCCTGGCATGAAGTCCTGTGTTCAATCCCCAGAACCTCATAAAACTGGGTGCACAGATGCAAACCTGTCATGGCAGAACCTGGGAGGTGGAGACAGGAGGATCAGAAGTTTAAGGTCATCCTCGAATACAGGGTGACTTTTGGGCCATGCTGAGATCCATGACACCCTGTCTCCAAAGGCAAAAACCAAAGCACAAAGCAGAACAGAAAAAAAAAAAAAAAAAAAAAAAAAACTTCAAGTTTTCACTGGCTAGTCACGAACAATTTACCAGGAAGTGGGACAGAGTGAGAAGGGGTGGCAGGCAGGATGGGGTGAGCCGGGCAGGCTGAGTGCCCCCCTCGGTCAGTCGCTTCTGGAGCGGTTTCTCTAGCAGACAGTAAAGAACTCGATTACATCCAGTTAACTGTGCTCTAAACTGATTATGCATGTGCCGGGCTAATGGATTACATTAGCAAGAGGAAAAATAACATGCAATCAATCTCCATTACGATGGGCCACACCAGGGCCCAACCACCTCCGAACCCCACCCGAGTCCAGGCACTGAAGAAACCCAGGGAGAGGGAGCCCCCTCTGTGCCAAGAAGTTTATTTTAGTCACGTGGAGGGAACAAAGGGGCTTGGAGCAAGCTCTGGACTCATCATCCAAAGGTTGAGGCGGGGGGGGGGGGGGGGGGGGGAGGAGGAAAAGGATCTCCCTGCCCCTCAAAAGAGCATCGGCAAGCAGAGGGACATTCATTATCCAAGGGCTAATAGAACCAGACTAAAGACCTTTGCCTCCTGACACAGGGCCAGCTACACCGAAATACTAGGGCTGGTGACTCCAGGGACACACTGGTCAAACAGCTGCTGCTCTCAGGACTTAGGGCTCTTCTACTCATGGCAGAAGCTTTGAACAAGAGTACGTAAGGTCTCTCTGTCTTGAGCAAACAAACCAACCAACCAACAAAATAAGTAAGATAAATAAGGCCCAGTCATGTAAGTGACCAGAACGAGTAGTACAGGAGATGTTCCCTTCACACCCACCCCCCAGAAAACACCTCATCCTGATGGCCAGAGTGTGAGTCGTGGACATGATTTCGGGGCTGGGGGAAGCTCTCAGCAGATCCTCTGTTTCGGGGGGCCTTCAGAAGCAAACCCGAGTACTTGGCTTTAGTCAAGACCTGGACCACATAGAAGATGTGGCATGCAGACTTAGTGGTCACTGTGTGTACGTTATAACCTAAAGGGCAATCCATCTCAAGAGACGGAAGAGGTCAGCCTCACTCCATGCTTTTGTGACCCTTCATCGGAGTGGCCTACACCCTCCTGTGGCCGATCTGACTGCCGGGTCCTTCAGAAATGCTCGTGTCCTCTGGTTTTCCCACCTGGTTGTTTTGACCACGTCAGCACGGTCCTATGGTCAGTCAGACCTCCAACTCAACCTGACTGCAGGAAACTGTCTTTCCAGGGTAGGACAAAATCCAGCCAGTACATGGAGAATTTGTTTGCACAGGGCAGAGGATTATGACTTACTTGGTACCTAAACCAATCCTAGCCCACTACAGCTGGTGTCTGCAGTCCCTTCTAGGACATTCTATCCCTACTAACTTGCTCTAAGATTGTTCCTTACCCACGGTACTCCCTGAGAATGAGAGCAACAGCAAAATGAATCGCAACCGTCAACTGAGCAGAGACCAGTGTGGGCTAAGGATCCTGAGCCTTCCTCAGGCGGGGTCTCCATCTATAATCGTGAGGGGGACGCAGGAGGCTCCACCCACTCCAGAGTCAGCGGAAACTGAACGCTTGCTAGCCCAGGAGTGAGAAACGATGTGGAAAGAGAAAGGAGAGACTAGGGGTGAAAGTGAGGAGGATGGAGCGGAGTGAGGGAGCGGAGGGCGTGTGGAATGAGGCTGGGGAGATTTATGGCGATTTGTACCTGATTGTTCATACTAAAGCCATTACGGGATGATTAGAGGAAAAGGTGAGGCCTTAAGTCCAGCGAAAATCAATAGGGACGTCTGGAGCAATCCTGCCACGCAAGTAAAAGGGCTGTTTACAGTGTCTGCGGCCCTCCTCCTTCTTGATGGCCTGGCCTAGGCTGTTCAGCCAGAGACTGGGGGTGCGGGAGGAAACGGAAGGGATGGGAGAGAAAAGAGAAACCAAAGGGGCTAAAAGGAGAGGAAGCAGAGAACAGGGATGTAAAATACAGGAACATGGGGGAAAACCAACCAGGGGCCCTCTCGCTTGACCTAGATTCCTTCATAGCATTTACCACCTTCTACCATGTCATTTGCCCATTATGAGTGTACCTCAGCTTGTCCCAAAGGAACGAAAACTCTGTGAGGACAGGGATGTGGGTGTGAGCATATGCATGCATGTACATCTATATAAATGTGTATCTAGTTATATGTGCACACATATGCACGTGTATATATGAATGTGAGTGTTCATTATATATGTACATATGTACGTGTGTTTGTGTTGATCTGTTTTATGCACTGATACAAACATACTTCCAGAACAGCAGCTGGTATACAGAACGTGTCTGGTGTGTAGCCGCTGGCAGGATGGGTAAATGAATGAAGCACTCTGGGAGCATCCAGGAGAGAATAAATAAAAGACGGACTAAAGGACAGAAGGACGAGTGGGCCATAGCGGCTGATGGTGACTCAACAGACTACAGCAGAGACCAGCAACCAAGAAAGGAACAACACAGTATTGGTCTGTAGAATTAACCTGCCCCTGCAATGAGACACCTCGAACCTCCAGCCATCAGATGAAGCCATCGATACATCTCAGCTTCTTTGGGCACTGGATGCAACGCCTTTAGAGCTAGTTTGCTGGGTGGCGACTAGCACCTAACAGGATTATAATACAAATTACTAGTCCCCCTTCTCAATCTTCCCCGATCTACTCTGCAGAGAGCCCATTCCTGGGTCTCAAGGAGCCGACCTCACCTTGTACAACTTCAGGCTGGCCTCGTGCCTGGAGTTGACTGTGTGCAGCCGTAGCTTCTCCAGGCTATTGGTGTAGTAGTCGCATGCGTTGCACTTCAGGTGCACCGGGTTGCCGATGGCCACACACTTGAGCCTCCACTCGTTGGCCTTGCCGCCCTCCTTGATGTGGGCCACCAGCTGGTACTTCTGCACATGCTTGTCCGTCTTGCAGTGCAGCTGGAAGTTGGCCTTGAGTTGTGTGTTGTAGCGGCAGAGCTTGCACTGGTACGAGTCCCCCATCACGGCCTTCCACTCGTCCTCCGAGAGGCTGCGCTCCACGTTCATGTGCAGTCCCAGCATGTCCAGGTTATCCGTTGTGAACTTGTTGCAGACCGCACACTGGAAGAGCTTCAGGGACGGGTCGTTGGTCTGGATGAAGCTCTCGCCCAGGTTCATCAGCTCCTCCGATACCAGCTGCCCGCCCCCGAGCCGCATGTCTAGGGGTATCTCACCGCCCACTGTAGGGAAGGACAGAGGGAGAGGGTCAGAAGCCAGGCTCACAGATGCAGTACAAAGCACAAACACTGCAAGGAGCTACCTGCTGGAAAACAACATCCTCTTCTGTGGTCTGCAGAAGGCTCCAGGCTTTCCACCTTCTCAAAAAGAACATCTAGACAAATTTGGGGAGCTCGGTCTCCTGACTGATTTCAATTTCCCTTCTCTCACACATTCTAGGAAAACTGGTAAGTCTGTATGACCCTCGGAATGCAACAGAATCTGAAGCTCCAGACTCCAGCCTACCTCCAGAATCAAGAAGGAGCAGAGCAATCTATAACACCGGGCCTTTAGGAAGATTCTAAATTGTGCCCAGAGTTCTTCTATAGCATTGCTGATGAGCAAAACTTCCCACCACCATAGGAAGGGGAAGCTTGCGCTGTACATACAACAAGAAACTATATTTTTCTTTTTTCTTTTCTTTGTTTTTCAAGACAGGGTTTCTCTGTGTAGCTTTGATGCCTGTCCTGGAACTTGCTCCGGAGACCAGGCTGACCTCAAACTCAGAGAGATCCGCCTGCCTCTGCCTCCTGAGTGCTGGGATTAAAGGCGTGCACCACCACCGCCCGGCTAAAAATGGAATGTTTTATTGCCATTAATATTAGTAGAGATGGCCACACTGATGCACAACCATACAGCACAGAGTTCAGAAGCTAGCCCTCCACTCCTCCCAGCACCCTCTTGTCAGCATCCTACCTGTCCATCAGAGCTGCCCACCCCCACCTCTGTTTCTAGGACGATCTTCCTTTCCCAAGCCTCTGTGCCCGAGCTAGCCACACACAGGACCCCAGCACAGCTGCATCCCTACCAGGGTGGGGGCAGACTAGAGCAGAGGTCCAGCCTCACGCTGAATAACCCACCCCACTGCACACATGAACAAATGTTTATTGCGTCAGACGAGGGTCAAAAGCACCAAATGATACATGCTCAGGAAGTAAATCCAGACAGGCTATAGGGGTGTGTGTGTGTGTGTGTGTGAGCTCACACTCCCTAAGAAAGGTCTCTGTACCCCCACCCATTTTCAGTCCATCACTGCCGTGCATAAACCAGGGGAAGGCTCACTTTCACTGGCGGGAGATTAACACACCAGCTCTTACTTACACCATGAGAAAGCCTTGGAAACTGCGAGCTTCCCTCCATCCCCTAGACGCGCACATTAACTCAGGAGCTGACTGGCAGCTTCTGGTTCCTACCTCTCTTCTGAACATGTGCACACTTGAACTACGAGGTCTGCCCCCACCCTCCAACTGATGCTTAAACTTGACCTTTTGCGAGTGGTTGATTGAGGTCATTTTTTAAATGACTGATTAGAATTCAAGGCGGTGGCTCATCAAAGGAAACAAAATGATGATGGCGAGGGTGGTGGTGAAGGTGATGAAGATGACGACGATGATAACGACGAGAGAGATTTGGTTTCAGCTACGAAAACACGGGATGGCCTCCACTAAGCCAGACCAGTTACATTCGAAGTCTGCAGACAACGTAAGAAGCCACAGAGACCTTCCACGCGTGCATTCCAGAAGGTTCAGGAAGCTTTCTCTGTGTGGTCTTTCTTTCTTTTTTTTTTTTATTTATTAATTAATTTATTTAATTATTAAAGATTTCTGCCTCTTCCCCGCCACCACCTCCCATTCCCTCCCCCTCCCCCAATCAAGTCTTCCTTCCTCCTCAGCCCAAAGAGCAAGCAGGTTTCTCTGCCCTGTGGGAGGTCCAAGGACCACCCACCTCCACTGTGTGGTCTTTCTTACCATCCCCTCCCGACCCATCCCCTGGTGAGAGGAACCCTAACTATGACATTCATTTTAGAGCAAGAGGAAAAAAAATAGGGGAAAAAGAAAGAAGAGAAAGAGGAAAAAAAAAGTTCTATCCTTAATGAGGATGAAGACAGGCAACATCCACAAAACATACTCAGTGTTCACTCAAAGCAAAAACCGCCCAGAGGGTGAGACAGGAGCAAAGGCGTATTTGTTTCTGATGTCAACCACCTGAAGCAGCACCTCTTCCCCACCCTTCAAACGCAAGCTCGTCACATCAATACCGCCACTCTACCGAGAAAATCCACTGTCACTTGCTGCGGGTCTGGATGAACATTAGAAGCCCTCAGAAGAAGCAGAGAGAATAAGCTACTGCTCCTATCCCCAGTTCACAGGCCCAGCAGAGGAGCAGCGGGAAACCGGGATGACGAAGAGCTTGCCAGGACTCCCGCCAAGACTCCACCTTGGAGAAAAGCCAAGGCATTAGAGTCCTTCCAGTCCACACAGTCAATTCAACTCCAGTGAATTAGATGACCCTCACTTGATCCACAGGCATCTGGGAGCTGCCTAAGGGAGGCTGCAGCAGGCCGTTTCTTTTGAGCCCTCTATGGGCCTTGGGAAGGACCATGCGCCTATGACAGAGATCCAACTGGCTCGGGCTTCACACCGTGGCAGGTGAGCCCGCTCAGAAGCTCAGCCTCAGGAGGCACCAATCAGATAACACAGAAGTAAAGGAAGGAAGCAGGGGGCTCCTAAAGGACAAGAGAGTGCTCTACGGCCGCTACGCTACTTGGTGGGAAAAAGGAAAATGCCTTGCAAGGGACCTATTTTTTTTTGGGGGGGGGGGGGGTTCGAGACAGGGTTTCTCTGTGGTTTTGGAGCCTGTCCTGGAACTAGCTCTTGTAGACCAGGCTGGTCTCGAACTCACAGAGATCCGCCTGCCTCTGCCTCCCAAGTGCTGGGATTAAAGGCGTGCGCCACCACCGCCCGGCAAGGGACCCATTTCTTGACGCTATTTCTTGACGCTATGTTAGACTTGGGAGTCTAAAGGGATGCTTGGGAGGATGTTCACATGGCTGCAAGTCTTAATATCCTGTCTATAAATGGTGGCAGGTCTGCTTTAGCCAGACCAGACCAAAAAGCGTAACCCTCTCCACCTCATGACCACCAGAATGACAGCATCTCCAGATGAGTACCTAAAGAGAAGGTCCTGTCAAGGAAGGCATGAATGGTACCCTGCTCCAAAAGAAGACAGTTCATAAAAGCCCCTTTCTGCCTCACTGCGGAACCGAATCATGTCCGATGCCCTCAAGCCACCTCACCAGTAGCCTAACCGCAGCAGGCACCGCAATGTGCAGCTTCTCTGCTTGCCTGTGTTTTCTCCTGCTAGGGCCACACAACCTCCTCCACAAATCACGTGGACACGTCCTACTGTCCGCACACCTGGTCAACCGCGCAACATGCAACAACTGTGACTCTCGTCACCCCAACTGACCTCGTGGCCGCCAAAAGGACGGAGACCCACCTCATGCAATTGCAGCGCCGGTAACTCAAGAGCCCTTCCTGACTGAACTGGGCAAGATCCAGGGCAACTCTACTCCAAGACAGACCATGGGAATCGCCTTGGTGTGTTTGGACACAAGGATCTGTCCCTCTGTGCCTGATTACACTAAGAACTGTGATGCCCTGGAACTCAAAGACACTAAGTAGAAAAAAAAGCCCACAGTATATGTCTCCATTGCTCAACGCTAATAGTAGCCGCTGATTTTCAAGATAGCTAACAAGTCCTTAATTTGTCAATGTGAAGTCACCCCGTCTCTGTGCTTCTGTGATATGGAGAAAATCCCCAGTTTATTCTGAAGATCTGACTACCAGAATTTTATTGTCCCTAAGGTAAGAAACTACTTCCTATTGGTGAGACAGAGAAGGAGATGGGGAGAGCAGGAGAAACAGACTCAGAACACTAGTGGCCAACACCCACCCTTCCTGGGGTGCATGGTTCACTCTGGGGACAAGTGAGACAATGGAGTCTTGTGCCTTCGTGGGCTAACCAGACCAGTCAGCAAAACGTCTTCAGATCATTTGGTCTTAAGAGATCAACAGGCTAATGTTTCAAGACAGAAAACAAGGCTCAAATATCATGAATTCGCAGTGAAAACAGAGAGCAGGTAGAACAAGCTGAATGCCTGGGAACACAGCTCATTAGCAAGTTAGTCCTGAAGCCCCACACAAAGTGAAGACCGCACACCGGTGAGATCTGGCCTCCTGGCACTTACCTAACCCATGCCCAAATGTGCTCTCTTCGCTGTTAAGAAAACTACTTATTCCCAGGCTGATCATAGAATTCTACTTAACTAGGGTCTCTCCACAGATCCCCAAAGGGCTAGACAGTAGAGTCAGGGAATAAAGACCAGGTTAGGCTCCATCAGTGGAACACCAAGTGGGGTCAAAGGGGACCCGGTCATCATACTAGCCTTCATAAAGTCAATCTGTACACTTTCCCGCTCAAAAAATTGATCATGACCCATAGCTCTCAGCATCCAAATCTCTCATTTCTGGTTCTGTTTTAGACGTGTCAAGCTGAGTAGTAAGACCTGGCACTATGGTTTGAAAAACTGTCCCTCACCAAGGGCTACGTGTTAAAGACTTGGTCCCAGCCTGTGGCTCAATGGGAAGGTGGTGAAGCACCTTCAAGAGGTGGGACCCAGCTGGAAATCTGCCAGTCATGTGGAACCCCCTGACCCTTTCCTCTCCTTTTCAGCCCCTTGCTCTCTACCATGATACAATGCTTCACCACAGGCCCCAGAGCAATAGCGCCACTGACCACCGACTGAAACCTCCCAGACTGGGAGACAAACTGGTTTTCTTTCTACATCTCAAGCACCTGCCATATTAACGGAAAGCTGACTACTAATGCGGACAACACAGCTGGGGTCTGGGTGTAGACTCACTCAGTGTCTCTAAGACGGCACTGTTTCTCCTGGCAACAAAGGCCCCACTAGTCAGCGTCTAACTGCTATCAAAATGTCAGCTTTCTCTGAAGGACAATTTTACAATTTCTTCAGTTCTTCAGCTATCACGCCGCTCATGACCGTGTCCCCAGGGCAATTTAATTCCTAATTCATTCCCAACTCCACTAATCAACAACTCATCCAAACTAAGGAAGGATAGGAATATACCTCTTCCATCAAGATCCACAGAGCTACAGAGAGAACTCCAGAAATCTCCCTGTGGCTCCCAGTTCGGCACGGAGCCAGCCTTTGGGTTTTCAATGCGATATGTTACCGCTTCCAATAGCTCCTATTGGAATGATGGCTGTCCCTGTTTAAATTATTGAGATGATGGTCCCAGATATGGTTTCTTGTAAGTTTTAATATTTAATGGAACCCAAAAGTTTTGAGTGATTATGGCAATTTTTCAAATTGAGAAAGAGAAGAGAGAAAGAATGGGAACAGTAAAGGAAAGCTGACCATAAGCCAAAAACTAGAGGCAACACTTGAGTTTTAATCCTGGCCCTAGATAGCCAGAGTACAATCACAGCTCTGTCAGATGCATAAAACTGTCCAGACGCACACAGCAAGTGCAAGGGATTCTTGAAGGAAAACACTGGATTGTGAGACATTCCCATTTAAAAAAAAAAAAATTTCAAGGTGATAAAAATCAAAACCAATTTACACACCTCGACCTCTTCCACATGCTTCCCGCCCCAACGGGACAAACCTCCTATATGGTGAAAGCACACAAGCCCGAGGGCGGGGGTGGGGTGGGGGGTGGTGTCAGCCTCACCTAGAGCAGGCGTCATGGCGGCCATGGGCCCTGTAGGATCCAGCTGGAATCCGCTCATCATGAACTGGGTGTCCGAGGCGGTACTGTCCATCTTCAGGTTGGGCAGGTTCATGTTCTGGGCCAGGTAGTACTGGTAGAGCTCGGCCTCGGCTGGGGAGGGCAGGCTGCCGAGGCCCAGGTGGCGATTGTGCTGGATCTGGGTCATGTTCTGCTGCAGCAGCATCATGTTGTGCATGTGCTTCTCACTGGTCATGTGGATGCGGAGGTTCCTGGCCACGTTGGTCTCATAATCACACACCTCGCACCGCCACGTGGGTTTGGTTTTTGGTTTGGTGGGGGAAGGGGCACCACAGGAGCTGCCTATATTGGCGGCGGCGGCGGCAGCCGCGGCTGCTGCAGCGGCAGCCGCCCCAGCGCTGTGGCTGAAGACTTGCTCGCCCCCTCCGTTCTGCAGGTTCTGCATGTTGTTGAGATGTTTGTCGGACTGCATATGAATACTGAGGTTGCCTTTGGTCGTTGTAGAGTAGTTACACACCTCACAGCGGAACGGCTTGTAACCACACGTGTAGCTCTCGCCTCGTGCCAACCGCGGGTGGGGCTGCCCGCTTTTGCAGTAGACACAGGAGCCTCCAGGCTCCGGGTGCTTCTCCTTCATGTGTGCCTCCAGCGTCTGCTGGTACTTATAGTGCCAGTTGCACTTGGGACACTTGAGTGTCTTACACGAGTTACGAGAATGCATCATGGTCATGTGGCCACCCAGGGAGCGGGAAGAGCCCAGGACCGTGTCACATTTGGGGCACTCCACACCGCTACCCGAGGGGCACTCCCCAACCCCAAGCTCGCAGAGGGAGCCAGCGTGCTGGTGATGAGGGACAAAGCCCCCATCGTCGCCCTCTGTGCTTTCATTTGGTTCTGGTGCTGTGGCATTGTCTTTATTGGCACTTTCGTCAGCGAAGTCCAGCCTCCTGCCCTCTGCCACATTGGCCCTGGCGCCCTCACTGTTAAAGCTTAATCGGTTCCTCCTGTTCGCACCATCGAAGACAACAAAGGAAGAAGCAGAATTAGAAGTAGTAGAAGCTGTGCCCCTCGACAGGCTCTGGAGCACATTAGGCATTAAGGGGGAGTTAGAAATGCTTTGGTTTGAGAGAGCAAGGTCCTTTTTGCTGCTACCACCTGCTGTGGCTCCAGACTCCTCGGGGGCCCTGTCCTCCAGCTCTTCCTCCAACTCAGTGGGAAAGAGTCCTTTGCAGCCCTCCTCTTCCTCCTCCTCTTCCTCCTCCTCCTCTTCCTCCTCCTCCGCCTCTTCTTCCTCCTCTTCCTCTTCTTCCGCCTCCTCCTCCTCGGCTGGCTCTGCTTTCTCGGAGAAGCAATCCGGATCCCCCACTTCTTGCTTATCTCCTTCAGCTGCCCCAGAGTCCTTGCCCTCCGAGGATTTGGTAGGACTGGCAGCCAGAGGCCCCAGGGGGACTGAGGTAATGGGGGTCTTCAGGACCGAGCTGGTGAGCCCGCCAAGGTTCAAGAGGGTGCTAGGGGTCAAGAGACCAGCCTGGGGCTGCTCAGGGCCAGCAGCAGCGACGGCTGGGAGGGTCTCCTCCCCTTCCATGCGAATGCCACTAAATTTACCATAAAAACTGTGTCCGGGGCCTATGAGGTTAGCTGTGGAAACTAAAGGGTGTTGAAGGTTTTTGTTTTTTGGTTCCAGAAAACTTACAAGGGGTTCCTTGTCTTTGCCAATCCCTTGGATGATAGCGGAGATGTTCTTATTGCTAAGAATTTTCCGCTCCTCTTCACTCAGGGTCATTCGATGGTCGTGCACCGCATGGGTCACAAATGAACGGACATACCCAAAGGAGAGTTTGCACAAGAAGCACATCAGAATGGGCTTCCTCTTGCCGTAGAGCACAAAGCCATCGAACTTGGACAGGTCCACATTGTTGGGAACATCTTTGGATACGCAGGAGCTTTTGGCAGAACCATCGCTGTTCAGGTAATCCTTGTTGCTTTTGTGTCGCACGTCAAAAACGCGGAAGCTGTGCAGGACAGGGCTGAGCCCCGCCAGGGCTGAGGTATTCGGGAAGGCCTGGTCTGAGCCCTCAAACCATTTCCCGAAGGATGAGGCTATGTGGAAAGTGTTGATGATCTGCGGGTACACAGGTGCAGCACACGAAGGGTCCCCTTGTTTGCCCCCCGCCCCGGGGAGAGAGTTCAGGAAGAGCGAGGGGACAGGCCCACTGCCACTGCTGCTGCCACACGCGGCCCCGCTTTGGGCCAGCTGGCTCAGGCTCTCGACAATGTACGCGGAGCCATCTGGCTGGTAGACGATCTCCCCGGCCAGGTTCTCCACGTCACTCTCCTCCTCGCCCTCCTCGCTGGTGTCGCTGGCGCTCTCCTCTCGCAGGGGCGGTGGGGGGCGTGTGCCAGGGCAGTGGTGCTCCATGTAGGTCTGGAGGCTGGCAAAGGAGGCTGAGCACTCGTTGCAGCTGACCTCCTTGCTGGCGGGCTCGGCTGGCGGCCCGGCCGAGGTGCTGCTGTCCGCCAGGCGCTCACTGAAGGGGGCCCTTAGGCTGTCCAAGGGCCCATGGCTCTCGCCTGTGGGCTGCTCCATGCTACTGGGTTTGTCGGGGAGGTGGGTGCTGTTGAGTTCAGTCCATTGCCGGTGCTGAGGGATCCCGCACCCATTGTCCTTCCCCGAGACGACGGGCGAGTCACAGCCTTCCATGGTAAGGCCAGCGTGGAGCTTTCATTGCACCCAGTACGGATCGGACCTGAAGGGTGGAGGCAAGGGGGGAGGAGGGAGAGAGGGGGAAAGAGAGAGAGAAAGGAAAGAGGTTAGGAGGGCCAAGGCTAAGGTCCCGCACGGAGTGCTCTAAGCAGCTTCTGTCCATACCCACAACACAAAGCTTGCAGGGCAGAGGGCAGGCTGGGGGACACGGCCCTGCACAGTGCAGTACAGAGAGGGCAAGCAGCACCATGACAACACAGCCAGGTCCATGTAATGAATGGGAAGTGGGGAAAGCGGTCAGGAACACACCTCTTTGACTTCACACTGTCTGTCACTCTAGCCCTAGAGACAGACTTGTTGAAATTTTTTACTCTATGCCATCGGGACTTTGAGTCAGGCTGGGCAGGGAGCCATAGTGGAAGAGGCCCGTTATCTTTCCAGGACCCAACGAGGTCACTGGAAGGGCCCTCCTGCATACAGATAGCTTACATGAAGTCATCCCAAGTGTATGACACTTGGAAGGGGGGGGCATCAGGGAGGATGAGAGGAGGGAGCTGAGGCAGCTTCAGAATGAGAGTGGTGAACTGAGAAGGGTCCAATGACATAGAGAAATCAGGTGCTTTTCAGTGCCCGTGTGTCAGGTTTGGTAAGTTCGAACAAAGGTCTACAAGGTTCAGAGGGCGAAGGTGAAGCCTTAGGTTCATCCTGCAAAGGGCCCAAGGGGGCCAGCGGCCACATCCCTCCCTTTCAGGTCTTGGAGGCAACAGAAGTCCCATTTCCTGAGCAGTAAACCTTACAGGGTAAATCTCACCAGAAACCAACGTTACTCTCATTATCAAACTCGAAGACACCCCAAATTCCCATCTCCTCCACCCAAACCAGGAAAGCATCCTTGTCTGGGATTCAGCAGAGCTCACAATGAAAATAGGAAGGCACCGAGAATAAGAACCGGCCGGACTTTCAATCTGCTGGTGCCCTTGTGGAGGGGGGCAAAGCCTCGCCCCATCTGCAGGAAGCCCATCCACCGGGCGCGCGGTGGATTTTCCCTAGCAAAGGTCTTAGCACAAGCAGAGACGGCAGCTGGGCTTAGCAAGCCCAACTTCCACACCTGCCTCTTCGTTATTAGTTGCTACCCAAGCAGCTGTCCTTCAGCCCTGGGGCTTTTCCGTTTCCGACTCCAGAGAGCTACTGTGCTGAACCTGCCCTCTGAGAGCTCCGTCCCTGGGGAAGGTAGAAACGGATCACAGGCTGCCTGGCTCCTGTGACATCAACGCAGGGGTGGTGATCGCCTTGCTGCTGCTGCCCTCCTACAGGTGGCTCAGCACTTCTTCAGAGTTTGGTCTTTTACACACAGACCCCAAGACATCGCTCCCCTGCTCCACCACCTCTTGCACAAGCAGCTGACAAAGCTTTTGGCCGGGTTTCATCCCCCTCCATCTCCTGCCAACCCTGTCTTACTCTTTTCGTATTTCTCCAGGTTTGACTACAGAGTGAGCCAACAGCTCCCCCTCGGGAAAAGACGGAGAAGGCAGGCTGGCAGAAGCCTTGGAAGAAATCACTTTTTCGAAGAATGTGCCACGACTAGTTTGAAACTCACATGCATATATGGCTGTCAACTGATAACCGCAGTCTCGGAGACAGCAGAGCTCTGTAGGCCTTTAGAAAGGACGGGTTCGTTTGAAACAGATCACCGCACTAAATCAACCCCAGCGGCAAATGAACGGGGACTTCCCATAAGGCTTAGCTGGGATACAGGTGAGAATCTGGGGAGGCTCTTCTTAAGGATGTTCCTGATTGGATGGATGACACCTGATTGGCAGTTCAAGCCCAAAAGGTTGGCAGGTCTGAAGGGGCGGGAGGGTTAACAGCCCGATTGTAAAATCAATGTCATAAATGCTTGGTAAGTTACAGGAACATGCGGGAAGGGGAGGCCGCGATTGATAAAGGAGAAGAGCTTTGATGCCGCACCAGGGACTTGTTTATCGACAGCAAAGCCAATCTCCTCTCCAGCCTGGGCTGGGCCAGAGAAACCTGCTAGCATTTACCAATTAATTGGTGGGCTTTGCTTGCTCGGCTCTCTTCCTCCTCCTCCATGAACTGGCCAGCTAAGGGTTGGAACTTTAAAGACAAAAATAAAACAAACAAAAAACAAAACCTTAATTTGTTTTCTAGTCCCAAGCAGGCAATGACCCTTGTGGCCACTTCTGAAAGGCAGATAAGATAGCTGGTGACCCTGGGCCAGCGGAGTGAGCTGGAGGATTCATTCACAGGAAGCTGACAGTCCATAAGGACACAGGTGGGAAAGAGAACCCAATTTCTAGACCTGGGCTGCCTGTTCTGGAGCTTCTCTTTCATGCACGCTGACCAAGCAGAGCATTGGACAGCCCCGTGAAAAACAAGAGGCATGGTTCATGGACTAATCACACTGTCCTGAGAAATGCAGGCTCCTGGTTCACACCCCACCCCAAACAGAATGTGTAAATGTCCACATCACCCCAGGGAACTTGAACTAAAAGCTTGGGACACTGCTTCCCTGCATCCGCACCAGACAACCAGCTTGCCTGTGCTTGGTCCCCACATTGCCAGGTAATCAGAGAAGGATGGCTGCATACATCCTCTGCCTCCATCCTTATCCTGGCAGATAAGGGATAGATGGGGGGGAGGGGGGAGATGCACTGACATGAAGCGGTCTCTTCATCCTGCCCAGGCTGGCAGCTCATGGGCCTCGGGGCATCCACTACTCTCCCACCCAGCGTGCTTGCTCTGTTTATCAGCCAGTCAATAAGAAAAAGGTAGTTCTTACTTAAGGAGGCAGAAGTCAACTCGGCAGGTCGATCAGCGCTCTGTCTGTAAACATGGTTTCCCGTAAAATCAATGTTCTTCAGTTACAGAGGGCGGCCTGGGAACCGAGTGGGTCCCCACACATTCACGGGAAGCCCTGCCAGTCAAAATTCACAAGCCTCTCCTCAGCCCTCTAACCCAGTCCTCGGGCTGTGAACCCATCCCACACGCACTCCAGTCTGGCTCACCAGAACTCTGAACTCTTCCTGCAGGCCAATTCATCTTTCCCGGCCACTCCCCTCAGGTTCCCTTTAAATCACCTCAATATTGTATTCAACACTATTTGAGAATTCAGTAAGGTTTTATAAAGCACGTCTTCCCAATGGCAAAGTTCGAGGGAAGACACAGGAGTGATCGGCAAGCATTTGCACACACAGTCTTGCCCACTGTCTCATTCTATTCAGCATTTAAGTCTGCCTTTTGCAAAGTACCCCATGCAGAAGAGCTCCAACACCTTAGGAATAAATAACCCCAGCGAAAGGGGGAGCTATATTCACCCCCACATTGTGCTTCCCAGTTTTAAAGCCCACTGCAGTCTTGCAAACACCAACCTCTTGGAAAGATTGTTTTTCAAGGATAAAATGCTAACAGGTACAATGTGACATGCCACTCATATAGGCAATTATCTTCCTCTTTAAACTAAAAAGGGTGTGTAAGGAAAGTTCTGTCTTATTCCATGAAGGAGACAGGGGCTGGATAAAATGCTACAGTTTTCTAGTAGGCTGGGTAAGGGGTGTGCGGTTCTAAGGAAGGGGAGGGGGCTCCTGCTGTTGCTTCAGCTCCCAGAGAATTAAACATGAACAGTCACACTGTGTAATTTTAAATTGTTAATTAGCACAGGGTTAATTAGGCGGTCCTTTCACAAGGGGCTGTTTGGCAGAAAACCAAGAAGGGAAACAAAGGGGGAGAGAAAGAAAAACAAAGCGAATAGAGACAGCAAGAGAAACTGTTGCCTCTGTGAATAACGTGGGGTATCACCAGAGACATCAGCCAGCGCAAGGATGCCTGGTCCTCCAGGGACTCTTCCCCCTGCCCCAGGGAGAAATGTAAGGACCGCCCTTCTCCCGGGCACCAGGCAGTGCACAGCACACACTGCCAACATGTTTTGACTCAGCAATTTCTCCATTCTAGGAATGTATTTCAAGGAAACAACCCGGGAGATGTGTGGACATACGAAATTGTCCATAATAAGATTTGTAACAGGAAAAAAAAGAGAGAGATGGAAATAATCGGGCAAAAACAGAGACTAAATAAATTACAGTTCGTGGAATTCAACATGTTATAAGGCTGATAACTCTAAAGAAACCATTTACAAGCAATGGAAGCTGATCAGCTGCTAACTGAGTGAAAGACATATGGATACAGCCATTGTCATATTTCTATCAAAATTTTTATGACGGTAAATTTGAGGAGGTGAGATTATGGGTGACTTCATTTCCTCCCTGGTGCCTATATTCCCCCGAGCTTTTTAAAGCCCTCATAATGGAAACCATCACTTACTGAGTTAGGCACTGAAGCAATACCTATGGGCAGAATCGTAACCACTTGGAGGGGGTGCTATTCTTGTAGCCCCATTTCCGAGATGTAAAACTGAGGCAGCACATGCTCGGGTAGTCTGAACAACAGAGCCAGATGGCTGCTGTAGGATCTGTGTTCTTAGACACTCTTATCTTTTGGTGCCTGAGGAGCATCCTGAGAGCCAATATTTGCATCAGACCTTCATGTGCACAGACTATTCCAAGATCGGGGACTGCTCAACCCCTCAATCCAAACAGGAGAGCTCAAAGCAGCCCTCTTCGTTTGGACACCATCAGATAACTACAGGAGGACAAGGTGAGCAGGGACGCCACAACTAAGTCATGGAAGGCTTCTCACTCCCCCTCTCTTTTCTTCTTTCTTTCCTTTTTTTTTTTTTTTTTTTAAAAAAGTAAGGGCATAATGGGACCAGAGTGATAGCTCTGTGGCTAAGAGAGCTTACTGCTCTTGTACAGGACCCACGTTGGGATCACAGTACCCACATCAGGCAGCTCGCAATTGCCTGTAAGTTCAGCTTCATGGAATCCGGCACCTCTGGGTCTCTGGTGCACTTGCACTCACGTACACATAAAGTAAAATAAAATAAAATAAAATAAAATAAGAGGTGTGCAGGGGCCAGAGAGATGGCTCAGTGGGTAAAAGCGCTTGTTCTTCACTCCCTGGGACCATAGGGAGAGGACAACATCAACCCCTAGAAGTTAGCCTTTGACCTCTTCATGTATACTGTACCATACCAATCACCAGTCACACACATCCCTGTACTCACATATGCACACACATCATATATGTGAAATAAGAGTAAATTAGAAACTTACAAAAGAAGACATAACCTAGGAGCTATGGGCCTGGAAACGTACTCACTCATTCATTATTTACTACGAACCTCCTATATAGTGCCCAGCTGATGCTAGGGAACGCTTACGTTCTCCTGAGGAGGGGGCCACAAATGCGTATGACGTGTGCAGCACAATGTCCTCCAAAGTCACATAAAGTCAGACAAGGCGCGGGCATGATGTGTGCATAGCAATTTTGTGGGTAAGGTGATGACATCAGAGTTAGAAGAATGTCCCGTGAGCATGCGCCGCACATCCTTTGCAGGTTTAAGCAGAATCAGCGGGTGCTGAGGAAAAGCTCTCGGCAGAGGGGGGCCGCCCTAGGCAATCAGCCAGTGAGAACACAAACACAGCGTAAACCAAGCATGGACTCGGTGACCTGAGAAAAGCAGCAAAGACTATCCTCACCATTAACAAGGTAGCCTCAAGTTTCCCATCTCAAGGACAAGATCTCTCAGACGACAAAATCTGCCTGACTCCAGAGCAGGTGGATGCCACCACTTCAAGTCAACACAGAGACAGAGGGCTACACTGAGCTGCCACCGGGTGCTGTCCTGTCTCTACTAAGCTCACTTAAATAAACAACTTGGGGGGTGACACCAAGAAGGCACATAACATCATGCGGGGCACAGAAAGTTAACAAGGAAAACTAAAAGTACCACAATAGCAGAAATGAGGGGTGTGTGTGGTGGTGGTGGGGCTTTGACTAGTTGGAATGGGGCCCAAACTAACAAAACACGGTGGGTTAGAAGGTAAGTCTACACACATGGTTAAAGGCAGCAATCAGGTCGCCCCAATGCTGACTGGTTCTCTGTTGACTCGTCTGTCTCAGCTATGAACGCCAAGAGATCATGCTCCACACGACTCACCTCTGTACCTACCTCACAACCAAGATGAGATAGATGATTCATAAAATTATAGATGAAAAACCTAAGGTAGTGCGAGAAATTTTAACACTTCAAGAGAATGAGAGCTGACCCATGGACACATCTCCCCTCACCACCCTTTCCAGTTTAAGGGACGCCCAGGCAGCAGATCTGGGGGCTCTAAAGAAGCGGTCAATCTAGACTGTTCCAGGCAACAGATCTGGGGGACTCTGGGGAAGTGGTCAGTTCTAGACTGTTCCAGGCAACAGATCTGGAGGGCTCTGGAGAAGTGGTCAGTTCTAGACTGTTCCAGGCAACAGATCTGGAGGGCTCTGGAGAAGTGGTCAGTTCAAGACTGCTCCAGGCAACAGATCTGGGGGGCTCTGGAGAAGTGGTGAGGTCCTAGCCTGAAACACAAAGATGCACAATAAGACAGACACTGTCTGTCTTTCACTGAAGAACACCTTGAGCTGATGTCTCAGATGAACACGGGAGAGAGCTGAAGGGGCTCCTGCCGACCATACCTGGGACAGCCGGAACAGGAAAACTAAATAAGAGCAAAGGACTGATACTTGATACATAAAATAAGAATTCACAACTCCATGCTTTTAAAAAAGAAAAACCCAAACAAGCGTGGAAGCAAAGTTCTTCGTTAGGGTAGAAACTTAAGAAGACACACACGCATACCTATCAAGTTGAGAAATCACCCTCTCTTTACCACCACCCTAATAGGGATCCATCCAGGAGGGAATCAGCGGATGTGTGCACTAACTGGAGGAGGGGAGTTCTTACGATCTGCGCTTCCCGTACACATGCTTCTTACCACAGAAAGAACAGTTACCTTAGAGAGGCCTGGAAGATATCAGCTTTATCAAGAGACCAATGACCAGCAGCAGGACAGACAGACATCTGTGTGAATTCTGGTAGGATACACTGAGATACACTAACTACATCCCCCTCCCTGCCAAAAACATCACGCCTGAATCTAATCAACAAGGAACATCAGATGAACCCCGACGGAGCAAAGTCTACAAGTCATTCTCCACTCTTCAGAAACATCCATGTGGCAGAGAACACAGCAGAACACTGTGTTTCAGATTAAGGGTGGGTAGGGAGATGTGACAAATGTATCATCTCTGTGGTTTTCTTTCCCTAGGAAGGACGTAAGAGAGACAATTGGTGGAATCTGAACATGGTCTGTGGGTGGGCTAGGAGGAGCCTGTGCTGGGTATGTTACACAAAAAGTCTGTTAGAAGATTCGCTTGGACACATGAGAGGTGAGGAGGTGTGGTGCCTCAATCCCCAAACAGCTTAAGGAGCGAGGAAGGCAGGACACACACCTCTAACTACCAGCACAAGAGACAGGGGCAGGAGAGCTCTGCAAGGTAAGCTTGGGGCCACCGTGGGTGGGCTAGATAGTAATTGATCTTACTAATTTTTTTAAAAGTCTTAATAAGAAACATGTGGTACATATATGCACATGTATGCGCACACACATATGTGGGCAAAATGACTACAGATGAAGACGGGGAAAGGTTTTTTTTCAAATGATTCATTTATTTTTATTTTATGCACAGTGGTGTTTTGACTGCATGTTTGTCTGTGTGAGGGTGTTGGTTCCAGAACTGGAGTTTCAGACAGTTGTAAGTTGCCATGCGGGTGCTGGGAATTGAATCCAGGGCCTCCAGAAGAGCAGCCATCGCTGTAACCTGTGAGCCGTCTCTCTAGCCCAAGTAAGGGAATTTTTTGTTCTGTTTTTTTTTTTTATTTTATTTTACTTTTTGTACACCTGCAATCATGCCAAAAGAAAACAGAACACTCCAAAAATATACATGCACCATCAACCCACATGGATGTGGAGGTTCTTATATTTGTGGGAGATTCCTTCTTGGCACAGCCTTGTGAAAGGGCAGAGGTTACAAAGCTGGGCAAGGAAGCATGGGAAGAACTGACTCAAATACCAGTCTTCCTTTCTGCAGCTAAGGCCTCTGGGTAGAATCCTCTAGTTGGAGAAGGCAAATCAATATGCCATTTTAACTTGGGTAGAATTTCACATAATGTAACACTCAGAAAACCACGACAGATCACAACTTTTGGCTATATTTCCTACCTTAATAAAAAGCAATTAAAATAAAAAAAAGATTAAGATGAGCCCCATCAAGGAATTCTAGTAGCCCACAGTATAAAAGCAGTGTCAAGTCGACTAAAACAAGAGTAAAATAAAAAAAAAAAAATACACAATGAATAAACACTCATTAATGAGAGAGAGAGAGACAAAGACAGAGAGAGACAGAGACAGACAGACAGACAGAGAGAAAGAGAGAGAGAGAGAGAGAGAGAGAGAGAGAGAGAGAGAGAGAGAGAGAGCAAAGAAAGGAGGTTCTGGGATGGCTCAGTTGGTAATAGCACTTGCTTCTCTTACAGAGAACCTAAGTTTGGCTCCCAGCCTCTACAATGAGCTGCTCACAACTGCCTTTAAGTCCTGTTCCCAGGTGACGTGGTACCTCCAGTCCCCACAGGCACCTGTACTCGTGGCACGTACTCACACTCACGAACAGACACAAACACACAATTGAAAATAAAAATAAGCCGGGCGGTGGTGGCACACGCCTTTAATCCCAGTACTTGGGAGGCAGAGGCAGGCGGATCTCTGTGAGTTTGAGGCCAGCCTGGTCTACAGAGCAAGTTCCAGGACAGGCTCCAAAACTACAGTGAAACCCTGTCGAGAGAGAGAGAGAGAGAGAGAGAGAGAGAGAGAGAGAGAGAGAGAGAGAGAGAGAGAGAGAGAGAGAGAGAAAAGAAAAATAAATCTAAAATAAAACACTAGAAACCTCATCCAAGGGGCAAAGAGATGATGCCCAGATCTGTTTAGCTTAGAACCCAGTAGAGAACCAAACAGTTCCACTCTGTGCTTATACGGTACCAGCATCTGTCTACTGATGCATACAAGTCATACAGGTCAGTAAACATGACTTACTAAAAGGTGAGATTCCATGGGCTCAGCAGTGCTTTCCCGACAGCCTCAAGAAGGAGTCTGTCACTGTGGCCAGGTGACACATACTTGCAGAGCCTTCATGAAGCAGGATGCCTACTGTCCAGAAGGCCCTGGGTTTCACGTCTGCTAATAAACACACCCACGCTATCTGCAGCATGAACATAAATCAACCGGGAAGTGAAAAGTGCTGGCTCAGTCCATTCTGCAGGAAACACACAGCCACCAAGATATTCTGGTTACTGTGGGTCTGGGGCGGGCATGGGAGGGTGGCAGTCATGAGATCCGAGACAGACAGAGCGAGGTCTCGGAAAGCAGCCTCACTGATACTCCAGAGAACTTCATCCATAGAAAAGGACAGGGGAAGGGGCTTCTAAGACAAAACAACAACAAAGTTTACTATGTTTGTAACTATTTATTTAAAAAAAGACAAGCCAGCTATTATTCTATTCTACAGTATTTTAAATATGGATTTAGTATTTAGTCACCAATGCAATATTCGTCTCTAATCATGTGAGAAAGTCCTTAACCATCTGAATGCGTCTTGTGGAGACCTTTCCATCGCATCCTATGGCCACCACTGGCCTGCGCATGCTCCTGACCTGAATTTAATCACCAATCAGCAGTGAATGCGCGCACACACACACACCATCTCCAAGATCCGAAGTCATCCTCCTCTTCACCAACCAGAGGAGCTTCATTTCCGGGCTCTGTCAGCCACCCTCCCACCGGCAGGTGCACAAGCCACCTCCACCCATCCCTGGGAATCTCCGCAGTTAAGTCCCCCCGGGCAAACTGAAATCAATACTTAAATGCTTCCTTTGATAGCATCCAAAACTTTCCTAGCTCTTCCAGGTCCTCCTCAAAAGCCTCATTTCTGGCTTCTTCCCTCTTTTACTGGGGCCGCGGAGAGCAAGCCAGGAGACTATGTGTAAACAGGCCATCTGGTCCATTATCGTTTCAATCTGGCATCTCATGATGTTAAATTTATTTTAAATAACTTTTCCTGATTAAAGTCGTGTGAGTTCATTATTGAAAAAAAAAGAAAAGCAAAGAAGTAGATAGCCACAAAGAGACTCCCAAGCTAGAGTAAAAATCGCTTGTAATTCCACCAGCCAGAGGACTGGAACACAGGCAGTTTCTCAGGCTTCCCCTCTTTGTAGCTATAGTTACGGCTTTTCTTTATCAACCTCAGATGTCCTGCTCCTTATAAGGGGAAGGATTCTTCTTAACTTAATTTAGCATGCAGTTTTCCCATGACATCAAATGTGCCTCATAAGTGAGCAGCAACAGCTCCAGAGATGCTGCACCTACACATGCAACATAATTTTACCAAATGTTATTACTAGACATGTAAATAATTCCCAATATTTCATGGCTAAGTCTGCAATAAGTGCCCATGAATCTTCGTATGCAGAAGAAAAACAAAACAATCAATATAAGTAGCTACTGTGTTGGTGGAGTCCACTCAGTAGGACAAGGTGTGGTTCCAAGCAACTCTGTTGAATACATCATTTCACTAGATTCTTCCAAGAACCCATTTTACAGATGAGGACAGAGGGTCTAGCAAGGCTGAATACAAACCATAGGCCAGTGTACGTCAGCTTCTGGGGCCACAGGCGCCTCTCTGAGACCTCACTCTTACCATTCTGTAGAGCTCTATTTCCTTAGCACACATTTCTAAGAACTACTGGTTCAAAAGAGAGGAACATTCAAGACTCGGGCATGTGCCAATCTGCCTTCCAAGGAAGTTCTTCCAGGTCCCGCCAGCAATGGCCCATGGGCATGAATTTTTCTTGAGAGAAAAAGAAAGATGCTGGTATGGCAGGTGAGGAGCAGCGTTTCAGCCTTCCTCCTCATCTCAAGAGTGACTACGTCTGCTGTTTGGGAGCACAGGCTAGTCCTATGACGGGGGTGTCTGGGGCGCACAAGCTAGTTCTATGATGGGGGTGTCTGGGGAGCACAGGCTAGTCCTATGACGGGGTGTCTGGGGAGCACAGGCTAGTCCTATGACGGGGTGTCTGGGGAGCACAGGCTAGTCCTATGACGGGGTGTCTGGGGAGCACAGGCTAGTCCTATGACGGGGTGTCTGGGGAGCACAGGCTAGTCCTATGACGGGGTGTCTGGGGAGCACAGGCTAGTCCTATGACGGGGTGTCTGGGGAGCACAGGCTAGTCCTATGACGGGGGTGTCTGGGGCGCACAAGCTAGTCCTATGATGGGGGTGTCTGGGGAGCACAGGCTAGTCCTATGACGGGGGTGTCTGGGGAGCACAGGCTAGTCCTATGACGGGGGTGTCTGAGGAGCACAGGCTAGTCCTATGACAGGGTGTCTGGGGAGCACAGGCTAGTCCTATGACGGGGTGTCTGGGGAGCACAGGCTAGTCCTATGACGAGGTGTCTGGGGAGCACAGGCTAGTCCTATGACAGTGGCTGTTAGGCTTCGCCCTAGTCACTAATCCAAGGGCTTTGTGGGACTTCACTGGCGATCCTTCCTACTGGACTGCGCCAGAGTCCATGTCCCACCAACTCACAGGGCAGCCCAGGCAACTCTCCTGTCCTGTCCCTCTGGATCACAACACTTTCCCACAGTGGATGCTGCCCACTCCTTCACTTCCTCAAAAGCTGTCTGTCTGGTCTCTGGTGAGTTCTTCTTTCAGTGATTACAGAGGGTTGCTGCATCAGACCGTTGTGGAGCAGAACCCACGGGGTGGGACTCAGTGAAACTGCCAAGACGTCAGGCCCCACACCCAAACTGAGGAGGGGGGGGGTTAGAATTAGGTGAAGGCCAAGGAGATCCCAAGGTCACCCATGCCCGCCCCACCCTGGCAACTGGCTCTTACGCTTTTCCACCCACCTTCTGCCATCTCCCCTGCACTGAGAACTGCTCCTTAAATCATCCCACTTCACTTCTCTGACAAACTTTCCCGGCTCCCCACCCTCTCCAATCCCCACATCACCTGCCCTCTTCCCATCCCTGCGCTCTCTGGGATACACTTTCCAATAAAATTCACTGAGATTGCAACCCGCAGAAGCCCCTCCTTGAGGCTCTCCTATGGCATTTAAGCATCAGGGTACGTTTTCCCCTTGGCTCTTATCTCTGCACATCAACTACCTTAACTACTTCTGTGGTTTCAATTACTGAAATTACGAGTTGACTCCCAAAACAAAAATTTCCATTCCGGACTTATCGCTTGGATGTGCATCTACTACTTTCAGCAGACCACAAGATGTCTCTAAGTGGCTAGCTTTCCATCGCTCACGACTTGGCCGGGCATCGCATGTCCAAGGGGAGCTGCCCCTTGCCGTCTGCCCCAGTCTCTCTACAAGGAACTTCTGGTACCATCTTTGATTGTAGAGACCAGAAAAACCAGTTTATTTTCCCTCCCCAAGAACCAACCGCCAAACCATTCCATCTTAAACTCTCCACACTGGCTTTCCTACATCGTCTCGGGTCTACACTCTCATTACGGCGAAAGCCACTTCGGTTCCAAGTTCCCCCAACAGGACATCTCAAACTGAGAAGAATACCAAATTTCATTTAATGAGTTTTCCATCATAATGCGACACCAGCCAAGGTGGTGATAACTCTTGCGGTTAGAGGTGTAAGAGCACAGCTGTAGGAGCTTCTTTTCCCTTTTTCCTGAATTTCCTGAGAGGAGTTTGCTTTCACCAAAGCCCTGGGCAGCCTCAGCACATAGATTTTCTTTCCTTCCCCTAAGAACTTGGGCCTTTTCAATTAAGGGAAGCACTTTGGGGCTCCTCTGGCATACCTGAGTTGCCAGCATTACTATTCTTATACTGAATGGGCATTGTTAAATGAAATACGGGTTGCTTGAACAGGAGCACCTCAGCATCATGATAATCGGGGGGGGGGGGGGGCTGGGAAAACTAGCAAGTGACGAACAAGTGGGCAGCATAGAGCACAGACCCACTAGGCAAAGGTGATGGCTTATGACTCACAACGAGTGGACCAAGATGGCAGGAGTGTTTACCACACTGGCTGGAGCAGCACACAAAATAAAACTTATAAACATAAAACTTATGTAAACCATTTATTTCTGGAATTTTCTATTTAATGATCCCATGTTACTAACCCTGACCTTAGGGAGCTGAAATCACAAAAAGTAACCGTATCTAAGGAGGGAATGATACGTTATTAAATATCTAGCCGGTCTCAACTCCCCACACTTAGGCCTTCTCATCTGCAGCTCCACGCTTTCTCCAAATCTATGCAGACCCGAGACAACCTTTAAGAGACACACCCTCAAGTTTTCCTCAGGTGATAGAACCCTGTGCTGGCTCACAGAAAGCGCCCCTCCCCCCCCCCGCCTTGATTCCTCACTACAATTACCTCTGATTCCTCGTCTTGGCTGTCTTTAACTCCACAACTAGACTGTAAGCTGCAAAGATTGGCTGTATCATTGCTAATCTCCTAGCACACCAAGCAAGTAGTCCACAACGAATAAAGAGTATACTTTATCAAGAGCAGAGGTTCTCAACCTGTGGGTCGTGACCCCCACCCCCACCCCTGCGGGGGTCACACATCAGATATCCTGCATATCAGGTATTCGCATTATAATTCATAACAGAAGCAAAATTACAGTTATGAAGCAGCAATGAAATAATTTTACGGTTGGGGGTCACCACAACATGAGGGACTGTATTAAGGGATCACAGAATTAAGAAGGTTAAGAACCACCGTTCTAGAGTGATCTTCAGTAACATAGTGGGAATATGTGAATGCCATATATATTCACAGAAGATCCAACAATACATAATAATTCATGAAAGACTTCTCTGATTATCTCAATATTTTGTAGATCTTTGGTACTACATTATTCCTCATTCTAAAGCTGCTGAAGGCCTGATGTGAACAGAAATCTACGAAGTCAAGCAAATTCCTAAGTACAATGGTTGAGGGGGGAAGGCCCATCACGTACAGTCAGTATGAGAGTGAACTGTGGTTTCTGTCTGGTAGAACGGGTTATCAAAGCCAAGTTCACTAGCAAAACACAAAAAGGAGCTCACAAGAGTCCCTGAACGACTAAGTATTTTTCTCTGAACAGCAGAAGTACCTGCCGAAGTTCAAGGCTGTGCGAACGCCACAGAACCCAACTTGGGCAGAGCCTGTTTCAATCTGCAGCTCGGGGATGCAGTTAGAGGCCAGCCCTTCAGTTGTTTTGGATGTATGTCTGACGTATGAAGTGCAGACAAAAGACTACCAGGGGCTGGTTCTGTGGCAGCTCTGTACAGTACCTAAGAACCTGATCCAACTCTCCTGGCGGGGAAGTATGTCCCCACCAATAGCTCAGCCAACCAGTTGTCACAGGTAATGGGAAAGCCGGAGAAGGGTGACAGGCGAGGTGGGCCTGGGGAAAGGAACGTCTCCCCCGCCCCAGCAGCCACCTCCAAATGACTCTGAAAATAGAAGCCCATTTCCCCTCTCGATGAGGGGCAGGCCACACAGAGTGCTCACCATCAGTAGCTTAGGCGTGAGGCTCAGAAATTGGCACCATGACAACACAAACAAGAGCTACCCTTTGAAGACTCGTTAGCAGGGCAACACACATGAAGGCGCATGGAAACACTCGCGCGCACAGCCTCACCACACAACCGCACCAGCTCTTCAAAGGCTCCATGGGACAGCTTCACAGACCCTGGATGAGAACTCCCTTCCCTCTTGTTCGGAGACCACAATGGTGGCATAGACCACACCATGGAACTCTCTACCAAATGACCCATTTTACCCAATGGATGAGTAGAGACACCTCAAATCCATACTGGGCTAGAGAGTTATTTCTAGTTTCAATTTTCTTCCTTACCACCTAGTCGAGGAGCTGCAAGTAACCACTGCCAGGCCCTGAGGACTGCAAGCCAGGTGCACATGGGCCCGGGCTGCTTTTCCTCGGTGTGAATGGGAGATTTCCAGATTCTGAAGAGGAACCCCTAGCAGTAAGGAACAGGGTATATGGCTGATAAGCAGTCGCCTGCAATCCGGATTGCTGCTCTCTGCATCTTTCCCATCCCAGAGGTCAATTCCCAAACCCACTGCTTACGCTGGTCCTTTCGGCTAAGAACTGTGTAGATCTCTTTCCCGTAGGCGACTGGGTAACAACAGAGGAAAATCTCTCCTTACCCCACGGGGAACCCACAGAGGAGTAGCTACTAGTAACATTAGCACCCTAAGAAAGCCAGCAGAGACGGCCTAGGGGGTCTTTCCCCCTCCTTCTGCTCCCAGCACCACCTCAGGGCCAACAAGCAGCAAAGAAGAATAGCCAAGGCCGCATTAAATAGTACTTGGATTAATTATGTTTGAAAGTCTCTTATCTGAGCATAGCTAAGAAGGAACAATTGAGTTTGGGAATGTGTGTGGTTACATATTTTTCCTTAATGGCTTCCTGAACACCCTGGTTAGGTCTGGTCCCATGGGGGAAATTGCCAGTTCAAGTCATCAAGTGTGATCAATGTAGCTCAAGACGCCATGCTAAGGGTCTAGGATGGCGGAGGAGAAACACTTCTGCAAACATGCACACATGACAACCATGTGCTAGATGACAGACACCAGCTCTGGCCGTAGTCCTTTCACCCGGGGAGATCTAACACTGCACCAGAATGTGCGACTACCAGCTGCTCTGCTCTTGGATGGAGCCAGGAGGTAAAATTTCAGAAACCCTATAGTTCCGAGAAAGATTTCCACATTGAACCATCATAAGGCTGGATGAAATTAAACCTGGCTGTTTAATAGGTCTCATTTCTTGAGCTTCAAGAACAGAGAGACTACCAGGGTTCTAGCCCTATAGGCCTTTGGTTTGCTGCTACCCATCATAGCACTGATCCAAAGCAACCCTGGCCGCCCTAACGATCTTCATCCATTCATGTAAGAAATATTTATTGAGTGCCTACAACGTACGCAGCACCCTCCCTATTGACGCCGGTTCCTGCCGGCTGGCTCTCACTAGAGTGTGAACACGAACACGTGCTGGCAGGAGTGGGTGTGGTCATCGCCCAGCTGCAGCTGCTGGGATTCGCTGTAGCACACTTACCACTCATCCCTCCCGGAGCCTCCCGCCCCTGATGTCAGAAGTGTCCCACATACGAACCCAGATGGGCTTACCGTGACCTGATGTCTACTGCGTCTAAAAACCCGAGCTATTTAATATAGTACAGCAGGTCGGGCAGCTGCCCTTGGCCTGGCGACACTGGAAATTCCAAGGCTTGCAACTCAAGCTCGTCTCCTCCAGGTCAGACCTTAAGAAGTTCTGACCCTCGATCTGCATGTGGGCCACCCAAGAAAGGAACCATGAAAATGCTTTAGACTATCACAGACAGATATACCCCGCACCCACAGAGGAGAACGTGCTGTCCTACATCCACCTACAAGGAACTGCCAGAACCAGGGGCACTGCCACACACAAGAATTTCTTTCAGCCACGTTGAAAGGAGGACACGGTTGCATTTCTGCTTGATCCCCAAGGTGACCCAACAGGTTTTCTACATCCTCGTTCGCCCTTCGTATTCCCATCCTGGTTCCTCTGGCCGTGGCTCCTCCTCAGGCTGGGCCTTGTGACTTTACAGCCTCCAGACACAAGCGGCGGAATATTCTAGATGTAATGGTCAACCTCTCCAAGTCTGATCACCTAGGGTGACTGTACACATGGTCACTGGCCCAGCTTTCATGTAACCAAGTGACTGTTCACAACCCCTCATGCCTGTAACACACATGCACTGGGAGTAACAGAGATAACAGAGAGAACAGGCATGAGCCACAGAGGATTCTCCACCAGTCATGGTTTCAAAATGTCCCACCCTGGTCCACTGGGTTCCCTGTCACAATCTGGGAGGCCGGGGTCCCCCACACTGGTGAGCAGGAGAAGCTATGGGGTTCTGAGGTCCTGGGATTGACTTGGTGTCTGTTTGCAGGAGACTCAAGAGAAGAGAAAGGCTCATTACACGGGAATTTTACAGACACCAAACTATCCACGTGTTGAGGGATACAGGGGAAAGAAAAACACCAGGAATTTTCTTTTCCTCCCCCCACATACACCCCCCCCCCGGGACCCTTTCCTAGCTGTCCACTTCCCATCTCCTTTGCCTCTGGGATGGTAAGTGTTACTCAGCTGCAAGGCCTCTTGCTAATTGTGGGTTTTTATTTTTATTTCCTATTACCCTCTTGCACGCCTGATGAGATTATTTTACCGGAACTGACACAGCTGGAAGCGGCAGGCATACGTGGAGCCTCTGAGGAGGTGATGCAATTTCATTTTCATTGATCAGAAATCAGCAGGGCAGTAAGTGATGGGAAATTCCATTAGAAGAAAACTCACAAGCCATGAGCCACACCCAGGACACCACCCCACCCCACCCCCGTGCCCCACACCCAACCCACACCCCCCTCCTGTCCTGCCTACCACTGGACCAAGTCTACCCAGAGTAGAAGATCGGAAACACTCTCCTCAGATTGATCCTGAAAGGACAAATGACAGCTGATGCCAGTTGGAGTAGAGGGGGTGGGGCCACAGCAACAGGACTTCCTGAATTCACAGGCACTTACAACTTCTCCGGGTTACACAGAGCACTTCCGGGGACTCAGAATGAGATCCTTCATGCCAATCCCACAGCATCACAAACCTCAAGATTTAGGGATCCCTTCCCAGGTGTCAACAGACAAGAAAAGGAAGCCATAACAAGAAGAGTTGTCATACAGCCTCAACCACTCAGAGGTGATCCTCTGGGCACCTACCATTTATTGAGTGCCTACTGAGTGCCAGGCACCGTTGTAGATCCTCCACACGCACGAACTCCAGGTCCTCCCCCAGTCCTCCGGGGGTCGATGTTGTCTCTGTCTCCAGAGAAAGGAGGCAGTGGAGGTCCAGGAAGTAATGGAAGAAGGTCAGCTGATGCCAGGACCTTCCAGAGCACCAAGCCCACTCTCCCAAGCAGCAACCAAGGGCTGAGTGTGCACAAGAGCTCACACTGGAGACCCGGAGGGTGGGGCACATCTGACGGACGGCCCTCTTTTTTGTCCAGAGGTGAAAGGTAATAGATTCTGATCCATCCACCTCCACCTCCTCGACTCCGGCACTCCCGTGTCCCTGACCGGAACCACGGGTGACCTTCTCTACGGAATGTATGGAATGGCTACTGTTTTAGCAGTTAAAATCCCCTCCAACTGTTTGTCCAGCAAATATTATTTCACTCACCAAAGGCCAAGAGACAAGACAGTGAGAGCTATCAGAAAAGCCAAGTTCCACAAAAGACTCACCCCCCTCCCCAAGTGACCCTGCAGACCATCAGGGGCCACTGTGTCTCATAAAAGATGAACCAGAAAAGAGCTGGGCCACAGTGGCAAAGGGAATACTGCATCAAAACCACTATCAAATGGAAAATTTTAGGTGGCTAACTGAAGGTGATATGATGAGCTGATTCCAGTCCGCAGCTTAAAGCTTTGTTGGTTCTTTGCTTCACTGGGTTTCAAACCAGGGCCCTGCATTTACTAGACAAGCACTCTATGATTGAGTATATATCCCCAGCCCATCGATGGCTCAAGAGAGCTGAGAAGCCATAAGTTATAGACCAGACCTCAATGAGCTTACAGAATATTCAGTACACAGATATTTAATGGTATTTCTTACAAGAATAAGCAACAGGTCAGTATAATATAAATCAAAGCCAAAGAAAAAGAAGAAAAAAACAAAATTAAGTAGAGAAATTTAGGTAAAACTGAAGGTTGAAATGCATTCATTGGTGAGCTACGCATCAAGCCATGGATTTGCGTATCTGTAAGTCAACGCGGGAAGCATGCGCATGCGGGAGGTGAACCACTCACTGTATCTATGAGAGAAGGAACAAGGTCTGGATGAGTGAGCTCTCAATCGCCAAGAGTAGGATGAACGTGTGAGCAAGAAGTGCCAGAAATGCCCCTCGGATCTCTTTAGGGAGGTGACAATGAGAGTGCTTGAGTGTGAGGCTATCTGCTCTCACAGCTGCTTCTGACAGGCAAGAATAATGACCCCAAAGGGTGTTGGTGGTTTGCCAGAGGTCAGACAGCTGGTCAATGGCGGAAAGAAGAGGATGAGGGCCTTGGTTACTTATACCCGGCTAGCAGTGCTCGCTTCTGTGCGCGCGCGCTCTCTCTCTCTCTCTCTCTCTCTCTCTCTCTCTCTCTCTCTCTCTCTCACACACACACACACACACACACACACACACACACACACGTACCTACTCCTATTCATTACTCTTCAAAATCCACAGCTAGAGGGGTAGGAGGGTATTTAAATGGAGGATGGACAGAAAAGGTAGAGAAAACTCTTCCAGAGCAGGAGAGACCTAAGAAAGAACTAAATGCAGACTCGATGTGACTAGCAACGCTAGCCAACCAGCTCCTTATAAAAAGCCATGTTGATGACGATCAGACAAGTCTACGTTACAATTTGGTATCAGATGAGGTTAAGGGAGCTGGGCTGTATCTAAGGGGCGAGCGTTCACCTAGCATGTTTGAGGCCCTATGTTCAATCCTCAGAACTGAGGGGGAGAGGAGGTGAGAGTTAAGAATGTCTCAGGGTAGGGGTGTAAAAGCCTAGAAGGCAAAAAGGCCTCAGATTCAGTCCCTAGTACAGAGAGGCAGGTAGGAAGGTAGGTCAACTGTGTTCATGATTAATAACATTTATATTAAAAATGATAAAGCACTATGACACGATTGGATTGGTTTCAAAATATTCCAAGGGAAAAAAAAAGAAGAGTAGATGAACCCAGAGAAAAGTTCATTGCTGAGTCCAGGTAACAGAGTTATAGAAAGGATGACTCTTACATTCTGTATTCATACAATATATATATATATTTTCCCTTAGATACACTATACACTATCAGACACATTCCTGAAATAGCAACACCACCAGATCCAAGCTACAGTCTTGAGTTGGCAAGTTCAAGACAAGCCAAAGTCTTTTCCAAAGCAATAAATTTTCTCCTTCCTTTGAAACCTTTATCTAAGAAACTCCCTCCAGCCCCAGCTACCTGTAATGCTCATTAAATGGCCCAATGGTAAGTGTGCTTTTTTACACACACACACACACACACACCCCAGCAGCAACTTCAGTGTAGTACCCATCATGCCACGGGACTCCAGAAAATATCTTTGCAGTGGGCTCTGACAGCACAGCCACGAATAGCACCAGCCTCCCCAAGAACAAAGGATGTCGCTCCGTCACATTCGCAACTTACAAAAGCATGAGTGCATCCGAGACTCAAAACATTGCACAGGTTACAGCAGGCACAGCTGTAAATACAGAGGGAGCCTAACCAAAACTCCAAACCTGAAACTCCTTGAGCATAACTGTGACATGGAAAATTCTACACCATGATTCAAAATTATTAAACTATATAAATTATCTTTAAGATATATAAGGGGTACATGGAAAACAAATGTTTTTTTATTTTTTTGTTTGGGTCCCATCTCCAAGGTATATCATGATGTTTATGTAAATATCTCAAAATCCAAAACAATTCCAGTCTCTGGCATTTTGGATAAAGGATACTTAACATCTAACACCAAACACGAATACAAGAACTCTGACAGGAAGATACTAAGTTGTACATTTATACATAGATGAGGATTCTAAGGGCCCTGAAAGACAGACTGAGAATGTAGCTCAGGGGCCCTGACTGGATTTGATCCCCAGCACCACACAAGCCAGGTATGATGGTACCTGCCTACAATCTCAGGACTGAGAAGTAGAGGCAAAAGGATCAGATGTTCCAGGCCATCCTCAGTGATACAGAGAGTTCAAGGCCAGCCAGAAACACATGAAATTCTATTCCAAAAAAGAAAAGGAAAGCGGACATGGTGGTGCACGCCTTTAACCCCAGCACATGGGAGAGAGAGGCAGATGGATCTTTGAGTTTGAGGTCAGCCTGGTCTACAAAGTGATAATTACAGGGCAGCCAGAGCTAAGCAGAGAAACCCTGTCTCAAAAAAAACAAACAAAAAGAAAAAAAGAGAGAAAAAGAAAGAGAAAGAGAAGAGCAGAGAAAAGAGAAAGAAAAGAAAAGAAAAGAAAAGAAAAGAAAAGAAAAGAAAAGAAAAGAAAAGAAAAGAAAAAAGGAGACAAGAAAAGGGTAAGAACTAGAGAGACGGCTCGGTGGTTAAGCACTTGCTGGCTTTGCAGAGAACCTGGTTCAGTTCCAGCACACACATGGCAGCCCGCAACTGTCCATAACTCCAGTTCCAGAGAACCTGATGCCCTCTTTTGGCCTTGGGAGGCCCAAGTCATGCAGGCTATATAAACATGCACACGAGCCTACAAAACTCTCATCTTGAATCCCAGTACTGCTGAGGTAGAGGTAAGTGAATCTCTTTGAGTTCAAGGCCAGTTAGAGCTACTTAGTGAGACCCTGTCTTTAAAGAAAGGCAGGCAGGCAGGCAGGAAGGAACAGAACCTGAAGGTCAGTTCAGGAAAACACCAGTGCCTCTCCTTCCTGGGCACCCTCAACAGGCAAGCTCCAATGCCAGGAGCAATCAGGCCACTCTGCTCGCTCAGTCTGCAGAGTAAAGAAAGTAGTAAGCTACCGGCACCTCACAGCTCCTCGTGAACGAGACGGAACCTACAGGATCTGCTTCGGATGAAGGGCTAAGGTGAGAGCCAAAAGTACCTATAAAGGATCATGGTGTAACTAACTGTACCGCAATTCAGAGTACAGCGTATCTACATGAACCCAAACAAAGCTTGCCTCGTTCCCTTCAGGAATATGACCCATTTTAAGTGCATGTGCGGTTTCTCCAACTGAGTTGTCTGCTGTTGGGGTGGAGCCCAGCGAGCCCTGGATTCCACCAACCGGTAACCCAATAACCAACGATCACCATCTGAGCCTGTGTGACATTTGCAGGAACAGCACTGATCTTCAAAATAAAACTTGCTCTTTTGTGGGACCAAGGCATTCTGGGCAGAAGAATGAAAGGCAAAAGTAAGCGGGTCTAAAATAGTGACCGAGACCCCGAGACATTCCCACTTAGAAGAGGATGACCCCCCCCAAGGGGAGACCCAAAGAGAAGGTGTGCTTATGCCATGGCTCAGGCAAAGTCTCCATCCCCGAACAGAAGGTCATTCCTCTCCTTGCTCCTGGAGACCTTTCTCTCACCTGCACAGACCTGTCTTCCGCGATGCTGCAGTACAGGCCTGAGCCCAGCAAGCCAATGCCCTGATGTCACAGCGGATTCCTATGGCTATGACCCCGCCCATGTCAGTCAAAGCCTACAGTTTTCTGTCTTGCTGTCCAGAGGGAGGTTTGACTTCCTGCCCTGCTGGGGCATGAACCTTGTTGGCAGAAACCCCTTCCAGTGGCAACACCTTGACTCAGACTTGCTTGCACTTCTCCAAGCTCAATCCTTGACCCTCGCCTTAGTCACAGACCAGCTGGCCTCCTCTCTGGGCTCCTTCCTGGGAAGCAACGAGGAAAAGAAAGCCACAGACAGCAGCAGTAAGATCGACAGGTCACTCACTTCACCTTTCCCCTCATCCAATCCTGCCTTGCCTACTCTGGATCCTCCATGCAGCTTGAGCACCCAAAACTTTAAAAATTCACTCCCAAGATACGGTAGATCAGTGTCATTCAAGTTAAACAGCACCTGTGTTATGGGGTACACAATGTTGAGGACCCCAGTCACAGCCTCAAGTGGGCCAAAGGGGTTAACACTTGCTACGGTACGCAGGCTCATCCCCAGGACTCAATGGAACAGTCTTTTAATATTTATATACACTATTTTAGCATATATATGTGTGTGTGTGTGTGTGTATGTATATTAGTGAACGTGTATATGCTAATATCTACATTAGTATCTATGAACATAAATATACATGCTATATATCCATATAAACATATTATGGGTGGTTTTCTCAGGGGACCTTCTGCTGTTATAGTAGAGCCAAGTCCCAGTTCTATACAGATAACGGTACGTACACACACAAACACACAGCACTAACAGCACGACCCCACTAGCAAGATATTGTTCCAAATAACTCTCATTTAATATTATTGAGCCCCTACAGGACAAGCCCTGCCCCTGGCTTTGTAGAGGGAGTGAACTCTGGCTGCTCAGCTAGGGAAAACTGCCCTGGTCACCTTCATTCCTGCCGGGGGGAAAAGAGACTGTAAACATTAACCAGACCAGAGACAGGACAGCCAGTGAAGGTGATACAATCTCCCGTGGCACCGAAATCCACCTCCAGCATTCTGTCATCTGATGATGGACTGTTTCACCTCAGACGCTCACTGGTCCAGGGAAACCTGAGTGCTACAAGCAATGTTCTCAGCTAAGTGGTTTTCTCTCTAAAAGTAAAAGGTGGATCAGAAAATGAGCACACAAGGAGAGGCGGGGATGCCTGTTGCACACTGCCTGAGGTCTCCACTGAATTCCACACGCCGTAATCTGTCCCCCAGGAAAGGCGAAAGCGGTGCTGGAATGAACAGTAGGGATGACCAGAATCTCCTCTCTCAACATCCAAATTCCTGACTCACAAATTAGAACCCCGAAGCTGTAACTTACAAACTATCTCTGGGGTACACACACACACACACACACACACACACACAAATGCCCTTTACGAAGTTGTATTAGCTTCCAGATCTGCTGTTTAAGGCCCTTCCTTCTCCCAGGCACTTTGAGATAAAAGCTGTATTTGCCTCACTGGCCAGCTGTCAAATTCCAGCACTCGCCTGGGCTACAACCAGAGCAGTTTTTCCAACAGTGGAAGGCACTGGCAGTGCCAGCAGAGCAAGGGTTAATGGAAGCTGACCGCAGCACAGTTGTTAAGGTAATCAATACCACTGAGATACTAAAGCAGCATAAGCCACAATATTGATTGCCAAGAAGATGATAAAACTGTTTATTATGATAATTGCAGGGTCCCTGCAAGATGCTCCTAGCGCTTCCTAAAGCTGTTTACAAAACTAATAAAGATTTGCCATTTCAAGGTCTTTCATTTGAGCCAATCCCTCAAATTCCTACTCCCTGCCCAAATTCAGGTCTCACTCCTGAGGCAGTAGGTCCGAGGGGAAGGACCCTACTCAGAAGCCTAAGGAACTAACCTAACCTCTTGCCCTACGGAAGGGAAGTGCAGCCATCAGACACCAGGGCGTGCACAACTCCTCCTCAGAGCCTACCATGTGATAACTGCTGGGCTTGATGGAAAGAAGCTTGTCTGGGCTCCTCGGCCTGACATCCATTTGTTCGAACACATTGAAGAAACCACATCACATTGGTTGGTAATTAAAACTTCTCTGGAGAACTTGGTGGCTGTGGAACTCACTGAATACCATCCAGCAGAGACTCTGGGATGCATCGCTAAGAACACATGTCAGTAGTGGCCTGGGCTGCTGCGCAAGGCCCAGATCTGGAGTTCTACCACACCCAGGGCATCAATGAGTGGGAACAGATTCCTTCCTAGTCACGGACACACCCCTCTGCTTTGAGATAAAGAGCAGGACCCACACTGTCATGATGAACAGCAATGTGAACATGCTTCTTAATAGCAGGTGTTACGGGTGATTTACAGAGCCATGAATGATGAAGTATGATAGCCTCAGCCCCACAAACCTAGGCAAAAACAAAGTGTTCTCAAGACACAAAAGAAAAGAAAAGGGAGTTTGCATGTTTTGGAAGAGCCCAGTGGCACTTGGAAGGCAGGCCGGTCTGCTCTCACTCAGCACTCAATAGTTCTTGGCTTGGTCTCTAGCAGTCAAAGGCTTAGCCCACAAGACAATCTGCTTGGGTGTGGCCTGCAACACCACTTTTACAATTGAGGAAAATGACTCTGGGCCTAAGCAGGAGGATAGGGAGGCAGCATCTTCTCTGTTTCCTCTCCCTGGTTAAAGGATAGAAAGAGTCGTATTAAGACTCCTGCCTGGGCTCCAAACGCCTCTGATCAGGCAGAGTAGCCGCTGTCTCCTAGCTGCTCCCAGCAGCCCCGGAAGGCCACAGCCCACAAACTGAGCCTGTGCATACACATGCACCGTTTAATTTTGGAGACAAGCAGAGACACGCACTCCTTTGTAGACACCTGGCTCTGCCTCACCTACTCCCAATCATACAGAAATCAGAAACACGGAGCCAGTTTTATGAAGAGTGTAATCTCTTTGCCAAAGACCTGGTCATGAACTCACAGGTACCACAGCATGGCTGGGAGGGATGCACCAGGATCATCCTAACCCAGATACCTGCTCTTACAGGAACCGTTTGGCACCCAGGAATGGCTGTGGGAAACAGGAGGCTTCTCTAGGACTGCATTTCACACATAGCACACTACCAGGGAAAGGGCAAAGGGCAGCTCCCAGTCACCAGACTCCAAGCAGGATTCTCACTCATTCACATACACCCGTGAGATCCATACTGGCAAATGCCTCCCTAGATTTGATAGCAAAACGAGATTAATATTAATTTTATTATTACCTTTTAGCCTCATTTACATGTATTAATTGGACTCTTGACAATAACTTTAACAACAAATATATATGTGTGTGTATATGTGCGTTGTGTATACACACACACACACACACATCCATATCCACCCTAAGAATCATATGGTCCACACTTGGAAACCCGCCCACAATGGCCATCCTAGCCTGCCTAAGTGCTAAGAACCATTTAGGAGCATTGTAAACCATTAGGGCCATTAGCTCTAATCTGACCTCAACAAAATAAATCAACCTGCTAGGAGCAAATTTAGAAGCTTTCCGAAGTCAAGTTCTGAAACCCGAATGGCTTACAAGCGCATTGCAGGGCAGGGACAAAGAGATCTGGAGCTCCCTCTGCCCTCACCTTCCCTGTAGTCAACACAAGTGGGCACACGCTCTGAAAGACAAAGCGTCCTGGTAGAAGCCACTGGCCACAGACAGTTACAGAATTCACTCTGCTCCTTTCTACATTGACCCCACGCATATCTGTCACCCCCACCCTGACACCTCTGAATGTCTACTTTCCAAACATGAATAGCGGGATCTATTTTTCAAGATATCCTGGTGGCTTCCAATGGTGCTAACTCATTCTCAGCAATGGGTGCTCGCTCATTCAGTGAGCCTTTGTGTCCCTGCACGCATAGGCAGTGGGTAAATTAAGCTAGTACATGAATCAACACAATAAATAATTTCTCCAACATAACATAACCATCAGCATACTCTATAAATTTACGGTGCAAAATCATCGTCGCTCTTCATCTCTAGTCTCAGCTGATAATTCCTTACTACATTTTTTTTTTTAATGCCAGGGGGACTTCCTGGATAAAGACACAGGAAGTGAAAGCGAACCACGGTGCCATCAATTTCCATGGGCAGATGGGAGAGGAAAAGGAAGGCCAACCACACTGGACAAGCAGGCAGTTGACGTGTGCTAAATCCACAACCCTACGTGTGCATAAATGATAAAAACACACTGCACAATCACTTCAGGACAGAAGAACTAAGTAGCCAGAGTGAAGGGAAAACAAGTTAGTAACCGGAGAACCAGGGCGTAGCACACTAAGTTCTATAACCCGAGTCTGGAATTGCTAAAAGCTGAGTAATCCTTGCCAGCTCCGCCCAACATGAATTTCCAGGTATCAAATTATATGTTAATTACACCAATGTGAAGTTATATGAGGGGAAGGGGTATTAGTCAGCACCCAAGGGCGGAAGTTCAGGAAAACTTGAGTTTTGTGAGGCACAGGCCTGGGGCGTTCCTGGCTCCAGACAAGGAACTCAGAACGGCAGACCCCAAGCTACCTTCCCCACCTCTTTGGCTCCACAGCTGGGCCTCTGGGCCTCTCTAGCTGAACTTCCCCAACCTAAGATCCAGGTCCTCTTCCTGTCTGTGCATTTGGCACACAGGGGAAACAGCGCTAAGCCTGCTCAAGCTCAGCCAGTCCCAAGTGAGGAAAGGAACAGCTTCCCCTGAAGTGATCAAGGGGACTGGTTACCCGTCCCAGGTCTGGCAATGCCTAGGGTTCAGGATCGTACCATGTCCTACTGTGTCCTGCCTTCAAAAGCCAGAGCAACCAAACCCATTGGACCTCTGTAGAGAAACAACATCAAGAGAGTTCAGAAGATGCAAGAACATTTGCGGTAGAACTCTGTGCCTCCTCCCAGGCGCTGCTCTTGTCCTGATGTGAATGGGAAAAGTCCAGGCCTGTCCCAGCCAGAGTGGAGACATAGAACACAGGGCCTTGATACAGTTATGCAGGGGTCTCAGAAGCAAGCCACCAGGAGAAACTACACCCTTTTTGCCTCTGACCTTTCTCTTTTTAAACCTTTTTCTGCCTTAGTAACACACTCAGTAGGCAGATATAAGAAGGACACTCAACACCTTGATGTGGAACAATACCAAAGAAATCCGGCATGTGGCAAAGTTTGTGGAGTATTAGTTTAGTAATACTTTGGAGTATTGGTACAGTATCTAGTGTAACGCAGTATGTAATACAGAATGGCCTATAGTGTGATGCAGTATTAGTATAAGACAGCAATAGGAAGGCACAGTAGGTGGTATTGCTCTAGTACACACACCGTAGTGGCATGAGTGTTAAAGTCACATCTGCACTTGGCTGACATCCTAGCAGACAGATCATCTGGAAGCTACAAGTGGCTGGGGGGATGCAACTCAGTGAGAGACTGCTTGCTAAGCATCATGCGTGAACCCCTGGCTTCCATCCCTCGCACAGTAAGTAAGTAAACAATAAGTAGATAAATAAATAAATGCTATGAATTCCTAGCCTGCTTTTGGCCTCAAGTTCATCAGATATGAGTGGGGGCTCCTGGCGGCCTCACCTGGCTGGGAAGCTTTCTGAGGCTGGTGGTATTCAGCACAGTAGATGGTTAGTGGCTGTTCGCTGTTAATATTCACGCATACCAAGGCACAGGGAAAGAAGCGACCTTGTTTCATCCCGTGGATAACCCGACGAAGACCCTACCTATCCTCAGTTTCAAGGCTCAGAGAAATGAAGTCCTGCTTATAGTTACACATTTCAGGTGACAGAAGTACTCGGTTTGAAAACAAATAATTACATGAGTCCCCCACCCCAAAGAGGCACACCTTTAGAGACTCCTTGGATATCTGAAACTCTAGGTAGGACCAAATTCTAAATATGCTATTCCTCACTTCACACATGCATCCCTATGACGACGCTCAGTTCAGGCACAGCGGGCTAACAACAATAACTAACAGCCAAGGAAACAACTGAATGCTATGCTATAATAGACATTACTTAAAACTTATGAACTCTTCCTTTCTGGAATTTTCCATTTAGTATTTTTCAGGTCATAGGTGAGCTGGGGTAATAAAAATTGTGGAGGGTGAAGTGTCGGATAAGGGTGTTATCAGATTTCGGTCCAGTGTCTCTTTCATACTTTGTCTCTAGATTACCTTACACACACTTATGGCCAGGGTCGAGCACGTTCTTAATGATACACGGGTGACTATAACGTGCCCTGTGTTTCTCTGAACAATGTGATTAGTACCCATTGTACTTCCTTAGATATTACTGCTTGGAGCAAGGTAAAAGCAGTATATACTGTTTGAGAGCCCACCCAAACGAAAATGTAAGACAAATGGCCAAGAACAGACAGACTACAAGATACAGCAAAAACAAAGCTCCAAGTTGCCTCAATCTCTCAGGCTGGGCAACACCGCCTTTCCTAACGGCCAGTCGCAGCCACCAACCACAAGCATCATGTCCCGGTTTCCGCTCTGTATCTCTCTGGCTCTGCTCTGAGCATCATCTCTAATGCAAAGCCTTCTCTCTCTGCTTCCTCCAGGCTTCTTGAGAAGAGGTCGTGTGAAGGGTTATCAGCCTCCATGACCTCGTCAGTCATCAATAGCCTTCTGCCTTTCCCATCCCCCTCAACCCCCGCAGCAGAGCCAGCCCTCAGCTCGCCCCATTAATGCTTTTCTCTGTGTCCGGCTATCACAGGAGGGCTGTTGAGTGAGAGGACCTCTGGTTGACCTCTGCTGACAGGCTCAGAGCCCCCTCTGTCCACTGATCTAATGTCAGGCAGAGTAATTAGCCACCACGTAGTAATTGCAGCTTCTAACGGTACTGAACCAAGGATGCAAAAATCCCCCGGAGGAGCCCTCTCAGAGACCCCAGCCCACACAGATGCATGTATCTGCCCCCAGCAAAAACGAAGGGATCAGCAACATTGCTGAAGGAGGCCAGCGCTTTTCAGGGATTAATTAAAGTGGGACTTGGGTAAGGACTTAGGGAGCTACCAAAGAAAATTGGTAAACAAAGGCAAGTGGCCAAGAAAGACGTCTAGAGCTCGTCTGGAGAAGCCTCCTCAGGAAACACAAGCCCTCAAGCTAGACAGACATGCACAGTGAAGTTTCATCTGAGTCTCAGAAGGAATGTGGGATTAGCTTAGGGAAGGAAGCATCAGGAGGAGATGCGAGAGGCAGGACACCCAGCATAGTACTGCCTGACCCACCTGAACCCTTCACCCATGTCTAGCACCTACCACCGTTTCTACGCAACCATGCAACGCTGTTCACCTTAGAAGACGCTTCAGAATCAGCCTTCGAGGACCTGAGTACTGTTCATGCCTTGGGTATTCTGCCAGACTCCAACAGGCCACCTGCTCTACCCTTACGTAACATGGTTCAGGGTCACACACGAAGTCCCCTCTGAAAATCAAAGGGGCAAACCTCCACACACATGAGCAAAGCCCTTGGGATTCAAACTTAAACATCGTCTCATTCTAAGAGGACAGTGAGCATCACCCCCCTGCCCACCAGCACCAGCGCCAGCCTTGTGAGGCGCACACCTCCGCTCCAACGGCCTCTCCCTGGTTTTTGCTTTACATTTTCTAGACCTGCTGGGACCCAGGAGAACTCCTGGATGTCTTTCCCTGGAAGAGGCAACAGGCTCAGAAGTCACAGCAGCTTCCTGTGCAGACAAGATTTCTCATCTCAGCTCTCCATAGACGTCAAACTTCCTTTCCCCGCCACAGGACTGTCCGGTTTCCAAATGCATTCAGGGCACCTCTGGGTTGAATCCACTTAAAAAATCCAGGGTAGCAGCAGTGGATGCACGAATTCACCCTCCATTTGCTTCTCCAAACAATTAATATAGTTAATAACTCTGGCCCCCGCGACGGAGTCCTCAGTCGCCCCTCGATTAACCTCTCCCCGCTATGAGCAGTGGGTCCCCACCAGCATTCTTCTCCCTATCACTTAATCAGTTTTTAATCCACAACAAGGACTTTGCGCCACACTGTGGTTTTGTTCTCTCTTAATCTTTTATGAGGGACCTTATGAAAAGCTTTTAGAAAATACAAGGGAATTTTGCCTACCAGGTCATCTTTATTATTTTAGAATTCTTTATGAAGAAATTACAGAGCTTAATGTTGTAAATGAATATTTAAAACTCGGCATTCGCTTAGACATGCAGGTCTGAGTCGGGTTATATTTAAGTCGCTGTATTATCTCCATCTTTAGAAATATTCTTGTCTGTCAACAAGGAAAGAGAGACTCTCCCCACCACCACTGGACCCTAAAGTATGGCAATTCCTGTGAGTGCCCAGAACCTTCTAGGTCAGTTTAAAAACAAAACAAACTTAACACATACTGAACACCAGTGGCACATACCCATTCCGGTGACTTTTAAACAGTAATAAATAGGTCAAAAGTCACTGGGTTCAGGAAGGCCTGGATGCAGCAGCCTGTCTGACTTCACCTTTTTCTAGCTTTTGCCAGGACAGTGATAAGTAAACATCAGGCCAGCACATCTGCAGGGGGCCGTTCATAGCTTGACACTGGTGCACAATCCCTGTCCCTCTTAAACACATGTTTGTCATGGCTCCTGTTTCTACTCAGCATTTTGCAACCAGCTCAGCTCTGCACTCTGGGGCAAGTTTCCCCTGGTGGGACAATTAAAGATGCACAGGGGCCAGGGTGTTTCTTGATCATCTAAAAATTACTTTCTTAGATTGTTTAAAGGTAAAACATTTAGTGAAGTATACATCTTTTTAAGATCTGGGCTCAAGAGCTGTTTTGGAACTCATCTGAAAGCTTTCCTACCGAGTAAACCAGAGGGTTAAATCACTCAGACTCATCCTAGCACGGTGTCCTCATCACCAAGGGGACTGCCGAGCCTTCTTGATCCGTGTCTCTGCTTACACAACTATGCTTAGCTTTGCTTCAATCACTGAAACTGTAACTAGGGTCCTGAATTATAAGGCCAGATGAGATATGCCTGCCACTTGTCCAGAACATGAATGACAGTGAAATTAACAAGTTCCAAGAAATCATCTATGGACTCCAGAGTAATCGCTAGTTGTTTATACTTGAGTTAGACCATCTCTGTCAATCCATCATACGACACCTGGGGGAAGGAGAGAACCAACTCTCCTAAGCTGCCCTCTGACCTCCATACATTTGGCATGCCACATGTACGCACGCACATATTAAATAAATTAGATAGATAGATAGATAGATAGATAGATAGATGATAGATAGATAGATAGATAGATGACAGACAGACAGATAAATGAAGCATAAGCTATTCTTCAAAGCGTCATCTAAAGGAACTGCCCAAATTCTGTTTTCACCATGCTCCTCTCGGCTCCTGACGCCCTAGAGGTCAGAATGGGAACTGCAAGTCCAGGCGACCCATTATGGCAATGAAGCAGTTCAGCCCGCACTTAATGAGCTCTTGTAAGGAAGCAGGAAGTCTATAAAGTAATTTAAATAACTTCCAGTCCTGAAATAAAGGAAATTAAACCGCTGGCACAAACCTGTCTGATGGACAACTTCTTTGTCCCTCGGATCACATCCACAGTCACAGCTGTCATAGGCCTCTTCCCAAGGCCAGCCCCCAAATTCCTCTCCTATGAAACACACAATGGCTGTCAGTCCTCAGAGCTCTCCCAGCCTCTGCAGAGACCCTGAGCCAGGGATGTGGCATGGCAGGCAGCAAGCACACAGGAATCAGCCCGTGAACCCCACACGGGGAGGTCTGGTACTCCCCACTGTAGGACCTCCGGCAAATCTCAATGAGGCAAAGGGCCGCACATCAGCAGGACCCAGAGAAGGCCTGGATCCGGCCGAAGGACCCTCTAAAATTGTAAGAGGGCCAGAGGAGAACAGAGCAAACCGAAAGGCAAATAAATACTGGTATCGTTTGAACCACCCAGGGCCCTCAGGCCCCGGAATTTCTCAACCTTCTGCTCAAGAATCCCCATCCTACTGTGGCTTTCCTCCTTCTGAGCCCTTAAATGCAGGTAGTTATTTGCCTGGATAGTGGTTAGTCCTACTGGACATTGTTTTTCTACAGGCAGAGACAGTGGCCTTTTATCTTCTAGAAACCAGTGTGACCAGAGCACCAAGCAGATCCTAGATAAAGGGCTGGACTCCACCACCCCTGTGGCGACCCAGACATTCGCCAAATACCAATATGCTACCAACAAGCCTTCGACTGTCCATAAAACAAATCTCTTAATGCGGCTGGGACCCGTAACCCGCTGTGAATCTATAGGGAGGGGGCCAGACTGGGGGCTCAGGACCTCTCTCGCACAAACAGCCCCGATTTCCCACCTGCACCCCTTGAAAGGCACACGCTGCTGTGGCCGTGGCAGTTCCACCTGGTGAATATGAGCCGCCAGATGCTAGGGGCTGTTTCTGGCCATAGAGTTACGTTTGCTTTACTGATAACAATCAACCAGGTATGAACTAGTCTGACCAGTACTGTGGACACAGGAGCGCTACAAAGACAACTTAAAAGAAGCTTAAGATCCCTTTGTTCCTCTGGTCCTACAGCTATTGTTACAGCCAGTCTGTGAAGCCTTAACTCCTCTGCAGGAAAGGCCAAGAACCAGGCAGGACTTTCTTCATGGACAAAACAGTTGCCACGGTCTGTGCAGAGAGGCAAGATGCTGGTACTCTTGAAAGAGAACCATGGTTCTTGCTCAAAGAGAGACCCAACCAAGCCCCTTTGAGAAAGGAAATCACCAACAGAAACTGGGCTTTGCTTTCTAGAAAGGCGCTGGCTGGCATGGCGGGTCTTGTCTCACTGTTTTCTTCCTCCTGCTGCTGGTAGCTGAAGCCAGGACCCTGCAGGACACTCCTGACCTTCACAGACAGGCTCCCTGTGAAGTCACTATGTATCGCCCCAGCAATTTTGGCAGGCATACAACCTGTGTTCCACACCAGGGCATTTGTATTTTGATGTTTGTGTTGCTTGCTAATAGAGGTGGTATTTGGGGTGGGGGTGATCTGCTTTGCTTTTGCATTTGTTTTGGTTTGGTTTTTGGTGGTTGATGCTGGGGATTAGAGGCAGGGCCTCATGTATGCTAAGCACCATATCATGGTAGTCTTAATACCACTGAAGAATTCAAGGTGCTATCTCGTTTGGGGCCTGTGTAACCTGCATGATTGCATTCAAAGGGTCCAGGGGCATGTTTGAGCAATTGTTGTCTTCCCTTGAAGGTCTTGCAGGTTGAGCAACAGTTGTCCTTTACCCTGGAGGGCTGCTGAAATTCTTGAGCAATATCGTTCCCCTCCAGGACTTTCCACAGTCCAACCCCACACACAGTCCCTGCCCACCAAAGGACACACATCTCACAAGAATGGAGGAAGCTAGCCTCCTGGTCACAGTGTGGCCGGAGCTGGAAAGGATGCGATCTGAGGAAAGTCTGTCTACAGTACCTTAATCTAAGAAGCAAACAGCGGCTGTTCACCAGGAAATCATTGATAGGACTCCTCACTACAGAAAAACCTGTCTTCCCACCAAGTACACTGCCCAATCAGCAGTTCTCAACCTGTGCTTCATGACCCCCTTGGAGGTCAAAGGACCCTTTCATAGGGGTTGCCTAAGCCCATCAGAAAAACACAGATATTACACAGATATTTACACGACAAGTCATAACACAGCAAAATTGTGGTTATGAGTAGTAACAAAAATCATTTAATGGTGGGGGGGTCACCATGACCTGAGAAACTGTGTTAAAGAGTCGCAACATAAGGAAAGTTGAGAATCACTGATGTAAATCCTTCACCTAAAATAGAAGCCACAGTGATGACTGATGCCTGTAATTCCAATACCTATGGAGGCAGAGGCAGGAGGATTGCCATGAGTTCACATGCCAGCCTGGGCTATCTATCCAGATCCTGTCTCAAAAATAAACAAATATGGGAGCTATCTATATGACTGTAAATTTCCCAATAGCCCATTCTTTTAAAGGAGGAAGAGGGGCAGGTAAGGTGAATGCCAATACCCCGTTACCTAGCACCTGATCTCAAATATATTCAGGCCAGGCTTTATTAAGGTGTGACCTTCTTTGGGAGTAACATATGAAAGGTATTTTATGCTCCCAGAACATCTTCTTCGTGCTCGGGGGCCACATCTGACCAGTCGCTGCGACACCATGGGACTGAAGGCTCGACCCCTCTGCAGATGAGAGAGATCAGAGACCCCGACTCCATCTGGTCTCTCTGTAACAGTCCACACTAACCCATTGACGCTGCAGGACCCCACTACCCGAGATTCTGGTCTCTCTCTAACAGTCCACACTAACCCACTGACGCTGCAGGACCCCACTACCCGAGATTCTTCACCTCAGCATTCGTAGCTGTGTTTGCATGACATGCCAAAGTTTAGCTTGCTGGTACTCGAATGACCAGATTTTTAAGGAATCCTGTCTAACTTACTGATTACATCTGGGAGCAGATGGTCCAGCAATTCTTCTCCCGAGGCCCTAGCCAGGGTTTCATGGTTTAAAACCCCATAACCCTGTATGTCCCGAAGCACATGGAACTAACCCTAGGCGGGCCACACAACCTAATCCATGGTCACACCAAATCGCTTCTGTCCTAGCCATGCAACTTTGACCCGGCACATACAAAATGATGAGGCCTACTCAAATGACTGACTGAGGGGGTTCCCAAGTGATCTTTAGGTACAGAGGGGCACAGGAGAACTCCACGGGCTTTGTAAACTCAGTCCAGGGCTGGGCAAGACTGGCTCAGGCCTGACTATTCCATCTACTCCTGAAGAGAATGGACTCCATGCTACTGAGAAGCACACAGAGCAGACATGGACCAGACTTCAAGTGCCAGGCTGGAGAGGTTCCTCATGAGCCTTCGGCTCTGTAGAGGGCCCTTTTTCTTTACACCACCATCAAGTCAAGCACCTCTTTTCTGAATCTGGACTGACCCTAGCCACCAGAGCTCATGATTTGATCTAGAAAGCATCCCTGGCAAGCTGAAGCCTCCTCAGTCCAAACTGGGCTCTAAGAGCAGGGCAATCGGGGAGAGACGGAAACACAGAACACCGTTCACTCTGGCTCCCTGTCCTGGCTGTAGGCAAGAAAAGGTGTGCGCAGAGGTCTGGAGCGGGCCAAGGCTGGGCTTTCTTCCCAGAACCCCACAGGGGACAGAGCTGGCTCCCAACAGACAGATTCAAAGTGCTGCTTTGGAACAGGTGGAGGGACTCGGCCAGCTAAGAATCCTGAACGGGAACAAAGAGAGTGGACCACTGTGTGTCCACCCTCTCAACACTCAATGGCCTCCTCAACTCTCCCGTCCACGAGGGTCCCTAAACCTGTCCCCAGGGCACCAAAGTGAGGGACAAAGAGCATGTGGAGATGGGAGGGAGGAGGCGGGTCTTGCTGGCGAGCGATGGGTGTGAGTACTGAGTATTAATTAAAAGCCATCTGGGAACAATGGGCTTTTCATACTTGGAGCCCGCTCTGCACAAAGCTCAGCTTGTTCTAAGGGAGGACTCTCCTTTGCTTTCTTTTTTTTTTTTTCCTTACTCATTTCCTAGGGTTGTGGCAATGTCTGGCACCCAGCTCAACCCACTGGAGTATCCTTTAACCAGAAGACGTGCCAGACCAGCCTCCTCCTTGACGGCCTAATGGCCACATGCAGACACCAGAAGGGACAACTGCAGGAAGCTCGTCCACCCCAGCCCATGGCTTCCAAGGCTCCTGGGTGTTTCCCTACGCAGCTGCCTCGTCCACTGGGCATCTGCAGAGGCCCAACACCCATGTCCTTCTCAAATTACACTGCATTTACCACACCCAGCAGACACAGGGCGCGGAATCCTGGGCCTAACTGTCCAACCAACAGACACTTGAAGGCAGGCCTAACTGGTGAAAGAAGTGCAGACAGATGTCAGACACTGAGGTGAGCCCTCTTCTACATTCTGATCTATTCTCAGAGTTGCTAATAAATAGTAGACTCCTCCAAAGGAAGCCATTTTTTTAAAAAAAAAAAATTCAGGGTGGGAATGGGAGGAAGAATCAACAATGACCATCTAAGATGCTCCTGACAATTTAACAAACCATGACCTCACTTAACTCCCAGGCAAATACCACTCGCTACAGGAAGCCAGCCCAACATCCCGCCTCCTGGCATTCACAGCAAGCTATAGGTATGGTGACCACCTTCTCCCTACCAAAACAGTGCCAACAGGCTATGACAGATGCGACAGGCTGTCACTTCTGAAATCAGATCCCAGAAGCCAAGGGCCAGGTCATAAGCCACTCCGAACAAGGCAGTGTGTCCTCCATGAACAGTCACCAGAGGCCTCTGCCTGGAAGCCCGAGAAACTGTGGCCCGCCAACACCTTGAGTGAGCTCAGAAGTGGGTCCTTCCCCAGTCAAGCCTCCAGATGGGAACAACGCTCAGGGTAAGTCTAATCTGAAGTATCCAGCAAGTCCTAAACCGATTCCTGAGCCACAGGTCGTTCAGAAAAGCAGTGACTGTCTAAATGAGACTGACTGGCAGTGCCAACGAATAACTGGTACACCTTCATTTTTATGGGCACATGGTCTTGTTCTGTGGCCCACCTCACTGCAATCCTCCTGCTTCAGCCACCCGCCTGCTGGGATTAGAAGTGGTGCCCAGACCATGACCCCGTTTTACGAAAGTAAAGGTAAACTTTGTGATGACAAGTGGCAGCAGGGGACTGTCACACAGGCCACACCTGATGGGTGCTCATGTTTTTACTCCAAGCAGTGACTAGATTACAAAACCTGCCAGGCCTCTCATCCTCACAGGTGACAGCTGAGTATCTCAAACTCACGTCCGCGAATGAAAAAAACGCCAGACTGCTTCAAAACGTGAAGGCTGGGAAAAGAAGAGTCGGGCTAGAGTCACGTCCATTCACTGGTCAAGAAACTGACACCCAAAGTCGGACAGAATTTGGCACCCTGATGTCCCGAGGCCACTCAGAAACCTAGGAGGCTCCAGACAAAACAGACCAACCACGACCATGAAAATACCACTGGCAACCTTCCTCCGCCCTCTGGTGCACCCAATACCGGATCCTCCGCTGTCCACACACAGACCGGGCACTGTAACAGTAGGGAAGATCCCGTATGCACAGAGGCACAGCCGCCCACCACAACGGCCTGCTCGTCTTTCTTAAAATCCAGTACCTGAAAACCACTGCTCACTAATTATATATATTGTAATCTTTAGCTTCTCCTTTATATGTAGTTTTAATTAGACTGAAGTTCTATAGCACACACAGCCTCCTGCTTAACTGATGCCAACACAAAAACACACATGAATGGATGTCCTGATGTCATCCTCATGAAGCTGACACTCTATCAGGAAAATGTTTTAGAAAAAGAAATTTTAGCACCTTTAATCCCAGCACTTGGGAGGTGGAGACAGGCGGATCTCTGAAATAGAAGCCAGCCTGGTCTACAAAGTGAGTTCCAGGGCAGCCAGGGCAATACAGAGGAACCCAGTCTCAAAAGACGGGAGTGAGGGTAGTTGGGGGGTGGGGGGGGTTAAAATACATAGTAAGGTATAGCACGACAGAGCACACATTTAATCCCAGTACCCAGGAAACAGTACCTAGGCTGTGTGTTAGAGGTCAGCCTGGTCTACCTGGGTTCCAGACCAGCCACGGTTACACAGTAAAACCCTGTCTCAAAAAAATCAAATACACACACACTTCCTAAATGACATATGGAAGTGGGGTCAAAGGAGGAAAAGTAGAATAAGGGAAACAGGAGTCTGGAGTAGGACACGTTACAACAGTTATTAAACACTACAGTCAAGGGTTCGGACATTCACGGCCAAGCTACCTCCTACGGACCATATACTGATTGCTACCTCCTACGGACCATATACTGATTGCTACCTCCTACGGACCATATACTGATTGCCTACCTATTCACCAGCACAGAACACGTGCCAGATAAAACCAACTACAGACGTCTTGGTTGAAAACCACAAAAAGGTCCCACCTCGCCTGAAATCCAGCATCTTAAAGTAATGAAAAGCTGGTCGTGGGCTTTGTGACCGCCCTGAACTAACTCTGGGCACCCTTTCCCTTGAGCCATCTCCGGTGTTTAGAGCGCTTCCTATACTGATGACAGCTTGTCAATTACACGAGCCATCAACATCTTTGCCCAGTCTGGTAGATACCTTTAAATTCTGCTATTAATGCCCACCACGTAGACTTTTTGGTTGGGGGAGGTGGGGTAGTGCGCACACAGGCATACAAACATGCTGAAGGATGGCTCTGGGTGCCATCCTGAAGAGGACCACACACCTCCTCTGAGACAGAGTCTCTCATTGGACATGGAGCTCATCTATTCTGCTGGGAGACCAGTGAGCACTGGGAATCCTCCTGTCTCCACTGACCCAATGCTGCCATTATGAGCATACACCACCTATGTATGCCTACCTCACACAGGTTCTGGGCAACGAAGGCAAATGCTCGCAAGACACGCTCCTAAGCCGGGCGGTGGTGGCGCACGCCTTTAATCCGAGCACTTGAGAGGCAGAGGCAGGTGGATCTCTGTGAGTTCGAGACCAGCCTGGTCTACAAGAGCTAGCTCCAGGACAGGCTCCAAAACCACAGAGAAACCCTGTCTCGAAAAACCAAAAACAAAAACAAAACAACAAAAAAAAAGACACGCTCCTAGATCCTGTTTTGTTTTACCGTACAGCCCAGGCTAGGCTCAAACTACCTACATATCACAATGTGGCCTTAAACTCACAATCCTCAGCCTCCTGGTTTTTTTTTGTTTTTGTTTGTTTGTTTGTTTTGAGGTCTAGCAAATCAATTATCACTTGTTCAAACTCTAGAACTGCTAGGCCTGAGAGTCCCGCTCTTGTGCATAGTCAGATGAACATGGACTTACTCTTTCTGCTCTTTCATGATTAACCCCACCAACTCAAGCGCAGCAGGCGATGTGTGCGAGGAGGAGGAATAGAGTGTCTGAAACCGCAGAGAATCGCAGAACACGCCCCAGTGCGATCGGCCAGAGGCTGATGAACACAGCACGCCAGAGGCCTTGCTCGAAACATCCACTGGATCAGCATGCAAGGCTACTAGACTGGGCGAGCTTCTAGCTCTCTGAACTTCAGTCTCAAAAGAGAGAAGCACCTCCTTCTTAAGAGGAACAAATGAGCTAAATCCATGGAAAACGTTAATACAGCACTGGGTACTTAAAGGTACCGAAGAGCAGAGGCTATCAATCTAATTCCTTCCGCTTACTCAAAACGCCGCCTTTGTCAGGTACAGTTCCATTGTGTGGTCTCAGCATTTTCTAACCAGTTTTCCTAGCTGACAGGAAGCTTATTTATTGTTTTTTAATTTCACTTTGTAACTCAACTCCTTAATCGAATTTCAACATATCTGAGTGTCCTAGGAAGACAGTAGCATCTACAAATGATTTCCATTGCTTCTTTTTTAACCGTTATTTGACTCTGGCTTGCTGGCCAATTCAATAAAGCAGGAAAAAGAAATGAGCTGTCTTTGTTTCCTTCCCCCATTGCAACACGCTGCCGCTGCTGCTGCCGCTGCACTAGTAAGTCTGAAGTTGCTGAGTGGATGCAATCCCTCTGCAGCAAACCCAGAGATAAGAACAAAAATAACAAATGGCTTTTTAAAGTTTCTCTTTGCTCCTCTTCTACAGTTACGGCAAGGGAAGACATTCGAACACAAATCTTACTTTCCTGGGATGAACCTGGGTGACTGTTATCTGACATTTTTGTGCCTACACTCACTCATGCCTTTCCCTGGAGTCAGGATCTGAGTATCAGTTTCCTGCCTTATTCTCTCCAGGCCGCTACTACACCCTGCATTCTTGTCAACTCTGGGCATCCTCTGTGACCACGACACTGGTTCCCAGAGCTGTGATAATTTTGTAAAGTTAACTGTGGTGCTGCGTCTGCTTTCCTGACTCTGGGAAAACGTACTGAGTAGGCAATTATTTTGTCTCCTAAAGTTTAAAGGACTTAACTCACCCATTAAAACGCACTGTAGTCCAGACCCTTTTTAGGAAGGTGTTTGGTTGTTTTGTTATTCATTCTCTCTCTCTCTCTCTCTCCCTGGTTTAAATTATTAGATGTCTGAGTCATTTCACTAAAATAGCTTCCTCACTCGGATTTTCACATTTGTATTTTAAATTACTGTATTTTATCTTACAAAACAATTATTTCGTTTCAAATGCAACTTAGAATGTTACTCTTTTTCCATGATTCCAACTTGTTTTTAGTTTTGCATATTTGGGTTTTCTCTTTTCTTATTTAGACACCATAACGATTTTGCCTATTTCTTTTTTTTTTCTCCCAAACAAGTAGCTCTTAGATTTACCAGTTCAAATGCTTCTATTTTTTCCAACTCACTAAATTCATTTGTTTCTTATAACTCTTTCTCGGCATAACTTTTTTACTTATTCTTCTCAACTCTAAATTGAACACTAAGTCCATTTATTCTAATTTTTCCTGTTTAACAATGAAAGGGCTGAAAGCGACAAGTGTGCCCCTGAAGACGAGCTTGGCAACGGCCCCTCCATCTTGGATCTGTGAACTTTGGTGTCTTCCTCATGACTCTACGGCAACAGTTTTTACTTTCTGTACTTCCAAGTGTGATCAGGAGAGCTTGCTAATTCCATTTTTTAAGAAAGGGTCTCATATAGGCCAGGCTGACCTTGAAAGCTTTTTGTAGCTGAGGATGACCTCAAACCTCTGATTCTCTGGCCGCAATTCAAGTGCTGAGATCACAGGTGTGTGTGCTACCATTCCCAGTTTACGTAATGCTAGGGATTAAACCCAGGGCTCCATGCACGCTAAGCAAGCACCCTTACCCACCCAACTCACCCCAGCCCCTTTCAGTTAATTAATAAGCAATCTGTCTCCCAATAGATGAAATAAAACCACAGATATCCTAACTATATTATCCAGGCAGTGCCCACACTTTCTGGGATGAAGCTAGAGATCAGTTTCACTGAGCAGGGCTTGGCCCTACGATATTACAGCCATGGCTTAAGGGAGAGAGGGGAAAAAAAACAGATTAAAAAAATGACCCCTGGTTCTATAATTTCTCTAATTTCCAACTCTGGAAGAATTAAGATCTTGGGAGTAATTGGGGGGGAACAAACCTTATGCGTTCACTGGGTGTCAGCCAGGCTGCCATTTTGAAAACTCCCAATTCACAAGTGAAGCCGAGAGGACAAACAGTCCCAGTCTTCCCCGCCCTTCCTCCCTTCGCCTCGCCTCGCCACCGCCCCTAATGCTGCTGTGCATCTCTGGGGCGGCACATGTCCCATGACTGCTTCACGTGAGCAGCAATCCCAAATTAATTGAATTAACCTGTGATAAAAAGTATTCTGCCTCGTCAACTCCTTTCCTTCCCACGGACTTCGTCATTTCAAGTTGAGGGAGAGAAGAAAGAAAAATGAACTCCATAAATCAGCTTTTCAGTTCATGTTGAAGAAATCTGTTCCCTACTTCCTAATTTCTGCAGCTGGGAAATTCTGTATCTTATGTTACCCTATAATGAAGGATGCCAGTAAACAGAAATCCACACGCCTGCACACGACAGATTATTACATTGTACGGAACTGCAAACGCTACCAAGTTGTGTGCTCTTGGGAGCATTGTTGGTGAGATGTGGTTATTCAATGCCTCATCCAATAAAAAAAAAAAATTCATTCCATATGGATGAAAAATGAGCACACTAGCTTAGATATGGGAAAAATAGAAAATGTAATCATATATTACTTAAAATCTATAACGTTTTATGCAAAGATAAGGAAGCAGTAGCCAAGCTTGGGAATTTAGAACTTCTCAGAGCACAAGGGACATTACCTCATTGCAGGCCACCAGTCTCCACCCTCACACGGGCTGGAGACGAGCAGCCATAGTCAAGGCCTTCCTTTGGTATTTTTTTTTTTTCCAAGAGGAGACGTGTGTGTGCAGAGTGAGATGGCGAGAGCTCCTGCAACGGGGCATGCATGCAGAGCTCAGAAAACAATTCTGTGGGGCGATACTCTTCTTCCATCTTTACTTGGCTTCTGGGAATGGAATCTGGATCACCAGACTTGTGCAGCAAAAGTCTGCCTCCCCCCAGCCATGTCAACATTCCCTTTGGCAGTTTTTTTTTTTTTTTTTTTTTTTTTTGACTACATAAGAAAGCCTCAAACCCACCCGATGCCTGTGGGCTTCCCTGCATAGCAGAACATTCCATAGCACCATGACCACTGCTCCCAACACAGCAAAGCACTCTGACAGCTCAGAGACTCTCCCCACTGAGACCAGGCCACAGTGCGGACGCTGGCAAACCCTAGCAAAGAAGCCAACGACAGGGAAGGAAACCTCCCCCCCACACACACACCTCTGACCTCCCCTCCCCCACAAACCCAGTGCCTCATTCTCAGTCCTAGGAGCCCCAGAGGTTCTGCGCCCCCTGTGGCTAAAACAAAAGACAGACCACAGCAAAACCAACTGCCCTTTTGGCTGGTACCTAGCAAAGGGGAAGTGTAGCGGTGCAGGGGGGGGGAGCAGCAGCTGCACTAATCCTGTTTTGTCCTGCAGTAATTAATAGTATAACCCACATTTCAGATGCATTAAAGCGAAAAACGCAGCAGAAAACGCTGCATTATCGGAGCACCGGGCGGGCACACAGCCCCAGGGCAGAACCTCCCCTGCTGACCTGCAGGACCAGGTGACCTCATCTTAGCCTCCTCTTCTCTGGAGAGCTGACTCTAGACACCTCATAAAGAACGGAGCTGGCAGTGGGAAATCTCCAACCTGCCCGATATGCTGGGTCTCTCTTTGGAAGCTACACCCTCAGCGTAGCAGTGCCCAGACAGTCTGACCCATTGGATCACCTCACCCGAGAAGCCACTAAATCAGGCCCTACTCTGGCTAGAACTACATGTGTTAATATTGTAAATCTATGGGTAGATTTTTTTTTTTAAGATTTAAGATAAATCTTTTCCAAAAGGTAATGCTGTGATTGGGGGAGGGGGTGGTGTGTGCAGAATTAAGATGTCCTTCCCAAATGCAATTTGGTGGGAACACCCCGTTTCTGGTGCTAAATGAGGTCTTCATAGGCATTCTGGGGCTGCCAGATAAGTTCCTATCTAGGCCGAAAAACTGACAGGGCTGCTTCCTAGGCCCAAAGAGGAAGTGCCTTCCACAGCTACCAAAACAGTATCTTTACAGGAAGGACACTATTAGCTCACCAAACAAAAAGATACATTCACACTAAATGTTGCAGTCAAATGTCAGAAACACAGAAAAGCACAGGCAGCTGAACCAGGTTGTCTCTGCCATGTTTGGAGGCCAGTTTTCCCAACATCGCCAGCCCTGCTTGACAGGGGACTTTGTCTCAGTTCTCCAACACCAAAGTGTGACTGGGTACATCCAACAGCAACAGAACCCCTCACCCCATTCACCTCCAGAATGTGTCTGCCTTGCATCTCAGCTCAATCTCTGTCCCAAGCCTGCTACCAGTGGCTGCCCCCTATGGCTACAGCTAAACTTCCCCTAAGTTCTTCTTGGAACGTGGCTGAAATCACTACTTTTTTTTTTTTTTAAGATTTTTGTTTTTGTTGAGAGAGAGTAAGAGAGAGAGAGAGACTTTTATCTGTTTGTCTATGTGTACTATGTGAGAGCCTTTTGTGTACTGAGTTCAGAAAAGAGCATCAGAAGTGGAGTCCCAGATGGACGCGAGCAACTGTGTAGGTGCTGGGACTCAAAGTTCCGGAAGAGGGCCCATTGCTCCAGCTCCACCGGAAGCCACGTCTTCATTCTAGTTACTGAGTCTAAACAGAAAATGTTAGGGATAAATTTTATGTTCAGTTTTTTTGTTGTTGTTGTGTTTGTTTGTTATTTGTTTGTTTGTTTGAGACAGGGTTTCTCTGTAGCTTTGGAGCCTGTCCTGGAACAAGCTCTTGTAGACCAGGCTGGCCTTCAACTCAGAGACCCACCTACCTCTGCCTCCAGAGTGCTGGGATTAAAGGCGTGCACCACCACCGCCCAGCTATGTCCAGTTTTGAAAGGATGTTCTAATTCAGGAACTTATTACTCAAACTTCTGCCTTTGAGAGTCTGTAACCCAGAAGGTGGTGGGTGTTTAGGTCAGCAAGAGTATTCCTGCTGCTATGTGTAAGGCCCCAGGTTCAATTCCCAACACCCAGTGGTGGACGGAGCACTTACCTAGATTAATACACGGCTCCATGATATTATTAGTAACTCTAATCCAAAGAAATTTCAATTCCGCTAAATTCATAAGGATACCATTAGCGTCTGGCCTGGAAATGAGCTGCCATCTGCATGGTCCTGTCTCACAGAAAATGCACCCACAGATGTCTCCATCAGGACTCCTGGCTCCCCTAGAAACTGCCAAAAAGTCACAGCGAAGCAATGAGAGACCTGTCATCTGGCTCCATTGTTTGACAATATGCCACAGACCAGCCATTCACAGATCCCAGACGGTCTCCGGTACAAGGAAGGTAGAGAGAAAGCCACCACCACACAAACCTGCCAGTCTGCACGCCCATCTCACCTGATCCTTTGCTCCTCCTGCACCACCCAGATTCACCCCCGACAGAGACTCGTGTGAAGACCCTTCATATATAAACACTTTCTCCCCTTTCTCTCTCAGCGTCTACACTTAGGATCTCACTGCACTACAGCCAGACAATGCCATACCTCTTGGGAAGGGGAGGGCACTACTCACACCCAAGCCCCCTTCCCTATTTCTAAGACCCATTCTTTAGTAGAACAGGTAGAGAGACACATGAGATCTCAGCGTGGCACTGGCCTTGGCTTTCCCCTGCAGACAACCCAACTCCAGATCCAGAGCTCTCCCTCTCCATCGGTTACAGCAACTCCTCCGCAGGACCCCTACTGTGGACTGAGAACCAGCCTTCCAACATGCCCACATCTGAACTATCTGGAATCTCTGAGTGTACTGCCATACAAGGCAGAAGGGACTTTGAAGATGGGATAGAGTTAAGGATCTTGAGATAGGACACATTATCTTGGATTATCAAGATGGGCCTGCTGTAATCACAGGCGTCCTAAAATCAGGGACAAAGGAGAAGGCGGAGTCCCCAGGAGACATGAAAACAGAATGAAGCAGAGAGAGATGTGGGGGAAAGATCACCAGCCAAGGGACGTAGGTTACCCCAGAACTTAGAAAGGTGAGAACATGCTTCACACGATCCCAGAAGGATTCAGCCCAGTCAACATCTCGACTCAAACCTACTCAAACCGATTTTATGGGTTTCTGGAGACCAGCAGTAAGACAATGTGTGTTGTTTCAGGATACCGAATTTGTAGTAGTTCATTACACCATCAATTAAAAAAATCTAACACAATCCTTGTTGCTATAAGAGAGCTGTGACAATAACCAATGATGTCCTTGACAACCTCAGGAGACCACACCTCCTGTCTCTGGTGTCTAAAAGTCAAATGAGTCTTCTCTTTTCCCATCACCAAAATCTACACTCACAGACCTTGAACCCCTAAGTAAAGTTCAAGGCCATGAGACAGGAAAAACTCCCACAACAGCCTGCTGCATTTGAGATTTACAAATATCCCAAGCAAGCCAAAGAAACAATTACCGAACACCTTCACTTAATCCAACAGACGACCCTGAGAGCTGGGAAGAAAAAAAATGTATCAGGATAATTTCTCTTTCTGAGCAGGCAGATGCTAGGCCAACCATTCTTGCCCAATAAATGCATCCCACAGGTGGGCTGGCCAATAGCCTGGCCATGATGCCAGGCAGCCTGTCTGAAGAACTGGAAAGCCAGGCCTGTGCCCACTGGGCTCCTGGAGACAAAGAGAGGAGGCGGCTCAGGGAGGTAGTGGCATCCTGCCCGCCTCAGTGGTAGCCTGGGGCCATTGGATCTCACCAATTCTCCAGCACCTGAGAGGTGTGAGCCAGGCAGCCAACCACATCAGAAGCTGGCTGCCCGCCGGCCCCAATTGCCCAACACCTCCAGAGGAACCAGCTTTCCAGGACTGGATTTTACACACCACACAGGTACATGCCACTGAGGGTCAAATGGAGGTACAACACTGTGCAGAACAGCCCACCAAATGCCAGACAGCCAGAAAATATACTGCTGTACAGCCACTGCCTAATGGCTCCCATGCATAGAATAGTCTCACCCTCCACTGAGAATCCCTTGTAGCACCTTCTTCCTAACCATCACAGGCCAGACCATCCACCCACTTGAAACACCCCAAATCCATGCTCCTAATTCTCCCAGTTGACATTTTCCCAGGCTCCATGTTAACAATGGACAAAAACCATGACATTAACAAATAACATGATCTATTACCGTATGGCTTTCAGGGTTGGGATAACTGTGATTACTCAATAGGATTTAAGCATTCAAGCTCAGTGACCTGTAGTCGGCACTACCTTAGGCAAGGTGATGTAGTTTTCAAAAATTAACCACTTTCCACAAAAGGTTCTTGCTTAGCCTCCTGTTTGTGGGAGAAGGAGCACACATCCTGGAAAGAGAAGGTACGCTTAGCAAACGGGGCTGCTAGTTGGCCCAGTTTCCTTTCACCCCTTCTTTCTTCCGATAGCTCCCCATAAACCAGCCCCAGCCCCCTCACCTTCCCTAAATGCCACAAAACTAACTCATGGCCTTCTTTTAAAGTCCTTACGCCCGAGCCAACTCCCCCGAAGAACAACCACTGAGAGCCAATCTTTAACGTCTGTAGGAGCTAAAACCATCCTCTCACACCGTGTTAACAATGTACCCGGTACTCCCCACCCACGTTCAGGCGTGTGTCCAGTGTTGGCTGACCTCTCTTCATGCTTAAATCCAGCTCCGCTAAGACATATGGACACTAGCAGCCAGGAAAGTGGTTAGTGAGGCGTCCCAAGCCAGATTTGGGTTTTCTTGGACTCTTGGGCAACAGGCGCATGGGAGTGGGGCGGGAAATGTCTTGTTTTTGTTGATGCTCACAGAAACAGGTGTTGGAAGATGCCCCGGAGAATATCCTCTCCTGGCCAAAGGAGAAAAAAAAAATGCTTAAAGGACTATCTGAAAATTCTCCAAGTTCATCCTGTCCCCCATCCCAGTGGTGGTCCCAGCCAAGCCACTGAGGCCCTGCCAACACGGTTCTCTGCTATACTTCCCTGAGTTTTTCCCATCGATACCTTGGCTGGCTTTGTGGCTAAATGACACCTTCTCTTATCCCCCAACATGCCTTCATGGGTCCAAGTCTGACCTACACCAACTGCTCCAACTCTGGCCAAACTATCCCGACAAAACTCTCTTCCAAACCTTCACATTCTAATAAAAAAGGACAACAGGGGGCCACACTCTCCTTTGGAACATGGGGGAGATGAGCAGAAAATCGAAGGCTACAAGAGTCTGGTTTGCCTTTAAAGCCATGCCTACTCCCCGCCCTTATCCTCCAGCATCATCTCCTCTCTCCTCAGAATTGACCGTTTTAACTTAAAATTTGAGATGTTTGTTTTGACTTCTTTGATTATTTTTCTGTTTCTTGAGACAGATTCTCACCTCGTGCAGGCTGGTCTAAAACTCTTTATTAGCCGAGGATGACCCTGAATTTTTGATCCTTTTGCCTCTTCCTCCTAAATGCTGGGACTAAAGGAGGGCTCCACCACACCCTGCTTATTTAAGTGATGGGAATGGACCCAGAGCTTCATGCATGCTAGGTAATCACTCCAGCAACTGAGCAACAACTGAGCTATCGCTAGACATTAAACGGTACAACTTCCTTCAGCTGACCTTTGGGAAGGATTCAGCACTCAATACCCTGCCCCCCATGCTGGATCAAGAGTCTCTTACTCAGGAAACTCAGCTCTCTCCTCTAAAGCCTGAAGCCGGTCTCCATTACTTCTAATTATTGGGATGAGCTCGTGAACATGTCCTTAGTGTCCACCTGCTATGGCTGTATCCTATAGTTCTCTTTCAAAGGCTCTTCCTTCCTGTCAGGGCCAAAAAGAACCCGCTCTCTAGCTTTGATTGTACCCTAGTAATGGTGCAAAACTGGTCAGGTCCACTGAGATCTCGACCTAGCTCTGAGAACACATGCCTCAAAGGTCTCAAGGGCTGTGTTATCAGGCTTACTGAGTTTCCTTCTATGGGTCTTTCCAGGGGTCCTTGGAGTGGTCATTGGATACAAGAATAAATAAGCCTCGGCTCGTCCTGCCTCAAGTCAGAGTTTGGGTTAAAGTCACTCAGTCTCTACAAAACTATCCCGGGGGGGGGGGGGGTGTATAGAGTTCAGCTTGTAGAGCGCTTGTCTAGCAGGCATGAAGTTCTGGGTTCCTTCCCCAGGTCTGAATAACTTGTATGTGCTGGCAAGCACCTGCAAGCTCAGAGGCAGAGGCAGGAGGACTGGAGTTCAAGACCAGCCTGGGGTAAATAAAAGACTCTAGAGGAGATGGGTGAGGAGGGGTGAGGAAGAAGCGGGGGATGGGGGGAAAAATGGGGCTAGAGACCACTCGGCAGTTCGGAGACAACTGGGCCGTTCAGAGCTCTTATTGTCCTTGCAGAGTCAGTGTCCAGCGCCCATATGGTGTTTCAGAGCCACTTATAACTCCAATCCCAGAGAACTGTCATTGTCTTCTGACCTCAGAGGGCACCAAGCACATATAAGTGTGCACTTGGATACATGTATGCAAAACATTCACTTAAAAAAAAATCTTTTCAAGAGACAGAAAAGAAAAAGTACTATCGTGGTAAGGCGAGAACAGGGCAATGGCACACACCATCAATGCCAGGACTCAGGAGGCAGAGGCAGGTGGATCTCTGTATGGGTTCACCCTGGTCTACACAGCAAGTTCTAAAACAGTAGGAGCTACTTAGTGAGAGCCAGTCTCAAAAACCAAAAGGAAACAGTGGCCTCATGCTGCTGAAGCTGCTAACAGTGACGTATGTCTTGCCCTCATGTTATATACTCAGAAAAAATGGTCCTGGGGCCATTAAGTCCCAGAGGGGCCTGTAAGCCTTCCAAATGGCACACCATGTCTGCATGTCTATACACATGTGCATATGTATCAGTGCCTCTGTGACTATCACACACACACACGCACACACACGCGCACACACGCGCACACACACACACACTCTTCCCCGTCACCGTACGATGACAGGCACTGAAGATGGTTCTTGCACTCCCCCTACCCTGCCACCTCCAGAGAACAACACTGTCCAGACTGCTGGAGGCCTCGGCTCCACCCCAACTGCATGTGCACCCTCACATGAGCCTTCTTGCTTGCACAGGTCTTCCTGTTCTAAAGGGCATGAACGTGACAGCTCCCGAAGACAGTGAGTCATCCCCGCACACAGGAAGCAACTTCTTCATCCAAATCTTGAACAGTTCCTAGAGAGGTTTCTCCGGTCTCTCTCCCTAGTCCTTCTAATAAAGCACCCAGGCTTACGATCCCCACCCCCGTTTTCTATGGCTTTGACAAGGGAGCTTCCTCATTTACCCACAGTGGGGATAGTTTATTTGTTTAGTTCACTGGTTAGAAAAATAAGGGAGCTGTCGGACATTCCTAGCATTAAAACTTTAAAAAAATAATGTATGTCCAACTCCACCTAGTACTGAGTCCTTTAACCTCTCAAAAGGAATGAAGAGGCATTCCAAGGGAGCTATCATCATTCCTTATCATTGGTGAAAGACAAAAGCCACTCAACCTGTTGAATTCTTACATGAATCCTTTACATTCTTAGAGGAAGAGGGAAGAGGCTGTGGGAAGGCCAGTCACTAGAAGTACAGGTAGAAAGTGTTGCCTATGACAGGATGCTAGACTGAAATGCCTTGTTTCATCCATGTAACGAGTCACATACAGAAATGTCCCCTGGAAGAGCACTTCCCTGAGCAACCATAACCAAATTCCAAACCGCATCCAAGAGAACTGCCCAAGGACACCATGAACAGGCCAATGTGGCTTTCATTCTATCCAAGAATAAAGAGATAACCCTGAGTCCTTACAAGAAATTTCAAGAGAAGAATTCCACCTTGAATTGGAAGGAAAGCTGTCCCCCTATGGAGCAGAGAATTCTAAGAGTTAAGAATCAAGAATGGCTCAGTCCAACTTCTGAAATACAAAAATAAGAAATACAGGACCCATGGAGCAAATCACTGTGCCACCTACCTGGCTGTCCCTTCAGAACCACAGCATTAATATGGGCGGGGCTTGTCGACCTTAACTCAGCAATTAAATGACCAGAACTGCACTCAAGTTAGGACTGACAAGGTCAGTCCTCCAATGGGAAGTCTTCTCCAACAATTCCTCAATATCCTCAGTCTTCCTTGCAATTCCCATTCAAGGCAACGTCAGGGAGCTCCAGGTATAGCTGTCGGCCCTTTTCTGTCTATTTAACTCATAACTAAGATGGAATTTAACAGGGTAGAATGTCTCCATACAGTGCACCTCCATCCCACCCCTAAGTCCCTTCATACATGGGAGCCTACTCTGTCCACTTAAATGTGAACTAAAGGTAGGCGATCCCCTGACACACTTAGCTCCTTGAGCATCTTGCAGCACCAGGTTTCCCGGTCCTGCACACCCCAAGGAACAACTGCAAGGATTAACAGAAAGGGAATGGGCTCGAGAGCTTTGAAAAATGAGGCCTCTTTGATTACTTTCCCGTTTTCCTCAGTCCCACTGGCACCTCTCCCTGCTACTCATAACTAAACCGATAAATATTTAAGTAGCTAACTCAGAGGTCTAGGCAGCCATGCTGAGGAACATGTAGCTGCTCAGTAAAGGAAAACAGAGCTGGGGCTTGGTACAGTGAGGAAAGGAATAGGGGCGTGAGGGTCAAGAGCCAGGGCCAGCCCAGGGACCTAGTCCTTTCAGGCACTCAAACCAAAAGTCAGCCTTGATTTTTCTTACTTTCATCCCACACCTCTTTCAAAAGATGTCCGGAAGGTGAGAACTTGTGGCAGGTTGAACAGACTCTCCCAAATTTGTCCGCCTCAGTCTCGGAAGCTAGTTTTTGAGGGTATTAATTAACCATGCGCATACAGGATTAGGGCGGGCCTTAAATCAATGACTGGTACCCTATGAGGGAAGAAGCCAGTCACAGGTGGTGGCTGGCACACATCTGTAATCCCAGCTATTCAGGAGGCTGAGGTAGAAGACTCTCAAGTTCAAAACCAGCTTATAGGGGCTGAAGAGACGGCTCTGCCATTAAAAGCATCCATAGTTCTTGCAGAAGAGTCAGGTTTGGTTCCCTGCATCTACACGAAGGTTCACAGCCATCTGTACTCCAGTCCAAGAGGATCTGAAGCTCTCTTTTGGGCTCTGTGGGCATCAAGTGCACAAGCAGTGCACACGTATGTATTCGAGTAAACATCCATACACATAAAACTAAGATTCTTTAAGAAAACAACAGAAAAAGCATCATGAACTCCATAATTAGATCCTGTCTTGAGGAGGAGGAAGAAGAGAAAGGAGGAAGCAGATCAACCCTCAAAGAACCCTTGGCTTTTTGTTTTGTTTTCTGTTTTTCGAGACAGGGTTCCTCTGAGTAGCTTTGGAGCCTGTCTTGGAACTCACTCTGTAGACCAGGCTGGCCTCAGAGATCCACCTGCCTCTGCCTCCCTCTCCTGGGATTAAAGGCGTGCATCACCATCCCTGGCCACTGGGCTCTTTCCTTTGCTGCTCCTTTGCGTACCAGTCATCCCCCTCACCAGGCATGCTCCCCCTACCCCACCCCACCAGGCAGCTCTGCCTCAGGCCTCTCCAGAAGGAATCTCCCAGCTGTCTAGAATGCTCTATTTCACTTCCACCTTTCAGACTCTCAAATGCCACTCTTCCCAGAAGGCCTCTCAACACCTCACCGCCCTGAACATTAAAAAAAAAAAAAAAAGGACAAATCTGTTTTGTTTTGTTCAAAAATAGAATTCAATCTAGATTTTGACATTAAGTAAGATAATTTTAAAAACTTGATACATGAGGGAGCTGGAGAGAGGGCTCAGGGGTTAAGAACACTGACTCTCTTCCCAAAGACCAGGGTTCAATTCCCAGCACCCACATGGTAGCTCACAACTGTCTGGAATTTCAGTTCCAGGGGACCTGACACCCTCACACAGACATACATACATGCAGACACCAATGCACATGAAATAAAATAAGTAGATTATGTATTTTTTAAAAAAAAACTTGGTACATGCTGAACAAAACATATGTACAGGCCAAATAGATTCTGCCTACAAGCCACAGTTCACAATGTCTGCCTGTCTGGAGGATAGAGAAAGACGCTGACAGACAGGCATCATAGGTTCAGGGTTTACTGATTTTAGACACAAGGCATCTGAGCCTGCAGGAAGCCTGCAAGAACAAGGATGCGGGGGGGGGGGGGGGTTGTTTAAAAGGCAGGGCCCACTCGATGAAGGGAAGGTAATATAAGTATGCCTCCTCTAATTTTGCTAACACAGAAGGCTGTTAGCTGTGGTGGCAAAGGAGCGACTCCACACCCTAAAGAGGGTCTTTTAGTCACAACAAATGAGGGGCAGCCCATTTTTGATTCTGGACCGTGCATGAGGCTCTGTCTATGTGGTCGGAGACCTACAAGCTGGTGCCAGACAACGTCAAGGCCGCCACGTCTTCACCTTTTCAGAAACCAGCCTGGACACAGCCTCCCTGCTCTGTGCACAGGAATCCCTGCTGCCCCTAACAGACAGTTCTAACAGGATCCTGAACTTCTTCCCAGTGGCCTGGAAGGCAGTGGCTGGACAGAGGTGCTCAGAGTTTAAGATCTTGCAGAGGATCTACGATTCAGTCCCTAGCAGTCACACAGAGGCTCACAACTACCCTCATCTCTAGTTCCAATGGCTCTAACACCCCAGTCCTGTTGCTCAGTCACCAAGCACTCATGTAGTGCACCGACATACATGCTGGCAAAACACACGTACACATCAAATACATGCATACATAAATCTTTAAAAAAAAAAGAAAGGAGAAAGGAAGTAATGAGAACCGGGAGGACCCTTGAGGCATCCTTTAAGTTGGCCCCTCTGTTTTACAGAAAAATTGGGTCTTAAGAAAGGATTAATGTGCGCACTGGGAAACCTGCTGAAGTCAGAATTCAGATAGCGACCTACCAGGCAGACTTCATGTCATCTTGCTACCACACGTCAATTCTTGAGTCACACGAGTAATCGAGAGAGAGGATACTATGACACCACATACCACAATGCTGGGCTTTTCTGGTCCCATCTACAAGACACCACGGCAAAAATCAAGAGTGTACTGGGTCACGCTTCTGCTGGCCCATCTGTCCCCGGGTGCTCTCATTTCCTCCAAGAAGGATGTCCCATGAGCAAAGTGTAGACAGTGCCACAATTGGGTGACGTACAGCCCTGGCGCACCTGGGCCTAGGACGACACGAAATAAACAGGTCTGGTCTAAACCCTGGGTCACGGAGAAAACGGAAGACCTACGCTGCTTCCTAAGTTCACTTTCACGTGGCTTTGCCTGCCTTTGCTAGAAGGAAAATAAGTGCAGGGTTTTTGGCAGAGGAAGTGATGCAGGTGAATGCAGCTGGCGAAGGGCAGGGCCCATGAAGGAAAAAGGACAGCCAATCTCTCAAGTGGAGTGAAGCTTCCGGATGGGAGCGCAGTTTACTGAATGAATTGGGGGTCTCCCTAGAGCCCCCTTCACCTCACAGGCCAAGTCTTCCTTACTCCTACCAACCGTGGTGGCTGGGTTAGAGGCCGTCCAGTTCCGACGACTGAGGCCTACCTCTTCCTTTGCCCTTCTCTGACCACTGCTCACCCAGGCATATATACTGGAGCTGAAGAATAGTCCCAAGCATAAAGAACACAAAGCCAAGACCAATACCACCAGAGGAGCCTGTGACTGCTTCCAACTGGTCACCCCTAAACCATGGTGCTTTAGCCAATTTATCTTCCAGAAATGGGGTCTGCTGACTTCTGAGCTGATGATTCCAAGGATCCAGAATCTGAAAGCACCTAAACCTTTGGTCATGTAAAGACCACTATTCCTCAAACAGCCACTTTGCAGAGCCGTCCAATGAGCGGTTGCAGGAGGACCAGAGAGTGCAACTCTGCCCAATCCCCACTTGCTAGGGTCACACATGCCCCATGTCTTGAACGCAGGTCCTATGGGAGGCTCACACACACCCCCCCCACCCTTGTGGCCTTGACTGTTCTCTTAGCTGTCCACCCACCTCCCAGAGAGGCAACCCGCCTCAGCTTCTCCCACATACGACTTCCTCACTCATCCATTTTAAGGAACCAGCTGTTTTATGGAGAGGAGAAAGTTCCCACATGTAGAAAAGACACTCCTTGGGGAGGATCCAAAAGAGGGTCACTCAGCACTTTGTTGGAAGAACACAAGCACAAGAACGATTGGAATAGGATGTCAGCTGTGAACATGAAACAGGAGCGTCTTCCCCATGACCACACCACGCTGAATTCTCCCTAGCCAGCAGCAGCCACTGCCCTAAAATAGGAGGACACAGGACACACACACACAGAGGAATTGCACACACACATGCACACACGGGTGGACCCCAAGGTAGGAGAGGGGCTCGGGGAAGAGAGGGAACACCATGGTGGTTTGCGGGAGCTCCACCTCTGGGAATGGATTTGATGTCAAGTGTCAGCAAGTAAATTGCTATTGGCTTCTCAATAAGCAGCAGTAGTGAGTTAAGTGTTTCCCTGTATTGTGCAGGCTCTCACGGACTCAATACGGCAGTATTGACAGCACAATCACACAGTAATCCAGCCTCCTCTAATACCTACACTTCCTCAATGAAAATACACTTCCCACTTGGACATCCTCCCATTAGCTTTGGGCTGGAAATCTCTGGCCTCGCCCTTCCCCCAACTGCCCCCAGCCTGTGAAACTGGCAGCTGGCCCCCAAATGCCCCAGCCAAAGGGAGCATCCCAGCCAACGGATTGTCAGGGTCCAACCAGAAGGATAAACAGTCGGAGACCCACAGGAAAAGGCCTGTTCTCCCATCCATAAATCACCAGTGGGAAGGAAAGAAAAGTGATTCAACTCCTTAAGGATAAAAATCTCAGCAGTCACAGAGGAAAATTGATGTCCCGTTGCAAAGCAAGGGATGTCCGCTCTGGGGAGATGCACGCCTCCAAGTTTTCAGGCAGACAGAGGAACTCAAACTTTACCTAACTCAGGTAGTTCTGAGACCTCTGTAAGATGCATGCTCTTGTACGGGGACATGTCATTTCCAAAAGAACTGTCTTCATGTCCTTCTGTGTACTCTCACTCAGTGAGCAAAGCAAAGCGAGAATGCTAATTTAGCATGAGGGACTTGGCAAATGTAAGCTGATTTTCAAAGCCATTTTTCATGACTTTCAAAACCCCCTCAGATAGGCAGGAGGCAAAATTTTATTAAAAAGATCAAGGAAACTAAAGGTGAATGAAAAATTAAGGCTGGGTGTGATGGCAGAGGCCAGAAATCCCAACACTCAGGAGGCTGAAGCAGGAAGGTCAACCATTTGAAATCAGCCTGGAATACATAGAGACTACTCCAAATAAACACATACATACATATAATACATTAGGGCATCAGAGGCAGGTGCATCTCTGTGAGTTCTGTGAGTTCGAGGCTAGCCCAGTCTAGGCTACTTCAAACAAATACATACAAATACACACACACATGCGTGCGCGCATCCTGTGTGTCTGAGGCCAGTGTGGCCTACAGAGCAAGTTCCAGGCTAGCCAGGACTACTACAGAGAGACTCGGCCTCAAATAAATACACACATAAAGACATAAATAAATAAATAAACACATTAATGAACAAATGGATAAACAAGAAATGATCTGCTGCTCAAGGTCACAAAGCAAACCGGCAGTAGACCTGATATTAGAGTCAGACTACGGGTCAGCAGGTTATTTCCGTAAAGAGCCCGGGACCTATTTTAGGCCTTGTGGGCCGTATACTCTCTTGAGTCTTAGCTTTGCCACGCTGCACATGAAAGCAGCTCTAGACACAGAAATGGCCAAGAACAGCCAAGAAACACTGAGAGGTACAAATAGGCTCGCTACAGATTTTCATGTTATCATGAGACAGTACTCTTTTTTATGAACACACACATCATCATCATCATCATCTAAAAATGTTTTAAAAAAATCATTCTTAGTCCAAAGGCAATTAAAAAAAAACAGGAACTGGGGAGTGGATCTGTCCTAACAGCAATAGTTTGTCAACTCTAGGCCACTGAGACTTTGAAATACTGAAACTACCAGCCTGTAACAGTAAACAATGATCATTCTCAGGCTTACACAATTGTAACTTTCTGTTCCAGCCAAAACTACTTGATTGCAGGAAAATGGGGGGGGGGCGCCTCAATGTTAACCTGTATCAAATTTTTTAACTAAACTTTTGGGGCAAGCGGGGGAGGGATTAAAGCCATTTGATTTTCAAACATAAAAATGCAGGGCCCCCCCTCACATCCCCGACAGCAATACAGCTGCATACCCCGTTAACAGGCAAGCACAGTGCTAAGACTCTAGTAGAAAACACTTTTTAAGCCGGGCGATGGTGGCGCACGCCTTTAATCCCAGCACTCGGGAGGCAGAGGCAGGTGGATCTCTGTGAGTTCGAGCCCAGCCTGGTCTACAAGAGCTAGTTCCAGAACAGGCTCCAAAGCTACAGAGAAACCCTGTCTCGAAAAACAAAAACAAAAACAAAAAAAAAAAAACACTTTTTATGGGAATTTCTACACGAATTTCAAAGTAAAGAAATTTTCCATAAACACTCCATGCATGCCCCAGCCAGTGGCAGCTGGTTTAATATGTTAACTGCAGAAGGCATTTGCATAGCCAGCAAGTGAAGACCCCCTTAGACACAGTGTTAATGGGAAGGAAACGATACCTTCCCCACCTCCCAAAGGAGGAACTTAAGTCTGTGTTCAACAAGCAGAAGTCTGGCTAGGAAGGAGTTAATGCCCTTCCAAGCTGGGATCTGATAAATGGCTGTGCGGAAAGCAGGTCCCCTCACTTTGAGATATGATGTCACTAACCTTTATTGATCCACTATCAGGGAACTTTGCTTATCTCTCTCCTGTGATATAGTGGCCCTCCTGCGCTCAACTAGTGTTTAATACACTGCTAGTGCCTCGCCCTCCGCATCGCTCAACATTGTGGAGCATGGCTGCCGTGGGGGCAATATTTTATTGCCAGGGATTGCCAGCACTGAGGCTTCCCAGAGACAGGAGAAGGAAACACTTCTTACCACTTCCTTCTGCAAAAGTAGGTTGACAGTGGGCCTGACAAGAAGGGACAAGAAGAGACAAGGACCCTGAGACTCCTCAGAGAGTTGCAAGTCCCCAGCCTCCCCCACTGCCTTATTTTTTATTCCCTCCTAGCATGAAAAGGCAACTGTCAGGCAACCATATTCATGTTGGCATTCATAAGCACCTCCCAGTCAGAACTGCCGTTCAGAGCAAAGAGCTCCCTGGCTTTGCCTGTCAGTGGGTTCAAGACCTCAGGCCCGGGCAGGGTGGAGAACACTGCCCGCCCATCAAAGTATAGGACAGTCAGTCACTCAAGAAGCAACTGGGAAGAAGGCAGAGAACATGCTTAGAGGTGGCCAGGCAGGCCCCGATTCCTTAAGACAACCGGGTTCCATAGCCTGGGGCTGTATGGCTGCCACACACCAGGTTAGGTGTCCCCACCGGCTCCCAACCCACAGGCAAACAGTGCATCAGGCACAACCTATGCCACACCCAAGGGTGAGGAGCACCAAGTGCCAACAAACACAAGACCCACTTCCAGCCTCGAAAGACGGCTACCTTCACCTTTTACCAACCTCAACTGGTCTCTCAGGCTGGGCCAAGATCCCAGCTATTGCCCCTCATACCCCACACCAGAAGCCAGGGGCAAAGGCTTTGCCTGTCCCATCCCATCCCTGGGAATAAGGGCAGTAGGCCTCCCAGAGAAAGCTAGCACGCCCTTCCACAGCCCCTGGGGCACTCAGAATTTGCCTAATTGAACATTAACAAGTTGCTACAATAAAGTTCCTCTGTTGTGAGCTGGAAACTTTTTGGGCAACAACAACAGAAGTCTTGTTACAAACTGCTCTCCAAGCCAGCCTTCAGTCCCAACAGGTGTGAACAAGATTTAAACCCCTCCTCCAAAACAATGCAGTCCAAACATAGGGGAAAGTCAATCCTAACCTCCTGGGGTTTCTCCTTGTCCAACATCGTCACTCATTCAGCCTGAGGGAGCCAAAGGAAAGGTAGTGAGGTTCTTCAGGCCTGCACTGGTGAGAACTCTCCAATGCAAGGAGCATGCTTCCTTCTGTCCTCAGCATGGTGCCATCTTGGATGCCCCAACTTCCTACTGTGTCCCCGTCTGTCTCCACCGTGCTGCAAGGCACTCGGTAGGAAGGGGAGGCCTCTCCTCACCTTCTGCCGGCTCTTCTACTACCTTAGGGCTCCCTAATTCCGCCAGCTGAGGAACCTCAAGAGCAAGCTTTCCTACCTAACCCATAGTCATCTGCAATGTCTTGCTCTTGAGGGCTAGGTTGGGGAGGAAAGAAAGCCAAAAGAGAAAGGGAAAGACTAGAATCTTCCTCTTGGAAAACAAGTCAGAGTCCAAGCTGGTCTTTATTCTAAAGGTTCACAGATACCTCCTGACACTTCCTTCCTCAGGATACCTAAGGAAAGACAGGTCTCCAAAGATTCAATTGTCCATCAAAAAAAATATGTTGTTTGACACCAGAAGAGAAACACAGGCCTATGTGTTGAGCAAAAGAAGGAACTATCCAGCCCACTGATTTTCTTATCTCTCTCTCTCTCTCTCTCTCTCTCTCTCTCTCTCTCTCTCTCTCTCCCTCCCTCCCTCCCTCCCTCCCTCCCTCCCTCCCTCTCCCTCTCCCTCTTTTTCCTTTTGCTCTGGCGTACTAAAGAGAACACGGTATTTATCTGGAGATTTCTTCCCAATGCCAACCACATAAAAAGGACTTGAAAAGAGCTTATCGGACGAACGATTTGCTCACACAGCCATTGCCGGAAGTGGGAATCCCAGCAGGGAAGTGTATGAGCCCCACTGCCTCTGAGTGGACAATCTCAGGCAGCTCTTGTTCCCTCACTTCAGACAAGGGAGAGTGAGGGAGGCCAGACAGGACCACAGCAAAATGAGCACCAAGAAAAAAAAACCTCTTTCCTTCATTCTTCCGCTCCAATGATGCAAAGGCAAAGCACCCATGCAACCACTGGGGGGGGGGGGACCACACAACGACTCAGTGTCCACACAAGCTCACATCTAGTCCACCCTCACTCTTCCTGTCTGTCCTGCCCTCTTCTGCGTACTCTTGGGCTTGTCAGGAATTTTTTTTTAATGACAAACACTAACCACCCGGCTTTTAATAAAAACTTCTTTGCTCTCCCAGTGTCAAGAATAAAATTAAGGCCAGGTGGTAGTATCACGTGCTCAAGAGGCAGAAGCAGGCAGATCTTTGTGAGTTCGAGGCCAGCCTGGTCTTCAAGAGCTAGTTCCAGGACAGGCTTCAAAGCTACAGAGAAACCTGCTTGAAAAAACAAAGATAAATAAATAAAAATAAAATAAAAAACCACTAGAATACAATTTTTAAGAAAGCAGCCACAAAATATACACACGGTATCCCTTAATACTAGTCCTCAACTGTCCCTACCTCCAAACCAAGGGCCCATCGGAGGAGTAAGAGCAGCCAGAGTGGGACCATAATATGTAAATGCCCACCATGAAGGAATCTGTCTTCCAACAGTTTTGACCAATGAACCTTATAGCATGAAAACAGATCCCACAGGGGTATAAACATTCCCTTTCCTCTACACCCCCCCACTCCTGCAGGCAGGCAGAGCAAGAGCCTCCCAGGACCCCACAGAAACAGAACAGCCCCTTTAAAACACCACCATAAACGTTCAAAGGCCCAAGTCCTCCTTCCAGGTAGCTGGGAGGATGTAACTGGTGCGGCAGGAGATTAGAAATATTGGCAGCCTCTAAGTAAGACTTTAATTTACTGGCAGATCAATAGAGCCGGGGTTATATTGGCAAAGTGTCTACAGCTCTATTGACTCACGCGATGCCTCTTATCAATTTATCAGAAATCTGGAAGTCAGAAGATATTGTTTGAAAGGAAAAGAGAAAGGGGGTGGGAAAAAAGAAGAGGAAGCAGGAAGAGGTGCAGAGCAGTGGGAAACCAGGCTCCAATGCAAAAGTGCCTAAGAATTTTACTCCTGCCCAAAGATGCAAATGCATGACTTCAGAGTTAACTAGGAAGCCTTCCTTGAAGGATCCCCGAGCTTGTTCACAGGATTCCATTTCCCATAAACCTCTGGAGGCCTGTAAGGGGGGGGAGGTGTTGTGTGTTTCTTTTCTAGTTGGTTTAGCAGCAGACTGCTTCCTCTGGCTTCAGTACTGCTTGCCTAAGGAGCAGGCAGTCACGGGGAATGCCCCTCCTGCTCAACTTGGGGTTTGTTTTATTTTGTTTGTCTTGCTTTCAACTGCCTCTCCAGTTCTACCTCAGCCAGAAATCCTCTTAACTTCTTCTTCTCTAGTCTATTTTTTCAAAAAAAAAAAATTAAATGTACAGGAGGTATTTATCCTACTCTCTCACACTACCAAAGGGTCGCAAAGATTCTGCGACACTAACAAGGACATGTGGTCTCAAGAGGCATGACGAAGCAGACTCGGGTCCCACAAATCCTCAAGCAGGGCATGGAAAAGTTATCACAAACAGTTAATCGTCACTGGAAAAGGTTTCGAAATATCCCAGGTCACTAAGAAAAAAAAAATGTCAAGGGAAGAAATGTAAACATTAACACTTCAAACCCAAATGTCCATACCAGAGAAACCTGAAGGCTCCCAAGTTATTTCTGCCCAGTAACTCTAGGGGGCAGGTCAGGAAGAAACGGAATCTGGAGCATTCCAATGATCAGGAGGCCAAAGGGGAAAGCGATTTTCCTTGGTTTGAAGGAACCACAACCGGCTTGTGATGGTCCATTTTGGTCCCTGCCTCATACAACAAATTTCTGCTTAATTGCTGTTTTGCATCTCGTTGAGACATCGAGTAAACAGTACTTAAGTGTTTCCAGACAAAAACAATAACTCACTAATGACTAAGGCACTGTTAATTAAAATGCCCCTGTGATGGCGTGACTGGACTCAGAGCCACCGCAAGGAACAGAACTGCACAGGCCTCGAACACGTGAACCAGAACCCGACCATACAGGGAAGGGAATGACCTGCTCCTTCCTCTGTGGGTCAGAACGGCCCTGTGGTGTGACTGTTAAGGAAGGGAACCCCTTCCAGGAACTGTGGCTAGGGTGTGGGGTTCAGCAGGACGCAAGGGGTGCAGGCTTCAGAAGGATGCAAGCATGCTAACAGAAGGCATATTCCAGAAGCTTCTGGGCCAATGGATGGTCTGACAGGGTCCTCAAGATTTTGTGCATTTCCTAAGATCTTCTAAAGAGGCAAATGTGTTACACAAGCCAAACAGATGCCCTTTCTGGAAAGTCTGGCAGACACCATAATCTGCTCTGAAGGCTCCAAAGTTCAAATCCCTTTCCGACAAAGACAGACTGGGAAAGGAGGAAACGGTGCCTGCTACCATTTGGCTAGCACTAAAGGGTCGCCTTAACCCAGTTTCCAGCTTTCCCAGGATGCCTGACAAAGTCCTAAACTCTAGCAAACTCCTCTTCCTCCAAACCAAAAAATCAAAACAGGCAAAGTCCCCAACGGTGAGTGGGACCTCAGCAAAGCAAAGAGAAAGGCTGGCCAGAGTCTCCACGCTAGCAAATGACTTTCCCTTCCTCCTCCGAGAGCAGGTCAAAGACCCACTAGTTAGCACCAGGAAGGGAGTGGAGGGAAGTCATTGAAACCACAGGGGCCTAATACCCATTTGTATTCACACTCAGACCCTTTAGGGATGTAAAATCGGAGAGGCTGAACTGTTTACATTCACCTAATGGCCAAGTAAACAAATCTGAGCTGTGCAGGCCCCCTCTACGCAGAGTGGCCAGTCAATTTTTCAGATCCCCAATGTGGCATGGCTCTCTTCCTACCCCATTCCAGCGTCTCACTGGGTCCATCTTAATTCTGTCCAACAGGGTCATAGATGTTTCCTAAAAAAGCCCAGATGCCCCTTCCTCATCTGTGCAGTCTACGTCATCAGAGGACACGCGGAGCAAATCCTCCTACCATGAATACCATCACCTCCACGGACAGGGGGCTTTGGGCATCGGATGCCACCCCCTCCCCACCTCCCAGGGTCCCACAAGGCCCATAATGGCCCTGCAAAACCTTGCTAAGGACTTTAGGGTCTGACCTAGGAAGAAATTTCCCTTCCTTTCAGGCACCTCTAAGAGCTGGTCCTCAAAGGTCACAGCTGTTCAAGAATTCCATCTCAGAGACACCCTCCTTCCCAAAAGACCCTCCCCACAGCACGATCAGGCCTTGGCCAAGGGAACCAAAGCTATCTGATGTTCTAATACAAAGCCAAGTTATATCCTAGAAAACATAAACAGTTTCAATTTGACTGGGGGAAGGGGTGGGGGGTCACGACACTCTTTTTACATGCAGATTTGAACTTTTCACCCGGGGTCAGACAGCTGCAGGGCTGTCCCTCGCAGAGGCCAGCGCCAGGCCCCTTCTACCTCACACTCCTGGGTTTGTTTTGTTTTCTGCCTGCCCAGGAGGCCAGTCTGTTAAAGGAATTAGATACCTCCCTGCTTCAAAACCCCAATCCACACCCACTTCTTGGTTTACCAAGGGCACAGATTCCCCTAGCCTCCGAGAGGGGGCCCTTGGATGGACTAGGAGGTGAAACTGGCTGAGCGACTTGAGACTGGTAATACTAAGTACAATTGTTTCTTATCACAGGCACTGACTAAGGGATGGGGCGGGGGTGTCAACAGTGTGAACACAGAGGCGCCTAACACCACTCAGCAGGAGGCAGGCTCCTCAGACACACACTCCTCACAGCAGCTCTTTCGGACAGACAGGTCTCACTACTTTACCTTAAAAAGAGCTGTAATGTGGGGCTCAGTGGTTAAAAGCTCTTGCTGCTCTTGAGGAGGACCTGGGTTCAATTCCTAGTACCAACAGGGCAGCTCACAGCGGTCTATTACATCAGCTCCGGGGAACTGGCTACACCCTTTTCTAGCTTCTGCAAGCAGCAGGGGCACAAACAGTGCAGACAGACAGACACGCAGGCAAAACACCCAGACACATAAAATTAAAATGTATTAAAAGGAGGGAGAAGTCAGCACTGGGATGGTGCTTGCAGCTAATCCCAGCACTCAGGAGGTGGGGCCAGATGGTTCTCTGGAGTGTTCATGGCCAGCCTTGTCTACAGTGACTTCCAGAGTTCCAGACCAAGGCTGTGTAGTGAGATCCTGTCTTTAAAAAGATTCTACTATTCAAAGGACTTAAATTGGTTGGCATGCCTGAGGGCTCAGATTAAACCCCCAGCACACATACACGCATACACACTGAGGACTCCCTACCCAAAAATGCGCCACTTGCTTTTTTAAAATAAGGGTCTCACTCTGTAGCCCCATAGGCCAGGAACTCACTTATGTAGCTATACAAATTGACCTTGAGTTTATGGCGATCCCCCTGGCTCAACCTTCCCAGTTGTAGGATCCAGGAGTAAGACACCCTGCTGGATTCTGCAGAAAGCCGTCCGTCCTGGAAGACACCGTGGTGCTCTACCTTGGGACAGAATGGTGAAGCTTTGTGAACACATCCAAATCCCACATCACAGGGTTATTTATGAAATTAACCCCAGTGTCATATTTGACCCTTCTGGGGATCCCCAAGGGAGCTGAGGAGCTGAGGGCAGACTAAGCCCAACCTTTAGAACCTCAGGAAGGGTACAAGGATAACTCAGCTCCACCTACTAAAACCTCTGGAGCCAGGACTTTTACTGCAAGATCTGCCTGTCCACAGCAGGCAGTCACCGAGGTCATAGAATTCAGCTGATGAGAACTGAGAGGTGCCCTAAATAAAAAATACAGGGTTTTGAGACTTCATTCATAATTTTTAAATGCTGATTCCATGCTTAAATGGCCACATTTTTAATAAGCTATACTAAATAAAAGGTCATAGTAAAGCTAATACTGTTGTACTTTTGAACATGGTCAGTAGAAAACTTTATCAAACTTCATTTAAAATTTTATAAAATTGTGTGTATCTATTGAACGACCTTGTTCTAGAACCTCTGGCTGCCTGCCTTTCCCCTTCAGACGGGAGCGGCAGAGAGTAGTCTCCTTGTTTGTCTGAAGCATCATCCACTCCCAAGCATCTACTTTTAACTGGCCTAGGTCACATCAATATCCCAAAACACCCTCACCAAATTAAAAAAAAAAAAAAAAAAAAAAAAGTGGGGTCAAACCAGCTCAGGAAGGTGGCATGTCCTTTCTCCAAGATGCTATCCATTGGTTTTAAGCCCTATGGCCAGGTTCTAAAACATACTGGAAAGTTGTTGATGTGGCTTAAAGAGACGATTACCCACGATAAAGCCAGTCTTGGACTCTACCCTGATCTCTTACTATCAAGAGCAGAATGTTCTGCCTGAAGTGCCCTCACCCTAAAATGCCCTGTAGGACGACACACAGAAAACTGAGAAATGTGAGCGCTCTCTCTCTCTCTCTCTCTCTCTCTCTCTCTCTCTCTCACACACACACACACACACACACACACACACTCTCTCCCTCCTTCCCTCCCTCCCTCCCTCCCTCCCAGGGACCGCACAGAAGAGGCCCCTTTCTTATTAGGCCGAGCCTATTCTATCACAAGGGATCACAAGGCCAGTCTCATTTCTTTATGTAAATGAACTTTTAGTCACCTCCTCCAAGAAGAACAGCAGCACGTTGGGCCCATCCTGTAGCGCACACAATCACAGCCATTTGCAATCCGGCAGCAGGATTAACACAGGAATGCGCTCTGCAACTTTGGAGGGGGGCTAGGAAGATGGGGTTCTCCCCGGTTGGTCCACCCAAAGCCCTGAGACTCTTCCACGTCTAGGAGAGTCAGAAATTCCAAGTTGCTATGGCTCAGGACTCTAAAGGGGTAGGAGGAGGGGGGGGGGAGAACAGGGGCCAGCAGTGGGCGGGAGGGCGGAGGAAAAGCTTGCATTAGGGGCACTGGCCCTCCTGGCGCTTTGATCCCCTCCGTCCCAGAGCCGGTCGCTAGGAGAAACCAACTTCTCTCCTTGGGTTAATCAAAACCAAATTACTCAGGAATGTGGCAGGACAGGTCTGAGCTTCCAGGTCCCTTTGTCTTTGAGGATTTAAAAATGAAAAAAAAAAAATTAAAGAAGAATTGTAAAGCAGATGGCAGCGGTTTACCCAATAGGTAGAGTCCATCTTCTGTCCTCAGAAAGACACCCACAAACTTCCTGCTGAAGTTTGTTCTTTCTATAATGACATTATTTCTGTAGATTAATTCCAAAGGTCAGAGAAAATTTCCATTTATCCTTAAGGCCCCAACTAAAAGACCTAACATCATAAGTTCTCAAATACAAATAAAAAACACAAGGAGGCCGGAGAGAGGGCTCAGGAGTTAAGAGTGCACAGTGCTCTAGCAGGGGACCCAAGCTCAGTCCCCAGCACCCACATGTGGGTGGCTCACAACTGCTCCAGCTCCAGGGAGATCCCACACAATTTCTGGCCTCTGAAGGCACCTGCACTCTCACACACGTGGAGAGAGTGAGAGTTTCACAGAATTTAAAATAAATCTTCCCAAAACAAACCAAGAGTTAAGTGAGTGACACATATCACAACCTGATTGTTAAAAGCAAAGTAGGTGAGGCATGGTAGCGTACAGCTTTAATCTCAGGACCCAGCAAGCTCAAGGGTAAGCAAAACCTCATCTCTGGGAGTTCAAGACCAGTCAGGTCTATCTACCTGGTAAGTTCCAGGCCAGCAGGAGATAACCTGCCTCAAAAACAAACAAATAAACAAACAAACAAAAACAACAACAACAACATAATAATAATAATAAAGGCAAAAATCCACATAAAGTGAATAAAACTCTACTTATCCCCAAAAACAAAGTCTAGGGCAGTTCTCAGCATAGGGTTCCTCTTGCAGATGCTGAATCTCTCCTAGCTGTATCAGAAAAATAATTTTCTTCCTAGAATGATCTCCCTGGGTATCATCAGACTCTCTGGCTCAACTGTTGTCCAAAAAGCTTAGGAGTCCATGACCCACAACTGAGCAGTTTACTGGGAAAGCAGGCTGGGTGTGCTGGCCAGGCCTGCGGCAGTGATGTAGAAAGACAGAGATGAAAGGAACCTGGGCTGGAGCTGTATGAAAGCCTGGCACCCCCTCCCACAGGCTCACAATTTCGGTAGGACCTGACACTCCTTAAGATGAGGGGCCTGCACTCCAGATCCCTGGATACCCTAAAATGCAGCACCCTAGTGCAGATCATCATCAGGGACCCCCACCAACAGAAGTACGAATGCCTCCAGCAACAAAACCTGATCAAAACCCCTATCTGTACCCCCTCCCCCCAAAAAGATAAACAGCATTACCAGTTAAGCTACAGAGCCTGAACTCAAAAGATAAAGGGTAGCCAGCACACAGCCAGAACTACCAGCTGGCCATAAATCGTGCCTGGCCCCAGGCATACAGTTATCTGGGAGGTTGCACTAAAGTAACTTTTAGAATACTCTTCACCTTATCTGGAGGCCCAGTCAAAGGCACATACATCACCCGTTTAGATCTCAGCCATTAGCATTGCATTTAGACTTTCCAAAACAAGACCATCCCAGTAGGCCCTTTTCCAATTTCCAGGCACAGCTGTGGATTTTCGCCCCCTTGACTAACAAAATTAGTCTGTGTGGTGTCAGAAGATCCCTTAGTGTCTTTTCCCTCGTTCAGGGCCTGGCCACGGTGCTCCCTGGGAGGAGCACGCATTAGAGCAGCCAAGGCCCCACCACGTGGAGAAGGTGGAGGGAGGTAAAGACAAGAAGGGAGGAGGAAGAGAGGGGAGAGGGAGGAAGGAGGGGAGGAGGAGACTCTGACTCCTTAACTGTAGAAAATGACTTGCCGATCCTGGAAGGACTGGAGTCAACAGAAATGTCCAACATGCTATGGGCCAAGACTGGAAATGCAGCCAGTGCCAGGAAGTGTGGAGAGGAGGATGTCCTGCTGACATCACAGGTTGCAGCAAACATGTATTTTAACTTAGTCCCACCTGTTGATGCTTCCGTCCGGAGATTGATGTTGTCTGCATCCACTGAGCAGCCTGCCACAGACCAGGATGTTACCTCCTCAAACTCTAGCTCACCACCATGCCCTAAAAGGAAAAGCTACTGAGCTTCGGATGCTAAAAAGACTACCATGAAATTAAGCCCACAGAACCATCTGATTATCAGATGGGTCAAATCACAAGCTCTGGGCCGCTCAGCTGGCACGCTACTATTCAGACTACCACCTCTTCATCCTGGAGAAACAAACTATCTTGTTGTCCTCAGCTAGGGGACGATTTACCTCCCCAGGCCATTCCTGGAGACAAACCTGACGGTCGTGTCAGCAGGAGAGAGAGCTACTGACATCAAGTGGCCACAAAGAAGCCACTTGAGTTAAGGATGCTACACACGCTTAGGTATTTATATGTAAATAGAGCCAAGACAAAAATGTTCACCGTAAGTGCCCCCTACCAGGAATTACCCACCCACAAATATCAATAGGAAACGTGGCCTGAGGTACACTCCTGTTTCCCAGGGATGGGAACAAGAGGGGACATCCTTTTGGAACAGACTCTCACCAGGACTCTGAATTAGTAAGCTGTCGTTGTTTAAATATGGTGAAATGGAAATAATCATAAAAGCTCTAATCGTCACTAAAGACTGGGTAGCAAAGACTGACAGAACCAAGCACCTGTACTTCAAGGTAGCTGGTAAAGTAGCCGAGAGCTCAGCACTATGGGTGTGGGACCCTTCTTTGGGCCACAGGCTGCCTCCCACAGCAGGCTGGGATTGGACCACCACTGGAACGCCCAGTTTGCCACACTGGACCACATGGTTCCCATGACAGACCGCCCTGCAGTGAAGAAGCTGTGATCAGGTCAGCTGGTTCGGGAAGGGGACAAACTAGAAGGCAGAAGACAGGAAGAGCTCAGGGCTGAAAGAGATCAGGCCAGTCAGACTGGGAGGCCTAGCAAGAGAGGGGCTGGGTGGGAGGGCACATGATAATTAACTCAGCAAGTTGATAGTATTTGCATATAAATGTCTCTACAAATCACTACAAACAAGCCAGGACAAGTCAGGCCTATTAGCATATATAAGCCAGCACAGGAAGGCCTCTCTAGGTGGGTCCTGGAGTGGGCTGCTCACTTAGGGGGCCTCCTGCCAGGCTTGTTGGGGGGGGGGGTGTGGAAGGCACGTGGGAAAGATGGGAGGGGGAGGGTACTAGTTCTAAGGCCCCAGGACACTTTAAGGATGTCAAAAAGAGGAGGCTTATTCACAGCCAATAAGCAGAGAGTGAAAGAAACTGGGGACCTTCGTCACCCTCTAACAGGGGCTGGTGAACAGGAAAGTGGCTGGGGCCATACGCAGGGATGAAACAGATGAATGGAGACTAACATCTGGATGGGGGTGAATGGAGACTAACATCTGGATGGGGGTGCCTCCATTTGCTAAGTATCTCAAGCTCTTGTCTTTGACGTTACTGAATTCGAGGTGCAGGTGTGAGCTCACACCCTCTGACACATAAAATAAGGGAGACTCAAAGAAGTTGAGGGGTCAGTTCAAAAAAATCACACCGGAAAAGGCCCCAGCGTGGGCCTAACATCAAGGGCCAACACAGTGGGGTCAGGAAGACCAGCGGTGGCATGGAGTGAATGGGCTTCCAGAAATGCAGGCCCTCTGACCCATGGAACCCAGCTGAACAACCGGGTCCTCTGATCATAGATGTCTCTGTTTTCCTGAGTCATTATTTTGTAAATAATAAAATGAAAGAGGACACGCCTCCTTCCTGATCTTGGTTGTCGATTGATTTGACTACTATACCTGGAATCAATTTGCAGGAGTGCTGGTCACTCCAATAGGGGGTTTTCTTGATTATTCGAAGCAGGAAGACTCACCCTACGCCTGGGTGGCTGGCACCTTCTGGAAGAAAGCAGCTTGTTTTCTGTTTGCTTGCACTCACTCTCGCAGCCAAATTATGGATCCCACAGATCTGGACTCCACCAGTATCTTAAGAAACTTCTTTGGAGTTCCGACACAGAACAAAGCCGTGCACCTCTCCAGGAATCCTCCAGGCCCTAGGTGCCATATTAGAAGTGCTGAGACATCCAGCCCATGGACTGAACAACTGGACAACCAGGTTCTTGGTCTCCCCAGGAGACAGCCATTGTTGGACTATCCAGTCCACATCCAATAAGCCAGTCTAATAAATCCCCTTTCAATACAGATACTCATTCTATCCACTCTGTTCCTTTGGAGAACCTGACCCATACAGATCTTTCTTTAAAGACCTACAAGTTCTCTGTATCCCCCAAAGGTATCTGTAGGTTTAACAACCAGTTTCCACTTTCTCTCTGAAAAAGGCACCAGGGTAGGGAGGTGGGGTCATCCTGTTTATTTACCTCATTTTAATTCTGGAGTCAAGGTCTAACTACTAGTCTTGAACTCCTGATCCTCCTACCTCAGCCCTCCCAGAACGCTGGGATTATAGGCACGTGGCACATACAGCTTATCTGCAACTATATATACCCTCAGAGAGGGCAGAACACTATCTTACAAAAAGAGTAAGCAAGCCGGGTTCCGATCACACACCTCGAGTCCCCAGCAATCACTGTGACCAGATTAAAGTGGCAGCACACAGGAGCCTGGCAAAGTCAGTGCTCTGGGAGTGACGCCCACCCCCAGCACACAAGGCTCTCGTCCTTATGTGTCCAGAAGCTGACACTATCGCGAGGGCGCAAATATTCCACAGAGATGGTAGGGCTGATACAAGGAAAGCCAAATCCACTTCCCCAAACCAGCCAAATGTGCATTAAGAACCAAGGCCCTGAGCCAGAGAGCATTTTAGGAAGCAGGTCTCGAAACAGCACAAGCGGCTTCTTACATTGTCTCTTGAGCAGTTAAGAAAAACTGTTTAAAAACAAGAACCAAAAAAAAAAAAAAGTTGCTGAGGGGCATTTAAAAAAAATAAAAAATGAAAGTCCAGATGTCCTTTCCCCTATTTCCTCTGGACAGGGCATAGCAGAAGTCATCTAAAGTAGGCCACTTAAAGAGAGACTAGAAGTATGGGGAACAAGTGAGCTCGTGTCCATATGGACAGTGTGAACTCCTGACAGGGTGTTTTTTTAGACACCAAAAGGGAGACTTGCATCTGAATGGGCACTAATAGGACTCAGGAAGGGGCCTGGGGCTGAAACCAGCTATCAAATTAAGACCTGGATCTTCTCTGTGCTGGGCTAATCTGACTTCAGCCCCTCTGATCAGGAAGGTCCAGTGAGAGTCGGGCAGTCGCCTTTGAACTGGAATTTCAACAGTGAAAAAACGCACAGCAAGCCAGTGACTGAAGTGTAGGCAGACACCAGTTTATCCAAAAATATAGCTTGGTCAATGCTCTCAGAAGAATGAGTCTCCAATCCCGCTGGCTGGAGTCAGGAGCAACCAAGAAATCAGTCAAGTTACCCCCATTGCTCACTAACAGTAAAGCTCCTCAGACAATAAGAATCACTGACAAGGCCCACTCGCAGTCTATCCAAACTAACAAGATCACCCCACGCATTCAACCCCCTCCCAATTCACACCAGCCCCTGCTTGCAGATGCACTCAGATAGAGGTCTGTGGCTCAAGGCACTGGGAGGACAATGCATAACATCAGTTGCAGATGGAAAAACCCACCCCCTACCTGGGAGAGGTGGTACAGGCCTCTAACCTCAGCACCTGGTTTGTGAGGCAGAGACAGGAGGATCTTTGAGACCAGCCTGGTTCTGGACAGCCAGGGCTGTTACAGAAAGAAACTCTGTCATGGAAGAAAACACACACACACACACAAATAACAATAACAACAAAAACCCACCTCCTTTGCATTTGGCTTAACTGAGCCAATGTTCTCACTTTCATTTAAAGATTTCCTAGCAATAACTTCACATACCCCAGAAATCCCTAACTCTTGCCCCAAAAGACCCATTTAAGATCAGATTCAAGAAATTCACTTCAGAGGGCAGACAGCTTTTTAAGACCTTGATGGGATTCCCTTTCTCCCAGAAAAGGAGACATAGCCTTTTCCATCTCCAAGTGGAGTGGCCTTGCAACAGCCTCAGTACCAAACCAGTGGGAATCAGAAGGGGTAGGCGGTAGGAAGGTAGTCAACTGTCTGGCCTGTCTCAAGTCTCCTTTCTCTGGAAGCCTCAGACCTGACCTGAGGTGTGTGTGGGGGGGGGGGGGGATGCAGTTAAAAACCACAGCAGCTCTTCTCGGGAGGCAGGGAAGGTAGGATTCATTCCTCTGGAGAAGCATGTTATACACACACACACGTGCAGACACACGCACACACACACCCCACATTCATCCTCTTGTTGATGGGCCTATATGGTGGGAAGGGAGAATGGCTCACCCAAAAGGCAGATAAAGCTTCAGGTATTTCACGAAGGGTCCTGTGTTGGGTTAAAACAACACAATTCTTGATGTGCAACCGAGCCAATCCGCCAGCTCATGCACTCAGTCTGCTCCTGTTCTGAATTGCATCTTTATCCTTGCAAAAGCAAGAAGCTCGAGGGATAAGGAGTGAAAGAAAGGCAGAAAACACCCAAAGGAGGAAATTTATAAAAACAAGGACTTTAACAAATTGGCACCCAGGGGAACTTTAGAGGGCACAGAACTTTTTAGAAACACTCTGTCACCGCTACCTTGGTGGCTTATCCTCAGTCCTCACTACCCTGCTCTGTGACCCGAAGGATGAAAACCAGGATAGGAAGAAGGGGGGATCTCTACGTCACTGCCTCTGAAGCATCAACACAACGTTGCTGTCCGTCAACTGAAGCTAGGCCTTGCCTTCCCGGAGTCCCTGGTTCCTGTGTAACAGTCATTTGCCACATACAAAAAATAAAAATAAAAACCAAAACAGTCCTCTAACACCTGATTGTCAATTCCTGAGAACCGTCTGGCAATCAACTTTAAATCATACAGATAATAAATCTGACAGTTGTTGATTTGATAGTTTTGCTCCTTAATCTGGATTTGAAAGCAGCTTGCCAAGGACCCAAGCCTCTGCTCTGCCTGCGCCTCTCCCTGCAGGCAGTTTGAGGAAACCTTAGCTTCTGTGTGTCTGTTTCTCAGTTTCAGTGGCTTCATAATGCAGGCCGCTGTGCTCAGGACAGAACCAGTACCTTTAGGACCTTACCGTGCCTCGCTCTTGTAGAGGAATTCCCTGACTTGGATTCCATTAAATCGGGCTGCTTAGTTTCCTGACCACAGTCCTTTAACTCAGGGAGAAAGGACTGGGGAGTCACAGCTATGCTGTGATTTCTAACAATAACCATTACAACCAAATTCTCAGACCAGAGCATGTGGACGACCCGACGAAGTTTGAGATAATGGAATCTGCCTTCCTGTTGTGTTTGGATGGAACCGTCTCCATACTGGGTAATTACAACAGCCTTGGGAACCCGAGCAGGCCAACAGGCCCAAACAGTACAGAAATAGGCCAGCCTAACAGCAAGCAACCATTTTAATCACAAATGAAAGCATAAACCACAGCACATACTGTACTGCTTGAGGTTGCTACAGCGAGCATCAGGTGCATTATTCTTGCAGGGCTGGCCAGCCGGGAGGCGGGGCTTGGACAAGCTTCCTGAGACCAGACTCCCTATGGCCTCCTTGCAGGAAAGACTCATGGCCTTAGGTTGGGAAGCAAGCTAGGAACTCTGCCAGGCACCAGGGCAGACAGCAAGCAGGAACAGCAATTCCACACATTTTGAGAAAACACTGCTTAGTCACTTAAATATTTACTTTTAAAGATGAAACTTTTGCAAGTCCCCAGGAAAACTAAGTTTCCTAGGAAAGAGTCTGCTATGGGCTCCAAGTCCTCACACTATCACCCTCAAAGCCTCAAGAGACACTAAAAGGAACAGTTCCTACATACACGTACACGTGTACGTACACACACACCAGCAATAAGGACACAGTCCCTGGACACCACAGTGATCAAACCTTTACCTTTAGTTCCTTTAAGAACCAGTCAAACCTCCATCAGCAGGAGCAGACTGCTCATTTTCCATCACTCTGCACTCACAGACTTACTCTAGTGGAACCCACCCCCTTCGGGTTGCCCAAAGCGGGCCAAGCCAGTCCTGGGAAAGAGTAAGAGCCACCACTTTAAGTCCTAACGGTGAAGGCTGAAATCTCACTTGTTTTAGCTCCTTGACACTAGGAAGTCCAACTGGCATGAAGTTTACATGGCGGTTAAATCCAGTCCCAAAACAGCAAGAAAGCACTTTGCTGTCCAGCCAGGACGAGCCAAACAGGAGGCCTCCTGGCAGTGCCGTTTGACTTGGGCCCTGCCTTTCCATCCTTCCTCAGCATTCCCTTGTGCAAAGAAACCAAAATTAATGCTTCAGGTGGTTGACGGGTGCAGCCCATTGTTTTTGCTGTTTTCGGACTCCTTGTCAATCAAAACAGTTTTCAGATGTGAAGCACAGGATTCCATCCCAGAGAAAGTATCCTACTGGTTGGGCGTGCGGAGGGAGACGACTGACCCATGCCATAGAGACAGAAGGTCTGCAAGGCACTTGATTCCTGGCCATTCCAAAAGGACCTGCTTTCAACGTGTACAAGTGCTTGCTTCTGCCACCGACCCCGTGTTGTTAAATAACACTCGTGTAATTAAATAAAAGGCCGAGTGTGACCCCCAGCCCATTCTGAGAGCCACTTTACATGTCTTCTGAAAGCCATACTGGAAATCAAATGCAGACAATCTCTTTTGTCCTGTGACTTAGGAAAGAAAGCGGGCGGGGGGTGGGGGGGGATTGGCTGTGTGCTCTTGGCCTTCATGGCTGCACACTCTCTGTACGGGGGGCCTTCTAAAACCCCTCAAAACTAGATGAATGTAATTACAGGTGTGCAAACACCCAGGCATTCGCCTCTCTCCAAAGACCCCATTCTTGAAATCCTTAAATGATGAAGATTCTTGGTCTCCAGACCCCTCATAGCTCACCTCTGTTCCCCGTTCCCTATGTCTGCAATTTAGAATCTCGGGCTGCCAGTGGACGCTGTGATAACAAGAAACAGGCTCCCAGTTCCCTGCAGCAGCCTGTTACCTCGGAGGGTCTCTGTTTTCCTATGTAACGCAGTCTGGACCACGGCACTCCAGTCCAGCCCAGTGGAACTCGTGATTTTTAGGGTTTCCCTTGAAACCTATCCAGAAACCACAGTCATTAAAAGAACATGAAGGTTTGACACCTCCTGAATTCAGGAATGAGGGGACTCCAGGGGCCAACTCTACAAACTTGCACCTGCTGCTTGATGGCAAAGAAACAGTTACCCCCAGCTAGGGTGAGCTTCAAATTAGACTCTATTTATTTAGTGACTCGTCTCCGAGGATCTCAAGGCATTAAATGAAGTAAGATGAAGATGACGTGTAACTTTCTCACTATCTCTCTTCGGAGGCTTAAGTCTGTTTGCCTTGCTGTGCCTTGGTGCGTTCCGCCAAGCAGGCCCTACTTGGCCACAGCCTGAAGAAGAGGCCTTCCCTGGGTTCCAGATGGGAAGTCTATACTCTCTGTGGTTCTATGTCATTGGCTTCAAGCGAGTTGTCAAAGGCTGCTAAGTGACATAAATGCAAAGGGTGGAGGTGCCCTCCTGGATTCACCTGGTTATGGGTTGCCTTTAATGCAGTCTAGCATACCTTGTACCCCTGTATCAGGTTGTTCAAACTTCCTTTGAGTGTGCCACGTATGGGCTGTGGGCTTTCCCCTGAGGGAAGGAGTCCCACCATCATTACATAGATGTGTACCAGACAGAAAGGGCTGTTTTCCAGGGGGCATCTTACTCTCTAAACCTACAAAATGATTTTTGGGGTAGGCATTTTTTTTTTCTTGTTGCTAGTCTAACTTGGACATCTCTCCTCTTTAACTGGGTAAAAATCTTACCTCTTCCTTTCCTACCCCCCCCCCCAAAAAATGCTGCACGGGCTCTGGCAGAAGAACAAACCGAAATTAGAGGGCGGCCAAGATGATCTCCATAGGTCCCCTCCAGCTCTATACTGATTCTCTCTTTAATTACTCCCCAAACAGGCGCATTCTTCACATTGCTGCAAACTGACCAGAGATTTCTAACTCTCTCCCTCTCCCTCTCTCTGGCTGAAGGGGTGTGTTTTAGACGAAAGAACCCAAAGTTCTCAGTAGCACCAGTACCCCAAGTATTAGGAAGGCATAAACAAATCCAAAAACAGAAGGAGGAGGAGGTAGGTCAGAGAGGAAAGCGAGAGAGGATACAAGAAGGAACGTACTCCCGTGCCCAGCGGGCTCTAGTCACTCTCTCCCCAGGTAGGTTCCCACTGGAGTCTAGGAGTTCAAGTGCATCCAGCCTGCCCTTCCCCCACATGCCCCAAGAGAATGGGAAGTTCAGCCAAGACTCGCAGCACCTGCCTCCAGCGCTAGGCCGGCTGCGAGCCGCGCGGCGGGGGAGGGAGGCTGCACTCACCTGGCACACAAAGCCTCCGTACACCTCGGGAGGAAGGAGGCACTCGGAGGTCCGGGGGCCACCACTCCGGCCTGCGCGACAACAACGGGAGATTCCAGCGGCAGCGGAGCCCCGAACTTACCCACCCCAGGCGGCATTCTCCCCACCTCCCGCTGCCCCCCGGGCTCGGCGGTGGCGCAGGCTAGGAGCGAGGGGCCTGGCGGCAGGGGCGGGGCGCGCATGGTGGCGGCCCGGGCTGGCGATCTTCGGGCTGCCCGGGGAGGGAGGTCCCCCAGGCGCGGCGGGGATTCACCCACGGGGCGCGGCGCTGCGTCCCGGTCCCCGTCCCGGCCTGCCCGCCTCTCTCCTCCTCCTGCGCCGCCCGCCCGCCCGCCCGGAATCGCTTTATGTAAATGAAGCTCAACTCGCAGTTTGCAGCGCGCACCGCCCGAGGAAGGGGGGCGGGCGGGGCGGGGGGCCTTCGGGGATCCACATTACACAGCAACAAAGCGGAAGGTTAATTTGAAACTCACAGCCCCGCAGCCTCTCGGCTCCCCGGGCAAAGCCTGACATCTACAGTCGCGCTGGGCGCAGGCCGGACTGCTCACAGTGGCCGCGCCCGCGCGCCTGCGGGGACCTGAGGACATAACACACGGAGCAGGGCCGGGTCTACTGGGCCTTGGCTCCCAACACCGGCCGTGGAGGCAGGCTGGGCCGCACTCGCCTGGGGACAGGAGTCTTGGCTGCCCTGGCCTACACCAACCCGGGAACCGGCCCGGCAGGAACAAAGCCGCGTCCCCGCGAGGCACTGACCGCACCGCTCATCAAAAGTCAAAGGCCGGCCTGGAAGGAACCGATGCGCCTCAGCCACCAAAAAAAAAAAAAAAAAAAAAAAAAAAGGAGAAGAAGAGAAGCAGTTGGGGCCTCCGAACCTTGATCCATCAGTCTCTGGGCCCTGTCCACGTCAGAGCCAGGCCACTCTAACAGGGGACATTAGCCAATGTGGACAGGAATTTATTTGAAACACACACCCATCCTATTAACTGCTTCACAGAGAACTTCTGTTTTTCAGCTGCAGAAACTTGCGAAAACATCCCCCACTCTCCACTGAGAATTTAAGGACAGTTTTTGAGGAGAGGGGAGAAAAAGAGAAGAGAAGAAGAAATGAGTAGAAAAGGGCAGTTTGCAGCCACCCGATTTAAGGAAGGAGACCTCCCTTAAGCCTCACAGCACTTCAGAGAGGGCAAGAAAGGTGCCCGTCTCAGGGAGGTTCTACCACCAGGATCAAACCGAACATAGCCACCTCAGCTGGTCAAAGCAACTGCTGGGCACTTCGAGGTTCCCCCAGGTTCACCTTTTACATGCTATTATGTAAAGGCGGGCCCCTTGAAATCTCACCGGAAGTCTCCAGTACTCTCAGACAGCATTCCACCCTCCTCCTAAATCTAGTCTTCATTCTCAACACAGAAAGAAAGACACCTGCTTTTTCTCTTTCTGAAAACCAGCCACCCAGGCTGCCCCTGCGGCCGCGAGTCTTTTCCTTCTGCACAATAATGAACCATGCAAGTGTTAGAAATATAATAAGCTCACCAGGCGAAGAGCAGAATGTATGGAATCGTATTTGCATTAAGCACGCGTTAACAGGGAGGAAAGGGGGGATGCTTGGTTGGTGAAAACTACCGTGTCTCTGTGTAGAGAGCATTTTTTTGGTACAATAGAATTCGGGTTCAAATCGATGTAATACCTAACCTGTTGGGTGCAGACTAACGCCCCTCCCCCCCTCTATATTTTAGTACAAAAAAGAGATTGCAATTTCCCCCCTAAGCTAGGGCCTTGGAAGAAAGGAACTGCCTCTAGGGAATCAAGTCGATTAGGGACAAAGAAGGGCAGAGGCCAAATTTAGTCAAACTTGGAGTGGGGGGTAGGGGGACGCCTGTAGAGAACAGAAAGGAGGGAGGGTGGAGGATGGATGGTTCTGTGAACCAGAGTATGGCCACTGTGGGGCTGTTCCAGACTGCCTGACCTCGGGCTCAAGAACAGGTGGTGTTTTCAAAACACACGGTTATTTATGTTAGCCACATGAGTCAGGAACACCTTAAAGAAAACCAATTAATAATTTAATTGAAAAAGTGAGTATGAATAATACATGAAGATGATGATGCTAGCAGCAAGGCAAGCAAGGTAGCCCCTCCACTCAGAGATGCCCCCTGGAAATCTCTTTGGGAAAACAAGAGGTTCCAGACCCTCACTCCTCACCTGGAAGCAACCCCATGGGCCTAGCTGATGAAGTAAAGACAACAGGAAAATGTTTCTGCTCCTGGAAAATGGAATTCTGCAGCTTTCTCGAGTTTTATTCATGGGACCACCTCAGAATCTCCTAATTTGGTGAGTATGGGGGGGGAGGCGTAGGATACACTTAAATGAAACTAGAGAAACCACAAGACAAGATCTAAAGCCATCTGAGCCGCTGAAGAGGGGCTGGCAGATGGGCTCTGCCTTGATTCTGCCAGTGTCCCAGACCCTGGTGACAGGCCTTTTACACCTAAGGAGCCTGACAAGTAGCAAGGAGGGTGGCCCTGGTCCCTTTCCTTTATCTTAATCCTACAGTAGCTACAGGCATGTGAGGCCTACTCAAGCCTGTCTTTGTTCCAGACAAACACTTCACAGGTCAAGCCATGGGCAGGTAGCCTTCAGCCTGTAGACCATGGTGAATATGGTGGGCTGCATAAAAGCTGGGGTGCTACCTCAGGGACAACTCATTGTCATCCATAACCAAAATAAGACCTCTTCAGGGAATTTGCAAAGCACACTCTGGCATATGGAACCATCGGTTTCTCAGAAATCCATGTTGCAAATTCTGTACCCAAGCTCAGGACAGGGCAGCTGCCTGCCCAGCACAGACAGCCTGATGCTCTCGGGCTACATCCTGAACACAATCACAAATGGAACCACCCTCAGAAAAGGCTGTCCTTCACCAGTCCTCACTGTTCTGGGTCCCCAGGCCTGTCCCATCTAGAGAGCCCAGTTGGCGACATTATCAAAGGATAAATATTTCAAAATAAACCAGGGAACCGCTAACCCTTCTCTTCTCCTCCCCTTACCCAATCTCCAAGCCAGAGGTCTGCCCACTACTGCTTAGCTGGCTGATGAATTGCAATTCTCCAACCCAGCCAAACCTGCTCCCTGCCACCCCCAGACTCACACGCTAACCCTCTATATCCTTTCACTTCGGCAAAGCTGAATATGATCCTTGACTGAAGATACAGGGGAGGTCAGCATCCCAGCCCCCCTTCAGAGCACAGCTGGGTTTACGTAGATGTGTGTAATTCTTCCAGATCATTCTATGTTTAATAAATGATATGCCCACATTGATTTTGAAACTTGTGCTTAAATGATCTTGAGGCTTTAACCTGGGATGGAGGACAGAGACACACACAGACATGTCCCCCAGTTACATACAAATTCATTTGGAACTGAATTTTGCTCCGTGGTCTGAGTTCACCCGACCAATAAGAGGAGGTAGTTTTATTTAGGGGCCAGGTACCTGCTGGGGGCCCCAGGCCTCCTGGTGATGATACAGAATACAGACCAGCCTCCAGACAGCACAGCTCAGAGAGGGTGGCTCGCCAGGAGGGCCTACTCAGACGTTTTGTACAGGAACCTCAAGGCCTTCAATATCACTGCAGTGCTAATTCTATAGATTAATTTTTACCCCATCATAGACATAATGTTATCTGGTTTATTTACCTACCCTTTCCAACCCGCCTCCTAAACCTTTCAATCATACACGCAAGAAAGATACAAATGAGTCATCTGCCTTTAAATCTGTAATTCAAAAGAGTTTTCCCAAAATAATTTTAAGTGGCAAAGCCCAAGTCTCTAGGAAGCAAAATTACAGAAGTTGCCTTAAAACCGTCCTAAATGTTAGGCAAATAGGTCACCACGGTCTCTTTCTTTCTTTCTTTTTTGGAAACAAAAATATTTTTTTTTTCTGAAAGGGCAAAGAGAATTTGCCATGCAAGACTTTTATACCCAGGGGAATTTTTACATTTGCTTTTCTAAACCTTGAAAATGAGAATTTTAATGACGAAGCAGACAGATGCTTAAAGGCAACATCACAGTCCAGGGTCTACATGCTAAGGAGAGAGGGGCGCTTTGTTTGGACCAAGGGGGGTGGAAAGAGGTGGACTTCCCATTTTGTCCCTGAGCCATCCCCCAGCCGTTTGACACATCCCTTCTCAGTGGCCAGCAAACCACTGAATTCTTGGAGGGGACGGAGGTCGAGGTAGAAGAAAGGAAACAGGAAACAGGAGAGGAAAAGAAAAGGGACAGGGGATATTGTCTGTTTATATAAATCCAAAAAAAAAAAAAAAAAAAACACCTCAACCAGTAGCAATCCACCATGCACACCAAGCAGTTCCCACTCGAGTTTAAACACTGCGTTCTGTGAGACTCTCAACCGTCCATCTCAGATGGTGTTTCTTTTTAATGAGTAATTTCACGTAATTTCTATTCTCCCTTAGTCAATGGTCACTTTTAAGTAGTGGACAGGATACCAGAAGATAAACAAAAGATGACCCTTTCACGCTTTACCCCGAGGAATGCTAGAATCCCATTTTTTTTTTCATCTTTTCAGTGCAGTTCATTTTGTTGGAAATCTGTGCTAATCTGACTTCACAGTCGTCCCCCTACCCCAACCCCCAGCTGAAATTTCACATATTCTCCGAGTCAGCCAGTGTTTTAGAATGTGGGTTTCTATTGAGGCTGCTCCAATCGCCAGTGAGGCCTACGGTGAAATGTGCTTCATGCTGTTCCGTTTGTCTCTCTGCGGACAAATAGAAACTGTGAAATTTAAAGAATGGATAAAAAAAAAAAATCTAAAACAAAGAGGTTAAAAAAATAGGACAAATGTTTTTGCTTTTGTGTCTCCCTGCAGCAATTGTTTGAGGAAGCCTGCATTGACAATAACCATGAGCAGGCCATCTAAAGACGATGCGCTCACAAGGGGACTCCTTGCCTGCTCCCTTTGGTCTGGGAGAAAAAGTACCTTAGCTCCGTTCTCCAGGAACAAAAGGCCGGGGCCATGGAAGGGGGGAGAGGTTACTGGGCTTTCACGTGGAGCCAAGTGTCAAAGCTGGTTCATTTTTCACCCTTCTTAGTTAGGAAGCAGCTCAGGGAACTTCCTGGTGATGACTCCTTTCCCTTCTCTATTATTGCTAAACCTAAGAGGATAAAATAATAACATACATATATATGTATATATGAGTGTGTGTATGTGCATACACACATACGTACTTTAAAAAAAAAAAAAAAAACTAAAACCCACCATCCCAGAAAGGCCTTTGGGGCCTACATGAGCCTACTTCTCACCTTCCCTCTCCCCATCCTTTCTTTTCTTTTTGGAAAGGGGATCCAGTTGTAAACCGGATGAAAAGAGAGACAGTGACATGTTTAGTAACATCAGACTGGCCTTTATCATTCCAAAAAGATAGGGGCATTATGGGGTGAGGGCAGCAAGGAACAAGGATAGGAGGTGCTGGGGGCCAGGCCTGAAAACAATCTCTTTTCGCACAGCATGAAGTCAGATAATAATGCCAATTTCCCATTCACAACTGAATCTAAATCTCAAAATCATCACTGAACGTTGCTAGTGGTTTCTGTTTGTTTACTTGGGGTTTTATGTTTTTGGGTGTGTGAGTGTGTGTGTGTGTATGTTGTTTTATTTTGTTCTTTTTTTAGGGGCTGTCCTAGAGAACTGGAAAGTAAGGATGTATTAACCCAGACAAGGTGTGGCAGGGGCCAGGGGAGGTGGTGCCACCAGGAAAGGAAGCTGGGATGAATCACTGCAGGCCGTGGAAATACTGGGGCAAGTGGATGGAGCAGTGTTTAACCAGATTAACACGCTGGAAGTGTCTTCCCAGGCAGACAAAAAACCTAGGCCAAAGCAAAGACATTTGACCCCCAAGCCAGACCTGACAGCTCAGAGAACACCACCCACTCCCCCTTCCCAAAGCAGGCCCAGAGCTCTGACCAAACAGCAAGGTCAGAGGGAGGGATGAGAAGGCCTTGCAAAGACGCACAATAAACACTCAAATATGAACGGAAATGACATCAGCCAAGTGAAGGACCTGTTTACTGCAGATCAAAACAAAACAAACTTCCAAACCTTTTGTGTACACAAGAGAACTCTATAAAAAGCCTTGCTAAATGTCACTAGGGTCTACACATCGGCATCCCAATAAGAAAACACATGACTGTTCCGGGGTGGGGAGGGGGAGGGAAAGAAGAGGGAGGTAGGATAGAGGAACCTCAGCTAGGGCCAAGCCAGTTGCTGGTTACCCCCTCTGCCGAGCCTTAATATTTATTGGTGTTTATAATCTGAAAGCCATGCTCTATGTTTCACTTAATACAAGGCCAGACAGCGTTGTCTAATGAGGCAGCATTACAATCAGCTTGTAATGCTGGATTTTTAATGCTGCCAAGGATTCTGTTACATAATAATATGAAAAACAGAAGCTGAGAGTGGGGTCACAGCGACAGGACCTCCCTAGTGCCACTCGCCTGGCTCCCCTCGCCTCCGCCCACCACCACTTTCTGATTTGAAATCAACTCTCCATCCCAACACAGGAGGTCGATATGGAAACCAAGAAGTTTTCTTTGGAAATTCACACTTTTCATTATTTTGTGGTCTCGTATCCCAAGTTCTATGTCAAGAGTCTGAATTCTAGTTTATCTGGGGTGCGAGTTCTAAAAATGAAAATTATTTCTTCTTGAAGGTGGGGGCAAGAGCTGAAGAGACAAAGAAGAGAGGGAAAAGGATGGCTTATGTTTAAGCAAATCAAGGCATTTAAAAAAATAAAAATAAAATCACAGAAGGAGCAAGAACTAGCGGGGGGGGGGGGGGGGGGGAGGTGGAGCTGGCCGCCCATATTCATAGCTGCTGTTCTCAGCTTACACTGGTGTAATTTAAAAGCATACATACAGCCGCGTTGCTTCTCCCTGTAATACCCCAAGACTGTAAATCTATAACCACTGCAATGATTTAGAGATTAAAAACATGATAACATATTGTGTAACTGCAGACCACAGAACCCTTGCCAACTCTCCTCCAAGATAAAGGGGGGGGAAATACAGAAAATGCGTTGCTTGCAGGGATCTTCCTAAACTCAGAAGATTTCAATGAAAGGACCCATACACTAGACAACCTCAAAAGGGTGAAGGATTCTGTATGAAGCCAGAAAAGAGAGGGTAAAAGGGGGGCGGGAGGAGGGCTAGCTTTATGTGGGATTCTTTCTCTTGTACTAACAAATTACAACCTAAACATGCCTTTTCCTTTATCTCCTCCTTCTCTGTTTTAATGGTTTGCTGTAACTGGAATGACTGGTCTTCTGCACTGTCTTCCATATTCAAAACTGCTTTTGTAACAGCATCTGGAGACCCCACCTTATTTGCCTGCACTCAATGGGTTGGGTTTTTTCCCTCCCCCTCCTCCCTGGGTTTTGTTTTGGATTCGGTATTGTAGGTTTTCTGGTGTCACTGGGAGCCCATCTATGCAGTCGAAGGCCCTGATGCCTTTAAGCTACTGAGCTAACACCTGAGAGAGAAGCACAATTTGTAATGTGGCAGGAGGAGCATAAGACACACACGCACACACAAGCACGCACGCACACACTAAAATCAAAGCAGCTGTAGGGGTTTTGGCCTCTGAGCAGCTGACCTGACCCCATTCTGTATATTCTTTTATTTCCCCATTGCAGGATTCCTGCACCTTGGGTCAGATTAGCACTCAATGTGACCCTGAGGAGGAAGGCAGTCACCAAGCCCTGAAAAACTGTTCCATATTTAATGGGGGGTACAAATACGTTCAGAAACACCACACACACACACACACACACACACACACACACACACAATCTGTCAGGACAACCAAGCCATAAGACCAGCTCCTGCCCAGCTTTCTCAGTCCATACCACTAAGACCCTAAACTCTCCCTGTGTCCCCCACCATATCTTCATGCCTACAGCTCTAACCACCAACATACACATACACAAACACTCCTTTGGAGACTTTATGTTTAAAAAGCCTACAGATCTGAATCGCCTCCTCTCTGGACCAGAGCAGGGCAGTTTATTCAGAGAAATCAATAGGAAAGAGCATTTGCAAATATTTATATAAGCCCAGTGTGTTTCAGCATTAAGTAATTAAAAACTAAAACCCAGGGAGGGGGGAAGGGAGGAGACACACAGACAAGAGGAAGAAGGCTGCCGGCCTCCACTGCTTTCCTGCCCACACCTCATCTCCCCAAACCACAATCCTTTCAAAAATGACTTCATGTACACTTTTTGCGAAATCCTGTTCCGAACCATTTTCAAGACTATTTCAAAATAATCTCCAAATATGGATTCACCCACCACCATTCAGACTGACTGTAAGATAGCTGTCTTCTGTTCTCTCTCTCTCTCTCTCTCTCTCTCACACACACACACACACACACACACACACACACGCCACACACGCGTGAGCGTGCCACTCTGGCTTTTGATATTGCTTCAATCTCCAATGTTTTACTCTTTTATATTCCTACCTCTACTTGTACTAGTTTAAAAAATCGAAGAGAACATCATAAGAAGAGGAAAGCTGAAGCCCTGATTCGATAACCCAATACCCACCCGGGAAGTCCTGAGCTGGTGCCTACTTCCCTCCAACTCAGGAGGATACACTTTGAGGACTCAGCATTTGAAATCCTCATATGTAAACAAACACACACACACACATTCAGTAAAATAAAGGGAGTTATAACATGAGCCACTATGGAGTGAATTTTTCTTATATTGTTCCGGAAACCTGAGCAGTAAATTCTGGTTATTCTGCCCTAAATCTGTTGGAAGAAACCACCCAAGACACTGGAGCACCCACACTGCAGGTATTGTAAAAATTTACAGTAAATGTAGGTACAACATTGCAGCACATTGCTCTATTGATTATTCACATTGATCAGTTTCTCCTCTACCATTTCCCAAGCTTCTTTCCCAGGACCTCCGAAAAAGTTGGCCAGGAACAGGTAGAAAAGATATATATATATATATATATATATATATATATATATATATATATATATAATAGAAAAACATAATAAATCCTCAATGACCCCAAAGGGCTTGAGCCTTTCTTAAAACTCCAAAGTGAATTTATGTTCTGTAATTTGCATTAGAGCCACAATATGACAAAGGTATTTAACGAGCCCCCCTTCCAAAAGTCACCAACAGAAGGCCAGAAAATGGCAATCAGTTTCCTCTTTCCATATAATCCTTAGAACAATTTTTAGTAATTGAAACCAATAAAAATTGGCATATTTCCCCTACTACAAAGTAATGAGGGGAAAAGTTAAGAATGGGTGATTTTGGAAGCACTCATAACCATAGTCGAATTTGCCACAGTTGAAGGAATTGCACGTTTCACAAAAGTCAGGTTCCGAGCAACAGATTGACTCACAAAGTAAAAAAAAAAACAAAAAACAAAACCCACAGTATTTTAATAGCCCCAAACACAATTCAAGTGCACTGCATAAAACACTCTTAGACCTACCCTCCAACTGACATGCAAAAGATTCTATACATTAAAATGTATATCGTAAAATTAGGAACGTGCTTTTTTGCATCTAGTGGAGTGGGGCAAGGGGTGAGGGGTGAGCGTGGGGAACCGAACGTAAACAATCCCAGTTTCGCGAGAGAGAGAGAGAGAGAGAGAGAGAGAGAGAGAGAGAGAGAGAGAGAGAGAGAGAGAGAAGGAGAGAGAGAGAGGAGGAGGAGGAGAGGGAAAAAAAAAAAGTCCTCCGATCCGATGTTTGCCTCCCAACTCAGCTGGCCGAGGAGGCCAGCAAGGCTGGCTCCGGCCCTGGCCGGCAGCGCGGCCCCGACCCCCGGGAGCCCCTAGTGTCCAGAGCGCAGCCCCTTTGCGCGTTCCTGGCGCTGCTCACCCGGCCGGGCCGAGAGCGCCCAGGTAGAGCTCGGCGAGGCCGCCTTGCCCCCTCCCGAACCCCGGACTACCACCGAGCTCCGCGGCCCCCGGAGCGGCCCCGCGAGGAAGACAGGCGCCCGGCCGGCGGGGCAGCTCCAGGCCGGGCGCGCGCTCCGCCCAGGGCCCCGGCACCGATCGGGGTGGGGCGCAATAGGAGGGGGGGGCACGCTGCACCGGGACCCCCACCCCCGCCAGTCGCCGCCTTTGTCTGGCCGCGGGGACCCGGGGCCGCGCGCCTCCTCCACCCGGGCCCCGCACCCCGGCCGGCCCTGCCCTGCCCGGCGGCGCCTCCAAAGTCCCCGCGCGGGCCTCGCCCCGGGCGCCTCCACCCTCCCGGGGGTCGCCGGCGGCTGCGCGGGGGCCGCGGAGGAGGGGGCGGCCCGGGTTTGGCGGCGGCGGGAGGAGGAGGAGGAAGAAAAGAGAAAGAGAAAGTTTGGCGCAGGGGGCAGGCGAGCGGGACGCGGCGAGCGAGCAGGGACGGGCGCGGGGAGCGCGGGCGGCGGCGGCCGGGCGCGGGAGCCGGGAGGGGGCAGGACGAGCCCCATGCAAAGCAGCCCGGGCGCCCCGAGGAGCCCCGCGTCCGGGCGGCGGCGGGAGGAGGAGGAGCAGGCGGCGGCGGCGGGAAGAGGAGGAAAAAAAAAAAGAGGGAAAAGTTGCCACTTACGCGGTTGCTCCTCCGGCGGCGGCGGCTGCAGCGGTGCTGCTGGCGGCGGCGGCGGCGGCGGGAGCTGGCGGCGCTTTTAATCCCGAAAAGAGGCGCTCGGGCCGCGGAGCCCATCAAGGCAGCAGCGGCGGCTGGCGGGGGGCGGCGGCGGAGGACGCGCTGCTGGCGGCGGCGGCGGCGGAGCTGGAGCGCGCTCGGCGGAGCCCGGGGCGGGAGGCGGCCGCAGCCGGGGAGCCGGAGCCGCCGCCGCCGCTGCCGCCGAGCAGCATGGTTGGCGGGGAGTTTACAGCCCCCGGAGCGGGCAGGGGCCACGGAGGAGAAGCGGCGGCGGCGGCGGCAGCGGCTCTAGGCTGTAATTGGGATGCAAAGCAGGCGGCGGCGGCGGCGGCTGCGGCCGGGAGGAGGAGGAGGAGGAGGCGGCGGCGGCGGCGGCTGCAGCGGTCGGAGGGGACGCGCTGGAAGTGGGAGCTGATGAGTGAAAAGAAAAAAAAGTCTTTGGATCTTTATTCTGCTAATTAGTTTCCTGCAAAAAATGGCTGTGATTAATTCAGTGCGCATGTGCTTCATTACCCAGGCACGACGGGAAGGGCTAATTAGCCACCTTCTGGATCAATAAGATTCAGCAAAAAAGAAAAGGGGGAGGTGGAGGGAGGCAGAGGGGAGGAAGGGAGGAAAAAAAACCAGGGGAAAGTGATGAGCAGGGCAAGGAGAGCAGGAAGAGAGGATAGGAGAAAAGCCTAGGCAGAGGAGAGAGGCACCAAAAGTTTATGCATGTATTAAAAACACATACACACACACACACCGGCACACACCACACACACACACAAACACACACACACACACACACTACCGTGGAGTGAAATGCGAAGCAACAATAGAGACCTGGCTAAGATTTTTTTTAAGATTTTTTTCTTTCTTTTAATTTTTTTCTCCTTTTTTTCTTTTCTTTTTCTAGAAAATGCAACAATGCTTAAATTAAGTAGGAAAAGAGCATCTTCAAGTGGGGGGGGCAATAGGCAATAGTGACATGGGACAGCATAAATCAGAGGTTTAAGAGAAAGACCAGGGGCTTAGAATGGAGGCCGCTTTAAATTGCAAATCAGAGATTTAAAAAAAAAACGGAGAAAAATTAACTCTCCTTAAAACAGAGGGTGAAGGAAGAAAACACGGGAAAAACTTTAACACGTACCCTAGGTTAGACAAAAATCTGTACGTTCAATTTATATCTTGCCATAGATGCAGTCAGCATCGTCTGCTTCCTCAGGACAGAGGAGGGGGGTGGGTAGGATTAGAAGAAATGAAAGGAGAAAAGTGAGTCAGAACTGGAAGGGGTTCGAGTTTAAGGAAAGGAAAAGTTGCCTTCAAAAAGAAGTCCAACTTTCCACCTTTCTGGGCTTGTGGAGAAAAAGTAAAATCAATTTTCCCGTGTAAAGCCTGGGAAGCAGATGTTTTTAAAACACAGGAAGCTATTTTGCCTTCAAAAGCAGGGATGTAATAAAGGCAGCGAAAAATAATTTCAGACGAAATTCATAAAAAAAAGAAAGAAAGCCTATATGTTTAAGTAGTGAGGAAAGGTCTAGAGTGTAGAAAGAGGGGAAATTACACACCCCATCCCTAATGGGGGAAAAAATCTTACAGCCACCTCCAAGAGTCTGGAACAGTCTTGAAGCCAAAGGGCTTGAAATGAGAGGATGGATTTCAGATAAAGACTAGGCACAGCGCATCCCACCAGAGCCCAAAGGAGATCCCTGGAATCAAAGACAGCAGCCAGGGACCCTGCTACTCTACAGATTCCCAGTACATCAAAGCCATCACTTAGGCTGGGGTATGGTACCTCCAAAAAGCAAGCAAATAAATGCAGGAAGAACAAGAGTCTCTCTCTCTCTCTCTCTCTCTCTCTCTCTCTCTCTCTCTCTCTCTCTCTCTCTCTCTCTCTCTCCCCCCCCCCCGTAGTTTCAGCGCACCACTGCTACTGACTACTGCATATATTTTTTTAATGACAAGCATGTATTTATGTAAGTTCTACATGAGAACTAGTGCCATTAAAATTACACTGTCTGTGATGAAATAAAATGCAATCTACACTTTAACTGACTTGCAAACAAGCCAGGTAGAGAGAGAGCTCGCTAAAACTTATTTTTCTTGGGGGTAATTTTTTTTTGCCCCAACCTACCAAGATTATTCATCTAAGAAGGAATTTGGGAATTAATCGGGAAATCTGTTTGATTAGAAAGTAATTCTTCATTTTGAGAGACTTTTCCAATGCTCTTAAGACCATGCAGCGTCTTAGCCAAGACGAGAGGGAGAAAACCGGTTTAGGATTTTGCAGTTACCTCATCTAATCCTTCTGAATTCACTCTGGGAATAATGCTGTTTTATTTAGGCAGGGCATGGGGAGGGGGGGAGAAAAAGAAAATACATTTAGAAAAATCAGGGGTTTCCTCTCTCTGAGCCAAATCTGGGTTGCCAGTCAAAGTTTTCCTGGCTGCCTTTCCATGCGGGACAGCTGATCAATAAAGCCAAGTCCAGCCTGGCTTGCTACAGGTTTCGCCAGTCAGTGCTTGCAAAACCTTTGTCATTTTCTAAAAATAAAAAAGCTAAAAGTTATTGTAGAAGAAGGGGCTTTTTTTTGTCCCCTGCACAATGTGTCTTTTGTGAGGTTAATACCATTCTGGGCTCTCGATAGCCCTGGACAATGGGGACTCTCCAGGAGCGTGTGAAGACCCTGGCTTTTTTCTTTCTGGCCTTTCTTCTCCCCCCCCCCCCCCCCGCTTTTTTTAGGGGAAGGATGAAACATTCCTACAGTCCAAATACAACCTCTGCTTTGATTAAATAAATATTTATCTTTATTGTAGCCATTGTATATTTTTACCTTCAGTTTGTCTGGTTTCTGATTATTATTTTAAAATTTTCATTGGCAACAGTTAATCTTTTTTTTCTTTCAGTTCAAAATACAGGTCAGTGTAAAATGTAGCTGACTGAAGGAAGACCGGTAAATTCTGAATTTTTCCATAATACATCAGGTAAGGAAAACTGATCAGCCCTTGAGGAATATGTTTGCTTCCTATTTCTCTGTCTTCATGAATCTTCATAAATCTGTTAGTTTGTTTTTCGGAGATGCGGCAAAATTAAATTTCTCCTTGTAGATGTTGAAAAACCACTTAAATATCATATGTTTATTTTCTTTGAAAATGTAAATAGAAGTGAACTTGTAGCCTGTTGTTTCTTATATTTTAAAAAACGTGTGAAGAAAGTCCCTATTTGGGAAAAAATTCTGGATATTAATCTATTTCATGTTGCAGTTATAGGGAAATGTCAGCTTAATCTTGTAAGTACTTATGCTAATTTTACTGGGAGAATTCGTTCTAAAGAAAAGTAACAACCTTGTGTGGTTTAATAATGCTTTAGATGATAATCCAGCATCTATATGGATTGTTTTACATACAAAATCGGGAGAGGGAGCAGAAAATCCAGAATCTAAATCCTTTATTTACTGGCAAGAAGGCAGAAAATTTTAGACCAACCTGTTTTTTTAAGGCATTTTACAGTGGGGAGGGAAAGTGGAATGTAGTCTAAACACTGCATTGCTAGCTACGGCTTTTTTTTCCTGCCTCTCTCTCTCTCTCAAATGAATGGCTATAACAAAGGTATATGCATAAAAGGGTACATAAATATACATTTGAATGACTTCAGATGCCTTTTCATCTGTGTGTGTGCACACAAATATACAAGGTGTGCACAAATGCAGGTGTTGTACAGAGCTGTTCAGGGGCTTCCCCTTGCTGGGAGATTTATGTTTTCAGGTCTGTTTGAAGCCATTTCTTTGCAAATATAACATAGCAATGTTGCTTTAATGAAGAGGATGTAGATGCTGACTTTGAGTCTGAATCTGTTCCCCTACAGTTTTCAGAGTAGGAGGTTGTGGTAGCTATTATTTGGTCCAAGGGCTAAATATGCAATGGGCCAATGTCAGGAGGAAAGAGAGTGCTGGGGGTGGGGTGGGGGACTTGCTAGAATATTTCTTTTAAAAAAGAACCTAGATTTGGGTCCCAAGAATCCCCCCCCCCCAATCAGGGTGACTGGAGACACAGAAACAAAAAAGGGAGAGGGTATTGAAACCCAATGTGGAGTCAGGGGAGGTTGAAAGGATGCATCTCTGAACATCTCTAGCTCAAGATGTAAGGGAAGGGTTGAAGAGTGAAGAATGTTTGGTCTCTTTTTAAATGTGTATTGTTATTCTACGTCTATTGTATGTACATGTTGCCGTCTTTTCATTTACCACGACAACATATGGATTCCATAAATACAGACATGCCGAAGTGCATCTGTCTGAGTAGTTAACACGATCCAAACATCCCTCTTCATTCCGCTAACTCCGATCCTCCTTAGGCTCCCTGGCAGCGCTTGTCCCCAAGATCCCAGCGTCCCTTACCCTCACCCTTTTGTGGGACTTCCTTTTGTGATCTCTGCACCGGATTCAAGGTGTAAAGCTGGAGAGGCAGATTGGCTAGCAAAGCAGCAGCCAGAGTCGCAGCCACCCGTCTCGGGCCTCTGAGCTTGCGGGGAGGAAAGAGTTAAGTTGCCAGAGCCCAGTGAAGGGGCTGTGCTCATCCCTGAGCGAGGTGCAGCCACCGGCAGCTGTGATTTAGGGGTCAAGTCCGAGATCACCTTTCTCCTGCCTCTGGAAATGGCAGAAGATTGGGGGGCGGGGGGCTGGAAACACAGGAGAGAACAGCATGCACGTGCTGTGGCTGTGGCGCCCCATCCATTCCTTCCCCTGGTCCCAGTCCACCCCTTGACCCCCAGTCAAACCGGACAGATCTCTTTGACTCCTAGGGTAGCCGGGTGTAGTTCTGACTACCCCTAGTCACTCCTTCAATAGTCCTGCCCCTACTGTGAACCCCGTGTTCTGGAGTCTTAAACACCAGATCTGAAAGTTTGTCTGCAGTGTGCCAGGGAATACGAAGCCAACGTAGGTCAAAACTTCCTTCTCCTTTGTAGAAGGCTGGGATGCTCCTAGAAGGAAGAAGTTTCACTGTGGCCCTCCCTGCCTTGGACTCAAGTCATGTACTCCTACAGTCCTGGGTGGGTGCACACAGTGGGGTTTGTCACATGCAGTTTCTTGCTTTGTGTCTACATTTTTAGTCAAATGTTTTCTTTCTCCCATCTCACACAGCCCCCAGAACACTTTTCATCAAAAATATTTTTCACACCTGAAAAATGACCAAAAGCCTAATTTATATTTGTTCCTAAGGTATTTCACTAGAAAAGAACAAATTGTCAAAGTCTTCAGTCTTGGCAGAACGGTAGCACTGAGCTGTGGAGTCTTAGCACCCAGGTCCTGGGAGTAATGGGGTGTGCAGCAAGTGTGTACATGGGGGGCTTTAGCTAAAAATATGCTTCCCAAAGCGTGCCCCCCACCACCACCAAGGAGGCTGGGCATTTGGGAGAACAAGAGGAGAGTTTGTTTGCTTGCTTGCTTGAAAAGTTACAAGAAGAAAAACAGCTGAGGGTAAGAAAAGTACTGGCTCAGACTCACAGAAAGACCCGGGTCCCTGGAAAAGAGGAGACAGGTGGGAGAAAGAGACGATAAGGAGATGAATGGAAGTCCAGCATGGGGTACGCATCCATGCCATGCCCTCCTCTGGGTCTGCCTCGGAGGTGAAAGCAAATCACCCTAATCCAACCTGTGCTTCCAGGGCCAAGGGCAGCCCAGCTGGTCCAAAGGCAGCTGAGGTCTGTCTTTTCCAACCTGCCCACCCCTAATCCCGCCAGAACCTCCAAACCTCAGAAATCAAGCCAAACTGGCCGCTGGAATCTAAAAAGGTTTCATCCCTGAGGCAAGGAGGAGGGGATAAGCCCTGGTATTTTGTTGTTATTGTTCTTGTTTTGGTTTAATATATTTCATTCATTCTTTTCTTTCTTCCTATTTCTCACAAGTAAAACCTTTAAAGAATTAGCTCCAAACTCAGAGCGCCGGATCCTTGAAAGGGTTCCTAGCGATAAATCCTGCGTTCATTTTCAGTCCCTAGAGTTTGTGAAAATGCAGGGCAATTGGTCAGCTTGCAGGGGTAGAGTTGGATTCCCTAGTTTTCTCCATTCCTTTGCAATGGAAATCCGAAGTCCAATCCTGGTGGCAGGGGGGCAGGAGGAACGGGTTGCGTGACTCTCCTGGGTTCTGCACCACCACCACACACTGGCTTCCCTTTTGGTGCCCTGGTACCAGAAGTCTGCACCACATCTAAACCCAGAGGCGGGTGTGAGAAGGAGACAGAACTAACTCATCACAACTCAACAAAGTGATCAACTGCAGGGCAGAGACCCTTGATCGGACAACACTCGCTTTAGGGATTCCCAAGAGCATATAACTTGGGGGCGGGGGGGGGGGGATGATGGACGCTTCTTGCTTGCCTTCCACAGGCAGAAGAAAAGGAAGTCCTGAGAAGAGCCGGAGGGGGGAGGGGGGCCTGAAGAGCAGAGCAGTGAGTGTGCTCTACCAGGGCTGGCCTGGGGAGAGGATGCCCATGGTGGCACGTGCATTGTTGACAGGCAGGCATGCGCTAATGGAGGGATGCGTGGCTGAGCAATCCCCCCCCATGCTTGCATTTCTTGCAGGCATGGCTTGTTTAATGGCGAGGGAATTGAGTGCCTCAAACACACCCCTTTTTCTCTTTTGCTGAGAAACGTAAAAAGGAGCCTATATCGTATACATGTTCAGGAAAAAAATGTGCATTTTTTTCCTTGAGAAATACCTAGTGCCATAATGTTTCTGGTTTAAGGGGCGAGGGAAATCTTTGAAGTGAGGGAAATCAGTGGGGGACGAACTAGATTTTCCTGCTTTGTGTGTGTGTGTGTGTGTGCTTCTCCTCAAAGCCATAATGGGATTTAAAATGAGAGATTCCCAGTCTGCGTTCTCCCTCCCATCCCATTTCGCTGTTTTTGCCCCCAGAAAACCTCTGAGTAACCGGCTGCACGGCTTAGGGGATGGTTTAAAAAGAAACAAGGTTTAGGGAACACATCAACTTTTTTTTTAAATGAAGTTGAAAAAAATTCTAAGAACAATTCAAGCAACAAAGGATATTGAACAGATATTTTTTCCAAAGGAAAAAAAATTCAATTCGTTTATTTCCCGTTCTTAAGAATAAAGAAAAAGGTGAATCTGATCTTGAAGTGTGCTTAAGGCACGAAATCTAGGACCCGCGTTTGGATGGGGATAATGGGTAGCGGCAAGGCGCGTTGCGAGGTCCCTCGAGAGGTTCAAGACGCAACAGGCTTGGGGCACCTGGGGGATGGCTCCAGCTAGCCACATTTTCCTCGGGGAGAGGGGGGGCTTCAGGCCAGGCATAGGGCAGGGCACTGGCCCCCTATGTGTTTCAGGCGCGCCCTTGTAACCACAACAGGCTGTCAATTCCATTCCAGAGCTCAGTGGGTAGCTAGAACATTCGACGCCAGTTTCCCGTGGCCCGGACAGGATGCACCCTTTTTATATCTGCGTCTCCATCCCCTACCCGGGGACTGGATATTGTAAGGACCAGTCACCACCCCAGATCTCTCCATCCTGGTCCCCAAAACCATAACGGCTAGAATCCCGACATTTCCCCAAGATGCAAATCCTGGTTCTCCGAGCCAGCGCGCGCATCCCTAATCTCTTGGCACGCCTAGCCCGGTATTTCCGGACCCATTCCTTCTCCCTGGTTTGGGGTGCCAGGAAGCTCTGGCCCCCGAAGACACCAATTGGAGCGCTTAGGCCAGGGAAGAGCCGCAGCCCTGGAACCCAGGCGCCACTTGCAGGTGCGTGCCTGGCAAGTCCCTGGGGCCCCTTGACTGGGAGAGGGAATGGGTTAGCCCAGGCGAAGCAACCCAGTCACCGTTCTTCTGCGGGAACCTAGGAAAACCATTACGCACAGCCCGGGCCCTATCAACCTAGCTGGAAAGCAGAGGGCTTGGGCGCACACCCTTGCCTGGATCCGCACCGACCAAGCCCAGCCCTTCCTCCCTATCGCTGCTACTCCCTAGCTGGGGCTGCCTGTCCTGTAGATTTTCGCCTCATTGGCAACCTGTCGAGCTTCCCAGACTTTGTTGGGCCACCAGACGTCCCACCCCCGCCAGGAGCAGAGGTGGGGCTGCTCAGGAAGAGGTCCCAGAATGCGGCTGCAAGACACTGGGCGGGAGAGTCGTCCCAGGCTGCCCCTCCCAGCCTAGGTGTTGGGGAAAGAAGCTTGTTTCTGTAGCCTTCGGCCTCAGGGCCGAGCGGAGAGTGGAGGACCCACTGGGGCCGACCGCAGAGCCAAGGTGATGGGAGTGGGCGTTTGGTTTACCAGAAGGCCAACTTCAGGGGTGCCTGTGTCCTGCATGCCTGGTTCTGAGCATCTCCCTCCCTCGCGCGTTTTGTCTGGGAGAAAAAAAAAGGAAAGCGGGAAGATTTGCGCCGACCCTCCTCCCGAAGTCTGGGAACGCTGCAGCAGGAAGAACTGCTCATAACGACACTTTAGCCCCCGACACTTGAATGCTAAAGGTTAGACTTACAGTCTTCAGGGAAGGGCTTCCTGCCAACTAAGATAGCGGTGCTCGCTGCTGCCACAGGCCACCGGCCCCCTCGTCCCGGCCCCCTCCAGGTGCAGTCAATGTGACAGGCTCCGGGTGTTTGTTTACTTCAGCGGCCAGCCCCGGAGGTGCTGGCTCTACCCTGCCCCCAGCTCCAGAGAGAGGTTCCACCACCCCCCACCACCCGGCCTCCGCAGTTATTTGCTTGTAGCTGTTTGTGCCTGCCTCCTTTTGCTCTCGGTATCCCCTGCCCTGTGGGTTCCATCCAGAAGGCTTAGATTCACACCAGGGTTTACCTTTGGGAGAGACCTTGCTCAGCTCTTGTCTCCCCCCCCCCCCCCCGGGTAGTTGGTGAACCCTACCGCTTGGCACAGGTGAAAGAAACGTAAGCTAAATTAGATTTAGTGCTTAGCCTTACAGGGGTCTACCGGAAGACGGGGCCTTTAAGAGGGCGCCGGGTGGGGCAGTTTTTAGGTGGGAAACATATTAGTCATGGAGGGTTATCCCAGAGATCAGGGATCTCTTTTTCCCTCCCCACCCAATGATGCTGAAATTCAAAATGACATTATGAGTGGCGGTTAATAGGGATGACAGTTTGTTCTCAGGAGCCAAGCAAGTTTTTCCTTCTCTCCCCAAGTCCTCTACATTTGCTGGGCACCTACTATGTAAGCTGGGCACCTACTATGTAAGCTGGGCACCTACTACTTTCATCTGCTGTACGCATCGTTGCATTCCTCTCTCCTAGAGACCCTGGGAAAACTGCTGTGGATTCCATTTTTATACACGAGAATCATCACACCAGAGAAGCTCACTTCAAGGCCACACAGCTTTATGGTTTGCTTGGCTTGAACTGCAGACCAGGTTCTGCGGGGGCTTTGTACCATCTGCCTCTTGTCAAAGGAAGAGAAGCAAGGTATAGGAAGAGGTGCGGTTTGGATGGGGTGAGCAGAGGAAACACAAGCCAGTCTTCATTCTGTCTGGTCTCGGGGCTGACACTCAAGAATAGGAGACAGTCGCTGGGCAGTAAGAAGGATGTTCTCTGCAACAGAGGCAACAAGCAACCTGGGGTGTCAGCAAGGGTGTAGCCCCCTGAAGTGATGCCCCAGTGTGCTCTGGACTTGCCAGCCTGAACTGCTTCTGCCAGGGGCCGGGGAAGGGGAGGAGAAAGTTCCTACGGGGCCTTCTTGTTTTCCTTTGCAAACTGTCTTAGTCTGTCTGGAGCTGGGACAAGTTCCTTACTTCTGTGAGTCATCTGGGCTAACAGGAAGGGATAATCAGATGACCAACCACTCATGAAAAAATATTAGGAAATCCAGTAAACTGGGAATTAGGATGACAGCAGCGCTCACAGGGCAGGCGGGCTTCTTGGGCACTCGAGAGCTTGTGTTTTGCGGCCCCGAGGGTACAGTGTGTGATAACCGCCAGCTCTGGCCTCCTAGATACCATCCAGGTCTTCACCACCTTTCTGGATGGTTCTACAGTGTTTGACCACAGGCTAGTCTCCCTTCACTGGGATTAGCTGGTTGACTCTGACTAGGACTGCCCAAGTGTGGGTTTATGCCACTGGGCAGGACTGGCCTGGCCCACATGGAGAGCTGCCGAAAGGCTTGTTAAGGGAGCGCTTCTGACTAGGCAATCCAATTACATAATGCTGCAAAAATAACTCAGGGCTAGGAGTTCTGTCAGACTGACATATGTTGTTACCAGAGGAAAGGATCAAATATCTATCTTTTAACCCCAGGGCTAAAAGTACATGTGCGTACATTAGTTCACCGCCCCTCACTCATAAGAGGGGCTAATGGGGTGGGGGTAGAAAAGCCGTATCCACAAACATACATCTTATACCCCATTCCCCTGGTGCAGCTAAAGCCCACTTTTGATTCACTTCCTAAGTCTAGCTACAGACACATTGGATGCCCCAGTTCATCTTGAAATCTGGTGCTTCCTGCTTTAAAATTGTCAGAGATGGTGGAGGAGCGGTCTTGGGAGGAGGGAGGGGCATATTCTCTTCTTGTTTCTATCCGGAGAGGCCCTGCTGGTCTTTCAGGACGACCAAGTCATCCCCATTTGTCTAGCTCTGACAAGGCCTACAGGTGCATCCCAGGAGCCTTCTCTATCCCACAAGACAGACAGACGTGATGGGCTTACTTCACACAGGCCTGGGCCAAAGTTCCACAGGGAGAGAAAAAAGCTGTAACTGTGTCTGATCCAAAACTATGCAAACTGGGATGACCTAAAGGAGATAATTTCACCAGCATGCAGAGGCCTTACTTTCAGGAACTTGAACCTGCAGCCACCATGTTGAGTCCTAAAGCTTTCTAGATAGAAAAACTACTTGCTTTTTTTCCTTAGCTTGCTCTTCCTTCTTTCCTTCCTTCCTTCCTTTCTTTTTTATTTGCTTTTTTTGAGACAAGGTCTCTCTACATAGCCCTGGCTGTCCGGGAACTTCATATATAGACCAGGCTGGCGCCGAACTCACAGAGATTCACCTGTCTCTGCCTCCCAGTGCTGGGATCAAAGACATGCACTACCACTCTGGTCAACTTTTCAGATGTGTCCTTAGAATCTGAACGTGTCCTATAATCATTTTTTGTTTGTTCGTTTTTTTTGTTTTGTTTTTTTTTTTTTTTTTTTTTTTTTTTTTTTTTTTTTTGAGACAAGGTTTCTCTGTAGCTTTGGGGCCTGTCCTGGAATTAGCTCTTGCAGACCAGGCTGGCCTCAGCTCAAACTCACAGAGATCTGCCTGCCCCTGCCTCCCGAGTGCTGGGATTAAAGGTGTACAGCACCACTGCCCGGCCCTAAATTCTTATCATGCTTTGCTGGGGAGTCTTATTTGTACTTGGCAAGCCAAGTCTTGTTTTAAGAAAGCCCTTTTAACTAAGCAGCTCAGGTCTTCCTGTCTCGGTCTCCTGTGTGCTGGAATTACAGGTGTGTGCCACCCCACCCAGCTGGAACTTGCCTTTTTACCCCGTCTATTTGCATGGTTTCCATCCCTCCCAGTGACACTGAAGTCACACACTGAGCTGCATTAGATTCCTGAACATTTTGAGTCCTTGTGTCTGCAATGACTTGCCTTCTGAACGGCCCCTCCCAAGCCAGCCTTAATCTAGACCTCTCTGACCTGCCTAAGCAAACCCTAGCACAAGACATAGCATCAAGCTCAGCTTGCTGTTCACCCCACCTTTATTGTTTTTCTTTTCTTTCTTTTTTCTTCCCCCCGAAGCATTGAAATGTCTCTGAACTCCTTGGGCTAATCACAAAGAAGCCAATCACTTTCAGTGCTTCGGTCATGTTCCTTGGGCTCTAAGAACACGATTCTACTGTCTCTGCTCAGAGAGGAGAACCTGCTTGTTGAGGATGGAGCAGAGAGGAAAGGGCGAAGCCGCTGCCTCTGCCTCCCCCAGCAGGCTGTCTTTATGGAGTCTATTTCCAGTCTGTTTACCTGGCAAGGACCACGTGACCACCCCAGAAGGAAATGCTGACATCATTGTCTCTCTCCCTCACACGTGTGCGGCCTGCCTCTCAGCCAGCGTTCCCGTCTCCATCCTCCCAGCCATCTCCCGATTGCCCCTCCCCCAACGCTCATATATCTCTCCCACTTATTTCTGCCCTTCTTATGCCACGCTTGCCTTTGTTTTCCCTTTTCCTAGGCTGTCTCAGAGAATATCCTGCACACACACACACACACACACACACACACGCTTTTTCCTTTTCCTTCTCCATCCAACCTTTCTTCCTCTCTCGATATCACGCAGATCTCTGGCCATTGACTGTTCAGTGTGCTTTAAAAATGCACTTCCGCTTTTTCTGTATCTTTGAAATTTCTAAATTAAAGACAGGGGATGGGGGGGAGGCAAACAACCCCCCTTGGATAGCCCAGAAAACCTTTGAGGCCAGAGCAGGGTGTGGAGGCGGAGTGGGGAGAAGCAAAGCTGCTCTGTACAGCCACTTAATTTCCTGCTCCAGTGGCCTTCAAGATTTAGGGGTTGGGGGTTTGGTCAAACATGCCTTCTTGTTTATTTATGATTGGCCTTTCTCTTCCTGGCTGCAGTCCTACGTTTTCATCATAGCTGCTGGCCACCGGTGCCCTTCCTTCCCCGCGGCCAGGCTGTGCACCCCAGTGGTTCCTGGCCTTGTGTGGAAGCAGCACAGGCAGCTGGACCCCGGATCCTTTTTTCCAGTCCTTGATCTGTAGGGGTGCAAAGAGGTTTCTCAGCAGCCTTCGAGCCAGGAACTCCAGCAGCTGGAAGACCTTGATGGCATAGAAGAGAGGCCTGTAGTGGTCAGTGCAGGTGCCTCTTGCCTGTTCAAAGGGCTATTTAGAAGAGGAACTGTGTGGCAGGGCTGTGGGGTCCAGTTGCTCTGCGGAGCCTGCTTGGTGCACATGGGCGCAGTGCCAAAGCATGCAGTGTGAAGGAAACGTTTAATAAAGACGTGAGAACCTCGGCCTGTTTATTTGTTCTCACAAAAAGGGGTACATAGGGTGTCCCTTGCTGTTTTTGAAAGGAGACAGCAAGGTAACCAGGCCCAGCCAGGGAATCAAGGGGCAGAATGCAGACCCTTCCCCTTTGGCTCCCTCCCACCCCCTGCCCCAGATGGTCCTCTGGGCTTGTCTATCTTTTACTGTGGGGCAGGAGAGAGAGGTTAAAAGAGGCATAGAAAGGTCACCCAAGAGAGGGACTATTAAGAGATTGTTAGTTAGGTGTCAAGTCATCCCTAACACTTGGAAAGGTGAGACTCTCCTGGGAGAACCCTAGTGTGCGGATGGGTGCTTTATCCCTGGGTTTTATAGAAAATCTCCCATCCAGCATCCTGTAGGACCATCCCAGATGAGACCTGGACTGGTAGAATAGTGGTCCTCTATACTTGACTGCAAGTCTAAGTCCTAGAATAAATTTGCAGTCCTATGCCATGTTAAAGGTCCTGGGAGCCAATCAGGAGAGAGTTTAGACACTGGGAGGTCACCTTTGAGAAAGCTGTTTCCTCAGGCACAGAGCAGTGAATGAGGTTTGGTGGAAGAGGGTGAGTTATATCATAGATATACCTCCTACAGGCTCATCAGGACCTAAACCTTCCTTGCCAGGAATCGAGACCCTCCTACAGGCGTTACGTATGTGTGCAAGGTCTAATCTTAAACTTGTGAATGTTATAGGCCACATACTTGTCCTTGTGCATTGTCTACTAGACAGCTGGGTTGTTGCCTGAATGATTGATTGGAGAGATTCTGAGCACAAATAAAAATGGTGTTTGAAGATCTCCCTGTCATCCTCATTTTTTTCAATTTCCTGCTCTGTGGACCCCCTCAGTCATGGGGCTGAGACATGTGTGGACCCCACAATACCCAATCCACACTCATCTTCTCAAGCTAACAGTAGGAAACAGCCATAGCTACTCATGGTGGTGGTGAGGAAGAGGAGGGAAAGGATGAAGAGGAGGAACAGGAAAGTGGAGGTAGATTTTTTTTTTCTTTTTTTTACTATGGGCACCTCTCAATTCTGGACGATCTCAGGCACACCCTGTTTCTCATATTCAGCTCATGAGGTAGGGATGGATTCATTTATATAGCCAGACCAGCCCTCGATTGCACTACGCTGCACTATGATAACATGGAAATGCAATTGCATTCGTGAGTAGATTGTCATTCATGCTACAGGCTGCTCCACCTGCTTCCTCAAAGACAGACGCCATATGGAGTATACATTGTACATGTCTCTGCAAATGCCCACACTGCTAATTGGTACTCAGGGATGTGGCCATGGTGAAGAGGAGGATAATGATAATGATAATGACAATGATGACAATGATGATGACCATACTGATTGCAAATAATGAGTCCAGGTCTGAGCATAAAGAGATGCTTAGCACAGGCGGAAAGAACGGGTGAATGAAAATAGTTGGGAATTCCGTGGGCTGCTTCACGTAGATCTGCTTCTTTACGATTTCACGAGTGTGATTTACTTAAAAAGAGAAATAAAAATAAGAACACATGCTCTTGGAGGTGAACAGTGGGCAAAGGGCTTGCTGTGTAGGTAGGAGGACATGAGTTAGATCCCCAATACCTGCATTAAAATTCATACACGGTGGATATGCCATCACTGGGGACAGACAAGAGATCAAGTCAGTCAGTCTAGGCACAATGGTGATCTCCAGCGTCAGCGAGAGTACCTGTCTCAATGAATAAGGTCGAACTCTATAGAGGTGGTCCCCTGGCCTCCACATGTAACATGCATGGGTAAGCATACCTACCTGCACATACCTGAGCACATGCATATACCACACACAGACACACATACACATGTAAAAATAAAGAGAAACAACTCTCATGTTTAAAACAAAACAAAACATAATCTCAGTTTTCAGAAATGTGGCCTGAATGGGAAGAGCTTGATAGTGACCAAGTTGACTGGTAATTCCTTTTCTTCCTAAGTAAAAAGTTAAAACTATGATCTGTTTCCCTACCTCATGACCTCCTTTCTCTTCCTCCCCTCTTTCCTCTCGCCTCTATTTTCTCTCTCTCTCTCTCTCTCTCTCTCTCTCTCTCTCTCTCTCTCTCTGCAAGCCAGAGATGGGTGTGTCATCACTGGTACACAAAATGCAATCAAATACGCCACCTACAAAACATGCAGGAAAGTAGATCATTGCAATAAGAACTACCCAAAGAACATCCTTCCCCTTTCCTTCCTTCCTTGTGTGTGTTGGCAGGGGGAGTTTTACACAGGTCCTAGCTCTAGCTCATATCATCAGGATTGGTGATAAGCATCTTTTCCCACTGAGCCATCTCTAAGTCCTCATTACCTTTATTTTCTTAAAGCAATATAAATATGAAAAATAAAATGAAACAATACTGAGAATGGGAAAATCATCCGAACTTGGCATTTAGTCCTAAAGCTCGGCTGAGACATGGGTGCCCACCAGCGCTCAGTGCCTTAATCTTTGGAGTGTTTTCTCCTTGTAAAATGGAGATAACCATGTTCCATACCCCACTGGATTGTTTTAGGATTAAATGAGAAGATAAATATAAAGTGTCTAACACAATGGCAGGCACATGGCGGAAGTCTGATAGTGATTAATAATACCCTGGTCATCCTAACCTGTTGACACCACAGGGTTGGAGCGTGAAGGTCAAATGACGGTGATGGGACTGATTACACAGAGGGACCAAAACAAATATAAGATGCTTTGTGAGGTATTATTTGGCTCTGGGCTAAATCTGATACTTTTTGGGAAATGAGATAAAGATATATTATCAAGAACAAACCTTCTCACCTGGTAGGGCTCATTGTTGCTGTAGAGTTTCTGAAACATGGGGAACATAACTAGTATCTGTCTAGCAGACATCCTCAAGAATGTCTTAAACGATGTGACCGTACTTAAAATATTTGGATTTGCAAAACGAAAGGGCATGAAAATCCAAGGGATAAACATAAAAATTGTATTGCTGTTGTTGCTAGCAACAGACACCTTCCCGACACAGAACATTTTATCTTATTTTTAAATTTTTTTTTTTTTTTTTTTTTTTTTTGGTTTTTCGAGACAGGGTTTCTCTGTGGCTTTGGAGCCTGTCCTGGAACTAGCTTCGTAGACCAGGCTGGTCTCGAACTCACAGAGATCCGCCTGCCTCTGCCTCCCGAGTGCTGGGATTAAAGGCGTGCGCCACCATCGCCCGGCCTTATTTTTAAATTTTAAGTTTAATAAAGGCTTTCATGTAGCCCAGACTGGACTTGAATTTGTTACACAGCCAATAAAGGTCTTGAACTCCGGATCTCCTGTCTGCCTCTGAAACACTGAGATACTGAGATAACAAATATGTGGATGTGCACCATTGTACCTGGTTTATCCCTGGGGATGGTACCCAGCGCTTCCTGCATGCTAGGCAAGAGGTCTATTCATTGCACCAAATCCCCCCCTCTTCCATCCTAAGCCAGGATAGAATTTCTAGCAATGTGTTTTCTTTTTGGAATGACACAGGATGACAGATTTTTTTTTTTTTTTTTTTTTTTTAACACAGCTTGCTTGTGTTCTTTGCTCTTTTTCTTTTTCTGTTTTTGGGTGATAGAGAAACCTGGAAACCAATCCTTTGGGAAGTTCTAGTGGGGCATTTTCAACAGGATGCAGAAGCATGAATGAATGACCGTCAATATTCACCTGATTTCGTATTGAAAACACACACCCATAACCATTATTTCTGAACATATCTGAATAATAATGATCAAACCTACAAATGACAAACATGATCATTTGTCAGGATTCAGAGGCTTCTTTGAGGGGAACAACCAGTATGTCTTTCTCTTGAAACACAAGATCAGTGTCTTCTCTCGGCTGCTAGGACTCTCAACAAAAGAAAAAACAATAGTGTGATATTGAGTCTGGATCTCCGCATGGGAGTGCAAATCCCCTGGACATCTAATGCCCGTCTCCAAGTTTTCAGAATTCATTGAAAGGATGTTGGATGGATGAAACAGGTTAGAGCACCTTGCTAAATAAACTACAGAATACATTTATCATCCCCCTCAATCTACTAAAATCTTGTTACTCTTTCATGGAAGGAAATGAATCAGTTTGACAGGACTTGCTCTGTCTGTCAAGCAATCCAAGTTCCCAATACTGTATTCACTGCAGATTATTCTAGAAATGATGATTTAGCAAAATCTTTTTTTCACACGTAGCATTGCAGGCTTAGAACACTACAACCCCCCCCCCTTTTCTTTTAAAAATAGAGGCATGAATCCTGCTCTCTTTGTCTTTCCAATTTTTGAAAAAATGAAGTGTCTTTCCCGTGACTTCAACAGATCCTCTCATAATCAATGTTGCCCTGCAAAAAAAAAAAAACCCTACTTTAAAACAAACAGGGGATGGAGAAATGGCTCAGTGGTTAATAGCACTGACTGCTCTTCCAGAGGATCTGGGTTCAATTCCTAGCAACCACATGGCAGCTAGCAACTGTCTGTAACTCCAAGATCTAACACAGACATACATGTAGGCAAAACACCAATGCACATAAAATAAAAACAAATAAATTTAAAAAATAAAATCTTTAAAATGTTGCCCATTAATTATATTTAAAAACAAACAAACAAAAGCAAACGATCAAAAAAACAAGTGCTTTTATTGTTGAGTTTATCCTGCAAGAACTCTGAGGAAGCAAATGGCCGAGGCACATGACCTCCACCTTGACAAGCCCATTTCCAGATATTGTCCATCCCTGAAGAGCTTTCGGAAATAAGTGGGTTCAAGGCCAGAGACAGGTGTGGTGAATTTTCAGACTGTGACAGTTTTGTAAATGTCATGGTCAAAACCTTGATTTTCCAGAAACATTGCAAACCTACTAGGAAGCAAATGAGAAAAAGATATGAACGACCTCAATGCTTCCAGCTCTTGCCATAAAAACCCCACGGGCTATGAACTTCCTGAAATCTCTGGGATTAATAAAAATTCAACATTTCCAGGATACATACCGCATGGACACAGTTTCAAAATCATAAAAACCAAAACTCTGTGAAGATTGCAATGGGAGCCCAAAGCTGATACCATCAAAATTAATTTTCTAGTGTCTTGGGTTTTTCTGGCTATCAGTAGGGTTTGGGGACTTTGAATTTAAAGAAGTCAGATACTTATTTAAGGGTTCTGGACTAAGCTAATCATGGTAGTATATGACTGTAATCTCCTTTCTGCTTCAGAGACTCAAATAGGATGAGCAAGAGTTTGAGGCCAGCCTCGGCTACATAGTAAGTTTCAAGCTAGGCTGGCCTATGTGGCGAACCCCTGTATTTAAAAATAGAAGGGTGGGGAAAGGGAAACACTTCTGCATTGCTGATGGGAATGCAAGTTGGTACAACCCCTTTGGATGTCAGTGTGGCAATTTCTCAGAAAATTAGGAAACAACCTTCCTCAAGATCCAGTAATACCACTTTTGGGTAAGTATCCAAAGGATGCTCAATCGTGCCACAAGGACATGTGCTCAACTATGTTCATAGCAGCTTTGTTTGTCATAGTCAGAACCTGGAAACAATCTAAATGCCCCTCGATCAAAGAATGGATAAGGAAAATGAGGTACATTTACACAATGGAGTACTACACAGCAGAAAAAAATAACGACAGCTTGAATTTTGCAGGAAAATGGATGGAGGTAGAAAACATTATTTTGAGTGAGGTAACCCAGACACAGAAAGACAATTATCACATGTACTCACTCAAAGGTGGTTTTTAAACATAAAGCAAAGAAAGTCAGCTTACAAACCACAATCCCAGAGAACTTAGACAATAATGAGGACCCTAAGAGAGACATACATGGATCTAATCTACATAGGAAGTAGAAAGTAGAAAAAGAGACGATCTCCTGAGTAAACTGGGGACATGGGGACCTTGGGGGAGGACTGAAGGGGGAGAGGAGAGGCAAAGAGGGGAGCAGAGAAAAATGTAGAATTTCACAAATATCAAGAAAAAAAAGAAAAAAAGTGAGACCCAACCCATCAATGCAAAAAAAAAAAAAAAAAAAAAAAAAGACAAACAAACCAGAAGAAAAGGGAGAAAAAAATAAAGAGGTGGGAGATATTAGTCTATATAGTGTGTGCTTGGTAGCATGATTTGAAATCCCAGCATGGGGGTTCAGGTAGGTGGATCCCCGGGGATGCCAGCTAGCCTTGTCTACAAACTCTAGGGCAGTGAGAGACTGTCACACTCCTCTTTGAACTTCTGCTGCCCCTGCTTGCATCTCTCTCATGCTGGGATTTCCGGTGTGTTACCAGGCTCGGTTTACACAGTACCAGGTAAACATTCTACCAACGGAGCTACTCGCCCAACCCCCCTCCTGTTTGTCTTCTCTCTATTTCTGCTTTGGAGTGTATCTTAGTTAGGGTTACTATGGTTGTGATGAAACCCACGACCGAAAGGAACTTGAGGAGGAAAGGGTTTGTTTCCCTCACAGTTCATCACTAAAAGCAGTCAGGACAGAGACGCCAACAAGGTAGGAGCCTGGAGCCAGGAGATTATTGCATGGGTTGGGGAGGAGCAATGCTTACTGGCTTGCTTCTCATCATTTACTCAGCCTGATTCCTTATAGAACCCAGGACCATTAGCCCCAGGCAGTACCACTCACAATAGGCTGGGCACTCTTAAGTTCATCAGTAATTAAGAAAATGCTCCACAGGCTTGCCTACATCCCGATCTCTAGAAGTGTTTTCTCTATTGAGTACCCTCCTCTCAGGTGACCATAGCTTGTGTGGAGGTGACATAAAGCTAAGCCAGCACAGAACATGAGCTCTGTTCTTTCTTACTGAATGAAAGATCCAGGGTGTTGTTCAGTGGTAGAGCACCTGCCTTGCTTGCACTAAGCCCCGAGATTGACCCTCAACAGCATAAATGACATTTGCCTTGATTCTTCCACCTACTCAGTGTGCTATCCTTTCGCCCTTTACCCAAATTCTGAAAGACATTTTTAAATTATTGTTTAGTTTTTGGTGCTGTCAGACTCTTGTGCATATTGAGTTATACGTTCTCCAGCTCAGCCATATCTCCATTCTGATGACTCATTTGAACACATTTTTCAGCCATCATGAACCCCTCTGGCGTGGGTGACGGCTCTGGCCATCAAGAATGATGGTGGCTATTTTGAGCCTAAATGGATTTTCTCGATCATCTTGTGAGGCCACCCAGAACAAGTTTAATTTCCTGACTTGGATGACTTTTCTCCTATCTTGCCTTCCTTTCTCTGATATTTCTGAGTAACTGTCACTTCCTTCAACTGGTGGTCACATGACGGGGTCCTGGGGTCCTTTGCCCTCTTGTTTCCTCTTTGACTCTCAGAGAGTTGCTGTTCAAGAGAAAGTCTAAGTCCTGAGCAGGGTGTGATTGCGCACGCCTTTAATCCCAGCACTCAGGAGGCAGAGACAGGCAGATGCCTGAGTTCGAGGCCAGCCTGGTCTACAGAGTGAGTTCCAAGTCAGCCACAGCTACACGGAGAAAAATCTGTCTCAAAAAACAAACAAACAAACAAAGAATGAGTATGAATCTTGAGGTTCTCCATGACTACCTTGGGAGAGTAGGGTTCTCACATCTTCTGCTGCTTCTTTATACCCTGCTCAATGCAGCTGTGCCCCCGCCCCCCACTTACTAACTGAACCCTGTCTGGGAGCTGCTTGTGAGGTGTAAAGCAGGGAGCTTCTCCCACACAGTGGCCTAAGAAGCTTCAGTCTGACCTATTTGAAGAAAGGACTCTCACCAGGAGATGATACTGAAGACACTTTGAACTTGGGCTTGCCAGCCTCCAGAACTGAGAAAGCAGTATCTGTTGTTCAAGCCACACACCACCTGTGATGTTTGCAGCAGCCAGTGCTGAGATGCTTAAATACACCCAGAATCTTCAACCTTACTTCACACAAACTTGTTGAGTCTGAAACTCTGGAGAAGCACTGTAAACCTACATCTTAAGAAAATATGACAGTGGATTCTTTATTTTCCATTTATCTATTTATTTATTTCCATTATCTTTTTATTTAGCAACAGGGCCTCACTGTGTAGCTGTCCTGGAGCTCACCATGTAGAATAGGCTAGCTTCTTACAGACGCCTGAGTGCTGGGATTTAAGGTGTGTGCCACTGTGCCTTTCTTTTTCTCTTCCTTTTTTTTTTTTTGTTTTTGTTTTTGTTTTTTGCTTTTTGTTTTTGAGACAGGGTTTCTCTAGGTTTTGGAGCCTATCCTGGAACTAGCTCTTGTAGTCCAGGCTGGTCTCAAACTTATTAAAGAGATCTGCCTGTCTCTGCCTCCCGAGTGCTGGGATTAAAGGTGTACACCACCGCATGGCTGGAAATAAGTTTTTATTAAATAATTGTTTTGTTGTGCTAGAGATCCCACCCAGAGCCTTACACTGACTGGCAAGCGTTCTACCACTGAGCTACACTCCTAGCGCTGTAACTATAAGAGAGGGAGAACTTCCATGAATGAACCAGCAAGTAAGAGGTCATGCCACATTTCACACGGTAGGATGTGGTGTGCTTCCCTGGTCTGCCAGTCAACATCACTCGAGATCTTAGTTCCATAACATGATTTCATGACTGCTACACGTGGTTTAAGACAAAGCAAAAACAAAAAAAAAGCAAAGCAACAACAATAAAACAACGAAAAAAAAACCAAAACAACAAAAGCCAAAAAAAAAAAACCCACCTTAATGTCACAATACTGGAAGTCTCTTCTATGATGATACTGACTATACTTAACGGTAACACACAGTTCACTTTTTCTTCTCCCCTCCCTTCTGATAACAGACATGCTGGCATCTACTAAATTAGCAGATTCTCTGTCTTCTACATGTCCTTGATCTACTGGCTTGAACTAACGTCAAAAAAAAAAAAACAAAACAAAAAAAAAAACCATTGGCACGTGCACTCCAGAATGCGGGGCCAGGCAGTGAGCTGTGACCCTGAGCCCCTGTGGGCACACAGGTGGTAGGAGTGCTGTCTTGGCATTATCCGTGTCGTTAGCCACCAGTTGACTCTCTATACCAGCTCTCAAGGTTCCCAGGTATCCTTAAATATGTCACCGTAAACTGACTTCCTTCAAATGGATGAAAGAAGCATCAAATGAACGATTAGATTTCTTTTATTCCTCTTAACTTGCCTTTTTCTCAGGCCAGATGTGAACAGATTCTGCAGTGACTCCCAGAACCCTGTGCTTCTTAGGCCCGGGAAGTGGTGTGCCTGGACAGATCACTGTATTCTCCCAGACTTCCCTTAGTCACTGCTCCTGTACATGAACTCATTAAAATAAAGGCAACCCTTGTTGGGTGGTGGTGGCACACACATTTAATCCCAGCACTTGGGAGGCAGAGGCAGGCAGATCTATGTGAGTTCGAGGCCAGCCTGGTCTAAAAGGACTAGTTCCAGGATAGGCTCTAAAGCTACAGAGAAAACCTGTCTCAAAAAACCAAAAAAAGAAAAACAAAAAACAAACAAACAAACAAAAAAAACCCAACCAACCAAAACTAAAACAAAAAACAAAGACTAAATACAAAAGTTGCCAAAAGTCATTATTTCAATGAAGATTTCCAGCTAAAAATTTCCCAAAATGCTACTCTTGAGAGCTCCAAATTTGGAAGTGTGTGTTGTTCTGATCCCAGTCTAAAAATTCTGGTTGTTGAGCGTCACAAAACTACCCACTGCTAGTCTGTAAAGAAACTCCTGGGAGGAACTCTGGTTCTCAGTAGCTCTGTCATGAAGCACCAGTTGGAAGGTTGACAACCTAAGCCAGTGACTGATTTGATTGTCAGTGTGGAAAGGCAGGAAGGAGAAAGGTCTCGAACACACGTCATAGCTGTAATCTGCACTCAGGGTGGCTGCCTGGAAAGGTGCCCGGTGAACTCCACTCAGAAGACAAACTGCTTCTGAGGAAGGACTCCAGTAGGATCTCGTAAGACCCATGCTCCAGGTCACAAAATGGGCTCTCAATGACAGATGCTGAAGCTATAACGCAATACTGTGAGAATCTAGGGATGGGAGGTGACTGGGAATCAAATGTGCCAAAGGAAAGAGGACTGCTTTTCCCATGGACCCCTGGGAGGTCTTCATCTTACAGGCGTGAAACACTTTACTGGAAGCCCCTGGACCGTATACACACAGTTCCCTTCCAACGGTGACCATTTTGATGTGGTCAGGATTTTAAACAACACAAGTTTTAAATGTTACGTGGAAGTTGGTAGATTTAACGAAGCCTCCAGACACCCCCCGAGACAGGAGGATAACACTAATTAAAATTGGAGGATGACAGACGAGATTGTCATAGGACTCTAGGAAGAAGTGGCATTCCTACGTCCTCTTTCATGGAGATGACTTTGTTCGTGCCACTTTGAGCTCTTTTCAGTAGTAAAGAAAGGGATCTCCAAATTCTTGCACAGTCTGAGTTTTCATACGGTTCAAGGTCAGGAGATGTTTGTGTGTGGCGGGGATGATATGTCCACGCACGCGTGTGGAGACTAGGATAGGAAGTTGAGTGTCCTGCTCGATCACTTTCTGTTTCATTGTCATGGGACAAGGTCTCAAACAGAACCTGGAGCCTGCTGATCCACTTGTCCCTACTCCCCAGAGTACTGGGGTCACAGGTATGCATATAGCCATGCCCTATTTTTTACACAGGTGCCTGGGATTTGAACTCAGGTCCTCATGCTTGCACAGCAAATGCTCTTACCCTCTGCTTCATCTTTGTAGCCTAAGGAAATATTTTAAATTATAAGGGATTAACAACCTTTTAAAATCAAGTCAGCCAGATTCAATGCAATGCCCATCAAAATCCCAGCAAAATTCTTCAAAGACCTCCAAAGAACTGTACTCAACTTCATATGGAAAAGCAAAAAACCCAGGATAGCCAAAACAATCCTGTACAATAAAAGAACTTCTGGTGGCATCACAATCCCTGACTTCAAACTCTACTACAGAGCTACAGTACTGAAAACAAACAGCCTGGTATTGGCATAAGAACAGACAGGAGGACCAAGGGAACCGAATAGAAGACCCAGATATTAATCCACACATCTTCGAACACCTGATTTTTGACAAGGAAGCAAAAAATATCAAACAGAAAAAAAAGAAAGCATATTTAACAAGTGGTGCTGGCATAACTGGATATCAACATGTAGAAGAATGAAAATAGATCCATAATTACCACTATGCACAAAACTCAAGTCCAAATGAATCAAAGATCTCAACATAATGCCAGCCACACTGAACCTCATAGAAGAGAAAGTGGGAAGTACACTTGAATGCATTGGCACAGGGAACCACTTCCTAAATATAACTCCAGCAGCACAGACACTGAGAGAAACAATTAATAAATGGGACCTCCTGAAACTGAAAAGCTTCTGTAAAGCAAAGGACACGGTCAACAAGACAAAACGACAACCTACAGAATGGGAAAAGATCTTCACTAACCCACATCAGACAGAGGTCTGATCTCCAAAATATACAAAGAACTCAAGAAATTGGCCATAAAAAGAACAAATAATCCAATAAAAAATGGAGTACAGACCTAAACAGAGAACTTTCAACAGAGGAATCTAAAATGGCTGAAAGACACTTAAGAAAATATTCAACATCCTTAGTCATCAGAGAAATGCAAATCAAAACAACTCTGAGATTCCATCTTACACCTAAAAGAATGGCCAAGATCAAAAACGTTGATGACAACTTATGCTGGAGAGGTTGTGGAGAAAAGGGAACACTCCTGCATTGCTAGTGGGAATGCAAGCTGGTAGGAATGCAAGCTGGTACAACCCCTTCGGATGTCAGTGTGGTGATTTCTCAGAAAATTAGGAAACAACTTTCCAGTAATGCTACTTTTGGGTATATATACAAAGGATGCTCAATTGTGCCACAAGGACATGTGCTCAACTATGTTCATAGCAGCTTTGTTTGTCATAGCCAGAACGTGGAAACAACCTAAATGCCCCTCGACCAAAGAATGGGTAAGGAAAATGTGGTACATTTACACAATGGAGTACTACACATCAGAAAAAAAAATAACTACAGCTTAAATTTTGCAGGAAAATGGATGGAGCTAGAAAACATTATTTTGAGTGAGGTAACCCAGACACAGAAAGACAATTATCACATGTACTCACTCATAGGTGGTTTTTAAACATAAGGCAAAGAAAGCCAGCCTACAAACCACAATCCCAGAGAACTTAGACAACAATGCAGACACTAAGAGAGACTTACATAGATCTAATCTACATGGGAAGTAGAAAGTAGAAAAAGAGAAGATCTCCTGAGTAAATTGGGAGCATGGGGACCTTGGGGGAGGGTTGAAGAGGGGAGGGGAGAGGTAGGGAGGGGAGCAGAGAAAAATGTAGAGCTCAATAAATATCAATAAAAGAAATTAAAAAATTAAGTCAGATTTTTACTTCATTTCATAACCTGTATTCCCATTTTCACAATTATAGCCTGGAAGAGAAGAAAGATTAACTATATGTCAAATCAAGGTATGAAGGAGAACAACTGAAGAGTTACTCAGACAAAATGAGGGTTAGGGAGCCAAACTCAGACAAAGCTTTGGGACCAGGTAGGCATGGCAGGTTAAAATATTATTGGGCATGGACTCATATAACCAACGAGGTTCAAACCATTATCAGGTGGGTCTCGGAAGTTCAAGGCAATCGAATGCATAGACTCAGAAGTTCACGGAGGTTGAGACGGGGCAGAATTGTTAATAGGATTTCCTTGTAGCCAATGAAGGCTAGCCTACTTCCTTCTATAGTAATATACAGGCTACAGTCACTGGAGAGCCTTGACCCAACTGAGCTACTGAAAGGGAGGTTCCAGTCCTCTGAATCCAGAATTAGAGTCCAGCCAGAAAGAGCCAGAAGCAGAAAGACGTCATTCATTAAAAGGCCTGAAGGTTGGACAGGGCCTCTGTATTTGGACACGACATAGCCCTGGGCACAGATTTTTAACAGGCTGCACAGACATACATTAGGTGTCAAAGTCAGGAATTGTTTCACGCCTTAGATGATGGACTTCACCTCCTAATCCTTGCAGAACTTTTTGTCGGTTTTTGCTTGTTTGTTGGTTTGTTTTTTTGAGACAAGGTCTCAAGTATTCTGGGCTGGCCTCAAATTTGCTATATAGCAGAGAACAATTTTTTTTTTGTTTTTTTTTTGTTTTTTTTTTTTTTGAGAAAGGGTCTCTCTACACAGCCCTGACCCCTGACTGTCCTGGAACTCATTCTTGCAAATCAAGCTGGCCTCAAATTCACAGAGCTGTTCCTGCCTCTGCCTTCCCAGTGCAGGGATTAAAGGTGTGTACCACCACGCCTGGCTTCAGGGACAACTTTAAAATCCCTGACCTCCCTACCTCCACCTCCTGAGTGCTAGAATTCTAGGCATACACTACCACACCCAGTTTATGTGGTGCCAGGGTTCAAACCCAGGGCTTTGTGTATGCTAGGTAAGTACTCTACATCCCAAGCCCCCCACACTTATATTTTGCCAAGGAGAAATCAAATAAAAGCCATCCATTGAAAACCACATCAGGGACCACCTTCTAGTCAAATTGTGGGTGCACTAAGCCCTGAACATCCAGCGCCTCGCATGAATCAGCTGGCATTCGACAATACAAGTCCCAGATCCAAGATTCATCTCTAGATAGGGTGAGTAAACCAGTGGGGCTCTCATTTTCAGACACAGAGCCTAAAGCAACATGTCGCCCTGGGAGATGGACATGCAGCGATACTGAGTGTTTTCTTAATGACTGCAAGACGTGGAGAGCCTCATCAGTGTCCAAGTCTAGGGAAGTGTCTCCAGGATACTCCTTAACACAAGCTGTACTCGCTTTGAGCCTAGTGATCCCAACCTCCTCTCCTTCCTTGGTTCCTTCCCACAGCTCACATGCAATGCACAAAGAGGTGCTGTACCCTTTCTGCCGGGAATCCTTCAGGACCCTGGACCATCTCCAAAACCTACCTTCTCAGGCCGCTTCCTTTCTTCCTCCTCTGCCCCCTCCAAGTGCATTGTGATAACGCTAAGTAACATTAGCATCTGGTCAAGGGACTTGGCTCAGTGAGTAAGCGCACTTTTCGTGCAAGCGTGATGACCTGAGTTGGGATCCCCCACAACCCATGCAAAAAGCTGAATGTGGCCATGTATGCCTGTACTCACAGTGGTGGACAGGCAGGGATAGTAGAGCTGATGAGTTTACCTAATGGTGGAGACACCTAATGCCCTCTTCTGCCCTCTTATGTGACTATCCCTTCATGGGTACACACATACACATACAGTAAAAAATTAAAATAAAATAATAGGATTCATGGCTCTTTGCCTATTTGATCAGAAAGTACTACGGACTCAGGAAATTTTTTTTAGGTGTATGCACCTGTATATATGAAAACATATATACACTTGTGCATGTATCAGTGTTCATGCATGTGTTTATACATATGCATATATGAACACACATACACGTACTGTGCTGTGTGTCTGGCACAGTGCTATCATGAAGCACTGCATTCGATAAGTGTGTAACGGAGAAATGGATTCAGGGAAGAAGGGAGGAAGGGTACAAAGGAGAATAAAGAAGCAGTAAAGACCACCCACCTGGCAGACAGCAGTGCCAAGCCCTTTAAAAAGGACTCTGGAAGTAGGGTTTTGTTGGCACATGCCTGCCACCCCAAGACTTATGGGGGAGGCCCACAAGTTGGAGGCAGCCGGGACCATTAAAATTCTGCTTCGAGAAAAAGACAAAGATCCTGGCCATTCAGTCCTTGAGGACAGCCCACCTCTTGGAGAGCTACAAAGGAGCTGGCCAAGGTCTTCAGTGGCCCGCGGCTGACTCCTGATGCTCTTATTGGCAGAACCTCAGGGAATCCCTCTTTCTTGGATCAGTTAGTGATGTACCTTCCTGGAAGGCCAGCACACAGTGCCACATGGGCCATGGTTTTGCAGGGCCAGCCAGCTATTCCAGAGGGCTCTCGGCATTCTAGACACTGGGCCCTGCTGAGCACCATCATCTTACGAGTCACCCCAATAGGAGGCCTGAAACATGAGCTTACAGTTTTTGAAAATTAGTGTCCAGAATAGTGAGCCTCAGTTTGGTAACTTGCTTCCATCTATTGGATGATCCTCAGTGCTCTCGGGAGTTTGCAGACCTGGGTTCTCATTCCGAAATGATGGTGAGTAGCTTTGGAGAGAGTGGTTTAATTTTAAAAATATTGTCCAGTGACAGCAGAGATGACCATGGCTGAAAGCGCTATGAATGTCCATGAGGACTTCTCTAGATGCTAGAACGGCATTGTTCTTTTCTCTTTCTGCTGCGCGGGTCTCTTCTGCTTTCTACTCTCTATAGCAAACCAATAAATCCAGTCTTTCGAGACATTCAGTAGGATGCTCAGATCATATCCTTAACCCTGACTCTTTTGCAGAACCGATCCTGTCCCTATGGAAGCTATTCAAGCCAAGCGCGTTGAAGCGTGTTGGTGAACACGCGTGCGCGGTGTATTTTAATCAGATTCAAAGGACTATATGATGAAGGTATCTTTTAAAAATTAATTTATTTTTATTTCATGTGCATTCATGTATTGCCTGCATGTGTGTCTATATGAAGATATCAGGTCCCCTGAAACTGGAGTCACAGGCAGCAATGAGCTGCCATGTGGGTGCTGGGAATTGAACCCAGATCCTCTGGAAGAGCAGCCATCTCTCCAGTCCCAGAAGGTAATATTTTTATTTTAAATGTGACCTCAGAAAGTATCTTTTTTATACATTTCATGTGATCTAGACTTGTCTTAAGCTCACTGTTCAGCTAAAGACGACTTTGATCATCTGATTCCTGCTTCTACTTCCTCGGTACAAGGATTACAGGCATGGTTTACCAAGTCTGGTTTAGGTGGTGGTGGTGGGGATTGAACCCAGCCTTTCTGGCATGCTAGGTAGGCACTATACCAGCTGAGCTATATCCTCATGCCCAAGAAAGTATCATACAGATAGGTAAGTCTGAATTAAGGATATTAATGTCCAGATGAGAAGGGTAAGTCACTTAGCAATGTGTCAGAGAACACAGGCTAAGTGAAGGATTAAAACCCAACAATGAGCCAGGCGGTGTCACGTGCCTTTAATCCTAGCACTCAGGAAGCAGAGGCAGGCAGATCTCTGTGAGTTCAAGGCCAGCCTGGGCTACAGAGTGAGTTCCAGGACCTCCAGGGCTGTTATACTGAGAAACCCTGTCTTGAAAAACAACACCAAAAACAAGACAAAACCAAGTAAGAAAAACTAAACAAAGTTTAGACCCTATCTTTCGATACTCTGTATTGAAAAAGCATCACACACACACACACACACACACACACACACATACACACACGAGATGAAGTCTTGTATCACATAGCCCCAACTGTCTAAAGAAACCATCAGTCTTATTAAAACAATAGCCCATTTAAATTTAGAGCAGGCTAGTCTGGCCCAGAATCGTCCCAGTCCCCTCCCCCCTACACTCCCGAAACCAGAGTATTGTTTCCATCCAGTCTCGCACTGAAAGGAAGCTTCTCATCTGGCAATGACCTCGTGAGACAACTTTGGGGCGCGCAAAGAGCCCAGAAGAGAAAGGCCCTGTTCTCACAGCGAACAGGAAAAGGAAAGAGAAAAAAGCAAGCTGTCTCCCGACAAGGTTTTGCTGGGCTGACTGTGAACTGTTCCGGTACATTCCATCAAATGGATGCCTTCACAGAGTCAAGCCAAGCGCGAACACTGTGTCTGGGTCTCCCGCTCCAGGGACACACATGTGGGCCAATGGCGCGCACACGCTCCTGCACTCGCGCACCCTGGGAGAGCACTTATATGGGCTTCATAAGGCTAAGTAATAAACACTTTGTCTTCACCCTGCTATTTATGGGTTGCTTGGGGCATCCTGTTCTCTGCACTGCCTTTACCTGAACAGACGGCTCCTGCCGACTGGGAGTTTAATGGGGACAACAGTAAATCTGTGAGGCTTTGTGTACCCTCTCTTGCTCTTGCTTCCCTGACCACCCTGCTCTTTGCAGGGAAAGGCTGAACCACAGCCATCCACTTAGTCTCCGGCTACCTTCCTGCAGGTTAAAGCCCTTCTCCTTTGTCCTTGGGCCCTTGTTTTCTTCCTTCCTTTCAGACATCTCTCTAGGACATCTCGCTAAGATATCCCTTACTATTTTACCACTTCCAGGCATCTCCTTTCAGGAGGCAGCGGAGGAACAAAAACTCCGACAGCAAGACCAGTGCAGCTCGCAGCCAGCCGCTCCTACCCCAGAGGCTCCCGGGATGACGGCACACATACGCAGAGAGTCAAGGAGATGATCTGGCCTACCTGGCGCTCACTTCCAAATTCCCTTAGCGGCCTTGTGCTTCGCCTTGCCCATTGTGACTGGTTTACCAGGAGGGACAGATGTGCACTTGGAAACCAGAAGTGTACCCAGGCCCGCAGATGTCAGAAAGTTGCAGAAGAAGATGCTGGAAGTGCCCAGTGGATGCAGAGCTCCAGCTGATCCCCGTGGTCAGTTTGGACTCAGCTTCTTCAGGGGATTCTCAGGGCTCTTGGGGTTGACAGGTCCTGGGTGGGCAGACGGAGTCACAGCTGTGCCCTGTCAACCTGCAGGCCACCGCGCCAGCCTGGAGTCCTGTCATTTCTCTCATCGCTCAGCCTCATCTTCATCTCGGGCCAAGTAGTTGGTAGTCTCTTGAAAACAGACAAGACAAAAAGGGTGCGTTAACTCAGCCTCTCCCCATCGAACGCTGTTCGCCATTGCAGTTCCGATTAAATACAGGACATTATCTCACTGTAATGCCCTCCTGGCGGCTTTCCCAGGAAAATTCTAACTAATCATAAAAATAGAAAGAAAAACGCAACCTAAATTCCATTCCTCGTCTTAAATGAGTGATGTGTTCACTTTTATTTATTTTTCTGGAAGCAAGGCGGGAAAAGAAAATGAATTTCAGGGCTTAGACAAACAAGCTACTAACAGTACTAAGTATAGCCGGGCAGTGGTGCAGACAGTGTTCCTCTAGCAGATGGAGCTGGTACTGCATGGGCGCATCCTGCCTGCAGACTTCGAGTGTAGTACTGGAGCACCTGACAGAATAATGCCAAAATAGGGTGGAGGACAGAGCAAGGTGTGGGGTTCAGTGTAGACACACGTGAGGACACACAAACACAGGTACACATTACACATGCTAGGCACTAGGTAGCTTCCTTGTGACCCTTACAGGTAAGTGCCTGTCGACTCCTCCTACGTCTAACCTTTCTCTTGGACCATTCTTTCTGGCTACATGGGATGATTTCTACGTCAGATCCTTTAAAGACAAAACATGGGGTTTGGGATGTACCTTGTTTGTTAGAGTCTTTGCCTAGCATACACAAAGCCTCAGGTTCAACCCCAAGCATGGCATAAACAGGTGTGGTGACAGGTGCCTGTGATTCCAGCACTAGGGAGGCAGAGACAGGAGGATGAGAAGTTCCAGGTCCTCTTTGGCTTATATAGCGATAGCACCTTACATGGTGCTAGCATGGGATACATAAGGCTCCGTCTTAAAAACGGAAGACAGAACAGATAGAAGCCTGCTCTAGGAATTTAAATCCCAACTCCAGGCCAGGTACGAACATTCTAAACTCATTTTTCCTTGGAGTCATGAGTCTGTAATTAATGCAAAATTGCATCATTGGTTAGCTTGGTGGTTGCTCACTCTGCTACCTCATTTGTACCATTGTGACTATTCAGCAAAGACCTGCCTGAAAGGAGGGTTGGTGATCACCCCACCTACACGTGACTTTGGCAGGACCCAGGCTTAGTGGCAACCAAGAAATGTGGAAGGAGACCACAGCTGGAGCCACCAGACTGAGCACCAAGCTCCTCCCCAACCACGCTTTCTCTTTCCCTCTAAGAAGTGTTTGCAAGAGACCCGACAGGAAGGTTCAAAATTCCAAAAGGCAGCCTTCTGAGATGCCTCTTCCAGTGTTCAGGGATGAAGAGAAAGTAAAAGACACGCCCACGCGCTTCCTCCCTCTCTCCGAGCCATTAGCATCACCCCCATCCCCCATCATAGCTCCAGCCCTGGAAATGGGCACTGCTACTTGATAGCCGAGTTCTAGCTGGGCTAATTAAGCATACTGAGCTAATAACCTTCCATTTTGGGACCAGTATTATTCATAATTTAATGTATTGTTGCTGAAACATCAGCCTTTTGACAACTGGCATGGTGCCCGCAGCAGCCCAAGTGCTGACCATCTTTCAGTAAAATGAGTATTATTGTTAAAACAGGTATAAATCATTCATGGCTACAGCTTCTGTGTCAGACCCTACGTGAAAATAAGCAGTAAGCCGGGTAATTTATTTACCTTTTGGTGATTATTTTTTATGATTTTATGATCATATTCAACGATTCATAAATATTGGCCAGGTGCCATTTTGTAATCATTTTACACTTTAACTATTAGTGAGGCGGTTCTGCTTTTCATCTTTAGAACTTTCAGGATGGATATTCAGCAACTTAATCCAGACACCAAGGCAATTTTATTGGACTGAAGGGGGGCGGGGAATAGCTAAGTGTCCAGGCCCCTTCATTTGAACAAACCACTTTCAACAGAGGCATTTGGAGTGTCCAACTTGTTATATAACGCTACACTTGGGGCGACAAAGTTTCTTTGAAGTTTAACACACGGAGGGGGCCTTGAAATTGGAATAAGAGCCCAGGCAAACAGTTAACAAGCTTCTGGTTGGGAAGACGATGGCAAGCAGCAGCGGAGTGGAAGGAGGCCTGGAAGTGTTGGCCTTCAGCCAAGAAGGTTGGCTTGACTCTAGCCCTACTCCCAGCACCTGGTTGGGGAATGTGATTACAGTCCCCTGCGGATCTGGAAACTTCTTTATTGCCCTCCTGCCTGCTTCTGCTGCCTCTGTCAGCTTTGGGCTCCCAAAATGGTTCCAGAAAACTAGACTCCCCTCCTCCCCGTGACAGTAAGCAGGAGCTGGGGGCTGCCGATGGGTTGGGTCTCAGAAGACTTGCGTCCTTTCACAGGCTCGTCCACTGTCCACTTTCCTAAAACAACGAAAACTGAGCTCTTAGGAAGTAAGTAGCAGAAGCCAAAGGTAGCCTGGTGGGAGGAGTCAGGCTGGAAAAGGCAGAAAAGGTGACATCATGTTAAATCTCTTTCTCTAGGCTGAGGCGCTATCTGCAAGTGAACTTGCTTCTAGGAGCTCATGTCCTGTCAGGAGTGTTGGCTCAGAGCGGCCTCAGCCAAAAAAGGCTGGAACCTTTGCCCCGAACACAGATGGTGAGATCTTGAAACATAGCCACAGGTATGTTAGAAGCAAACTTCCACTTCCATAGAGGAGCCCGAACAGGAAGAGAATGGGTTATAGCTCTTTCTGGAATGCTTGGGAAAGAGAAGCACATTGACAGATGGACTAGGCTACTTTGTTGGGTTTTTTTGTTTTCTTCTAACTTCTGTTTATCCCCCCACCCCACCTCTTACAGCTTTCACGAACTTTTTTTTAGCTTTATTCTGGCTTCCGGCTGTGTCTAGACAGCTTTCGGGAAACGGCTCTCTCCTTTGACTTTGTGAGAGGTAGGGTTTCCCTTGGTTCTTCTTCTACACCACAGGCTAGTTGGTCTGTCTCTGCCCAGCTGCACCTTGTCACAGGGTGTCGGGACTATAGGTGCGCACCACTGCATCCGGGCTTTTCACCTGGGCTCCAGGGATCACACTCAGGTCACCAGGCTTGTTCTAGAACTTTTACCTGCGGAATCATCTTCTAGGCCTCTCATTTTAATGACCTTGAAGTACACACTTCAAGGTCATTAATCACATTCACGATGTTAGGCAACTATCACTATATTCTATTAATCACATTCACGATGTTAGGCAACTATCATTATATTCTATTAATTTCTAAATTTTTTTCAGCACTGTAAACAGAAACTCTGTCTTCATTAAGCAATATGTCCCTCCCACCTCCTTGTCCATCTCAGCCCCTGGCTCTGAAAACCTCTGATCCACTTTCTTTCTCTTTTTTTTTATTAATTAATTTATTTATTAAAGATTTCTGTCTCTTCCCCGCCACCGCCTCCCATATCCCTCCCCCTCCCCCAATCAACTCCCCCTCTCATCAGCCCTAAGAGCAGTCAGGGTTCCCTGCCCTGTGGGGAGTCCAAGGACCTCCCACCTCCTTCCAGGTCTAGTAAGTGATCCACTTTCTCTTGCTGCAAATTTTTTTCCTTCTCAACAGCTCATATAAATGACACTGTACAATATGTTTTTCTATTGTGCCTGGCATATTTCACTGAGGGTAATGTTTTCAAGGGTTTATCCTTGTTAGAGCATGTAAGTAATCTACTTCTTTTTTATGCCAACTAATATTCCATTATATAGATACACTTTGTTCATTCACTCATTAGTTGATAGGCGCTTGGGCTGTTTCCACCTTTGGGCTAATGCGATGATGCTGTTATGAACATAAATGTGCAAGTATCTCAGTCGCTATTTTTATATGCATATGTCTGTGGTATGCATGTGTGTATATGTGAGTTCATGTGTGCTGGTGCTTGAATGGGGAGTGAATGTACACATGTGTGGAGGCCTGCACTTGATGCTGGATGTCTTTTTGTTGTTGTTGTTTTGTTTCTCGAGATAGGGTTTCTCTGTGTAGCTTTGGAACTGTCCTAGAACTGGCTCTGTAGACCAAGGTGGCCACAAATTCACAGAGATCCGCCTGCCTCTGCCTCCCAAGTGCTGGGATTAAAGGTGTGCGCCACTACTACCTGGCTTTGGATGCCTTTCTTGATGGCTCTTCACCTGACATATGGTGTTAGGGTCTCCTGCTGAGCCTGGAGCTCTGAGGGTCTCCAGCTCCTGTATACAGAGATTACAGTCAGGCTGCTGTGACCTTCTGACTTTTCCATGGGTTCTTAGTATCTGAACTCCAGTTCTACTGAACCACCTCCTCAGCCATATATATGGAGATAGATAGATAGATAGATAGATAGATAGATAGATAGATAGATAGATAGATGATAAACATGGCCTCACTATATAGTCCTGGTTGGCCTGGAACTTCGTGGCAGACCAGGCTGACTTCAAACTCATGGAGATTCTCCAGCCTCTGCCTCCTGAATACTAGAATGAAAGGCATGTGCTATAAAGCCTAGTCTCTTAATACATTTGACCATAACTTTTTTTTTCATTAAAAGGCCACTCACTGTATATTATGTACTCCGAGTCCCCTTGATCTTGGACACTTTGTCAGCTTGCTTGGCAGATCTGGCCTGGACATAAGTTACAAGGTCATGCTTGCCTGGGATTCCTCTCCAGCTGTCCTGTTTGTTGTACAGTGACTTCAGGGGATCCCTTTACAGCCACCCCTGAGCACGGTGAAGGCCAGTGCTGGTTGTGAATTCTGCATCAGGCACTTGCTCTTTCAACACCAGGCTTGATAAAACAGGCTGCTTCGCAGGTAAGCCAGAGAGCAAATTAAGAGACAGCCTAACCTGGGATGAGTGAAATTCCCTTTCAAATCATGTCAGCCAGCGCAGATGTTGTCATGAAATTTGATGTTATGGATTTATTTCCTAATACGAATTCTGAAGGGGAAAACAGTGTAAGAGATGAAATATGAATTGGACATGTCTATAGAGTGTGAATTGGATTCAAGACAAAATATTGTGAGTGGTTAATAGGGTCAGTCTAAGTATACTTGTTGAAATAATCTCTTGGATATGCAAATGTTCCGAGAACTACACTGTCAAATATCTATTGTGCCCTCTTATCTGTGTGTTCACAGAACTCCTACATGTAATAACAAATGAAAACTGTGAATCTCAAAAATAATGTCACCCTAAAATAATACTTTTCTTTGAATAGTAATTTTTGTTGTCAGAGTTTTATTTTATTTTATGCTTTGACACATACTAGCCTGCCGGGTTTTTAACATAGCAGTCTTTGAAGTGAGTTGAACTTGGACGTGCAGCAGGGTAGGAAGGGAATAAGGGCAAGTTACATGTTCAACTTCGCTTGGACTGTACAGCCTGCCACTAACCTCTGGCAGGCTTTGGTATTTTCCCGGAGGAACTTCTCCTGACCACGGCCCCCTCTTGGTAGAATTCCGTTCCCCGGGAACAGTGCCTTGGTGACTTTAGATGTATGATCCATTCACCATGTCACCACAGTTATCAGCCTATTACACATGAGGATGGGCCGAGGAGAGCTCAGTTGAAGGATGCTCACACGGAAGTCAAAGGATTCACTGTTGACAATTTCTAGGGTGCCACTATCCAACCGACGGCTAAGGCCATGTAGCCAGATGGATTGGGCTTTTGTCTATCGTTTTTCCTCATTTCTGAGAACTGGGAAGAGAATGGATGGATGAAGTAGAGACAGGGGGACAGCAGATAGATGACCCCCACATAGTATCACATTTTAGAACAATCTATAACCCAAGGTAGCTACTGGAAAAGTATTCCAGATGAATGAGTCAATATCAGAGTTGAAATGAATTGACCAATGGGTGTGACACCCCTCCCCCTCCACACACACTTTGGTCTAGAGTAACTGTGTAGGAGATTTGCAGTATTTGGCTTGCAGAAATAGCAGAAAGTGGAAGAGTGCAAAAGAATCCTATTAGCCCACATGAATAAGGATATCTCTCACTTTCCCCAGTTACAGATTGGAACTCAATGCCCAGAATCTAAACGAACAAAGGATTCTGAACGTAAGACATCTGGAAACAGCTGGCCCTTGGCACTTGCCTACTGCTCTGCATCCATTTTTTGAAAGCATTATGTCATTTTTTGGTACTTGTAACAGTTCTCATTTCCATGTTCATGTCCCGCCCACCTCAACCATCTATACTGAATCCTATCAACTTTGCGCCCTACTACCCGCCCCGCACCAATGTGGCATACCCTTCAGTGCTTCCTTTCCTCTCCTTCTCCATCCATGTGCACAGTTCAAGCAAGTCTCTCGTCAGACATTCTCATGGTATTATCTAGATATAGCATAAGTGAATGGGATCGTTCAAAAATCTACTATATCAGAACTTCTCAGGGGGCTTCGGACTTGTAGAATCTCCTCCCCACGCCAAACTGACAGCATTGCCCTCTATCATGAGCAATGATGGTCTTGCTAATAAGACCTTATATGACTCTGATAAGCAGCGGTCTATGAGGCTTTTTCTTTCCTGTGGGTACATGGAGCAAAGAATGGGTAACATGCAAAGAGGGAATTCTCTCCACCATGTGTTGACAGGAGGAAGAAAGAATCCAAGAAAAGTGGATTAATGCTTTGGAAGTCTAGAACATAGGCACGGTAGGTGGGCACTCTAGAATATTCTAACCAAGCTCTAATACCTTTTCTAAGGATTTTTTTTACGTCACCAGAACTGTGTATATTGGAAAGTAACACATTTGCTAATATCCTGAAGGCTCTCATTTCTCCCCTTTCTTTTTGTGCGTATGTATGTGTGCATATTTACATGCATGTGTATGCAATGTGTGTGTGAATGTGAGTGCATATTCATGTGTGTGTGTGCGAATATGTGAGTGTATGGTGTCTCTTTGTGTGTGTGCACACACGTGTATGTGTGTGAACGTGTGTAAATGCATGCATAAATATCTCATATATAGAGGGCAAAGACAGCTTGGAATGTTGGTCCTCAGACCACCTTTTGTTTGAGACAGTGTCTCTCATTGGCCTGGAACTTCAACAAGTAGACCATGCTAGAGAGTTCTAGAGATCTACCTGTCTCTGCCTCTTATCTCATCACCCCTAAGATGACAATGAGAAGCACATGCTACCACATCAGGCTTTTCTTTGAGTTTTGGGAAGTAAACTCAGGCTGTCAGACTCCTGCAGTTACATTACACATTGGAGCTGGAGAGATGGCTCAGTAGTTAAGAGCTTCGGCTGCTCTTGTAGAGGACCCAGGTTAAATTTCTGGTCCCTAAATGGCAGCAGGGGATCCTACACTGTCTCCTGGCCTCTGAGGGCACCAGGCACCCACATATACACATACACACATGTATGTAGAAAAACCATCTAAACACGTAAACATTAGCAAAAAAAATACACTTCATGGCTTTCTAAGCCTCTTTTTTCATGGCTTATACCTCAATGCTTATACCTATACGTTCGTTACTGTCCCACCTCCTTTTTCTTTTTTTTTAAGATAGGATTTCTCTTTGTAGTCCTGGCTATCCTGAAACTCACTATGTAGACAAGGCTAGCCTCAAACCCAGAGATCTCCCTGCCTCTGCCACCCAAGTGCTGGGATTAAAGGCGTGCACCACCACTGCCAGGCTAAGATCTTTATGGAGCTGATTTCCCTGGATCTAGATTTCTCTCTGCTTCCTCCTCCCTCCCCTTGCCCTTCTGCTTACTGATTTACCATGCCCCACCCCCACCCCTGTGCTTTTCTTCTCTTCTTGGAATACAAGTCTGAGCCACAGTTTTCCCATCACAGACAATCCCTTTTCACAGTGCTCTGAAGCCTTCCCAGAATCCTTGTCCCCATGGCATGTTAAAACCTCCACGCTTAGCTCTCCAAACCTCAGCAACCGCCTGACTCTCTTGACGGTGTTCCTGTGATCTCTGTCTCTTTTCAGTCACAGCCCAAACTCAGTAGGGGCAAGGATCTTGTCTGGTTCTGTTTTTCCACCTTGGTGCCAAGGGTTACAGCACTGTTTAAACTGTGAAATGAGGACCTGTAGGATTGAACATTCCTCCTTTTTTAAAAACAAAACAAATCTAATGACATTCAACGTCCTCACCAACTCTCAGAAGACTTCAAATGTGCACCGGCTTTTGTAGGGCCTCAAGTTTTGGTCTCCAAGACTTTTGCTCCAGAAGGATATGATACCAGGGTTAAGCAAGTTGGAAACGTACAAATTCTCCTCCTCTTTGGGCAAATGATCTTCAAAGGACTTAAAAGGTTACAGCGTGAGATGGCTGCCATGTCCCCATCCAATGTCACTCTCTTTATTGTACTCTTGGGTCTGGTTAAATCAGTTGACCCAGCTAAAATGACATTTGCAGTTAGTTTTCGCAAAATGCAAAGTCTTGCACAACTGTAAGAAGAGTGGCTGTTGCAATTCTGCACAGCTTGGAAACCGTGGGACCACTTGGCCTGTGCAATAGTGGCAGTGTCTTCTATCGCTTGTCATTTGACATGGGGGCTCTTCCTTGGAATCAGCAATCAAAACCCTAATCAACTGTTCTCCAATGGAGTCTTTTTTGTTTTTCAATACAGGGTTTCTCTGTATCTTTGGAGCCTGTCCTGGAACTAGTTCTTGTAAACCAGGCTGGTCTCGAACCCACAGAGATTTGCCTGCCTTTGCCTCCCGAGTGCTGGGATTAAAGGCATGCGCCGCCGCCACCCGGTGCAACTGTTCTTTGACAATAATGCCAGTATGCTTCTATATATTTACTGGGTCTGGTCCAAAGCTATTGTCAGTTGACAATTAAATAACAATGTCACTGCAAGGGTAATGAGAAGTGGCCCGTGACACCGTTAACTTCTCAGTCATTACTAAGTTTTGTTAATGGTGGACCTAACTTGCCAACCAACCGTTGGCAGGTAAGTGAGTCGCTGTTAATAGCAAAAAAAAAAAAGCAGATACTGAAATATTTTTAAAAACAACCCATTGCTTTTATACATTTGCACCCAACTTGATTGACAAGGGGAAAGGAGCTTCAGAGGTGACCCATAGAAGTAGACATTGAAATGTAAGCCGTAACCCCAGACAGCAGGTGCTGTCACAGATACACATCAGAAGCACACCTTCCTAATTCATCCTGAAATGTTGCTTGTCCGCATCTCTGTACAGAGGTGTGTGTCTGTCAAATCTGTTTGCATTTACCTCCTGTAGTACTGATGTCTTTATTCCCGTTCAGAGAACATCTTGAAGGCAGGATCGTGCACTATGTACTTACTTGTTTATTTGAGACAAGGTCTCATTAGATAGCTGAAAATAGCTAAAATTCTACAGTGTAACCCAGGCTGGCCTGGAACTAATTATGTAGCCCAGGCTGGTTTTGAATTTGCTATTCTCCTGCCTCAGCCTCTTGCTACTGGGATTATAGGTATGTACCACCACTTCGCCTGGTTTGGACTATGCTACTTTATGTTTGAACCTCATGTACCTGGTACAGGGTACACGTAAGCATGAGGATCATGAAGGTGAAGAAGGAGGGGGATGAGGAGGTGTATATTCCTGGAGAAACCGAGGTTTAGATACACACACACAACCCTCCTCCCTCTAGCCTCCCTTCTCAGAATACCCATGAGCACATCCTTTAGGGCCTCCCTGCTGTTCTGGTCACAGCAGTTCCTGCAGAGTGTGGCCACGGTACTGCAATGACTGTTGGCTTTGCTGCGGTTAGGAGGGGGTTAAAGCTGAGGTTTCTAATTGCTCCCAGGAGGTCTTGCTACCTGTTGATTAGGTCCTTTTGGGATCAGCATCAAACCCGACAACAATAATAAACACTCCCTTCATTGGAATTTAGTAATGACCCTGCCTGCCCTGCAGGCCTGGTGGCCATGGGGAGGGGGACTGGCTATTACGCTGACTAGAACTGCAGGCCATGGAAAGGGATGGTTTGCAGGGCTGGTGTTGGCTCAGAGGAGCAGCTAACTAGCTGGCAAGCGCTGGTCTGGAGATATTTTTGGTTGCCCAGCTGCTTTCCTGTGCCTACAGCATGCGGCACCTTAGGGAGGACCCTCCACAGCCAACTGGGTGACTCAAGAGACGGAGCTGTGTGGTCTTTCCACAGGCATCTAGAAATTTCAGAGAATGGCCTAGTAACTGCTTCATGTGTGTTTTTCCAGAAGGTTCCTTCTTTACATACAAATATGCATGGATGAATGTGTGAAGGGACACGTGAATGTACATGCGGATGTGTGTGTGTGTGTGTGTGTGTGTGTGTGGTGTGGTTTCAGTGTTTCTAGTGAAAAGTACAATCAGGCTTTTGATACACCTCAATTTACAATAGGGCCACATGCTAGTAAATCCATTGTAAGCTGAAAATACTGTGGGTCGAGAATGAATGGAATCTACAAACAGCATCCGTTCCTGTTTCCTCCCGGCCTGGCTTCCTTTTTTCCCTCCTCTCATTCCAAAGCCGAATCTGGACTCGCGCTCATGAGCCTCTTGCCTCGGCTTCCTGGGGGCTAGAATCACATACATGCACTTCTATGCCCGGCTTCTTTGCCTACCTAAACATATTCAGAACTTCTAGCACAATGCCTACTTGATAGTACAGTGTTGTCTCTCTCAGGCAAAGTACCGCAGACTGTACTGGAAGTGAGAAGGAAGCCTGGACTGGCCATATGGGTACACGCCTATATCACCAGTGAGTGAAAAGAAGAAGAAGAAGAAAAAAAAAGCCTCACGTTCAATCATACTGAAGTCTGGGAACATGGGCAAACATTTTGTTAGGCAAACTGCTCTTTTTTGTTCCCTGCCAATCACTCTTAGGCATCTTTCCATGCCCTTATGTGTTTGCCTCAATCTGTTGGGGAGATTTAGAATAATCCAGAATAAGAACAAAGCAAAATACATCGAACCATTGTCTTCTTGTTGAACGTCTTGAACACTACCAATTTCTTGCTACTGCAAATAAAAGCAACAGAGAATATCCTTGTGTTTGTTTTCCCCTTCCATGTGCTTGTACAAGTAGTGTTGTAGTTAAGTTACATTTTTAAAGGCTATGATTTTTACAGCCTGGAGTAGTACCTGAATATTTCCTCTCCTTGGTCCATGGATAGTATAAATTAAAAAAAAAATGTACGTGTGTGAGCCTGCATGAGTTCACGTGCATCATATGTGTGCGGGTCCCATTGGAGCCAAGAGAGGGTGTTGGATTTTTTGGAATTGGAGATACAGGCAGTTGTAAGCCATGATGAGGGTGCTGGAAACCAAACTCAGGTCCACTGCAAGAGCAGTAGGTGCTTTTTACCACTGAGCCATCTCTTGAGTTCCCTGGTATACAATTTTAGCTAGTTAATAGACTGCGATTCTGGCGATAAAACCCAAGGCCTAGTACATGGTAGGCAAGCAATCTGCCACTGTGCTGTGCCTTTAACTGAGTATCCCTCTCAGGTGGGATAATTTAATTGTAATAAAAGATATCTCAATAATCCTTTAATTTCAATTTTCTTCTTATGGCTTCATATTTATTATGTGATTTAAAAATAATATGCAAAGGTTGAGAGAAAATACGAGAGTAATCCAGACTTTTTGCACACCCTTCAAATAAATTTATCAGTTATATTTTGTGCTATTTGTTTATTATCTTTTTCCTTTTTTCATGTTTCCGTCTATGCTGTCCAACATGGCAGTCACTAGCTGGGTTACACTGAAGCAGAAAAAAAAATGAATTTAATCCTGTGGTCACCTCTGTCATGATGTAGCCAAGGTGATTGGGAGTCATACATGGTAACTAGCTCCTAGATCATCAGGAGATCATCAGGGAAGACACAGATCATTCTTGGGACAGAAAGATCCACTGACCAGCTCCGAGTTAGAGGAATCCATATTCTTTGAACCTTTTATGATTTAGGTGGAGAAACTGTGTATTTTACCCTACACACTTTAATATGTACTTCCCAAGAACAAGAACATTATACCACTCTAAGTCAGGATAGGTAATGCCAGTATACTAGCTAGTACGCTCACCACATTTGAATCTCATCAAGCACCCTAAAGTGGAGGCTGGGGCTGTAGCTCCATTGGCAGAGAGCTTGCCTAGCGTACACAAACCCCTGGGTTCCATCCCCAGGTCTCACATGATGAAAGAGAGGGCTGAGTCAACAAGCTGTCCTTCGACCTCCACATGTGTGTATGGGATGAGTGAATTAAAATAATTTTTTCATTAAAAACTTAAAAAAAATCTTTATAACCCATTTTTCCTGTCCTGATTAAGTTAGGATTGTATCTTTCATTGTCTTTTTGCTGTACCTTAAGAATTAGGAATTTGAGATGTGTATCTAGTCTATGAAGCCCTCCAGGGCGAATCGTTTGTCTTGTGTATTTAATATTTAGAACCAGGCTTAGAAGGAAATCCATGCCTGGAAAAGTGACTGACTGAACGAATGGATGAATGGATGGATGAATGAGTGAATTTCTGTCACCCCTTTCACTCCTCTTTAATTATTACCTTTCCTCTTCTTTCTCCAAAGGCAAAACAGAAAGAAGCCACATACAATTATTTTGGAAACATGTTGTCGAAAGCTACTCAGGAAAAGGTATTATTAATAGGATTGTAGACTGGCGCCACAGCCTTTGGAAGACTTTTTGGCAATGTTGATTATTTAGAAAAGGCAGTCTTCCTTGTCCCAGCAATTCTGCCTCTTCGGACTTCCCCCGGAGAAGCGTGCACACATGATAGGGCAGGTGGAAGGATGCTGGCTGCAGCATGCAGCGGGGGTAGGGACACATGTGTGTCCGTAGGGGAACGGTTAGAGACACATATGGAACTCCCACTCACTCAACCTTTACCGTTTGCCATAGGTTTTCAGGACCAGGGACTGAACCTGGCCTTGAGCATGCTAGGCAAGACCTCTCTAACTGAGCTATACTTCCACTCCTCCTTTACTTCTTATTTCAAGACAGGGTCTCATCTCATTAAGTTTTCCAGGCTGGGCATGAACTTACTCTGTAAGCCGGAGGTTCCTTCGCTCCTCCTGCCTCAGCTTTCCAAGCATCCGGGATGACAGGACTGTGTCACTGGCCCTGCTCTAGTCATTAACTCAGGAAGGAAGTACCCGCCACACGAGACGGAATACTAGAGGTTTAAGTCATAAAGGGAGGGTTACAGAATAGCCCAAGGCATCTGGAAAAGACAGGATGGAGCTGTAGATACTGGCAAAGAGGAACCCTTTGGAGCATTGTGAGCCACCAAGGAAACCAGCGATAGGACAACACGAAACAGCAGGGAGCGCGATGCTCAGAATCACAGACTTAATCTACAATCATATGCACGTGAATTAAGATGCAAGGGACGTGTGCCAAACTGTTGTCACCTTGGGGACAGGCCAGCGTTTCCGCACGTGTTCAGGGGCACTTTCATTTTATCCCATTTTGTCCGTCCGTCCCCCCCCCACCCGCCCCTATGAGAATGCTCTATGCATGGGCAGTGGAATTAAAAATAAATAAATAAGCACAGTAATGGGAGGGCTAACAAGCGTGCCAGCTACAAGAAAGCAGGCACTATTTAAACATTAAAGAACTGAAGGCAGTGGCTGCAGCACTCTCAGAATGAAAATTGACCTGGAGGCTCTTACCATCCGCTACGCCAACCTATATATAATCCAATACACAAAATACTGTGTTCTCATAGGCGTCACCTGCCAAGCTTGCTTATTTATCTTCCTAAGACTTCACAAATTGCACGGGTGGCAGAAAAAGGAAACTAATATTTGCCATAAGTCTAATCTATCCAAAGCATTTGTGGTGTGTTTGCTATTTCATTCAGTGATAGAATCTCCGAGAAGCATTACTGTATTGCTGGACCAATGTATCAGAGGCGGGGGAACTTACATAGAACAAAAGGCTTAGTTTGGGATCTTGAAGGTTTAAGAGCAAGGGGCTGCCATTTGCTAGGCTCTGGTGAAGGTCTTCTCCAGGGTGGCATCATTATGGCAGGGACATTTATGAAAGATGTGTTGGGATGAGGCGGAAGGTTTGTGTTATAAGAACCAGTTCTCAAGAGAACCAGTCTAGTATTAATCCCTTCCAAGGGTGTTCTCGTGGCCTAACCGCTTCCCACTAGGCCCCGCCTCTTTTAGATCCCATCATCTCAACACAGCTACAGCGGCTACCAGTCCTGTAACGCATGAAACTTCAGGTGGGGCATACTATGGCTTCCCTAAGAAATGTGCCCCACAGGCTCAAGTGTTGAATACTTAGAAGCTAGGCGGTCGTGAAAACTTTAAGCAACAAGTCCTGGCTGAAGGTAGCACACTGCTCTGAACGTCATACCTGGTCCTTGTCCCTCCTGCTCACGTTCTTACTGTCGTAGCCTTCAACCTCATCCAAGGCTCAAAGTAATGGATCAAGCTGACTACAGACCACAACCAGTGAGCTATAAATACCCTACCTTCTACCCAACCTTGACTAGGCAAGGTAGCCCGCATCTGCAGTCCCCGGACTTGGGAGGCAGAGACAAGGTGGCCAAGGCCATCCTCCACTACAGAAGAAGTTTGAAGCCAGCCTGGGCTACAGAAGACCCTATCTCGACAAACGAAACAAATCTAAAAGGAAAACTTCCCTCTTCCTTAGCTCTGGGGTCATAGAGACAAGCTCAAGGCACACCTGAATTCTAGCACTTACCAGCCTCCATTCTGAGGGTAGGAAAACTGAGGCCTAGCAGATTTTTTAAAAATCAATTTTATTTATTTATTGTGTCTGTGTGTGTGCACATGTGTGCAGAGGTACCCACAGGAGGGTGTGTCAGATTCCCCTGGAGGTGGAGTCACAGGTGGTTGAGAGCTACTTAGTGTGGGTGGTGGGAACTGAACTCAGGTTCTCTGGAGGAGCAGCAAGTGCTCTTCAATGCTCAGCCATCTCTCCAGTCCTGCACATTAGTTTTAGGGGTACCTTGTTTAGAATCCAGGGAAACTGATTTGGAAAGATGGCTCTGGACAAAGGCACTGATGCCCTTTGTCTGATGTCCTCGGTTCCCTTCCCAGAACCCACACAGTGACAGAATGAACTCTCACAGATTGTCTTCTGGTTTCAAACACATGCCATGACAGGAGAATGCACACACACACACACACACACACACACACACACACACACACACACTGAAGAATAAAATGAATTCCCTGGAGAATGTTCAAGCCTGCTTGACAAACTTCCTCAGTATGTGCAGCCTTTCTCTGCTGTTATCTGCAGCACTCAGTCTCAGTGAAGACCAGAGGGAGGAAAGCAAGGAAGTCAGTGGGAGGGAAGGGGAGGGGCGAGGCGGGATGGGAGCAAGGAGACAAAGTGGGCACAGAGAAGTCAATCAAATAAGGAGAAAGGAAACTGGGCAGGAGGGAAAGAAGGGGCCTGGGCAGGAGGGGGCTGTGGGTCCCGGGTGTCATTAGCTAAGTAAGAAGGTGACGATCGGCTACAGCAGATGGGTTAGTGATTGTTGTTGGTTTTTGTTTGTTTGGTTTGGTTTTTTGAGACAGGGTTTCCCTATGTCACAATCCTGGCTGTCCTGGAACTTGCTCTGTAGACCAGGCTAGCCTCAAATTCATTGAGATCTACCTGCCTCTGTTTTCCAAGTGCTGGGATTAAAGGCGTGTATCACCCCCACCCAGCTGTGACTGTCGTTGTTGTTATTAGGTTTGTGGCGCTGGAAGCTGGGCTTCATGCATACTTAGCGCTCTACCACTGAGCAGTCTCCTGCCTTGAATTTTCTTTTCTTTTATTCCTTTCTTCCTTCCTTTTTTTTTTTTTTTTTGAGACAGGGCTGTGTAGATCAGGCTGACCGTACACCCATAGGGACCACCTGTCTCTGTCTCCTGAATACTGGGTTAAAAATGTGCCCTACCACACTTGACTCAGAATGTATTTATTAATTTTTATTTTTAATTTTTATGTTTTTTTTTCAAGACAGGGTTTCTCTGTTTGTAGCCCTGGCTGTCCTGGAACTTGCTCTGTAGATTATGTAGATTAGGCTGGTTTTGAACTCATGAGATCCATTTGCCTCTGCCTTCTGAGTGCTGAGTTGTACCAGGACCACCCATCAGAATGTATTTTTTTAAAGGCAGGTCTCATGCCCGGGTTCAAAGTCACTATGGAGCTGAGGGTAACCTTGGACTTCTGATCCTATCGCTTGCACCTACTGAGTATAGGGCTTATAAGTGTGTGCCATCAAGCTTGGTATCTGAATTAAAAAGGGAAAAAGTAACAACAACATGGTTTTTTTTTCCCCCCACAGGTGGAAGGGAATGAGGAAGTTGGAGAAGAGCACAGAGGAAATGTGAGCTTAGCCACCACCAGCTTTGTTCTACTCTGGCAATGCTGGTGATGGATCCCCAGCTACTGCTGCAAGGGCCTGACTGAGCAGGTGGTTTGTTGCAAGTCTTGAGCTAGGAACACCCTGGAATCACACTACGAACAGCAGAACCAAGACCCAAGTTTGTCCATTCTTTTGAAATCATGACATGATGTCATCTACAAAGCACATGGTCCAGAATTATGTAACTGAGTTATTTTAAAAAATTGTCAACGTCTCATTTTTCATATTGCAAGTCACCTATGTGGTTCTGCAATGGGCCTCATGCATGGCTTTCATGGGGTGCAGAAGCTGCAACCTTGTCTATCACTGTCTCACAGGTCTTCAAAGTCTGCCCTTTGCCCTGCACACAGGTTCCAAATGATCGAGAAACCTGTATAGCAGCAGCAATGCAGGTGAGGCATGGGAGCAAGGGCGATGGAAGGAAAGAGAAAGGAAAGAAGGAGCGAGAAGAGGAAGGAATAAAGAGAGAAGAGTGACAGGAGAAAGATAGCAAGAGAGACAGGAGCGGTCACAGTAAAACGGGAGGAGAAGGTAGGCCGGAAGGCAGGGAGGCTGGCAGGGAGAAGGGCAGGGAAGAAGAAAGGCGTTTTTTCATTCAGAGGGAGGAACTGGATGGGCTCTTTCACCATATCCTGAAGGTTAGTAAATTGGGCTGGGAAATTAAGAATGAGTTCTAATTGAGGGTTAGCAAAAAGCCTGAGGAAGTGCAAAAGCTTCTGCTAGCTTCCATCTAGCTACCTCCCAGAAATTAAAAATCCCAGCCCATAAGATATATGAGCCACGTCTCTCCACACCCATGTCCATGTAAGAGCCTGGGGAATGAGGTATCTTCTAAAGCGTTGCTTTAATGTGAGTAATTATAATTAAGCAAGAACATCCTAGGCTATAATCACATACACCCACTCTGTGAACCACTGGGAAGAGGCAAGCACTGCCACAAATGCACAGGAAGGAATGTTCTAGAAGAGATAACAGGATGAAAAAACAAACATGGAAAGCTTAGTTCACATGTATTATTGCTGCAATAAAACATGTGTCCCTTTTGATATTTCAAAAGTACCAGGCTTAAATCAAGTGGTTTTCTCTATGATTGAGTTGCTTTTGAAAATACTTCCAGGGAAATAGATTCTGTATACAGGTTACTTTTTGTGCGTTTTGGAGGAGGGAGAAATGGTGTCTCATATTGCATAGGATAGCTCTGAACCTACTACGTAGTCAAGGAAGACCTTAAACTCCTGATTCCTGCCTCCTTCTCCCCAGGGCTAGGTTATAGGTGCCTCCAACACACATGGCACCCCACTTATTTATTTAAGAGTATTTTTGAATTTTTTTATTTTCTCTCTGTGTGTATATATATGTATATATGTATATATGCATGGGTGTGGGTGGTCAAGCCATAACATGCAAGTAAGGGCCAAAGTACAGCATGCAGGAGTTTGCAGGAGTTTGCAGGAATTTGTTCTTCTATCAGGGTTCCAGAGTTTGATCTTAGGTCTTTAGGTTTGGTAGCACGCACCTTTTCCCACTGAGCCATCTCACTGGCCCTGTCTTCTCTTTTTTACATGTGACTCATTTTCTGAGTACGTTTGATAACCCTGCCATTGATGAAAAGTTCAAATTTTATTAACTGAAAGTTGAATTTTTAATATTCTTCATTAATCACCCCTTAAGTTATATAAAAAAATGGGTAGTCTCATTTGGGGGCTTTTCTGTAAGGAGCCAGCCCCACCTCACACAGTAGATAACTGGCCTGTTTTGGTCATGGACAGCTCATAGACCAAAGATGACTGCTGTCTCCACTCTGACATCCTGGCACCTACTGTGACTGTTCCAGAAGAGTCCAGATGCACAGAGGTTCTGTGTTCAGCCTCTCTCTCCAGGCCATCTCTGTTGAGCATCAATTTAGAAGCCAACAGAACCATCAGCACCAATTGCTGTAGAAACTTGACCCTGACACGGGCTACTCATCATCTTCATTAGCAGACTTTGCTGAATCTGTGCCTCGAAGAAGCTGATTGGATCTGACTCAGTGTTCCAAGGTCCACTCTTCCTCAAGGTTACATGGTGGTAAAGCTGTTATCCATGCTTGATCTCTGTGTTCTGTAACTTTCTATAGCTTAGACTGAATACTTGAGAGACAACTTCCAGGAAGAGTTATTTTGGTTTGTGGTTTCAGAGGATTCGATCCAGTTACTTGGCCCCAGTGATCAGGCAGAGCATCATGAGGGTGGGAGTGGTGAAGACAGAGGTTTCTGTCCTGCCCAGCCCTGCAGCCATTCAGTCCCAAATAAACACACAGAAGCTTATATTAATTATTAACTGTTTGGCCTGTTGCTCAGGCTCATTACTAACTAGCTCTTAAGACTTAAATTCACTCATAATTGTTGTCTATGTTTAGCCTCGTGGCTTGGTACCTTTTCTCAGTGAGGCATTCTCATCTTGTTTGCTTGTGACTGCATCTCTGCCCTTCCTCTTCCCAGAATTCTCTTAGTCTGGTCACTCCACTTATACTTCCTGTCTGGTTACTGGTCAATCAACATTTTATTAAACCAATACGAGTGTCAAATCTTTACAGGGTACAATAGCATTATCCCACAGCAGAGTGGGTTACAGAAGAAGCCCTTACTCTGAGGTAGACAGGAAGCAGAGAGAAAGGAGCAGACCTGGGGGGTCCTTATATGTAACCTCCAAGGACACATCAGTGATTTATGTTCTCCAACTCCTTGCTTCCCAAACTCTTCATAAGTTCCCCAAATGGTAACCCCACTTGTCCCAAGTATTCAAAACATGAGCCTGTGGGGGAATTTTTTATATTCAAGCCATAAAAAGCTTCATTCAGTGCTCCACACTTTCTATCTTCTCTTAGCATCTAATATGATGATACAAATATTTTGGGGTACCTGTTCTGGGGAAGGTCCAGTATTGGATACTTCGCATCTTCCACTTAAAATTTTAGAAAGCATTGTTCCAACATTATAGAAGTGGAAGCAAGGTTTGAGCATGTTCAGGTCAGTGTTACTTGTCAGCTGAATAGGGTCTAGAATTACCTAGGAGACAAGTCTCCAGGCACACCAGCAAGGCAATGTCATGATTACGGTAATTAAGGTCGAAAGATGGCTGACCACCAGGGCCAGGGTCCAGTTTCCATTGTGAGTGGCGCCATTCACGGGGACAGCATCCTGATCAGTATAAACGGAGAACTGAGAGTGAGCAGCAGCGTGGATTTCCTGCTCTCCCCGACTGTGGACTCCAAATGAGCACCTGCCTCAAGCTCCTGACTCTCCAGCATGATGCTATCTAACCTCTAACTGTGAGTCACTACAAAACCTTTCTCCCTTAAGCTGCCTCTGCCTCGTGTACTTTATCATAATGACAGAAAGAATAAAGGCGGAGGACTAATTTCCCGTCACGTGTGATGGAGCCAGAACTGAAACCCAGGGTCATCTCCCTCTTAAAGGTTTGTCCCCACCCCATCCCTTCCTCATTAACTTCAGCCCCGATACCTTTAGGGTCTTGGGGATTGCTTGTACCTTGTGAAATCCAGACACTCCAGAGAAAAGGGGTTCCTTGAGAATGCCTGCGAGCTCATTAGCAGGGATTGTCTGGAAGCTATTCTCTTCAAGGTATCCTCTTGAGAAGGAAGATGGCTTGCAGAGATGGGGCTAATCCTCAGAATGAGGAAGTGTCAACTAGGAAGTATTGTGAGGAACAGCAAGCGGAGGAGGCCAGCCATGGCCAGTGAAGGAATTGACTCAGGCAGAAAGGATCTGCCATTAGCTACAAAGAGAGGAAAAGTGTGGGGTTTTGTTTTGTTTTTGTTGCTTTTGTTTTTGTTTTTGTCCTTTTTTTTTGTATTTAGGAAAGCAGCCTGGGTACCTATCTCATCTTAATTTGGAGGAGAGCACTCAGAATGTTGGGATATTGCTGATAGGTTTCAATAAAGTACTGTGATGCTCTGAGCAAACAGAAAGGGAGGGGGCCAGGGTTTGCCAAGAGAGGGCCTTTCGGCCTGTGTCTACCACACAGGATGGCTGACAGTTCTCACTCAGGGGTCATTCAGGGCTTGAAAGCTGCATTTTCTATCTTAAATACAGGTTAATATCCAGAAATTGCTAATTGCTCTCTCTGTCTCTGTCTCTTTGTCTCTCCATCTCATCTCACTGTGTATTTCAAGATGGCCTTGAACAAACCATCCCGCGTCTCCCTTGTATGGGAATTACATGGCAACAGTGCTCTTCATGAGATCAGAACGCGGCAAAAGATTGACCTGCCTTCTCCTCGGTTGTCCGCTCTGTAAATACTCTCCGGAAGAGAAAGAAAAAAATCCATCTATGCGTTTCACGAAGTTCTGACTAGAAGCAGTATAAAGGTGAATGACAAAAACCTTTCTATTAAAAAAGTAAAAAGCAAAACTCTTTTCCCAAGACCATTGTTTTCATTTCCTTTGAAGCAGATGCTAAAATGCAGGGAGGGACCTAAGCTACATAGCTCTTCACACCCTGGGCGTGGCCCATTAGAGGGCCACAGCTCAGTCTGTTGGGTCCTGACCAGTAACCAGCTTCGCCTTCGCTTTCTCTCCTTATTTTAAAAATGGAGCTGTGGGCATACAGATAAGTATTTAGAAAGCAGCTAGGGATTACACTGGTTTAGTAAAGGAATGTGTATGCAACAGCAATTAAAGAAAAAGCAGCCATGAGTTTGGTGAGGGGGTGCACATAGAAGGGATTGGAGAAAAGAAAAAGAAGGGTGAATGCTGTGATTTCATTATATCTCAAAATTATGAAAAAATAAATTAGATAACTACTTAAAAACAAAATGAACGAAACAGCATGGGCCACAGACACTGACGATAAATACCGTAGCAGGAAACTTGTGGTTTGGTTATAGTATACACAACGCATGCATAACTGTACCTTGGATCATGAAGTAAAATTCATTTCACATTATTAGTTGAGTCCTTAAAGCCTGAAAACTAATAGGCTTGGAAGATGGACAAAGTATAGGAGTTTTTTCCTAGAAAACAGACATTCCTAGCTTTCAAGTGTGTGACCAAACGAAATCTCTGGTTTTGATTACAGCTCGGTAGCGTTGTCTAGGAGCAAAAAGATCAACAAAAACAACAAAACCAACCCGAAATCCTATTCAGTTTTTGAGAGATGTGCATTGCCAGAGAGACTCCAAGAAAGGCCCTGAAGATTCTGAAGTTACTGACCTCTCGGGGCCACCGTTAGGACGTGTCTGGTTCCTCTTTCTCGACTAGGCATGTGCAATTCATAGGTTAAAATCCTCACCACCAGGCTGATGGTGTCACTGGGGAGTGGGGCTTTGGGGGCGATCAGGTGAGGAAGGACCTTCTTGATTGGAATACAAACCCTCATATCAGGGGCCCGAGAGATTTTAATAAACTCCACCACCAAAACGGTAGTTTGTCCCCACTACTAAGTGAGGACAGAGCAAAACGATGGCCATTTATGAAGCAGGAAACAGGCCCTTGGCAGGTACAGAATTTCTTATCATTTTGGTCTTGCGCTTTCCAGCTTCCGGGACCATGAAATAAACTCCTAATTCTCGCAACACCTAGTCTCTCATAAACCACCTGAAGTTCTTAAACTGATGGAGGCACCCTCAAAAGTACATCGCAGCGTAAGGAGCAGCTCCAGGGGCATTATTCCCTGGCGCTACACCTCTCTCAGATATGTTCACGGAAGACAAATCAACAGAGATGGTATTTCCTGGTCTTTATTGTGTGCCAAGAATTCTATCTACTGCGAGGAGTTTCAATGACTCCTGTTGTCTAGTATGTGGTACATGCTATTTCCTATCCCCCTCCCCATAGTTTACCATTGCTGTTACTATCTGCAGTCTGTTTTTCTTTCTTATCCTGGCTAAATCAGTGCTAGACAACCCAATTTAACTGCAGGTCATCGGACCATAAGAAATTATGTCTGAACTTCAAGAAGAGGGCTCACAGAGGCTGCAGCATCCTGAAGCTTCTTGGCTCTTTTTTGTTCGAGTGGCATGAATTTTTATGTGGTCACAGGCATTTGTGAAAGTTTCTATTGCAGGTAAACATGAATGGATGCCGAGGTGCCAACGAGGTGGGCTGCAGGTGATGTGTTGCTGCCCAGCACACAGGTCCCCTAACCCTATCTTGAGCAGATCCAGCATTTTCAAGGGATGACAACCCTGTTCGGCCCAAGCACTTTGTGGTTCACTCCAACTGTGAGCCCCAAATGATTGGAGCTGGGCAACATATTTTGTGTCATCAGTTACACTCATCTCCTCAGGGACGGCTGTTGTGCCTTGGGATGGTCGTGTGGTCTAATTCTCAGGCATCTGACCTAGAGGGACAGTACAGAGGCAGTCTTAAAGATTTAACATAAACGTAGAAGCACAGGACTCCGACATCAGCTTGAGATGCTCAGTGATTCCCAGGGTATCAAGGCTTAGGATGAGACACACGACAGATGACGGGGCTGGTGGGAGGGAGGGATGGAGGAAGAAAGATGGGCACCCATTATACTTGACCACTTGCTGTGAGTAACAACTTGGACTGTTTTGCCTGTTTTTTTTTCCCCCTATATTTTTATTTTATGTTCATTGGTGTTTTACCTGCATGTATGTCTGTGTGAAGGTGTCAGAAATACTTGGAACTACAGTTACAGATAGTTGTAACCTGTCATGTGGATGTTGGGCATTGAACCCTGGTCTTCTGGAAGAGCAGCCGGTGCTTTTAACCACTGGGGCCATCTCTCCAGTCTGTTTTGATGCTGAAGTGTTCGCTGTGAGATAGCCAACATCCTTCTGAACCTCGTGGAGTTTGTTTCTGACAGTGATATGCTGGAGACTCATATTCATCTGCTTTATACTTTGTTTTGCTTACAGTAAGCTTCCTTATCTCAGATGTTGACTTATAGAACCTTCATCCTAGACTATCAAGAGGGTGGGTGTGCTGCTATGGGTTTCAGTAGCTGTAGTAGGGACTAGTCTAGAAAATTCTTTTTTGTGTGTCTAATTGGCCCCATACTGAGTATATGCTCACACAATATGTGGCTTTTAGTTCTTTTGGAGACTCAAAGACTTCTGTGGTCATTTTTTTGGTTTGTCCTGCCTGATATAGTTTGGATATAAAATATCCCTTATAGGTTCATGTCTTTGAACACTTGGTCCCTAGCTTATAGCTGTTTTGGGAGATTGTGGCGCCATCTGGAACCTGGAGTCTGGCTGGGGAATATGAGTCAGTGGAGGGTGGGTTCTGAGAGTCAGAGTCCACTCCTAATCCGGGTCCCAAACAGTATCTGCTTCCCAGTCTACGCACACGTGAGCAGGCAGTCACAAGTCTCTCACCGCCACAAATTCTCCCATGCCTTCCTACTGTGGTGGGCTGCATCCTCTTAAACCACGCGCCAGAACAGAGTCTTCCATCCCCACCTTGTTCCTTGTCAGGCATTTGGTCGCAACAATGAGAAAGTTATTAATATGCTATCCCTGGTTTTTAGACCATCATTAGTCTTCTCTACTGTAAAAATATTAAACTGCTTAGCATTCCAAAGCCCATGCTGATGATGACAGGAAATAGTAGGGCAGGGACCTCAAAGCAATAGTTCCCAGAATGTCCTGGAGGCCAGAAGAGAGTTCTGTTCTTGCTTGTTATCTCCTAGGCAGTGCCCTTGCCAGGAGCCTACACTCCAGTACATGACTGGGCATCTTGTGGTTGGGCCAACTGGACTGACCAGCTTTTCCCCTCTCTGCGCTTCACCCCAGCTTCTGCCATAAATTCTTTAAAAAGTTCCAGAACCTCAGTGGTGCCCTATTTCCTGGGACCTTTACTGCTCGCTATACAGAAACTCTGTCAGCCACCCCCACCCCAACTCTGTATTCCTCTCTCTTGCTCCCGCCTATGGATTTATAATAACCTTCTTTCTAACATTTACTCTCTGTGTTGAGTGAACTAGATTATTTGAGTCCATAAGACAAGAATCAGAAAGCCACCAGTTCAAGAGGGCTTTGTGGTCATTGAGTTTCCAGAACCCCGGTACCTCGTTCTCAAGACACGTTAGTGTTTCTGAATCAACATGATGCTACAGGCTACCGATTCTTGTCTTCTTTTCTAATCTCCTTCCTTGGGCTTGTATCTGCTTATTCTTTTGGACTCCTGATCTTCAGTTTGGTAGCCAGTGGCCACACGCAGATGCTCAGACACTTGACCGGCGAGTCGCACTGGTAAGGAACTGAATCTTTCTACTTTATTTCATTTCAATTACAAATTTTAAACCAAACCAACATAAAATATGTTTCTGTTAAACCCAACTTAATTGCTTCAATAGGGACTACATTTTACTTTAACTGTGGAAAACCTGGCGTTAAAATGGAGATGGGCTATGAGTATAAAATAAAAGCCAGATTGCAAAGATGGTACAATAAAAAGAATGTAAGTCATCTCATTAATAATTTTATATTAATTGCACAGTGAAACGGCAATCTCTTGGACATGTTGAATTGAATGAAATGAACTATAGGATGGTTTTCACCTGTTTGATTTGTATTTTTGTAATATGCTGAGAAAGCTGACGTTAGGTTCATTCTCTATTTCTACTGGGCAGCACTGGCCTAGCCCACAAGAGATGACATTGCCATGAAAAGTCTCAGTCTCCTAGGCTGGGCACCAGCTAGCTTCTCAAGACCCCCACTTGCACAACGAGCTGACATTCATTAATTGAAATTCTTTTCAAGTGTCTGCGTCTCCCACAAGGCTATAAGGGACCTGGAGCATAGGGGATATTCCATAAACGTGGAGTGAGTTCATGCACTGAGCTGGCCATGTCGAGTTCACAGGTGTCTTTAAATGTGATTTCGTACACATTGTCTTTAAGATAAATTTCTTGTCACCCATTTTTAAAATGTTCTGACTAGGTCTCGGAGCCATTGTGTGCAGTGTGCAACCTGCGGGGTTGAACAGACAGCCCTACAGCAAATGGGTTTTTCTAACTCCTGCCCCTTGGAGGGCCGCCAGAGCCATGAGGAGCAGGGGTGAGCAAAGGGTGAGCTCCAGGGGTGGAGAAAGGAGGGAGGGGGTGAGGAGAGCAGGAAGGGGGACTTCTTTTCTCTTCAAGCAATGTGAGCTGAGTACGGGCTGCCAAGCCAGCAGCGCAGTGGAAGGGCGGGAGGGAGAGACGGGCTGGCTGTGGTGTGCCACTGGGTGGAGTTATAATTTATAACAAGGGAGAGGCAGCTCAAGAAAAGAAAGATCCTTTTAAAAATTCTGCTGAAGCCTAATTAAAAAAAAATTTCACTTCCTTCATGCTACATTTTAAGAATCATTTTCAGTCAGATGTTCACCGAACTACCAAAAAGACACTCCCTACGCCACCCCCCTCAAAAAAAAAAGTTTGCCTAGATTGTTTCTCTAAGCTATGAAGATAGAGAATGTGAAGTTGTGAGGCCATAGATCCTCCCAGAAAAGTGTGAGCCACGTAGTAGAATTAAAAAACAAACAAACAAAAGCCAGTCTTCCGCAGTTCCTTCCGTCAAGAGGTGGGGCAGTTTTGGCAGTTCTTGATTCTGGATTCCATCACTGGGACGTTGGAGAAACCTCATACAAGCTAAGGCTAGAAAAGCGCTGGAGCATTAGGGCTGGTTCTCTTCCACTGACTCTGGAGTCTAGCCACCATGAAGAAGTCTATGCTAGCTTGCTAGATAACCAGAGACACGTGGCCCGTCACCCGAGTCAGGCCCTATCAGCTGCTAGACGTCTGAGCGGCAGCAGTAGGTTCCTGTGCGCACATTGGCTGCCAAAGCACTTTGGCGGAGCCCAGCCCCAATCACCAGGCCACAGAATGATAGGCTAATATATGATTGTTGTTTTAAGACCCGAAACCTAGGCATGGTTCTAATTTTGATTGTAGTACTATGTTCTATGGAATGTTTATTTTCTCCCCAAATTCATCCATCTGCAGTCTGGGGCCTTGGGGAGGTAGGGAGATCACGAGGGTTCTGCACTCCTGCGTGGGAGGCATGGGAGGTATGGGAGGTATGGGAAGAGTGCTCTTACGGAAAAAGACCGGGCCAGCTTGTTTACTGCGGCCTCCATGGGTGGTAAGTGAGGGATGGCCCTCAGCAGACATCAGACATGGCCCCAGCACTCAGATGGGAAGGCCTGGGGCATCTTTGGTAACATGGTACCACCTACTTTGTAGGGCTCTAATGAGAACTGTGTCAGTCCATGTAGCGTACTGGATTTTAGTGCTTTGAGCAGAGATCACCTAGGGACAAAGGACCCTATGAAGGTGTCGTCAGGGTGCAGGGAACCAAGGAGTGAGTGCATTGCTCTGGGCCACGCTCCCACCCAAGTATGCAAAAGTAAGCTGAGGCTACACTATGGCCAGAGAAAGGGCGGCCAAGAGGCTGGCTCTTTGGCAGGAGCCCTGACCTTCTACTGAGATCGACTTCTGATCTAATTTATTCCTCCTATTTGTGCCTCACTGGTCAAATCAAAGTGGAGACCACTGGACAGAGAGGTCAGCCTCTTGTGACAAAAGGCAAGGCAGAGGGTGAGGGATAGTAGACCTGGGACAATGGAAGGTATTCAGTCCCAGCATTCAAATCCAATAATGCGGAGGGGGGTGCTGGGGGGAAAGGGTTGGCTGAGTGGGTAAGAGTGCTTGCTGCACGACTGAGCCTAATGATCTGACCTTGGATCCCCAGTGCCCATTGAAAAACTGGGCATGGCTGTGTGCACACCTGCAGCCCAACACTGGGGAATGGAGACAGGAAGACCACCAGGGCTTGTTGACTGCCAAGCTCCAGGCTCAGTAAGAGACCCTGGCCCAAGGGAAGAAGGCTGAGCATGGAGAGTGATAGAGAAGGACACCTGACATCCTCCTCTGGCCTCTGTGGTTGTGCATCTGCACACACCCGTGCACACGCACACACACACACCAACTACAAACAGAAGCAATAGTGCATATCAAAGCACTATGCACGTACTTAATACTCACTTGCTAAAATTATGCTATTAACAGTAGTAAAACAATCTATGGTTTTGGATATCAAAGGGGAAGACTACTGAACGTCCTTGGAGAAGTTAGGTTTTCAGTTGTGACTTGGAGGGAGGACAAGAACGCAACAGATGGAAGCCCAAAGACATGGAACACACTGTGCCAGTGCACACTTGCGTCTTTACTTCTCAAGCTTGTGAGGTAGGTACTCTTCCTCCTGCTCCTCTTTTTCCTTCTCTTACTTTTCTTCTTTGGAGACAGGGTCTTACCATGCAGTGCCAACTGACCTGGTAGTTGATATGTAGACAGGGCTGGCCTTGAACTCACAGATATCCACCTCTCTACCTCCTGTGTGATGGAATTAGATACATGAGCCACCGCTCCCAGCTGGGTACTATTCTTATCTCTGTTTAGTAGAGGTGAGGAAAGGAGGCAGAGAGAAGTGGGCTAACTTGACAGAAGTTGCACAGCCGATAGGTCACCTAGCCAGACTCTAAGGTGTCATGGCATCTTTTTTTCCCCTCATTTTGTTCAGATAAAGAGCTGGAACGAAAGTAGGGGGCACAGCTAATCAGGGGGGGTGGGCTAAAGCACAAGGCTCATGCTGGGGGGAGGTGGGAGACCACGTAGAGGGATCTGAAGGCCAGATGAGAGGCTGAGAAATTTGGCCTCCTTGCTGACAAGCTGTGGAGAGTCACTGGGAAGTTCAGAGGAAAAGCACACCCAATGGAGTTCTGGGAAATGAATCTGTGTGCAGAGTGAGAACAAGAAAGCAGAGAGAACAGCCGGGCGGTGGTGGCGCACGCCTTTAATCCCAGCACTCGGGAGGCAGAAGCAGGCGGATCTCTGTGAGTTCGAGACCAGCCTGGTCTACAAGAGCTAGTTCCAGGACAGGCTCCAAAACCACAGAGAAACCCTGTCTCGAAAAACCAAAAAAAAAAAAAAAAAAAAAAAAAAAAAGAAAGCAGAGAGTCTGCGAGCCCGGCAAGTGGCCGGAGGGTGCTGCCGTTGGCCCACACACCACGTGGGCCATAAGAACTTGAACAAGATGGAGGGACAGGGCATTGGGATTTCAGTGCAAAAGCGGCAGCGGACTTTGAACTGATGAGGCAGGTGTGTCCTGGGTGGCTGAAGAAAGAGAGAAAGAGCAGGTGGCTTAGGGCCTATGTGACAAGTCGGTGAAGGTATCGGCTGTGTGACATTCAGCCACATTTACTGTGGGCATTGGTGTGGGGAGGAAGTGTGTGTTTTCCAGTTACAAAACAGATACTGTGGAATTGCATCCCCTACACAGACCTCAGTGGCTGCACGATGGTGGCCCATTTCACCGTATTTTCTCCTGGAAAACTCACTTAGGAGCCTGCGGTACAAGGCGTGGATTCAAAGACCCCCCTACACCTACACCAATATGGAAGATCAGGGTTTTAGGGTTCTGGAGGTTCGTCCTGGGGTATTTGGAAGTAGGCTTTGTTGCCCTGTGGGGATGCTACCTCTCCAGCGGCCCTGTGTTTTCTGCAGGATGCATCTCATTGAAAAGAGAGGGATGACTGGCCCCACATTTTCCCAAGCGGCATTTTCAATGTCTCAATTTCTGCTATCTTTTTACAAGTGGCACCAACAAAATACAAGGGTGAACTAGAAGCAGGAGCACAAGATCGCAAGCACCAAGAGGAGTCCAATCTTGACGTTCGGGTTTCAGAGCCTTCTCGAAACCCACCCAACGTGAATTAGCCCTGAAGTAAAAGTGGGTGTTTATCTCAAGTCATTGCCTCAAACAGCCAACTACCTGTTGGAAGAAAGGTCTGATCGATGCCAACCGGAGCAGCCGTGCGTGAGCTGTTACACAGCAGTTAGTATTGATCAGAGCCAAAGGCTGCCCATAGGAACGCGGAGCAAACTGACAGGCAAAGGCGAAGAAGGAAACAGCCTCCACTGGTGGCAGCTGTGCCGAGCGGAGCCGATAAAAAGTCAATTCCACTTAGTGGAATCACTGCTAACTAAATATTTGGGGGGCCGGAGCCTTCCTGGGGAGCTGCTGGGGGAGCTTGGCTTCCAAACTGAGACATCAAGCAAGCTTAGGGAGTGGACAGGTGAGGTCTTGGCTCTCAAGAAGAGAGAGAGCCCTAGACGGAGGCTGAGAGGCTCTGGCCTCAGCTCGGATGGCTGGTCCAAGGCACTGTGAGAGGATGACCTGCTTCACCGGAAGTTGAGCAAGGGTGGCTGGGGCTGTAGTTTGGATCTTGAATGGAGACCATTCACTGTGTTGGAAGCTTGGTTCCCAGCTTGTGGTTGCTATGGGGAAGTGGCAGAACTCGTAATGAGTGGGTTCTGGTGGAAAGGGGTCACTAGGGGTGTGCCCTTCAAGAGAATGGCAATCTTCATTAAATCCCACCCCTCAGGGTTCAGGGAACCCTGTGGAAAAGGAGGCAGAAAGAGTGTAAGAGCCAGAGGGGAGGAAGGACACCAAAAAACCAAGACTTTCTAAACCCAACAAGACTGATACAGATAGGAACTCAGAGATGCTCATGTAGCATCCTCTGGGCCTGCACGGGTCTGCACCAGATGGGGTCCTAGAGCTGAAAGCGGACACACGACCCCCATATAACCCAGAAGCCGTCTCCAATTGATAACCACCTGCAAATTAGTTTTCTGCAAGAGAGTCTCATCAGGGAAACAAATGAGTCTTTTTATTTTATTTTTTTATTTATTTTATGTGCATTTGCGTGAAGGTGTCAGATCCCCCGGGAACTGGTTACAGACGGTTGTGAGCTGTCATATGGGTGCTGAGAGTTGGACCCAGGTCGTTTGAAAGAGCAGCCAGAGCTCTTGACTGCTGAACCATCTCTCCAGCCCCGACAAACTACTCTTTTTTGTTTGTTTGTTTTGTTTTGTTTTGTTTGTTTTTCGAGACTGGGGTTTCTCTGTAGCTCTGGAGCCTTTCCCGGAACTAGTTCTTGTAGACTAGGCTGGCCTCGAACTCACAGAGATCTGCCTGCCTCTGCCTCCCGAGTGCTAGGATTAAAAGTGTGCGCCACCATCACCTGCTCCAACTCTTAAGGGAGGCTGCATGCCCAGCACTGGATAAACTTAGCATCATCTTTGGAGATTCCTCATCTCATAATGTCTTGTTGTGGCTTTTTTGTTTATCTTTTAATTTTTTATTTCCTCTCTCTCACCCTATAGGTCCTTGTATACATATATTATGGCTTCTGTTTTTTTGTTTTGTTTTGTTTTTATGGAATTCCCAAGTGTGCAAATGAGTGGGTCTCTATCCGTTTCTTGTTCCTTTTCTTGGACTCTTCTCCTTCTGTTTGTTTGTCCTATTCTGATGTGTCTATCTAATTATAGTATTAGCCCTTAGAAGTCTGTTTGTTTTCTAGTGAGAGACAGAAAGATCATGGGTCCAGATGGGAGGGGAGGTGGGGAGGAACTGGGAGGAGGAGGGGGGGGGAAACCATAATCAGGATATGCTGTATGAAAAATAAATTTGTTTCCAATAAAATAAAAAATGTTTTGTTTTGTTTTGTTTTTAAAAAAAGAGAATATTAGAAATGCTTGCTTTCCCTCTTGCCTCCCTTGCCCCGACCCCACTGCTGTGAAGGGAGTTACCCCACCACCACCATGAGGTGTGTTCTCCCTCTCCCTGCTATCATGATGTGAGCTGCTTTCTCCCTCCTGTGTTCCTGTTAGGATCTACTTTGCTACCTGCACAAATGCACTTAGGTCACCAACTATGATCTGAGTACTTCAAACTTATGGAGGAGGAGAAGGAAGAGGAGGAGGAAGAGGAGGAGAAGGAGGAGGAGAAGGAGGACGAGGAGGAGGAAGAGGAGAAAGAGGAGGAGGAGAAGAAGGAAGAGGAGGAGGAAGAGGAGAAAGAGGAGGAGGAGGAGAAGGAGGAGGAGGAGAAGGAGGAGGAGAAGAAAGAGGAAGAGGAGGAGGAGGAGAAGGAGAAGGAAGAGGGGGAGAGGGAGGAGGAGCAGTGGCAACAACAAACTGAGAAACTCAAACCAAAATCTCCTTCCCTTTTTAAAGTGGCTTTCTCTCAGGTATTCGTTACAGTCACTCCTGGCTGACTCCTCCGGTGGGTCCTGTGACAGAGAGAAGCTGACCAGTGCCCTAGGGGTCATGATAGGGGGACTTTGCAAGGCCTGACATCGACTGGTACCTTATCTTCCTGAAGTTCTGTATGTTTGGCAGAACTGATGGCCCTTTTTCTTGAATTAGCTGGGACTATGAGCTGTGTGGTGGGCAATGAAACCTGAGAATCGATGACGCGTGTCTCTTCTGGGCAGAAGCAGGCTCCTGAGACGGGCTTAGCACTCAGATCCAGTCCTTCATGTCGAGGAGAATGAGGGAAATCAACTTGGATTAAAATACAAAGATAGGGAAAAAAATACAAAGGTAGATGCCCAGAACAGCACTGAGTTTTATTGTGTTACACTTCTACATTTCAGGGCTTGCTTGTTACTCAGCATAACCGAATCTTTGCTGATTGGGTTTTAAAAATCTTGGTCTACTAGTTGCTTGTAGTTTATGGTTTGGACCATTACTTAACCTACCCAGGTCATGCATGGGTAATTTATATAATGGACATAAAAGCAGCAACAGCAAAAAAAAAATCAATTTTCAATAAAAGAAAAATGTTTTAAAAAAGAAAATATTAGAAATGCTTGCTTTCTCTCTTCTCTCCCCCCCTCTCTTCCTATCATGAGGTAAGTTGGATGAGGAACACCTACTAGTTGTGAGCATGGCAAAATCTCTGCCCATATTAATGGTGTAATCCTCTAAGTGTCCCTGTGAAGAATCTATTGTGCTCATTGTATAAGTGCAGCCTTTGAAGCTCAGAGAGGTTGAGAGAATTTCCATGGTCACACAGCTTATAAAGGACACACAAAGATTAAAACTCAGGTAGACTAGGTCCAGAGCAGGTTTTCTCGATCACTGTGTTGCACTGGCTTCCAGCTCAGATCCTTCACAAACAACAGACCTCTAAGTACAGGCTTGAGAACAAATTTTCTGTCTGAACCACATCCACACACTCTCTGTGGGAAGCAAAGAAAAACACAGCTAGGATTCATTTTGAACTCTTACCATGTCATAGCCCTTCTTCCTACATAAACCTCTACGGGGAGTGAGCCTGTCTGGAACATTCGTCTGCATTTGGTCCTCCATTGTAGACTGTTTCTCTAGTTCCACGGCGACTGCCTATTCATTTGTGATACAAACTAGGGAATTTCTATCCAGCGAGAGATGGTTAGCGAATATCTGAGGGGTTCCCTAGACGCCAAGTGGGCTAGCATCACCCACCTCACTGTCTTCTTTTTAAATAGTAACACTGAAAATAAAAAAAAGAAGCTTCTCCTGCTGGATTTGGCAGCACAGGTTACTTACAACTCCCAGCTACCCAGGAGGCAGGAAGATGGCAAGTTCAAGCCCAGCCTAGGAGACTTGGAGAGAGTCTACCTCAGAATAAAAAGTTAGAGGAGAACTAGGGCCCAGAGGAACACACTGTGCCCAGGACCAGGGCTGGGCACAATGATGTGCTGTTCTTGCAGCACTGCAGACCCGAATGGTACCACGCTCTGCCATGACTCCAACTGCTTTCGCAGCCAGCTCATCTGTATCATTAAATCCACCCATGTGCCCCTCCCCACCGAACTGGGCACTTTCCATCTCTCTCTGCTCCAAGACGTCTTGTTCTCTCCCAGTGTTGGCCCGTATATAAGTGCATCCAAAGCATGACAGTCCGAACGCCACGCTGGCTTGACCTTTCCTCCATCAAGCAAACTAGCCTGTTGCTTTTTGAATCCAGTCTCACCCCAAATCTCAGGAGGTGGGTAGAAGGAAGGTGGCGTCTTGCCAGAATGTATCGTCAATTGTCTCCAGTTCGGTTCCCCACAGACTCCTTGTCTCCTCCGAAACAGCGGGAGCCAGTTCTCTGTGCTCCACATTTCTCTCAGCAGTCTGGTCTTCCAACTCCCACCAGCATGACCCACTGAACTCTGCTCATAGCCTTGGAGGAATTTCCTAGCCTGTAGCTTCAAATTCTCCCACCTTCTCCCCACGAACTAGTGCCCAAGGCCTGAGAACCACATGGTCAGGTTTATCACAACAATGCCCTTACTCTTTGGTAACGCCTCGTTATTTACTTATTTTTCTTTTTAAAAACAGAGTTTCTCTGTGTAGCCCTGGCTGTCCTGGAACTCGCTCTGTAGACTAGGCTGACCTCAAAGAGATCTCTCTGCCTCTGCCTCCAGAGTGCTGGGATTAAAGGCCTGCGCCACTGTCGCCTGGCTCATAATTGTTTTACTAAGGATGCTACCCATGGTTTCTGCTCATCAATTTTACATGCTGAGGAAATGTATTTATTCCACTGATTGAAAAATAATGATGTGTGAGCATGTGTGGGTGTGTGCGTGTGCACATGTGTATACAGACGCATATTTATGCACACTGCCTATTTCTACACTCAGGCTTTATTTTGAATGTGTGTACCAAGAGAATCATGCTCAGATTATTTTGAGTTTCTGTATTTAATATTTGACAGTGTCGAACAACTTCATTCCTTTAGATAGTTGGTTTAATATGCTATGTATGGTTTTAATTACTATCCTCTTCTCGTATAAGAGGATCCAGGAAAAGGAGAAAGCAGCCAATTTACAAGTGTTGACAGTGATTCTGAGGATGAGGGCCAGCATCCCGGCACATGGATGTTGTGGCTCTCACATACTTGTTTCTTAGACTTGGACACGTAGCACTTAAATCATGTTAAATACCAATGGCTTCTCTTATCCCAGCTCAGCCTGTAAACATTTATCTCCAGGCTTTCCCAGAAATGTGTCTTATGGAAGGGATTAGCCATCGTTGTCAGTGCATTTAAAAAACCAAAGGTGAGCACCAAGCTAACCATCATAATTAAAGCAGAAAATTCCAGTCGGGTGATGGTGGTGCAGGCTTTTAACCCAGCACTCAGGAGGCAGAGGCAGGCGGTTCTCTGTGAGTTCGAGGCCAGCCTGGTCTACAAGAACGAGTTCCAGGACAGGCTCGTAAGCTACAGAGAAAGCCTTTTTGTTTGGGAACAAAGCCAAGCTCCTGGGCTCTGTCATCTCCGGCAACTTGACGCTGAGTCACCGAGTAAGCTTCCAACTGCACAGCGATGGCCACTGTCAGATGAACAACCGGAGGCCGGGGATCTTGATGCTGAAGTCGAGCCACTGGTTGGTTTTCATAGCGTTTTGTCTTGTTTCATTTTAAAGACAGGGTCCCCCTTTATAATCCTGGTAGGTCTTGAACTTGGTATTTTCCTGCTTCAGCCTCCCCAGGGCTGGGACTATAGGTATGTGTCAACAGTATCCGAACTACAGTATCATTTAAACAATTCTCATTCATGATGTAAGGTAAGTTTTAAAAATAAACTATGATGAACAATGAGTATCCATGTTCCGGGTGAAGACACAGCGGTTCACCTCCAGTCAGGCTCTACATCATGTTGTCTCTAATACTTTTCCATCTCCGTCTCTCTACGCTAAAAGTGCAACAGTGGCAGTCCCTGCTTCCTAGGGTTGCCAAGAGACGTCAGTGAAAGAACACCTTGAATGGAAGGTGGATGAAGTCACACACCAGGTACACAGTAGACACAGACATAGGGCTTGGGTATTTAGCTCGAGTGGTAGATGGCTTGCCCAGCAAGCACAAGGCCCTGGGTTTGGTTCTCACTTGGGGGTGGCGGGAGAGTAGACTCAGATATATAGTTAATGCCTGTACATAAACAATTCGGAAACAACTGTTCCGAGAGTCTAAAACATGCCAAGTACAGTCCATGTACTTTATGTGACTCACGCCATCTTCCATACAGTCCTAAGGAACAGCCCAAACCCACTCTTTAGAAGAGAAGACTCAAAAGCTAAATGTAAATTGCTCAAGGTCACATGACTAAGTCCCACGGGCCAACTGGGTTTTGAGAGCACATCTGCCTGATTCTTTCTTTCTTTCTAGGCTATGGAAGACAGGGCAGCTTTGAGAGCAGAGCATGGAGACTTTGGGCACCAGAACTTCAGTTAGAGTGTGGGCTGGCACAATGGGAGGGCCCAGGCTGGGAGGGACGCCTGCAGGGGAGGGGAGGGCTGGCCGAGGGGGAGGAGGGAAGGCATCAAAGACACTCTGCCCACACTGTGATCTTGCCTAGGGCCAGCACAAGATCGGATTTCCTTTGTGGGCTGCTAGTTGCCTGGGGCAGGGAGTTGCTAGAAGCCACAGGCTGCAACCCTGAAACCTGGTATTTCAGTTCTGCTGTGAATTCTAAGGCCTTGGCAACTTGTGTTACTTCCCGGGCAAGTTCCCACTTCTGTAAAGTGGGGATTGTACATCCTGGCTCAAAGGGGTCAGTCTGGAGCTGCTTAAGGGCTTGGTTGATGATTAGAAAGCATAGCACAGGGCTTTGAGATACTGTACTTGGCCTGATGAGAACTATGAGTTAAGAGGAGGGTTGCACAGGACCCTGTTCTGTTTCCATTTAGAGATAACCCGGAACATGTCCTTTCCTGGGAAAGAGGCTACGGTGCTAGGGATCCTGGTATTGTCTGTGACCAATTCAAGGAGCAGGTAAGGGGCCCAGGGGCCTCACGGGTGGACAGTATTATTACTATCTGGTTGCAGGATAGCAGGGTTGACAAAGACAGCATAATAAGCCCTCTGGTCTCTGTACCTTCACCCCTAGCAATTTGGGGCAAGTTGGGGGCTGATGACGTCTTCTCTGGTGGGCTGGTATCTGTCTTGTTTTAGGGTCTACTCTGCATTGGGGATCACCTTTGACACAGGGACACTAAGTAATCGATAGCATCTCAGTCATTTCTTATAGATCCAATATCCTGTGTCTAGGTGGTATTTCAGGCTAAGTTTTAGTGCAATGGGTCAATGCCCGAATCACATAACGTACTGTGATTCTTCAAGAGTTTGATTCATTATGTCACAGTCGCTGCCTCGGTTCTGGGTCGACCTTTTAAAAGTTTTATCATTGTAGAATGTGGTCGGCCAGCAGGAGCGGGAAGACCACAGCCCCACGTTGGCTGCGTTTCCCCTCCTTCTCTGACAGCAACTTGAGCTTCTGGTTTGTTCAGCCTGAATGTCAGAGACCAGGTCTTATGACAGGTTGGAGTGGAACACACTTTTGACCCACAGAGGGGGCTTCTCTAAGTGGCAAGCAGGCCGCATTGATGCTCAATGTCTACATGGGAAGGCCAGGAGATCCGAGCAGTTTACAGTTCTGCACCCCACGGGGATGTTGATGTTGTGGTCTAAGGCAAGGTCTGGGTATCCCTTGAAGACTCCAATGTGGGGTCAAGTGTCTTGGGATGTATTGTCTCTGCTCCACATTTGTATGTTGACATCTTAATCCCCAGAATCCCTAGACTGCATGCGGATACATGCCTCAAGAGTTAACTCAGGTAAATTGAGGTCATCTGGGTGGGTCCCAGTCCTTGTAAGAGGAGGAAATTTTCCCACATTAGATCCTGTGAAGTCAATGGAGGAAGTCAGCCATCTACAAACTAGGGACAGAGGCCTTAGAAGAAGCCAGCTTCACCAACATCAGGACCTTGGATATGTAACTTCAGAGCTGTGAGGAAGTAAATTCCATTGTGAAATCCTCCCAGTCTCTTACATGTGACTCTGGCAGCCTGAGCAAATGATGGGAATCACTGGCCTTATGGGAGGCCCTACGGCAACAGCTTTTGGTGTAAGAAATCTGGCGGCAGGGGCGGGAGGGGCAGTTCATTTCCCTCAGTCCATTTTCTCTGTCTTCTTGATCCTCCTGGAACCCTCACAAATGCCCATTAGTTGGTATGGGTTTCAGGTTGTATTTAGCCTTATGGGAAGCACCTGCCTTTTAATGTGGGATTTTACTCTTTTTTTTTTTTTGTACTACAGATAGAACCCAGGGCCTTGCATGCATGATATCTCCAGACCTTAATGTGGAATTTAAAGAATATATTATTATTGTGTATATGTACCTTAGTAGGGGTGGAGAAGTCAAAAAACACTTGGAGTCAGAACTCATGACTTACATTTGGGCAGCAAACCTTTTCCTTGTTGAGCCGTCTCTCATGTGGGATATTTGTTGTTGCCTTTTTTTGTTTGGTTTTTGTTTGGTTTTGTTTTTAGACAGGATCTTTCTAAGTTGTCCAGGGTGGCCTTGCATTTGACATTCTCCTGCCTCAACTGTCCTTAATGTGGTGATTTGTTTTTGTGACAGGGTTCCTCTGTGGAACAGCTCTGGCTGTCTTTTTTTTTTTTTTGGGGGGGGGTGGTGGGGGAGCCTGTCCTGGAACTGGCTCTTGTAGACCAGGCTGGCCTCGAACTCACAAAGATCCGCCCGCCTCTGCCTCCCGAGTGCTGGGATTAAAGGCGTGTGCCACCACCGCCCGGCCTCTTTGGGTTATTCTCTCAGAAAGCTCGGCTGTTTTGGACAGGGTGGGGTTTCTGCACAAATATTGTTTTGAGACAGCAAATATTGTACTAAGTTGGTGGCTGAGCTCCATTTGGACAAGTTACTCTCCAGTATTTATTACTACAGTAATGGTGAGTAGCAGGTAACAACTACTGTACCCAGAGTCGGTCTGTCTGTCTCCCTCTGATAGTATTGTTTCTGTTATTTTTCCACTTTCATTCGTGGGACCCTTCTGGCACTGCCATTTGTATGTGTTTATGTAAGGGAACAAAGGGATTGACCACCATATCTAAGCTCTTACAGACATAAATGGTAAGCACAGGATTTGAACCTATGAAGTCTGGTTCTAGATACCATGCTTTTAACTGCCGAACACTCACACCATCCCAGCGCAAGGTATCGAGTTCAAAGGAGAGCCAGAGAGAGCCAGCTTTGCTTGTCAAGCTTTCCAAGAGGGAGAGAATGGAGATCCTCTCTGTAAAGTTACCCTTCTAGAGCCTTCTAGGTACTGCTCTCGGTGGGAAATCAAACTGTTCACCAATAGTCGGCCCCTGCTATGCTTATGTCTCTTATGTACATACTTGGTGCCTTGTGCACTTTAAATCACTTGTAGGTTATTTATACCTAATGCAATGCGAATGTCTCTAAGTAGTTGGTTGTCAGGGTATATTGTTTAAGGAACAATGCCAAGAAAAATGTCTGTGCATATTTAGTATAGAAACAATTTTGTTTTTTTTTCCCCCCTGAATATTTCGAGCTGGACTTAATTAAACCTGTGAATGTGGAACCCTGGGATATACAGGCCTGGTTGTGTCACCTTTCTACACGAGAGGATTATACTTCAGCCTCATCAACGTCAGATGTGGCACGTGACTTGCTTTCCTTTCCAATACAATGGGGGACAAAGTGATAACATGAGCAAGTCCTTTAAAAAGCCAACAAGTGCTACTGTCTTCTAGCGGGAGTTCAGCCAGGGCTAGACCGTTCCCTCAGCTCGGGTTGTAGTATAAAGATAAAACGGAATAGCAAGGCAAGCAACCTGGCCATGAAAACTGTATCTCTGTGGATAGCCACTGAGAAGTAGGGAATGTTTGTTATTGCATCTCTATAAAGTAAAAACTGACCGATACATTCTCCAAATATCAATGTAGTTAATGTGAAATGCCAGGCATAATGTAGAGATGACATCTTAGAGTAATCAATAAATGCTATTACAGTTTATAGAAGTAATCTGCCAAAACATTTCGGCCTACCTTCTCTGAATATTTTCTACGCATCTGTCTGATCCTACTCTCAAGGCTCAGAGACCAGAACCATCCGTCTGACTCAGTATACCAGCCTTCATAGAATCCTTACCCAGCTATTCAGATGGATATGCCGAAGCTTTATATTCTGGACATGGAAAGAACGGGAGAGAAGAAGGCTAGGTCTTCCTTTATCGATTGGAATAAAGATGACAGGACTTGTCGAAGTCAGTATCCAGTCCCTGCCTTTACTTGCTACTTTTAGACCCAGTTTCTTACTCTGTCTCACAGACTGCGGACGTCTGGCCTGTCAACTCAGTGTGGAATGTAGGCTTTTACTCGGTCCATTCCCAATAAAACACCCGTCTAAGCACAGGCATTTGTACCATATTGATTGCCAACACTCCACATGCGAGAAAGTACACACAGAGAAAATATCAGTATTTCTATATTTTCTTCAAGAAACCCCCCCAGAATTCTGGGTTAGAAAGCATCAGCTGAAGTTGAGCAACTGTTGCTGATTGGGCCGAGAAAGTCCCCACAGCCTCTATCTAGTTCTCTTGATCACCTTGCAACACTCGTTTAGATTCTGTTTATCCCGTGTACCCAATTAATTTGTCAGCTTGGGGATCCATTATCTCTTCCCTTCCCCTTCCACCTCCTTCCCTTCTTCTCTTCTTGTCTGTCTGATTCTTTCTTTTCCCTTCTCCCCCTCCTTCTCTCCATCCCTCTCTTTCTCCTTTTTATTTATTTGTTTTTCTAAGACAGCATCTCTCACTGCTCTGGAACTTACCAAGTAGGCTAGGCTGACTGGCCAGTGAACTGTTGGAAGCAACCTGCTTTCACCTCCTTAGTCCTCACCTCTGCCATGCCTCGTTTTTCTTTTCTTTTTTTAAGAGATTTATTTGTTTATTATTATGTATATAGTATTCTGCCTGCATGTATGCCTGATCTCATTATAGATGGTTGTGAGCCACCATGTGGTTGCTGGGAATTGAACTCAGGACCTCTGGAAGAGCAGTCAATGCACTTAACTGCTGAGCCATCTCTCCAGCCCCCTAGCTTTTCTTATATGGGTCCTGGGATTTAACTCAGGTCGCTTGCAAGGCAAACATTTACTAGCTGAGCTATCTCCCTAACCACGTACTCTTCCTTTTCCATTTCTCTTGATGAGATAAGATTTTGTATGTAGCATAAGCTGGCCTCGAACTTACCAGGTAACCCATCAGGTTAGGCTTGAGCTGGGAACCCTTGGCCTTAGCCTGAGTGCTGGCTTTTGCAAGCACATGTCACCATGCCCAGCTCACCTTCTCCTTTCTCCGGCATCCAATTTGTTGCTCTGCTCACCTTTTGTTGACTAAAACTTCCTACCAGGGCTCAGGGATTTTATATCTAGGAAAGGTCTGTGCAGGTCACAGTGCAGAATGGGGACATGCAGCTGTATGCTTCTGCTCCTGACTCGCTAAGGAGCCCGTGCTGGAGTTCCCATGCCAGCATTCGGTTTGCTGGCCTCCCCTCTGCTTGCCTTCTAAGGAGATTAAGAACGGACATTTTATTTTGTTTCCGTTTCAGTTTATTTGAAGGTTTTATGATGTCTTGGTTGAATGGCTCTTGGGACTTCCAAATAAACACGGTGCTTTTAAAAACGGAACGTTGTTTTTATTTATTCCTTTTAGGTGCCCAGTGACCTCTGGGTATATTAGGCAGCTTTAAATTATAATTAAAATAATAACTGTGGTCCTAAAATAATAATAGATGTTGAATTACAGAAACACCAAATTAGGATGTCCCGAAAATCTGTCTGAAGGAAGCCAGAGGAAGCCTAAAGTTTAAAAAGTGATCTTTGTGCCAGCAGAAAAGGATGAAGCTCTATAACCAGAGCCTTATTCTTCTTTTCTTTATTTTTTTTGCTTTGTTTTGTCTTCCGTTTCGTTCAGTCTGTGTTTATTGGTCTTGGAGCTCATCAGCAGACGTTAGCATGGCTTTATAGGCAGAAGAAAATAATGAAATCTGTTTGTCACCTGTGTATATCCCTATATTTTAATAATTTCTTGACACTTTCTTATATTCATGGTCACAAGCAGTGGGAGCCGACTATGCTTCCTCCCTGATACCAATCCTCATAGTACTCTCGGGTCCACGACATAGATCTGCGTCCCTCCATCTGTCATCCTAGCTCATCCCCTCTTCCAACTGTTCTTATTAAATGACTACATGTAATGATGAGAGATTTTCTCATGAAAGCTTAGGAGACTTCATCCAAAGGCAAATTAAAACATTGCGAAGTAATCACCCACCTCAACTCCCTCCTCTGCTCGCCCCTGGGTGCCTGTTAGTGCCGAAGGGAGTTCATCAACGTTTGTGGAAGAAAGCAACCAGGAAGAAAATCCACAGAAGAGGGGATGGGAGCCACCTGATGCCAGCCAGAGCAGAGGCTTTTTCTCAGTCACTTTCCACTCCCCATAGATAAATGGAGGAGGCTCCTGCAATTGTCAGAAGCCACTGGGGTTTATGGGACTCCAGCTTTGTTATCCACTCTTCTGTTATTTCTTCCCTGTACCACTGTTTGAAAGAGATAGTGCTTTCAACACTTCTGTCTTTTTTTTTTTTTTTTTTTAAGATTTATTTATTATATATTCAGTGTTCTGCCTGCATGTATCCCTGCAGGCCAGAAGAGGGCACTAAATCTCATTACAGATGGTTGTAAAGACATGTGGTTGGTGGGAATTGAACTCAGGACCTTTGGAAGAGCAGGCAAAGCTCTTAACCACTGAGCCATCTCTCCAGCCCCAACACTTCTGTCTTATAGGAATCTGTTGACAGAGGTTTCTATCCCGCCTGGTCCCACAGTTGTTCAGTCCCAAAGAAACACATAAAAGCCTACATTAATTATAATCTCATTGGCCTGTTAGCTTAGGCTTCTTATTAACTAATTCTCACATCTTAAATTAGTCCATAATTCTTGTCTGTGTTAGCCACGTGGCTTGGTACCTTTTATCAGTGAGGCATTCTCATCTGGCTTCCTCTTGGTCTGGGTGGCTCCTGCAGACTGAGTCTTTCCTCCTCCCAGAATTCTCCTACTCTGGTCACCCCACCTATACTTCCTGCCTGGCTACTGACCAATCAGCATTTTATTAAATCAATACAAGTGACAAATCTTTACAGGGTACAAGAGCATTGTCCCATAGCAGGAGTCTATCCTAATGAGACAACTGGGAAGATTCTCCAAACACAAAGATGTTCACTGGGATATTATTTATAACACTGACCCCCAGAGAGAGAATGAACAAAATGAGGTTACATCCAATACCAGATTGCAAGATGGCCGCTGGAAGGGAATAATATGTATGTTCATAACTAACTAATACTGCATGTTGTGGGTAGCATGTAAAACAGACCTTGGCCATAAAATAGGATACTTACATACATATGTATGCCTAAAAGACATTTGATAAGATAAAATACACGTTAAGGTATCTACTGGGTATGGTACTTTATGGCTTTAATCCCAGAACTCTAGAGACAGAATCAGGCAGATGTCTTGAGTTCAAGGCCAGCTTGGTCTACATAGTTAGCTCTAGGCCAGTCAGGGTTACATAGTGAGACCCTGTTTCCAAAAGTGTGGGGGGGATTTACTTCCAGGTACTGATATTTGGGCTGGTTTCAATTTTCTTTGTTTTTATAAATGCTCATAATTTCTAAGGTATATATAATATTATATAATATTATTTTTATGACTATGAAAAACTCTTAAAGCTAGGTCTATAGTTGAGAATAGAAAGCCTTGGGTAATTGCATAGAAGTCTCTGTGCTTTCCTGTAGTTTCCAAACCCCCAAATATCTCAGAGCACTGGGTCCTGGCAAGAGGCTTGATTGGGTCATGAGGACAAAATGTCTCCTTGGTGATGTCCCAGCGTGGTTTCCAGGCTAAGGCGCTCTAATCTGCTAGCACTTTCCATCGGAACACCAGAACAGATTTCTTGGCTCAATGCTCCCAGTTCACCCTCCTGTCATGTCTGTAACGCAGAGGAGAGCAGGCATACAAATCAGCTTCCTAATCTCTGGAGACCTGGGACATCAGAGGCTATGGGGCTTGACAGAGACCAGGGTGCCACTGACATCAAATGTCTGCCACCTCTGCTCACTGCTCCACCCATTCATCAGAAGTGAGATGGGCAGGGGCTAAAATAATATTTTATGACTCCCTCCCCAAATGGACATTGAAACCTTTGGTGTCTTTGTGTCTTGGGATGTTCGAGAGTTGGATTCTGTTCTGGGCACGACAAAAGGGCTCAATAAGAGGGATATTTTGGAGACTTCTTGGCTGTCAGTGGTTACTGCTGGGATGGTGCCTAGGAGAAGTCTGAAGACCCCAACAACCATGTTAGTGTTATTTCTAGCTACTGCAAAGCAAGGGCTGGTCTGTCTGAGCTTTTGTCTCTCTAAGGTAGGATGCTCAGTGAGAGAATCCTCAGTCTTCTCTAGCTAAAGGCATGATTTGGGAAACCAAGTGGGGGGATAGACAGGAAAGTCCTTTCTTTCTTGTCTTCTCCCCACTTCCTCAAGAAGACTTGGTTGGTCTACCCACAGCACATTCTTGTAATATTCTATCATTTATATTCTACATCTTGATGTGTCCACCGTGAAGGACATCAAGTTGTCAAGAACAACCCTAGAGCCAGGTTTGGTGGTGCACATCCATAATCTCAACACTTGGGAGATGGAAGCAGGTGGTGTTTAAGTTGAAGGCCAGCCTGGGCTCTATAGCAAGATCATGACTTTAAAAATTCTGATTTAACGGAGTGCCATGTATAGGAGAGAACAAAGCAGTTTTCAATAGCATACACTTTGTGTCAGTGAGATGATGGCTCAGTAGGTAAAGGTGTTTACTGCCAAGCCTGATGATCCAAGGTCAATCCTCAGAACCCACATGGTGGAATGGAAGGGAAGAAAAGACCCCTGTAAGTCATCTTCTGAACCCATTCATGCATTGTATATGTGCTCCCCCTTCATACACACACACACACACACACGCACACACACACATATGCACGCACGCAGGAACATACACATTTGCGGACTGGGTGACTGGTTCAAAAGCTTTAAATGTTTCAGCAATTGTAAAGCATGCCACTGTGAATCTACACATAAAGTGACCCCGGGTTAGTACTCTTTACACTTAAGTAGCCATTTTTTAAAAACAGCGCACACTTTCTAAGATCCTTAAGACTGTGTAGAAAAAGCAATGTCACTGCTGATATCAGAGCCATCGTCCATGTCAAAGCCTGCTCTTGTCCCTTCATGTAAGGTTTCTCTTTCTGTGCCCCTGCCTCCCCCAGAGTTGGGTACTGTTCTTATGCAACTGTGGCTCGGGAGGAAGTCAGCTCGAGCACAGGGAATGGGTCCTGATCGCCTTCTCTGGTACACTCTTGGCTGTCTCTCTGGAACAGATCGGAACCGAAAGGCAGGGCTGCTCAGCGCCCGCTTATTTTGTTTGAGCTGGAGGATTGTTTTCAGCTCGCCTCTTGAAGATGCTCTTTGTACCGGCTGGTGCTCAGCATGCCAGCTTGAACAGGGCCACAGTGAAGGCGTCCATGGGCTATGTGTTGTTACCATGCCTTTCTGACAACATCAATGTATCTTTGGAGCACAAGTACCAGTGTGTGTGTAGTCCTTTGCTTTGTTTCTTAAATGTTCCCGTTTTTAAAAACTTCCCTTTCAGCTTCCTCTTAACTAGCTGAGTGACAGGAACTCAATGCTGACCGCTTCATTAGCCAATGACCTTGTCCCTCTGGCCTCCTGCCTACTTGTTCTCCCGGGCAAGTTGCTTTACGTCACAAGTCCTCATTAAAGGTCAGGACCTTAGAGCCACCAGTAGCAGGCATGTTGTTGTTGTTGTTTAATATACAGCTAGAGAAATCAAGTCTGCTGGTTCATATTAGGGCCTATTTATGCACTGCACACCAATGTCCACGATGGAGATGAACTGGTACTTTTGAAATAAAACCATAGGAGCTCCAAGTGGGATCCTCCATGCTCTATCGGGGAAGCTGTTGCAGTCTGTGTCTCCCCATCCAGAGCCAATCTTTATATACAGTCATTGTGTAAAGTAGCGAGGTTAAGTGGTATAGTACATCTCTGAATCCAGACACTGGCACGATGGCCAGCTTTGTCAGAAGTCAGTGCAGCCAGAGCCCGTGGTGACTTGGTTCACTCTTCCTGCTAGGATACTGATAAGATGGCAAAGTTCACCACTCCTGTGGTAGGGACAGATAAAGCATCTCATATACATTACCCTGTTAGATATTCACAATATCCCTCTAGGGTAGACGCCATTGTTACCCCCCAGTTAGTGAACAGAGACATGGATGTTCAGAAAGGTCCAGTGACTGCCTCTAGTTCCCAGAGCAATAATTATGCAGGGGTTGGAATTTGCCGGCTTGTTTCGGATCCTGACACCGCTACGATTCTGCAGTGGTGCTACTTGGTCTCTTTTGAGGGGTGGCCTTTTGCGTGCTGTTTAAGGAGAACCATATTTTGTTTGTAGTTTGTCTCCCCAAATATCTCTATCAACGCAATAGGAGTTTCGTTTAAAAATTAAGTCTGGGAATAAGTTTGCCCCTCCACACACACACACATACACGTTTCCCCCTTCTTCTCCAGGACAAACTTTAAGTTCATTCCCATATCCCCTGGGAGTCTGGTTGGACAGATCCCCGATGGAGATTAGAAATAGCTCTCATGGACTATTTTTAAGGAAAATGTGATGTCAGAAAATGAGGCAGGAATGGGCACCCAGAAGGGAAGAGCCTGCATACCAGGAAGGGATGCGATGTGGTGAGGAGAGGAAACAGATGGAGGTTGGGAAGTTTGGGCATGATGGCCCACACCCGAGATTCCAACATTTGGGAGACGAGCGGGATCACCACAGGTGTGAAGCGGGCCTGGCTGACTGAGTCCCAGGGCAGCCAGGTCTTCCTAGAGAGAGCCTATCTACATAAATACATAAGTCAATAAACACAAACTAAAAGATGTGAAAACGTGGGCAAAGATGGACGAGAGTAGGCGGGGACACTTTAGACCTGGACAGCGTATTCCCGCCCCATTCATTGTGGTCGGCTCAAAGAGAACTCGGCTGTAGAAGGCAAATACCATCAGCCTCCAGCAAAGCCACTTTTCTCTCTGAAGAAACACAGCCCAACAAATAGGCAGGAATGCCCGCCGGCCTCTTCCTGAGAATGTCAGGCACAATGTGGAGGTGTCTGGTGACACTGTAATTTCCTTTGACCGGTACGGTTTTGTTCGGCGCACTTGTCTGGAGGGTTAGTCTTTTGGACTGTGTTAACTCACTTGGCATAACGTTTTCTTTCATGGAGACACATGAGAGGTGGGGCTTGACTCTCTCCTTCAGCAAGGCTGGACACCATCCAATTGCATGGTGCTATACCTCTGCAACTCAGGAATTGTATCTTCCGGGCTAAGGAAGAGAAGACGACAGCATTGTTGGGGAGACTTTCAGCGAACCTTTGAAGGCTGAGTGGTTAATGAGGGAGATGACCTCCCTGTTTCTTCCTTTGTTTTTCTTGGATAAGGTTTGCATCTACCGCCAGGTTTTCCTGAACTTGGCCAGTGTCACAAGCAGACATAGTTACCCATACTTGCTCATGTTCGTAATGCTGGAGAAAAGCATATTGTCTGCCTGGAAAGGAGGTTTCCAAGACGTCAACACAGGGCTGGAGACATGCTCAGTGGTTGAGAGCATTTGCTGCTCTTGCAGAGGACTTGGGTTCAGTACCCAGAACCAACATGGTGGCTTACAATATCCATAACTCTAGTTCCAAGGGATCTGACTCTTCTGAACATCAGAACACAAGGCACACACATGGTGCACATACATGCAATCAAAATATTCATACACAGAAAATAAAAACAAATCAACTTAAAGTATTTCTTTAAGTTAAAAAAAATACAACTCAGGGGGATAAGGATGTGGTTTATCTGGTAGAGTGCTTGCATAACATACACAAAGCCCTCCCTGCCCCTGCAGAAACTCGACATGGTTGTATCTGTTTAATCCCTGCATTTGAGAATTAGAGGGAGGATGATCGAAAGTTCAAAGCTCCCCTTGGCTCTACACAGCAAGTTTGAAGCTAGCTTGGGTGACATGAGACACTGTAAGGTAAGAAGGAAGATCATTCAAGCTGGGCATGGTGGTGCTCATTTGGATCTCGGCACTTGGAGGCTGAAGCAGGAAAATTGTACCCAGTATGAGACTAACCTGGGCTACAGTACAAAACAAACAAACAATCAAACAAACAAACCAACAAAAAATGCGACTCATGACAGCCAGTCTCCAGATGGCGACGGATCTTAACTAGAAACCATCAACCAATCTAAGGGGAACTAAAAGGAATTCCAGCAGAGGAGTCAAAGGAATATAGAAAGCTGCAAATGAGCCCCACACTGATCCGAAGCAACTGTACAGCCTGCCTGCCTCTTTCTCTCCCCAACCCAGACATTTCTGCCTTCCTGTCCCAGGGAAGAGATTCGAATGGTGTTAACTCTGAACGCTTGCCTGATTCTCTACTCCCCTTTCCCTGGGTAGCTGTGGTGAGTTGGCTGCCGAGATGTAGCCCTGAACCTATCCATCAAGTCTACAGAAGAGAGAGTTAGAAAGGCAAACATTATCTGGAATCAATATCTTTACAAATCCAAAGGAAACCCCAGCTCCCGAAGGGTTAAGCCAGGGAAGGAAAAGCCATCAGGCTGTTTAGTGAGTTAATGTTTTTATTGACGGGGAGGCCTTTAAGGCCCTAACAGGAAAAGTGGGGAAAATAGCAGATTGTTTGGCTGGGGAGAAAGCTGGGGAAAGAACTTTATTTTGCATGGTCTTTCCTAGTCCCTGTACTCAACCCCCTGAAATCCATCTGATGCAGGGGGCGTCTCATAACCTGAAAAATAGCCAACCCTTTGTCCTACCCCCGTCAACATGGAATCTACATCTTCCACTAGGAACTTTGTCTAATGCACATCTCTGGCTAATGTCCGCTCTGCCGGGCACATCTTAATTTAACAGTTGTTGTAAGGCACATCCGAAGCTAACGTTCCTGGGACAGCCTGCATTTCAACCTAACTACCCTGGCAGAACACGTCAATCTAATTCCCCTACTGTAAGTACCAGAGCAATCTCACACCCTCATATAATGTACATCTAAGCCCATTATTTTGTATCTTGTAAGCCATATTTTGATATGTCTATTCCATTAAGTCACAGGACTGTCTGGAGACAGCGGCCATCCGTGTGCTGAAAGCTTCCATAGCTCTTACGTTGTCCTTCGGTGACAGGCAGCTGATGGATATGCTTGTGAACTTTCACCTTTGGCATCTTGGGTTCAACTCTGGCTTGTTTCTGTACTTGGAGTCTTAAGCATCCTGTTGGGAGCAAGGGTGACCGGAGACCCCTGACAAGCCCTCTCTTATGCTAACCAGCAGGGCAGGCCACCTCAAAAGATCAGAGTGTACTTCTGAGAGGGCCATGAGAGGTCAATGTCAGGGTCAAGGGTCAGGGTGTAGCTGTTGGCTAATAGAGTGCAAGCTAACCTGTCGTCAAATTGCTGGGCTCCAAGACAATGGCCGCCTCCTGCTGATGATTTTACCCTGGGGGAAGGAGTGACTGGCTTTATTGGAAACCTGCCAGTCTCAGAGGTGATGGAAGCAGCTGATCACAGCTAAAGACTGTTTGATTGTTGATGGAGAGGCAGTTCTGTGGTTGGTCCCCAACTGAAAGGTCTACACAGTTGCTTATTGATGTCTGAGTTTTCCACATATGATGGATTTCCCTTCCCTCTCCCATGCAGCTGGGACACCACTCTGCTGTGGAGGTAGACCACTGTGATGGTTGGTCATAGATTTTTCAGGAACTGAGGACCACTAGAGGCGATATTGTCACTGAGTCTTGGCATGGTTTAGGATGATATCAACCCTCTGATGTCAGTTCAATGGGGCTAAAAAGAAATCAACCCAAAATGAACTGAAATTGCGTATAAAATAGCCTTAAAGACCAAGACATTTGGGTAAACACAAAAAAGAAAACAAAAGTATTCTGGAAGAGACACAGTAGTCTATCAATATCCTAACCTCAATCCATCTCATGCAGGATGAAGAGGTAGATTTCTATTTATTATTCTTTCTTCCTGCATATTATTCTTTTTTCTTCTTTTTTTTAAAACCTATTTTATTCTTATTCTTTTTTTTTTTTAATCTACTGGTTGGGGGAATCTAACCAGGCTGGTGATTTGGTTAGATAGTTCAAGGAGAGGAGGTTACTGAAGACTTAAGTTCCCCCAGTTTCCTGGCACACAGTACATTTAAGAAAGGGGAAAATGCTTAGGACAAGCAAAGTACAGATGTAAAAAGTGACATTTGTAAAAGTCATGCGAATGGCGGAGGATTGCCAGCAAACAGACAGCCTGCTAAGACAGACAGTGAAGGACCAGAAAGCACAGATTGGAGGATAGTGCTCTGCCTTTGTATTAAGTCTCAGGAAGTGGCACTAGCTCTTATTCTATAACTTAATAAGGAATCATACGGGGAGCCACCCTAGATTATGAAGAACGACCTTCTAGGATATCACAGGATGGGTCAAGAAGCATGGCTGCAGTCATGGCAGTATGGTGAGATTTTGATTTGTCTGTGGATACCATTTTTGCTTCTTTAATCCTATGTGTTCTTTGATAGAGTATCACGCTGACCGCTGAACACAGTCCAACAAAGACTGATTCAGATAGAGGCCGGTTGACAACCTGGCATAAAGTTCATCTTAAAACCACATGTCCACACATTTGGCTGTTTCCTTCCATTTCTCCTCCCTCTCTCTCCTTCCTCCCTGGGGACAGAACTCAGGGCCTGAGAGGCCAAGCACTTCACCACTGAATTACTTCTCCAGTCCTTGTTTCCTTTCTCCCTTAAGCTGGGACATGAGTTTTTATTCTGACAATGGGAATTAATAAATACTGGGTTTTGTATTATAAATCTCTTTGCGAGCAAGCCTATTACTATGAATTTAGAAATATAGCTACAAAAAAAAGGAAATATAGGTACATCCAACTTGACCAAGAGATGACTTTAGTCTAGACATCAGTAAACTATACCGTAAAGGATAAATCTGGCCCACTTCTTAATTTCGTAAATAAAATTTTATTGAAACATTGCCATGTTCATTCATTTCCATACTAACTTTGCATCCAATACATAAAAAATAATAGAGTTTCTGCAACAAAGATAGTATAGTCTATAAGGCCTAATCACTTTATTAGAAACCTTTTCAGTTTTGTTTTTCTTCAAGACTGTGTAACAGCTATAGCTAGACCAGATTGGCCTCGAACTCACAGAGATCCATCTGCTTCTGCCTTCCAAGTGCTGGGATTAAAGGCGTATACCATCACGCCCCGCTTACTAAAAATACCTTCATAGAAAATGTTTTTCAGGCTTTGATCTATACTGGGAGATATTCTTCTGTTTTTTTTATTTATAATGTAATAATAATTTAAAAATTATATTCATTCATATCTGAGTGGGGAGGGGAGCACCACAGCTCGAGGTGTGAGGACCACAGCCCACATGTGGAGGACTGAGAACAACTTGAGGGAGTCTGTTTGCTCCTGCCACCATATGGGACCTGGAGATCGAACTCAGGCCGTGAGGCTTGGTGGCAAACACCTTTACCCACTGAGCCATCTCACGTGTACTTGTTTACAATCTTCTGAGAATTTTTAATATGCAAAACAGGGACAAGTATCAAACATTTCCCCAGGGAGCCGGACTCTTCCCTGTTTGGCACAAGTATTTTATGCCAAAATGTCCCCAGTTTCATGTAGCAGTCTGAGTGTTCTGCACTGGTTGGGTCAGCGCTGGGTGTTTCTTGTGCTCCTCAATGCTCGTTGGTCTACTAAGAGATGATGTGAGTCTGTTTGTTCCAGGAGACCTGGACTTTTTGATATTGTGATTAGGGAAAGAGGAAATTTCTAGAAGGGGATGGGAGAGGGCAGTAGGGGAAGGGAACAACTGAGGACAAAGTTTAATGATACTTACGAGGAGGCTATGATGGAACTGAGTTTGGCATGTTAACTCAGTACTGAAAAAAAAATGGGTATAGTGGAGTTAGAGAGCTGGTCCAGCAGTTAAGAGAACTTGGTGCTCTTCTAGAGAACCTGGATTTGGTTTTCAGCACACGCATGGAAGCTCACAGCTGCCTGAAACTCTAGTTCCAGGCATCCGATGCCCTCTTCTGGCCTCCTGGGGCACCAGGCACACACTAAGAGCACATACAAACACATAGGCAAAACACTCATTCATAGAAAATAAAAAAAATACTTCTTGAAAACAATAAGGGTATGTTTTCTCATCTCATAATCTAAGGACTAAAGGAGATTTTCATATGCATGTGTTTGTGTGTTTTGCATCTATATACATATTGACTTAATATAAGGCTTGCCTCACAGTTATTTTAACTACATTATGTTAATATATTATAATCAGCGCAGATGTTAATACCATCAATTATTATAACATTTGCCAGTTATATTGACAGTACTACTATTATTTCATTTGAATAGGTTAACATAATAATATGACTAGGTATATCAATTATCCTGTAATTATTACTAGTACTTGGGACTTTGTTCATGCTGTGCCTAGATTTGCATATTGTCCCTAAACATCCCCCAAACAAGGGTTGGGGATGTAGCTTACGGAAGAGTGCTTGCTTAACCTGTCCAATACCCTAGGTTTAGGTAAAAAAACAAAATAATTATCCCTAGTAACACAACACTTACTGGCTAATTAATGTAGGTGGTCACACTGGACAAGGGTTGTGTGATGAAGTAACCCAAAATTGACTGAAGTCCGCTCAGTGCCAGCTGCACAACGAGCCTCCTCTTGCTCCATCGTTTTTAGCAGCTCATATAACCGTGTATTCAACGAATTAATTTGCTTTCTGTTTTGCTTTGTTTTTAGACAGTTTCATGTAGGCCAAGCTACCTCAAACTTGATGTGTAGCTGAGGATGACATTGAGATTCTGACCCTTTCACATCTTCTTCCCTAGTGCTGGGATCTTAGGCGCGTACCACGCAGCCTGCCTGGTGTTTATTGCTCTGTGTTCCCTGGAGTTCGGAATGACACCACTGCTCAAAACAGCTCCCTACCTGTCCATCTCTGCCTGGTTCACAATTAACTCTTCAGCTGGCAATTTGGTTTCAGTGCCAATGAATTAATTAGATGTTCAATGCTCTTTGCCAGGATTTTATTCTGTCAGAGAATAGTAAAGAAACAACTATTATTTAATATGTATTGAAGAGCTCCGTGAGCACAGACATAACCTGCCTCATTGTTGAGGCGACAGAATACTTCAGTCAAGCACGACTTAGAAAAGATGGAGAGATGGCTCAGTGGTTAAGAGCACTGCCTGCTCTTCCAAAGGTCCTGAGTTCAATTCCCAGCAACCACATGGTGGCTCACAACCATCTGTAATGAGATCTGGTGCCCTCTTCTGGCCTGCAGGCAGAGTACTGAGAATACTGTATACATAATAAATAAATCTTTAAAAAAAAAGAAAAAAGAAAAGCACTTGGACATCCATGGAAGAGCTCCTTTTAGGATGATGATGGTAATGTCTGAATGGTGAGGGTAGTGATGATCGTGCAGTCCTGGGAACAAGCTTTGTCCTTTAATGGGACGAATTGCTTAGTACAGGAATTATATCCCAGTTGTGATGAATAATTTAAGTCGGGGGTGGGGGACATTCTGAGATATCCTCGGGATACTGGAAAGATGGTCTCGTGACTAGATGTTTGCAGCTCTTGAAGAGGACCAAGTTTAATTCCCAGCAATTGTACTGGGTGTCTCACAGTAGCTTGTAAGTTCACACACACATAAACACTCACACATAAATACTCACCCACAATTGGAAATATAACTATGCTTCAAGACTGCTCAGCTGTTACTTTATAGGGAACAAAATATGAAACCAGTATTTTTGTTTACCAATACATATGAAACTGGATGCATATTCTGTACGCTCTCCCAAGTGTAATCTGTAGACTGATTTTTTTTTTTCCTTTTGAGATCGTGTCTCCCTATCAATTCTTCAGGTATATCAGGCTGACCTCGAAGTTGCAGAGATCTGCCTGGCTCTGTCCTTTTAGTGCTGGGACTAAAGGTATGTGTCAGCATGGCCGGTGACTAACAACAACCATTGTACTAATGTGTTAGCATGGCCGGTGACTAACAACCATCGTACTAATGTGTACCTTGCATAGCATATATTACAAAAGCCACTCACTTTGGGTGTAATTACATCTATATATTTTAATCACAAGTGACTCTATTTACATTTTTTTGAATCTAGAGTTTGATATAGCCCGCTAAAGTGCTCTATTTCTGAGTTATATCCCAAGTGCCTGTATTTAAAATTTTTACAATAAAAACAAGAAATATTTATATATTTTGTTTAGATGTCTACATATCAATATGTATTATTAATGATTTAATTTTATAGCTTCCTCCATACTATAGTTCATAAAATTTCTACTGTGAATTGCGTTACCATGGAAAGAGTTAAATAGCATATAGATAAATCTATCACATCAGGGGCTAGAGAGATGACCCAGCAGTTAAAAGGGTACTTTTCTAGAGAACCTGGGTTCACTTCTCAGCACCCACACAGCAGTTCATAACGGCTTATAACTCCAGTTCCAGGCATCCAATGCCTCGTGCCGGCATCTGTGGGCATTGCACATGCAAGCATACAGGCAGAACACTCCAACACATAAAAACAAATAAACCTTAAAAAAATTAGAAAAAAATATACAGCAGCAACAAGAAGTGGTTGAGAAGCCCCGCTAAGCAGGCCAGGTATTTTAAAGAGGAAGTGAAGGGGGTTAACACTAGAAAAATCTTCTTGAATGGAAGTGCCAGATACAAAGATTGTCCAGTGGCCCAAGGAAGGATGTCCAAGCAGAACCAGAGTCAAGTTGGAAAAATGCTTTGAGAAATTCTGAGCACCTTGGAATCTGATATCAGGAAGTAGAAGCTGCTGCCTGCTCTGTGACAGTGTTTGCAATTGATTAGTGATGTCTGCATGGGCACAAGAATGGAGGGATAATGACAACCAAACCATAGACTTTCTATCACTGAAGGGCATCACGTAGACACAGCCCAGTTTTCTTCTACGGTCTTTGAGAAATCATGTGCTGATTTCTATAAACTGAGTTGATAAAGTAGACTTCGAAATCTCATCTAATTTTTCCAAATTCCCATAAACATACTCCAACCCACACAAACTCCACTCCACTTGATAATGCTGGCCTCGCCTGAGGTAACCCAATGACATGGGAAATTTGTATTGTGCCAGTGGAGAGAATGAACAATGCTAACAGGGAAGAGGGGTGGGGTGGAGAGCTGAGAGGTCTCCTCCAGCCCTGAGTTACTGAAAATACCCTCTACGACAGCTGGATGCAGCCTGCTCTCCTTGAAAGACAGCTCCCCTCAACTCCAACAGAAAGTATTTTTAGTATATCCTGGGTACCAGATACTCCTATGTCCTGAAAGATGATGAATTCATTCAAACAACAAGTCAGGGCCCTGGGTATCATTCAACTCCAGCCAGTCATAACAGCTGCCAAATATAAAATATTACATGGATCCCGTGAGTCTTGGTTTGCATTCCCCTCAACATGCATATTCAAGAATCTCATCCCATCCCTAGCTGTCAGAGACGGTGACAGTTGCGCTAGGGCTGGGGTCCTCTAGCGTTATCGAGAGAGATTATTTTATAACCAAAATTATTTTCCATTGTAAATGTTTAAATCCATATTAAGTCCAGATTACTGCAGGCAGCAGCTTCAAAGGATATCACTGGGGGTGGGGTGGGGAAAGAATGATAATAAATGAAATGGTTCAGGACGGGTCCCATCACAAGGAATATTTTCAGACTAGGAAAGAAAGTTGTTTGGATTAAAAAGATATCTAAAGAAAATATGTTTCCCAGGGATTGCTGGCTCCCTTCACAGACACCCGAACTTTGTATACAGACCAGACCCCCAAGCACTCTCTTTCTCCTAGCACTTTGCTTCTTCTTCGCATGACTGGAATTAATAATGGAGATAAACCCTAAACAAATCAGGATCAGTGCTAACTATGTCTTGAGGTTTAGGATGCAATAGGAAAATAAAAAGGGAGAGAGGAAAAAAATAATAATTAAAGCAAAAACAAAAACAAAGAAGGTTGCGAAAAACCAAACCAAAACCCCAAACCCGAATTGCCTGGACTATGGGATGGGGAAAGGAGTCATGGTAAGGGGGGTTGGGGAGGAGAAGAGAAGCAGCAAGATGGAAGGACCAGCCGAGCAGGGTAATCAAAGTCCTCCCAATCACAGCTGCTTTGGAGCCGAGTTCAAAGGCTCCTTCCAGGCCACTGGCTGGGCGAGGTCACAAGTGAAATGCAGTTGCTGGGGAGGGGGAGGGGTGCCTGGGATTTGGGTAGAGAGCCCTGCCATCTCACTCTGTGAGGGCAAGCCTGCTGGACGGTCAGCATGCAGCATCTCAGGAAACTGGTTCAACTCTCTAGTTTGGGAGGGAAGAATTCCGCCCCCAAATTGCACAACCTGCGAAGAGATGACAAAGTTCCACGCCAGCATGTTTGTTCCCTCCCGGAAAGTTCCTTCCCGAGCACTGATCCCAGAAGTTAAGAATAATTTTCTTTCTGTGGATAAATAATTGCATGATGGAGCAAATTTTGATGAAGTTGTTTAGATTCTTTGATGTCTTTGAGTTTGAGTCATTGAAAGCGACCCCAACACGTGGAATCGTATCGTCTCTCCTCTTTACAGGAGCCCTTAAGACAGAAGATGATGCAGACTAAACACACTTCTTTCGGTCACCTTTTCAAACTTAATTTTCAGTAAATAAAGGCTTCTGTGGAAGCCCCTAAATTTAGCCAAAGGAAGTAGCCTTCTTCAGACGCAATCACACGGCTGTAGAGAGCGCAATGCTGCCCGTGTGGAGCCAGGGCCTGAGGCAAGCTCTGCCAGCATGCTCGCCTTCTCCACCACGTCGGCCTCAGCTGATCCAGACATGGTGTGGCTTTCTCCTTCCCACATGGAACTGTTGAACTGGTAGCCACACGAGCCGTCCTGATGCCTGCCTCAGACGGCTTCTCTTTGGTGAATGCACAGGCTTCTGATTTGGCCTAACCTTCTAGCAACCAGGCTGGTCTGAGGTTTTGAGAGATCATGTCCCCCCATCTGTTTCCTGTTCCGCTTTTCAACAGGTCCTCTTTTTCTCTCCTGCAGCACAGAGAGAGGCGTGCCCATCCTGGGGCATCTACTCCCTCTCCCTGTCTGCACAGAAGTTTATTATCTTTGTAGGTTTGTTGTCCCTACGTCTCAGAGATGCACCAGAATGGAAAGAAATGAGAGACTGGGGGGAGGGGGGGAAGTGGGGGCTGGGTGACTGTTTTGTTTTGCAATGTCTGTGGCCATTGTGGCTTGCTGTAACTGTGTAGTAGATTGGTACCAAAACAACAGCATGCATTTTAAAGGACTCTTGACAGTTACCATGGTAATTGGAGATTTTGATAAATAAAAATATATTCTGGGGAATAAGAATAAGTCAGAGGTTTAACCTTCAGAAAACCTCATTATACTAATGATGGGTGAAAAATGAGGGAGAATGCTAAAATCATGGCCATGTGGTAGCAGGAACTCCATTCCAACCTAAAAATAAACGTTCTTTTTTCCCCAGCTGGAACATATAGCCTTACAATCTCAGGCACTATGCAAAGCAAAACAATGCACCATTAAGGGTAAGTGATCTTTAGGGTTTTAGGCTTTACAGGTCAGCATAAAGGACACTGTCTTACAGATAACAGGTATCTCCTAGACACCAGAGCCTTTGTTGGGAAGAAGAAGCTGAGCCACTGACCCCAGACCTATCGCTAAGACCTCCACTTAAACCCACTCATGTAATAAGACAAGCGGAAGGTGCTGATACCACAAGACAAAATTATCTACATATGCATCTCAGAGCACATATGCCATTTTATACATAGACATACACACAGAAACATGCAGTCAGCCTTCCCTAAATGCCAGTCCTCATCTGCCGATCCGGCCAAACACAGATTTAAAATATATGGGAAAGTTTCCTTTAACAGGACAGGCCCGGACTCCCTTTTCGTCATTGTTCCCTGAACAAGTACAGTATAATGGTTTTCACAGAACCTATATGGCATTAGAGACAAGTGATCTAGAAGTGTCTTAGAGTGTAGGAGGGTGAATGTAGGTTCCATACAAATGCCTTGCTACTTTATATGAAGGGCTTCAGCATTCACAGAGTTTGGTATCTGAAGAGGGCTTTAGAATCAGTCCCCTGGGGATGACTGTTGATATACATGTACACACACACACATGCACGCACGTATATACACACGCACACATGCAAACACACATGGGGGTAGGGTGGGGTGGGTTGAGCGCCTTGATTTAAAAAGTTTGAAATCTGAAACGCTCCTGAATTCCAAACTTTTTGAGAGTCAGTTTGACACTCTGTGTAGAAAACTCCTCCCCTGACCTCAGAAGACAGACTGTCACCACAATGCAGATATGCTAAAAATGCTGTATAAAATACCTTCAGGTTATGTGTACGATGTGCAATGTGAACAGTAAATAAATACCAAATTAAAATGGATCACATTCCCATGATAACTCATTATGCATATGCAAATATTCCAAAATGGGAGTGGGATCTGGATTATCAAATACTTCTGGCACTATAAATTTTGGATAACGAATATTAAGAGAGTGTGTGTGTGTGTGTGTGTGTGAGAGAGAGAGAGAGAGAGAGAGAGAGAGAGAGAGAGAGAGAATGTGTTAAAAACTTTCCTGGTAATACAAAAGTCAGGCTTATTAGAAGAACCGGTAGTTAGGTGGTAATTTCTATTTATCTGAATGATTTTTGGTATAGAAGGAAAACTGTATAATTAAAAAAACCTGTATAATTAAAAACCATGTGGAGTCGGGGATGTAACTCAGTGGAGAGACAGTTTGCCTTATACGCACGAGAGCCCAAGTTTGAGCCCCAGCACTGTGTAAGCCAAGCATGGTGGCATAGCCACCGCCCCAGGACTTGAGATGTAGGAGGAGAATTGGGAGATCAAGGCTTGGGGACATTAAAGACAAAGTAACAAACAAAAACAAAAGGCAATGATCTGGATGGTAAGGCCGTCTGAAATAGATTTTCAGGAACTGAGATGCATCCCGTTCTGCAGTGCAATGGGCAAAGTCACACCCCAAGGGTGCTGTTCCCTCCAGGGCCCTTTCCTCATGTGGCTGCCAGTGCAGATTAGCCCACAGCGGTTTGGGTGGACGGTGACTGGTATGTTCTGAAGTTGGGACAGTTATCTACACAGCCAAGGACCTCCTCTGTGGGACAGTGTTTTCTGGCCTGCTGAGACAGACATCAGGACTCAATCCAGGTTAGTTCTATTCTTTTTAGGACAGAATCTGTTGCAGGTGACCTAGGTATCTTTGACAAAGAGCCAGCCTGCCCCAGAGATAGCAAGGTTTCAAGGAGAGACTACCGTTGTAAGACTTTTCCCGCTGACCCAAAAAAAAAAAAAAAAAACCAAGCTAATTCGCTAGCCCTTGGCCATACCTCACTGTTTCTCATCTTACATAACTGAAACAGAGAAAGTTCTTGAAGTTTGAACAGTGATAATTAAGTCTGAATTGGATGGGATATTTGTAATTTTGAATGTTTGAATTCTGAGAGGAAAAAGCTATGTCATGTTGTTGGCCAAATGACCCTAGTGATTAAGATTCCTATGGCATTATTTAGTTAGCTGGCTTTTTATAACACTGTGAGGTTTGCTGTGAGCTGTGAAGGAAGTCGCTGGGCTCAGAGGGATGAGGAGAGGCCCAGAGAAGATCAGAAGCAGCAGCGCCTTCACCCCAGCCTCGCCATCCATTCACAGCACTGGCCTCTCTGAACTCTTCAGATCCGGGAGACAGAGTTGAGCAGAGTAGCCGAAATAACCAGCGTTGTAAAGCCAATGGAAACGGTGTCCTCATCCAGGAAAAAAAAAAGTGAGACAGGAAAGGGAGGGCCACAGTTTTGAAGGAAACCATGCAGTATTTTGGTAAATCCTTTGTTGATGAAAAAAAAAAAATGACCAGCACATTAATTATGTCCTGAGAATGGAACATTGCTAGTCTGTACTTCCTAGGCTGGGTCTGTCATCAAAGCGCTTTCTACCCAGTGGGCTGGAGACTTGAGCTTCTAGGCGTATGTCGTGAACACTCCCACAGTGTTGAAATCTGCCCGAAGCAGGAGATAGGTCGACATTTTATGAGACACGACCTAATTGTTTGGGACCCTTACAAGACAGGAAGGGTTCAGCCCCTGCCGAGTAATGAAACGAAATATGCCAAGAAAAACATCTTTCCCTCCTCTCTCTACTTCCTCTTGTCTCTTTGTGCCTTAAAAAAAGAATTCATCAAGGATGAGTAAATTGGAGGATGGCTCCGTGGATAAGATGCTTCCTGTACAAGTGTGAGGACTTTAGGTCCCCAAAAGTGATGTAAATGGCAGGACAGGAGTGGTAGCCTGCCTGTAACCTCAGTGCTTACAAGGCAGAGACTGTGTATCCCCCAGCAGGCTGGCTACCTAGACTCTCCGAATCAGGGAGAGACTCTGCCTTAAAGAAAAAGGGGAGAGCAATATAGGAGGTCACCTGATATCAACCTCTGGCCTCCACACCCATGTGCCTGTGTGCCCATAACATGTGAACCCTCATAAACTTAATGTATGCACACCACATATATGTACACATGCAAAATAAATCAATAAGAACGTTATAAGTAATATACGTTCATGAAATTATTTCACAAAACTTTGAACCTTCACATTTGGAGAGGTATAGCAACATCTCAACACGGGCTCCCGTCTTCTAGAGGACAGGAACACAAGCAGAGCGTGGCAGCTGTGAGTTCTCAATCATCCTCCTGAAGCATAGTCAAAGATAACTGCCACCTCTTTGGGGGGACACACTGTTATGGGGACCACATTGTGGGAAGAGAAATGGTCACACACGTTTTCCCCTCTTTGCCTTGGGTAAAGTCTTCCATTGGATTCTTATCCAGCTATGGGGTTTCCTTGGCCTTTGGGATAACAGCAGATGGGCTACCTTTGGGATAACAGCAGATGGGCTATCAGCCCCAGCTGGAAGGCCTAGGCACTAGTAGGTATGGCTTATTCTTTTGTCCTGCATTTGGACTCACCATAGAATGAAGCTTGGTGTTTCCCCGTGGAGAGACTAGAGAGCCTTCTGGGATGGCATCACGTCTCTGCCAGCCATGAGGTCCGGGCTGTTCTTGTCCACCCATCTCAGTCAAATTGACTCAATAGGAGAATCATCCAATTCTCCTCTCAGTGAGAAATGATTTATTGTTTTAGGCGACTACACTTTGGGGCGGCTTGTTAGATGGCAAACGTTGCATTTATTGCCTTCACTCCTTGATTAGGGACATCTTCCTTAGATAGAAAACCCTTTTTGGAATTCTGATGGCGAGTGTTACAGAATGACAATGTCCCTGTCTGGTTGGGGATATAACCAGGTATTCGGGAATGAAAAAATAAATAAATAAAAGGCCCCTCTCAATGAGTGTCTGCCTCTTACAGTTTTGCAGGAATAGCAGTTCTCCTTTTAGCAATCAGGAACAAAGCACCAAAGGTAGGAATCCAAACAGCAGGGCCAATGTGACTTCTCCATTGTCCTCCTCCCCTAGCCCACAGACACTGTTCTCCAGCCCTGAGCCTGGCTGATCCCAGTCTTCTAGCTTCATGCCCCTCATGGCTGCTATCATAATCTCACCTCTTAATGGCTCCTTTCAAGTCACTATCTCTCTTATCACGAACGTAAGAAGGAAAGAACACCAGGATTGCTTTGGTCTTTTAAGTAAAATAGGAATTTTGTCATGGTATTCTTATTCTTTGGGGGCAAAGGTTGTCATGGCAGGGCGGACTGATCCTAGATCCACCAATTGGTTTCCTTTTCTTTATCTTCCAAAGCATTCTACTTCTTCGGGCTCTGGCCCTGTTTCCTACAACCTCATTCCCAAGGTTCTCACTCATGCCTTCCTACTAGATTCTTCGGCATCCCTGTTCAGAAGTTCCCAGAGGGCTTCACAAACTACAAAGCCCTAATCTCTTCGCCAGCCTCTGAGGGTCTCACAGGCCAGTTTGGTCTGACTCTGCCTTACCGATGGTTGTTGTCTTAATTCCCACGTAAACACAACCCCAGTCAAAGGCTCTGATTCAGGCCACTGCATTTTTCTCTTCACAAGAGTTTGGCCAAAAGGATGTCTCTCCAGCAGGCATCTCCCGTGGGGCTCTTTGTTCTTCTGAATTTTCCGTGGTCTATACGGTCCCAGTTGTTCACTCTTACTGATAATATTCTGTGTGTATGGTCAGTTGTTAGTCTCATGGTTTTTAAGTCTTCCAGATTGAACCTATTCTGGTGCTTTTTATCAGAGGGACTAAATTTTTCCAGCACCTAAAGCACCTAGCAGAATGCTGGATGTAAGGGAAGGTGTTCTGCAAATGCTGGACACCATGTTGTTCTCTAGCCTTGAGCACTATGTCTTCAAGTGTGACGTGGGCATTCCAGTACCTGTATGACTCGGGTTGGTCAGTAAACACTGTCTCTCGGGCTATTCCAATATCTAGATTTACTTTTTTTTTTTTTTGGAAAGGGTCAGGAATCTACACCATAGACAGACTTTTAAGGTAACTCTTTTTTTTCTTTAAATTATTTATTTATTATGTATACAGTGTTCTGCCTTCATGTATCCCTGCAGGCCAGAAGAAGTTACCATATCTGATTATAGATGGTTGTGAGCCATCATGTGGTCGCTGGGAATTGAACTCAGGACCTCTTGAAGAGCAGCCAGTGCTCTTAACCACTGAGCCATCTCTCCAGTCCCTTAATGTAACTCTTAAGGTCATTGAAATTTGGGAATCAGGGCTGGTGGCAGGGCTCAGTGGGTAAAGGACTCATTATACCATGCATAAAGACCTTGTCCCAGGTCTCCACGTCCACGTAAAGCCAGATGCCATGACTTCTGCGTGTAATCTCAGCACTCCTGTGGTGAGATAAATGATGGGGATAAGGAGGATCCCTGGAAACTCATAGCCTCTCCCTACACCCTGATGGACAGCAAGAAATTGTGTCTCAAACAAGGTGGAATGAAGACCAACACTGGGGACAGGCCTCTGGCCTCCACAGGGGCACCACGGTGTGTGAGAATCTACAGAAAGATGGTGGAACTTCACCTGGCCAGAAGTAAACTGCTTCCATCCACTTGAAGATCTTTAGTAAAAGAAGGATTTTCAAATATCCTCCCTCCCCCAGCTCCGACTGTGTGTCTCTCTGTGTGTATCTGCATGCATGTACATGTAGAAGTCCAAAGAAGTACTGGATCCACTGAAGCTGGAGTTATATACACAGTGACCTGGGTGCTGTGAACCAAACTCAGTCCTCTGCAAGAGCAGCAAGTGCTCTTAACCACTGCACTATCTCTCTGGCTTCCAAACTCATACATTATAGATAAGGTATCGATAGGGATGGCTGTGTTAATTTGTTTTCTTAAAGACAAAGTTTTTAAGAGTAACAGTTTTATGGCCATAAAATTAACCCCTTTAAAGTATAGAACTCAGAGGGTTTTAATATTTTATAGACTATGCAGCCATTACTGACTCTTAGAGCATTTTCATAATCTCCTAAAAAAAACCCTACACTTATTAGCAGTCACTCCTTGTTCCTTCTTTTAGCTTCTGGCAATCATGAATCAGCTTTCTGATTTTGTGTTTGTTGAATAAGAAGTTTGTAACAATGGATACATACCAGACTGTCTTTGGTGTGCCTGGCTTCTTTCATTTAGCACAGTGTTTTCAAGGTTCATCTGCATTGTAATAGATGTCAGCACTTCATTACCCTTTATAGTTGACTAATGCTCTATTTTACTGCCATGCCGTATCTTATCCCTTTGTCATTTGTTGTATATGTGGTTTGTGTTACTCTGGATATTATGAATAACAGTATTCTTCATCCCCGTCCACTGCAGACCACCACTTGCTCACAAGCATGGGGTTGCGGTGTTGTGAATCGCAGTCGAGAAGTCAAAGAAGGACGGCATGCAGAAACCAGGGAAGAAAGGCCGTGTTTCCATCACACGGCACCGCTAACACTAGGTTTAGAAGATGATGAGTTCAAACTCTAAAGATTCCAACAGGGTCTCAGCCCCGCAGGTATCTCAGAGGGAAGCCAGAAAAGGCAGGAAGCATGCAAGATGCAAGCTGGAATTAGTACCAGCGGAGAGGCAAAAACCTGACAAGATCTGAGAAGAAAAAAAAATGGGTCTACGTTATCATTTGGAGACTTAACAGGGGCATGAATGCAGAAAGGTTTCAACAGTCTCCCCTCCCCCCAGAAGGTCTGTATAACCTCGCTTCAGTACCTGGATTCTTAACATACTGCACTTTGTCCCATTTAGGTTGGTGATAGGCCATTGGGTCACACTGTGCCTGGTACCTAGCTTGTGGCTAAGAGAGGGAACAATGCAGAAGAGTGAAATACAGTTCAGCATGCCTGGGACTATGCACCTAGTAAATGTGCACCTAATAACAAGCTAATGTAACCTAATGAGTCTTGAAATCAGGAAGATGAAGAGACAAGAATGTTCTTGGAGGGCTTGGGATGGGCATTTAAATGGTATGGTGGAGAACCCCCCCAGCACCAAGGAGAGAGTGTTGTGGGTTACGCCGAGCCTAAACAGATTATTCTCATGTATATGTGGCGACATACTCCGTCTGGGCCTCCTAGTGTGTAAAATGAAAACCAGTATGTTAGCAGAGTGGGAACCAGGCGCTGCTGTGGTGTGGTGATGGACAGGGCTTCCTAGGCCAATGGTCGGAGGCTCCTGGTCTAGTCTCTTGAAGAGAAAAAGGCACGGCATGTAGTGTCGGAAAGGACAGATGAGAAGGCTATTGTGGGGGTTGGGTCTAGACTGTGTGTGTGTGTGTTCATATGTCTGTGGGTGCCAGTGTATGGGAGTTACATGTGCATGCATGTGAGTGTGATTGTGAGGGCTAGTGGCCAGCCTCAGGTGTCATTCCTCAGGGATCATCTGCCTTGGGTTTATTGTTGTTGTTAGTTTTGTTTTTTTCTAGATAGAATTTCTCACTAGGACCTGGGACTTAACAAGTTGACAAGGTTGACCTGGGCCAGGGGGCCACTTGTCCCCACCTTCTCAGTGCTAGGCCTGACTCTTCCTTTTGCTGGGATGGAACTCAGGCCACCCAACAAGCCCTTGACTCCTCAGTCCTATTTGGAGAATTTGGAGAATGATGCTGGACTATGTTGACTCTGAGGCTGTCGGCGACGGAGAACCCCTTTGGGTGTGTTAAGCGAGTTGTGTCAGGACAAAAGCCCACCAAAGCAGGGAAGACAAGAGCAGCACAGGCCTGGACTGGAAAGGGCGCCGGACTGAGCCAACTGCAGGAGGCGGGCTAGGGGGTGCCACATGGCCTGACTTTCCTTTCAGGGTTAATTTCCGGAATGTTCCTCAGATAGGGGAAAGTCAAGGAGGGTGCTTTCTCTCAGTGAGAGTAGGAAAGCTATTTTCAGCTGGCTTCGGGGAGGGAGGAGCACCAGCATTCCTCTCTCAAACCACAAGAAACCTTCATGAATGTGGCTAGAAACTGCAAGTAAAATTATGGTTACATCGCTTAAGCGAGAGCAAGGGCAGGGGCTTTCAGAGCCACCCTTTCAGAGGGACCTTCAGACGGAGAGGATTTTAGTGGCATCTCGGTGGCTTCGGAACACAGGAAACCACGATGCAGCACGTGTCTTGACACACCCGGACAAAGTCACTACAATGTCCAGCTCCCCCACCCCTGTGGCTCCAGTGTCTAAGTTATTCCTGAATTAGATCAGTTGACTATATTGGCTCTAGTCAGGACCCGTAGTCCCTCAAACGCTAATCTCCTCTACTTTGTACAGATTAAATTACCAGTGCCCTGGACTGTGACGTGGCTAAATCTTATTCTCTTTGGTAGTCAAAGTCTCTGTAGACCAGGCTGGCCATGAGCTCACAGAGATCCACCTGCCTCGGTCTCCAGTGCTAGGATTGAAGGAGCACAGGGCTCTCAGACCTTGTTGTTGTTGTGAAGGATAAATTAGAGAAAAACAAAACAAAGCAACAATAACAAAGACGGGCTTTGTTAACTACATTCACGCGGAGACTCACCTGATAAACAACTCTGAGTAATGAGACAGGAAATTGTCTTAAAAATTTTTGCACATTATTTGGTTACAGTTTCCATATGGCAAAAAAGAGTCTGGGAAAAAGGAAACCCTTCCATTCTGTGCCCCTCCCCCCAACCACATATTTAATCCATGCGCTTATGTCAAACTTAATTACAGGACTTTTGGCATAAAATAACAGTCCACATCCTCAGAGAGAAGAACTTAAGAAGTTAATATGTGCGATTGAGTGAAATTGCTTGGCCCAATGTTTATGAGTAACTCAAGACCAGTGAAATGTGCCGATATTTTAACCATTTCGGGACTGAACTTGTGCCATGAGGCTGTGAAGTCAGGGGAAAAAAATAATTTTTCTCGATCTGCCGTGTATCATATTTCTGGCGACAGAAAGGGCTGGTTAAGGCCATTCTGTAGGACTTTCACAAATAGGTTTGTGGAGGAAAAAAAAAACAACAAAGTCAGAACAATTACAGAACTTGTCACCATCTCAAGGAACCACAGGGATCTGACCCAGCTGCAGTGACTTCAAATCCCGTCTGTTCTGAGGAAAACTCTCCCAGCGTTCTCTACCAAGGACCATAGCTCCTGCTTTGCCCGCCTCCCCCCACAACCTTTCCAGGCATTTCTCTTTCCCGTTCATCTCCAGTCCAATGGGAATGGGTTTTTAAACTGTGGCGATTCCCCGCTCTAACAAGACATCTCACTTCCCACCACTGTCTTTAATAAAATAAGCATCTGTTTAAACATCCCCACCCCCTCTAAACTGTTGTTATGAAGATTTGCTTCTGGGACTTGAGAGATGGCTCAGTGGTCAAAAGCATGCATCGCACTTGCTGAAGACTTGACTTGGGTTCTCAGCACCCATATGAGGTGTCATAGCCATCTGTAACAGGGGAGTCCTTTGCCCCTGGCCTCTGGGATCACATGTGCTCATGTGATCACACAACACACACAGACACACCATTAAAAAAAATCTTCTTGCTGGGCGGTGGTGGCGCATGCCTTTAATCCCAGCACTCGGGAGGCAGAGGCAGGCAGATATCTGTGAGTTCGAGACCAGCCTGGTCTACAAGAGCTAGTTCCAGGACAGGCTCCAAAGCCACAGAGAAACCCTGTCTCGAAAAAAAACCAAAAAAAAAAAAAAAAAAAAAAAATCCTCTTGGCGATAGGGTCTCACTATGTGACCTCGGCTGGCCTGGAACTCATTTTGTAGAACAGATAGATCTGTCAGCCTCCCTAGACTGGGATTAAAGCTTATGCCACGACACCCGGTCTGTGTGGTACTGCAGATTGAAACTAGGGATTCATGCTGTCAGACACATCCTCCTATCTGAGTTTTAGCCAGGTGGGGGCGGGGAGGGGCAGAGCTTCCACCGGTTTATTACTTTTACTTCAGAAAGCTCTGCGCTCTGTTTGCCCCGGAAGGATTTCACTTCACCCTTTTGGAACATAACTGCACCCTAATGTCTAACTGAGCCCCAGTCTATCCGTTTTCTTCAGCCTCAACCCCCTAGACTTTGGGGGTGTCTCTGGCGCTGGTGCTGGGAATGGCAGGATGCAGACACATGCATCTTTCCATATACAGGACGTCCAGGAAGCTGCTGCAACCTTTCCACCCATCTCACCCTGTTCGCTTTGCTCTTCCCTTTTTTTTTTTTTAATGTGGTTTAAAGATTATTAATTTATTTTATGTGTATGGGTGTTTAGCCTGCACGTATGTGTGTACACCGTGCTCATGTATTGCCTGTGGGGGCCAGGTGAAGGCATCAAATCCTCTAGAACTAGTGTTATGGAAAGGCATGAGGGTTATGTGGGCGCTGGGAATTAAATCCGGGGCCTCTGAGAAAGCAGCCAGTGCTCTTAACCACTGAGTCGTCTTTCTAGCCCCTAAAACAATGTTTTTTTTCTTTCTTTTTTTTTTTTTAAATAGGATCTTTCCACATAGCCCAGGCTATCCCTGAATTTGTGATCCTCCTGCCTCTGCCTCCCCAGTGTTGGGATTACAGCTGTGCACCACCACATCTGGACTTCTTCCTCTACGGATTCCTCCTTAGCCCGCTTCCAGGGCGTTTGTAAACCTGCATTTTGCTCATTGGCATCCCCTCTTGTTATTTCAAAATGTTCCCGGAGAAGCCCCTTTCTCCCCTCACTGCTGCTTCCAGCTTCATTAGCTTATATTTTGTAATTATTTTCCAAGCTGGTGCTCGGTTCTGCACACTGGGTCCTAGCCTTAAGAAAGGTGTGGTAAAACCATGGTGTCGAAATGGCAAGATGCCCGTGAGTGAACCCTGCACAAAACAGGGTGCAGAGATTTATCTATTTGTTAAATGTTCAATTCTGAGTATTTCATACAAGGACAGCAAAATTTGTTAGGCCCCCTGCTGATGCCATCTCTTAGCCTTTGTGTTTTTCCTTTGTCACCCTTATGACAACTGGTATGTACGTATTTACTGGGAGGTGACTCCTTTAAGGTCAGTCTCCCCCTTGACATCACTCCTTGAAACTGTCAGCTTTAGAAAACGAGGCCTATGTCTATTTTGTTTAATACGCTATGCACATTCCTAGCAGCGAGCCTGGCCGCGGTCAGCACTCTACAGTGATTGCTAACTGTTAACGTCAGAATGTTGATGACGAAGGAGAAGTCAGTCTATTAGTCATTGATCTTTTTCACTTTGGAATCAATTACACAACTTCTTGACGTCGCTTCTTCTCACTAGTTACTTGTATGTCATTTACCACTGGGGTATGTTTGAGCTCCCTGTGGCCTGCTGGGAAGAAGGGGACAAAAGTCACTGATTGCTGCCCCAACTCCGGAACGGCGTTAGAGATGGGAATGGGAACAGCAAAAGCACAGAACACAGCTAGAAGACGTCAGCTCTCAGATGAGTTTGGCAAGTGGGAAAAGCTGGACACGGGAAGAGAATGACCTCGGTGTCTTCCTGTCCTCACTTCCTGTCTCCCCAGGAAGTGTCAGTCAGAGACTTTCAGGAAAGGGTGTTGTCATGGCAATCTGTGCCGACTCTTCCCCTCCAGGCCGTACTGGGACAAGTGCCCTCGTGTGGCCCCGCTGGTAGGGGAGGACAGTAGCCAGTTTAAAGTTTCAGACACAACATGGAAAATCCAGAGCCAAAACCATCTACAACCATGGGCTCCATTACAGCACAGAGCAAGGACTCCAGCCCAGAATATAGTGAAGACTTTTCCCGAACTAATTAAAATTTAATCTGCTGAAGCCATTTTCTTGATAATTTGGGAACCCTCTTTTGGCGTCTGCAAAGAGCCTCTAAAATAGAGGATGCTACATTCTTGCACTTTTATTTCTGGGTATCGGAATATACACATATGTCCAGATAGGGCTTCTAAAGAAAGGCCTCTAGCTACAGGGTCCATATAACTTAGCATCCAAACTGGGACACTTCAGAGGGTGGAAAGTAGGGCTATGGATAAGCACACAGAGACAACAGATACAAACCAGGCTGTGGTAGGGTCGGGGACAGATCAGTTGGGCTTCCAGTTCCAAGATGCCTGGACAGTGTCTGGACAACCCTTACATCTCAGGGCTTGGTATACAGTCAGTGTTCAAAGTGATTGTGTAAACCCGTGCTTGCTCTTGGGCCTATGTTCTGAAGACAGGCCGGGCGGGAAGTAGCCCAGGCTGCGGGAGGACTAGGAAGAGGAAGCCGCCCTGACAGGATAGGCAGGTACCTGATGCCTAAGGAGATGTGTATTCTGTGTTTACTCATTTCTAATGGCTAGCAGTTCATTGCCATCTGTTGACAGACCCCGAGGGACATGTTAAACAGCTCTTGACATTTGCATATGAATTGTCTGCTTGTACATTTTACGAACTCTCATTTATGGGCTCCGGTTTCCTCGAATCCATGTTATAGCACCCCACATTTCACAATATAGCCACAACGGATGCCACTCCTTAGAGTCTGGTAGGCAGAATAAGCAGACTCCTCAGAATTCCCTTCAGGGTCAGTCAGAAATTTCTCCTTCAGCCTGGGCTGCCCTGGCTCTCCAGGACACACTGGTTCCCACCCCTCCTCCTCTGGCCTGCTGGGTCCTTCAGGAAGAGCAAACTGGTCCATTGACCCCGAAGGAGCAAAAGGGCATGTCTAGCTTTCTCAGAGGTTGGGGACTCTCTGAGTGACACTGGCAGAGAACAAGTTTTAAACACTGGAGTCTTGCGTCCTAGCGTGCAGGGTAAGGCCTGATCAAACAGCCTCACCTCCTTGCTTTTTGCCCAAGTCTGTGAGGACCAGTTCCCTGCCCTCCTCCTCCTCCCCGTCCTCCTTGAGTGAGTGCTCAGTCTGTCCTCTTCCCATGTCTTGGAAGAGATCTGTCTCCTTTGACAGACTCAAGATTCCAGGCCGAACTTTCCCATGCCACCGTCCCTCAAAATAGCCCGTGCGAGCTGTATTTATAGCTGTGTGAGACTCTAATGGGCCAATTTGTTTGAATTTCCACTGCTTTTGTGTTGAACTTACCCCTCACCCGTGGGCAGTCTCTTCAGGCCTTTATTGATGGGGTGTGTTAGGGTGGCGAGGGCCATGTTCAAGATGGTAGCTGTATAGAGCTTGGGGGCTGCTTTGCATATTTACTGTTCTTTAAAGCTGTATTTTTTTTTTTTCAAGTGAGCGAGAGCAAGAGAGCAAGCGAGCGAGAGAGAAAGACACAGAGAAAGAGGTTTCTGTAAGTAGCCCGGACAATGAGAACAAGACCGGCTGTATGCCGAGCTCGGGACCCTGGCCAAAACACATATCATTAGCTTGGGCCAGCTATAAGCAAGGAAATGAGAAACATATGTTGGAGGGAAAGGTTAGGAGTGAAGGACTATGGGTCAATGACAGTCGCCCTAAAACTTTTTCCTTGTTCTTCAGCTGTGGCCTGGTGGTGTCAGATGTCATTTAGCCTGCCTTGATTTCTCATGGCGGGGGGGGGGGGGGGGGGGGGCTGCCGTGCGCTCCTTCCCTTTCTTCTTTTCTTTTCTTCCTCCCCCTTTCCTTTCCTCTTCCTGCTGCTTCTTCCTGACACTTTTTTGGGGAGGGGGGGTGGTTAAAAGACAATAGACAGAGAAGGATGTGTGTGATATTTTTCTCAGTTCTGGGAAAGTGACAATCTCGTTTCCCGTGATGTTGTCTCGAGTTCCTCACTTGCTCTGAAATCGTCCTGTCCCTGTCTGCTTAGCATTTAGACTCGATTGATTCTTTTTGGGGAAAAGGCGGGGGGAGGCTTTTAGGGTCGTCCTCTATGTTTCTTTCTTAAATATAATTAGATGCGCCTCATTACCTCCACTGAAGGACTTTTGTGCTTTCTGCACTGTGTCTCCAGAGATCTTCGACGAGCCACAGCTTGTGTATTCTCTTCGCATTTGATCATATTAGCTGTTATTTTTTTTCCTTCCCCTTGACACATTTGTACTCTCTGTTCACTCTCCCTCAGATATCTGGAGTTGATTTTGCTGGTTTGAAAGGCCACACCCAGGGAGCGTGTTTGGGGCCTCCTTGGGATGAAGGCACTGTATTCCACAGGCCTTTCCCAGTTTCCCTTAACGTTTCCCCCCCTCCCCCCGCCCCCTCTGGACACTTTGTTAACAAGGCTGTGCTCTAGTGTATTCTAGGGTCAAGACCTCTGGTTCTCTATAAAACCCAGACGAACAACTATATCACATGAAATGCAGAGACGGTCCCTGGGGAACACGCTGTGGCTACTGTTCTGAAGCCAACCACCGAGGCCCAGACAGCTCACCAGGCACATCTACTCAGATTTGGCCAAAGCCACAATGTGGCTGCATATGTATCTACTTGTGCCCAGAAAGGTGCTGTCTGGGGAGTGGGGGCACATGACTGTCGTACATCTGTGAGGAGAGGGAAACGGAAAGGCCCTCCTGTCAGTTCTGCCTGTCCCTCATTTCTGTAAGATTTGGGAATGGTGTTGGGGTGGAAACCCCTTAAAATAATTGAAACACCCAACCCTTGCTTATTTATTTTGCTTCCTTCATTGGGCCTTGTTCTGAAAACAAACTAACACCCTGAGTTTCCGGGATACAAAACTACTCAAGCGGGCGAGCGTCTTCCAGGCTTTTGACGGAGTTGAGGATGGCTTCAGGCGAGGGGACCTCTCTCCCCCAGGGGAGCTGGGCTTACATTTTTGTTATGTTCATGTGTATGAAGGTATTTTTCTTTATTTCAACACAGGGTCTTCCTATGTAGCCCAAGCTGCTTTAGAACGTGCCATGTAGCCTGAGTCTTTCTAGAACTTGCCATGTAGGCCAAGTTGCTCTAGAACTTGCTAAGGAGCCCAAGCTGCTCTAGAACTTGCTATGTAGACCACACTGGTCTTACCTTGTCTTTCTGACCTTCCTGCCTCTGCTTCCTCAGTGCTGGCTGACAATACATTCAACCCTGCATTTCTTTTCCCTAATTGCAGTTTCTTGATGGTAGTTCTCTCTTTCTTGGTCATAGGGGGAAAGATGGCTTGGTGAACCCGTTGGTTGTTGGATCAGGTAGGGTGTGTGTGAGTGTCCCTGCTTAAAAATGTGGAGGAGTACAGGGAAATCAAAGACAGCCATTGGCAGCAGGTACCTAAGTTAGACTGGATGAGGCAGGATGCTGGTGGCATTATCTACAAACTTTCTCATTCCAGGGACTCTGTTCCTCAACCCCACTTTCCTTTCTTGAATGACAGAAATTACTTGGGATTAGGTTAGAATCTATGTGTTTTCTTTCTGTGCCCTCACTATTTGGCTGCCTCTTGTCTCTCAACACAGTCAAAATAGGCCTACAAACCTTTTGTTCCCTCCATCACCTCTACTGGAAACTTCTCGGTGCAGCCACAAGGCACTTGCTGGAAACCCACCACGCCTTCCTTCTCAATGCCCCTCCACTTTCTCCGGGGCACCCCTGCACCCCAATCATTAATGGTAGCTGTCGGGATCCTTACACAGTCTACATTAGTTTAAGCCTAGCTCCCTGCTGAAAATTGTGCTGGTCCCAGTCTGCTTCTGTTTGATCTTGACGCCAAGCTAGCTTCATTTCTCTCACTAGCAAAGTGGGAGAATAGTGATGCCTTCTACAGGGGTAGGAGGAATGAACACATACATACATGCATGCGTGCGTACACACACACACACACACACACACACACACACACACACACACACGTCGTCTGTGCGCCAGTGGTTGCTCCATAAGTACAAGTGCCATTAACATTTGTCAATCTGAATTTGCCAAGGACGTGCCTGATTCAAGGCCTTCATAAAGCTCTCTGTCAAGTCTCTTTTTCTCTTTGTGCAGCTGACTTTTCCTTATCTTTTAAGTTCAAGTTTAAATGTTAACCTTTCCGAAGTCTTCCCCGACTCCTTTATTCACACGTATTTAATCCCCATTCCTATTCTTTCCTCCCATAGCACCCGATTTCTTTCCATCCTAGCACTTTTTCTAACTTGTGACTACATGTTGTTTGTTTACCTGGGAGCAGGCCTACATTTAATATCCGTATCCAGTACAGGAATATTTGTGGAATGAATGCATGAACGAGAGAGCTTTATACCTTTCATCTTGGAACATCAAAGTCCCCTTCCTTATCTCCCGCATCACATTCTTCTCTCCCAGTCCGGTATTTATCCGTTTCCCCACCCTTTGCCATTACTGACCTGCTAACGGCAGCGAGCTGGGAAATGGAAACTCTCTAAATCACCCACTCCTGCCCCACCACTCTCTCACTTCTGGGCTCTTCTCTCTTGCTCCTGGGCCAGCTTCTCCTTTGAGAGCCTCACACTTTCCTTTATATGTAAATGATAAATAATAGAATATGTAATATACCGAACGAGTCCAAGAACTAATAACTCCTCTTCTGCCAAGTTAGAAGAGTTTGGGAATAAATTAACTCATCCTCTACCATTAAGAGATCAATGCCTGGGCAATTAGTCCAGGAATAGCTAAGCACAGGTATCTCACATACCTCCCTGGAAGATTCAAATGGTGGAGGAAGTCAGGGGAAGAAAAATTCTACTTCCTAGACTTGGCCTTCATCGTGCCCATCTTGTGTGCACAGAGCATCCCCCTGAAGCTGCGTGACCCAGCCCATGGATCCCTCTTTCACGCCTGCTTTCTTCCTTTCTCTCTTTCTCGCTCATAGCCAAGAACACCAAGATGGAAAATGCCTTCAACTGAATTTTTTATTATTTATTGATTTAGCCTGTAGTTCTTTCTTTTCTCTCTTCTCAAGCCTCCATGCACTTTGCTAATTACTTCTCTGGAAGCCATCTCACTTCCCACGCCGCAGCATGCGAAGGAACATGGTCGTGTGATGGACTGTAGGCTAGACATCAGCTAGGCATCAAGAAACGTCTTCTTGCCAAAGGGATGGTCCCACCCTACCCATTCATCTAATGCACAGTGAAGGTAATGATGCAACAATGAGAAATGGCACTGGTCCCCCCATCTGAGCAATCCTTTCCTCTCACAGACACAGCATATAGGTAAGTGTCTTTGTCATTCATTTTGGGCCTTACTAAAACTAATACTGTCAAGTGACTCGGTCTCTCTCATTTGCACATTCAAGGCTTTCAGATCCCATTGTATAATCAGAAGATAAAGCCTCGATATCTCATAGATGAAAATGTTCAATGCTTTGAGTTATTAGGAGTGGCCCAAATATTGATTACTTTCTTAAGAAGGAGACAATCAAGACCTCTTACATTACCCAGAAAAGACGTTTCCACTGGTTTGTAGATGCTTGCCTGAGTGGGTACTATCTCAATGGGTTTTACTAAAATGAACTTTCTAGAATTTCACAGTGGGGTCTTGAGTGAAGCAAAAATGACACTGGTGTTTCCTTTAGGAGATGTTTTCATCAGTAGTGCACCTCAATTCAGACCAACCAAGCTTCTGGTGTTAGCCTTGAATCAGTGAGGTAGCCAAGCTCCAGTTAACTTAGGAAGTAAAGAGAATGCTGAATGTTTACCAGGCACAGGAAGTGAGAAAGGCATGGGCCTTGTTTGCTCCTCCCACCACTAATCTTCGTCTGTATGAAATATGTATGTGTGTGTTTACGGGCACGCATGTGTGTCGATGTGCTTTCATGTATGAGCCCATGCACGTGAAGGCCTATGGATGATGTCAGCAATTATCCTCCATTGTTCTTCCACCTTTCCCACATCAAGGCAGGATCTTTCAAGCAAACCCAGAGCTTGCTGATATGACTACTCTGGCTAGCCAGCTTGCTTAGGGGGATCCCCTATCTCTGCTTTCTCAGGCTGGAATTACAGGTACCACGCCACACCCAACATTCACACGAGTTCTGAGATCCAGACTCTGGTCCTCATGTTTGACTGACAAGCACTTTACCACTGAGCCACTTCCCCAAGTTGCTTTCAAGGAATCTACAACAGAATGGAGGAGACATAGATGGCTGCTTCCACGTAAAACAGTGCTAACTAGAACATCATGGAGGTCATGTTGGCTGGAAGTGGCGGAGGCACAAATGAAAAAGCCCAGCTCTGGATAAGGGACGCCTGGAGCAGCCATAAGAGAGAGCCTCATCAGCTCACCTCCCCATGTGCTCTGGAATACTCTTCCAAATGAATAGAATGTCAAGTGTTATCTGCGGACTGATAGCTTCTGCCAATTGCTTCTGGCATGAAACTCTACCATTCCTAGTCTGAATAGAATTCATCTTCTCTTTCCCAGTGCCCTCTTCTCAAACACTCATTGGCCGGTTTCTATTTCAGATCAAGTGTAACAACCAATTTTAAAAATTTATTTGCCCATGGCATGATCCCCAAATCCTTCTCTTCTGAAGCGCTGGCCTCTTGATATGTTTCCAAACTTGTCATGTTCATCCTCAAATGTAATATTGAAAGTTTAATATAATATTCTCTATGCATGTTGACCACTGAGTTGATTTCCCCTCTGTCTTAGGGTTTCTGTTGCTGCGAAGAGACACCATGACCACAGCAACTGTTACAAGGAAAACATTTAATTGTGGTAGCTTGCTAACAGTTCCAGAGGTTCAGTTCATTAGCATCATGATGGGGAGCATGGTGGCAGGCAGACATGGAACTGGTGTAGTAGCTGAGAGTCCTACATCTTGTAGGCAATGTGAAGTTGACATTGGGCGGTATCCTGAGCATAAGAAATCTCAAAGTCCAACTCCACAATGACACACATCTTCCAACAAAGCTACGCCCACTCCAGCAAAGCCACACCTTCTGACCTGCCTACGAGATTCTGGGGGCCAATTGCATTCAAACCACCACACTCTATTATTGTTCACTCAGCCACATATTCTCCCTCTGCCCCTCCCTTTCTCTCCTTGAGCTTCTGTGATCTCAGGTACTTTTGTAATGACTTCAGGGATACAACCATGAAAACCATCAACAAAAGACACGTTTGATGAGATAATGCTATAGGGAACCGTACTTGTGAACACAACCTAAAAATTTCCTTAATATTTTCTAGTCATCTGTCTGGAGCTTGTAAACATCTAAACTTGTGACATATTCTCATGAAACTTAAGTTTGGGGACACTTCCATTATGGGTGGCTTGGTATTTGAGTTCTGAAACCAAAGGTCATTTGCTTTATATTAATTTTATCCATTGGGGGCTCAGTCTATCATTTCAACTCACAGTAGGGTTTTTGGTTTTCTTTTTAAGAACCTGAAAATTCTCCTCCAGAATCTAGCCATTCCTTTTTGTAGCGGGCCAACAACAAGTGACGCTGTTGCTCCATGGACCACTTCGGGAAACATCAAGCCAATCTTGACACTGCCAAGCTCTATGACTAAGAAGTCTTCATTCCTTTATCTTGACCATCAAGATCATGAACATTTATGGTCAAATGAGATATTGAAATCATGAGACTTTGAAAGCCCAAAGGATGGTAGCAGTTTACTAGTAGGGAAAAAGCTAAATATGTACAATAATGAAAGTAGAACTAAGCCAGGTATAGTGGTACATCCCTTTAATCCCAGCACTCAGGAGGCAGAGGCAGGCGGACCTCCGTGAGTTTGAGACCAGTCTGGTCTGCATAGGAAGTTCTGAGCCAGTAAGGACTACAGAGGGAGAAGTTGTCTCAAACAAACAAACAAACAAACAAAAACGTAGACCTGAGTGCCAGGGCTTGTGCAAGCCCATGTTTACAGAGGTTTCAACCTGCAAATGTGGCAATTGGCATTTCCAGGTAGTTTGAAGAGGGAGGTCTCTCTGCTCAATTCAGATAAACTAAAACTGTGGGTGGAGTCTTCAAGCTGTCTTTGGGGCTAGGGAGGATAGCAGTGTCCTTTAAAAACTCCATGGCTGTCTATGTTTTAAAATCCACGGGTTCCCATCAGTCTTGGTTTTCTGTTCCAGCTCTGCAAACTTGAGATGGGATTGCGTTGTGATTGGCTAGAGCATTCTGGGCTTTGGAAGGGGAAACCCATTGACCTCTGACCACAGCCTTGTCATACAAAGGGTGTCAGAGGTAGCCCAATTACCTAAGAGGACTGGAAAAAAATCAAACAGAGGTGGGACTCGAGAAGGGGGAGAGCATGCACGGCAGGCCCAGCATTAGGACTGAAGTTTAAATTACCACTATGTCAATAGAAGGTGATAAATCAAGGGAGATATTTACTGATTAAAATTACAGACTCCTACGGGAAACTGTATAAACAGATTGAAGAACAAAGCCCACAGGGACTGAGCCGAGGCGAATCCGTCCCGACTTTGACCAGTTATTTCTGTTTCCAGCCAACTCTTGGATTCAGGACTCACCAAGGAGCGACTTGTTCCAGAAAGCTTAGACTTACTACTATACGAGGATCCAAGTTCTTGAAGCAGTTAAACAAGTGGGAAGAGACCCGGGATTCAGCTCCATTACAAGTGACCTATTTTTTTACTCATCCCCCATTTTACTCTCAAGTCTGGCCTAGAGTCACCAGAAGGGGCTAGACTACCCGCCCTGCGATGGTATCTGCCAACGGAGGTCCTGAGTTTGTAGATTCTGAAGAGTAGCGAAGGAAACGTGAGTGGCTGTGAAGCTCACCCCTATACAAGGCTGGCTATTTGTAACGATTGCCAGTCTGGCATGCTCACGTTGGCGCTCCCTAGCTTTGCCCTTCTACCCCTGTTTCTCCAAGTTCACTGCATGGCGACTATCATTTTGCTTCTTCAGTTTTCCATGTTTATTTGTGCGTGTGTCCACAGGCCACGGCTGGAATGCGAAGTTAGAGGACAGCTTGCAGCAGTCAGGTCTCTCCTTCCACGATGTGCATCCCGGCAGCTGAACTCGGTTGCTGGGCTTGGGAGCTAGCACCTTTACCCGCTGCACACCCCCACCCCCCCGGCAGGTCTCCTTTTACTTCTTTGTAGCATTCTTGATTAAAAGAAATGGGTGATCATATCAGTGACTTTTCTCATTGCTGGGACATTCTGTGATCCGATGGAAGCCACTCGAGGTGGGGAGAATTTATTTGGGCTCACAGTTGAGAAGGTGCAGTCCACTATGGCAGGGAGGGCTGTTGGTTGAGGCTGCAGGAGCCTGTGGCACAGTTTGCTCACATCTCAGAGGGTCAGGAAACAGTGTTCCAGGCAGCACCAGAAAGCAGCTATCTTCAAGATTCATTCCTAGCGACCTCCCTCTGTTAACTAGTTCACGGTCTTAGAGGTTTTGCAGTCTGCCAAAATAGTGCCATTAGCTGGGGACCAAGAGTTCAAAACCATGAGTGTGTAAGGGACATTTCACATTTTAGTGAATGTATATAACTAGAGTACAATATATATTTATCTGCATGAGAGTGTCATAATGAAGGTTATTAATTCATATAATTAATATACACTAACAAGAAAACAGATGAAACACAAATGGCTTTTGAAGCATCTGGGAATAAGGTTCCATTGGGACTGGGGAGCAAAGGTATCCCATTGTGTAATGTCCCATGAATTTTCTTTTGCCATTATTGGCCGAGCAAGTAGGACCATCCCCTCAAATTGCTCTGATTTGTTAAGGGGCAGCATGAGTTTCTGTGTGATGGACAGTGGAAGCCCGCAGGGGCTGTGAAACATCATCTCTGGCTCCATTATCTCAGAATGGTCTTGGGGGTCAAGTTTTGCCCTTACAACCCTAGGCGCCTTCCCTTCCTTTCATGCCTTTGACCGTGGATATGCAACACAAATGGGTTTTATGACAAACGGGGGCAGGGAGGATCATTCATGCGATGTCTGCCGTAAGAGATGGATGTTGGGGATGTGGTTCCTGTGAAGCTGCCGTGTGCGGTGGGGGACATTTTGTAGGCTGTCTAAAACTGTTGAGAGGGTAACTACGGGCTTAAAGCCACCAACATCCAAATGCTACATGTGTGCAGACACAGCCTAGGGCCCACCCGAGGCACATGGGGTATATTTTCACAAGCAGGCCATGTGGGTTTGCCAAGCTAGAATGAGGACACATTTCCTGGCCCTCTGGAACCGGATGCCTATTTATCGGTGGCACTGAGATATGATATGATCTGGAAGGGTTTCAAGCAATGGTGACCTTGTCCTTGGAGCTGGGAAAAAGAAGGGGTACAAGAGGCATCAACGAGAGCATGTAGACCAGGGGTTCTCAACCTCTGGGGGGTCAAACGACCCTTTCACAGGGCTCACCTAAGACCATCAGAAAACACAGTTATTTATATCATGACTCATAAAAGCAGCACAATTACAGTCATGAAGTAGCAATGAAAAGAATTTGATGACTGGGGCCCACCACGACATGGGGAACTGTGGTAAAGGGTTGTGGCCTTAGGAAGGTTGAGAACCACTGGTACAGACGCTCTGACTCTGCCTTTGAAGAGGTGGTGGTGGTTGCTTGGTGCCAGTCTCATCACTCTGGCTTGCTTCCCTATTCTCAGAGATCTTGACGTTGAGTTACTATGAAGTATTGTTCTTTTATGTTTCTGGGTGAGTTCCCTGTGTGAGAGTGTCTCAGAGCCTTTCCATCTCTTTCCATCTGTCTGGAGGTGGTGGAGCTGAGAAGACAGACATCACATGTTTGCAGTTCTGGAAAATTCTGAGCTGTCCTTTGACTTTCTTTCTTTCTTTCTTTCTTTCTTTCTTTCTTTCTTTCTTTCTTTCTTTCTTTCTTTTTTTTTAAAGGAAGTTGTGTTCAGAGCTGCTGAGCTTGGCTCCTCTGTCCCTCAGAACTTCCTCTGACTGGCTTCCAGGGCATGCTCCTCTTCCCCTGGAAGCACACAGTAGTGCCTGGGTGGTATTGGTTAGCTTTCTCCAGCCCAGGAGGCCGAGTTCACACTTCAGCCTTACGCTGTTTCTGTGCAATACCGTGACCTGGAGCCCTTTAAATAAAAAGCAGTTGCAGAATTGGCAGCAGTTTCGAACTTCTGCCCGTGCGCGAGTCCGCGGAGAACTGGGCCTTGGGGATGAGGCCATATGTCTGGAAAGAGGTCTGGTTTGTGTCCTTGGTTTTGACCACGCCAGCCCTCAGGTCTTTGCTTCTTGTCTTCCACGATGGAATGTAGGTTCTTTAAGATGTGGCCAAGTCTTACTGTAACCTTGAACTGTGCCTTGCTCCATCTGACATTGGAGCGTTTTCCGTGCACTGAGTGATGTTTCTCATAGTCTTTGTAAGGCCAGGCATTGAAGCCAAGGTCCAAATATCCATTTTCAGAGTGATCAAGGCTCAACACCTTGGCAGTGAGCAGCATCAGCTGTGTAGGTACCAACAAGGCCTTCACAGATGAGAGTGTTTGGAAGGCCAAGTGCAGCTTTAACAGAAGATACCCCTGCCTCCTTGTTGTCAACTGCAAGTCATAGAAATAGAGACACCAACAATAAAAGTAAAGAACTGAGGACGAGCCAGTAAAATTTCGTTTTGTTTATGGCCTGCTTTCTTCGCAACCAAGAGGTACCCTGCTACTCCCCAAGGTGGGGCTTTAATAAGAGGGACTTGGTCAAGGGTAGAGTAGGAGCTAAGCCTATGGGGGTTGGATGGAGTGGGGGTGGGTTGGGGCTAAAACTACAGTAGGGATGGGTTTCCTAAGAAAAGTCTTCCTACAGGCGCTTTCTCTAGCGTTCAAGGGTGGGATTTCTTCTGGTCCTTCTGGAATATCCTAAACTATCTAGTATCTTTAATTAAAATGTGAAATCCACTTGTGAGCATAAGGAAGCAGGAGGATTTAATATCTGTGAAATCATTCTTGGGAGAAAAGGACTTTAAACTTAAATCTAAAAAAAAAAGGTACCGTATCTCATTCCTTAATCAAATTCAGAGCACTATTCGACAAGTTCTGTTGACAAGCAGTGATTGATCATCTCCTACCTGTGGTACCAGGAAACAGAGGTAGCAAGCTTGGAGAATTTACACAAAGCATTGTAGGCAACACTACTAAGGTGCTGGTGCTGGCCCTCACCATGAATAAGAACGGATGATTTGAGCCAAGTTGGGCTTCATAAGGGTCATCAATGAGCAATGTTGAGGGCATCAATGACAAGTGATCTCCTCCCCTCTTCCTTTTCCTCTTCCTCCTGCTCTTTCCCCATCCTTCATTAGGACAACCTCCGAGACTACAGAATGTGGACAACACTATCTGCTTAGAGACTTACGGTAGGATTTTCTGGAATAACATAAATGCTCAGCAGAGTACTAGGCATACAACAGGTGCTCAATAAATACTTTGTGGGCAAACAAGCAATTCTCTAGGCTCCAGATTAAATTTGCTTTCCTTTTTTAGTTTAGAAAATCACTCAACTATTGGGCATTTTACTCGTCAGAGGATTTGCCCTTGTCCTCGCCAAGGAGAAAGCTCTTAACGCAGGCCTCTCTTTGATGTTTCTCGCAGACTGTATTTTAGAACACTGGCCATTTCCTCTCCTGATAAGCCGCTGCATTTAAAAAACAAAAAACGTAGGGGCTGGGAAATTGGCTCAGTAGGTAAGACTGCATTTTGCACAAGCATCAAGACCTGAGTTCAAATCCCCAACAGTCACATATGAAGCTGGACCATATGTGCTGTAACTCACTCATTGTGGTCGAGGCAGGGGGATTATCAGAACTTCCTGGTTGTCAGCCAAGCTCTAGGCTCAGTGAGAGATCTGGTCTCAAGGGAATAAGGGGTAGAGCAATAGAGCAGGACACCGGGTATCTTTTAGTTTCTGGGTGTGTGAACACACACATGCACACACGTGCACACGTATACACACACACACACACCCCAGATACTACCCACTACTGCTGTCCACATTTAAAAGCCAGAGATGCAATGCCCATCATTTTGTTTTCAGGCCTTTACTAAGTGGGCGTGAGATGGAAATGCAGAGACAGGCCACGCAGTTTCTCTCTGCAGCTCTCCGTCCTCCATTCCCAGCCATCTCTCTAATAGATACGGATACACACACTGGAAAGCGGACACTATTTATTTCGGGACTCAGAAGTTCTGTAGGGGTGAACATGCTCTCAGTTCTCAGGCTGACCCCTTCCACATCTTTTTATGGTTTGGAAAGATCCGAGAAACAAATCAAATCAAATCAGGCCTCAAGCAGCACGTCTGGGAAAGATGTAGAGGGATGGACAATTGTGTGTGAAAATTACACACTCAGCAGGAAGCACATTTGTCTCAAAACATTAGATTAGAAACTTCTCTGAGTGACAGCATTTCTTCCTTTCTTGCCTTCGTTTCTAGTTCGTTCTTATCTGACTCCTGTCAGCTCTCAAACTGACATTTTCCTGTTCTGATCTTTCCTCAGATAGTAAAGAAGGATTTTTTTCCCCCAGTGGTTTGATACAAATAGCCGTTCAGCCTACAGAGAAGCGTCAGGGACAGTTTGGAGTCCTAATCCCTGACCCTCTGCCCTCTCCTAACTAGCTATTGACATTGAACTTAAAAAAAGCTTGCCATGCTAGGATGAGATAATATTTTAGAAGGCAAGAGAAAAGGACGGAGGTTGGAGCGTGGGGGCTGGGAGGCTTCAAAGCAGCCGGTGATGCTGGCCCAAGTGTCAAATTTCAGGCTGTTAAAAGTTCAGCTTTGCTTAAATGATCTCGTAAAGACAATAGGTCTCAGCTGGGTGTGGCCAGGCTTATGCCTGCTGGTCCAGCGCTCAGAAAGCTGAGGCAGGAGGATCTTGATTTTGAAGCCAGCTTGGGATGCTTAGTGAGACTCTGTCTCAAAACAATGACAACAACGGCATCAAAACAGATCTCATCTTTTAGGCCAGAAATGGGGAGGCGGACCTATTTAGAGGACAGCTGTTTGTCCTTTTTGATTGTGAATGTCTAGTTGTGGTGTTTTTATGATGCAGGCAGGGTGTCACCTTGTCCACGTGATGTGACAGAGGTGTGTGTGTGTGTGCACCTACACACATGCATGCACACCTACCATACAATTGGAGGCTAGTGGTTAACCATTCATTTTTCAGGGGCTGTCCATCTTTTTCTTTTCCTTCCTTCCTTCCTTCCTTCCTTCCTTCCTTCCTTCCTTCCTTCCTTCCTTCCTTCCTTCCTTCCTTCCTTCCTTCCTACAGGGTTCTCACTGGCCTGGAACTCTCCAAGCAGACTACGCTGGCTAGCCACTGAGTCCCAGAGACCCATGGATCTCTGCCTGCTCAGCTCTGAAAAAGCAGACAAGCATGCATCACCATGCACGGCTTAAAACAAAACAAAGCAAAACAACAACAAAACTCATGGGGTCTGTGGATCAAACTCAGATCCTCATACTCGTGTTGAAAGCACTTTACTAAATTAGCTATCCAGATTCGGAGTTCTTAAACTGGACTATATAAAGCAACTCTTCCCATCATGTGAAAATGGAAAATGAAAAAGATAACTGTCAGTCATGGTCCTTCTCTGCCCTGGGTTGCAGTTAGCTTTCACTTCTGTTTAGCCTCAGGTAGACCCTCCTACCTGATACCAGGAATTAACTTGATTCTGCTCTAGCTGGCTCAGAGAGAAAGGACAGCAGTTCCTGCGGCAAACCTGCATCATGCTGTTGGAAAGAGGCCTGTGTTTGATTTCATATCACTTGGTGCTGTGTGTTCTGAAATAAACCCTGACCTCTCTCATTTCGATGCTGCTTAGAATCCTTGTCTAGTTAGCTACTAACTGAGCTATAAGGAAACACAAGGCGCGGGGGCCGGGGGAAGGAATACTGGACCTGGAAGGTAAGATTTACTTAGCTTCAAAATGAATTCTGAACCACCCATATTCTCTCTTCCTCCCTTATGGCTATTTACTTGCAGAGAGGTCACTGCCTGGATACTTCCGGAAGGCAGTATGCTACAGTGTGTAACAGGAAGGGGTGAAGGTGTTCTCAGCTGTCTCTGCCTTCTAGAAAGTTCTGTTTCCTTCTGGTCTAGGCCTTGGGAAGTTCAAACTTTTCTCATCATACCAAAAGCTACTGAGTAGCCTGGGAACTGGAGTCACGTGATCATTGTTCACTGGGGTGGGCAGACACCACGCTTTCTGTTTTGCATGTGTTCACTGACTGGGACACTTGACACTGAGGACTGCACGGAGCCAGCCTGCACTAGGTCCTAGAGACTGTCTTCAAGACTTAATAGGCCTTTCTATCTTTAAATTCTATGCCTCTAAATATGTCGACTATGTATAGAGCAAAAGATTAATTTTTCAGGCAGATTGGCTGGGTTTGAGAGTATTCAGTGGAGGGGATCTGGCTTTCTGTAGCCGTAGCTCCTTAACCCACACTTGAGAAGCTACCTGGTTGGTTTCTGGGAATGACCGTTCCATATTGCCTTTTACCCCCTATGGCAGAGAGTGGAGGAGCCATAAAGGGCTGCCTTGGGCTGTCTTTCAGAGTCCAGCAACCACGTACTGTGGGCTCCATGTCCTGGGACTCTTGCTGCCTACCTGGTAATGTATAAGGACTAGCAAAGGAGGGGCCGAAGGATGCTGAGTGGCTCACCACTGTCTTATGTCTACTTTGAAATAAGTTTCCCCTGGAAGAGTCCCTTGTTTCCTCAGAGGAGAAGATGAGTGTCAAGGTCATGGCCAGACAAGAATCTAAGGTCAAGGGAATCAGACTCACCCTACGTAATGCTTCCTGGAACTTCAGAGGAAGTAGCTGACATGCTTGTGATGGTGTGATTTTATATTCCACAGCTGGCAAATTCATTTGAGAAATGACTGTTTTTGAGGGAAAGCTGGCTGGTTTTCTGTTGGTAATTGTTCCCGTTGGTTTCCCTCATGCCCCACTCCCACCAAGACACGAGGAAACAATTACTGACAATAGAAAGAGACAGCGCTAAGTTTGGAGAGAGGGCAAGGGTCCTGGGGGTTGCCAAGTTTTCTTTACGCTCATAGAGTGCTTTCCCCCGACCCTGGGTGTGGGGAATGTGAACAACTTTACTTTTTCCATCCGTAAAACAGGGATCTTAATTACTGTTTGCTTCACAGAAAGAGCTAGAATATGAATTAGCTGAGTATATATATATATATATATATATATATATATATATATATATATATATATATGTATGTATATATATCTGGAGATGAACTCTATGTTGTAACTGTGAAGGATCTCTCAGGATAGTAACAGGTACCCAGAAGGTGACCCGAGCATCTGATACAGCCAGAAAAGATACTGTGAGCCATGACATTCCAAGACCCATACAATGGTGTGTGTGTGTGTGTGTGTGAGAGAGAGAGAGAGAGAGAGGGAGGGAGGGAGGGAGGGAGGGAGGGAGGGAGGGAGGGAGAGAGGGAGGGGGGGAGGGAGGGAGGGAGAGAGAGAGAGCACGCATGTGCGTGCATGCATGTCTGTGGTGTGTGGACTGTTCACATGGGTAGATGCATGCATGCAGAGGTCAGAGATCATCACCAGGCATCTTCTCCAGTCACTTTCCAGTTTGTTTTCTGGGACCGAGTCACTCACTGAACCTGGAGCTCATCCGTTTGCCTGGGCTGGCTACTTAATGAGCTCCGGGGAGCGTTTGTCCACCCTTCCTCCCCGGCACAGGGGTTACAGGGTCTACACTGTAGCACTTTACTGTACGCAGGGGCTGCTGGATCCAAACTCAGGCCCTGATGCTTGCTAGGCAGGCACTTTATCAATGAGTCAGCTCCCCAGGCCTGACATCATCTTTTCAGCCACTTTACCTATATGGAAGAAGTTTGTCCCCTCTTGGGACTCAAATCTCAAGGACACTCAGGGCACTATGACTTCAGGTACAGCAGGGTTCTTCATGAAGAGCAGAACAGAGAGCCGAGGAAGACATGGACACAGAAAGTACCGAGGAAGACTCTGTGCCATAGTTCGTTTGTTTAGTTAACGCGACTTAAGCTGGGGTCATCTGGAAAGGGGGGAACTCGGCTGAGAAAATGTCTCAATCAGATATGCCTGTGGGCAGTTTACTTGATTAACGGTCGATGTGGGAGAGCCCAATTCACTGTGGGCAGTGACACCCGTGGGAAAGTGGTCCTGCACTGTATAAAAGTGCAAGCTGAGCAAGCCACGGGGAGCAAGCCAGGAGGCAGCACGCCTCCATGGCCTCTGCTTCAGTTCCTAACTCCAGGTTCTTGTTTGAGTTTCTGCCCTGCCCTGACGACCTTTATGGTGGACTATAAGCTGTAAGATGACATAAACCCTTTCCTCCCCAAGTTGCGTTTGATCACGGTGTTTGTGACAGTGATAGGAAGCACTCTAAGACAAGGGCCATAGGCTTTTGTTGTGCCTCGTCTTATCTTGAAGAATCACGGGCCAGCAGAAGCGGGCTAGCTTCTTGGAGCTCTGCTTCTAGCCCGCCATCCTCTAAAAAGACAGCCACGTTCATGACTGGGAAAGATCTCGCCTTCCTCCCGGCTTGGCAGATGACTCTTCCCAGCCTGCATGTCATAGTCAGAGGTGTGAGTGAGACAGGGCCACCTCCTCCCCCCTCTCCTGTTAAAGCAGTTTCATCAGGATTCCACAAGCTTCCAATGTAACTCCTCTTAAAAATCTGAAAATGAAACAAGACATATTTCTGAGGTTGTCAGCAGGTAGATCCACTGGCTTGTGGTAAGTACTCTCTCTGGGAGGAGCTCTCGGCTCTGATGTCTGTGTTGAATGCTCCGTGGCTCCCCCTCGGCCGCCCCTGTGTAGGTCTGTTCACTGGGCAGGGGCGGTGGTGATGATATTGCTTCTAACAACCTGACTGAAGCGTAGCCTCGGGCTGTCTCGCAAAGCCCCCTCCAAACAGCGTCTAATTAATTTTTATCCTGCCATCCCAATGAGTCCCGGGAGTGTACCAGCACCACAACAAAACCCCCTCATCTAGTGGTTTGGAGAAAGCTTTGACGTAACACTTGCAGGCCTTAGATCTCCAAAAGAGAAACCACTGTCGGGGAAAAAAAAATTAAGAAAACTGTCTCCTTTTAGTCTTCCCCATCCTACTTGATATTTTTTCCTCTGGCTTCGCTTCTTTTTTTCCTCTCAGTGATCATTAGTCTGATCTTTCTTGGACTCCCTCCTGCCCATGGCTTTCAGAGAGAAGCCCGGAGCTATATATTTTTGCTGCGGGACTGTTCGCATCCCCCCACCATCACTCCTGTATTCTCTGGAATCTAGGGTCAGGTAACAGCATGGGGCTACCCTGAGGACCCGAGCAGGTTCAAAAGGCAGGAAAGGGAGCAGGCAGCTGGCTGGTCTGGCTTTCATCTGCAGTGTGGCCAGGTAACCCTGGAAGCAAGGGAAAGGTTTGGGAAAGAGACCTCTTACCCACCCATCACATCAAAGCTGCAGTATTCCAGGACCAGGTCTCCCTTCCCTGGAACTGTTCCTGGAAAGGGCTCAGTCTCATTGTCCAGCTGTCAGTGACAAGCGGTCCAAGCAAACCCCCTAGAGGCCACCATTCGGGTTGCTTTCTTTCTTATCCTCAATGGAGTTAGAGTTGGGGCAGGGGCTTCCTTGCTGGCACTGGCCCACTCCTGTCTCTGCAGCTCCAGGCTTCTCCCTCCCAAAGCTCCGGTTCCCTTGATCAATTCCCAAACACCATATCCACCTCCCCTCTGCTTCCCCCTGCAACACCTCTTCATCCACCCAGGCTGCTGGTCTTTGGACCTTGGAATGAATTAAAATGAGTAAAAGTGACTGTTTAACAAGGTATTCAGAGAAGCTGAAATCTAAACTAGCAGCAGACCTGGACTTCCTGGGATTTCAGGACCAAGAGATTGAGTGACAGCTCTATTCTCAAGGACCCAGTAGAGGAGACTGATCTGCTACCAGCCTCTTGGGTGTTAATTTCATCGTCACTGGGTGCCAAAGACATTCCCTTGGGACAACTCGACTCGGTACCTCCTGAGAAATGGGGTCATTGTTCCTAATGAGCACAAGCGGTCTGGCTCCTTGAAATGAGTTAATCACAGAATTTCAGGCATAGAAAGGATGTCTTTGATGGCTACCTTCTCTGTACCCAGTCCAAAGAGTGAGAGCCAATCCTATTTTTGAAGACACCCATGGAGCGCCACTCCAGTGACTAATCGCTTGTAATTGTCCTCTTTAATTTTATCCCCATACACTGGGGCTTTCAACGGCAGATTTCCGTTCACGCCCTCCTCAGAGAAGGTAAAAGGCATTGCTCACCAACTAGGCTATTCATCTTCATCCTCTCTTCCTCCTCTTTTCTCTGCCTACTGGGCTTATAGTATGGCCCAGTGACCAAAGGGGATCCAGACATCTCCGGGTCTAGAGTCTATAATTTACCAACTATACTATTAAGTTTGTGTTTTTCTGCTTCTATGACCTAGAAATCAAAAGACACCCTCTGTAAAGGAGCTCAATAAATGTGGAACAGACTCTCTCTCTCTGTGTCTCTCTCTCCCCCTCTTTGGGTCTCACATAGCCAAGGTTGGCCTTGAACTTATGATTTAGCTGAGGATGACCTTGAACTTCTGGCCCTCCTACCTTCACCTCCCCTAAGTGATAGGATTATAGGCACACACCTCTATGCTCAGGTTATGTGGGTTCCTAACCAAGGGGTTTTACATGCTAGGTGAGTGCTCTATCAACTGAGCTCATTCCCAGTCCAGTCATCCTTTAATGCCAGGTGATATATATGTATTCAAAGAGCAGTGGGAATAAGTTACCCTAGGAGCCCAGAGAGACCTGGGTGCTAGACATGGTTGCTGGAAGTCAGTCCTATAACCTTCACTTGGTTCTTCAAGTAAATGAGATTGAGTTCAAGCCTGAGTTTAGTCCCGAGGGCCCACTTGGTGGTGGAAGGGGAGAACAGATTCCTGCAAGTTGTTCTCTGATCTCTAGACATTTATTATGACACATGCACCCCCAGATACACACATATATACATACATACATATATGTATATATATATAAATAAATATATATATATATAAATTAAAGATAAAATAAAGAATAGTGCCATGGTACATGACAAATACCCAGTATATGTTGAGTATAATTATTATTAAATAATCTTTTCCTGGCCCATGCAACAAGAAAGCCTGATTAAGAGACACATGATTTAGTTTAGCTGTTTCTGAACTATGTCAAGATCCCCTTGCCCAGTGAGCCCCTTGTTTCTAGGGACGGTGGTTTGTTGGAAGAAATGGTAAAATGTTACAGACTTTCTTTAGAAAGGTTAACACAGACTCCCAAATTGCACATATGTTTCTCACTTCTTCATGGAATTGTCATTACTAAGGAGCCTCTACTTTGTTTTCTTATTTATGAGATCATCAGGATCGGCCAAATATGGTTTTGGAGGCAGTAAAGATAAGTAATTGATCAGAAAATCATATTAATAGATACTACCCACTGGAGGTCCCTGAAGGAAAGACAGTGATGTAACTGAAGATAAGCTAGGCTAAACATTGACTTTTAATCCTGGGTATTGTGATGTGTGTATGTGCACACATCATGTGTCATGCTGTGCACGTTCATGTATGCTCCACAACTTCCAGGAGTTGGTTCCCTCCTCCCAGTGTGGCTTCTAGGGACAGAACTCAAGCCTTCAGGCATGATGGTAAGCGCCTTCGCCTGCTGAGCCATCTCACCAACCCTGAACTAGACCACTCTATCTTCTGCTTCTAAAGCAGTGCGCTGTGATGCATGCCATTGTAGTTAATGAAAAACCCTGGGGCTGGAGAGATGGCTCAGAGGTTAAGAGCACAGATTGCTCTTCCAGAGGTCCTGAGTTCAATTCCCAGCAACTACGTGGTGGCTCACCACCATCTATAACGAGATTTGGTGCCCTTTTCTGATGTGTGGGCATATATGCCGGGACACTGTCTACATAATAAATAAATAAATCTCTAAAATAAAGGTGACCAATTTATAAAAAAGAAAAAGAAAAACCCATCACGCTTTCATTTATTGATTTGTGTGTGCATGTATCAATTCTTGAGTAAAGGACAACTTTTGGGAGTTGGTTCTCTCCTTCATCTGCATAGGTCCTGGCGCTTGAACCCTGGGTTGTCAGGGGTGACAGGAAGCACCTCTACAGCAGATCCCTCATGAGTCCCCAGCCCTCACTGCTCCTCCTGGAAGAAATTTCCTTTCCTTCCATGGCAACTACCAACTGTCAACCACGATTTGGTGAAGAATTCCCAATTCTGAAAGTCAGAGTCATGAATCGCAGTTAGCAGCGAGAAGATACTTCCTTATTTCCTGCCATGAAGATTTCTCTTAGGTATAGTATTTATAGGTCAGGGCCTGTGAGATCTTAAATAAAAACAATGAATCCAGAGACACTCTTTTGTCTGACTAGCCACCCCATGGCTTCAAATCAGCTTGACAAGAGTTAATGACTGGGCCGGAGGAGTTGGACTCTCAGGCATTTCAGCTTCCTGGTAGACCTCCTTGGCAAATACCACCTTTTGCAAGTTCCTGACTTATTTCTCAACTTCTACACCACTGACTTTGAACATTTCATCTGCTCTGCAGAAATCCTTTCCGTCACCTTTCTACAAAAGCCTTGCAAAGATGAAGAAGGGTGGAAGGGTGGGCAGCTCTTGAGTTTTCTATCAGAGACTGATGACTCTCAGGAGGAAACACAACCTGGTGAGCCCAGCAGACAACCACCAAGTTCCCCGCCCCCCCAGAAACTAAGTACCGAGACTATAAATGCTACACAGTCTAGTCTAATTTCTCTCTAGGTGCTTGTGTAGATGGAGGCTAAAGGACAATCTCCACTGCCATTCCTCGGAGGCCATCTTTCTTGTTTATTGAGACAGGGAGACAGGTTTTCTCTTTAGCCTGTTATGCTAGGCTAGCTTGCCAGAGAGCTCCAGGGATGTGCCTTTCTCTACCTCTTTCCAGGGTTGGGATTCTAAGCATGCACACCACCATGCCAATCCTTGTAGATGTGGATTCTGGGCATTGAGCTCAGGTCTTCATGTTTGTATAGCAAGTACTCTATCAATGGAGCCATGACCCACCCTGGTTTGGTTCCTTTATACTTGTGCTCAGTTAAAAGGGACAGTGGAGGAAAAAGATGGGGATGAAGACCGTGACATCACAGGGAGGAAAGTGATCGGTGACAAAGGAACATTCTGGGTAAGGCAGTTATACAATTGGCAAGGAGAGAGAAGAGAATGTGCATTTCCTATTTATTCTTTGTACTTATATGTCTTTAGATCTCTCTTATTGTTTCATATATACTAGGTACTCAATAAATCAATGGAACATCAACAAGGAGAATACATATGATACCACAGGCTTTGAAATTAATGTACGACACAGAGATTCCATATCGGCTATGATCTTGCCATCATCCACGATCATTTCTCTCCCCTGGGATTCCCTTCCCATCTCCACACCCTTTTGTAGTTTAAATGTCATTTACAGCTATTCATCGGTTTTAAGCTGTAGAAGCCCTATCCCGAATGAGGCAACCAGAGCTTCCAGCTTGCGGTGGTGGAGTGGATGGGTCTGCACCGTGAGTGAGTGGAATCAGAGCCACAGTCTTCCAGCATGACACTGGGGATTGTGACCAGGCCTGATGATCGCTTATTAGGAGATGCTAACATTTCTTCTATGGAGACTAAGTTTTGAATTGGGGATGGAAGGTACGAAGTTAAGAAAGAAAGGAAGAAGCACCCATTTTGTAATCAACCCCACGTAGGAACATCATCCCGAGAAAGCAAGGGTTATTTCACTCTGAGAGAAGATCAGTAGATCATGTGTCAGTAGATCACGGTGGGTCTGGAATGCCAAGGAGCTTTGGAATGAATACAGTCCATGCTGGACCAGGCATGGAGAAATTACATTTAGCCTAACATGAGGAATGAACACATGTAGGTATTCCTTAAGATGTCACTGTCTAGAATGAGTTCTGGAGAGGACGCTATTCCATTAATTCAGCTTACATTCCTCAGATGGTCACATGTCATGAACCTTAAGCAACATTCTTTGAATAAACCGAGAGCCAAGGTCTGGATGGTGGAGGACTTTCTGGAGGGCAATTGAGCTGGGACACTGCTATTAATATGGTGCCCCCTAGTGTTTTGTGATGGTAGTGTGATTTGGAATCACACCAGCACACTGGTCTAAGTAGGGCCTCCTCGCGGTCTTCTGATGGAAGGAGTTACTGCCCATCATAACTGTTTTCATCTTTGAAACCATTGTGTTCAACAAAATTATCTTCAACTTCAATCAGTTTCCTGCCCAGTATTCATTCCCAGCCCATGCTGAGTACAACTGAGTCTTCTCATTGTTTTTTCCCATAACGTGTGGCCTCCTGCCTAAGTACTTCAAAGATCAAGACATACCAATTCATTATTGTGGCTGCAATGTCATGAACAATGCTTAACGGCATCTATGGATGCGTCACTGGAGGAATGTGGGTATTGCTCTGTCTAGGGGCCATCAGGCAGAGGACAAGTGAGCCATCTAGGCATGCTGAGTAGCGCAAGCTCCCTGTCTGTCATTCGCTAGATCTTTCATCTCCATACAGGATGAGAGCGACTGAATTACACATGTATGTGGAGGGAGATGAACCAGCTGACTAGAGCCATTCTGTTTACAAAGTTCAAGGAAAAGTATTGCTTTGGGGGGGCGGGGGACTGGGGAGTTGAGTCACATATCCTTCCATTTAGTGTAACATGCCTTCATTCCCAGTGTTGCGCAATACAGCAGACATGCACTTGTGTCGGAACCATAATGAAAGCTAGCTCATTAGCTATTGGGAAACATATGTGACACAGCATGAATGGGCAGCCAGTTGGTTTCAATCTCGCTGTTGTTCTGCTTGTGGTTATTGGCCTGTTTTATCAGGTATAAAAGACTCTTATTGTCTCTGTTGCACATGTGCTTGGGAGCCGAGAGAGGGGACGGAGATAAAGCCAGGCTGTTATATTGGTGCCTCAAGACTCAAGTCATAATATCACAAAGACTACGAACCATTTAATTGCACAAACAAGTGATTATTTTCTTCATTCCACGATAGTATCTTTTTTTCCCTAAAGTTTCAATCTCAGTAGATAGATATCAACTGACCCCAAACAGAACTTGAGAATATGTTCCCAGCTTTACTTCTCTATTAAGAAATAAAGACCAGAAGCTACATCTGGATATGACATAGGTATATAACAAATGTACATAAATATATGTTTATATAGATTATTATGATTGAAGATTGTATATATAAAGATATGCAGAATGCAGGTGCAGTCCCATCATTTTTTTGTGAGCTCTGAGCTGACCCCTTGTAGCTTTCTTTGTTTGGTTGAGACCTGCAGGTTCAGTTGATAGCTCGCCTTCCCTAGAAGAGCTTCCTTTATGTTCCAGATGGCCATGAGAGGAGCAGAAGCCATCTACTAAGAAGGTTGGGTTGGTTGTGCTTTCAAGTAATAACTACAAAGAAGTAAAATCATCAGATGAAGTTTCATCTTGGAGATGCTAGGCTTTATGAACTCTTCACTCAAAATGAAGCTTTTTATTTGGATAGCGGCCTTGGTGAGGGCGTTTCAGCCATCAGGCTGCCCATGTCTGGAGTCAATCATGAGTTCCTGGGAGCCGAGATCCTGGCTCATTCATACCACGGGGGACCATTGTTGCTGTATGAGCAGAATGGATGGAGATGCTTCATATAGGCAATCTAGATGGAGGAAATGGGGTGTGGTTGAGAGTACCACCCCCCCCAGGGGCATTTTATAGTCTTGAAGTATATCAATGATATTGTATGGAATAAAATACATGATTGTTGAAACCCAAACCGAGTACTAAAAAGTGCACAGCCCATGGCGCTCTTGCAGCACAAAGATAACGCTACTGCCATGTATGCCCAACGCTTCCTATTTCCTAGGAAGCCGGCTTTATAGAAACACGCTGGAACATCTTCTTTTACCTTTTGACAAAATGAAACTGCATCCTTGGGAGTTTCCCACCCATTGCTCTCTTGGCTACTTCACTCCAGTACTATTTCATTACTTATTGATTTTCCAACGCCTCTCTGCATGGCTGTAATTTACACAGGTCCTCCAGTCCTTAGCAATTCTTAACACCTCCAGCTTAGATCGCGAGCCCACTAGAGAGAGTAGCCGGCATTCTCAAATGATGAAAAAGTGGTGAATCTCATCACTCCAACAAGTACCTTGGGAGGCCATGGTGGATGGGGAACATCACGATAGTGCAGACGCTGAGCTAGGGAGATGAATGGGCCTAACTCTAGGACAGTGCTGCCACACTCTTGGTGTTGTAAGATGCAGGACAACTTTCATTTTGGCTGTGGAGTCAAGGGTGTTTCATAGGGTACCAGTCTAAAGATGGAAGAAGGAATGGGGGAGGGAGGGGCAGCTCATGAGATCAACTTAATGCCGGTAAAGATGGATTTATTACGATCTAGGAAAAATTAATTACCATTCCTTGTCAACTTATGAACTGTGTGTTTGCTTTTGTTGTAATCAAGGTTTCACATGGAAATAAAGGAATGAATATGCTATTATGATAGAGAAAATAGAACAACATAGCGCATCTTCTGGAAATTCTTACTTAGGAAAAATATGCCAATGTTTAAAGGAGGGAAACAAATTGAAAAGTAACTATTTTCAAACAAAAGCATCATTTAGATCCAAAATAAAAGCAGTCAACTTAAGTTGGTCGATTTCTAAAGTCTCATATCTAGTTTTGTCCCTTTTCCCTTTGAAAGCTTTACTTTAATGGCGTCAGTGAGATGGTTCAGCGGATAAAGGTACTCCCTGACAAACCTGACGGCCTGCGTTCAATCCCTGGGCCTTATATGGTGTGAGAAGAAGTCCAGCTGCTCAAAGTTGTCCTATGATTCCCACACAGGTACTGTGGCATGTATGTTGTTCCCAGTGAATAAATAAATGTAATTAAAAAATTTAAAAAGTTTATGATTTAAAAGTATATTGTGGAGATAGAGGCTCTCTTTGTAACTAAGGCTGGACTCAAACTTATGATCTTCCTGCCTCAGCCTCCCAAGCATTTAGATTGCAAATATGTATCATTAAGCCCACCTTGTACTCATATTCATTCATGTATTCATACATGGCTGGAGATAGGAACTCTATTGTGCTACCATACAGAAGGAGGTTATCGACAGCCATACATCCTGTATGTTACCGAAAGCTTGGCGAAAGGACTCTGAATGCTCTTCCCACAAAGAAGCTACAACAATTTGAGAGATAGCTATGTTTGGCTTGATGACACAATGTATTGAAACTTTACAAGGCTCTCCATTAATATGTACAATTTTATGTATGTAAGTTTACAATTAATTTCAAAATTAAAAAAAGTGTTCACCAATTCTGCTGTATATTTCTATGGAATGCTCTTTGTTTTACGTATAAAAATCATTGCATGAATTCTCATTTAATATAGAACCATGGTGAGGATGGGGTTTGATAAAGCTGAAATAACAACTTGATTATGAAATAACCAGAGAAAAATGGCAAGACGTATTTTCCCTCCAAAGATAGGGTTGAATCCTTTGCTTTTTCCACAAAACACTTTTAAATGAAGGACTGAAGAGCGCTATCACAGTGGCCTCTGGGGAATCTGGAGTCTGAAAAAAATAAAGCTATTCAACGTTGGGTTGTTTATAAAGGATCGTGTAGCTTACCAAACTCTTTGACCTGAAAACCATTCAAGGTAGTTCAAAAACAATGAACGTTCACAGAATGGTTGAGGGTGTCTCAGGTGAAAAGATGTTTTTGTTTCATTTGCTGAAATCAGTGCAAATGACTCAATCAAAGGAGCCATTCAGCAACTAAAGATTAAAATTAATAAGCAGTTTTGATGACAACTTATTTTCTGTTATATGCTCCATTTACGGCTATTACTTGTAATATGTCCCCAACTGACTTCTACCACCTGATTTTCTTTTCTTTCTTATAAAAAAATTTGAGTGTTCAGTATACGTACTTTCTCTCCCTCCCTCCTTCCTCCTTTCCTCTTTCTTTCTCTGTGTGTGTGTGCACACACGCATGCACACACACACACGTGAACACAGAGGTTAGAGACTGACATTAGTTACCTTCCTGTGTTGCTCTCCACCATTAATTTTGAGACAGGAGCTCTCTCTAAGCTTGGAAGCTCAGTGATTCAGCTGTGCTGACTGGCCAATAGCTCCAGGGCCCTCCTACCTCCCCCACTCCAAGACTGGGATCACAGAGCAGCCGCAGTGCCCAGCTTTTATGTGGGTGCTGAGGTTCCAGATTTAGGTCTCCCTGTTGTTGCTACAGGCACTTCCCTCATTGAGTCGGCTCCCTAGCGCCCACTCCTTGACTTTTCACATCAGAGTATTTACAGGGAAACGAGACTGGTCAGGGCTTGCTGCTTGAGTAGCCTCTTCTCGATTTGGGGGCACAGCCTCCAAGTGTCTTAGCTGTGGAGGCACCTCTCACATCACTTGTTTGCCAGGGGACAAATCACGCCCAGGGTGCTAGGTTGACTCAAGCCGGATCAGAAGGGTACAACCCCAATCTTTTCACGGGGACTTTTGGCAATGGAGGAGCTTTCTCTTTGGGGTGTGTTGATTTAATGTGGTCTTGAATTTGACAGGGGCCATTTCATGCAAATCGCCATCTAGAGTGAAGCAAATATATGAGGAAAACATACAAAGTGAGTGTGGGGAGGATGTGACGAATCAGGTAATACTGTTAGAGCCGTCGACTCTACCTGCCACAGGTATTTTAGTCTATGACTGAATACAATCTCAATTTCACTCAAGCTAACACGATTTCTCTTCTAGTTAGTCTCAATCAATGGGCACTGAGAAACAAGGAGAATTGTGTTCAGGAGCAATCTGCATGCTTCAAATTAATTTCCTTTTGCTCTGAGATAAGTCCAGAACGTTTAGGCAGGTTCATGGAATTAAGGGGAAATTAATAATTTTGTTCTGGAGGAGAAAACGCAGCTAAAAAATCTTAGACTTGACCTTGTAATTTCCACGGTATGGGAACAACTTCTGCAAAAGCAAGGAAGAGATACTTTAAAAAATCCTCAGCATCTGCTCTAAGACGTTTCTCTGATGAGGGTGGTATACTGATCTATAGGTATAGCATTATATCTTTAGGAGTTGCTTTATTGCTATGCTCATTTAGTGAAATAATTGTAGTAGGTTTTCTCCTAGACCTGTGTTCTATCTAGTCTCAGGTTCTTGGCCTTACTAACAGTGTCAAGTATGGGTCCCATCTCATAGAGTGAGCCCTAAATCCATTTTTAAAAAAGTGGTTGGTTACTCCCATAACATTTGTGCCACTATTGTGCCAGTATATCTTGCAAGCAGGTCTCTATTGTAGATCTCAGATGTATAGCTGGGTGAGATTGATGATAACCTTTTTCCTTTGGTAATGTGCACAGCATCTTTTAGCGCTGTGAATGCTAGTCATAGCTAGCTTCCATTTGAATACAGTCCAATTTTTCCATGTTCTGTGATTTAAGTATGTGATATCTTCAGCAATAAGGTCTTGTTGTACAAGGTTGTGGAAGTTAACCAATAGTACTGACAATAGCCTATTTTGTTTGCTTGGGGGAGAACCTATGGCAATTAACATAGAGACTCAAAAGTAGCTAAAGGACAGACAGCGAGAGACTTTGGAGCACTCAGCATTTTTTTCTTTCATTATGACAGGGTTTCCCTGTGTAACTCTGGCTGTCCTGAATCATCTTGCTTTGTAGACGAGGCTGACCTCGACCTCACAGAGATCCGCCTGCCTCTGCCTCCCGAGTGCTGGGATTAAAGGCATGTGCACCAACACTGCACAGTTTGGATCACTCAGTTTTGAATGGAATGTCTTTATCATACCCCTCCCAAGGCTCAGGGATCTTTCTGTGTGGAAGAGTGGGTGGAAAGATCATAACTGTCGGAGGATAATTTCAAGGAAAAAACATTTTCCAGATACATCAGGGCTGGTGCACACACGAATCACAGAAACTGGAGCAGCCCATACAAGACTGGTACAAGGCCAAGCCAGGCAGAATCCCAGCATGGAAAGGGGAGAGGGACACAAAGTCCCACCCCTACCACCCCCAGCTAAGAAGTTACTTGAAAATAATAGCTTCTGGGAGAGGGAAAATCAGTTTTCTTCAATGGAGTGGTTATATCATCCACACTCTGTGGTAGGCCTTATGCTCAGGAGTAGTTGACCAATACAAATTGGTGTGTGTTGTGTGTGCATGTGTGTGTGTGCCTCTGTGTGTGTGTCTGCCTTATTTTGGTTTGTTTTTGTTTTCTAAGAGAGAAAGAAAGAATAAGAAATTAAATGGGTAGGGAGGTAGGGGATGAGTAAAGTAAAAAAATATGACCAATATATAGTATGAGATTCTTGAAAAAGAAATAAAAACAAAAAATCTCCCATCTTTGCTTTATTTCAGGTAATATAGAAAGATACAAAAATCTGCTTAAGGACAGGCATGTACAAGACCAAACCGAGAGCTGGGTGGCCAGTATGAACTTATTTGATTAAACTTACAAGAATGAACTATGGTCATCTATTATTAATGGCTACTATATATTAAAAAATGAATGGCATTTACGGCATGCTAATATTTCTAAGGAGCTTAATACAATCTGAAAATGATGACTGTTCTTTTTGAAGACTGACAAAATTCCCAGAAAACACCAAGAACATAAATCAACAGGAAGATCTTTATTCTCTATGACTCACAGAAGCACCCTCTACTTTGCATTTAAGTGCAAAGATCTAAGCTGATTTTAATCACTCTACAGCTCTTGAAGCCAACCAATATTTCTCCTCTCAGAAGTTGAATAAGAAGAATATGTACCTTGTTGAGATTCATCGATGCATTCCAAACCTGGGCTGGACCCGGGAGTTCTTAGCCTTTAGAATCTTCTAGAATAAGCACTACTAAAAGAAGGCATTCCTTTTAGAAGCAACTATCTCTTAGGTGTTTATTTCTCAACCATCTTTTCCTGATGCTAGCTGCTGGTCAAACCATGAAGCCAAAAGCCTCATGGCAGAGAGATCTGACACAGAGGAGAGCTTGGACATGGCCCAATGCAAAAGGCTCCAAGACTTTTTCTTCCTGAGACAGCCCAGCCATATGGCCAGTTTGGCCCAGAGTCAAAATCAAAGTTGTAAAACCATCACTATGATGGGGGAGATGTGTGAGCAGCTGGAGTTAGAATGTCTGCATTGTCACTCTGAGAACTGGGACAGCCAGATGGCACGGAGGGACCCAGACAGGAATTCCACAGCAGGAAGGTGGACTTTGCCCCCCTCTACCTTTGCAGATCTCACTCGGCTCGAGTCACGTTAGGCTGTTGGTCCACTTTTCTGCTGTGTGCTTTGTACCTCTCTGTGTCTTTGATGACGCTGTTTCTTCCATCTGGAATGACCACCTGTGTTAGCCTCATCAAAGTCCTGTGCACCCCAACCACCCCTCCTGTGCTTTCATCGCCAGCCCTCCAGCACTCTCTGAAGACTCTGGGGTGCCACCAAGCTCAAGCTACCCACTTCAATTTTGCCTCCGTGACATACATAGCTCTCAATCTCCCCTATTTTCCCATCATCTCCTTCTGCAAGCTTTCCCTGGTCTCTGCTTCCACTGTTAGAAGATCCTCTTGGAGTCCTCGGCTCTCAACACATTGTCCAGCACCACTGATCTCCACAGATTGTCCTTCCATGTGCCTGGGCCACCTGCCCTTGCACACTGAGACCGAGCAAAAGCTAGCTTTGCTACCTGGGGCTCACGGGGCAGGTAGAGAGACAGATTACTATGAGGAAGAGCTACTCTGTGTTCATGTTGAATCCTCTAGGATTTTCCATTACCCATTCAGTCAGTCCTTTTGAATTCTGCATATATACATGATCTAAATAAAATCTCACCACTAGATTTGCATGATAGCAGAGCCTCCCTTTCTCTTTCAGCAGTAGGTAGGCTCCATGAGGTCAAGATTCAAAGTTTTATGTTTTTAAATCTTCAAGCTTTTAAATCTGTCTCACGCACATGGTCTACTGGTTTCTGTGTTGTAAACACTGATGGAATTTATATGGTGCTAAGAAACCAGAAAAATGGGAAAGCCAGTTGTCTTAGGGTTTCTATGGCTGTGAGGAGACACTATGACCACGGCAACTCTTACAAAGACACCATTTAATTGTGGTGGCTTGTTCAGAGTTCAGAGGTTTAGTCCATTACCATCGTGGTGAGACATGGCTGCATGTAGACAAATACACAAACACGGTGCTGGAGAGGGAGATGCTACATGTTGATACGGATGCAGCAAGAAGTGGACTGAGACTCCCATTGACCAATGCTTGAAAAAAGAGACCTCAAAGCCCACCCTCACAGTGACATACTTCCTCCAACAAGGTCACATTTCCTTTAACAAGGCCACACCTCTTAATAGTGCTACTTCCTTTGAGGGCCATTTTCTTTCAAACGACCACAACAGTTAAATCATCTAGAGCTTACAGGAGAACTTTGTTAGTTTTGGCCGGGCGGTGGTGGCGCACGCCTTTAATCCCAGCACTTGGGAGGCAGAGGCAGGAGGATCTCTGTGAGTTCGAGACCAGCCTGGTCTACAAGAGCTAGTTCCAGGACAGGCTCCAAAACCACAGAGAAACCCTGTCTCAAAAAACCAAAAAAAAAAAAAAAAAAAAAACCAACAACAAAAAAAACTCAACTGATCTGGGCTGGCAAGATGGCTCAGTGGGTAGAGACACTTGCTGCCATGTTTGATAATATGACTTCACTACCGGGGCCATGCATGGTAGAAGGTGAGAAGCAACTTCCTCTGCCCTTCACAGGCATATGGTAGAGTGAGGGCAGAAATTCCATAATAAACAAATATAACCCAAAATTTAAAATGAAGCAAAAACTCATCTGAGTCATTGAGACTAACTGTTGGAGTGCCATGGTGGTTTGAATAAAAATGGCTCCATCAGCTCATAGGAAGTGGTGCCATTGGGAGGTGTGGCCTGAATGGGGTAGGTGTGGCTTTGTTGGAGGAAGTGGGTCACTGGGGGCAGGCTTTGAGGTCTCAGGAGCTTAACAGGCCTTCTGTGTCTTAGTCTCCTGCTGCCTGTGTGTGGATCCAGGAGCAGTCCTCTCCACTACCTCTCCAGCACCATGTCTCCCTGCACGCCGCCATGCTTCCTGCGATGACAATAATGGACTAAACCTCAGAACTCTAAGCCAGCCCTGATAAAATGCTTTCCTTTATGAGTTGCCGTGGTCATGGTGTCTCTTCACAGCAACAGAACCCTAACTTAGGGGCGATGACCACAGGGGAAGCTCATAACAGTAATACTGTTGACACACATGGAACACCTACTATAGGAGGCAGGCTGTTCTAAAAAGGTCACTTATGTATATCAAAATGCCATTTCCTAATGTACGGGAAGCCTGAGGTGACTTCTCTGGTGGGGACAATCAGGCACCTATAACTCAGGAGAGAAAGCTGCACCTGCTGCTTCTGGCTTCTGCACAGAAGTGGAATTGCTACGAAGTTGTTCTGACCATTGGCAGAGAACTTTTTCAATTGCTCTCTGCCCACACTGGAGAATTTAAAGTAAAAAAAAAATAATAAAATAAGGTTTAAAATTCCATTAATCTGTGATTTTGTAACAGAAAGCTTCCTGTCTTGACTGGAAGGTGTTTTAGTAAGAACATCAGGAGTTTAGACGGGAAAGATGGATGGCTGGGCAAGTTTTCTCTACAGTCTGGTAGCCTGCTAACAGCAGCTATCCCTCCCCTTGCAGGCTACAGCACAGACTACTCTCAGGGAAAGGCAGACAGCCTAGGCTGTGAAACAATTACATGAGGAACTATTACTCTTTCGTTCTCCACAATAACCCTGGGAGTTTAAGGTACATTCTCTCTCTCTCTCTCTCTCTCTCTCTCTCTCTCTCTCTCTCTCTCTCCACATACACGTACGTATCCACACATTTGTGTTTATATAGAGGTCAAATGTCAACTCCAGGTGGCTTCCCTTATCCCCCTATTTCTCTTCAGGGTCTCTGACCATCATGGAGTTCACTGATTCTGCTAGTACAATGGGCTGGTAAGGGTCAAAGATATTTAGACCACAGGGGTCCATGCCTCTCAGTCCCCGGCAGTGCCACCATGCCTGGCCTTTCACACGGGTGCTTGGGGTTCAAACGCAGGTCCTCAGTCATGCATAGCAGGGACTCTACCAACTGAACCACCTTCCCAGCCCCGTGCTTTCTTCATTTAAAGGCCTTGAGAGGCTGGTATGGTGCCACGTGCTTGTAATCCCAGCACCCTAGGGGCTGAGGCAGGATCAGCATGAGCTCAAGGCCAGCCTGAGAAACACAGTAAAAAAAAGAAAGAATGAAAGAGGAAAGATGTTGACCATACTGACCAAAATGTAGGCAACCAAAGTAACTTAGCAAAGCCGAAGGATTAGTAAGCAGCTGCGTCGAAACTGGAATCCAGGTTTCTGTGAGTTGGGGTTAACCATTAACTCCAAGGGTGACAATGTTACTATACTTAATTGTTTTATGACCTCAGCGGAGTGATTTCCTCCCCGAACTGCTCTTTATCATGGAGGAAGAAATAAAGACAGGTAATAACGTATTTGTGCCTGGCATAGATTCCAGTCCTTATATGCAAGGTGACTTTGATCTATGGTCTACTAGAACATATTCTCGACTTGAGGGATGAACCCCTGATGCACACGTATAATGTAATTTAAGAAGCCTTGGGAGAAGGGTATAGCTGACCCTACTTTGTGATCTCACAGGGCTGTTACCAGGAATAACTAATAAAACAGCCCAGGAGTGTCCAAGTGCCACAGTGACAGATGCCACTATACATAAATTAGTCTTGCAGAAAGCTCCTTGCCTGGGGTCATCATAAATTTCTGAGGGTGTAAAGCAGGGCTGATTGTATTTACTTTGCTCCCTGTCAGGTAGAGGAGGGTGATAGGCTAGTAAAACCATTTAGTTGGCTGGCAAATTATCTGCGAGATTGATTAGAAATAGGAAGTGAGCGATCGGCACATTGTCAATGTCCAGAGAACAATACTCAATAACTAGATGCAGAGATTAAATTAATTCAATACAGGGCCGCTGTGCTGAGAGGATGTTTCATTGAACTCTTGGGATGTTATTTGGACTGAAATTACCATGTCTCTGTGTGTGTTTATAAGTGTGTGAGTGTGTATGTGTGTGTGAGAGAGTATGTGTCTGAGAGAGAGTGTGTGAATGTGAATGAGAGTGTGTGTGAGAGTGTGTGTGTGTGTACGAGAGTGCGTATGTGAATGACAGTGTGAGACTGTGTGTGAGTATGTGTGTGTGTTTGAGAGAGTGTGTATATGACAGTGTGTGTGTGAGAGAGAGGAAGTGTGTGTGTGTGTGTGTGTGTGAAAGAGAGAGAGAAAAAGAGGGAGACAGAGGAAGAGAGAGAGGGAGAGGAGAGAGGGAGACACGGGTGATCATAGTGGCTCTGAATTCAAGATTTGAAAAGCAGTAAAGATAATACACAAGGGAGGGCAGCCCTGCCTGTGTATCATTCGAGAAGAGATCATTTCGTAGAGATTAGAAAGAAAACATCAGCCATGTAATAAATTACTCAAGTGTCCCAAGGATTGGAAGCTGTCTGCTATTGTTCCTCCTTCCCATAAATGATGTGTCTCATTGTTCCATCACTCTAACGTGATTATGTATGCAAATGACGCCGACAGTTCTGCAATTTACAATTCGGCTGAAGTTCTTAAAGAGCTGGCAAATGGACTCGGCCCAATGGCAATGTAAGGCTTCAAAAATGAACTTTCATCACAGAGCAAGGAAAGAGCAGGCATCGGGCCGCACTTATGTAAATTCTTCAGCGCTGTATATATCTCAGAACAGATGTGCGATGGAGGCACACTCAACATTTTTAAAATGAGCACCAACTCTTCACTCTTGTTGGAAAATGGATTACTCAAATATTGTTCTGGTTGAATCAAATATTGAATTAATAGGGAATTATCATATACACCACACATGGATCACCAATTTTAAAAGAATTAGACCTCTGCAAAATACATTTAATTTAATATTTCTTTGATGAGTCAGAGGGCACTTCAAGATCTTGCTGTGCCCCCGGGTCATCATTATGAACCACTATTGACATTGGAGAGCTTGGGAGATGGTTAATGAAGCGATCTGGTCAGCAGAACACAGGAAAACAGGGAGTCTGCTGTTTTTTAGACGTTTATGTCAGGGTGTTTCCCTTTCAATTTTGATCTCTTTCTTTCCCTAGGGAAGCCCAGAGTTCACTCCTCCTTTCACTTCTAGGCCAGAGCATGGTTACATCATCTGTGACATCTTGAGGGTTTTCTTTTTTTTTTTGTTTTTTTTTTTTTTTTTTTTTTTTTTTTTTACTTATTTATTTATTTTTATTCTTTTTTAATTAAAATTTCCACCTGCTCCCCATTTCCCATTTCCCTCCCCTCCTCCCAAATATTGCCCTCCCCCCACTTCCCTCCCCTATCCCCACTCCTCTTCTCCTCCCCCCACTCCATTCCCCCTCCCTCTCGTTACTGAAGAGCAGTCCAAATTCCCTGCCCTGCGGGAAGACCAAGGTCCTTCTATCTACGTCCAGAAAGGTGAGCGTCCAAACAGGCTAAGCTCCCACAAAGCCAGTTCATGTATTAGGATCGAAACCTAGTGCCATTGTCCTTGGCTTCTCATCAGTCTTCATTGACCGCCATGCTCAGAGAGTCCGGAATCAACCCATGCTTATTCAGTCCCAGACCAGCTGGCCTTGGTGGGCTCCCAATAACTCAGTTCCACTGTCACAGTGGGTGGGTGCATCCCTCGTGGTCCTGATTTATTGCTCATGTTCTCCCTCCTTCTGCTCCTCATTTGGACCTTAAGAGCTCAGACCGTTGCTCCAAATTGAGACTCTGTCTCTACCTCGATCCATCGCCAGATGAAGGTTCGAGGGTTTTCTTATTGACAACCATAGGCCTCTCCTTTGTCATTAGCATTGCTTTCTCTTAATATACCATAGTTCTTTCTGTTCTCCCTTCTCCTGACCGTGTTTGCTATCTCCATGTGGCCAGTTATCCCTCTGTGCTCACTAGTGTCACATCTGTTGCCTCAGGAAAGCACACACACACACACACACACACACACCCCTCATTGTGTCTGTATGACAAGCATGTACAGATTCTGTTCTTATCATTGTTCCTTAAAACACACAATACACCAGCTCTTCACTTAGCCTTTGATTGCATTAGGTACTGTGAGTAACCTAGAGATAATTTAGAGCGTGCACCAGGATGTGGGTATGTTCTATGCAAATGGGATACCACTTTGCGGAAGAGACTTGAGCATCTTGGGTTTTGATGTTCCTAAAATGATTCCCATGGATACTAAGGACAGACACCTGGAGCTTACTGGATCACTTAGGAAGTACAACGACAGTCAAACACAACCTATTTGCATATAACTATAAAAAAGGACAAAGATACAGTTTTTTTGTTGTTGTTGTTGCAAAGTTTAGCACCCCAATTATTTGAAGGTTTCTGTACAAAGAAACTCAGACACAAGGGGAAAGTCAGAAAGACTCACAGGCTAACGGCTCAGCCATCATGATTCACAGGCTTAAGGCTTTCTTAACTAAGAAAATAAATCAAATTTTAACTCTATTCTTCTGTTGCTGTTTTTTAAAAGTATAAGTTATTCATGTTCATTTTAAATTACAGGGCACAAATTTAGACTGCAGAAGGGTATTTACTAGCGTAGGCTATAATGACAACCCTTCTTGTGGTTTCAACATTTTGTATTTCTGGCCAGAAATTTCTCAGAGTATCTTGCTAATTCATTTGTCAGCAATAAGTAATAAGGAAGCCAAAGGCATTAGTTCAGTCTCGTGAGCCAGTTGGCTAACTTGTTTCATAGCTCCAGACTAGGAATTGAGGTCTGAGGCCAATGTGAGTGAGCCATCTTGAAGTCAGCCATCTTTAAAACAAAAATGACTCACCAGAGGGGCAAAACTAGAGAGTAGCAAGAAATAATTGGGAAAACAATGTCTACATCAGGAAGGTAAGTCATGCAAATTGACACAGGGAAACATTTTGTCTGTTAAGTTCATCTGGAAACCTAGAAAAGAGGTAAGGATGGGAAACCCTAATCCCAACAGGAAAATGTAAAATAGACCCAACAAGGCAGGCGGGAATACAAATTGGGATATTTTGGAAACCAATTTGGAAATAAAAGATATAAATGTATATCTGCTCCCTTTGTCTTAGTAATTCAAGGTGGAGGAACAAACCCTACAGAACAACGGAACTTTCCAGAACATTCTCTCCACTATTTCCTGGTTTTATCATCATTGCTATTATATATGCCTGCTAGCAGCCTGTGAAGGCTAATTGGGCGATTCTACTTTTGAGAAATGAAGTGAAAAGCCTCCAGATGAGAAAAGAGATGTGTTTGCCCAAAGATGTTTCTAACGATTTACCGAGCATGCCAATCAGTCTGTGTTGACGGAGAACTTTACACTGTGATCACCAGGGCTTTGTTTTAGCTGGGTGACATCAACAGTGAATAACTCTCCACTGTCATCTACTCCTAAGGGCTTAAGAAAACGAACATGCTGGTTTTATAGTCTAAATAAATATTTTCAGGAGTTTAACAAGGTGATTTAAATAAAGTGAAAAACGTTTACAAGACAGTGCCTAGTGACAAGAATAGGATTCAAGATTAAAAAATAAAGGTCTTAGCCAGGTAAATGCACCCAGAAAGCTGAGTTAAAGGGATAAATTCTGAAGAATCATATACAATGTGGATGGAGCATTTAAGAGCATTTCTTGCTCTCCTCGGGGACCCAGGTTTGATACCGAGCACCCACATAGCAGCTCACAATGGACTGTAACTTCACTCCCAGGGAATTTGATCTCTGAGGACATCAGACACTTCAGTGGTACACAAGCATCCAGGCAGGTAACACACCCATACCCTGTGCCCCACATACACATTTATAATACACGTGTAAAGCCTTGTACAAGGGGCAGAACTGAATAGACTCAAAGGTGTTTTAAAAATGGGACACACGATGCGGGAAGGAAAAGCAGTCAGAAGTCAGTGATAGGGAAGAAGTTGGAGGGGAGGAAGTGGAGGGATTTGATATAAACCACTATAGGCATGTGTGAAATTCTCAAACAATTGAAAAGAAAAAATTAGCTAGATTTTTATCTAGGATTAGGGCAGATTTCCAACAATTTTTGAAAGGGCCCTAAACAGATTTTCACTATTTTGTACGATGTATTTACTTGAAGTGGTGTTCTCAGTATTGACAAGCATCAGATCAAGTATCAATCAATTCTGAAAATGTTGAAGATTCTCTGTGTCCTGGAGCATCAAATACTTAGCCACAATATAATTCTCTATGTGAATATAAGCATACCTATCTCATTAGCATGCAAATATGCTTTGTCTTTAATAAGGGAAAATTATATATACATACAAGTTTTGTTTCAAAATAAATTTTATTATTTATTCTCAGTGGGAAAAATAAGTGACTGTTTCTATATGGTCAGATTATCAGTGCTTTTTTTGTATTTTCTTCAAATGATGTATTATTTTTATAAGTAGAAATAATGAACAAACATTTAAGAAGAAAATGTTATTTTACAAAAAGAAGCCAGGTTAGAAACATGGTGAAACTCTTTTACCCAGACACCTGTGACATTCCCAAACAGTAACCCACACAGAGAACTAAGATTGTGTTTCTACTGGCTTCGACCAATGGAATGACCAGCTGTGTTGTGAGTGAGTGACAGCCAAACACTGGCGATTTTGTTCTTGTTAAAGAATTGTCACCCTGTCTATTTTTATTTTCTATTTCTAATGGCTAGTATTGCTCAGAAAGAGCCTGAAAGAGGAACGAGTCTCAAATCACTTCCCTATTTATAAAATTATTTGATTTCTCAAATCATTCCCTATTTATGCTCTAGAGAGTTATGAAGGTGACAAGGAGCTGTTGCTGTTAGGATTGTATAGACTGACATATTAGTACTAAAACAGGAACACGCATGCACGCTCCTTTAAAAACAACCAGTTGCTTAGAACTAGTTGTTAAGATCTAATTACTGGGGATATGCCATGCATTCTGGTTGCAGGAACCAACCAAGGGGGAAATGAGCTGGGAGCCTATTCTTTGCAGGCTAGTCCTCACAGCGTGCACTGGGGAAGAACTGCCATCAGCAGTCTTACTCAGCTGTTGACCAAGTGTAAAAGAAGATGGAGTGGCCAAACAAGATGAGCCCACTGGTGCAATAGTGGCAAGCCTGTTATAGGAGCAACCAACTACTTTTAAAACTCCAATTGAATGCCTGCTTCCCAGAGGGAATTCGCATCTGGTACTGTAGATGTGATCAAATATCTGTGGCGAGGAGGCTAGCTACTACTGTTTTGTTAAATGGACATGCGAGCCTGTCACATTACCTTCTAGACCACTACATTCACGTCGGCTTCAGTCGGAGCCGTTTCTTTTCTCAGCACTTATCAATAACTACGGAGACTCTTAATTGGCCAATATACAGAGACTCGGTGACTGTTTAATGTTCAGCCACAAAGGGACATCTATATTACCCCTTCATGGATCAGGGACCATCATAAATGATGGAACAGAAAGAATTCAAGAGCCGGAAGAAGGGAGGGAACATGGTATGGAATACTGACTTCAAGATAGGATACGGTTATTGTATTCTTGAACTCATGTCAACTGTAATCAGTTACACAGGAATGCCCCAAGACTGGGCCTGAAAATACCCTATTATGGAAGGGAGAGAGGCTCATAGGGACCACACCTCCTGAAAATTTATATACTGGTAATAGTTTATGGGGGAGGAGAGACATCTTTTTTTTTTTTTCAAATTATGTTTATTTATATAAGTTTCCATATCTAAGGTAATAAAATTTGCAAATAAGTAATTGTCTATCAATTACAATCGATATTAATAATGGGTTCTGGGAAGCTACATACACAGCTACTGAACTGTAACCAGAATCTTGCTAACTTTGCTGTGTTACATGGTATTGTTTTAATTTTTGTTTTTATTGAGCTATATATTTTTCTCCTCTCTCCTCCCTTTCTCTCCCCTTCCCGTCTACCCTCTCCCATGGTCCCCATGCTCCCAATTTACTCAGTAGATCTTGTATTTTTCTGTTTCCCATGTAGCTTAGATTCATGTATGTCTCTTTTAGGGTCCTCATTGTTGTCTATGATCTTTGAGATTGTGAATTATAGGCTGGTTTTTCTTTGCTTTATGTCTAAAAGTTACTTATGTGTGAGTATATATTATATTTGTCTTTTTGGGTCTGAGTTACCTCACTCAATATGATGTTTTCTAGTTCCATCCATTTGCCTGTAAATTTCAAGATGCCAGGAGAGACATTTTCTTCATTGGTATAGGCACATCATTCTATTAAAAAACTTCCACACATGCTTATGTAAAAGACCCTAAACAAAGTTCATTGGTCCATAGGAAAAAAAAGACATATCAATACAAGAGGGATGAGTTAGGGAAGAGGAAAGAGATTAATGTCGGGGGTGGGGTGAAAGAGGGGAATGGGGACAAATATGATTGAGATATGTTATGCACCCATATGAAAAAGTTATAATTGTCAGAGGCCATGGAAATATATAGTATATGAGAATTGATAATTCAGATGTCAGTGAGGAGATATCCAGAGGATTGGCTCTGATGAAGGTTAATCCTGTCCAGACAAGGCCTGCAGGACCCTTGACCCTGGAAACTGTTGCTCACTTTTGCTAAAGCAGCTTGGTGTATCCCCAATATCTGCATTGTAGTGTGTAATCTCATGTGAGATATATATATATGTTTGTGTGTGTGTGTAATCTCATGATTACATCCCAGTCTTATAGGCACATATATCTGTGGGTGGTCAGGAAGATAACTTTTCATGTAGCTATATAATTTTGATATACAGAATATGCATTAAAACAAGCTCCATAACTAGATCTATTTGTCCCATGAGGACTGTAGACACTTCAAAGCCTACTTTGTTCCTTTTGATAAGACTACTACGCACAATTAGTCCATTTTTACCTAAGGGCCAATTCAAACTAGACTAAAGGCTTTTTGTAAATAGATCATACATTTCAAACTTTACAGCTATACACAAGGTCAGAATCACAGATGCCCAACCAAGGTTACTGCATAGAGCACCCTAAGAAAAGCATGCCAATTCTTCACTTGTCACGTCTGCCCACATTAGACCTATGTCTCATAGTTTCTCACTAAGCACTGTTGCCGCTCTCCCACCCCTGATCTGGTCACAGTATTACTCCTGTAACCTTGGAACCCTGTGTTGCCTTGGCAATGGCTCAGCTCCCTCTGGCTTAGCCTAGGGATGTGCTTTTGACCAATGAGAGGTAATGTTTGTGATTTTTTTTTTATTGCTTCAAGGCTCCTATAAAGAGAAGAGTTTTTAGGCTGGAGGAGAAGAAGCTGGGAGGAATTAGAAGTAGGACAGGAGAATTAGAACAGAAGCAAAAGAATAAAGAGACTTGTTTGGAATAGCACAGTGTGAGAGAATTCATTTGTCCTCAGATACAAAACATGCCTTTCACTTGCTATAGCAGTCAATCTGAACCCTGAAGAGAGTCTTGGGGCAGGACCCCTAAGGCTCTCATTACAGAACGAAACCCACTATTATATATAATTAATGTATGCCAATATAACATAAAAATAAAAATAATCACATTAATATAAGTAACAAATTTCAATGAAAATAATACTCACCAACACAAAATAATTTAGCAGGATGAGTGAGCATTGACTTAGTTCATCTGTACTGTGGATTTGTACTATAGACTGGGTGAGTTAAAGGCAAGAGGAAGTTTACACTGTTCTGAAGACTGAGATTCTGAGATCAAGGTGGCAGAGAGTCTAGTCTCTGTCTCTAAGGGGATGCCTTTGCTAATACTGCACCTTCTGCAGGGGAGGGAGAAACACAGAAGAGAGCTGAACACCCATTCCCCTGAACCCACTTCCATGTTGGTGGGACTTGTGACTGAACAGGGTCTCACAAGTGCCAGAAAAGCAAGCTCCTAGCCGGGCGGTGGTGGCGCACGCCTTTAATCCCAGCACTCGGGAGGCAGAGGCAGGCAGATATCTGTGAGTTCGAGACCAGCCTGGTCTACAAGAGCTAGCTCCAGGACAGGCTCCAAAACCACAGAGAAACCCTGTCTCGAAAAACCAAAAAAAAAAAAAAAAAAAAAAGCAAGCTCCTGTGGAGCCGTGTCTGCTGCTTAGACAATCCCTTTCTGTGTCTTCACGGTAAACATTCCCATTGGGCTTCACCTTGCAGCACGGTTGCATTGGGAATATATTCCAACATGAGTTTTGCTGGGCACAAGTTGAAACACTGTTGTAGAAACCTTTAAACATCAAACTTAACAGAGGAGAGTTGCTTATTCAGTCTGCCTTTTTACCACACACAGACATGTGTGTATATATGTGTGCATACATATGTGTATAATGTGTGTGTATGTGTGTGTACAGTATCACATAACCTTTAGAAAACTACTTCTGAGGGAGAATTGGGCAAAAATCTCTTTATACGAATATGCAAATTTCTTTGACCCAGAAGCCACAGGAAAACCTGGGGCCCTCCGAGTACAGTTTAAAGAAATAAGGGACGGCTTTTCAGGGTCCTGGATCCCCCCTGGAATCATGCATGCTCTCCTCTCTGCAAGAAATAAGCACACACCCATGTGTAAATAGCTTTGGGTGTTCACTAATGCCAGAACCTATGGACATCTCAGATGGAGAATGTTCCACCTGGCTGCATGCATGGAGAAGTGCATAGGCGGAGGCTGCGGCCAGTTAAGGTATTCAGTAGATGCTGCATGGAAAGAAACACACATTCCAGCGAAATTAGATAAGTATCTAAAATCACCAAAAGATGGGATATGATTAAATGGAAATAGCTGTTGGTCTGGTTGGTTGTTCTCTACACAGACAGGGAAAGGGCAGGGGGATAAATGCAGCCTTCATTTCCTCGTCTTCCCTACAACCGTATTTAGTCCAATGAAGCGACCTGGCTACCCTTCAAAGACATGCTGGAAAAAAGAAGATATAAATACATATTTGGGGGTTAAAAAATCCATTACATTTTTTGATTGCATTGAGTTGCTTATCAAGGGTGTGTGAATGAGGCCAGGAAAAGATACTTTTCAAAGAAATCAATAAGTTGAAAGTGCTGTTTTAGGGTTGCTGTAGTTGTTGGTTGTGTTTCAGAGTTATTCCTATTGACCTGAATTCACAAACAAGGTATTGATTTATAAAGTACCTTCAGTAAATAAATGTGCATTCTCTCTGCTAACCCCAAGAACCTGCAGCATACAGAACAAGACAAGTTCAGCTCAGAAGAGCCACATCCACAAACCCACAGTTAATCCCCTTTCAGAGCCACCAGGGCCACTCGTATGTGTGTAGGTCAGAGGACAACCTTGGGATTTAGGGTTTGCTTCCCTTCTGGTTCCCATCATGTCTTCCCGATTGCTCTCCACTTACTGCATATGCCCGGTTAGTTGGCCCATGGGTTTCAGGCTGTTCTCATGTCTCTACCTCCCTTCACCCAGCAGCCGTGTGTTGCGATTACAGACACCTGTACTGCCGTTCCTATCAGCTCTTACATAATTCCTGGGGATCCAGCCTACTTCGGCCAGCAGGCCTGGCTGGCAAGCTCTTACCCGCTGAAGCACTGTCTCAGCTCTCGACCTGCCACTTCACAAGGTAGGAAGTTGCCTTGAAAGCAATCTTGGGCAAGAGTGATCAGGGTTTCTTAATATTGGGATTCTTTCTGTATTTTTCTTGAGGTCCAGTCCCAGTGACACCACAGAATGGTTAAGTGTTTAAGTACCCCAGTTATCATCCAAGAAAATCCAAGAAAAATCCACATACACGAAACACAGGACAACACTGTGATGAGCAGAAATCAAACAGTGAAAACAAAACAGGGCGCTTAATCCAGTGTTAATCTCACACACACGGGAGCCAGGATTTTTAGATTCCTGCAAAATTCTGACATAGGAGTTACACGTGTGCCCTTGGCAACCAGACCGGGCAACTTTGGATCTCGGTGATGTCATCTCCCTGCTGGGAGATCTTGGGTGAGTGGCTTTGTTTCTGTATCCCTCAGTTTCCATATGTCTTCTCTGTCTGTCTGTCTGTCTGTCTGTCTGTCTCTCTCTCTCTCTCCGTCTCTCTCTCTCTGTCTTCTCTGTCTCTCTCTCTCTCTCTCTGTGTGCAGGAGCATGAATGTACAAAGGCCAGAGGAGGACATTTGTGACCTGCTCAATCACTCTCTACGTTATTCCTTTGAGACAGGGTCTCTCCCCAAACCCGGAGCGAGAAAACCAGAGCCCCCGGAAATCCTCCTGTTTCCCCACAGCAGTGCTGTGAGTACAGGCACACACATGGCTACACCTAGTTTATATGTGAAAGCTGCACTCAGAACTGTGGTCTTTATGTTCACACAGCAGGTACTCTTACCCACTGAACTACTTCTCCAGCCGTTTTCTCGTCATTTCTTAAAAACAAAACAAACAAAAAAAAACAACATTTACTTTTGATATGTTTGAGTGTTTTCTTGTGTGTTTGTGCACCATGGGCATGCCTGTTGCCCTCAGAGGCCAGAAGAAGGCATTGGATCCCTTGGAACTAGAGTTGGAGACAGTTGTGAGCCGCCAGATGGGTGCTGGGAACCAAAGTCTTGACCTCTGCAACAGCAGCGAGCGCTCTGAGTCTTCTCTCTAGCCTGCCCGCCCCGCATCTTGATTGGAGGGAAAGAGAAAAACCTGTCCACAGAGAATGTGTTGTCTAGATACACTAGTCTGTGTAAACACTGAGGGCAATGCCGGGTCTCCAGGAAGGAATAACAGTGCCAATTATTACCATCATGGTACTTTCTAACTATTTGAGACGATTGCACATCTGAAAGACCGAAAAGACACTGGAGTCTCGTAGCTCTGACTGTCCGTGTGGGACAGTGTGAGAGGATTCTTTCCCCTTCGGATGGGACTGTGGGATGAGAGGTGAACTGAGAGCACCCAGCCTTGGGTCACTCCCGGGTGATGGACAGAGGCAATCTTTCTCACTGTGCCCACCGCCCCGGGGAATGCTGGGTAGCATGATCTTGAGCATCACGCTCATCCGTAGTTCTGTTTAAGAGACTCCGCCTCCCCCATACGCTTTGCTCCCTCTCTTTTCCTCAGTTCAAAGCACCCCTTATTTGGCAAACAATCACACCTAACCAGATTCTGGGTTTGACCTAGATGCACGAGGAGGAGAAAGAGATCAGTTTTCAGTAGTTTTCTGAGGTAACTTCAATAGCACATTGCAATATAATATGATAATTACCACTTTTTAAGAGACAGAAAAACAAGTTAATAATTCTTCTCTACATATCATGTGACTCTTTTGTTTTCTCATTCTTGGCTAGTCTCAGCAGTCTGGGGATGCTCAAGGAGTGATTGCAGAGAGGGAGATTCCTGTATATTCCTGGAACTTGAAGGTGTGTTTAAAACATGGAACGGGGGCATTTTTGTGAGCACCCATTCCTCTGTCTTTTATTTCATTGGCTGCCTCCCTTCGTCTTGAAGTTTTGAAGTTTACAGACTCCCCTTTATGGGCCTGGCTCCTATTTTCCCTCTAGCTCAGCCCAGATACATGTATCAAATTCTGGCTACGAATCATCTGTCTTCTCCGCTTTCAGGAGACGGCTCTTCTCCTTCGTCTTTTGTTCTTTGGTCCAATCTGTAAGCCATCTGCACCCTTGATTATTAAGAACATATTTACTGGGATTTCACAACTGTTTAATAGATATGTATCTTATTACATGTTTGATACACCCCATTAAACAGACGATTCAATTGGTATTTATTTAATATTCAGTAAACACTGAGACCCCTTGGCCTAGATGCAGGGAGGGAGGGGCAGGACCCCAGCTCCCCATCGGTATCCTCTTTGTCCTCCATTACTGATCCAGTGAGGTCTGGTGTTTTGTATTTAACCCTTCAACACTCCAGCTTAGAGGGCTTGGGCAGAGGATCAAAGCTGGGGCGGAAGCCGCAACTGTAGCTCACGGCTGGAGCTACCAGTCTGGATGCAATCCACCCTCGTCTCCTGCCACCTCAGCAGTAGGGCTAAGTGGAAGGCCTGAGGCCTGGCTTCCCAGACCCTACCACTGGGACAGGGGTTTGTCCTTGTGGCTTACGATGAGGCTATGAACACGACTCAGTGCAAAGGAGGAGGGCTCTGGGAGTCTGCCAGCCATTCTCTCGGACTAGACAGGACGCCTGAGAGTCCCTTTAACTAACCGAGATGTGAAGGAAGACACTTGGAATCTATCACTTACAGTCTTGGGCTTGGATGTGTTCAGTCACATACAGGTGTGTCCAGACTGTGGTCCCTGGGCTGCCTGTGGCTGTATGGCAGAAGACAGCCATGAACGAATGAATGAGGACCAGCATAAAATCAATCTCTCTCTCTCTCTCTCTCTCTCTCTCTCTCTCTCTCTCTCTCTCTCTCTGTGTGTGTGTGTGTGTATGTGTCTTTCTTTTTTTGTAACTCATCCATGGGGCTTGGCCTTTGGCCTATGACATTTACCTCCATCTACTCCTGGACTTCCCTAAGGATCCTGTGATTCGCTGAATCAAATGAGAATACCTAGGCAATACTGAGAGGGAGGGGCCAAGAAAGGAAAAAAGAACCACACTTGAGGGCCTTTCTCCACACGGGCAATCACCTTTTCTCAGCCCAGCAGCTTTGCCGTCCCCCTAAAACAGGTTCAGAGAAACACAACTCTAGTCAAATGTTATGTTCCCAAGATCCAGGGAGGAGAGATTGAAGGGTCCTGTCCCAACTCATCTTTGAGAAAAGAGTTTTCCTTTAACAGGGCCACGGGCTCGACTGAACAACCCATTGCCACAGGCTCCGAAATGCTTTCGGTGGAGGGGGCGGGAGGCAATTTAGTTCTCCACTCTTTGCCGTAAATAACGGATTAAGAAGCTTAGCTGACGCGATAAATTAAGAACGTGAAACTAATTATCCAAGTCCCCATAAAAGCAGAACAATCAATTCATAACCCAAGTATGAGATGTGGAAGTATGAGCCCAATACACATGTCAGCTCAGGAGACCGAGGGGACCCAGTCATCTTCCAGGAATCCATCTTCCAGCCCAGAACCACAGGCCCACTTCCTCGTGGCGGAGCAGAACCATTAGTAGCTCTGTGTTCTCTCTACCCATTTTTCATGACAACAGCCTCATCCTTTCTCCACCCCTTCCACGCCGACCCATTACTCAAAAGGGAGGCTGCACCCACCCAGCGAGCACAGCTGCACTTTGGCCAACTCAAACCAGATGGGCTTGTAAGACAGCCGCTGCCAAAACTATAACTCAACGAGGAATTCCTAACTGTTTCAACCAGCCATTTAATAGCGCTCCAGCTAGAGTTCTCTCCCTGTTCTAAACAGACGAGCAAGGCCAGCTCGGTTGGATTCCTTGGTTTCAGAATGGTTCTGTGTGTTCCTCAATGGATTGTTTCCTTCTGTTTTACATGGGACTGTACTCAACGTATCATGAGATGCCTGCGGTTTCTCCACCCCCAGCTTGTTCCTCCGCCTGACACGGGAGGATGGATCGCTGTTCACAGTTCCTCGTGCCTTCTGCCTCTGAGGATCATACGTCAACAGCCTTTGTCTTGTGATTTTTATGGGTCTTCCCACTCACGATGCAGGGAGAACTCCCTCATTTGTTGGTGTGTGGCTTAACTGTGTGACTTCATTTGTCTCTTGGTGTGTATGCTCATGCATGTGTGTACACATGCACACGTGTTTCTGGGTGTGTGTGATGCGTGTGATGTATGATTGTTCTTGTATGTGCTTGTGCCTCTGTGTGCATGTGCCTATATGTGCATGTGCATGCATGTGTGCTTGTGTGTGTGTGTGTGTGTGTGTGTGTGTGTGTGTGTGTGTGCTGGCTCTAGATTAAGCCTCAGGAGGTATTGCTTCTTTTGTCCATGCTCTTATGCTTTTATTGATCTGTTATAGTTAAATATACCTTGGATAGTGACTGGTTTGAGAAGCCTGAACAATGAAGTTGGTTTGAACTCATCTTGCAATTTGGAGTCCAGCCCAGCTGATCTTACCCAATAGAACCAAAGAACACCTATAGCTAGACAAGAAGAAATGAAGTGCTTGCTGTTTTAAGACAGTTGAGGATGATTTGTTACACAGCATCATTATGGCAGCTGCTGACTGATACACTTGTTCCTAGATTATCTTTCTTAAAGTGTCACATAATTATGCCAGTCCTTTATTTTATGCTTTGTGCTGTTCCCACAGAAAATGCAATCTCTACGGTGTCTTTCAAGGCTCCCATTGATATGGGTGTAGCTTACTGAGGGTCATCATCTACACACAACCTTCTCTATCTGAATCAACTCCCCTCTTTTGAGATTCTAGAGCACTAATTATAGTGGAAGCAGTTATTATTCTATCCATCCCCAGACAGGAAACTCTACTGATGAGTGTCTCCCTGGTCATCATTGAAGTCTGGGCACCAGTTTGTGGTAAAACAGTCTGAATTCACTTAGGAATGATTATTGCTGCCTGATTTTGATAGGAAACAAAGATAGACCATGTGACCACAGGTTCGGATAGTTGTGAGTATTCTCTCTCTCCCTCCCCTCAGGCTGACCTCAAACTCACAGAGTTCTCCCTGCTTCTGCCTTCCAAGTGCTGTACCTCACCCGAATTGTGGTGTTCAAGTGAGTCACTCGCCTTCCCTTCCTCTTCCATACCCAAGCCTTGACTTACACACGTGATCCACACATGGTTTCGGCAGGAGACGCAGAGGTGCCAGAACCAATGAAGGTCGGAAAGCTAAGTGGGAGTGCAAGGCCAAGGCCCACTTGAGGTCCCCTTGGGATTTTACCCTGATCCTTCCTCTAATGTTGACCTACAGCCATTGCCCAAATAGAGAAAGCTTTTGTGGGCTGGACTTGGATAGCCCCTCTCCCCCACCCCGCTCCCCAGTTGATCTGGGCAAAGTTTGGCCCAGTAGGATTTTTCTGTTTTTCCTGGGCTGTGACTGTTGCTGGGAGCCAAGCTGGGCTGGAGGCCTCGGCTGGATCGATGGCATCGATCCTCAGGGCTCCGTGTCATTTCCAGGGGATTTGCTAAAGGAGCGCCTTAGGTCCCTTTTTCATTTTCGCTGCCGCATTACCAGCTGCTGCGGCCTCCGTGCGTCTCAGCCACACCTGGAGGAGTGGAGCGTGCCGGTCAGATTGGAGTACAAACATCTTCCTTCAAAATTAAACACAGGACAGTGTGCGACTCACCAAAACCTGAGCCCAGGGAGGAAGTCAGGTCACACTGGCCCACGGGGGCTTGGTATTTTTTTGTTGTGTTTTGTTTTGTTTTAAAAAGGGCAGCCTGGCCCTACACTAAGCAATTGATCCCCCCGGCTTAACTTTTAAATTAAGACCATTGTAAATTTGGGAACTCGAGAAGACACAGAGAGGACACCCATAATTCTTTGCAAATGTCAAGTGCCTCTTGAGGTTGGTTACTTTTCAAAGGTAGCTAGGTTACAATGTACCCTGGTAATGAAAAAACCCGTCAGGCCCACTCCACAGGGTTTCAGTCAATATACATAATATTATTGGGCTTTGCAAGGATTAAAGGTTGTTTCTCTCACAGCCTCACAATGCCCCCCCCATCCCACCCCCACAGAAGGCAAAAAGAAGCCTTCTTGATAACACAGGAATCCAGAACATTTTGGGCCCCAAATCTCATACTGGTGGCTTTGTCACTAATGCAAACTTATAGTTGGGACTTAAGAAAGCTCGTTAAAGCCTCTTATCATCCATGCATCATTTCTAGGAGACACAAGTGACGGCCACCTCGGTTGTAAGACAAGAACGAAAGCTGTGACACCACCCCATCCCTTATCTGGTGTCATGTAGGCTCTGGGCATCCTGAAGACCCAGGTCCCCAGGACGTCGCATACAACACAGCAAGGCGGTGGTCTTCTAAGAGACAACACGGCATGTTGCTGCAGCCTGTCCCAGCCATGTCTAAACTCCTGGCAAACATCAGCTTGGGTGCTCCACCTTGGAACTCCCGGTAGAGAAGGGACTCATTTATCCACTGGAGATTCGGAGGTGAGGAACAGAAGGACATAAAGAGTAATATTGGGCTGACTGTGGCAATAAACCAATTCTTTATTTTTTTTTAACTTAGATAAATCTTATACGTAATTATTTGCTTATTTGTATGTGAGTGTACTTGCCATGACTTGCATAGGAAGGTCAGAGGACAACTTGTGGGAGTTGATTGTTTTGACTTTGTGGGTCCCAGGAATCGAGCTCAGGTATTCAGGCTTGCAGGCAAGTGCCTATATCTATGGAGCCATCTCACTACCCCTACTTACTAACTCTTTTAAGCATCTCTGTGATTTCCAGAGCTGTCATTTATCACCCGTTTACTGCTTTACAGCAGCAATGAGTACATTGAAAATACCGCACCACCTTTGCCGTCTAGCTCCAGAGTTCCTCATCCCTCCAAATGGAAGATCCACTCTGTGAGGAGACACCACTCCATCCCTCCTCCCTACACTCCTGCCCTGCATCCTGTACCCACAATTCTGTTCTCTGCACCTATGGATAAGTTCATCTCTATATTTCCCATAAACAGAAGCACACAATATAAAGCCTTGCAACTTTTCTCATTTAACATATTGTCTTCAAGATTCCTTCATAGTGTAGCATGTTCCAGATCTTTGTTTCTTTTTATGGTTGAATAATACTCTTTTGTATATGGATATACCAGAACTTGTTCATGTATTATCTGTTGATAGACATTTACATCCACACATAGGGCTTCTACGTCCCTTCCTGGTAACCGGTAGTCATAGAAACAGCATAAGATCCGGTGTTGTGAGCTGTTTTGACAAGGGGCTGCTTGATCAGTGTGGCTTGATCTTTTCACAGCCCAGCCTCTATGGGCTTCTGTTGGACAGAGCAGAAGCAAAGACCAGAGCCAATGATGAGAGAATGGAGCGTGTGGCACAGGGATGAGTCTGTGCTGTGCAGATGGAGGGAGGCGAGCCCTGGTATGCGGTCAGCCGAGCTGGCGGGGCAGCACTGAGGAGCGCCCAGAGCATAGCCTGCACTCTGCTGTCTAAGGGGCATTGCAGCTCCCCATGGCTACTAGACAGAGAGTTGCTGGTAAGGGATCATGGAACAAGAGGAGCTCTTACGATGGCGTGAGCGGAGGATGCCACAGTGGCGGGCTGTAGGCTGGTCTTGTTCGAAATTCTAGTGTGCTAAAAACTGAGGGATTCTCTGGAGACAGTGAAAAGACTTCCTCAGGAAACTATGTTTTGGGGGAAGACTAGGTAAAGTGTGAACAAATTGAGAAATAAAAGGAGGACACAGGCTCCTCAATTGTAAGAAATGTACTGGTCTGGTGTGGGATGGTGACAAAGGTTGTCTCTACATGCATGGAGGCATGGGCCACATGGAAAATCTCAGTCACATGCTTGTTCAGCTTTGCTGGGAACACAGACAGCTCTGAAAAATTAAGCCTGGTTAAAAAGCGGACTTAGCAACGTGGTGCACAGCTAAAATTATTAGAAAGTTTTCTTTTTCAAACTAGCCATACAGTGAGGTCCATTTCTCTTTGTCTTGGGTGCACTGACATCCTGAACTTCTAAGAGCTGAGCAATGGAGAGTAGCTTCGGCTCACCCGGTCAAGTCACCTCAGACAGACACAGCTCTCTGAATGCTGCTTTAAAGTGTGCCCACCATCTTTAAGTGCAGCCTATGAAAGAAGAAAAGATTTGCAGAAACATGACTCAAAAGCATCTCCTTTACAGGAAGAAACGAAGGCCTGGCCATTTCAAACAAACGAACAAAGACAAGAAGCTCCCAACAGTAACAAAGGCTTTTTGCTTCCAATGAACATAGGCTACCTTCTTGGACCTTCTGCTCCAAAAGGCCATAGAGGGATAAGCTTTAGAATACTCTAATTTTTATTTTTTCTATTATAGAGACAGAGTTTCTGTCTCAGGCTGGCCTCGAATTCCCAATGTAGGTAAGAATGACCCTGAACTTCAGTGTTAGGAATGCAAGCGTGTCTCATCGTACCCAGTTTATGTGGTTCTGGGGCTGAACCCAAAGCCTCTTACACTCTAGGTAAGAAGTAAGCTACCAACAGAGCTACATCCCCAACCCAGAAACTTAAAAAAATACATGTGCATATGGTATATGCAAGTATGTATGTGTGAACACGTATGCAGGACACGTAGAGATCAGAAGTCCACATAGGAAGTGTTTTTTTTTTTCTATTTATCTCCACCTTATTTTTGAGATAAGCTCCTCTCACTGAGCCCAAAGCTCACCTTTCTCAGTATGATTGGCTAGCCAGCAAACTCTGGGTTCTCCTGGCTGCTCCTCACCCTAAGCACTGGCGTTACAGATACAGGTCCCCACACCTGGCTATTATGTGGGTGCTGGGGATACAAACTCTGTTCCTTGGGCTTGTGCCGCGTGCGCTCCACTCCACCAGCACCCAGGATGGTCTCCTTTAGAGACCGCTGTTGCCGCTTCAGCTCTTTTCTTCAACTCCAATCGTTCGGTGGCCAGTCACCGTCGTGATTTCATTCTGGTCCGGAAAACCGTCTATTGTGACCCACCATGTTTTCTTTAATGGACTTACAATTTTATTTAAACAGATCTAACCTGAGCTTTCAAGGCAGTATCCATAAAACTAAGAGATCACGACCTAATTACATGCAGTTATAAACATATGTTAAAATGACAAAGAGTGTTTGCATTTTGCCGAATGCTGCACCTCACCGTGGGAAAGTGTCCCACACTGGAGGAAGGAAGGCTGAAGGTGGAAAACACAATGCACTCAGGAGAAAAGAAGCGCCAGGCACGGCTTTTCAGAACAGTCTCATAGGCGATGATGAAACAGGTTTAAGATGCCAGGTGAATGCCTGGAGGTCAGATCCACAGCTAGGCATCAGTTAGGAGCCTTTGGAATACTGAGTCCTAGAGGCCAGGACTCATTAACAATGAATGGGATCTGCCTCGTGTGTTTTAAGGCCAGGGTGAATATGGGGCACTGTGTTCTCGCTCTGACCCAACGTTGCAAACTTGCATCTGGTTCCCCACATAACACCAACCAAACCATCTCTTCTTGTTTCTCTCCCATTCCCTTCCTTTCTCTTCCCTTTTCCCTTCTCTCTTCCTTTCTTCTCCCTCCTTGCTTCTTTCACTTCTTTCTTTCTTTTTCTGGCCCTGGGATACCAGGTCTTCATGTCTGCCAGGCAAGAGCTCCACCACTGAGTGACTCACCCTGTCTCCCTCGCTCCCTCTCTGAACTGTCACCCTCTTTTCCCTGGGGAGCACCACAGAGGATTGCCTACTGCAGCTCTGTGTGAGCCCAGCTCATCATCTCTGCCTTGGAACATCTTAGCACTGTGGCCGCCCTAGCTCAGACATACCTTGTTAAAGAATCAGCTGTTTGCTTCCAACCAATTCCGGAAGTTCATGTTAATCAATGAACAATTCACGTTAATCAAATTGAATACAAGGCAGGGATGAATGAGCACAAGAAGATATGCTCGTGTGACAGCCACGCCGACCTGGATGGCCTTAGGCTCTCTTTTTACTTCAAAGGAGCTGAATGCCACCAGAAATGAGCAACATGGTAGTGGTCCAGGCTACAGGATGCTGAGAACCGTTGAGATAAAAGGATACTGCAATGCAAGTTGAAGCATTCAAAGAACAGTTTTTTTTTTCTAAAAGCAAAAAAATGATCTACTTTGATCAAATTTTGTAACTCAAAAACCGGTCAACTACCGATTGGCGAATGAAATGTGTCTTATGGGCCCATGCGACAACTGGTGGTACACAACCCAGCGTCTTGCGGCTCCTGATGACATCTGTGCATTAAATTGAATTTCTTCAGGTTGGCTGTACTTCCCACCTTGATCTTGAGCCCCCCACCGCCATGGTCAGCTAACTTGGTGTGTCTGCCATGAAGAAATGTCTGTTAATAGCTCTCATTCTGCTGGGATTGGCTGGCAAGGGTGAAGCAAAGGAGTGGACTCTGACAGCCTGAGCATGACTGAGCTATGGCTTGGCCAATTAAGGACTTCATACTAGAATATTCCACACGTACTATAGGATAGTGGAGAGATTCATCACCTATATTTAAAGTTGAATTTACTGATATTTTATGGTATTAGATATTATTTCTATTAACATTTTATGCTGAAATTACAGAATGATTCGTGAGTACTGAATTTTTGATTGCTTTTACAGTTGCTGGGACACTATTAAACTTGATTTACGTTAATAGTGCTGTAAGAAGATATTAACAATGGAACTTCCAAAAGCACTTAGCATCTCATAATTGGAGTTAAATGACAAAAAAAAATGAAGAGATAATAAAGTGAAGAGAGGAAAGGAGAGAGAAAGTTTTGACAATATTCTTTTCAACCTGTGGTTCTTAATAAGGTTTTTCGCAGGATTGTTTTAAGTTCGGAAGGGATCAAACCCCCGATCAGGAGAGGTGATGCTGATTTATTAAAGGAATTTTATAATATGGAATTAAGACCTCGCTCCAGGTAGAGAGCATGGAATTTAGCACTTCTCTGAGAGAAAATGTTCTGATTTCCAGGAGAGAGGAAAGTCCAATTACCGCCTCCTTATTCCCTTCGTTATGTCAAGAAGATCATCTAATTTTTTTAAAGTGAAAATTGATTCAGCTGTAGCTGTAGAACACAAATAAGGAGGCATTTGTAGCCAAGATGTCAAAGCTTAAACAATAACAACAATCACTGTAGTGAATTTTAGCACGCCCTCACTCTACGTAGGTGAGATTGGAGGCATCTCCCACCTAGGGTCTCATTTACCCTCCACAACATTCCTGGGTTTAGCTGCTACACAGTGCTTTTCACGACTGTGATAAATAACCAGAGAAAGAGCTTAAGGGAAGAAAGGTTTATCTGGATTCATAATTTCAGTCTCTGATTGGCTGGCTCCATTGCTTTGAGCCCGAGGCAAGGCAGGAGGACCTTTGTGACTGGAAGCAGTGTGGTCTGCTCTTGGCGGCCAGGAAGCAGACAGTGAGGTACAGGAAGGGGATAGAGGTGAGATCCTCTCCACAGTGATGCCTCCAGTGGCCTCTTTCCTCCAAATGGGTCCCATTTCCTCTCATCTCTCCTATGCCAATGTATGATGGATCTATGAAGGGGTCAATACATTGATCAGGGAGAGCCAAGAGTTATTGACACTCCATCATCTGAGGACCAATGCATCAATAGATGAGTGTTTTGGGAATTATTTCATATCCAAACCACAACAGTTACTGTTACTACTTCCAGTTACAGCTAAGGAAAGGGAAATAAGAGTTTTGAAATAAGATTTGACTCTTGCCTAGATTGGCCTTGAACTCATGGTACTCCTCCTACCTCAGCCTCCCAAGTGCCAGAATTACAGAAGTGGGTCACCATATCCAATAATTCATCATATCCAATAATTCACTGACAACAATAGGTAGTGGCGCCAAGCTTTGATCATAGGCAGTCTGGCTCCCAATAGGTCTTTATCTTCTACATTCTTCTGGAGTAACAAGTTAAAGTCACACAGAGGACCTACCTTCTATGTGACTCTCTTGGGCCTAGTACTCTCTGTCTATCAGGGGATATAAGAGATAGTCCTCCCTCAGAAAAACACAACATTTAAAAACTGTGTAAGTATACGAAATGAGCTTGAGTATAAGTGATGCTATTACTATGTTAACACACTATTCTTGACCCTCAAGTTCATTTCTTTTTTGCATGATTTTAAAAGAAATCAAGAGGCCAGAGAGGTGGCTCATCAGTTGAGAGCTTGCTGCTCTTCCTCAGACCTGAGTTCGCTTCTTCACCTCCACACTGGGCAGCTCACAATCATCTGTAACTCCAGCTCCAGGGGAATCATCTGTGGTCTCTTTGGGTGTCTGCATTCATATGCACAACCCACCTCCATCCCATATACATACAATTAAAAAATAAAAATTCTTTAAAAGGTAAGAAATCAAAGACATAGAGCTGATTGTAATGACTAGAGAGATGAGCTTCTGCTTAGCATGGCAAGAAAAACCAGGGTTTGAACACATACCATCTCACTCCAGATTACAGAATCTGGGAAACCATGGTGATGAGGAAATGGAAACTACGTAAAAATAAAGAACCAGGTGATTTCTGTCTCCCTGGCTTTTCCGGGGTGCAGAGTGATTATCATGGCTTGGAGCTTTTCCTGTCCCTTTGGTTTCTCAGTGATCTTTTTTGGTTTTCATGGTCTTCATCTCAACATATAGCCATCTTTCAGAATCTAAGAGATCAATTCTAGGACCTTCTGGGATACCCTAGCCTAAGGATGTCGGAGAGTCATAAGAAACAGTGAAGTTATTTACATGTACTCTGTGTATAGTCTCCTATGTTCTAATCTTTCTAGGTGACTTGTAACACCCAATTCAACAATATTCTCCTGTGTATTTTAAACCATCTCTAGACAGATTACAATGCTGGGTGTACAATGTCAATGCTATTCAGATAAGGGGCACATTGCTCAGGAAATGACAACGGAGTCTGCATCTACTCAGCAGGGCCAGTTTAGAAAATGATTTTGTACAGCACTTGGCTGAATCCATGGATGTGAAACCCTTCAATACCATGCTTCCTTTTCAAAATTTTTATTTATTTATTCTTTGCACCTTTTACATCATGCTTCCCAATCCCACCTGCCTCCACCAAACAAAATAAAATTTAAGAGGAAAAATATAAAAAAGAAAGAAAGGGAAAATCTCTTAATGGAAGCTGCAGTGTGACGCAGTGAGTCCCACAGGAAACCCCTGTATCCATGCATTTTTTACATGCAGGCATTTATTGAAAAGAATCATTACCTGTTTCAAGACCCCTGGTCTCTACTGCACCATTGATGCTGGACCCTCACTGGGATTCTCCCTGGGTATGCTATTGCTGCCCTGTGTTGTGGAGATCCTGCAGCCCTGGGTTATTCCCCTACCCCTGCTCCATGCTCTAGCAGAGCACAGATGGGGTGGATGTTGGGGTGGGTCAACACATCACTCTGGGCAATGCTGGTGAGCTCACTCTGGGGTGAAGACAGGGGAGAGCTGGTGACTACCCAGGCCCAGAACCATATTTTGTTTTAGTCAAACAAACAAACAAACAAACAAAAAAACCAGAAATATTTTTAAAAATAATGCAATAAAAACAAGGGGAAAAAAGAAAAAAAAAACAGAAACAAAAATCCAAATGAATTCTTACTTGGGAATGTAGTCTATACACTACTATAATATTATTATTGACAGTGAATATTGGCAGAGTTGAGATCTGCTTCTTAGTTAGGAATCTAACTTGGGCTACTACTTGGGAAACAATGTCCTGCAAACTCCAAGAAGTCACAGTCACACTGTTCAGCCTTCACCACTCAGAGCAATAACTTGGAGTTTCTGTCTTAAGTGAAAGGGACTCTTATTCATTCTCCTTCCCATGAACCTATTTTCTTTGAAGCTAAAACTAGGGTTCTGAGAAAGTACTCAAGTCTAAATTTCAGCCTAGACTTAAATACATTTTGAATACAAGTAATGAGAAAAAAATCCATTTTTTGGTCCTCAGTTTACCCCAGGGACACACATGAACAGACACATACATTATATACATTTATGCATGAGCACGTGCACACACACACACACAAACACACACAAACACACATGGTCTTGGATCCTCTCTAGATAAGGGAGAAATCTAAATGCATACAACTACACCACTATCATGTTAAGGTTAATATCTGTTTTGCTTTATGATAAAAGTAATCCCAAGTTATTTCTGGTTGAATTGGATCATTTGCATGAAGGATGCACAGTGGTAACTATAACCAAGTGAATGGGATTTACATTGTAAACTTTATCTAAAATCCACTTCTCCTAAAGGCATGGTGGAAGGGGAGCAGAAATGCCCATTTTGTTAAGCGAGGGAATTGCTCCAGGAATCTAGGATGAAATATTTTCCTTGTAATTTTAACTCACTTAAAACCATGTGATTCTACTGATTTATCTCTATTTCTTTCTTTAAAACTCAAGAATGGACAGCGGAGCATAGAGCATGTATAGACTTCATTTGGAAAATGGCCGTGTTTTACCTTAAAAGTGATTGGGGATGTGAATCTGGGATCCTGTTAAGACCATAGCTAACAAAAGGCACAGAATAAGAAGGGATTGGTCACCAACACGCCAACGATAGATGATTGAATGGATAGACACATGAATAGATTAATGAATAGATAGAGAAACAGATAGATGGATAATGCAGATGAATGGATTAAGAGAGACACAAATGGATAGACAAGTAGATGACAGATAATAGAAAGAAATTCATAGATCAATACATGGTTAGAAAATGGATAGCGAGATGCCCATGGATGAATAGATGACTGGGAAGCAGAATAAATAGTTGATATCTAAATGAATATAGCTAGATGAACGGACAGAAAGACGCTAGAGCTTGATGGATGCAAGGGTGAATGTGGAATGCAATTTTAGATAGATGCAAAGTTACCACAATATCATGACTGTAACCGACTGCAGCAGAATACCAATGAAGGTGAAGACATCCCTCTTTGTGAAGGGTTTTAAACCGGTTTAACTGTTTGGGTGGTGTATAGAGCCGAGTAGGAAATGAGTTAGGAAGAGCTCTGAACTTTCGCAATAACAGACCCCATGTTATGAACAAACAAACAAACAGACGGGTGCACCATTATAGAGCACTCCGGGATCCCCCACAGTGGCCTGCTTGGCCTCTTCAATATCTGCTTGAGCAATGACCCAGTGCAGAGATAGAGGACCATGGTCACTTCCCTGGCAGACAAAAGACATTCCTGTTGGCCCCTTCTTTAATTCGAATATTCTTATGGTACTGGTAGACCTACTTAGGAGGGTCTGGGGTTGTAATTAATCCATGTCACAGGATGATGTAATATCGTTGGGATTTATGAGTGGGTTTGAGCTGCCATGATGTGTAGGGGAACCTCAGCCTGTGTGATATAAATGCCTCTGCTAATTGGATTGCCAGAGCTAATCAGAAGCCAGAAAGGGAATTAAAAAAAGCTGTGTTTGCTACTCGTGCAGCTGAGGTGCTGCTGGTGGCTGATAAAGTGGACAGCTCCTTTCAGAACAAGGGGTGCTGGAATTGAATCCTCATGTAGGGGTCTTACTCCTGACAGCTAGGCTATCTCAAGTGACACATCCCCTTCGTCACCAGCCCAGGTGGAGACAGGGCCATGGGAGAAAGGGCAGACTGATCGCAAAGATTTTTTTTTTCTTATTTCATTATCAAACTGCAAACTCAGAGTGAGGCGAGAGGGAAGGAAGGAGCAGAGACCACTGGGGGAAGGTGGTCACCAGCTACTTGCTGAGAGTCGGCAAAATGAACGGAGTCACACATGGTTAAGGCGGGCTTTCCTATTCCAATTAACCTAATGTAGATTATCCTCTGTAGACATGCTCAGAGCCTTATCTCCTTGGATGTTTCTCTGAATTGAAGTTCTACTTCCAGGAACACACAAGTGCTCAATACTGCTTTGAGATGTGGCTTTGGGATTGGGAGCCCACGTCTCCATGGCCAAGAGGTACATACAGGACAGAGTCACCTTGGCTTGCTAGTGAGCCTTCATGATCAGGTGCCAATTTTGCTGAAGATGAGAGGAGGGGGAGGACACACATTTTACTGGACAGGTGCAATTTGTAGAGCAGAAGGGCTTGGTCTGTAAGGAAGGTCAGGAAACAAGACTGGGTTTGAAGCCTCTCGCTTTGGGAAACACCATCAGAGCTGAGAGGGAACTCATGGTCTATCCTTGGTCTTTCTATGTTTTGCATGGGAGTCAAGATAAAGCACACATATGTTAACGTATGTTTACTGTATTACCCCCTCCCCCAGTGGTTCCTTCCAGCAGAAGGAATACAAGGTATCTAAGGAGAGACTGGACGCTACCTCCGCCTTATTTGCCTAAACCTTCAACATTCTCTGCACAGGAAAACAGGTCTTTAACATTTGGTTTTTACCAAGCTGAGTTTCCTGAGGTTCTCATTAAATCCTACATAGCCCCCCTTTCTTACTCCCCCTTCCCGTGTTATTATCTCTCCCTTGCCTGCATTTCTTCTGGAGCCCTCGCTATGTGCCCCAAAGCCCTGGCCGAGAGGCAAATCCTTAGCCTCGATGAGTAGGCAGCAAGCCCCTCTTGCACACAACAAAGAGTCTATTTTTTCCCTGGCTCTATCTTTTGGGCGACACGATAAAAAATAACCCTGTATTTATGCAAATTGCAAAGTAGCGTGTGATAATGAAAACAAAACAGGGCTGGCCCGCAGCCAAGACATGGCGTTGACGGGGGCTCCCGACCATGTGGCTCCTGATTCTTCAGGGAAAGCAGCTGTAGAGAAATGAGACTACACAGCACCATCCTCTCACGCGCACACCCTCATCGGCACGCATTCCGGTACCCGTCACCTCGGAGCTGGCCAAACTTGGGGATCCAAAAGCGGTCCTGCTTCCTAGCGCCGTTGAGCTCTGCAGCGTCGTCCCCCACGAACCTCCCTGCCCCCTGCTCCTGATTCCCTTTCAGGAATTTACAAACATTTTTCCCTAGATCAATATCCGTATTGATTATTCATTGTGAGCGAGTCGTGTGTCTTTGGTGATCCAGCTTGCAGAGGGTAGCCGCTAAAGGCTGCTGCAGGGGGAAAAATAACAGAAGGTGAGAGGGACTCAGCTCTGGCTGTGGTCTGCGGCTGTCACATCTCAGAAAGGAAGAAGAGGAGGACCGCTCCCGGATGCAAGGATGGAGAAGGGTGGAAGAGAAAGAGGGAGCAACCGCAAGAGAGAATGGTATGAGGACTGGACATCTGGTCCTAGGGATCTCAATGGTTTGGAGGAAAGCCCCATCATCTTGGGTGTGTTGCTAGGTGCAAAATGCTGGGGGTTCTTCTGCTCTGGGAGCGAAAAGTGACTCACGGTTTTGGTGTCTTCCTACGTAAGAGCTTTTGGTGGGGGGGATTCCTTGGCTTGCTGACAGACAAGGAAGGATGCAGCCAGCAGTGAGGTTAAAAAAAAAAAAAAAAAAAAAGCCAGGATTCCTTTCCAACCGCCTTGCAGAGGATGTGCGCACCCGTTCGGTTTGATTTGAACAGCTTGCTGCTCTAAATGGCATGCGGAAGGAGGATAATTAAAAAGGCCAGCATCACTTACTAAGTGAGTAAACACAAAGCCGTTCCAAACGTGCTCTCCAGCTAATGAGAAGCTGTGATTTCTTATACTTCAAGGCAAAACAAGACAGGGATGGGGGCTCAGCCGAGGGGATGTCTGCATGTGGATGTTGGTGGGGGTGGGTGGTGGTCCTCGGTGATGGAGATAAATCGACTAATTGTTGGCGATGTTTAAAAAAGGGATTACTGGAAAAGACGGTGAGATGATGACAGGAAGACATCTTGGATCAGAGCCAAAAAAATAATAATCAAGGCAAATCAAGTCTGCAGTTCGGGGAAAACACCCATGGCTTGGGAAGCTCCGATGGGAACATGGGAACCGCTGGAGTTCCTCAGCTGAGTCTGGGAATATTGTTGTGGGCACGAGAAGACAAGATCAGAAAAGAGTCATGGCATGCCAGCTTACACAGCTATGCCTCATGCTGAGAAAACAAAAAAACAAAACAAAACAAAAAGATCCCAAACCAAATCCACACCAGACCCAAAGAGTGAAAGCCAACATATCCATTCCTTTGCACTGGAGCCTTTCTGCTGGCTCAGAATCGCTCCATCTATTTAAAGGGACTCCAATGCGCGCCTTCTGCTAGGAGCTGCTCCTCCTCCCGCTTGTCTCCAGGAGCTGCCTCCACCATCACAAAAGGATACTGGGAAGAGGAGTTTGGGGAGATTCAGTTTTCCATTGGCGGGGCTTTCGGGCAAACGTGCCAGGTGATCGTCTTTGCCATTTGGACCGACATATGGCAGCTAGTTTGGGGAGTCTTCTGTTGTCACCCAGCTGTGGCTTGGTGAGTCCCAAACCAACCGCAAACTCTTTGCATACAGTGTTCCAAACACACATGGATAGAGTGGGGACCCCCAAGGAATAAAAACAGTTGGATTTTCTTTTCTCTGGGTGTTCAGTTAATTGAGCTATACAGTTCTCTTTTCCACAAGTGGAAACGGGACTTTCAAAACATCCTGGATATGGTAGTTAAGATAATTTCCTACAAATGGGGGTTTTTAACTTTTACCTTGCTTCTTAATTTGGGCTCCTTAATATATCTCAAGTTTCCCTGAGCAGTAGAAAGAACATTCCTGCAGATTTATTAGAGCTCCAAAGAATAGGGACTAAATCCAGCTATGGATGGTTAGGGTACCTCTCTGGGTGCCGTTAGTGTTCATAGAGACCTGTGTGTGTCTGTGCTGTTTGTGGGTACATGTGTAAGCGTCATGTGCAGGGCGTGCTTACATGCATGTGGCTCGGGGTCTGTGTGTCTCTAGAAGAGGGAGGGAAAGTGTGAGGTTGGGGCAGACTGGACGCTTGGGTATTTTTGTAATTCATGCAAAGCATGTTCTACGCTGCTGGGCAGACAGCCGCCCATCCCAGGACTCTGTGACTAGGGAGGGCCTGCACAGACCTGATCTGAATGCTAAATGAAAGAGACAAAATTAGCATACTAACCAAGGACGTCAACCTCCCCTCACAATCAGTAAATGGCCATCCCCCTTTCTCTAAAGCCAGCACAGTCATACCCGCCGGCCACTTAACTGTGTCCTCAGCCGGATCCTTTTGTTTGTTTGTTTGTTGTTGTTGTCTTGTTTTTCTTTTTGTATGGAAATTCATTAACGAGAAAGGAAAGAGGGGCTTCAAGGGGTTGTAATGGAAACAAATGATCCTCTTTAAACCTCATAACAGCCAAATCCAGAGGGGTGGGGCTTGCTTTCTCCTCAGTGGCTGGAGAAGAGGAAATTCCACAGACAACGGACCAATTGACAAAAGCCAAAGAGTGTGCTGCTAGGGAATAGTTTTGCTCTGTGGAACAGACCAGCCATGATCAACACGTCTGTGCTAATAAACCTCAGTGAGATTTAGCATGCTGAGGCTAAATGACAAGTGTGGTCTACCAGATGTCTTTCTATTCAGGATCAGGCACAGGTTATCAAGGTTTCTTGACCTTAAAAGGTCAGAAGAACATCTTGGAATCTTTTGAGCAATTGCTCCTGACCACCAACCTGCTTTTTTTTTTTTTTTTTTTTTTTCAGAGTCTCATTCTGTAGCCCAGGCTGGCCTGGAAGTCATGGTGATCTTTCTCTCTTAGATTCTAAGTATCAGGAATCCAGGCATGAACATCCATAGTAGGCTTGACTCTACCCCCTCCCCCTCCTCCTTCTTTTCCTTGAGCCAGGGTCTCACATAGCCTAGGGCAAGTCTCAATTTTGCTAAGGAGTTAAGGATGCCCTTGAACTTCTTATCTCCCCGTGTCTCCACCACCCAAGTGCTGGGATTGCAGGTGTGCCTCAACCTGACTAGTTTTATGAAGCCCTGGGAATACAACCTAGGGCTTTGAATAGGTTAGGCAACCCTTCCTGCTGAGCCATGTCCCCATTTCTTGCCTTTACTTTGGAAGTAAGAAAAATCATTTTTTTTTTTACTATGCATTAGGCCTTTTGCAAAACAGTAGTTGCTTTTATTTTGATCTCTGCAATACTGAGGTAAGTAGAATGCTGGTTAAGAGCTGGCTAGGTCACTCAAAGTACTGGGTTGGTGAAATGCTTCTTTTTCTTTTCTCATTTCTTTAGTGTTCCAACAGCTACTAGATTTCTTTCTATCTCTTCTTTCCCTTTTTTTTTCTGATACTGAAACTAAACCTTGGGCCTTGGATGCACTAGATAAGAACTCTATCATTGATTTATATCCCTAAACCCTCTTTTTGACTTTTCTTTAAAATTTGAGACAAAGTCTTAACAAGTTACTCAGGACCCCGTGAATTCACCCTGTAGCACAGGAGGGCTTTGAACTTGGGATCCCTTGCAGGTCTATGCCAACAAGCTTGGAACCTTCTTTATTTTATTTATTTTAAATTTTGATCACTTTATCCTTAGAGACAAATTTCTGTTGCATTGTTCTTTGCTGGTTTGTTTTTAAAGTATGGTCACATATTTTGAAATGCTCAAGGATTAGTGACTCAGTTTCAAGAGACAATACACAGGAGAAGGACTGGCTGGGGTGATCTAGAGAGCAGAGAAAGCCCTTACCCCTGTCTGGCACTTGGGAAAATAAAAGCCTTTCCCCCTGTTGCCTGATTTTCCAGTGTTCCAACAGGTGCTAGAATTGGTGCATTTAAATAGAAAAATACATTAATTTTAACTTAAAAATATCCTATTGAGGATCGACTCAAGGGCCTCATACATGACAGGCAAGCTATTACCACTGAGACACATGCACACCCCGAACATGCCGGTTTAAAAAGCTAGGTGCTGGAGGGATGGCTCTGTGGTTGAGAACACTTGCTCTTTTCACAGAAGATCCTGATTTGGTTCCCAGCACCCACACAGTGGCCCACAATCATCTGCAACTCCAGTTCCAGGGAACCTAAGGCCCTCTCTGGCTTCTAGGGCCACCTGGCATACACACGGCACACACTCATATATTCAAACAACACATGTACATAAAACAAAAACAGAAACCTTTAAACTAAAAATGGACCAAATTAACAAATAAAACCCCAAACTCTACCTGTGGCTTAAATAACTCATACTTGCAATTTTTTTAATGGTATATATTCTGCCACTTTGTAGTTATTTCATTTGTTTTTGTTTTGTTGTTTGGAGACAAGGTTTTCCTATGTAGACCGGATTGGCCTGCAGAGCAGCCTGGCCTTGAGTTCTCAGACATCAGCCGGCCTCTGCTTTCCAAGTGTTGAGCTGAGAGGCCCACCCAGGTTGCAGCCATTGTTTTGGTCTAAAACACCTAGCAAGGGTCATTTTATGTTTTAGTAATTGAAAATACATTAAGCACAACACGGCAAACATCATGGAAATCCTTGCTCTATTGGCTTAGGAAGAAAAGGCTAAGTAAAAACCATAGAGAGGAGGGAAATGAAAAACACCTCAAAGCAGCCATGCTCTGATTCCAGTTTATCTGAGGCAGCGGCCTTCACAAAGGTTTCTTTCCCGACTTCATAACTTAGAAGATTAAACATATAGAAATGAATAAATCTCTCTCTCTCTCTCTCTCTCTCTCTCTCTCTCTCTCTCTCTCTCTCTCATATTTTATCATCTAGCCCAGGCTGGCCTTCAGTTTGATATCATCTTACCTCAATCCCCCAAGTGTTGGAGTTCTAGGCATAAACCATCATATTTAGCTTCTCTAGTACTTTTAAAAGTCATTTATGATTAGGATTGCTTTAACTTTCTTCTCTTTTTAATTTGATTATTTTTGTGTGTGGTGTATATGTGTGCATGCATGCGGGCATACAGTCACAGGTGTGTGCATGGGTGCGTGTGTTCGTGCATGTGGAGGCCAGAGGTTGTTGTTGGGTCATGTCAGCCTACCCTTTCACCTTAGTTTTGAGTTAGGGTCTCTCGCTGAACCCGGAGCTCACTGATTGGCTAGACTGACTGACTAGCAAGCTCTGGGAATTCACCTGTCTCTCTCTACTTTCCCAATCACCAGAGTTACAGACTTGTGCCCTGTATTGGGTTTTAATGTGGATACTGGCAATGTGAACTCAAGTTCTCACGGTTGGGTGGCAAGTACTTTAATGAGCCATCTCCTTAACCTCAACATTTCCTTCCTTTCGTTCTTTTTTATAAAAGTATCTGATGTGTCTGTAGGATTATCCCTCTTGAGTAGTTAGGGGGGTAGAAACTAAGAAGATGAAACTTTCCAGAAGAGAGAGGGACTGCCAGTAGTAGTCTGTAAGGAAGCTTCCCTGGTGCTTTTCCCACAGGAAAAGGCTCTTCGGCAAATGGCAAAGGGCAGCGAGAAGGCCCCTGTTCTCACATGGTGACACCTCACGATCATACGAGGCTTTTCCAATCTTCAAAATTCTCTTCACACATATCTCTTGCTTCCCCCTGCAGCCAGCGACACGCACAGCTTGCTATTTCGTGACTTACTGTGCAGATGGCACGCTCTAAGACAGAACTTGCTTAAGGGGACGCTAGCGAGAAAGCCATGGTGGTGCATCGGGGTCTGACTCTGATGTGATCTAGTCCTCTCTAAAAGGTTTTGTTAAAGACACCCTCTTTTGAACTCCTGACCAAAAGCTCATCTGCCTTCCTCATTCTGAGGCTCGCATTGTGTGGGCTGTGTTGTTTTTATCATGTTCCCTGTGTCCTGTTAGCCATAAGCGACCATGGTTACACTACCGTGGCTACAGCAAGCTGCCCGCCAACCTTCCAATCTCTAGTATTTTACAACCTTACTTCCTTTGAAAGCCAAGTGTGACCATCAGCTGATCTACATTTGCTGTTTGGGGGGGAGCCAGGGCCTTATATATGCCAGGGAGACAGACATTCGATCCTGAGCTATGACCTGCAGCCCTCTTTCTATATTTTCTTATTTACTTAAATATATTCCATGTGTGCACACGTGTGTTGCATGCGAGAGTATCAAAAGAGACCTATTGGAGTTGGTTCTCTCTTCTGTCATGTGGGTTCCAGGGCTTGAACCCACATGGCCAGGTTTGCAGGCTAGCATCATGACCCACGGAGCCATCCTGCCAGCCCCTTTCCACTTTATTTTGAGACAAGGTCTTGCTAAGTCATCCAGGCTGGCCTTGAACTTTCTGTAGCCCAGGCGGGCCTGCCTCAGCCTTTGCTGTAGTTGGGATATAGACCCCTGACTTCTTCACTTCTGTGTACTTCCTCACGAACGTGCCTCCCGGCCCCTCAGGGTCAATCACACCTCGCTTCCTTTGTCACTATCATGGGATTCTGTCTACTTCTCCTACCTCCACTACACCCTCCTCCTCTGCTATATCTGCCATTATTCTATCCCTTGATTCACTTCTCGGCACCTCATCCTTTTTTTTTTTCTCTCTTAGCTCTGCCTGCCCCGGAACAGGCCGGCATCCTTCTGTTCTCAGGTGTACACAGCTCACCCTGCACAATGTACGGCGACCCCAGGCAGCTGACTACCGCTTTCCTCTCCAGGTGGCCTCTGCCTGTATCCTCACTTCTCTTTTCTTGGTCTCTTTCCTCAGTGGTTTCCCCCAAGAGCTAGACTGCTCTCTTCATCCTCAGATGTACCCGGCCCATGATGCATTCTCTGTACCTCTTTAATTGAGCCACCACAGGGAGTGCAGAGGGGATGGTTTTGATGGCCTCTGTGGCATCCTTCAGAGGGTTGCTTCTTCCTACTTGGCTTTCAAGGTTACTCACGATCCAGGCATCACGTCCCCCTTGCCTTCTCTCTTATGCGTCTCCCATGTACTCCATGCCCCTTAACTTCTGTCATTTTTCTTCTTCTTTACACTAGGATGGTAACCTCTACCACTCCACGAGGAAATGGGCACACCTTACTTACTTTATTTGCCGGATTCCTCCACCTTCAAGTCTCCGGTCCATCAAGAAGCTTACGCTCTGCCTCTAAACCTCCACCTGGCTTCTGTGCGACCACAGGCCCCTCTGTACCACCCTTGCCTGTAGCGTTTGTCCTGTGATTATGATGACCAAGTTTTCCTGTTAGACCATGAGCTGCATGCATAGAGGTGGAGTCTTCACATTTACCCGTGTGCCCAGCACCTGGGCACAAACTAGGAGCTTCATAAAACAACATTATTATTTCTATTTTTAACTCCTGTTTCTTCAGCTGGAGGATTACAAGGTCTCCAATGGAATCAGGCCGAGGGAAAGGCGGCCATCATTTCCTGTAGACAAAGAGGGATTTCCTAGGGTGCTGTTCTCACACCTACATCAGTTTTTTTTTTTTTGACTCTACAGATGTTAGTTGATGCAGTAGGAACTTTGGAGTTAATTACAGGCGAACTTTCTTTGCAGAGTTCCTGGGAGGAAGCGTGAAAATTAGCAGTTCAAGGTGACCATTAGAAAACAGCCCTGCTTCTCTTGAGCCAGGCCTCAGGGAGCTGGTTCACCCTGCTATTTATGTTTCTACTTCCCTTTTGCCCTCTGCTTCTTTGCCTGTCTCCCAGAGCAGATGCCAGAGGAGGGGGTGGGGCTCAGTACAGGGGTGCGGGGGAAATGGAGGGGGGATCAGAACAGTGAGGAGGAGGTCCACCCATGCCAACAGGAAGATTGAGGTTGCTCGGGAAGATCTCTTCTTCCCTGAAGCAGAAAATGGTCCCAGGGATGGATGGAGGGTTCACAAGGTCACAGCCCTAGGTGAGGAGCTCTGGGCTGCCCAAGGCTGCAAATCAAGGAAGAGTCAGTGCTCTCCGTGACTCCAGGGACAAGCCCTCCCCCACTGGTTGCTCATGCCCCAGGAGCCCGCACTACTTCTGTGTGCACAGGGCAATATTAACTGGATCCATCAGGAGATGGGAACACACACATTCACATATTAGAAAAGGGTTTGAGAAGAGGATGGGAGGTCACGAGGGGAGTTGTGGGGGCAGAAAGGAGTGGATATAATCAAGACGCACTATATCATGTATAGAATTTCAAAAATATTAAATAACTAGAATAGAAAATGACACGGCATCATTGGTACCTCACCTCCTTGACATTATTAGGACCCCCTAAATACATTGATTCTTATTATTTGCTGTTGTTTTGATCTATGAAGTCACTGCGATTTCGAATTAGTGGATAAGAAATTGCTCTTGGTTACTCTTAGGCAAAGACTCTTAGGATCACTGCACTTTCATCAAGTATGTGTCTTAGGACATCTTATTAAATATGACAGTTACTTCATGAACAGTGAACTCAGCCACCAGCACTATGGCTCAGGCTGGGAGTGAGGAGTTTTGTTTTCTTGGGCATGCTAGCTAGTATTTGTGTGTCATGCTCAGGGGCACCTTAACCGTGACGTCACCTTAGCAGTGATGTCACCAACCCAAAATACACAATGTGAAAAATGGAGCTCCAGGGCAAGAGCCTGGTTTACAGAATGAGAAATGAATCAGATGGAGCCACCTTGCTTGGCTGGGGACTTGTCACTTCTCTTCTCCATGTCTGCGAATAACCATGTAAATGCCATACATTTGGAGTCACAGCAGAATTTTAAGGGGTGTGCAATTCACCAACACAGGATCTACAATAAATGAGGATGACTGCACAAACCCAAGAATACCCGACAATGACAGCTTTTTCTTTTCTATTTTTTCAAATAGACTATGATGACCTGGCTCATAGAACAGCCCTGACTTTGACATTTATTATGTAATTTGTTTAAATCTTGTATTATGTTTTTGATGTGTAGTGTATACATGTATCTACATGTGGGTGTGCAGGTGTATGTGCCAGTGTGTGTTCAGTGTGTATGTGCAGGGCCCAGAGGAGGACATTGGTTGTTTTCTGTTTCTCTCTGCCTGACTGCCTTGAGACAGGGTCTCTCACTGAATGGGGTGTTTGGTGTTTCCTGGGGAGACTGGTGGCTAGCGAGCCCCACGTGTCCTTCCATCTCTGTGCCACTCTAGTGGTGGGGCTACAGGCTCATGCAACCACCCCTGGCTTTTTACGTGGATACTGAGGATCTGACCTCGGGTCCTCATGCTTGTATAGCAAGGTCTCTGACCTACTGAGTCATCTCTTCAGTCCCAAATTGGCTTTCTTAGAAGCTTTACTATTCATTAAATTAAAAGTTGTCTGGATTTGTGAATGCATATTGGTTTTGTTTTCCCCCCCTTTTTCAGAGGTACAAAACTGGTTTGCTGGGATGAGATACACAGCTTGGGTGATGATCATATTCCATTGGCTGCTGAAAGAAGCTACCCACTGCTGTCCCTCAGCATCAAGGACTCAAAGATGACCTCAGGAAAATGTCTGGGCCTTGAAATGTAAGTAAGAGTGTAAATATTTGCCTTGCAAGGTATTCTTTTGAGGTAAAGCACAGGCTCTTTGAGTCACATCTTTCCTTACATCTCATGTAGCAAGCAGCTGCTCAGAAATCCATTAAAGCTGCTTCCCTCCACTCTGCTCTCCTCCTCCTTTCTCTTCATGTCTCCTTTCCTATTCTGGAGTTCAACAGATGACATCCAATGCTCCCCTCCAGCCTGCACGCCCTTCCCTTTTCCTCTGGTTTTCCTTTCCCATCCCTCTTCCTTTTCCTTCTGTTTTTCATCACAGGGTCTGTCTAGGTAGTCAGTCCCCTTCAAACTCGGTATCCCTGCTTCTGTCTCCAGAGTGCTGGGATTACAGGAAGCACAGTCACGTCCAGATCTGAGAGTACTCTTTGGAAAGGGACTACTTCTTTCTGTCATGTTCTGCAGCAATTCACCAGACAGCTCCTTTGGAGAAGGGAGATGCCCCTGGAGATATAAGCCCCGAATCTTGGGAAGGATTATGCAGTAACAGCTGGATAAAGCTGGTTAATGTCCAAAAAGCAGGTCTTATGCGGTGGAGTAAAGGCTTAAAGAGGGCACTTTCACAGTGCCCGAGGCTTGGCCATTAGTTCGGAGCTGTGGGTTGTAGAGTGAGATGGGACAGTTCTGGAGAAGCTGCTGGAAGAAGTGGGTAGTACCATGGGATGACAGACCATTCCGGCAAAAAGTTCTGCCTAGGAAGGCAGTGGTATTAACAAAACTGTGACAGCCTAACGAGTTACAATGGCAAAGCAGAGGCCAGAGTCTGAGGCATGAGCAGTTGAGAGACGAATCTATCACCCTGAGGGCCAACAAAGGAAGCCGAGTGCTGGATGTCGCTGTAGAACCATCAAGGTTGAGACAGTGCCATGGTTCAGACTGGTTGACCTCGCTCTGGTCAGCAGAGTTGGGTTCTAGGACAAACTATCAGGATTTGGGTTAGACAGGACTAGAGGGACTGCTGAGCCTCCACCTTCTTCTTTACATAGAGGTAAACTTTTTCAGAAATAGCTCATATTGAGCCAACGGCAATCTTTCAGAGAAAACAAGCAGATCCTCCCCTGCCTCCATCGCCGAGTTCTACTCTGTCTCCCTCACCCATCGTCCTCATCTCACACATGGCCGGCTGAAGCTGTGACCCACAGAGGCTGGAGGAAGAAGCAACTCCCTCAGAACATCATCTGCTGTCTTTAAGCTCCCAGGCTAATAGACTCAGGTGAAGTGTGGCTCGCTAAGCTATTATATTTGCATTTTATATTGAGCCTGCCTGGAGTCCTCTCTTTGGTAGATGGAATTGATATTCCCGTCTGATGGCAGATGCTAAAGTATGAAGAGCTTCCACGAGGTTTTTGCTTCAGTGATTATACTGAATATATAGACAAGTACCCCAAAGGAGCATCCAACACTTTGGGCTTTTGTCTGTCCAGCCTGCTTAGTGGCTTAATTTGGATTTACAGAATAGCCTCATTCACCCCAGAACCCAGCAATGAATTATAGAACCAATAATAGTAATAGCAATAAAATACTCTAAGAAATCAGAAAAATAGTCAATGAAGTCATAGCACGGAACTCCAGAGGCTGCAGAGTCTAAGTGTTCATTCTTAGTTGGATTAAAGTAGTGTGTGTGTGTGTGTGTGTGTATGTGCACGTGTATGCAGATATATATTCACATTAATGTACATGTATGTAGTGGCCAGAGGTTAAAATATCTTCATGCAAATATGTAAATATCCTTAACATCTCTTCACCTTATTCTTTGAGACAGGATCTCTTGCTAATTCTGGAGTTTGTAGCCTGGTTGGCCCGTCTCTGCTTTCCCAGTGGTGGACTACAGATGTTTACAAGGATGTTGGGGATTTGAACTCAGGCCCTCAAGTTTGTACAGCAGGCACTGTATTCACCAAGCCATCTCCCCAGACTTCAAGGCTCCCTTTGAGCACCAAGTCTGAAGAGTACTGATGACTGGGGGCCCTGGAAGATTAACTGCATGGTGGAAAGCTGCTCTTCATGGAAAGCAAGGCTGGGAAATGAGATGCGGGCTCTTTCATCTTGATTGGCACAGGACACCCACAGAGGCTTCCTTAGCTATTCTGTTCCCTATGGGGAATGGGTAGATGCAACCCACAGAGGAGGATCTGCCAGTCTGGTTCTGGAGACTCACACTTATTTCTTTAAAGAGTCCACGAGAGACGATCTGAACTCACAGGTGGAAGGCAAGTGCTGAAGGCACGCACAGAATTCTGAGAAGTATTGCATGCCATACCAAGAGAGTGTGAGCACTCACTAGCAGCGTCCTCATGGATTCCCAGAACCATGAGGGTGGCTGTGCAGCTGTGGAAAGGATGTGCTAGGAGTTCTGGGAGTCCTTTCGGTATTCAGCATCTGGAGACTGCTGTGGTCTGGCTTCCTTCTTATGACCAGGTGCTCAGAGGAACAAGTCTTGGCTAACAAAGGGCTCCTCAGCCACAGCTCTTTATCTCTGTTCCCAGACATGACCTCCTCAAATGAATTTAGAGCTGGGAACACAGGGATCAAGACAAGAAGTCTGCAAGTGATGGACTATGAATCTGGGATCCAGGTTGGCACCCACTGAGACCTAAGGCACTGGGTGGTCCAGGATTTGGGCACAGCTTCACCATACCTCATTTAGAAGAGGGCTTTCTCCCAGCTGAAAGGTGTCTCAATGAATGTCTATTTCCTGTCAATGCCACCCCATTTATTAGAAAGGCGAGCAGACAGTAACTACATGTTCTCCTTCTTAATACTTGGGTCTCAATGAAAGTCTATTCATTTAGATATGACATTCTTGAAATAAGCAACAAATTGAGGTTTGCCTTTTTATTTTTAAATCTTGCAACTGACTTCAGTTCCTAGACAATTCAATTCTATACAATGGCGATGAGGAGGATGCATACTGTGTTGAACTATGGTGATATTTCTTATATGCTATTCTGAGCCGGAAAAAAAATTCCATACAAACTAGCAATTCTAAAATGTCTTAGTTGTTCTAGACTGGTTGAAAAGCAGTGTTTTAGAAATCCATAAAATAGTATGTGTAATATATATTATTATATGAACTTATTATACACTATGTGTATAATAATTATATAATATATATATGTTGTCTAGAGGGAAGATGGATCTCTTTTATGTCAGATGTGCATATTTTTTCAAGCTTCATAGGCACAAAACATCAGTATGTGTGTGTATGTATACATGTGTCTATGTGTTTCTCTGTATATATGTATGGGTATATACCATGCTTATATATGCATGCATTTTTGTGTATGCTTGCATGCATATTATAAAGATAGTGTATCTCTCTTTGTGTGCTTGCATGTGTGTACATATGTACTGTGCATGCATATGAGCATGCCTGTGGAGGGTATACATATGTGGACGGTGGGACAAGGAAGGCTCTATAGGTGTTACCTCCACTATATAACCCTTCCATACTGGAGTATACTATGTTACTGAGCCCACAAATGAGATTGGTCAAAAATGGTGCACTCCATCTTTATGTTGAATGAAGTTTTTTTTCTTTTAAAATTGAAAACCATTTTTTTTTATTCCAAAAGACTGAGAAGGATGGTACTTTAAAAATAATTCTAGTCATTTGAATTTAAGGCCCTGGAAAAAGAGCTCCATCTATGATCCAAATCTCTTCTCTGGCCCAGAGCCCAAAGCATTTTCATTAGCTGGAGAATGGATACCATTTCATTCATTTCGAGCTTTGCCGCTCTGTAGTGTTTGTTCAGAGACAAGCTAACAAGTGTCAATGGCTCTGCTGCCCTTAATAATATGTCTCCTTCCCTTGGATGATCTATTTCAGTTGCATTATTGCCATTTAAAGGTGGCCTTGGGGTTGTACTCACACTTTCAGGGACTGCATAAAGAATGCTGGGTTTCTCCTACAGGATTTGGCCTCTTCCATTAGGGAATTGTATGAAGGAAAAGTCACAGTTGTTTTTGAAGATATTCACACACACACACACACACACACACACACACACACACACGGCCATATAAAGCACATTCTCGACCCTCTGTGCTGGGTTTTTGGTGCTACTCACGGTGATCTTGCTCAACTATGCTAATATTTCCTCAGGTTTTAAAATTAGTTGTTGAAAATCCCACTGCAGTCTTTCCAATAAGTAAAACTGATATATAAGGTAAGAAGAAGAAGAAGAAGAAGAAGAAGAAGAAGAAGAAGAAGAAGAAGAAGAAGAAGAAGAAGAAGAAGAAGAAGAAGAAGAAGAGCGAGATCATCTAATCTATTAGGACAATTGGAGAGAGGGGCATGCTGCTGAGAAACCTGGTATCCAGCGCTCACATTCAAACCACAGCTAGAGACTGCTTCTGCACGAATGTGGCAGATATTACACTGTACTGTAATAGTTGTGAGCATGGCTGGAAACCTTACACTGTCCTGGATGTGACTCAGAGTTCAGTGTTGACATCGTCTAAAGTAGAAGGTGCTACATGTGTTGTGTGTATGTGTGTTGTGTGTGTGTGTACCACATGAGTGTGGATGCCTGGAGAGGCCCAAAGAGGGTATTGGCTCCCTTGGACCTGGAGTCACAGGTAGTTACGAGTCACATGATAGGAGTGCTGGGAACTGAACTCAGGTCCGCTGGAAGATCAGCAAGCATCCTCAGTTGCTGAACTGTATCTCTCTGCCTTTCCACCTTACCTTTGGAGACAGGCCTCTTCATGGACTTGGAACTCACCGATTGGTCTAGACTGGCTGGCCAGCACACCTTATTGGATCCTCCTCTCCCTATCCTACCCTTAGTGCTGGGATTACAGAAGCACAGCACCAGACAGGGCTTTTGATGTGGGACTAGGGATTCAGCTGAAGTGTTCGGGCTGATGTGGCCAAGCACTTTGCCAACTAATCGATATCCCTATATCTACATGGTACTTTTTGATCAACTTTGAAACCAAGCCTTCATTTTTATTTTCCTTTAATAAAGATAAGTGCGCTTTCAACAGTCTGGTCTAAGATTATCCAGATAGCTACAGTCAGTTACCATCTCAGGTACCAATCATCCTTTGACTATTAATGATGCATGAAGCACAAACACAGAAGCTCACCAGCATGGCTAGATGTCAGGTATGGAACACCAAGCAAGTGGCTTGTACACAGTAGGTGCTCAGCAAGCAGCGTGTTGACAGAAGCCTATCTATTACACACTGGAAAAGTTCTTAAATAAAAGAACCACAGCCCACCAAAACAATGAGTAGGGGAGCCCATTCCCAAGAGGTAGATCTACAATATAACTCCCTCACCCAAGGCCCAGGGATCACCACAGAAGACAAGGCGAAATGATTGTGTCTCCTGGGAATGTCAGAAGCCACACCCATACAATTTTACCAATATGACTGGTAAAATAGATGCCGAGCAAGGACAATCAATAGGCATGCTAACGTGGAGTGGGGGAGGGCAGCCTCGGAGGCCTCGGCCCTACAAAGAACTACAGGCAACTACGGAATGCTGAGACTGGAAGAAAGAGTCTTCCTCAGGGAAGAGCCCACCAATTGGTTATCCAATACCAAGTGTTCAGCCCTGGAAACACATATACAAGTAACGTTATATAGACTGAGCAGATTGTAATTAAATATTTAGGAATATACGTATGTATGTATGTATGTATGTACACAATACACACACGCATGCATTAACAACAGTGAATGGAAAAGAGACCATGAGTTTGAAAGAGAACTAAGTGGCAATAGATAAGAGAATTTGGAGGCAGGAAAGGAAGGGAGAAATTCTGTAATTATATTTTAATGTCAAAAATTAAATAATTTAAAATATTATTACACAGAGTTATTCATCTTAACTGTCCAGGTATTTTGGTGTGAATACATATCCTTTATTGTAAAATTTATATACCAAAAAATTATTCATTATAATGGTTCTTTGTACCCCAAGTCTTAGAGGATGTACTTATGATATTAATTCTTTTGTTATATAGACTTCCCAAATTAGTATCCCTGCCAGTCAGTGAGTAACTATGACGCATAATAATGTCCTATGTCATGTATGACCCAACAATGGTGACATCTAACACTGAGCTCTTAGACATTGCCTCTTTAATCCCAGGTATTGAAGACCTGGAGAATGGCTGATTGCACTGACAAGAAATGGTGAAAACTTCAGGGATGTGTCCTCGTGAGAAGTAGTAGGTGGGAGGGGAAGCCCTTGAAGGGTACACTGGGACCCTGAGGTCCCCACCCCATTTCCTAACTGCTGTGAGATGAACAGTTTTCTCCCCACCATGTTCTCGTCTGGTAATGTTCTGCCTTGCAACTTGTCCAAAGTCAGGGGAGCATATAACTATGGATGGAATCCCCCAAAACCATGAGCCAAAATAAATGTTTCTCCTTCTAAGCTGACTGTCCGGGGTGTTCTGGGTTGGAGTGAGAGAAAGCCGATGAACACAGATTCCAGGTGTGGCTCTCAGGCTCTAGTGGGCATTACCTCATTTAGCCACCTTGATGGAAGGTATACAACTATTAGCCTATTTTATAGTTGAGCAAACTGAGGCTCAGGAAAGTAAGTGATAGGGGCAAGGGCATAGCCTTTGAAATGAGCAGGTAAATCTAGAGTCTTGTTCTTAGCCACCACACTATGGTTTCTGTTTCAGAGAAGAACCTGAGGGGATATTCCATTGTGACATCCCTGGGAAGATAGTTCACCCCAGTCCAAACGGATAGGGATTGGCTGGTAATAAGAGTGAAGCAGTCCCAATTCCATATTTATTTCTTTATGAACCAGGGATGGTGGGGAGGGAACTTTATGAACCAGGGATGGTGGGGAGGGAGCCGGGAGAGCAAGCCACTCCGTACTAACCTAACCGAGAGACGAAAGGAAGTACTGAGAAAAGACCTGTTTAGCCGAACAGAGCTGATCCTTTTCAGTTGCTGGGCAGGAAGAGCTGCGATACTATGAAGACACTTCCAAAGATTTTAGCATGAAAGAGACATTCCGAGAAATTCAGCATAATAAAATTGCCACAGAGAACATGAAGTACTGGGAGGAGAAGAGACATAGGGCAGAAAGTTCAACCGAGAGACCTCCTGAGGCACCACAGGGCAGAGGGTGAGGCTAGAACTGGGGAAGTGATCCTGGGGCAGAGCTACTTGAAGGGCCTCTGGAGGGGAAGAGTGGTCAGGACAAGGGATACAAAAGTTAAGTTGAAGCTGGGAGTGCTGGTCTATGCTTGTAATCTTAGTACTTGGGAGTCAGAGGCAGGAGGACTGCCGTGAGCTGGAGGCCCAGTCTGGACTATAATGAGCTCCAGGCTAGAACGGGCTCATAGTGAGGCCAGGGCCTCATTTGATTTGACTTCCAGAGTCCAACTTACATGACTGACAGAATGAGTTAGTTTCTCATGAAAAGGAGGACAGGAAGGCTTCCAGGACAAGAGATTTTGTGTAATCAGGTTCTCATGTCTCTGGCCACCTCCTAGTTACTGATCACCTGAAAGCACTAAAGCAACAGTCTAATTCCAAGGCAGCCAGTTCTACAAGCTAAAGGTGTGGAGAATGCCTAAATAAAGCTTTAGGCAGAAACACAGGTGGATAATGGGAGATGTGCACTTAGGAAAAAGCAATCCATCCACCCACCCACCCACCCACCCATCCATCCATCCATCCATCCATCCATCCATTTATCTATCTATCCATGAATCCACCCATCCATCCACCCATCCATCCATCCATCCATCCATCCATCCATCCATCCATCCATCCATCCATCCATGAATCCATGTATCCACCCACCCACCCACCCACCCATTCATCCATCCACATATCCATGGACCCTTCCACCCATGAATCCATGAATCCATGCATCCACACACCCATCCATCCATCCATCCATCCATCCATCCATCCATCCATCCATCCATGCACCCTTCCATCTATGAATCCATGCATACAGCCATGCATCTATGAATCCATGCATACAGCCATGCATCTATGCATTTACCCATAACATCCACTGATCTACCCATCCACCCATTCTTCCTCAGCTTTTCTTAGATGTCAGGAGCACCACACTGACTCTATTTTTTACTGAAATAAATACTGTTATCAACATGGTAGCAGCAGCTATCACACACACACACACACACACATCTTGTTTGGGCTCAGATGCACTTAGCAACGGGGGCACATTGTTGTTTGGGGGGTGGGGAAAAAGGTAGACAGAGCTGTCCTGGGATCATTTCCACATTGGCAGCATTTCAACAGATAGCAACCTTCTGCTCAATGGCCGGGATCAGACCTTTTTATGAGTCATTGTAAAGAGCTAAGTGCATTGACATATACTTCATAAATGCTAAATAATAACAAGTCAGTGAACCTAGAAGTATTGGATTCAGTATTCGAGACATTAAATCCAAGTTATGCTGTTCTAGAAGCCAGGCAAACAAATAAATCAACCCCAAATCAAATAAAGGCACATCCATCCCAGCCAGCAGTGGGTGTCGTCTGGAATGTTCTTTATGGGTGAATGGCTCTCTCATGAATGGGCACTTGTTAGTATTTTACCTGACAGATCACCCACAACGCCTTGCCTGTGATTTGAGAGAAGAGTTTTATATTCAATCCACAGCAGACAACGGTGACACTATATTCTTAAGGCTCCATTTCCCTTTATTTGATGCCAGAAAATCATATCTGCTGAAGCCCTGGAGAAGAGCAACTGTCACCCCACTGAGCAATTAGACTGATCCTGGTGGGGAGTCTCTGTAGGCAGCACTGGGAGACAGTGTTTGTATTTCAAAGCTAGGATTTAGTTTTCCTCTAAGATGTGAGGCTCTTTAGGGGTCCTTGTGATTCCTCAAGGCACACAACGTGGAATGCTTGCAATGCCCCATAATCCTGTATTGGCAGAAGAAACGGACTGCGGTATGGCCCGAGTGGTTTTCCGATTCTCTGTCTAGAGCTCTAAATGTGGCCTGTTGCAGTCTGATGTGGAGATCTGTCAACACCACTTTTTTTTTTTCCTCTAGGAACACATCTTGGTTCTACAAATAACACACTCACCTGAACACATACCCTCTTAGGCATATTACAGTGATAGCCCCTTTGGGAGTTAAAGCCCAACTTGGTGTGGCCAAAGACTGACCTCAAAGCAGATCATAAGTTAGAAGGTGGTAATAGTGACATCTCAGAAAGCAGCACACATGGATACGCTCACATTTGGCATACCAGATAGGAGGAGATACCATTCTCCAACAGCCATTTCTAAGAGAAATGTAACCTCATTCATTAGCAGGCAGGAGGAAGAATGGCACGGAGGAGGAACCCTAGACACTTAGAGAAAGTGTTGAGTGGAGGGCACCACCCAAAGGGATGGTACAGAGCCCAGGATCAAAGGGTAAAGCCACCATCAGATGTGGAACTTGCTAATACTACTTCTACAAAGGCAAAGACGAACCGGGCTCATCACATCTGCATGGTGCACACGCAGCTCCCTGTGTCTCATCGCTCCAAGTGCAAATAGAACAATGTGTTAGAGTTTCCCTTACACAACAGCATGTCTCAGCTGCCTGGCAGTGCCAGAAAGGCAGACTCCCTTTTAGCCTTAGAGATCCCAACTTGGGAGATGTGGGAAGAGGGCTGGGGAATGACTTCTAGAGGGAGCCCTCCAGGGATGGAAGTGGAGGGCTGCCCACCACACTTTTGTAATTGCTGCTTTGTTTGTCAGCTCTTGCAAGGGTGAAACACATTCAAGTTCAAGGAAACGCATTCAAAATAATTCCCTTAATTTTTTTGCTTCGCAGACCAAAGAACTGAGAGATCAAGTAATTGTCACGAGGTCACCCAATTGATGATAAACAGAAAGTTAGGATTTCAAGCAACGACTAATCTTAGTGTCTTTTGCACTCCCTATACTATTCCATTTGGTGAATTTTTTTGGCCTTCACATCCGGTATGTCCATTCACACGTGTAGAAACCAGAATGCATTTGCATAAGTTATAATATGATTATAATATCGAAAATGGAATTATAGCCATGCAATCAATCACCTTTGTATTTCTTGAAACAGCCAGTGAGAACTTCCACGTTGACAACATGAACATTAGGAAGAATCGATTTTTTTTTTTTTTTTTGTTTTTCGAGACAGGGTTTCTCTGTGGTTTTGGAGCCTATCCTGGAACTAGCTCTTGTAGACCAGGCTGGTCTCGAACTCACAGAGATCCGCCTGCCTCTGCCTCCCAAGTGCTGGGATTAAAGGCGTGCGCCACCACCGCCCGGCCGAAGAATCGATTTTTGAGAGCAACTGCACTTACCTTCTTCAGATCAGTCCTAGAGTTGAGAGCAGGGACTTAGCGTGGTCCTCTGCGCATGTGCAGTGACCGAGCCACCAAACCAGCACCTACAATAAAGCAAAGATAAAGAGTGTCAATAAAATAACTCCATTAAAAGCAACAACAACAACAACACATGCTGGCCTCATACTATGCTGCAAGCAATCCACTTTAAAGAGTCAGAATCCCACTCATTATCTTTAAATCTTTAAGTCAAAAACTCACTTCATGTGGCCATTGCCCATTCAGTCAGTTCTGGGTCTCTACAGATTCCAGATGCTTCTTTAATTTTTTAAAAAGTTCACATTTAATTGTGTGTGTGTGTACGTGTGTACCATGGTGCATGTGTGGAGGTCAGAGGACAATCTTTTAGGAGTTGGTTTCTTCCCTTCATAGTGTGGCTCTCAAGGGACTGAACTCAGCCATTAGATTGGCACCAAGTACCTTGACCTGTTAAGCCCTCTCTCCAGCCCCAAGATATTTCTTGACAATGACTATGTGAAGATTAATCCATGTTTATGATTCTGAATTGTGAGAAGGGCATCTTTGCTATAAGGCTCTGAGAACTTTCGACACACTTGTTCATTGATTATTCTCTTTAGATAACACACAGAGGGAAAAAGAGCCTCCACATCAGATGAACGAGGAGTCAGAGAAAGCGTGAGGGAGCTGGTTTAATCATTTACAGGGCTGCATTCATGGACTGGTTATTGGAAGGACTCATTCATTTATTTTTATTTTTATTTATTTTTTCATTTGTCAAGACAATGATTTATTTTTTCATTTGTGTCATCCTGGCTGTCCTGGAACTCACTCTGTAGACCAGGCTGGCCTTGAGATCCACCTGCCTCTGCCTCCCATTTCTCTGAGACACATAGTCAAATTTTTCTGTGTGCCAGGTTGTTGTTCTGTTCTATAGGATGTCAAGTTTCCCAACACGAAGCAGATTGGTAGTAAAGACGGTAAGTGTCCCTCTATAGTCATTTTGCAACAGGGCCAAGATCTAATACCTCACATGTCGTGAAGACTCATGTGGAGTCAGGAAGCTGCAGTCAGTTCTGGGTGACCTAGAACTATATATAGGTAGGGTCTCATTATGAACCGCTCTGAGGACAAATGGTCATGGGGGCTGTTTGTACAATACAGGCTCTTTAACAGTATCCCTGGCCTCTCCCTTCTCAACGTCAGGACTGTCTCTGTAGTCAATAGTGCCCGTTCAACATGTCTCCAGATATGGCCAAGTGTTCTCTGGGGTGAAACTGTTCCTGGGTAGAAAACTCTGGATTATGGTGATGAGAATGATTTTCAGGATCTTTTTGAGATACCATGCATGAGTTTTCCACATACTATTATGCTTAGAGTTGACCTTTATATCAAATATTACTTCTTTCTCACACATTGAACACCCAGATGCAGAGACATGAAGAACATTGTGTAAGATGACATAATTATCAAGAGTTAGAGGAGGTTCAAGGTCAATGTTTTCCACTGTTTGCTTTTGCTATGAAACTTTGTATATAGTAATTAATTTTAAATTTTTATGTGACATCAGTGTTTTGCGTGCTTGCATGTATGCTTGTGCACTACTTGTGTGCATTGCCTGTGGAGGCCGAAGAGGGCATTGGATGCCTTGGGACTAGAATTCCAGATGTTTGTGAGCCCCTTATGAGTGCTGGGAACCAAGCAGGGCTCCTCTGGAAGAGCAGCTAGTTAGTACTCTCAGCTGCAGCGCTGTCTCTCTAGCCTTCTCTCTATGAAGTATTTGAAACACTCAGAAAAAAAAGCATAAGGAAAAAATGTGCAAGTTCTTAGCCCTCCAATAGAATGAAGAGTGATCTGTCTGTCTGTCTGTCTGTCTATATGATATCCATATCTATTTGGAGAGAGTGAGATGTTGTTACAGGTGAATCTCTCTTGATCCTGCTTGCCAGACTTCCTTGTCTAAGTGAGCATTCTAGGGAGCTGATGCCATATCCTGTTGGGGAGAGAGTTTATGCTTTCCTTACATGTTTGTAACTACACTCAGTAGTATTTGATATTCTGTAACAGTGCACCTGAGTACTTACTCTTTTGCAAATTGCTTTCTAAATTCAACATTAAGTTTTTTTTTTTTTTTTAAATGTGTTTGTTTCTGTTTTTGAGACAGGTTCTCACTACGTAGCTCAGGCTGGCCTTGAACTCACAATTTTCTTGTCTCAGCCCCCCGGAAACTGAAATTATAGATGTGAACCCTTTGGTGGACATGTGAGCTATCTTGCATCCTTCATTACCATAAGGTGCACCGCTGGAAAGATGGCTGTGTGAGCATGAACATGTGGGAACATTTAGGAAATACAGGTGGCTGTGGGTGGGATTCCTAGGTGACAGGATGAGCACATCTTTAAAGTTATTAGATATTGGCAAATTGCTCTCCAAGATAATGGTGCTAAATTGCACTCCTTCCAATACGCGGCAAGAATGTCTCTTGTTATCCTTGCCAACCATCCGTATTTTCAAACTTCATAATCTTTTCCAGTCTTGTTGGGGTGAAATAGCATATAATTATGGCTTCAAACACTCATGTCCTTAACCACTCTTCTCCCTGTCTTCTTCTGGAAGCCTCATTTACACAAACATGGGGAACATGCCGTAGCCTGTTTTCCGAAGTCATCATAAATGTGTGAGGGCATTTTGTTTATGGGAAGCACCATCTTTTTTGCACATTGCTGGTGTTGGGAAGAAAACATGTACTCACTCTAGAGAAAGCAAGATGACAACATAGATCAAATTTCAAATTTATACATATTTGCTTTGAACTTATAAATAATTTCAGAAATTACAAAAACGTTATCAAAATGGTGTGAAGAATTCCTGCACACCCAGACTGTCTAAATCTCAACATTTTATCACATCTGCATTAGAGAGGGAAAACTCTGCCCTGCTCTTTTTTTTAAAATCCACCTTTCTGTGTATCTCTGTTTACATACGTAGAGGCACACACTGTTTTTTCATTGATTTTTATCTCTGAAAAATTTTGGAAACAAAGACACTGTTATATAACAATAGAAATGTTGTAGAACGAGGAAATCGACATCAATGTAACACTGTAACCTGGCTTATTTTCCCTTTATCCACCATCATGTCATACCAGTGTTTTCACGGAATGAGAGTCATTTGCCTTTTCCAGATCTAAGAGTTCACTCCATTTAATGTCTTGTATTCAATCTCCCCTCAAAAGACTACTTTATTTGTGTATATGCACATATGTTTGCTGGTGCCACAAAAGCCAGAGAAAGAAGTCTGATCCCCTGAAGCTGGGGTTACAGGAGGTTGAGCTGCATGAGATGAGTGCTGGGAACTCAGGTTTTTAAAGAAAGCAGAAGCTTTGCTTAACCACTGAGCCATCTCTCCAGGCCCCAGTCTCATTTAACATGGATGAATCTTTAGGTCTTCAGGAACTTCATACTTTGGAAGACTATTGATTGTTACTTTGTGAAGTCTCCCTCAGTCGAGTCTCCCACAGTAGAATCTCACACAGTAGAGTCTCCCACAGTAGAGTCTCCTTCAGGAGAGTCTCCCTCAGTTTTGGCTTGTTGAGATCCTCATGATTAGATTCAAGTTTTTAAGTAAGCTTGTTTTTAAAGAAAGTATCAGAGATGTGATATGTTACTGTATATAAGTAGATACACTATATGTCCTGTGGCTCTAGAAGCTATTTTTAAAAACCATTTCATTATAGCCGTGTCTTCTTGGCTTTGATTTTCACTTTGTAATTAGTATCTTTCAGAGAGATATTGTGAGACTGGAATATCCTATTTATATCAGCAAGGACTCACGGATTAATTAATGGGTTGTATCTACCACTATGTACTTTGATGTTCGATTTCCCCAAGCTTCACCAGGCTTGGAGCTGGTCTTTTGGCATATTTCCATTTTGACTGACTACCTTTCTGACACAGTAAGACATCCCAGGTCCATGATGTGCCTCCCTGTTCTGTCTGGGACTGCCCATTCTCCAAGAGTTCTTGACCCATTTAAGTGGAAAATGGCACTTAGGATTCAAGATCTGGGTGCTGGGTATGTTTCCTGCCATTGCTATTAAACCTAGCAATGTGGTTTCAACATCAGTTTCCCACTTAACAGGTACATCCTCCACTCTTGACTAATATATGAAGTTATTAACTATAGTCTTAGTTAGACTAGCAAAGGATTGGACAAGCCTGCTGATATGTTAATAGGGGTCTGGCTGGATAAATTATTTAAATCCTATGCTGGAATACTTATTACCCACAAAAGATTAAAGAATCACGTCAAACTATAGTATTAATTTAAAAAAAAACCAAAATTCATAACTCTAAGCTGGAGAGGTGACTCAGTGGGCAAAGTGGGCACAAGAATGAGGACTTGAGTCATCTTCAGAACTGATGAAAAAACTGGCCATGCTGATGTGCATTTGTCTCCCTGAGACTGGGGTTGGGGACAGATGAAGCCCAGGGGCTTGCTGGCCAGCCTGCCTTGCCAAAATGGTCAGCTCCAGTGTCAACCCTAGAGCAACATGCCCAGATCATTTTCTCTGAAAGGTTCAAAGAATCCTTTTCATTATTTTATTATGTATATGAGTGTTTGGCTCCATGTATGTCTATGTACCATGTGTGTGCCTAGTACCTAAGGATGCCAGCAGAGGGCATTAGAGCCCCTGGAATTGGAATTTCAGAGGGTGGGCAACTGCCCTGTGGGTGCTGAGAAGCAAACCTGGGGCATCTGGAAGAACAGCTATTTTTCTTAACCACTAAGCCATTTCTCCAGTCTCACTGTGGTAGATTTATAACCTACAGATTCCTGTAGTTCCATTTATCAAGCAATTTGGTTTATTTCCCCCATTGGAACGATGCAACATGAGGCCCAAGACTTTGTCAACAAGGGATCTCATAGGCTTTGTTTTCCCTCTCTTAGAAGGCTGCTGCCCTGTGAAAAAGCCTGGGGTAGCCTGTATGGAGTTGATCTGAGAGGCCCTGATGGGGGCTCCCATATACTGACCAATTGGCCAGTGGACAGACATAGTTGCAAGATCCCCTAGATCCTTCTGCCCCAAGTGAGCCACCGGCGGACCACAGAGAAAAGCTGAGTTGTCCCAGAGCAGAAGAGATGGTGACTCGGGCACCCTGGTCAACCTATAGTCAAAGAGCTAAATAACAAATGCTTGTTGTAACGAGTCACTAAGTTTTATAATTCTTTGTTACGTAGCAAAAGCCTAAAGGTAATGAACCCAAAGTTGACCTCACTTCCATAAGCACACGACCGCAATGTAACAGGAAAGATAGGGTGACTGATTTCCCCTAAGATCGACTTTCTTTCCCACATACTGCTTGGTCTTTGTCCTTTCGTTCCCATAATCCCCTGACTCTGCCTAGGAAAAATTTATTTTTTCATTAATTGTCATTACATACATACGTGCACATACGCACATGCACGCATTCATAAATACAACCTGCTCAGTCTGTATAATGTTACTTCTACATATGTTTTCAGAGCTGACCATTTGGGATCGGATACCCAGCTGGTGCGCTCTTCCCTGGGGAAGACGATTTCTCCCACTCTCAGCATCCTGTAGTCGCCTGTAGTTCTTTGTGCAGGCTTGAGGCCTTGTGTGCTTTCCCCTAAGCCTTTCGTTTTTCACTAAAGGAGCATTTTAAACCAACAAAGATAGGCATTTATTTCTCCAATCTTGGAAACCCCCTCTCCCTCTTCGTTGATATGTCTGTTTCAGTTAAGCATGAGAACAGATGACCCATTTCATGTTTGGAGGATTCCAGAAATGTCTTTTTCTAGTTATTTCTATCTTGACGTGTTTGTCGTGAAGGTTGGGGAGCCATGAAGGAGCACAAAGAAGGAAGCAGACCGATTTTGCATCCCACACTAAACGAGCAACAACCCTCTTTTAGTTCCTACACTGTTGCTTTTAAGGAAATTTGGTGGTCTAAGCCGGAAGCACAGTGGTGGCGGGGGTTGGGGCTGAGTTTCTCCAGTGGCAAAGCCATTGGTAAGTTGGCGATGTTCCTATAAACAAGCCTCACTCATGCTTCTGTAAGGAAGCCTAGGGAAACCCACTGGAACATATTCGTACACACACACACACACAAATGTGCAAACACAGCAAAGTAGAAAAGTGGAAGGAGGGCTGGCTGGGAAGAGGCAGGGATCAGGGGGAAGAGGACAAGAGCGTGCAATGGGCGACAAATCTGATCAAACTATATCCTTTAATGAGAACGCCATGATGAAGCCCATCGTGCACAGTTACTACACGCTCTTAAAAGACATTTTAAAAAAGAGGTCTGGTGGACAGAGCTATCCTTGGGTTGCAGCTGGCTCTTCCTTGCAGAAGAGTGAATTCCCAGCCCCATAGCATTTAGGGGAGAAACTTTAGGCGATGCATAGTTCCCTGACATTGTGTAAGTAAAGCAGAGAGGCCGCAGAGCATGGCAGGCACCACACGTAAGACCAGGAGGAGGAAGGGTGAGCGTCGCTCAGTTACTCAGCTAGAACTGCTTAGAACCAGGCCCACGGGAGACTGACATTTAGACAAAGTCGCTCTCAGCCACCAGCGCCGCACCCGTGCAGGACAGGGCTCTGAATAGCTTTGGCATCTGTTTTGTCGTGCCGCATGCCCACATACTGGGACTTCTTGTTTACACCCAATAGCAATTAGCACCGTGGTAAAGGCCTTGTGCTCGGTGCTAATTCACAGGAACAAGCGTGTCTGACTCGCTGAGAATTACAGCTAGCCATGGAGGAGGGCTCCGGGCACACCTGCCCTTTCATTAAGCCTTTGTTTTAAAATGAGGGGTTGGCGAAACCCCAAAGGTTGCATTCTCTCTTCGCTGAAGGATAACTGGAGGCCCAGGGGAGGCTGCAGCTGTGGCCTGATTTTTGAACCCGAACATAAGCTTTCTGCCACGGAAGGACAGTGAGCAGCTGGGAGCCAAAGCAGCTATTCACAGCTAGCCAACACTAGCAGGGTGGGCCCAGGGAACACCCGTGGGCATGCAGATGCCTAGCTAACGGCAGTGCCCACCACTGGAGACTGTTCTGAAACCACTATGCGCACAGGTGGGAAACAAAGACCCGGGCTAACCTCATGTTGGGGTTGAAAGTTCTTTGTTTATTTTTGTTAAGCCTCCTCATCGGACCTGACACCTGCTTTTTACGCTACAAAAAACACCCTGTCTGGATTGGAATAATTTATTGGTTGGTCTTTAGCTTCGCTTTAAAGTAAGGATCATTAAGATATTAATTATATGCAAGAAAATTCTCACGTGTTCAAGGGCATGGTGTAGTGAGTTTTGACAAATCTAGCCAGGCAGCTGCCACCAAATCAAGGAGTAGAAGGATTCTACTATTGGTGTGTTTTTGCAGGGCTGGGTGGACGGCTCAGCGGGTAAAAGAAAAGGCTTATTCAGCTGACACTTCCAACTTAAATGCTGCCTCAAGGGAGATCAAGGCGGGAATTCAATGCAGGAAATGGAAGCAGGAACTGAAGCAGAGACCGCAGAGCACAAAGATGCTTGCTGGCTCACTCCCTCTGGCTTGACTCAGCTGCCCAGGACTGGCATCTCCACGCTGGGCTAGACCGGCCTACATCAATTAGGCATTAAGAAAATGCCTCACAGACACACCAGTCTGGTGTAGGCAGTTTCTTAGTCGGGGTTCACCCCTCCCAGGTGGCTGACTCTGCATAGCGTCAAGTTGGCAGTTGAAGCTAACTGTGACGTAGACTCAGAAAAAAAAAGGGGGGGGATGATTGACAAAGATTTCCAGTGTCAACATTTGGTTTTCATGGGCACGTTTGGCATGCACGCACGCATGCTTCTTTGCCTTTTTCCTGCTCTCAGACCAAGCACCCATAAATCTGATTGTGTCTCGATAGTTCTGCTTTTTCTAGGCTGTGCTAGCCACAGAATCCTTCTGTAAGCGTCTTCATTTTTGTGAGGACTTTTTTGTTTGTTTGTTTTCATAGATTTATCTTTGATGTAATGGGCACCAGTAGTTAGTTCTGTTTTCATTGCTAAATAGTATTTCTGGGTGGGGCGTGTCAGTTTATTCCCAAGCTGGTGGGCGTCTGGGTTTTTTCAGCATTTAGTGCCATGGGTAACACTGCTGTTGGCATTCATGTATAGATAGATCTCTCTTGAGCCTCTGTTTTTAGTTCTCAGGTAGATTATGATAACTTGATCCTTGGTCCTATATGTTTAACTCTGTGAGAGACTGATTAAATATGTTCCAAAATGGATCTATCATTTTTTTCATGACTATCTACAATGAATGCTAGTTATGGTGGCTTCATTTTCTTGTTAACACTTGCTATTTTAAGTTTTGTTATTCTGAGTATATAAAGCTACCTTAGGATTTTAGGCAGCACTTTCCTAACGATGGAAGATTCTTTTTTATACGATCCTTATTTAAAAAAAAATACTCCTGAATCCACTCTGTTATGGAATGATCTTTTTTGTACACTGTGAAGATGTGTCCTTGTCAAGGTGCCTTCTGATTAGTTTAATAAAAGGGCGACTGGCCAAAATCTAGGCAGGAAGAGGTTAGGTGGGAGAACCAAACTAAGAGGGCAATGGGAAGAAGAGCAGAGTCACTATGAGTCACCAGCCAGACACAGAAGAAGCAGGACATATAGAAGATGAGGTAACAAGCCATGAGCCACATGGCAGCATGTAAATTAAAAATAAGGGTTAATATAAGCTGTAAGAGCTAGTTAGTAGTAACGCTAAGCTATTTGCCGAGCATTTATAATTAATATCAGTTTCCGTATTTGGGAGCTGGCTTGCAAGACAGAAACATTTACCTACACCACTCTATTCAAATCTTGTTGAAAATGGTTCTCATGCAACTTATTTCTGCAGAGACTTATCAGGTCACTCCATAGTATTTCAAAACACGAAGCTCAGGGAAGTCAAAACAGCAACAGAGATGTCCCTGATCACAGCCAATGCCTTTCTCCTGCAGGGTTCAAGTTGAGGCTATAATTTAATCTTCATAGTCCCCATGGCTTCCATTTCCAGATTCAATACAGGCAAGTGCTCAAACACATTCTTGTATCCTACAGTAATATTATGTAAAAGACAAATAAGTATTTTGCACTAAATATTGGATGGTTGACTGAGAAAAAATTATGGACATCACAGGAGTGTGCTCAGGCTTGGCAGGGAACATAGAAACCAGAGAGGACTGGTGGATTGCTTAGAGAATTTTTACAGGGAGGGTGTGATAGCTTTATTCTAGAACATTCCTGAAAGGATCAGGCTTAGTTTGTTGATGTGTACTTTTAGAATTGATGGGATCATAAGGGCTCTGACTTCCATGGTGGTGTAGTGACCTGATGGCATCATTGTGAGATGGAGACCCCAGATGTGGGGTGCACCTGGAGGAGGTGGGTCAGTGGAATGTGGCATTGAGGGATGCCTCTTCTTTCTGGTTTCTCTCATCTCTCTGCTGTCTAGAGCCTAGCTTGCCGACCCCTGTAAGGGCAGCACAGCCAGCCAGCAAGAACTTCAGGCAGATGGTTGAACCCACCTGATAGCCTAGCTTGTGGGCCAGAGTTCCGAATCAGAATCCCACCTGTGCTGCTGGCCAACTTTGGGGTCTTTATATATTATTAACACCCAGACCTCAGTTTCCTCATCATTAAAATGGGAAAGACAATAGGAGCATGGTTTTCAAATGGAGACAGATTTAGGATGGTTGTGACTCCCCTCTGTAGGCCAGGGGCATAGAGAATGTTCAATGAAGGAGCACTGTTGACGAGATCTGCATCCCCTCCAGTCCCCTCCTGTGTACTGTACTTTCTCTCTTTAGCATGGTGACAGTCCTGTTCTCCCTCCAGTGGCCACATGGCCCTGAACCACTTTCTCCTCATCTGTGTCTCTTCTCACTCAGATGAGAAGTTCATGGTAGAAACAAGAACCAGGAAGGGATGTGAAATCGAATTTGGGGAAAGGGAACAGGAAGTGGTCAGGGCACAAGGTCTTAGGCTTCCTACTACTCTCTACAGGGAATCTCACAAAAAGAATATCTTCCACAATGACATTGACCAAATGTTCATAGATAAACAATTCCTGTCTCAGGGAAGCCAAGGAGCCAGTCAAAGTCACATAGCTTATAGAATAACACTCATCCTTGATAAAGCTTCTATCATTCTGAGGCAAAATGAGAAGAAAGCAGAAAGAAATCACTGTATTTACCTAAAAGACTAGCTTTTACCCTATTACAGCCTCTTATGTTTTGAAAAAGTGTCAAATGCCCTTTCATTAATGGTATGGTATTAAAACTAGATTGTAATAAATATTTTATTATTTCAACACATCCTGTTAGTCCATAGCCCAGGCTGGCCTCTCAGTGCATAGCTCAGGCTAGCACCTTAGTGTATAGCTCAGGTTAGCATCTTAGTGTATAGCTCAGGCTAGCATCTTAGTGTATAGCTCAGGTTAGCATCTTAGTACATAGCTCAGGCTAGCCTTAAGTTCAGTGAGAGACTCTGTCTCAAAAAAAAATGTGGAGTGTAATAGAGGAAGATAGCTGACAATGACCTCCAGTCTTTGTATGTGAAAGCTTGGATAAGCATTTACATATGTGTGAACACACGTATATGCACACATGTACACACACACGTACACACACGTACACACATACACATGTACACACACATACACACATACTACAGCTTGTGTCTGAGTAATCTTACTACCAATCCCAGCAGTCTAGAAAATATAAAAAACCCACACAGAGTAGGAATGTCAATATGAAACAATATATTATTAGAATATCCAGTCAATAACAACACTTAATATTGGTGACTCTAGCTCTGCACGGAGGGCATCTAAATTCTTGCTCTATAGCAGTCAGTCCCTGGACAGGTTAAACTGGCGAGGACATTTGAACCCTCAGCTGGTAATATTTTGGGGTTCCCATGCTAAAAGGAGCAATTGCAGAGAGCAGTATGATTTCTAGCCCCCAAAGTCCCATAGATCTAAGGACTCAGGACCATTTGAAGAATATTTATTAAAACATGAAGGGTATGAATGGTCCATAAACCTACTATCTAAATCGTCCCTGCTGGATATGAAATGAAAAGTATTTTACCATGTGGTTAGAAAACTCAACTTCAAAACAAGATGCCACAAGATGGAAATAAATTCTCACTGCTCTCAGTGGGCTATTTGTAGGCGTGTGTCTCAAGAATTGGTGAGGCATATTTGTATACTTCTGTATGTAGAATGTTGGATTAAAGATTGCATTTATGGATTGGGGTTGTAGGTTAAGTATAGAATAGGTGTCATAGTGTGCATGAGGACCTGGGTTTGAGTCCAAGCATTTTAGACCAAGAGAACATGTGTACTAAAATGCCAAAAACTATCCTCAGGGTCTTTAAAGACTCCACAAAAGAGAATGGCGGTGCAGTCCCCAGTCAGGAATTCATTCTCGAACCTCTCCATTTTGCCAATGCAGTGTGGATGGCTAACACAGCCTTTCATGTTTTCCTTTTTGAGTTATTCAGCCCAAACTGTCCATCTTTTCTGTTGCCCATACTCCTTTTAGAAAAGGCGCCTACTTCAGGAGCCGAAGTCGACCTGTGTTCTCACCTGTCTGTTTCCCCTAGCGCTCTTCGAAAGCCTGTCATCTGCGTGAAGTTTACGTTTGTTTTGTCCCCAGGCATCTCCTGTATTCATTAGGAAGCCCATCTATCCATTACCGACTTCTCACACTGTAGGTATTTCGTGTTCAGTTCCATTCACGGATCCTGTCTTGATTCCAGCCATCACCAAATTGCTTTAATTATTGTTGCTTCCTAATATGTTTTGATAATCTAAAAGGGAAAATTTACTTCATTGTTCTCCCCTACCCCTCCCTGAGATTTCCTGGCCATTATATATTTATATCACAATAATCACCAGTACCCTTTTTAAAATTTATCTCCCCAAAGAAACTGATTCTAAAGGAATTCCATACACATGATGTTTGCTCTCTATTTTTGAGAGTGACCTTTTGTGGGTTTAAATGATTTCCTAGGCAGGACCTTCCTTTTCATTCCTGCCGTCTTACTCTGTCCTGAACTCGTGGTTCAAGTGCAGAGTCTAGCAATTGCCCATCAGGCAAGTCTTGTTTTTGGTGTTCCACAGGAGCTCAGCACTAGGTGGCCACTGCCAACTTCCAAGTGGCCAGTCCATGAGGCCTGTGGCTTTTGTCTCTGTCATTCCTGTGTTTCTGTTCCTTGGGGACTTCCTAGTCTAGCTCCTTATTAAACACTTCCTCCTGATATTTTCTATAGTGAAGCAGTAGTGGGCGAAGTCAACGTGTAAATTTATCACGTACCTGCCCCCCTCAGATTTAAGGGTCCCAACACGAGTTTTAGTATACTTATTCATAGTAAAGTTGTTTCTGAGATTCTGAAGTGTGAAGTAACCTTGTCACATTTCTGCTGCGCTTGTTCACTTTTCAAAAATAGAAAATACTTTCAAACTCTCACAATGAAATCACTTAAGGCCAATGTCAAGTTTTCCCTGAATGTAGATCATCTTTGTTGACAGGAGGGAAGTATCTTTTGTGGATGTCACAAACACTTCATCAGATGGAAGATAAACCAAGGATATCTCTGAAACCAGGAAGTCCTTAGTACTCTAGTCAGTCATGTTCAGGGTATTTCCTTTGTAATGGCCACTGTGCAGGCCAGCCTAGCTTCAAACTTGCAATCTTCCTACCACACCCCCCTCTGTGTTGAGGCTACAGGTGAACACTATGAGACTCAGATCGCTACCATTTCCTGTCTTACCTTTGAAGGTTTAGGATGCGTTTCTATTGATGCCAGCAGACGGCTAACATACAAAGCACCGAGTGTCTTGGAGGATAGATTCCATAGCAACTGAGAGATAGGTTAAACTACATAACCCATTTTCTCTTTGTATCCTGAATTGCTTTCACAAGATATATGGATAAATTCTTTAATTTGAGTGCTTGCTTATGCATGATACTTTCTGATTTTGCTCAAAAGGGCTTGCTGAGGGCTTGACAAATACTAAGTTGATTTACAAGACGCAGTTGGCACAATTGCAGCATTTTAATCAAGACAAATCTCAAGGCCGACAAACAGTAATGTTGACGCTCCTGTTTTCTACCTAATGGAAATATTTAATTTCCAGAATGAACCAGCAGTCACCCCAGCTTTGCTTAATTCCCGCCTTACCGCCTCCCCATAACAAACCATTCTCAAGGTCAGCAGAGTGGCTTCCAGAGCAAGGCCAGACATTGCGGCTTTTAGCTTGAGGTGCTATCCGATTTATTTTTCTTATCGGGCACAGGGACTCTTTATTAAAACCCAGAAGCATCAAAGTGCTTTCCTCTATCACTTACAGAGGAGAATAACTCCCCAAATTGTAGAAAGAATTAAAATTTTATGACATTGTAGCGAAAGCGTTTTTTGTCTGTAGGTCACCAGCAGGCCTAATAAAAGCCGAGAGAGCAGTCAGTCCCTGGTAATTTCCTGATTCACTCTTCTTTGAATTCATCTGCCTTGCTGATGGTGGAGAAAGAGACGCACCTTTTAATATTTGTGTCCCAGAGAAGACATTTCTAGAGACCCCATTCTTTTCTATTAAGTCGGGAAACAATCAGTGTTCTCGCTCCGTTTCTGTTGCGGGGATGAAGCATGCTGGGAAAAAGGAGCTTAGGGCAGAGAGGCTTCTTCAGATGCCAACATCAGCTCCCAGTCCGTCAGAGCAGAGAAAGAGGTGGCAGGAGCTCGAAGCAGCTAGTCACACCACATCTGCCACCAGGAGCAGAGAGAGAGACATGAGTGCTGGTAGGCCTGCTTGCCTGGCTTCTGTCTCCTCTTTCATCACAGTTCAGGGCCCTCTTGATAGGCAATGGGACCGCCTACAGTGGCCTGGGCCTTCCCACTTCAATTTATACTTAAGACAATCCCTCACAGATATGCCCCCAGGCTGGCCCCATCTAGACAGTTGTTCAGGTAAGACTCTCTTGCTTTCTCTCTGTCTCGGCGCAGGTGATTCAAGGTTGTGCTAGGTTTTCAGTGAAAACCAGCATCGTAACCCTCATAGAGGACAACTCCCTTTGTCATGCCCAGCCCCTCCTGTCTGTGTAGCTCAACAGGAATCTTTAAATTAAGTTGCTGGCTATCTTATCTCCCAGTTCCCTCCTCCCACTTGTGGACTTACTTCCCTTTTTATGAATTTTAAGCTTAAAAAGACTTCAATGATCCAGCCAAAGATCCTCCCTCCTGCCTTCTTTCTTTCCAAATATTTTATTTCACTTCTTCCCTCTTTTCCTTCCTTTATTTTCACATTTTTTTTTACTTTAATGGAACTTTAGTAAACCAAACACCAGATTTTTGTTATCAGACACTTAAAAGATTGTGTGTGTATGGTGTGTGTGTGTGTGTGTGTGTGTACATGTGCCATAAATAAGCACACTAGGTATGTCATTCTATCAGGATATCAGGAATCAGTAGTATATAATGTATTTTTATGGATCTGGGTGTAAAGTGATATTCTCTTCTGTAACTATAGTGAAAAAAGGAAGTTTTTCACATGGAGAAAATAATTTTAATTCAGTAACTTCTAAATTTTTAAAAATGTTTTCAGATGAGGAACCCAGTAGGCCCCTCTGCTAGCTGTCTACGGGGTCCGGGCCCAGTCACTCCTTCCTTGGTATCTTTCTTTGTTAACTTGACATACGTTAGAGAAACCTGTGAACAGTGTCAATAAAAGGTGTCTAGACCAGGCTGGCCTGTGAGCGTGTCTGTGGGAATTGTCTTCATTATGGTAACTGTGGTGAGAAGACTCAGCCTACAAGTGGATGGCCCATTCCCTGGGGTTGGGTTCTGACTGTGTAAGAGTGGACAGAGTGGGGTTAGCAGTAAGCATCCACGCCTGCATTCCAATCTCTCTGCCCACGACTGTGGTGATGACTAGCTGCTTCAAGTTTCTCTCTTGTCTTTCCCCATGCAAGGGAGCATGGTTTAGAATTGGAAGCTTAATAAACCCCCTTTCCCCTAAATTTTCTTCTGTCAGAATATTTTGCCATAGCAAAAGAAATAAAACCAGAACAATTTTAGTAAAGGCCACCAGATCTTTGTGTGCAGGTAGTCTTGGATTGTCTCGGCAAGGGCATGATTCCTTTTACCTAAATGCTCGGCAGACACTGGCAGCCATCTCTCCAGTGGAACAGGATCTAGTTAGGAAGACCCATAACTACAGTTTAAGGAGGATGTATAAAATCCTAGGCTTGTTCTTCTAAGACCAGACTCCAGAGGCCGAGTCAAAGAGGCAACCACAAGCTCCACAGCTAAGACACTATAGCAAGGTGAGTGCCTGGCTGTACCTGTAATCTGCTAACAGCAACCGTGGGTGTTAGGAAGGACGACAAGAAAGGTACGGCCCAATGACAAGAACAGGAGATCCATAGGTAAGCCCACGCATAGATGGTCAGTCTCACCAAGGCACCAATGATACAACCGAGAGAAGGGGAGCGTCCATAGTAAATGCTACTGGGAAATCAGACATCCATATATGAAAGAATGAGACTAGATTCTTATCTGGTATCATACAGAAATTGGCCCCCAAACAGATGAAAGATTTAAATGTAAACCACTCCTCAAAGAAAACACAGACTGAAGTTAGCAAAGATTGTTAAAATGTGCTCCTCTCAACAAAAAAAGCACAGGTAATTCCCCTGTGATAGCGAGGTGGAGACACACGAACCTCAAGTTCCTGCATGGGGAAGGAAACAACCAATAAGGGAAAAGTCAACCTGTGGGATGAGAGGCCATGTGTACAACCCACATAGCTGATGGGGTTGACATCGACAACATAAGGAGCTCATGCAACTCAATAGCAGTCCCCCACAATACTTCTCTATACAAGATATGGCAACTATCAAGGAATATATCTTAAGGTTTTCAGCTAGCGGTGCAATGCAAGCCTAAATCACAGCCATTATCACCTCCCACCTGTTAGCTCATAATGGAAAGCGAAAAATATTTGTTGGTAAGAACGTGGAGAAAGAAGAACTCGTGTATATTTGTTGACGCGTGTATTAGTTATTTTTCTGTGGCTATGATAAGACGCCATGATTAAGGCAGCTTATTTGGGCACGAGGTTCCAGAGGGCTAAGAGCGCATTATGGGGGGAAGCAGAGCATCAAGTGGCTGGCATAGCAGCAGGAACAGGAAGCTGAGAGCTCACATCTTCAAGAGGAAGCATGAAGCAGAGGATGAACAGGAAGCAGGGTGAGACGGTCTTTGGAGGCCACCCTCAGTGGCATAGTTCCCTAGCTAGGCTCCACCATCTAAACCTCTCCAGAGACAACTGTGTTCAAATGCCTGAGATTACGGGGGATATTTCTCATTCACATCACCACAATGGGTATGACTGGAGCATCCTTAAAAAGTTAAAGAGCTACTGATTTTTTTTTTGTATTTCTGGGTATTTATACAATGGGTTGAAATCAGCATACTGAAGAGACATTTGTATGTAAACATGTATGTATGCATCCATGTACAGACACGTTCAGTGTATCATCATTCCAAAATGTCAGTATATGGACAGTGTCCGGCTCAAAAAATTGGGAATCAATTTCACCCCAAGACCCAGCAATACCACTCCTGGGCAAATACTCAAAGGATGCACACTCATACCATAAGGTCATTTGCAGCTTTATTCATAATAGCCAGAACTTAGAAACAACTTAGATGCCCCTCAAACAAAGAAATATAAAGAAAATGTGGTACATTTGCTCAATGGAGTACTACTCAGTGGTTAAAAAAAGACATCTTGAAATTTGCAGGCAAATGGATGGAATTGGAAAATAAAATAATAATAATAAAAAACCCATCCTGAGTGAGGTAACCCAGACCCAGAAAGGCAAACACGATATGTACTCACTCATAAGTGGATACTAGACATAAAGAAAAGGGCAACCAGGCTTCAGTCCACAACCTATGAGAAGCTAGGATGGATGAATAAAGAATTTACAGTTGATTCACATACAGTATATTATTCAGCCCCCAGAAGAAGAAAATCTTGTTACTAATGACAACATGGGCAGGCAGGAATGTATCATTTTAAATTAAATAAGGTAGGCAAAGACAAATATTGTATGATTTTACCTCTTCCTGGGTCCTAAAATAGTCAAACATAGAGTAAAGAATAGTGATCGTCAGGGTCTGGGAGAGAAAAATGGGGAGGTGATGATTAGGGGTTCGGATTCAGCATGGTGCTTTCGTTTAACATACTGCATCCGGTCATGTATGAGTATGATGAACATTTCAGAAATGCTCTAAAGGGTCTTTGCAATGGTTGCATAGTATTCTGCACCTCAAATTCATGGAAAGACTCCCTCACTGTGAGTTTACTCTCTCTCTCTCTCTCTCTCTCTCTCTCTCTCTCTCTCTCTCTGGTATTAGGAGCAGCAGTTAAATGAATACCTCTGTTTACACAGCGGCAGACTTTCTCTTCTTCCAGCTGTAGGGTCTTCTTCCTAAGTAGATTTGACCCCTTTTAGGCATCTGTCTGGCTTTAGTGTTCAAAGTTTGGTTGTGACAAGATAAATTCTAGTTTGGGCAGAACAGGAAAAGGCAGATGTACCCATCCTGGATTAAGATTAGTCCAGGAAGTTTGGATGCTCACCTTACTAGACCTGGAAGGAGGTGGGAGGTCCTTGGACTTCCCACAGGGCAGGAACCCTGACTGCTCTTCGGGCTGATGAGGGAGGGGGACTTGATTGGAGGAGGGGGGGGAGGGAAATGGGAGGCCATAGAAATCTTTAATAATTAAATAAATAAAAAAAATAGATTAGGCCAGGAAGATGGCTCAGTTGGTGAAGTGCGGTGAATGACCCTTCAAAGCCTGGGGATGGGCATGAGATGTCCTAGGACACACAGCAGTGAGCAACAAGAGACACTGTCTCCAGCCAGGTGGTAGGCAAGGACCAACAGTTAAGGTTGTTTCCTGAGTTCTATGAGCGTGTTATGGCATACACATATGTACACACACATCACACACAGATTAGGATGTTGACATTTGGTGACTCAGTACCCTTAAGTAAATGGAACCCATAGAGCTACATGAGGAGATTACAAAATCTACAGCAAGAGGCCAGGAAACCCACTCTGTCCAGCACAACTCCTACCTTGTCCCCCAAAAAGAAAAAATGCAGAGATATGTCCAGTGAACAAAGGCCATAAATGCCCCTAACACACTGTGATAGCACCAGGTCCTGTGAGGGTCTCAGAATGAGGTGTCTAATAGAGCTCTCTTTGCTGGTAGTGACTCTGCTACACACAATAACATAGAGACCTTTGCATGAAGACCATAAAATGCATATTTTTTTGACATATGATCCTTGGGCTGGTCAAGTCCATTGGGGAAAAATATATGGGGATGGGTGGAGTTTTTACATCTTATTCATATTTATACTTTTTATGTAAGCCCCCTGTTATTTTCCCAAGAATCTAGCATATAGCAGACTCTGGGGAAATAAGTATTATAAAGTTGGCAGGTAGAAGGGGTTTTTGGCTGTTGTTTTTCAAACATATTACACATATTTTTACATTATTAAAAACACGCGCACATGCAAGACACCATTTCCCCAGAAGCCTCTTCGGCTGACTCGTGTCAAACCGAGTGATTTATAAGATTGTTTGCATATATTATATTTTAAAACACATATTGCTTTTGTAAAACGTGTATTTATTATACATTTTGGAATTCATAATATGTGCTGGAAAAGCTTCCTTTGTCTCGCTGGGTCTGAAACAGTCTGTCATGAAAACACATTTCTGGAAGGGACAAAGAGCTTTAGATGGAGCCAATTCTTCTCTTTGCAGCTCCTAACATTCTCTCTCTCTCTCTCTCCCTCCCTTCCCCCCTCCTCCCCACACCAAACACACTGTCTGTCTGTCTGTCTGTCTCTCAATCACATGGTCTTCTCTCCCCTCTTCTGTACATCACATCCCTGGCACATAAATAATAAAAACAGTCTCAAAAGAATGTTCTGTTGGAAAAGAATGTAATTTTTAAAGTCATACAAAACCCATCAAAATAATCTTATAAAGAGTAACAATTCTGAGCTCTATTGATTGGGATACCCCAAAATTAGAAAATGCCACGGCGTGTGTTTTTCAAATGACTCTGAATATGAGTCCATGTTTCTAGTCAGTGCATAGGAGGGGTGACCCGAAGTCCCCACTACACACCTTGGTAAAGTCATGTAGAGTTCGGTGTGAACATGCCAGACTCCATGCAACACCCCCACCCCCCCAAACAAACACCACATTCACCATGATTCCAGCTCTTGCTGTTCCTCCTTTCCGCTCCCTCTCACAGGACCCAGAATGTTCCCCTGAGTGTCTGAGCCATCAAAGGTGACCTGTCCATGCCCTCAATAAGACACTGACCTGCACATTTGCCCCAAGATGCTTGCCCTCAGCAGGGAACTGAGAAGGAGGACACCAGGGCTCTGGCTTTTTATCAGCATGGCTGCGGGCATCTCTTGCTTGCCACCCCACAGAGGGAGAAAAGGAAGAGCAGCCATGATGGCTGAGGCAGGGAGGCACAAAGGACACACAACAGGGATCTTGGGGTGCATTTGGAGTCATTCTTCCAACGAGGCCTGGGGCCTGAGAGTTCCTAATCCCAGGCAGAAGCCGGACTCAGCAACTCTCCCATCTGCTTCTTTATTCTGCCTGATTAGCATAAGGGAGAAGTGAGCTCAGATACATGTGGACAAGCCAGGGACGATGAATCCCCATACATCCCTGTCGGCCCTGAGAGCTGATGGTGCTTTTCGTCATCTACAGAAACCAGCTCAAAAACACAGAAAGGCCCTGCGCAGGGCCCTGAGGCTTGGTCCTGTGTGAGCTGCTGGCTAGGTGTGCCCATTGAGCTACTCCCGCCTGCTGCCCCAAGTGGAGATATCATTCTTCAGCACGTGTGTTATCAAACCCTCATACTTAGTTGCCCACGAACGCAGTTTTCCACACACATCTTCTATCACCTCATCGAGGGCTTTTTGGAACAGCTGCTGCCTCCACCGGCCACAAAAGGCAGCCCGAGAGCCAAGATTATGTCTTCAGAACATTGCGTGCACATGCAGGGCATTTATCTTCAGTAAATAGCCACCCATTTCCACATGGATTATTTGGAATTTCTGATGAAACTGCAGAAATGTCAATGCAGTGCGTGAGCCACCAATTGGAGCGCAGCTCCGTGACCCTGGGCTCCTTCAGCCTGACTGCTATTATCATCAAGGTGGTGGTGGGGGGGAGAGCCTCCTTGTCTCTTGTTATACCTTTTATAAAAAAGAATTATATATATGAAATAAGCCGCTGTTAATAGTAACTTTGTGTTATGGAAAACAGATACGTTAAAGTCCCCAAGTCCCCCAAGTCAACCTGACTCCTTTTAGAAGTGAGCACACAGAGAATGAGGCCAAGGAGGGGATTGTATAGGGGCACCTCTCTGGCATTTCAGGGAAGGAGCCCATCCCTGGCCTGGTCCCTTCTGAAGCATATTTAAGGATCCATGTGGCTGTAAGGGTTAGGCCAATGTCTGACTAAATAGCCCTCCGAAGTAGATCTAATCAAGTGTATTGATGAGTTGAGGCGTGCCTGACCCTAGCATATGTGTGTTCTCTTCCAGATACTCAGAGCCAAGGCAAGGAAGGGCCCACGTGGTCTCCCGATCAGCAAACACTCCACCATTTAGGAAGGAATGCAAGAGGGTGACTCCAAATGGCAACTCCAGGGGGAACCCAACTGCTAGTTTTCAAAGCACTGGAAACCCCGCCCAGCTTCACCTCCAGTGTGGTATCAGTCAGCTGCTTCTCTCTAACAAGGGGCAGGTGTGAGGAGACAGCATTTCTCAGTGACTCCTGGGCATTTGCTTTCTAGTCCACAGTGAGGCTTCAGGCTGGCAGGCCAGGTCCTGTCCCTGCAAGGACTGCCTTTTTGCAGGAGTCACATCCATCCTTCAAATGTCCTCTCAGTGGGGCTGAGTCCTACTGGCTGACAGGAGTTAAGGGGACAACCAGTCACTCCCTTGTCCTCCTGAGGAAGCATCACAGGAGCAAGAGTCTGTCAGAGGAATCTAGATGCGGAAGCAAACTGGGAGTAAGGGGGGGGGCAGACAGGGAAGGACTTAGTCAAGCCTCACCAGGCTTCTTGGGCCACGTATTACATAGCACCACTTGGAATACTCGTTACTGTGGTCCAGAAGCGCTTGAGAAAGATGAGTTTTGAGCCCCACTTGGATAGTCATTAGAGAACCATACCACTGGTCCATTGAAGTCTAAGCACACCCTGCGTATACCCACACAGAGAGTCCTGCAGTCTGTGGGTTCAGTATGTACCCACTCAGACAGATTCTGTACATCCGTGGGTTCAGTATTTGCAGATTCCACTAACCATGGAGTAAACATATTTGAAAAACTCAAAAACTCAATACAATGGAATTATGATAAAAAAAAAATGGAGCAGGGGAGATGACATAGTGGGTAAGAGTGATTGCTATACAAGCATGAGGACCTAAGTTCAAATCCCCAACATTTCTGGAGAAAGACAGGCTTGGTTGTGTGTGCCTGTATCTCAAGTGCTGGGGAGTGAAGCCAGTTGCATCCTGGGAGCTTGCAGTCTGGCTAACCTAGCTGGACTGGTTAGTGTCTGGGCTACTAGGAGATCCCGACTTAAAAGGAAAGAGACCTAGAACAGCTGAGGAAGACTCCCCATGTCTTCTGGGGCCTCTGCTCGTTGGTGAATTTCAGGCCACACACCCACAAACCTACTTCTCCCAACAGCAGCAATAAGAGCAAGGCCTAGGAATCACTTCCACTGCTTTTCCATACCTTTGTAGATTAGAAACAATGTCGAGATGTTCAAAATCTAAAGGAAGGACATATACAAGTTACTTTCAAATGTGACACCATCTTACAGAAAGGAACCAAGTGTCCACTGATTTTAGTGTCCATAGAAGGTTCTGGAATAAGTCTCCTACAGCTACTCTTGGATGGCTGTATATTACTGCATAAATGGAGAATAAGCTGATTTTCTGCAAATCACAAGAGTTCAATAGGTTTTTACTATGTGGTTGCTTTATGCCAAACACTCTATTGGGTACAGGGACCTCCAAGGTGGACTCCAAACAGCCTCTGAGTTTGTTCTCACGGGGACGAAGTTTTGGAAATTCCTAACCAAACAATGGGGTATAAAATGACAGTGTGTGGCTGGAGAAAGGGCTCAGCATTTCAGGGGACCAGAGTTCTGTTCCCTGCACCCATGTGCTATACTTCTAGCTCCAAGGGATCCCATGCCCTCTGGCGGACACAGCACTCAGCTGCACATACTCACAGACACAGACACATGATTGGAAAAAAGGTAAATCTTTAAAACAGAGTGTTTTTGTTTGTTTTCTGTTTTGTTTAAAACAGGGGATTTGAGTTAATCTGAGTATTAGGAAGTCTTTTTGCTAACAAAAGTGATGGAACTGAGAGAGGAAAGGTGTGGGTGGACACAAGGCTGGCAGAAAAGAGATTCAGGCAGAGAGAGCGTGTGCAAAGGCCCTGCGAGGTACAGGAGCTGGATGCGAAAAGAGAACAAGGACATCCCGGGACTGTCTGTCATCAGCAAAAGTGCCACCCCTGACACCTAACTTGTAGGTTTAGGAAAGAAGCACACACAAGGTGTGTGGAGAGGAACTCCAGGTGAGCCTGGGTCCGGAGGAGGGGCTAACAGCCAGAGCAGAGCCTCCTGTCAATCCTACCAAGTTACCCAGCATTACAAGGGGCCTGTTTTTTTTTTTTTTCCCCACCAGTGACATGCTCTGTTGTTCTAGAACCCAGCTTTTTAAACTGTGGGTTGAGACACCCATATGGGGGGGGATCACAAACTGAATGCAGTGGTCATGAAAAATTTGGCAACAATAGACGATTTTTGAACTTGACGTTGGTGTGGGAGATCCTTTTGTCTGTGTGTTGTTTTTATTGGTTAATGAATAAAGAACTGCTTTGAGCCTATACCAGGGAAGAACAGAACTAGGCGGGGAAAGTTAGGCTGTGTGCTGGGAGGAAGAAGGGCGGAGACAGGGAGATGCGATGGAGCCGCCTGCCAAAGATAGATGTGCTGAAACTCTGCTGGTAAGCCATGGCCTCGTGGTGATATACAGACTAATAGAAATGGGTTAAATTAATAGGTAAGAGTTAGCTAATAAGAAGTTAGAGCTAATGGGCCAAGCAGTGATTTAATTAATATGGTTTCTGTGTGGTGATTTTGGTTCTGGGTGGCCAGGAACTAACGAGCGGCCTTCTCCTACAATGAAGTGATGAAAAAAAATTCCAAAGTGAACAGCTATGGACCCAGGCTGTCTCAGGCAGTGCTCGGCAGTGCTGTAATGTGTGACTTTGCTGCAACCTTACTTTTGAACACACAGTGAGTACTTTGTGCTGGACATGCCACCACACCATGCAATGTCAAGGAACACCACCTTGCTTAGACTTAAGACTATTCTATGTTGTGAATGACAGTGTTTTTACTGCATAGACAGCTTTCTGCTCTTACAAAAATATGATGCTTTAATCATGGAAAACAAAAATGTTTAATCGACCCTGTTACTACCACTGTTCAGCAGGTGAGTATTATATTAGCATATTTTTGCATCATTTCGGGTTCACATGTTTGAATTTGAGAACTGCTGTTTGAGATATTGACTTGAGCCTCATTAAAACAACAAATGAATAAAAAATTAAAGCAGCAACAGAAAACATTCAATGAGTTTTCGTGTGGGCTTAGAGCAAAATTGCTGACAGTTTCTGAATGACATTAAAAATACTTTTACCATTTTGTACTATGTTTTTATGTAAAGTGATGTTCTCAGTTTTGGCGACTATAAAATTAAAATATTAATTAACACTGAAAAATATTGAAGCTGCTCCAATTTCTGTAGTATAAAATATCTATACAAGTTTTAATTCTTTATGTAAGAATAAATAAACATATTTGGTATAAGAGGTTCTTCTGTTCATGTGTTGCTTTCATTGGTTAATGAATAAAGAAACTGCCTCGGCCTTCTGACAGGGCAGAACTTAGGTAGGTGTGGAAAAGAGAACTGAATGCTGGGAGGAAGAAGGCAGAGTCAGAGAGCCACCATGGAGCCACCAGAGACAGACGTGCCAAATCTTTCCCAGTAGTCCACTGCCACGTGGTGATATACAGATGAATAGAAATGGGTTAAATTAAGATCTGAGAGTTAGCCAATAAGAGGCTAGAACTAATGGTCTAAGCAGTGATTTGATTAATACAATTTCTGTGTGGTTATTTCAGGTGTAAGCTAGCCAGGCGGCCAGGACAAACAAGGGGCCCTCTCCTTACAACACATATTCACCTCCATATACAAATTTGCTTTGGTTATTAATACATGGTAAAATTAGCTTTAGAACAAAGCTTATTTAAAGATACATCCCTTTGTGACTTATTATAAGTAAACGTAGTTAAAATTTAATTTGTCCACATATTTTTAGGTACTTGCATACCCAGTGACATGTAAGAATTTCTTGGGTAGTAAGGGGTTAGCAATGGCTGATGCTTAGAACAGTAGCCCGCCCCCTTTCTCAATGCTCTTTGAGTTTCAGGGTATACTGAAGAGGGAACAGCCACAGAGGGTCTTCACAGAGCCACCAACCACTCTGCCTCTTCATCAACTTTGCGGGTAGCCTTGGAGCACTGCTGTGGGCTTGGGAGCAGAATGAAGAAATGTTGGTTAGCTGAATAAGTTCTTCCTGCGAGCAAACCCAGGAGGACTGCGGGTGAATGAAATGGGAGACTCAGAATGCAGAGGACAAGACAAAGCATGGCATTTGGAAACCGTATGCAGAGACCCTTTACACAGGGCTGGAGACTTCACAGCAGCCTCAAAGAGCCTGAAGCATATAAACCCACAGTTATCAACCTGCCCTTATCAGCTACAACACTTCCAGGTAAACCAAACTCCACGGCGCAGAATGCAGTTGATTCTCTTGAGGCCCTAGCTTGTCTCTAAGGAGCTGCTGGTTGTCTATTCTCACTCTGAAGGTACCCACAGTACCCACGCCAAGTTCATGCATGTCTACCCAAGCTGCCCCCTTCCCATCCTCGTCTCCACTGACACCACGGGGTGTCCACCCTACAGCTTGCTCAGGACTCCTGTTGATGGGCAGACAAGAGACCTCAGGCTGGCGCATGAGACACACCTCAAAAGGGGACCAGGCTCTCCAATGCGGCAGAGAACAGTTGGGGAAATTGCCAGTGAAATAAAGCTTCTGGAGTTTTCTGGGGAGTTGTCTTTTCTCCTGTGTGAAGGTTTATTGGCTCCTTGCTGGTTATGAGATTATAGCCCAGGCCTCCAGAGATATGTGCAAGGGATCATGTAAATCCTGCATTCTGGCAGAAAGAGAAAAACACTAATTTCTACATTAGTGGCATCCCCACATGGAGTTGCTCAGGACAGCATCTGCTCACCAATGATTAGGAAGCCTGGATCATGGCCAGCATCTGCTCATCTCACCTCTCTCTGACATACAGTCCTCAGCAGAGCTGAGTACCTGTCAGCAGGTGGATGGGCCCAGAGGATCAGGTGGGTGCCTTTAACTGCTTGTGTTCCAGAAACAGAGATTGAGACAAGGCATCCCAGTTACGTCAACCAAGACAGCGGAGACTTAGTGTGAAGGTACTGGATGTTTGTGTTTATCGTCTTTGTTTTTTTTGTTGTTGTTGTTTTATTTTAAACAGGTCCATCGAGCTCTGTAGCCCCCAGAACTCACTCTATACCCTGGGATAGCCTGTAACTCAGGACAGGCCTCCTGTCTCTGCCATCCACGAGCAGCCATTAACAGTGTGAGCATTGTGCCTGGCTAGGTGAGAGATCAAGCCTTGCCAGGTTCACTGGAGATGGCCCTGAATCTGGCTTTGACATGCCAAATGTTCTGGAAAGTCTTTTTGGGAGTTGTTCACTTGTCAACTTTTTGATGTTTGCTTTGTTTGCGAGTGTGCCAGCTACACATGCAGAAAGGTCTTTATGGGGTGCCTTGAGACACACCCACAACTGAAGTTGTGATCAATACTGAAGCCCTGGTGTAAGGGAAGTCCTGAGATGCCGCTGCCGACTTGTGTGTAAGTTGCGCGCATTAATTACCTTACTATATATAACCATGTGGAAAGAAAACCCTAAACAAGACAAACATTGCTCACAGCCATTAGTAAAGCTAGAAGACTGATTCTTTTGTGTGTGTGTGTGTGTATGTTTTATACATACATACAGGTTTATGTGGTTGCACACCTATGTGTACATGTATATGAGTAGAAGCCAAAGTTTGATGCTGGGAGCCTTCCTCTATTACTGACTGTCTTACTTTTTGCGACAAGGTTTGTCACTCAAACTGGAGTTCACTCATTGGCTGTCACTGAGAATTCACCTGTCTCTGCCTCTCTAGCTCTGGAGTTATATATACCATAGCACCCAGCTTTTTTTTCTTTTCTTTTCTCTTTTTTTAACATAGATGCTGGGCATCTGGACTCAGGTCCCCAGGTTTGTACAGCAAGCATTTTACCCATTGAGCCTTCTCCCCAGCCAATAATTTATTACTAAAAGGTAATAGAATCAGAAGGAAGGCACGGTAACAAATGACCTCAGCTGCAGTTAGGACACACGGCCAAATACAGGAAAAGGTGGTGGCCTCTGGAACAGACATTCCTTGAGGAAGGTGACCAAGATGTTTCAGATGTTTTAGATTCTGAATGCTCTCCAAAAGAGTTCCGGCCCCCTACTCCTGGGTGATGGGTCACAGCAATGCCCATGGTTTAATTTCTAGCCCAGACACAAAACCCTTTGATGTTTGCGAACACAGATAGGCAAGGCTTCATTTTAACAGCGTGCTCTAAAAGGACACAGCCTTAGAGGTGGGAAAAGGAGTCACAGGTGGGTGTCATACAATGAAAACTCAAAATATTGATATTCTGGAGGGAAAGGAGTGATGTAAAGAAGAGCTATCCTCTATGGTCACAGGTTCCTTTTGATTTATATACTAAACTATCTTTCTGAAAACCCGAAAGGAGTGCTCGCATCTTCCCTTGATTGGCATTAGCATTCTTTCATGTGCTGTGTCTGTGCGGGCACACAGAAGAGGTAGGTGACCTCAGTGGGTGAGCATGCAATGTCCCCGTGGGCTATGGATATGAATGAATGATCCTCAGATGGTGGTACTGCTTTGGAAGGTTTTAGAAACTTTGAGAGACAGGACCCAGCTAGAGGAGGCCGGTCCTAGGCATCCCCAGCCATGTCCTATCTCCTCCTATGCTTGCTCTGCCATGATGGAAGGACATCTTTCTGCCCTGCCTTCCAGGATGGATTGAAGACTCTGCCAGCTGAAACAAGCCTTTCCACCTCTGTCATATGGACATTAAATACTAACACCATGCCCCCAAGAGTTCCAAAAGAGGGCTTGAGGTCACGAGTGGGGCTGAGACCCAGAGTCTCAGTAAGGTCTGTTCCTTACAAGACCTTTATCACATGATAGTATTCTCTGAGCTAGAAGAGATGTTGGGATATTTCACTAGGAATTATGAACTTTAAAAGAGGCAGAATATCCATTAAGAGTTTTGAATGAAGCCAAGTCAGCACAACTGGGATTCAGAAATGTTGTCCATCACTGACATACGTGGCCTTCAGACAGGAGAGTGGAAGGGGGCAGATACCATTGCAAGGCTGGAATGTTTGAGAGAGATGACTTGGGCAATTCCAGGATCCAAAATATGAAAGATACTCTACATCACTGGTTCTCAACCTGTGGGTCACCCTTCCCTTTGTGGGGGAGGGTCAAATGACCCTTTAACAGGGGCTGCCGAAGACCATTAAAAAAACAACAGCCATTTACATTATGGTTCATAACAGTAGCAAATTACTATGAAATATTATGAAAATAATTGCATGATTGGGGGTCATCACAACATGAGAGACTGTATTAAGGTCTCTTAGCATTAGGAAGGTTAAGAACCACCGTTCTAGATCTCACCGGACTTGGAAACTGCCCCAGAGCCATGACTTAACCATTTAAGACCAACAGCAACAGCAAGGCTCAGAGGGCTTGCTTGCAGAGGTTCCGCTGGAGTTTCTTATAGAGAAGATTATGAATGTAAGCGAAAGGAATAGATGCCCATAAATAGAACTTTTAAGATTCCAGCGCCTGTAATTTCAGTCCCTATAGTTTAATTAACTCTATCCTAGACTACCCTTTTTTTTCCCTGTTGCTGCATAAAGGTAACACCAGATTCCCCCCCAGGACTGAGAGGGAAGGAAAATGAATTAAAGGAATACTGACTTTTAAAGTTTAACTTTTTTGTAAGAGAAGAGATACTCAAGCCAGCCTGATCATGTCCGCTGGGGACATCCATGAATACCAGGAAAACATGTCTGTTAGGAACAGGATTCTTTAGATGTGGCCACAGAGAGGGAAGCAACTCACTGAGAACACTTCAGAGAAATCGCTACAAGCTGGAATTGGAGCCGCATTGGAGTTTTCTTGGCAAAGCCGACACGTAGCTGTAGATTCAGTAAGCTTGGGCCAACAGACTTCTAGGATTTGTGGCCATTGGCAAGACCAGCCATTGTATATGTATGCAATTTGTTTCTCTCTGGGCGGATCTGACTCTCTCAAACAACTCTTGGATGGTTTTCTGACTTTCTAAGTAGATGTGCCTATAAGAATAAGGCTCAGAATTAAAACTATAAAATCTCATGCCATGTTTATTTTTCCTATGGCTGTGATAGAATACCTGACCGAAACAACCTTAGGATTGAAGGCTTTGATCAAAATGCATTGAAATTCTCAAAGAATTAATAAAAAAAATGACATTAAAAATAAAATTGTCTGTTTTTAAAAATAGGTTAATTAGTCATCTTGTTGAGACTTGTCTTCTTGGGTCTGAGAATGAAGTTATAATTAGGGTTCCATCTGAGGACACTTAGGAAACATCTCTACCCTCTCTGCCCCATGTTGAAATTCTCAGAACAATCTACTGTTTCCTTTTTTTTTTTTTTTTTTTTTTTTTTTGTTTTTTTTGTTTTTCGAGACAGGGTTTCTCTGTAGCTTTTGGAGCCTGTCCCGGAACTAGCTCTTTCAGACCAGGCTGGCCTCGAACTCCCAGAGATCCGCCTGCCTCTGCCTCCCAAGTACTGGGATTAAAGGCGTGCGCCACCACCGCCTGGCCAATCTATTGTTTTCTTAGGGTAGCCTTCACTCCATTTCTAGAAAGAGGTAATAACACTGAAAATCTCAGTCAACCCACCTGCTTGACTTGATGGAAGAATCAGGAATCTTGGAAGGAGCTGGTGGGGGTGGCAGGGAGCCTTTGAGAAAGTGGACCTGGGTTAGACAGAACTGAATGACAAGGTAGTGGCAATTCTCATTGTAAGGTCAGGGAGGGCAGGAGGCCGTGAGGTATGAGGATGCAAAGGCAAGATGGGGGGGAGTCTCATTTGAACTATACCCATAGGGGACATTCATGGCAGAAAGTCATTTTCTTTGCTGGTGTCCTGGAACAGTTGCTTATAGCTCCTTACCTATTTCCAACTTCAGTAGCTGCAGAAATAGCACCCTGGCCACCCTTGCATGGGGCTGTATGGTTTACTCAGTTTTTGCATCATTCTCAGAGAAGTTCAGAGTTCCAGGCACTTTGTTACAGTCCCTGCTGTGTGTGTGTGTGGTGTATGTGCACATGGGTGTGCATGCGGTTCAAACCATTGTACCCTGACCTTGGCATGTTCTGTTTTGAAATAACTTATGCAATTGGTTCCTATCACCAGCTAAATATTTATGAAATTTCATTTTAAGAGGCATAGTGGAAAAGCAGAAGAAAAATGTCCAAACTCTTTCATGAAAACCATCACTACAAGCTCAGACCAAGGAAGACAAAATTTGAGTACAACGTGACGACTCGGTGATGAAGACTGGAAATGAAGTTGGGGAAGGGCAGATGAGAGAACATTAATGGTCCTTCGTTCCCTCTGTGTTGGGAAGGAACACCAAGCAGCCTTGTGCCCAGACCTCATTCTGAAAAATACAACCAAGGGCAGACAGTTTCTTCCTACTGTGAGACTCATACATGTCAGTATGGTTAGAATGACTCTCTTTTAATGTATTCAAGATTGATTCATACATTAAGAAGTCCCCAAATTTACCAACTGGTAATTCTGTTCATTGTTTCCTTCTTGCTTTCCACTCCTTTATTTATTAGTTCCTTATCTAGAGAGAGAGGCAGAAACAGAATTTGGGTCTTTCAGTGGTTATCAGCTATCCAAGATAGTTTCATACAGACAGCCCCCGACTTAATGATGGTTTAGCACCAGTGTGAAAACATTGAGTGCAGCAGTCCCAGAGTTAAAGTGATGTAGATTTTGGTGCTGGTGAGTGAATCCTAGGCCTCAGACACTCAAGGGAACCACTCTGTCATGGAGTCACACTCCCAGCTCAAATCACATGGAATATTTAACACCTCACTATAAACGTGGACCTTGGATGAGATGATTCTACTCAACCAAAGTACCCAGGGTATGAGGAAGTTAGGCTAGGAGTATTGAGTAAATTTTTATCTTATGATGGACTTCTTTAGCTGTAGGGCACTGGTATTAAATTTTGGGTAAGGATAGAGTCTTTGTTTCAAACTGCACAGGAGAAAATAATGATAATGGCTATGATAATGATAATAAGCATCTACTGAGCATCTATCAAGATCATGGGCAGTTTACTATCCAGAGGGTTTTATATGCACTATCTCATTTCCATTAAAAAATAGACACACGAAGCAAGAATAATTATGAGCTGTTTTTTTTTCATAAGGCAATAGGGGTTAAGAAAGGTTCAATAATTGCCTTGGGTCACTGAGCCAGCAAGTGGTGAACTTCAGGAGGCAGACCTAGGCCTCAGAGCTCACATGTTTGATGAGGAGCCCTCTCATGGTCTTGGTGATAGAGGTGTCAATTCTAGGGCAGATTTCCTTGTGTGTCTGCAGGCTCTGTAATTCCCCAGAGGCTGGTGACCTCTTTCTCTCACAGGAATGCAATAGTTATATTGAAAGTATGTATACCATCTACGATAAACCCTATTTTCAGGCTTAACTATAATGTGTCTTTTTGGTTGTTTGTAGTACTGGAGATGGAACCTAGGGTTTCGCAGATGCTGGGTATGCATTCTACCACCGAGACAAAACATACCACCCTATCCTATGTCTTCAGTGAGCGGGGCCAGGTAATTGCAAGATAAACTATCAAAAATGGAGTGAAAGCAAATCCTTCCATCTGCAACTCGTTTGCTTAAGCATCTAAGAGACACACAGGACAGAGGCGGCACTCATAGCTTATGGGATTTTCACTTTCAGAGAGGAAGGAGACAATGCGGAAGAACATGTCTGGGCCTTGGAGTTGGGAACACCAGATTCAGATCTTATTCTTCTATTACGTGGCCTTGTACAGGCTGAAGAATTGCTCTGAACGTCCCTTCTTTCCTTTGGCAGGAACTTTTCTCATGGGCGGTCGGAATGAATGGCACAAAGCCTGGCGCGCAATGAGAGCATGACTGTGTTTTGTCTATGCTGTTTCCTACACTTTCAATCGACAGTATTAAGCTGGGGAATGAATAGGTAGAAAGCTTGCAGAACACAGCTTAGGCTTCTGGGCCTTACTATGTGTTGAGGGGACCAACTTGCATGCGATTGTTTGCCAAGGCCAGCAAACACAGGCTGGGGTGGGCACTTCCAATGGTGTGAGTTGTTCCTTTTTTATTTTTGTTACTGGTGATGTTGCCTCTGATAGGATGGGGGCAGGCACAGGAGATACAGGACATGGAAGGCCAACTGGCTTTCGGTAAGAGCCTGTTCCTTAGATGCCACTATGGACAAAACGCTTTCATCTCTTCGTAATGATGGTGGAAATAAGACAAGGCTTCACCTTCTCTCAGCTTCGCATGTGGCTGGGAACTTTTTAATAAGTGTCTATCTCAGACAATGCTAATATTTGTGTACATGGGAGGGGACCACAAAGAGAGAAAGTTCTAGAAAAGATTCTTTGTATAAAATATCGGAAAGTCTCAGAAGCCTAACTTCCTTTCTAAATATTTATGACGAATAGCATCACCACCATCATTATTATTTTATAGATCAGGATCCCCTACCTAGACCCAAGGATCATATAGAACACCCAGACTCAAATACTAGTCCTTAGACATGACTGATAACAATTTTTCATCAAGAAATGAAAAATAAAAGCTACCACATGGTCCATCTCTACATTCCTGGGTAGGTATATCCAAAGGAAGAGTAGTCCACATAGCAGAGAGACACTGTGCTACTGACCTGTCCTCTCCTGGTCTTTTCTTTCTCTCCTTCCTCACCCACCCCTCTCCTTACTCCATCTTTTTCTCTTTCCGATGCCTGGACTTTGACCTGGGGCCTCACACAGGCTAGACAAGCACTCCACCACTGAGCTATGTTCCCAGCTCTGTCCTTTGTCATATGCATCTCGAAGATCACTTAAAAAAAAAAAAAATCAGGACTCCTCTTCAAAACATACTCCAGGAGGCAGCTGTGGAGACAGTTGGATGTGTTTATTGCTGCACCGTCCGAAGATAAAGAGCCGTCCATGATGAATGGATAAAGTAAGTGTGTTATATATACACAACGGCGTCGTATTTGATCATAGAGCAGAACGGCACTATATCACCCGCAGGAAAAGAGGAGAAACTGGAGAGTATCACATAAAGTGAAGTAAGCCAGACTCACACAAGGGCTGCGCGCTCTCCCTCATAAGCTGAGCCTCAATTAAAGGAAGAATATGTACAACAAGCAAATACTGAGGGGACTATTTAAGGGCAAGAATGGATCTGAAGAGAAGGCAGAGACCAGAAGGAGAGCGGGTGGTGGCGAAAGCGGGACAAACAATGTGCGTAGAAGCAGATGGAAATATGTAAGATGTGAAACTAGAAGAGAACTATTGGAAGGGCAAGGGGATCAGCTGGAGCAGGAAGGGGACAAGAAGGGTAAGGGTGGGTGGTGATGGCTAAAACAAAATTTTATCCACGTGTGAAAATTAATAACAAAACCCGGCATTTGCATATTAACTAAAAAGATGATTTTAACAATATACCAATTCATTATTCCAACCAGGAAACAAGATGTCGCCACATCAGAATATTGTTCTTCAGTCCCTAGAAGAGGAAAAGTGACTTATAGGGACATTTTAACTGGAGTCCATAAGAATCGCCTCACAATAGAATCTTAATCACTGACCACCTCCTGGTCAGGCAGTTCTACCTCCAACATCAAAGCTGCTGCACGGAAATTTAATTTGAATTTCAAAATCCCTGACAGGGACCAACACCGGGGAAGCAGGGGTTAACTGTGGAGATAATGAGGCCACCGCTGCTCCCATGGATTCTGTCGAGAGTATTGTATCACCTCATGAATGTGGCACAATAAACCTTGGCGAGGAACAGGCCGGAGTCTTAGGAAAAGCAACGATAATGAAGAGAGGCAAGAGCTCATGCATCAGATGAGGAACAAAACCAGTCAGTTCTCCAGCTCAGAAGGAGCAAGCTAAGGCGGGCCCCAAAGAGCTGCCCATGGGGCCCTCTAAAGACATAGTGGCCCATATTGCATCTTGTACATTATGGGGCCTGACCTATCTTCAGGATCAGGAAGAAGAAAAAGAAGAGGGACGAGAGGCCTTCTAGGCTCAAGACAACTCTTCACAGGACTGTGACAGTCACCAAAACCAATGGGGGCAACCTAGAAATACTCACCACCCATTCACCTTCGTGTCTATGCCTCCAAGCTTTTGAAATGTTTCTTAAAGATATTTTGGGCTGCTGGAGGGATGGTTCAGTGGTCGACAGAATATCCTGATCTTGCTGGGGACCCAAGTTAAATCCACAGCCCCTAAGGCAGGGAGTAAACAATCACCTCCAACTTCAGCTCCAAGGAACCTAACATCTGCTTCTGGACTCTGCTGGCAACTGAACTCCTGTGCAGACACACACACATACACACACACACACACACATATGCACACACATGCGCGCACACATGCACACGCACACATACGCACACTTGCACACAACAGCAAACATCTTTAAAAATTTTTAAATGCATTTTTTTTTTTGCAATGCCAAGGACTGAACCCAGAATCTCAAACACGCAAGACGTGTGTTCTATCACTGAGCTACAGTTCCTGTTCAGGCGTTACAATTTTCCGTGACTGGTGGCACGCCAGAAGTTCCTTTCATTCTGACTGATTTGTACCACCACGATATGTGCTGTCTCTTTTTAGTAGAGTTTGATGTGATTCTTCTGTTGTTGTTCTTTTCCAAAGAGGTTCCCAAGGGTCACCTGGGAAGACAGAGGATTCCTTAAAATGCTATTCTGAAGAAAATAAAGATTCTAAGAGGTCATGAGAGAGAAGAAGTTTGGGGGGTTCCAAAGTAGGTAAGCCTCTCAGCAGCCCCTCTCTGGAAGAATGAGGGTGCTCCTGAAGCTGGGGTCTGTCTGTAGGTGGCTGCAGCTCTCAGGCACACAGAGAATGGCGTGAGGGGTGGGCGGAGTCTCACAGCAAATAATTTCCTTTGAGCATGACGAATATTAGCCCAGGCTTTGCCAGGGCAGGAAAGTGGGCAAGCAGGATGAGTCGCGATGTCAGGGCATCTGATAAAATGGCACTGTTACCGGGGGTTGCAGTGCCAGAACCCAGGAAGTAGGTTTCTGATAGAAAAATGCCAGGATGTGCACTTAGCACTAGTTAGCACATTGAAGGGATCATCTGTATTTCCCCACATGTCTCAAAATACAGTTGTATATAAGATAATTGTGAGACTTCAGATATAGTTTCCAGGATCCACCTCTAAAAAGGCTGGCTTAGGGTGATTTGAGTGGTGTGGTCTTTGTCTTTCCTATTAATTAAAAAAACCTTGGCAATGATTAATATGTTCATGAGTGAAGAAAAGAGACTTTAGGTAAAATAGAAAGCAAATTAGACAGAAAATCCTGGAGATCATAGTTTCTCATAGACCAAGGCAGGGTTACTTAATCTCAGCCTGAATGACGTTTCGGATCTGATTGCTCGTAGACAGAGGCGCTGTTCTGTGCGTCACGGCATGCCTGACTGTATCCCTGTGTCTACCCACTAGATGCCAGGAGCACCTCCATAGCCACGACAAATGCGCGTGTGTCAGAGGATCCTGGGGTGCCAATTTGCTCTGAGCTGAGAGCCATGAGCTTAGAGGCCGTAGAGAATCTGGGGTCCAGAGGGGCATGTGGCGGCGCAAATGAATGCAGACAGATTATATAGATATATACAGCTTTAATAAGGAAATAGACTTACAGGACCACAGGTTCCCGCGGAGAACAGGAAAAGCAGAGCAAAAGAAAAGGGCTGCTGGGCTCACGCCCGGCAGATTTATCCGTAAACATTAGCCCGAGGCGAACACACCCCCAATGGGTGGGGCTATGTCCCTACATCTCCCCCTTTTGTCTAAATAAGATAGAACTAAACCAAATACAACTGTATACAATAATAACAAATAATAAATATAACAAACAATATTGAGAACAAAACTTTTGCTAAACATTCTATCTCAAGGAGTCTAAAATAACATAGAGAGTAACTACAATTATATAATCTTCAACTCCGTCAAAGATCTGAGAAGGGAATAAATATTACTTAACAATCGAGAGATATCCAAAATGTGCAACAATTGACAGAGACAACTGACTACCTGGGCAATCACCCAAAGTCTCGTTTGCAATGTTGAGTCAACCAACTTTGGCTAAGGCCTAACATAAGTGGCATACCATTATTAAAGGCAAGGAACTTTCTTAGGACTATCCTACCCTGTCTTGGCAAGATAAGACAATCCTGTTTCATCCACTTAGGGATATTCTGTATTTTTGTCAGAAGTTGAGGTATGGGCTTTTCTTAACCCAAAGGCCAGTTCTGCCAAGAAGACAAGCTCCCAGTGGAGTGTCTTTGGTGCTCAACGTTCTCTCGGGAGTAGAGTGATGTTGCCAGGAGTAATTGTGTCTCTTTGGCACAGAAATTCTAAGTTAGATTAAAGGCCATTTTCTACAGCTCTTCAAACAGGCTGAAGATCATACTATCTATACTAAATATAATCTCTATGTAACTAAAAGACCTAATTAACTTAAAAATAAATATGACAAACATATAATTCTCAATACCTATCTAACTTTGAAGACTAAAAGAATAAACAACTGTGCAATATATGAAGACAATGATCTTCAACTGTAAACAATGTCATAGTATCAGAGGTAGAAATGTACAATGTAATATGGTAGATATATCAATACAATCCAGTGTTCAAAAGAATACAGTTTCCGTGTAATTATTTGGGACATAAGCTAAGCCATGCGGGTGGCTGGGTGCCTGGGACGCAGCCCCGCCGCTCCTATTACAACAGGGGCAGACTTGGAAGCCTGCTGCCAAGTCTCCAATGATTGACAGCAAGGAGCTAGTCTTCCACCTATAATGGTCTTCCCTGGAGGGAAACTTGTCCCTCACTGTCTGCTGCTGTTGCAGCTGTGGGCACTGTTTGAAGACAGGTATTGACTCCAAAGAGAACCTCACAATCTACATCAAACTCATGGCTTCAATCTGACTGGGCAGTTCCCTGTAGAGACCAAGCTGGGACACCACCGTGGGTGCTGTACACACATGTGGCTCTTCAACAAGAGCACCAGCCTCAAGCTTGGCCACCCTCCCCAAAGCCCAGTCACACTGGCTAGAAAATGTTCCTGTTTTAAACAAAGGGACAGAGGTTGAAGGAGGAGAAAGGTGACCATCCTCAAGATTTCCATTAGAGCCCTTAAAAAGATTTCTTTTCTTTGTCTTCCTCTTTCCCTCCCATCCCTCTCCTTTCTCCCCCTCTCTCGTTCCTCTTTATCTTTCGCCTCCTCTCTCTTCCTCTCTTCTCTCTCAACTTCTCTATCCCCTTTCTCTCATTTTGAAATCTAGTCGATTGGCTGGCAGAGCAACCTTACAGAAACTTCTCTGGAGAGCGGCCTATTGAGCCAAGCTCTCAAATTGCCCCCAGAGCCCACTGGATATTCCTTCAGATGTCTAACAAGCGTTGAACACAACTGAGGTTTAGAGAGACACAGAAATCAATACTGCGGCTTCCACCAGTCACGCTGAGGGATTAGCTGTCCCAAGGAAAAGCACAGACAGTTGAATAAGAGAATCATGACTCCGAATACCCTAACAGGTTTATGAACTGCGCAGCAGCCTCTGGCCCTGATAACCTCCAGGTGGCCTGCAGAGAAAGGAGGCTGTGAAAACATTCACTTAGCTCTCTCCCTCCTTGTATTAATGAGGTCAAGCAGTAGACCTCAGGGGGTCAACAGTGGTACTCGGAGGAACGACAGTAAAGGCCAGTAGGCAAGGATGACCATCTGAGCCATGGCACTCAGAAACTTCGAGCATCTCTCTGGGCTCAGTAGCCACATCCCTTAGGGCATTGCTAGCAGGGAGTGATGATGGGCACCTGGAATCTCAGTATGTGGGAGGCTGAGGCCAGAGGATCATGGGTCAGAGGCCTGTCTGGGATACATGAGAAGATCCTATCTTCCTATCTTTATTTATTTTTCTTTTCTTTCTTTCTTTCTTTTTTTTTTTTTTTTTTTTTTTTGATATTTTGAGACAGGGTTTCTCTGTGTAACAGCTCTGGCTATTCTAGAACTTGCTTAATAAACCAGGCTGCCCTCAAACTTCCCAAGTGCTGAGATTAAAGGAGTGTACCACCACTGCTTGGCTAAGAAGATCCCATCTTAAGACAAAATAAAATGTCTTAAAAATGGCTAAGGAGATGGCTCAGTCTGTAGAGTATCTGTTGCATAAGCGTAAGGGCCTGAGTTCAGATTCCCCAGAATGCACGGGAAGAGTCAGAGTGTCTGTCTCTCCCCTCCCCCTGCCCCGTGTTCTTGTATGTACATAAACATGTGCATGTGTATAGACGCTTCAGTACCAGGTGGGTGGTTGAGACAGGCAGATCCCTGGAGTTTATTGACCAGCCAGGCTAGCAGAACCAGTGAAGTCCCAGTTAAGACCCTATCTCAAACATAAGGGGGAGAGTGATCAAGGAAAGTATCTGACTTGGCCTGTGACCTTCATCGGCATGTGTATACACCTGCACCCACACATAAATGTGTGTACACACACAAAGCTAAGAAAGAAGCAAAACAACGGCATCTTGGATTGTCGGCTGTGGGCTGATGGAATTAAACAATGGCAGGTGTTCCTGGCTTCCTAACATATGGGAGAGATCACAACAGTCTATCAGCGAGCCAAGGGAAGCCTCTCATGGGAGGAATTCCAAGGAGCAGAAAGCAGGGGAGTGATTCCAAGACTTTGCCATCCTGATAAGAACGTGACTAGAGGGGGCTCTTCCCAATAAGTCTGTCTCTCATGTTTCCACACCCTTCAGTTTGCACCTACAGGCTAAAGTTCTGAACCCAGAAAGACCCCCCTCAAAGGCCTCACATCTAAAGGGCACATGTTTGGGAGGGGCATTGAAAAGAGACTGGAACCAAAATTCTACATAATGTCGGTTTGGTTAACAAGGAGGAGTGGCTGTGTAACTGAATGTGTGGGCTTGAGCGGAGGGAAATTAAAGCTTTTCTTTGTAAAATTCAAACAAACAAACAAACAGAAAAACCTACCTTTCTCTAAATGTATAGGCCATTTAAGTTCTGGCTGAATAATTCAGACAAAGATGATCACCTCGATTATTTAGATGGCCATCTCATCCTCCTTACTTTCTGTCTCTCTGACTTGGACACGGAAATCGACGGCAGGGGAGTAGCCCCACTAAACCAACGAGGTTACTAGTTTAGAAGGTGAGTTTGTAACGTTGTCAGTGGGCAACCACCCAGGAAAAGCAACTCACGTAGCAGACGTGGGCCTGCCTCCACGTGCTAGGCCGCCTCAGGGTGCTTGCCCTGTTCTCGGCCCAGCACGGACGTAACTGACTCCAGAAGTGAGGAGCTCAGTACTTTTGTTCACCAGACCCAGCAACTCTGAGCTCAAAGAAGGGCCTTATCTTAGGGCTGTGCTCAGTCAGTGGTCCTCAACCTTTCTACCGCTGCGACCCTTTAATACAGTTCCTCCTGTCGTGGTGATTCCCCAACCACAAAATTACTTTTGTTGAGACTTCATCAGTACTTTTGTGACTGTTATGAATCATAATGTAACTATCTGATATGCAGAATACCAGATATATGACCCCGAGGGGGTCATGGCCCACAGGTTGAGAACAACTGGCCTAGATGGTTGCTGTGAACTAGAAATCTTTGCGCCCAGGACTGGTAAGCCTAACGGGATGACATCGTGTGAACAGGGCTGGTGAAAACCCCTTGAGACACCTATCAAATTGGCAGGGGGCATGAGGAGCAGCCCCCTTTTCCTTTACTCCAGGACAATGGTGAACCTAGCCCAGCTGACCTTTGTTTTGTATTATTTTCCAATCGGGATGACTACATATGCCCATGAAGGGCTCTGACGTATTTCCACATGCCCGTGTACACCTGGCTTTGCCCGTGCACAGACTCACGGTTTATCAGCCATGTCTGGGCTGGTGGGTTCAGCTTTCCTTTGTGTGAACATTCATCTGCCTGGGCCCATCCCCCCAGCCTCTCCCCCATGCATTAACCTCAAATCTGAGCGCATGCTCCAGGGTCTTGCCTGTGTTGGCTGCTCCTGCGTTTGCAGCATCCCTGCCCCCTTCCTTCAGCCCTCTTATCTAAAGCAGCGTGTCACTGCAATTTTATGGTCAACATTACAGACTCAAGCCCTCCTTTGAACCAATCACACTGCACTGAATATGTTAAGGGAATCCAGGCTTTCTGAAAGGAGCCTGCTTCCTAAGCCGTACTGCCTGACCTCTCTGGAGCAGCCGCCATAAATCTGCCTCACCTGATGGGAGATGGGCTTTTTAGGATCTCTCGGGGTGCTTCGAGGCAGCACTTCTATGAACTCCTTGCCACAATAAATAATGCTACCTGCAATATGTCTTTGAGAGCGTGTCAGTGGTGGCTGTCCTGCCATGAATTTTTATCATTGTGCCGCCTAGAAGATAGATTCCAGATTCAGCATTTGCTCGCACTTAGTGCGAGATCTCTTTACCCTCTTGCCCCAGCAGAGTGACAGAGAAAACAAATAAAATAAAATAAAATAAAAACAAAAATGGGGGGAAAAAGCAGTGTAGGAAAAGTGGCCCAAGAAGAGGGAAAGCCACGCTTACCCCACACCGGTGACTAACTGATGGCAGGGGACAGACTGGAAGGAGGAGGCTACATGAGGGGGTAGTTCTGGATTCCTCTGGAAGGAAGCAATGGACCTGGGGTAACTAGGGGCGGGATTTTCTACCTGCTAAAGTGCTTGGGTAAAAGCAAAGCCCACGCGTGGGTCAACCCTTGACCATAAAGCACAGCAGCACACATCTGTTTCCATGGGTCACGTAAGTGGTCGTTGCTTTGGGCAGATTCTGGATGGTTCATGGAGAGAGGACAATAGATTTGGAAATAGCCCAGAGACGACATCCTAGTGCACTGTGGTGTTCTAGAAACTAAAGACAAGGAAGTCACAGCTAGAGTTTAGAAAGAGCAACCAGCCTCCTGCCCCTCCCCGCGCCCCCCTCCTCGTGCCTGCCTTGCACACATCTACACAGAACTGGAAATGAGATTCGGTGCAGCCATGTGAGTTTGCCTCATTCCCATCTCTGCAACTTGAGAGCTCTGGCAGTGTCGAAGCCAGCATTCACCACTGCGATGCCCAAGGATTTTCGCTTCTTTGAAATGCCCTGAGTCCCAGGAAGTTTCTGCACTAATAACTTGCCAGCCTATATCTATTACGGCAGGAGAGAGCTCAGGAAAGGAAGAAAGCGGAGATGGCTTTGATATGGTAACATCGCCCAACGGTAGGTGCTTTCGTTTTCGTTTCCCATGCTGCATCCTCTCTCTCTCTCTTTCTTTTTTTTTTCTTTTTTTAACCGAGGATAAGATCCAACAATGCCCAGGCCTGGCTTCTGTGTGCTGAGATCCACTCAATCCCAGCCTGATAAGCAAGCCCAAAACTTCAGCAAATTCCTGACCCTGAGTTACAGGGTGATGCCCACAGAATCACCTAGGGATCTGGCCTGACCCGGGCCTGAGCTACTGCCGCTGGCTGGGACCACAGAATTTTTACTGTGCATAGCATTGCTCTCTTCAAGTGGCTACGTCTACTCTAAACCCGAGGTAAACCCTGGGTGTTCTTTCTGCCCTGTATATTATAATATTATAATCCAAGTTCTTCATATATTAAGACACACACACACACATCAAAACTATTCCAAAAATGACAAAAGTTTCAATATTCGCACATGTGATTGTTTTCAAGCTGGGGTTTCTCTGTGTAGCCCCGGCCCTTCCGGATCTCACTCTGTAGGCTAGACTGGCTTTGAACTCACAGAGATCCTCCTGCCTGTGCCTCCCAAGTGCACCGCCACATACATGCGGCTGTTTGAGTGATAAATGTCCCCCCATAGTCTCGGTCATTTGAATGCTTTGTCACCAGTTGGTGGTGCTGATTGGGGAGTTTTATGAGGTTTGGCCTCACTGGGGGACATATGTCACTGGGGGCGGGCTTTAAGAGTTTAACGATTTTTTTTTTTTTTTTGCCAGTTTGCATTTGCTTTCTGCTTGCTGTTTAAGAGTTGAGCTCTAGTTAACTGCCCCAGGCACTGTTCCTGCCTGCTCTACCACCTCCTTGCCAGGATAGTGATGGACTCTTAACCCCCAGGAACTGTAAGAACTTCTTTCCGTAAGATACCTTGGTCATGACTTTCATTACAGCCATAGAAAAGTAACTGATACATTTACATGACACTCATAGAGGTCCATTCCCCCCGAACGGAATGCATCATCTCAGTTGAAGAGAATGACAAGGGCATAAGTGAGATTCCATGTGAATGTTCAATTTGTGTCCACCGACCTTCATTCCCTATGGTGCTAGACTTCTAGGTCTTGCCCAAAGGAGTTCAGGTTGTTCATGCGGAATGTTTTGAATGGGGGCTCAGGACATGGCTTGGCTAGTAAGGTCCTTACATCACAAGCACGAGGACCAGAAATTGGCACTGATGAAGCTGTGGAGGGCCAGATGTAAGTCTGCCATGAGTGAGACCATGGGTTTATCGAACCCACATCTATTCGTCATCAACACAGGAAGCGTGCAAGGTTTTAAGAGTGGCCACCTAGTGTGGAGGTAACAGGGTCATTGCCAAATGCGTTTCTGATGACACAAGAAATCCCTCCTAGTTAGTGTCTTCTCTGGAGTAAGGACGCACTAGAGCCTCCGGCATATCCCGACGGGTTGAAAGCAGGTAGCTGAGAACGTCACCGTCCCCACAGTGAAGTCTTCTGAGGCCAAACCTCGTCCTCATGATCTCTCGTTTGCAAACTGGGCTTTTTGCCTGCTGCCTACCTTTCAAAATCAGAAGTTCTCTCCTAATTGCCTGGGCTGACCTATATTTAGAAAGCACTGAAATGTGCTTGTGTCTGGAGGAGCCAGGAAGATGCCGGAGTTAATCAGCAAATCAATCTGAGCTGACCCCACGAGGACACCAAGCTCCAAAGGTTGTTGGTCAAGGAGCTTTTGGAGGCTGGACTTAAAAGAACTCTCTGGTTTCCCTGAAACTGGAAAAAGAAGCATGTTCCTTTCTGCAAAGATATATTCTCGGAAGATAACCTGGTCTGCTCCAGGATAGCCCTGGGAGTCTCTCACACCAGGACAAGGGTCAAGGTTGGCTTGGTTTTGCTTTGGCGTACTGCCTTGGGTTACCTCATGGCTTACATACAACAGCCACAAAGACCGTAGATGGGTAAGTCAAGCCAGAGCCACTTCCTCACAGGACGCTTGGACTTCAAGGTCTTTCTTTTTTCCCTTTTTTACTCACTCTTGCGACCTTTTTCTCTTTTTCAATTTTTTGATTTCTTGGTATCATGGGCTGTTAAATTTGTAGTTTAAATTTTCCTTTTTAAAAATCCCATATTGCGAATAGGAAAAAATTTATGGACATTCAGAATTTGAAAAGTTTGGTGGCTACCACAAATAGCATTAGATACTACTTTCAGTTTACATGAGCGGTGGAGTAAGATTTGGAAAGGGGCACCAGGTGCCTTGCAAATGAACCATCACAGGAAGCTCCCCGTGCTCCTCTGCGCTCTCTTCAATATTGGATGACTTCCGTGGGTTCACATGGAGGCTCGGCTTCGACTGCTGAATATATCAACAACTCACCAGGAGAAAGGTGCCCAGAAGGGTTAGCGTGAACACCACAGAAAATGCTTATCAGGAAGACAGAGCCATGAAAGAAAGCAGGTAGATTTTTTGTTTGTTGGTTTTTGAGAGCCAGGTTTCAATTCCAAGCTAATTTTAAGGCTGTTACGTGGGCAATACATGTCTTTATTTTTAAATCTCACCTTGATTGTTATACAAGTAACCTAGGAATAATGGAAGTTTTAAAAAAAAGTACAGAAAAAAAACCCAGATATTTTTATCAAGTATTTATTATTTGCATATATAATTTTTGAGAAGGGAAACACATTGTCATCTTCAGGAAGCTTGTATTCAAATGGTCTAGATGAGACCTAGTCGCTAAAACAAAAATGTACAGATAGTGACATGATGAGGCACGAGACGATCCGGACTGCAGCGCCAAGCGTCGGCAGAAGCAGAAGGGCAGCTGAGGATTCGCATACCAGGAGTGGTTCCCGCAGGGAGTAAGGAAGGGCAGTCTAAGGATGCACGGTGTCTAAAGACCTCAAGTCTCATTCATGTATGCACACGGGACACAAGGAGATTGGTCCAGAGCGTTGGGTAGCGCCCACCTGGCATTATAGGAGGGTGAATTTGATTGTCTGGTAAAAGAAATGTTTTTACACTGAACTAGCAACAAGAGAAAATTCGGAACGTTATTTATTATTATTACTTTGAGATTTTTATTTTTGTGTGTGTATGGGTGGTTTGCCCGTGTGCATATCTGTGGATCCCATGTGTATCATGCATGTGAAGAACAGAAGAAGATGTTGAGTCCCCAGGGACTGAAGTTAGGGATGATGGTGAGTCACCATGTAAGTGCTGGGAATCAAACCTGGGTCCTTTGGAAGAGCAGTCCGTGTTCTTCACCTCTGAGCCATTGCTCCAGCCCCTGGAATGTTAGTTTTAAACAGAGGAGAATGATAACAAGAACACATTTGGTAAACTAGGGAAGGTGTCCCAAACTCTTAAGCATGTTGTTCTAGGAACCTTGGAGTGATAATTTACTCTAAGAGAAGGAGTTATATTTGATACAGGATGAAAATAGGGCTTAATTGAGCAATAAGATATTTGTGAGCATAGCAACGGTCTCCTGGCTCTACCTCTAGAGGGTCTATAGCAAAAAGAGTAGATAAAACTCATGAGGGGGGCTTTTTTTTTTTTTTTTTTTTTTTTGTTAAAACTCTATACCTGTATAGGATTGGTGAAGACAAGCAGCATGCCTTGAGGATTTTTCTAGAAGAGGCACTGGTGAAACCAGCTGAGGGGGATGTGGTGGTGATGGTAGAGCTGGAGACACCTACCCCAGCAGGCACAAGAATCTCATCGCTGACCTTCCTGGCCTCTAATGAAATATTGGAGCTCGTTTTACTATCTTTAAACTCTCTGCCAACAATGCCTTCATTTACGCTCTGCTCATGGGGACATCTGTTAAGTGCTGAGGAGGCTGAGACTGTCCCCTCGCAATGACAACCCAAGAGGCTAAGACCGGTAGCATCACCATCCACTCTTGTTTGTCACCGCGGGGATGGAGGGTGATACTACTTGTGTCTAATTAGCAACTTTGGGGGGTGGGGTGCTGCCAAATATCCTATACTGTGTATTCCAGCCCTACAGCAAAGAAGAATCTAGCCCCAGATGCCCAGAATGCCAAGGGTTACAGACTTGGATGCACACAGAGGTGCCTACTAAGGAATTCTTTATGACAGCAATGGTTAGAAACAAATTTCGCTTCCAAGAAGAGAAGACTGGTTAAACACGTTACCCACATCACGTGCCCATAGGAGGCACTGCGCAGTTACCCGCTATAGCCTAAAGGTGGGGGAAACTGCCCACAGCATAATGGTGAGTGAAAAAGATCCAGACTATAATGTAGTCATGACATTTTCCTAGCAGTAAAACATGTACACATTTGCCACATCCACCCACAACCAAAGAACAAGGCTGGAAGGACGCCTCCAAAATGCTAAGCATCGTATCTTTTCATCTCTTTTTATTCCAAAGATCTTACAAGAAGCATGAATCAAGTTTCAAATTTTCTTTGCCAAATGCCCAAATGGTTTAAAACGTAGGCCAAACTTAAGATGGAGTTGACTAAGAAACTTATGAACATAGGTTTGATGCTTCAGCTGTCAGGAGCAGGAGGAGGGCAGTTTTGTTTAGGACCAGTTCATACATGAAGGGCTCGAGTCAAGGAAAGCTCGAGATTAAAGAAAAGAGGACTGAGAAGATTGCTAAAAGAGCTACTGCAGGGTAGGGCTGTAGGATAGTGGTGAAGGGCTTTCCTAGCAAGCACAAGAGAGAGAGAGAGAGAGAGAGAGAGAGAGAGAGAGAGAGAGAGAGAGAGGAAGGGAGCAAGAGGGGAAGTGGAGGGAGGGAGAGAGGGAGAACGAGCAAGAGAGAACACAAACTTAGGTTGTCTAAATAAAACTCTCTCCTAGGATGGAGCGGTCCTAATTTGTCCATCTGGACTGCTGAACACAGTCCTTTATGGCACAGTTTAAGAGGACCATGCTGAGAACTTGGAGCCAGTCCAGATGAGAACCACCCAGAGAGTGCGGGCTTTGGGAACTGTGTTGTGTGACAAAAGGGTGCAGGACCTAGAGATGTTTAGTCTGATGAGAAAAAAAAGTGCCTAGGAGAGATGTGAGAGCTGTCTTCAAATATTTGGAAGGCTGTCATGTGGGAGAGGGACAAACGTGCTCTCCAGGGGCCCAGACCACAGAGTGAGCATCGAAGGCTGATGACAGTCAATAGCCTATCTTCTTACACACCGTTTCCTAATACGAGGAGAAAACTTGCTGACATCTGAGAGCTATTCACAGTAGGATGGCTGACTTGGGTAGCAAACGGTGCCTCGTACGGACTCGAGGCCAGAGTGTCAGGTTGGCATAGAGAGGACAGAAGATGAGCAAAGAGAAAGCTGAGCTGCTATGAGTTCAATGCATGCCCAGTGCCCAGTGTTCCACCCAGGAACTATGGCAGATGCCAACACATCCTAACCCTGTCTGTGGTCCATGGACTAGGGATGATGTCCAAGTGTCCCACGGCTCCAAAAGGCTCCTGACAGCTAGTTTTAAAGAAAACTGCTCATCCGCAGTCGTTCTATTTTCCGGATGAGAAAATGTAGAAATGAAGGAGTGTTATAGAAACTTGTCCAAATTCAAGAGCTAGTAAATCCGATTCTGTAATTCTGATGAAAGTGACAGTCATCATGATTTTCCTCGCCATGTTAGTAGCAAAGATTGTCACAACATTATGCATAAGATAAAATTCCAAATATGCCCAGTGCTTGAGAGGCAGGGGCAGGTGGATCTCCGTGAGTTCGAGGCCAGCTTGATCTACAGAGCAAGTTCCAGGACAGCCAGAGTTGTTATATAGAGAAACCCTGTCTTGACAGCCAAAAATAAACAAATAAAAATAAAAAAAATCCAAATGTGAAACCAGAGAGTTGTGTCAGTTGGTAAAGGCACTTTGTGCCAATGCTGATTGAGACCTGGGACAAACATGGCGGAAGGAGAGGGAGAGAACTGCCTCCTGAAAGCTGTGCTCTGATGTCCACATGCATGCTGTGGCATGTGCGTGTCTAAACCTACATAATAAACACAGACCTTTTAAATAATTTCAAATGCCCTCCTTTCACCCCTGATTGACAGGTAAGAAGACTTGGGACAACTTTGCCCATGGCCAGCATTGGGTCAAATCTCCCATAAGGCCGATGACAGCAGGTTCTCCTCCTCATTCCTCCTCGCCACCATTGCCACCATGACCATACTTGGGTGTCATCACGTGCGCGGGAAACACAGTTTAAAACGTTAAACCTACAGCAGTTGGGGAGATGGCTAAAGTATTTGCTGTACGAACACGTGGAACCGAGTTCAGATCCCCAGTACCCATGTACAAGCTACACAACAAGGAGCATACCTTTAACTTCAGTGCAGGGAGGTGGAATCCAGAGAATCCCTCTAGTTTGTTGGCCAGACTAGCTGAATTAATGGGTTCAAGGATCAAGAAGAAATCGTTGTTCCAAAAAAAATAAGTCAGAGAATGCTCGCGGAAGATAACTGTTGTCAACCTCTGGTCTCTACGTGTGTTCGCATTCCCAAACACATATACATAATTCAGTCTCCCCACCCCCGCCTCTTCCTCCACAACCAAAGAATGCAATGCCCTTCTCATTTCCTCCTATTTTACAGATGTAGGACTACAGACATGGGGAGGTGGGAGGCCGTGATCAAGGTTAGTTAACGGGTAATAGAGCTGGGGTTGGAAACCTGCCCTGAGACTCCACACTGGTGCCAGTGTCATTTCTGTCCCTTGCATAGTCACAGTGCTGGCATAACACTTATGCGGTCCATACTACATGTCAGGGACCCTATGTAATTATGTAGGATGGCAATTAAATTCACATGCCAGTTGGAGTGCATTTCAGATGGGTGAACATTTAGGGGGTGAACTGAGGAAGCTGGCTGCTCCCCACCAGGTGGTGGGCCTTCCTCAGCTGTAGGTCGAAGTAGAAAAGGCTGGTTGACTTCCGTGAACAGGAGGGATTCTTCCATCAGACTGCCTCAGGTCTTTGCTTGCATGATTGGCTACATTGGGCTCTTAGGCCTGCTGACCCCAAATGCAGATCTGGGATCCATGTGCCTACCTCCATAATCACATGGACTAGATCCTTGAACTAAATGTTCTCCTTGCTCCTTGGTCTTTCCATATGCTCTAATTTCCACTCCTCTGGAGAACCCTGGATACGACAGGCAGGTGCAATTATAATCTCTATTTTAAATATAATAAAAATGAGACCCAGGGATACCTAGTGACTTATTTAAAGTCATAGACTTGATAAATGGTAGGGTTCTGAGTGGACAGCTGGCTGTTTTCCAGGACTACCCTCAAAGTGGTCTTGGAGAGCTTGGTCTCCCAAATGCCACTTGTTTTAGAGTCTAGATGACCTGATATTAGCCAACTAATGGTGACATCTCCAGCTCTCCCCTTTGCCAAATGATCACACATTCCTCTCCAAGAGTCACCGTGGATCATTTCTAAGCACGTGACACATCAAGGACATGAAAGCCAACACCTTGCCTAACTGCACGCATTGTTCTAGTCAGTTGAAGGACTCATAGAACACATTTCACTTTCCAGAAGTAAGAGGCAACTCTCTGGACACCCTGCCCTCACCCCTCACAGGGTCCTTGAGTCTTCAAAAACAGAATGCTTAAAGTAATTCAACATCATGGAATTTCTCCTTGGCTTTTCCTACCTGGAAAAACCCCAAAAGTTATGCATAGTTATTTTTCCAAACCTTTGAAGTCTTGCCCTGATTTCAGCAGTTCCTACGGTAAAGTTCCTGCCTTCGAGTCTACCAGACCGTTCACAGGTGGGGAACACCCTCTTGAGACTCCGTTCATTTCCCTTTTGCCTGCCTGACTTCTGGGAACACCGCTATCTCTTTGGCCCATCCAAAGAATCTTCTCTTTTGGTGGTTCGCCTTTCACGTAATTTCCAAACAAAATGACAACGCAGACAAAAGAAGCATAAAAACATGCCGCAATCCCAGGTATTGGGGAAGAAAAGGCCCCGAGACTCAAACGGAAACACAATGGTTTTATTGTAGGAGGCTTCAGCAGCAAAGAAGAGAGAAAACAGCACAGTTAGCAAAAGAGAAGAGAGCAAAATGCCTACCAAAGGCAGAAAGCTAAGGAAATGGTGTTTTCTTTGTATGCATTAACATATGCTCAGAGCATATTTCCTGAGGAGGTGTCATTGCCCACTCACTTCCTGTTTATAGTTCAGTGTAAGAAAAGCTTTTAGGCCCATTTGCTCGATCCCTGGGAGCTGGGAGGAGGAAGGGGCTGCCACTAAAGAAGATGCGCAGCTCCAAAGCAAAGGGCAAGTGAGACACTGTCTCATCTACGACCTCATCCACCACCTGCATCCCTGGCCCGGTCTAGTCCTGCCTGACCTCTAGTGAGGTTCACCGGCAGCTCGTTTACCCTAGCCAGTCCTTGTGAAGAGCTTGTTTGGTTTTTCGAGACAGGGTTTCTCTGTAGTTTTGGAGCCTGTGCTGGAACTAGCTCTTGTAGACCAGGCTGGTCTCGAACTCACAGAGATCCGCCTGCCTCTGCCTCCCAAGTGCTGGGATTAAAGGCGTGCGCCACCACCACCCGGCAAGAGGTTGTTTGGATTCTTGTTTTCTTCAATGTTTTGTCACTAGGAAGCTGAATGCCAAGGGCCAAGAAAATCCAGAGGCATGAGGTCTGAAAGCATTCTACCATCTTGCATCCAAGGGGTGATTTTCTTTGCAAAATTGGTTCTTCCATTTTTTTAAAAAATTATTTTGGTTTTTATTTATGTATTGTGTACTGGTATGAGTGTATATGCACATGCGTGTGCAGGCACCAACAGAGGCCAGAGGAGGGTGCTACATACATTGGAATTGGAATTACACGCAGTTGTATATCACCTGATGGTTAGGAACCAACACCTGTGGGACTGCCAAGAGGAAGCCCATGCTCACTTCCTATTGGCAGTCCCACCCCATCCATCCCTGCTTCCCTGCATCTGCTCCCTCTCCCAGCATTCATCACCTCAGAGGGAGAATAAGAGAGTTTATTCTGGAGTCAAATATTAGTGACCATAGCCTGGGAACACGGATTTAAGTTAACCAAAGACCATGAGGCAATGTGTTAATACCTTCATGGAGTTATTATAGTAACAGAACACAAGAAAGTCATGATGAAGTTACCTTTTAAACACACTTATGGAAACAGTAGGAAGGTGTGTAATGGCAAAATGGGAAAAACTTTTATAAGCTTCGGCAGTTTTTGCAGGAGCCCCACATTTACCTTTGTGGATGTTCTTGGTCTGTTAGTACAACCCCAAGGTTTTTATCAAAAGAATGTTAGGCCCCACATAAAGGTGGGCATAGAATGCTTATTGAGGAAGGGTGATGGGTGATCTTGGTTGTCTCCTTGACCGAGTCTGGAATCACCTGAGCGATAAGCCACACCCATGGTGGATTTCTTACTAGATTCTTCCAAGTGGAAGATCCACCTTACATGTGAGCAGCACTTTCTGGTGGCAGCCGAGACATAAGGGGGACCATGGAAAAAGCCTTTTGCTTCTTGCTTCATTGCCTCCCAGTTGGCAAATTCATCTACCCTGTTATTGCCACTATTGCTATGCTCCCTCACTGCTTCCTAGCTTCCCTAGGCTTCTCACATGGACTGTGGACCAGTGGCTCTCCAGGAACCCTCTAGGCCTTCAGCACCACATTGGGACTCAGAGGTGGAGAAACTGCTGAGTTCTTGGTCTGTCTAGAGAGAAGATAACATTGCCAGGCAACCCAGACCCTATCATGAAAGCAAACAACAACAACAACAACAACACACACACACACACATCAGTCAGTCCTGTTTCTCTAGAGATTCTTGACTATTAAGGTCACCCAAGAAAATCTGGCTCCAGACCTGCAACATCCCAACTCTTCACAATCACAGATGTTCCAATGAGCCAATCATCCGTGTGCACCTTTAATCCAGACGAGACTTCTCTCTGGAGAGTCAGTTCACACCTAGAAGGTCAGGTCTCCGTTAGGTCTGCCCTCTTGCCCCAACCTACAATGACTTATTGGTTTTCTTACTTCCTGTGCTTCTGTAATCGTCACCATTCAACCTAGCTGTTCAGTATGCTTGCAATGGTTTCATGATGTAGGCCTTCTCTTTCAAGATCCCTCCATGTGCCTTGCAAGAGTGGTCTTCGCATATACCTGTTGGAGATTCCCTACTCCCATCTGACTTGGGGACTTCCATATCTTACTCTTAAACTGTTCATCATCACCTCCTTGCCTCCGCTTTTCAGGTCTCCATGCTCATACCACATTCGTTACCAGTCAGCGGAGACAAACAAGGAGGGATTATTTTGCATAAATATTATTATAGATAGAGGAACTGCTGTCCATCACTCATGAATTTTGGTTTGGTGCCTGGCTCAGAGGGTGAAAATGATGGCAAGGGTGCCCTGTAGATTTGGTATCATGTTCTTGGTCCTTCCATGAAAAGGGCCTTGGGGATACAATCACAGGACACCGATCCTACGCTGATCTCAACTCCTTCTAAACACAAGAGAAGGCAGAGGAACCTGACACTGGGGAAAGTGCATGCTAGGCAAGTGTGAGAGCCCGGGTAAAACGGGGAGCAGTACTAGTACTGTGTCTGTAATTCCAGCTTCAACAGTGAGGGGGAGGGGAGCCGAGGAATCCACAGAAGCATGTAGACCAATCAGACTGCTGCCTGCACGCAGTAGCCCACAACAAAGAGACCTTGTTTCAAGCAGGGTAGAAGACAAGGACGGACACCTGAGGTTGTTCTCTGGCGTCCACATATGGGATGTACCATGGGTATACTCATACAGCACACGCACATACACACACACACACACACACACACACGCACACACACACACGGGCACATGCACGCACGCACACACACGCACACACAGCAGGAATGATGCTGAGTTTAATTTCGCAGTCAAAAGCTAGGTTACACTTAGGGAGGAGAGATGCTCGGGAAACAACAGCCAGCCGTGCTCCCGACACAGGCAGAGTCTGGCTGGACAGTGACCGCGGAAGTCCACTCAGTTCCCAAGCTGAGATTTTGAGGTCCATCCTCAGCTTTCCTTTACACAGGAGCTTGCAGTGAGGAGGGGTAAGGACCGACTCCAATATTAATCTTGCATTCATTCCAGCTGTCCCTGCTAATGTCACCTGGCAGAGTCATAGCTATCGCTGAGCTCCTCCCTCCCAACAAGTTTATTTATTGTGGCTATTTTACCAGCTATTGGCTCAACACACTCCACTCAAATATTCATCATTTAGCTCTCTGGGTAGAGTGTATTTAATCAGCACAGGAGAGAAAATAGCATAATTATAGATGCCGGATGCCATTATACTCTGAAGAAATTAAACCCTGTCTCAAGCCGACCAGCGGTCGCTGTGATTGCGTCACCGCTGGGGTTACGGAGAGGTTAGTGGCCATTCGGGGCCAGTGGTACCTTGTAGAAAGCCTGACCCAGATGAGCCCCAAGGAGAGCCACTCGTGCGCACACACGTTTGTAGCATCAAAAACTCATCAAATGGCGGCAAGTAAATTAATCTTTTATTGTTCTGAGAACTTGATAAATGAGAGGGCAATAAAGCCAGGCTCCTGCATGGAAATGGAGGGGACAGTAAATAAATGGACCCGGAGAAGCTCAGTCCTGGGAGCTGACAGAGGGAATTCCCACTCCTGTTTCCTTTATTTTTCCTAGAGCCGTTGCTGCAACTGAGCAGTACTGACAGTTAAGGAGGGGAGGAAGGCAAGGAGGGGACACAGCCACTGTGAGCATCTGAGCACTCACAGGGAACCCTTCCAGCTGTGGAAGATGCTCTTAAAACAGGTCAAACGAGAGGCACATGTTAACCCTAGTCCTTCCAAGAAGTAGATTCAATGGGTCTTGTATGCGGAAGTTTCCATGTTGGGAATACATGCTAAGCAGTGATTGGTTTGGGGGAAGTGGCGAGATTAACCAATCATGTTATACTATCAGAGTGCCACATGCCTTCTGCCTGTTGGCGAAAGTTGAAACTGTGGGGTGAGTGTCCTCTCAGCCCTCAAAGCTCAGTCTCTTCTGAAACATCTCCATGGAGACCAGCGCTTGCCCAGATCGCAGAATGAGTCACTTTTAGTCGTATGACACAGCAGCGTCTCTCTCTTGGACCTAAACCCTCGGTCAGCGGCCCCGTCTACTGCAGAGCACGGTTGGGAAGACTTCAAAAACGTCCAGAGATGCAATTAAGCTTTTCTTATTACTATTGGGTGATTGGTTTTGTTCCCCTCCCGCCATTTGACTTGTTTTTTTTTTTTTTTTCTTTTTTGGCTAATAATGCTTTTGAGGTTTGGATAAGTAACTAAGAGGAAAGCGAACTCCTCCTCGTCCATCCTGCTGCCGACAATTAAGAAACCTCAAAGTAATTTTTGAAAATGTCAGCGTCTCATTTAGCAAAAGAATAAATAATAAATGAAGCGTAATCACTGTCCTGCGCTGGCGGTACAGCTTCGCGGTGTCATTAGTAAACTAACGGTATAATATCTTTGTGTCGCAGTTTAATTATATCTTGTAATTAGTTTCAGCAATGGATTGCGTGGAGTCAGGCCCCCTGAGCTAAACAAAAGGTAATAGAAGTTTCGGCGGCCAGCATAAATCAATTATGAATGTGTCCTTCGTTATTTGAGGCTTGTTTGCTGTAATGTTATGCACTGAGCTGAATTGAACTGGTCCTTCTTGCCCTGGTGGGCAGTTCACCCCATCCAGTGCTGGCCTGCAGCTGAGCCTGCGCTGGGGCCCACACACAGCCTGGCTGGCCAACACACTCTTCAGACCACTCAGCAGTTAACGTGTGGCAGGGCCGGGAGCTGAAAAGGCAGGGGGGCTACAGAGGGTGGGGACCGGGGGTATGCTAGGGCCAGGGCAGGTAATAGACGTGCCATGTGCAAGTGAGCAGGGAATCAAATGGGGGAAAGATGTGAGAGCCTGGAAGAATGATGCTTTCTGCTTCCCCGAACAAAGATGAGAAGGTTAGGAGCATCAAAGGCCAAGCAAAATTGATGAATATGGGCAGGCAGACGTGGTACATGTCTCTTTATCATCTGTCCTTTCAACATGCCCGCTCTCCCCACGAGGCTCGAACGAGAACCGGCACGGGTTACTTGGCAATGGGAAAGGAGAATCCACATCTTTAATTGGGTCTAATTCAGGTCCTACAGAGCTCGGGAACTGTCAAGGGCTTCTGAGCAGCGTCAAGGGCTAGCTGTGGTCACCAGGCCTGGATGGGAGAGTCATGAGTCCCGCTGGGGAAAGCTAAGAAGAAACTCAGGGGCGGAGGGTGGGTTAAGTCCAAATGCCACCAATATGTGTGATCGTCTCTTTTTTGATCAAACTGTAAGGCATGGCAGAGAGTGGGGGTGGGTCCCACATTCAAAGTCCTCATCAAGTCATCTTTGAAATGAAGCCTAGTGCCACGCTGGCCCTCTCTGTTTATACAACAATTTACAGGTTTAAACGGAACCCCACTTGAAAAAGCGGACTGAATTGTGACCACTTCAGCAAATTTAACAAAAGAAAAGAGCACAGGCAAGGAAAAGAGAGAGAGACAGAGAGAGACAGAGAGACACAGAGGCGGGGGGTTGGGGGGAAGAAAGGTCCAGTCCTTAGACTGGTGTGCTGCAATCTGGCTTGTTGCTATGGTGACATGATGGCTTGTTCACATGGCAACATACCTTAGGTCCACTATTAAAATGATGAGCGTGAACTCGGTTGCATTAAGGAGAGCGTGCTGTATGCTAAAGCAAGTCTTTATCTCCAGAGAGCGCTGGACAGAGACTAGCATCTAGTACAAATGAGGGAGTCAGGGAGGAGGAGGAAAAGGTTGAAGGTCTGGGGGGAAATCACAGAGATACAATAACCACGAAAAGAAAGATCCTCAGCTCTGTATCTCAATCGAGGGCCTGGGATTCAGAGGATGGACAATGAGTTTGCTTTGCTACAGAATTCATTGTCCAAATTGGCCCATCAGGCTAATGACCCCTTATTTAAAAAACATGTTCCGAATGAGCCTGCTATACACCTTGGTTGCAGCAACATCTGCGGTAAACTAAACCCACCCGATCCATAGGCTGCTGTAGCGAATGGCGGAGCGATTGCCACTTAAATAAAACACTCTCATAACGACGAGGGTGGCAAATTACACAGCGTTTATTTATTAAATATAAAAGTCCGTTGACAGCCGCACATCTACATCCTATCACACAAGAGCTGGCAGGGAGCATTTCCTTTGGAAATCTGGATTCATGTTCCCTTGAACACAGTGACAATTTTTCCTCCTAGTGACGTGGAGAGGGTGGCGATAATCTGTCGATATTATCCCAACAGCCTTTCCTATTACCCATGCTGCCATTCTTCCTGGCATTTAGCATGCACTGCTGTGGCATACATAGGAAACAGCTAGGAATTGCAGGGATGTATCTTCCCATGGTGGGGGCCAGGCAGTAACATAAACAGTTTGTGGGATGCTTAAACGCCTCGAGTTCTTTCACCCCTACAACCCATTCTCAGCCCCCCTTCTCATCTTTCCACAGCTGCCTGTACTTTACTTGATTATCTTACAATGTGAAGGGAAGCCCTTCTAAGTCACGTGTCTCCAAGTTAGAAGACACGGTAGAAGATGAGTTTGGCATCTCGAGGTATTTTGATGAGAACTGCCTAAGAAGTCGGAGCATTCAATTGACACCCACTGTTTGTTGACTTGCCTCTTTTGCACCAATGCTCCGGATCCTTAGAAGCTGTGTTTCAGCTGTCCTGACATAGAAGGGTAGAGGATCCTGAGACCCCCCCCAAAAGGGCTAACGCACTCTGATAGAGAGGGAATCTGGACACCACTCATGAACACTTCCCTTCCACTCCTAATTTGACATTGTTCCTGATGCACAGGCACAAAGCATTGCTTCCTGGCAGTTGGTAGGGATCCATACAAGTCCTTGGCTTTTTTTTTTTTTTAATGACTCTTTAAATCAGTCTTGGCGTGAAGGAGCCAGGGTATCTCAAGGGTTAAAAGCTTGACTTTACAGCCAAGGCTGACTCTGTAAATGGCCAGCTGAGTCACCTCACTGAGTCAGTTTTCTGACTTCAAAAGTTGAGGCATAGAATTAGCTAATCATAATTAATTCACCTCCTTGGATTGTTAGGAGACTGAGGTAATAGTAGAAAAGACAGCTACTTAATCCAAGGCATGAATATTTTTATTAATTATTGTCATTCCTTGAGGACTCAGCCAATCTGTGGCAGTCCATTCTTTTTCATTTTACTGTAACTTCAACAATAATGAAAGCATAATCTTCATACAATATGCTCTTGAACAATAGATCAGTAACCTTTTTAACCATTTTAGAAGAATCAAGGGAATGATACAGTTTAGATATACTTATTCTAGAACCTTCTTCCCTAGATTCTGCCAAAAAGGCAGGCCTGAGATACAGTTCAACCTCACTCTTTTTTTTTCTAAACAAGTTTTCTTTTATGTTTTAAGTACTGACAAAATACCAGCTTTATTTCTTTCCCTCAAATAATAAGAAAGCTTCTTCTAAGTGTGGTAAACTCCAGATAGATAGATGGATAGATAGATACAGACAGACAGAGACACAGACAGAGACAGAGAGACAGAATTAGACTTGAGAGAGACAGGGAAGGCAGACTTGTGGTGCCTGTCAACTTTCTATGACAGCCACACTCCTGTTCTCTCCTGAGGACCAAGATAACTACAAAGTGTGCAGAACTGTTAAGCACAGAAAAATCCCAGAGGTAGATGCTTCAACTAAAACTCATGATTTCCCAACCGAAGACATCAAAGCCCAGCCCTCATAGTTCGTGTGCCTCCCTCTGCTTTATCTGACTTCACTAGATAAGCAGGCACCATGAGCCCCAAAGACAGCTCATAGACAGAGCATGGGTGTGTCCTTGCCTGCCTGGTCCACCAGTCTGGCAGATATAATACAGACATGGGGCAGATGGAATCACCAGATAAGAGAGAAGGTACAAGAATCCCATGAGAAATCTTTGCAGCTTAGGATATATTTTTTACACTATTTGGGTAAGGCAGCTTGGTTCAAATAAACGCTCCAATTTAAAAGGACCGTAAGAGAACAATAGAGTTGGGTATTGTATCATAGCATACGGTCAGAAAGATGCGTCTTTGGGATATAGAAATCAGGACAGGAAATTCAGGAAAGTATGTTTGCTTATCACTGTAGAGCAAGCACAGGAATGTCCCCTATAGTGTGTGCAGAGTTGCATTAACACTCCAACACTCCAATCCTTTTCAACAGCCATGGACTTTGGATATATTTCTTAGGACCAAGCAAAATAGGAAGCACCCAAATGCTCACATGCCTAGGCTCATGCTGGTGGCTCCAGCCACTCAGCACCCGGCTTCACAGACCACGTAGGAGTTACTTCCACCTCACTGAGACAACAAGCTGCCGGATAGAAACAAGACAGAGGAGGAGGGATTTATTTGGAATTATGATTTCAGAGGGTTCAGTCCATGGTTGCTCAACCCCATACACACCATGGCAACAGGGGTGAGTAATATAGGAGAACTTTTCACATCCTGCCCAACAGAACACTGAGAGAGTAACAGGAAATGCCGTGATAATAGACAACTAAGGATCCATCCCATTAGCCTGCTTCCTCCAGTGAGGCCCTGTTTCCTCAAGTGCTCATAACCTCCCAAAAAATACTTAAGACATGAACTTTGGAGACATTTTCTACTCAAGCCATACAGACCATGAAAGAACATATCTGAACATGAGCCCATCCCTTTGCTGAATACTTGTTTACATTCATAGAATCTCACTAAGTGATTTTAGTTGGAAAATAAGAAAGCTGTATCTGAAAAGTGAGTTATTCAGGAAACAAGGTCCCCATATCATTTAGATCAGAGGTTGATGAACCAGAAGTCTGTGGGCCAAAAATAGACTTGTGAGGTTTTTTTGTAAATAAAGCTTTATTGAAACACAGCTATGTGTTTTTGCTAGTACCCTATCTATGAATGTTTTCTACCTGTAACAAAAAGTTGTAGGGCACTGGGACATATGGAAAGACTAGTTGGAAGACAGATTACACAGGTCACTTGAAATACTACTATCTCCTCCTTTAGTACATTGTACCAACCCCGAGTCTGGATGGCCTAGGGTCAGAAGGAGAGTAATCACAGTAGTTGACAATCAGAATGGCTATAGTGAGACAGTGGAAAGAAAAGTATTTTTTGTAGGGTATGGAAGAACCAGGACACGCCAAGAGAAATGGGAAGGGCATTCTTGGTGATGGTGGTGGTGGTGAGTGTTGAGCAGAGGAGAGAAGCACCTGCCTTGCTGACCGATTAGGAAGGCAAGACGCTTGGTTGGAATTTCTGGTTTCATTCCAGAGCATCTGGCAGGAAGGACAGTTAGAGAGCATGGAGCAGGCCAAGAGTGTGGATCCCTAAGGCTGAGGAAGGGCAGCTTTTCACGGGGTGGAGGAGGACAGAAGTAGCTGATGCTATCATCCAGCAGGACAGGGGAACAGAAGACAAGACAGGAAAAGAAAATAAAGAAGCAGAAGCAGTAGGTATGGATGTTTTGAGTAAATGGTAAAGCCAATAACAGAATTCTCCAGTTTAGGAATGTGTATCTTTGGTAAAAGAGTGAGAGAAAGGGATGGGATGATATAGGGAGCCAGAAAGTAAGGGAGTAGGAAGAGGGAAGATCATCTCTTGCCTCTAAAACCAGAGAAAACTTGGGGAGACCAAGAAGATGTTTTGGGTGGAGCTGTCAAATAAGTCAGGCAATGAGTCCTAGATGACATCTCTTATTTAATAAAAGACATCTGCAGCTAGCAAAGATGATGAACTTATCTGGACTCAAGAGGTTGGACCAAGTGTGGTGATTTTTCAGAAAACAACCTTTCTCAAGACCCAGCTATACCACTTTTGGGTATGTATCCAAAGGATGCTCAATTGTGCCACAAGGACATGTGCTTAGTTATGTTCATAGCAGCTTTGTCATAGCCAGAACCTGGAAACAACCTAAATGTCCCTCAACCGAAGAATGGATAAGGAAAATGTGGTACATTTACACAATGGAGTACTACACAACAGAAAAAAATAACAACATCTTGAATTTTGCAGGAAAATGAATGGAGCTAGAAAACATTATTTTGAGTGAGGTAGCCCAGACCCAGAAAGACAGTTATCACATGTACTCACTCATAGGTGGTTTTTAAACATAAAGCAAAGAAAACCAGCCTACAAACCACAATCCCAAAAAACTTAGACAACAATGAGGACACTAAGAGAGACTTACATAGATCTAATCTACATGGGAAGTAGAAAAGACAAGATCTCCTGCGTAAATTGGGAGCATGGGGACCTTGGAGAAGGGTTGAAGTGGGGAGGGGAGATGCAGGGAGGGGAGCAGAGAAAAATGTAGAGATAAATAAAAATCAATTAAAAAATGGGGAAAAAAGAGTCTGGACAAATAAAGGTCCTTTGAGTGTCAAAGCATCACTCCATGGGAGCCTTCATCTGCCACTTCAAAGAAATCTTTTAGCAGGGGCTCGGGTGCGTGGCTTATGTACTTCAGGTTGGTAGTGACTTGGAATGATCCAGTCCAGTGCTCCAGGATAGGTGCATTTATAACATGTGTGATGATTAGAGTAGCTGCCAAGAAACAAGGGTTCTAGACTGGATCTAATAGACTTGATTTTTTTCACTACCAGCGCTGTCCTTGGGGATCAAGAGGCTTAATCTTGAATTAACAAATGCTGGTGTGTTTTCTGTTCTAGGCTTGTTGAACTGATTGATCTTTGAGAATGATAGGCATCACTGTAACTTACCATTCTCTTCTACATCTAGATGGGTAGGAGTTGTATTTTCTATTTACTTTGAACTAAGATGGGACTGGCCATTTGATTTGGCCAAGGAAATGAGCGATGGGTGACACATGCTGTCTGTGGGCTGGATATTTAATTTTCTGTGAACTTTCCCGAGTTCTCAAACCCTGATGTGGCAATAATGGAGGTGGGTTTATGTAGAAATGCAGGGAGCAAGAATTGCTAAGCATGGAAGAAAATGACCGATAGGAATTTCTTGGAGCCTCAGCAGACCCTGAGTGAGAGAGATGCTCTGGACTGAACCACACCTCTCTCCTCAACTCCCTGACTGAACTTTATCCCCAAACCTCAGAATGTCATTATATTTGGAGACAACATTTTAAAGAAATAAACATTCTTTATTAAAAAAAAAATCAGCCGGGTGATGGTGGAGCACACCTTTAATCCTAGCACTCAAGAGGCAGAGACAGGAGGATCTCTGTGAGTTTGAGGCCAGCCTGGTCTACAAGAGCTAGTTCCAGGACAGGCTCCAAAGCTACAGAGAAACCCTGACTTGAAAAAGCCAATAAACAAACAAATAAATAAATAATAAAAAAATCAGAGCAATGTCCTGATTAAAAAAAAAAAAAAAGGAAACCTAGACACTCAAATAGATACCATGAATGTACACACTCAGAAGAAAGATAACACAAGGACACACATGGGATGGTTGAGGTGTCTGGGTATTGGGAGAACCTAAACTTGGTAACACCCTAGCCTTGGAACTGTGAAGAAACAGACTTTTTTTTTTTGTCTAAGCTTCCCGTGCTGTGGCAATTTGTTCCAAAAACTCCAGTAAAATAACATAAGAGGTAAAATTTTATTTCCTCCTAACTCACTGCAGTGTAGGATTTGCTTGTGGGAATGGTACCACCTTCTTCGCCCATACCAATCCAAGATCCTTTAGTGTCATTGGCAGAAACAAGCTTGCTGAACTGAGGACCCTGGAGGAGGCAAGCAGGTGGTCACAGGAAAGTCTGGAAGCAGAGGAAGACTCTAGGCGGATGGGATGACTACCATGAAGTCTTTGATTAGCTTGATCTGGGACTAAAGATGAAGACAAGGCAGAGAGTAGGACAAGGACAAATCACATAGAGGTCACAGGCTAGGAATCTGGACTCAGTTTCTACACTACCAGGAAACCTAGCAAGACTGTAAGGAATGAACAGGATCTGACTGAGTTGTTTCTAAGTCGTTTCTAAGAATTAATGGGGCTTATGTGTATAGACCATGAGCTGTCAGAAGGAAAAACAAAGAAAGAACACTTCTTCAAGGCAGAGGATAGACCCTTAAAGTAGGCAGCAGAGAAGTAGGTGGGTTTCATCAGCTTCTCCCTTAAGGAACCATAAGTGTTAATTGCAGAAATACTGGCAATCCCATAATTCTATTTACAGTGTTTGTTATGAGAAAATGTCAGAATTTGGATCAGAAAAATGATGTCAGTTCTATAGAAAATTGTAGAGGGAAATCACACATAGTTCCTACAAAGGAAAATCATCATATAGAGTGAGTCTAAGAACTCTCAGATGGCATGAAGGAAGAGAGAGGAGAATTCAGTGAAAGAAACTCTCATTGATTTAAGGATGGGCGGACACCAGCCCAATGCCAACATTACATCCAGTGAGGCTTCAGATGTGGAACTCAGTGAGGCTGAGATCTCTGATTTCACATCTGCTAGTAAGAATAAGGAATTTCTGAGAAGATACCCTGGAGAATTGAAGGATCCTGAGTGTGAGCACTGACTTAGAAAGAACAATTATGCACCTTCTAGTTTTAAGCCAAAGTTTTGTGAGATTCTAGAGTGCTTCAAGTCATCACAAGGGACAGTATAGTCTTCTCTTGATCCCTTATATTCCAAAAGTCAGATTCAGAAAAGCATAAAGTTAAAGAATAAAAAAAGATCACGTATATACAGTCTCTTTGGAATTTGCAAATATTTTTCATACTTATTATATCTCATTTGTCTCTTTTCCAAACTCTCTGACTGCTGGTAGAAAATAAATTATGGAAAGGGAGAAGAAAAACAAAGCAAAACAAATAAACAAACAAACAAATAAAATAACCCCAACATGGACTCAGAAACAAGCCAGGCAAATGGTTCCATGATATTTCACTCTAGGCTGGTGTCATGGGGATGGGAAGCAATGGATAGGTAATTTGATATCATATATTCCAAAGTTGTCAGTTTATAAATACAATAAACATTTATGGGCATTTACTGTGATATGGACATGGTGTTGGGTTCTGGGAACCTAGAAATGCTGTTTATTAAAATTACTTAAAATGTGTTGTGGGAAACGCAGAGACAGTTGTGCAAATAAGCAGCCATGGCCTGGTAAAATAATGAATCTAATTAAAATGTGATCTAGCGAGCTGGAGAGATGGTTCAGCAGTTAAGAACTGGCTTCTGTTTCAGAGGATGCGGGTTTGATTACCAGAATCACATGGTAGTTCACCATCATCTGTAACTCCCATCCCAGGGAATCTGCATCCACTTCTGGCCTCCATGGGCACTAGGCATGTAATGGTGCACAGAAATACATGCACAAATATCTATACACATAAAATAAAATAAATAAATATTTTAAAAATTATCTAGAAACTGGGGAGATGACTCAACATTTTAACAAAGCAGTTAAAGTGATTACCCTACAAGCACAGGAACTAGAATTTGGGGTCATAGGAACCAACATAAAATGCCTCGTTGGTTGGGACACAAAACTCATTTTAATTAAAATACTAACCCCTCTTTACTTAAGAAGGGGGAAGATTGGGGTTTTGACTGTTGCTCAGAGACTGGAACTGGTGATATTTGATAACAACAATGTCTGTCAATGTATGTATTCTTACTGGAATTGACCTAATGATATTTGTAACTGCTTATAGATGTTGGAAAAAGTTTGACACATGCTGTAAAGTGTTCAGGTTTAATGCATATGTTAAAAATTTTAGATTTTGATTCCTTTACACTGCCCTAATTGTTGGCAGGCAGCACTCGTAATCTTATTGTGGAGTAGGCATTTAGGAAGGAGGATATACCTTAGGCCAGACTAAAGGTGAATACTGGGTTTGGAAAACGCCCTTTCTTCTTGTCTGGAAGATGGAGCTAGTGGTGCCAAAATTATATCATTATATCTTTCATTTGAGGAGCTCCTCGTAGACTTTTCATTAATGACAAATGCAGGGGCCCAATGACGGGAGTTAGTGTGGACCCTCGCCTGAACAGCACACCATACAGAGGTTGTAAAAACCGGCTCAACATGGCATGGTGCCAGGCACGAGGATCGCCCTCCACATGGCCTAAGACAGGGTACCCTGTGGTCAAAGACCTGCTTACTTTAGGTCTTGCTAGATACCTTTTATTTGAGGACCTCCAAGGAACTAATGCTACTTATAAGGCACCCCTCTGTTCCCAGGAGAGGTAAATTGCTCCACCACCCGGGAGGAGGGTCCTTCCTTGCCCCAGTCCCTTCTCATTTAGATCTGACACCGGGGTTAGACTCTGACCTGGTGCCCTCCACTTGATAGATGCCTGCCTTTATAAAAGGAAGGGGGATATGCCAGGAGCCGTGTCCCCCCAAAATTTACAGGAAGCACCGCCGTGAGGAGTTTTTGCAGAGGGCTTCACTTCTCAATTGTATTGAGAATAGTCTTATTGACCAAGCCTATCTCACACCCAAATTAACTGTTAATTGAGAGCTATCTGTTAGCAGAACCTGCCTCACATTCCAAACTATCTAGACAACTAGGTGTGTCACCTTGTGACTTCCCGACCAAGGAATCGTGACCTGACCCATCGTAACCTCTGGACCACGTGGCAAGACCCCGTGTCCCAGCCCCCCAAGCTCCTCATCCAGGGGCTATATAAGCTGTAACCATGACTCTAATAAACGGAGGCTTTGACAAATACGCTTAGCCTCCTTCCTGCAAAAAAAAAAAAAATGCCTGGTTGGTGCAGTAGTTTGCCTGTAATTCAAGACCAAGAAGGGGGAGACAGGAGATCCCCAGAACAAGCTGGCTAGCAAGACTACCTATATCGACTAGTTCCAGGTTTGATTGAGAGCCCTTACTTCAACAAAAAATGTGAAAAAGAGATTGAGAATAACTCTTGATATTAACATTGGGCCTCCACATTCATGGAACACAAATTCAGAAACATGCACACAGAGATAAATACTACACAAACAATCATAAAAAAGAAAAAAAGTGTGAGATAGGTACGTCAGAGATCCAGAGAAGCCATTTAGAAGGGAAAGGAATCTAGAAAAGTCATGAGAAGATAAGAAGGGATTCTCCAGGAAAAACTGTGGGAGTGGTAGGGAAAAGGTCAACGCAGAAGTGCCTACATCTCAGAATTAACGGTTTACTCCAACACAATAAAAACTAGGGCAGAGGGTGCTGAAGAGGTGTCCCAGAACCACATTGAAAAAGTCTCATGATTGTGTTAAGAAGCTGGTGTTTGTTTCTCAAGGCTGTAGAAGCACCAGAAGAGGTTTGGCAAGAGCTTTGGTCTTGCAGTTATGAATTAATGAGGTCCTAATACATGCCTGGACAACAAGAGCCTCAAAATCATGTCAAGTCAAAGAAACAAGTACAAAAGACTACATTATGCCGGGCGGTGGTGGCGCACGCCTTTAATCCCAGCACTCGGGAGGCAGAGGCAGGCGGATCTCTGTGAGTTCGAGGCCAGCCTGGTCTACAAAGGGAGTTCCAGGACAGGCTCCAAAGCTACAGAGAAACCCTGTCTCGAAAAACCAAAAAAAAAAAAAAAAAAAAAAAAAAAAAAACCAAAAACCAAAAGACTACATTATGTTTGATTTCACCTGTAGGAAATGTTCAGAACAGAGAAAGCATGTATATCACTAACTGCCAGAGGCTAGGAGAGGAGAAGAATGGGGAGTGACCACTAGTAAGACTGGCATTTGGGGGCTGCAGAGGTGGCTCAGCAGTTAAGAGCTCCTGTCAGTTTTGTCAGGGACCCAGGTTTAGTTACCAGCACTTTCAGTTCCCAGTTCAGGGGATTTGATATTCTCCTTTGTCCTCAGTGTATCGCAGACACTGGTACACAGACATAAAAGTGCAGAAAAAAACATTCATTCACACAAAATAAAAGAAACAAGTATTTTTTTTTTTAAAAGGATGGGGTATTTACTTTGGGGTGACAATATTCTCAGTGTAGATTCTAGTTTTAGATGCTGATTTTTGTGAATCAAACACCTGAATTATACACTAACTGCTTAGATTTCATGGCAAATTGTATATATCCATGTAGTTATTAACAAAAACAAAATCTACAGCTCTCCTCTGGATTGCAACTGATTGGCCAGTAAAGCAAACACAAATGGATTCTCAGTTAGTGTCTAATTTATGTTTATGGTTCTAAGGAGCTACATTAGGACTTCTAAACACCGACAGAGACAGGGGAGTTACCCTGACTCACAAAGGATCTGCCAAAGGTCATATCTGTTACAGAATTGAATATTTGGTATTTTCCAACTGATTCTTCCTGATTTCTCCCTTTCAAGATTTCTTCCTGCTGCAAGGGTCAGGGCTTGGCTCCTTTTCTTGGGTTATGATGTTCAAATCATGCTTGTTTGTTTTGTTTTGTTGAAAATCATGTTCTAGTAAAATTATGGCTTCCTCTCTCTCTCTCTCTCTCTCTCTCTCTCTCTCTCTCTCTCTCTCGCTCTCCCCCCCACTTAGTTCTGACTATGCTCCGTGTTCCTCTCATCTCCTAGGAAAACAGAAAGGCGACTTATGGCTTGCAGCTCATTTCCAGGCCTGGGTGGACTGTTCCTGTTGCTGAGTTCTCCCTGTCACTGCAGCGACTGCTCAGAAGACCAGATAGGTGACGTCTTCCTTGGATGCATCCTTTCCCTCCCAAGAGTCTGTTCAACCAAAAGATCTTCCTCTGTTCTGTCCCAGCTGCTCCAGAAGGATTCCAGGTCTGCCATTTTGAAAATAGTGATGGCCCATGGTTGGGTCTAAGAACAGGCTTCCATACTTTCTCCTGTGACAGTCACTTATACTAGCATGTTTCCTTCCAAAGGTGGCACCTAGCAGGAGAATTCATGATGACCCAAGGAGATTCTAGATTGGACTCCCCTTTCTTGAAGAGTCAATAGAGAACAGTAAGATGCAGTAAGGGTCTTGTCTTCCTGCTCAAGAACACTGCCTTTACGTCATCCTTCATTCTAGTGAGTGGGCACATCGAATGCTGAACTGTCCTGGAACAGGGTCTTCATTGTGGAGAAACAGGGCAATTCTATATATTTTTCTGATGTGGCTTAAATGAGCTTTGTGTACATCGATGGCCTTTTTCTTGTTTGTTATTCCTGACTCTTAGAACCCGATGTTCTTCCCAGCATGGGATGTTTCAGTTCTTAACAGATTTATAAAACTCCAGAGAATGGAATGAATGTTCAGGAGTAGGGTGAACACAGAGACACAGTAGGTAGATTCCTCTACTATAGCAAGGGACAGCATCCAGCTGGGATGCTGAGCCGGGCTAACCAATTCTATAGGCTACATCATCATCATCATCATCATCATCATCATCATTATTATTTAATTTGGTTGTTTGAGACCAAACCAGTTTCTCTGTGTAACAGCCCTGGCTGTTTTGGAACTAGCTCTTGTAGACCAGTCTGGCCTCAAACTCATAGAGATTTGCTTGCCTCTGCCTCCTTAGTGCTGGGATTAAAGCCACATGCACCACTACCACCAGGCTACATTTTTACTTTTAAAGGTGGAGTGCTTTGGAGCCTCTTAAATAACGACATCTTAACCATTCACTAAAAAAAAAAAAAAAAAGAGAGAGAGAGAAAACGTCATCTTAGACCCATCCTTTGTACATATTGTTGTTAATGAATGCACTAGATATTTGATCAGGAGAACAAAGTAGAAGCTGGAGATGCGGTGAGCACCCAGAACCACTTTAAATGTCTTTCTGCCACGGTTCCTGGTGTACGGAGGTAAAAGCTACCAATGCTAAGAGCAGCATTCTCTGAATTCAGTCAGGAAAACAACATCCCACCCATAGCCACAATCCACAGAGCCAAAACGAACCATCATTTTTCAAACTCTGCAGTATCTGTTCTGATTCAGCTCTGGTTAACTCAGTCACTGCAAATGGATGGTGATAGCGGTATTATTCTTACTTCTGTTTTAGATACAGGGGAAAGGGTCCTGTTACAGCTAGAAATTTTAAAGCCCAGGACAACAGTTAGTTCAGACATGCTTGGATCTACAGTGTTGTCATTCAGCTTACCACCCGGTAAACACAGGCAAACATATAACATGGTGTAGAAGTAAGAGGGGACTTGCAATAGAATTAAACATAATTGCTCCTCCGTGTAAAATGCGGGTGATGCCGGACTCTCTATTCTGTATGAAAACATTACATTTGTTCCTTTACTGAAACAGATCAGCAAGAGAGAGGCTGAAGGCAAGCACAGTCTGACTGATACTTTACATTTGTGATGTGTGCAAAAGCCCTTCCTAAGTGATCGGGGCAAATCCTTGTTGCTGCCCCCTCTTCCGAGATGGACCTCCCTGGCCTCGTGTCTGTGATGCCTCTCTTCATTTGTTTTCTGCCAGAGCCATTGTTGAGAGGCGAACGTGGGCTTCCCTGGCCAGCTTGCACTGCCTTCTTCTTAGAGTCAGCTTTATTGAGTTTCTGAGCAAGCGTATAATTTAAATAACCCTTTCCCAGAGAGCGGAAAAGGAGGTCTTGTCCTTCTGCTTTGATTTCTGAATTTCAGGATGATGTACTGGACTCCTCTCAGGTGAACCAGCCCCGATTCCACCATCCATCCTGCTTTTAGCAAGTAGGTTGTGGTTTGCTTTCCCAGCGTTCCCGGGATTTTTGGTGGAGCAGGCGGTGCCCACGAAAGCTTTCCCCACCCTCTCTACCCAGCTTGCTTTTGTCGACTGTATTTTCAAGTTTCCCCTCAATGATGGAGTTGTTTCTTAGCATCTTGTGCGCTTAGCCATTTAATTAAAGCAATCCATATTGAATTCATGTCCAGATGCCTTGACCGGCCGAGCCAGATCCTCATTGGCATGCCAGCTGCTCAAAGAGGAACGGGGCCCCTTGCATACTAATCAGTGGAGGAGGCGGTGATTCATCAGCCCATGATACGGCTCCAGCATCTACAAGCACTTATGACATGTAATTGGTGGTGCATGAGCAAGCCAGGCCACATTAAAAACCCCACAGATAGTCAGAGATAAAAATTAATGACTTTTGCTTTGTGTAATCCTGCATGCATTGGTGGGTAAGGGAGGGGGGGTTGGGATTAATGGGCAAATCTAAGTAGGCATCAAGGAACAAAGGCTTTCCTGGCCTTGTTTACATATCGAACAATAAAAAACACAAGTGACAAGTTATGGGAAAGGCGAGTGTGAATTTTCGGCACGAGTGAGTTGAAAGACTGCTTTGCAGTTTATTATGGAATCCAAATTTCCATATTCATTATCCCAAAACAAACGTCCTCAGTGGGCTCTTCGAGGATGATGGTCTGAAGCCGCTGTTATTATTCATTCTTCGCCGGGGCCGAGGTTGTCATGATTAGGATCGGGCCGTGCTCACTCCTCATGGCATGCTCCAGCTTCTCAGTGACACAATGCAAACCTTTGACAAGCCCAGAGGAATGTAACAGGGATCAAGTAGGGTCACCCTAAGCAGGCACTCATGAGCGAAAGGAGCCCCACATTCAGGGCTGGATGGGGGAAGAGAAAGAGCCTTGAGCCTCCTACTGATAGGCCAGAGAAATAGTCTGGGTGGCCTAGGAAGTAGCTGATCACTGGGGAGAGAAGAAAGGCCAGCAGAAATAGTGAATGAAGTGGCTGTTATAGCTAACCTGCGTGGTTTAATGGAGCTGGTTATTGGGGTGATATAAGCCAAAGCTCTGAATAATAGGGATATTAAAAGGGAGACAAGTGGGGTGGAGGGTAACACCAAAAGCATGTCTGTTAGTGGCTAACGCCATTGGGGCAACGATTCAAAGATGTGTTGGGGACCTACTGCTTGTGTATTGTGACAGAAGTGTGACAGAGACAAGAGTCAGTGTTTGATAGACAGGAGCTGCCATAGTTGCTATAGAAGGGGCTTCTTGGAAATGCACGACCTGGTAGAAATTTGCTGATGGGCTTGGAACCGGGAAGAGTCTGTGAGTTTGCGGGAGGCTGCAGGATAGGTTAGCTAACAGGATCACTGGAGAAAGGGGCACCAGGGTATGTGGGTGCTGGAATTAGGGGAGAGGCTGGGTCTTTATTAAATATTTATGAATGTGGTTTGAGGAAGGAGAGGGAGATAATTAAAGACAGGCTCTGGGATAACAGGCTTATGACAGGCTGCTTTTCCCTATTGTCTGGCTTTGTCCTTCCTGAAAGCCTAGTAGATCAACCTCAGGGTCACAGGTATGCCTCTTCCTGTCCATGCCTTTGGATTTGTTCTGACAGAAGTCCATGTTCTTGTTTTTCCTTATTAGCCATGGAGTACATCAGTTACCTTGTTAGATGCACCACAGGCAGGATGAATAGAAAGGGTACCCAACAACAGAAAATGCGCAGGAGAGATGACTGGAAAGAACACATTTAGCATCATCCCATGGGCCAAGAGTAGTGTCTGGAACTGAGCCAACCCTGGCCTTCTGCTTGGTGCCCCCTCTGTCCTCACATAACAAAATCCACTGTCTGGTGTGTTTGAAGATTCTGTCTCTGTGTTGTTCTCATGAATGTCACCGTGTCCCCAGGGGCTGTGATTATGATGAAAACATCTGGAGATTATTTCAAAACTGACGATACCCTAGGCCTTAAGTGTTTTCTCTAGAAGATGATGAACTGCCAGTGTAGGACATCCAAAGGACTCACATGTGAGTCTTGCTCCAATATAGTGATCTGAAACTTAAATATTATATACCAATGCTGAAATTTCAGACCAATATGGGGCTGGATCCACAACCATGGTATTTCTACTTAATAATATGTATCTGAGATCTGGAGAACACTTTCATAATTGAACCCTCGATCTGAACTGGTGCCCTTGACCAGAGAAGCCAGGGTCACACAGGGACAGAGGTGGTGACTCAGTGACTAACAGTGGCATCACACAGCAGAAGAACTGTAAAGACAAGGAAACAATGAAATCTGAGATTCTTCTGCTAAGGCTTAACCTGATGCCTTCTGCTGAGTTAGGGCAATCTGTGTTCTGTAAAACTCCAGGAGGCTGAAATGCATGCGGAGCCTATCTTGACCCGAGGGTCCTTCCCAAGGAAGGCCTAGTCAGGAGATAACCACAGCACAAAAAGAAAAAAAAAAAAGACAAAAAAACAAAACCTGTATATTAAAATCAGATGGAAGCGATTTAGAAATTGGGGAAATTAGAGCTGTTATATATATCCAAGAAACTATTGGATGCAATAAAGAATATATATGGAGGCAGGGAAGCGCTATAATGTTTTCTTCAGCACTGAAGAAGAGGAAACGAACCCAAGCCATTGATAATTAAGTCACATAGACAATGTGGGAACCCGAAGCTGTTCTTTTTTCCTGAGAGAGTGAGTCAGGAAATGTGGATGAACTCCTCTCATCAACTGACGTGAAGGATACCAGAAGCCAAAAGAGGCAGAGTATCTCCTAGGTAATCTACACAGAAAAATTAGCCTGGCTTTATTTCACCACTTTCAACTTTATTTGCCAACTAGATCTTCGTTGAAGTGCTCTTGAGACTTTTGATACGGCCAAGAGGAGAAATTGGGCTACGATTTCGGAGTCTACTGGATGAGTCTTCTTGCCTAGAACATGGTTAGTTGGCCCTGAAACAGATCAGAGCCACGAACAACAGCGACAGGGCAGTTCTGCTGGGAGGGGCCTGGCAAGATCTCTACACAAGAGCACATGGGGTTACTGGATAGTCAGTGGAGGGGCCTTTGCAACAGCAGCAGTGGCCAGGGCACCCACAGAGGAAAACCGACACACAAGGAAATGAGTTGTTTGCAGAACCCAAATTTGCAGGAAACCTAGAACTAAACATTACCTGTCCTCTCCCCGCTCAACTTTCTCTCCTCTCGTCTGCCCGTCCTTTCTCCTCTCTCTACATGTGTTTGCAAGACATTTTTCACAGGGAAAGACTGAAAATGCAGGTGACGGCCACTAGGGTCCCGAGGATGGCATTCATTTGGAAATGCTGAGCTGATGGTGGCAGATGGAATGAGCTGACCAGGAACAATCATGAAGGTGCCAGGTGTGGAAGGGCCAGAAGACGTTTGGCTTTCCCAGGGGGACAACAGGGACCCCACACTGGAAGTGAATATGGAAGGGAAGAGAGGAGGGATTGACACACAGAGAAAGGCTCAAAACACAGGAGACAACTCAGCAGGGAAAGTTGTGGAATGAAGCCAGGTCACGGGAAGTTTCTCTCTAGGTAGAAAACAAGATACACAGAGAAAGGGGCCAAATTCCTGTTTCCTGGCCAGCGGCAGAGGGTCTGGATTCTCATGCCTTCTGGGTGACATCTCCACTTAGAGTTGCTGACTGAGCTGATTAAATGACACACATAGAAAGGAACCTGGATGAATCCAGAGCTATGAGGGAGAGGAGAGAACAGAGCTGTGTTCTCCAGGTGGAAGAAGGGAATAAGAGACCAAAGGTTAGCTGCCAGAGAAGCACAATAGTCTCCAAAGTCAGAAGAGGGGGTTTAAGAAAACAGAGGCAGCCACAGAGGGTCCTTAGCAACATCTATGCCTCTCCATTGTGAATGAGCTCATAGCATGAGAAGGGAGAAGAGGCAGTTGAGCGAACTGACCCGCGAGAGGACTGTTTTCCTGGAGTAGGGACAGAGTGCAGACAGCAGGGGGTTAAAGAGTGATGGGATGCCGAGGGCTGGAGGGCAATAAGAGGAGAAAATGCATTAACTAATCTTAAATGCTGAGGACAGACCGAATAATGAACTGAGAGGCCAGAATGAAATGCACTTTTGCCTCCAGGAGACCACTTCATCCTGGGAAGTTAAGGAGGTAGGGACTTGTGCCTTCCTGTTGTCAACTTCCTGTCTCCACAGCTCCTAAGGCTGGGAGAGCGGCCATTGTTCTGCCCAGTCCTCAAAGGGCCTGTGAGTGGCTACTCACAGCCACTGCCTTTGTGTTTGGAGAGATTAGAACCAAGGAGCCCGGGGCTCAAGAGGCTGGGAACAGAAGCCGGCACAAGTGGAAGGCCTCTGGGTTGCCAAGTTTGTGCCCCCCTCCCCTTTCCGTTCCTGGTCTTGTGATCTTCTTTTCAGCTGGATGAGGGGATCTCTTTTCCTCCTTTTCTTCTGTCTTCTTAGAAAATGAGCACTTTCCCAATCTGCTTGACATAAGAACTTTCTTTGTTCAACTCTGATGTTAATGACTTGTTTTGTTCCTGAGTTTGTCTGCTTCTCACCAGTGTGTGTGTGTGTGTGTGTGTGTGTGTGTGTGTGTGTGTATGTGTAAATGAGACCCCCCAGACCAGTCTAAATTCAGCGGCCCTCTTCACAACACAGTTTAAAACATTTAAGAGCATATTCAAACCAGTGAGCATAAAGCCAAGGATTATGTGACAAAGCGACGACTTCCAATATCTCGTGTATTTTTTTTAAGGAAATCAAAGAAATAAATGAAGCTCTCCACTTTCCTAACTTAATAAGTTCCATTTTTGTAAGAAAAAGATGCCAAACTATTATGGTGTTAACATTAATATTAATATTTACCAAATTGTAATTGGTAGACCTTGTGTTTTTCTTATAAATCAAATAAATCAACCAAACAAATAGCTCTCCCCATGACTTCAAATTTTCCAGAAATTTTATAATGCCGAATTCAACAAACACTCTAACGGATCTGAGATGAAAAGATACAGCGATTAAAGAGATAGAGCAAGAGAGATGGCTCCACAGGTAAATGCTTTCTGTGCAAGTGATACCTAGTTAAAGCTGGGTATGGTAGCCCATGTGTGTCTATAACATCACTGTTGGGGGCTGTGAGACAGGAGGATCCTGGGAACTTGCTGACTAGCCAGACTGTCTTAAATGATGATGGTCTGCAGGTTCAACAAGAGACCTTGTCTCGAAAATAAGATGAAAAGCCAGAGAGGCAGAAATCTGATGCCAGCCCCTGGCTTGGTGCACAGGCATGGTTGAATATGCCTGCACACACACGTGTGTGTGTGCACCCAACACACACACCATAAAACAAACAAATAAAACATTTCTTAAAAGAACTTACTGCTTATTTTTTGTAACTTTTCTGAGCCTGTCTAGTATCACAAGGGAGCAGTTTCAGCCCTGAACATTCTTCCTGTTGAATTGAGGGACCTGAGATACTGACACAATTAGCACTGCTAAAGTGATCAACACACACTCCCATCAATCCCACAGCTGTTTCCACTGTTGCTTGCCCAACAGACTCAAGAGCAGGGTTTCCACGGCAATCATTCTGGCTAAATTTCATCAAACTATGCTATATCCTTTAGCATACCCAAGATCTTGACATTGATTTGCCCCGTAACTGGGTTCACCATCATTGAGGGGGTGGTGACTGCTTTGAAATATAAAGACCACTTTTCTCCGAGCTGAACGTTTCGGATTCCTTCCTTCCCATCCAGTGCCCAGCTTTACCCCTAGCTATCTGCAGAAGTGCACCTGGGGAAGAAAGGAATGATCGAGCCTGACCCCCGCCATTACTCCCATAGACACTGTGCAATCGGAATGGAATGTAGAAGGGAGGGAAGGAATTCAAGAAGTCCCAACAAAGTATGGACGTCTATATAAAGACCTCAATGATCTCACTTAATACCTGAGTAGTGCCTGAGTTCCAATAATTCTGAGTCCACAGGCTCCCTCATGCAGAATCCATACTTCACCACCTCTAAGAGGTCACCAGCTCTTAACAAGTCCACAACAACCACAGTTTCAAATTTCCTTCTTGGGCTGCAAAGATGGCTCAGTGGGTAAAGCCCTTGCTGTCCTAGCATGAGAACCTCAGATGGAATCCCCGGAACACAGGCAAAGCCAGCACGGCAGTGCGTGTCTGCCCTTGCAGCATTCACAGTGAGATGAGAGGCAGAGGAGTTCCCAGAAAGCCACGGGCCAGCTATCCTGGCATTGGCTGTGCAAGGGGAAACAATGAAAAAAAAAAAAAAAAAAAAGAGGCCCTGCTTCCAAATAAAGTGGAAACCATGTCCTGACCCCCAAGGCTGTCCTCTGACCGCTCCCATGCTGTGTGCATACTTGCATACAAACAGACAAACACACACATCAGAGACATTTAGTAAACACAGATAAACAAAAATCAAATTTCCTCCTTGTCACTTCTGTCTTTCACCAAAACACCCCCCATTTTTTCTCAGAACTTCCTATTCACTCTCAGTGCTACCCCCAAAATGATGTCAGGGTCCTCACTCTCGTGGTCTGACCACCCCCCCTTTTCCAAATGATGCACCGTTCAGACTTTTCCCCTAAAGACCAATAGGCTCAGCACCATCATATTTTACATCCTTCCTTACCTCGGTTTCCCTACAGGTGCAAACGCTCCACCCATCCTTGTCTTCCCAGATCCTCAGCCTCTGTGGTTGTGTATCCCTTCCCCCCCCCTAAGTTATTTTCCATCCCTTATTTTCACAGCAACTAGAATGAAACCAGAACACACATCAGTCATGCCCCCTTCCACCACCCACACAAAATAATTTCCAACAGCTAAGACCTCCAACAACTTGAGAGTAGTGCCTGAGTACATGTCCAAGTGGGTCAGAGCAGAACCTCTGGACATCCAGGACATTATATGCAAATGCTCCGGATGCTATCAGGGCTCATGGGAATTCACTGAAGGTTATGTTTTAAGTACATGGTGGTGGGGTAGCTGGGAGATCGCTGGGAGATCACAAAGTTAGCTAAGATAGATCTGGTCCTCTGACCATACATAAGAGGATATTCCAGAAAGAATACGAGAGTTACAAGTAAAAATGGACTTACAAGCCCTGAAAGAGAACATGGATGAATTCTTGGATGTAAACAAATGGCTTCTAACTAGAATCAATATTCAGAAGTGCAGGAAGGCAGAATTGATAAATGTGATCTTGTGGACATTTCAAAACGTCTGCATGGAATCACCCAATTCGAAGACACGACAGCAAAAGACAAATGACTTGCAGTCGCAACAGAGACAAAAGGGCAATTGTCAGAGCTAGCAAAATAATATATATGTTTGATTTAGATTTAATTATCTTATTCGTGCGTATGAATGCTTTGTGTGCTTGCTTGTATGTACAGCATGTGCATGCCCTGCTGGATCCCTCGGAACTGGGGTTACAGATGGTTGTGAGACAACATGTGGGTGCTGGGAATCGAACCTGACCCGTCAACAAAAGCAACACATTCTCTTAATCACTGAGCTATTTCTCCAGCTCAAACAAACATGTGGATTTTAAAATTTTTATTTTCCTTTCATTTTATGTGTGGATGTTTTCCCTGCATGTATGTTTCTCTTTGTGGCATGTGTGTGCTTGGTGCCCACAAAGGCCAAAAGAGGCATCGGATCCTGTGGTATTGGAGTTACAGATGGTTGGAAGCCAGCATGTAGATGCTGGGAATTAAATCCAGGTCCTTTGAAAGAGAAGTCAATGCTCATGACCACTGAGACATCTTTCCATCTCCAAGAACTTCTTAAAAACTGAGGGAAAACTGTTGTAAAAAAAACCAAACCCAAAATAACAACAATAACAACAACAACAAAATCCCACAAACTAACCAACAACAAAACTGAGGGCAGAATAGACTCACAAAAATATTAAAATAGCCTTGAAGTGTGAGAAAAAGATCCTATTTATAGTAAGTGAAATATAAATTAAAACTACATTGCAATAATTTGACATGTCTTCAAAGAATTACACTAAGTTATATATGATACAGAAAATCTATTTCTAGGTCGATTTCTAACAGAAATAAGCAATCTATCCCCCCAAAACATACACTCCTGTTTATGGTCATATTTTTAAAAAAGACAAGTCGTAAGAATAGCCTAACTAGCCATCACTAGATGAATGGATCTTGATATAGAATGTGCTCCATCCACACAATGGAATAATATTTGGTCATAAAAAGGAACAAAATTTTGCTCCATGCTGTAACATGGGCAAGCTTTACATATGAAAGGTAAATTAAAAGAAGCTAGTGACGAAAGCCATAGGTTTGTCATTTTATTTATGAGCAATGTCAAAGACAGTAAATCTGCTGGTGGAGCTCACCTTGGAAGTAGCTCAGGACTGGGGTGGGTCTGGGCGTTTAGACAATGAAAGTCAAAAGGCACTAAGTTCTAAAATTATCTAAAGTGCTGGTATATATTAAAATCTATTGAACTGTGGATTTCAGATGAGTGAAGAGTATCTAAATGCAGCATTTTTCCTTTTGACCTGTACTAAAGCATTCTTTCTCACCTCTCAGACAACGCTACATGTAGAAAATTTGATGCATTTGATTGACAAAAGTTAACCCTATACTTTGTTAGAGGGATACAAATGACTCAATGCTAGCTTTTCTAGGAATTCCTCCAGGAAGTTGGTCTTGATGATACCTGTCCAACAATTCAACAAGGACACACACACTTATGATTTTATATCAAGATATTCATAAGTGCCAGATTTTCACACAGTGTAGGTGCCTGTGAATAGAAGAAGGCAGGATCGATGTGGTGTGGCCGTGTAACACATGAACTGCTTGTTTAACCCAGGATGAGCAGAGACCCTGTGACATGAAGGGAGATTCCCAGGATGCATCATAAGAAAAGCACAGGGCATAACGGTCGTTTGCAGAATGCTCTGTCTGATAGAAGAAATAAAGGAACCAATGGACACCTAGATCGTCTCATCACAGCAAAAAGAAACAATATGAAGGAAACCAGAAATGAATGAGATAGGTTACCTGCAAGGGGTGGGTAGGGTGGTGGTGCCAGTTAACATCTGTCTGACTATACCTTTTCATTTAATTTTGACCCTCATAATTATGGTAATGTTTTATATACTAAGGAAATCCCAAGGTGGAAAAAAGCCTCCAACAGAGACACGAATCAGTATAGAGTTGGAAGGAGTGATACAAGAATATTCTGTGATGGGTAGGGGTCAACCTGGGCTTATGCACGCTAGGCTAGTGCTCTCCTGCTGAGTTACAGTCCCAGCTCCCAACTGACGACTGAACATGGAATTTTGACCACAGCCCCTCAGTCCAGAGCTCAGAGCTCAAAAGATGTGTAAAGAAACCACAGAAGCCTAGTTTGTAGCTTTGACTTGCACAGGGTGCGCACAGACAATTTGAAAGCAGTGTTCTGTCGTCCGAGCTTGAGTAATTGAACAAATACAGTGAGAGAAATGGGTGCTGCTTGTCTTTTACTGAAGAAGTGCTGTCCATAGACAAAACAGGAACATGCTGCAGAACTGCAACGAAAATGCTGACAAGGTTCAAATATACTTATATCTAAATCAATCAATCAATAAATCAATCATCTATCTGACCATCTTCCTCCCTTGCTCTCTCTCATTTCCTCCAATCTATGTGCATTGAGAAAACCTTAAAAATAACCCCACCTGCCACTTCATTGAACCAGCGTAAAAGTCTCTAACTGCAGCCCTAATACACATCCTCGAACCCACAAGTAAGTGTCGCTCTCAACCCTCATAAGAGGAGCTTCTTTTTTTGCAGCAGCTGAAGACCATCAAAGAGCAGCAGAATGAAGAGGACAGCTGGCCATGGAGTGCCTATTCCCTGCTGCCATGTCTACAACACAGTTCTCAGAACTAAGGCTTAGGGAGCATCATGGGAGAGAAGATAGAAAGATTGTAGGAGCCAAAGGGCCAGGGAGTCTACTGTGAGAGTGTGTCTTCTAGACACAAGGAAGTTGCACCCAGGAACTTCAGTAACGTGGTTGCTTAAACATGACCTGGGAAATGATAGCACTAGCAGACATGCCAACCTAGGTGGGGGAATTCTCAAGGAACTACAGGATATTTATATTTGCTGGAAGAGGGACAATCTTCTCCCAGGACCTCCCACTGATAGGCTAGTCAATCCCAAAGGTCAGTCCTAAACACTTATAAACAATACTAAATGATACCACCGATTATATTTATAAATGTGTGTCTGCATGTGTGTATGTGTGTGTCCGCATGAGTGCATGTGTGTATGGGAAAGTGTAACAAATATAATTAAAGAACAAGAACAAAGGATTTGAGGAGTGGGAGGGACATGAGAGGAAACGGAGGGAGGCAAAGGAGCAGGAGAATGTCATAACTACTGTCCTTGTATGTGAAATTCTCAAAAACCAAACCAAAAAGAAAACAATGACACCCAGTAGCTCTGATACCCATACCGCGGTCTCAGAGTTCCCTTCCTCACTACAAAGATCCTGGGCTTCCAGAACCAGGGTTATGTGTTGGTCCACCCCAACATCCACCCTTCTGAGATCTGCTGGAGCATGGGGGGAGGGGAAGGACAGTTCTGCAGACCCAGGGCTGCAGGATCTCCACGTCACAGGGCAACAATGGGATATCCAGGAAGAGTTCCAGTGAGGGCCCAACGTCAGTGGTGTAGCAGAGAGTAGGGGGCTTGAGCCAGACCCGTGATTCTTTGGGATGAACACCTGCAGGTAAAAAATATGGATACAGGAGTTTACTGTGTGACTCACTGTGTCACGCTGCAGCTTCCATGATGAGAGTCTCCCGTCCTTCTTTTTTTCTCCTTTCTTTTCTTAAATTTTATTTTATTTTATTTAGGGGGAGAGATGAATGAGATCAGGAGACATGATGTGGAAGAATAAATTAAAAAAAGAATCCAGGACTTCACAGAGTGATCCCCGATTCAGAGGCAGGTGAGGGACAAAGTGAGCCTTTGTTCACTAGGTAGCAATGAATAAAATGAGGGCACCTGAAAAAGACAGAAGGGGCTCCCAGTTTCAAACTCCAGGACTATTCGAGTGTCAACATAAATAATGACAGTAATGGACCACAACCCAATGAGTAATCCGTAACAATCCATGAATCCATGCTGAAATAAATGAGTGAGCAAATACATCACTTAGGGAGGAGGGAGAGTGCTCCCCTCCACCTCAGTATCACGTTCAGATGCTTGAAGGGGTGTGATGAATTATGAAGTCACCTCTGTCTGCCACCCAGAACTTTCCCAGCATTCAGGGAAATGTCCCTCCACTAGGCCACATGGGTTTTGTCTAACAGTCCCACAAACCTTTCAACTTCCGCTCACTTTTATAAACACAGGTCTCCTCACTTGAGCATCTGGGAAGAAGAGAAGTCAGCCACCTACCCAGACCAGTCCTGTGACTGTTAAAGGCAAGATGAACCTCTAGAAAGGTTCACTCTTTACTGTCATGTATTTTAAACCCTGAAGATGGGGGACTCACACACGGCACTCTCCAAAGATACCATGGCCTGAGGATGGCAGAGAAGAAATAGAAGCTTCTTTTCTCCTGAGCTGTAGGGTCTACCGTTCACATCACATAATTGCTATTATTTCAATTAATGATTATAAAGGCCTCGTTGTGACCAGTCTGTTAGGAGGGAAGTCCATTTCCAGTTGCAGGGGAAGGAAACTGAAGCTCAGCAAGGTGAAATGACCAGAATTCAAAGCTGCCAACGGTCCTTTTCACCCAGAACAAACTCAGTTCCCCCAATCCATGGTCACTTCTTGGCCTTTTCCCTCTCTTCTCCAGGCTTGAATGCTCAGAGCTGTGTATTCATGAAATCCAAAATGGCACCCACGTCTCTGCTATAAATATTGCTATAAATAGTCACTCAATAAATATTGGTTCCACCTGGTAGCACTGAGAGTCCAGCCTGGTCCTCACTCATAACTTCCTTGTTTCACTGTGTGGTCCATGAGCAACTCTTTCTTTTCACAGCTTACCAGGGACATTAGGGCTCAGAGGGAAAGAAAGTCATTGCCGCCGGTAGGAGGCTCACCTAGGAGCTGTCAGTTGTGTTTAAGCATGTCTGGTGGGTGGTTACATGTTTGCTGCGAGCATGGTGGTCCCTATTCATTTGCTACAGTAGATAATTCCATCTGTTTTCCAGAAATATTTATTGAAGGTGAGGGATGGAAGCAGGCAGCTGTGGCTTCCTCCACGGCAATCGTATGGTTTATTTACAACCAGGGTTCTGCTGCAGGTTACTCAAAGAGGATTAAATCATACTTTGCGGATTAAAACCCTGAATGCTATAAACCTCATAAGCCTAGGGCTGGAGAGATGGCTCAGTGGTTAGGAGCACATACTCCTCTTGCAGAGGATCCAAGTCTAAGTCCGAGAGTTCACATCAGATGGCTCACAACTACTAGAACTCTAGCTTCTAGAGATATAACTCCCTCTTCTGGCCTCTGCTGGCAACTGCACTCATGTGCAAATACCCCCTGCACACACACACACACACACACACACACACACAAACACATAATGAAAAATAAAAATTGTTCAGCAAAATCTTCATACACCTTTGTAGGCTAAGCAAGAATCTTGACTCTCACTGGATTCTGTGCTGACATTTGGCACACCCAGAAATAGTGAGACTTGTATGATTAAGTCTGTTTTTCAAATATGACAGAATGTAGACTTGCTTTTCAGGCAGTTGGCTGATGAAGGGAGAAAAAAAAGCCCATTCCCAACCTGCTTCTTAGGACCAGCATGGTCTGCTTCCTTCTCACTATATTATATACAAGGGCGTTCTCTTTTTGTTTACGAATCTCCTTGAACATGGGCAGCCAGATGGCTTAAAAGCAAACAGCCCCAACCTGCCAAAGTCATGGTTTACATGGTCATTAAGGCCTACACTGTGTAATCATATGCCAAGCAGTCAACTACCGTGAGTGTTGTTGACGTTGGCCAGGAAGCTGGTGGGGTATGGGCCCAGCCTCTGTGCCCTTACAGATGTCTTTCTGAGATGGGTCGTTAAAATGGCTTCTCTGCTAAGGGTTCTTTAACCTCAGAGTACGTCATCTGCCCCCCCTCCTCACCCCATCCTCTTTAGACCCTAAAAGAATGTATTCAATTTAGCCTTCTCATTCATCTTGAAAGTTTTGCGCTCAGCCCCTTTCCACTTGAAGCCGTGTTTGATGTTCCCACGGGTGTTCTACTGATGGGCTTCACCCAGAGAGCTTTGCTGTTGACTTTGACAGTCTGGTGTTCAGAGGCTGGACTGATCTTCACAGATGTTAGCCTCTGCACAGCAATTAGACACACAAGCCAAATTGACACAGGCGATGCTTATACGGAACCCTTGGTGTTCATTTAGAAAGCTCTTGTGGACCCTGTATTCCTAGTTAAAGATGGGATAATTCCCTTGGGGATGGCTGGCTCTCATCCAGGAAGATGAGGAAGCATGGCCAAAGCCCTGTGCATTCAGTCTCTGAAGGTCCAGGGGAGTATACTCTGCTGATGCGAAGCCTTTATATAGGGCACCTTCTTATATCAATGGGAAATTGATTATTTCATTAAATTATAGTGGAAACACATATTTGTAACAGAGTCTACTCTAATAGTGGGAAGGGTTTTAAAATCCTGCTTTGGGGACCACAAGATCTTGCATAGCTCAATCTGCCTTTTAGGGATATGAAAATATAGATCTTGGGGTAGGGAAAGTATAGCTCAGGGGTAAAATGTTTGTTATGTAAACAGGAGGACCTGAGTTTCATTCGTAGGACCAAGATAAAACTCTGGGAGTGGGGTGCACATTTATATCCCCAGGGCTGGAGAGGCAGAGATGGAGGACTCTTGGGGCTCAATGACCAGCTGATCAAACTTGTCTAATCAATGGGACCGCAGGCCAATGAGGGACCCTATCTCTGAAAACAAACTGCATAGTCCTTGAAATGACCTCTGGGGTTGACCTCTAGTCTCTACATGCATGTGCATGCACATGGTACACACATGAATACACATATACATATACACATATACCAAACATAGGCATCTAAAGAAAAAGAAAAAAAGTGTATAACAGATTCCAGCAAATCTTTTTTCAGAACTATCTACATGGGAACTCCTCAAGGGAATAGGAGGCTCCCTAGAGGCTCCACACCTTTGTTCTCCCCTAAGGAAGGCACTGAAAATCTTCAGATTTGAAAAGGGTGGGTATCTCTGTGCTGTCAACCACTGACGGGGACTGTCCCCAGTTGCTGTGTGCGCACCATTCTCCTTCTCTTCTCCAGACTCTCCTGAGGATTCCAACCCCGTGCTGGGTAACTGTTGAGCAGGAGAATGACCTGTGGCCAGTCCCCACCAATAAACAGAATTTGGACAATTCTCTGTGCAGTACAGTGCACTCTTGGAGAGGGTATTCTTAGCAGCCTGGTGACCAAAGGTGATGGTGCTATATCGTTTAAAGAAAAAAAGGCCTAGAGATGCCATCAGTCAGGTTTTGTAGTTGACTGGATAGCTCATTTATCTATTCCCTACATGGACCAGTGAGATGGCTTAGCAGTACGGCTCCTGAAGCCCAGACTGATGTCTGAGTTTGATCCCTGGGACCCAGGCAGTGGAAGGAGAGAAATGTTGCAAGTCATCTTCTGACCTCCCCACACATGCTGTAGCATGGGTATGTATGCCAACCTCTCAATCAGTCAATCAGTCAGTCAATCAATCAAGATACCTCTCTCCTTTCTGCCCCCTTTTCTCTCTTTCCCTTCCTCTCTCTGTATTTTCCTCTCCTGTCCCATTCCTCTCCCTTTTCATCGACCTCCTTTCCTCACACTTTAGTGAATCCCTGAGAAGTTAGTCCTAATATACACAATTGCTGCCTTCGTAGCAATTTCTTTTGGAAGCCATGTTGCTTTCCTGACGCGGTGAGGCACTTTCTCCCAAGCGAGGCAGTTTGAGGGGGAGGCCAGGTCTGCGTCAACCACTTTCCAATTATAATGGACCTATAGCAAGACACGCTGAAATCACCTCTGATTTATTTGGGCCTTTTCCCTGCCGATTACCTTCTCCATTCTGGACAAGACTATCTGCTCTTTCTGGGTGAGGGAGCAGCCTGATTATAGCTTCATTAGAAAATGGTGCCACTTGCTTTTGCAGTCTAATTGGTTGACAGGGTTTGGGATATGGACCTGTGAATCGCTGACAGTGTGCGTGGCCCTCCTTCTGTCACAGAGAACTCCTCAGCTGTCAAAGGAATGGATATGTGGAGTAGTTCATTTTATGTGTCATTAAAAGAACCTCTAATTGCAGCCATAAGTCTTTCCCGGATCCTTTTAGGAGGGGGATACACATTTCCCTTCCCCAGACTTGGCTCGGTCTTGGTGACTCCCTTTACAACCTTGTGTGTGGTGGAGCAACCTACAGTAGCTGCAGGGAGTGGAGACCCTACTAGGAGAGGTGTTGAAGACAGGCTTTCTCGGGCTTCTCACGGGGTTTGCTCCTAATGAAAATCTCTCCAGCATTCTAGCCTTTCTCTGTAGAACACTGATGCTCCCAAAGGCCAAAAACAGTTGTCACCCACAGGTCTTGCAGGCAGACACGTTTCCCACCCAAGAGGAGTTGACCACACAGTGAGCAGGCTTAGGGTTCTAAGCTAAGGTGAGCCCCTAGGGAGGAAATTAAATTGACTTGTTTAAAAGGAAGTGTGAACTATCACAGGGTTTGGGTTCTCTAGACTGAAAAGCATGTCACAGGTTTGTGGACTACATGTTTCTGAAGGAAACACACAGGCCTGGGCACCAGGAGCTAAACCCATTCCCCAGTTCAACCAGAGAGACCCAATAAATGGAGGTGTTGGGCTCCAGTAACCTTCTCTAACCATCGAGGAAAGGGAAGTCACACTAGTGACACACTGTCCAGGAATACATAGGGATGGCAAGTTAGACAGTAATCACTAGGTAACCATCTCAGACAGATGGAAAGAGAGGGGAAAAGCCCAAGAGTCACTATCTTTAAAGAGAACAAGCAGATCGGAGTAATCCAATTTATGGGAGATAAGAGCCTGCTGCTAGTACTGTCCTTTAACTGGACAAACGCCTTCGTTCAAGTGTCAACCCCAATCCGGAAGAGGTCACTGCACTGGGCCTGCTGCCTAATATACTCCTGAATTGGCTGAGTGGCTTTCCGAACAAACACACTGGTCCCACAGAATTGATTTTCAACAGGCCGTATTGGTCCCTAACGTAATTATCCGGCAGTGAGTCAGTTCACGGCAGCCCCTGCATTTAAACGCTGCTGGTCAGCTCAGGAGAGCTGCGGCTGCACCAAGGGGCCTTCTCCAAGCACCGTTGGGGAGCCTCCTTCTCTCTCAGCAGCCATTTTCTCCCTCCTTCCTACACCACTTAGAGAGCAGTGGGGATTTTTGTATGACTCTATCCTGAGTGGGCATCATCCAAGCCCTTGCTCGTGAGGTGCCATCAGTTCAACTTGGCCAGGAATAGCCAGTCCTGGCTGTTTGGTGGGGGAATTCAATTTACAATAAAGAGTCAAATGGAATATGTTCACACTGCCTCCATATTTACCCTCTTCCCTTCTCCAAAATTCCTTGACCGCACCATTTCGGGTGACTGTGTGTGTCAGGCCAGCCAAGGGTAGGCCCGTGGGGTGACCTCCTAGCACAGCGCATGTCCCCTAAAGACTATTACTTGCATAGTCCAGGTTCTGGCTAGTCAAACAGCATGCATGCCTTTTCAACTTATAGTTCCTCCTTCCAAAATCTTGTAACCCCCCAAGCTAGGCGAGCTGGTGTGAAGTTCTGTAATGGTTGTTCTGTGTCCAGGCTATCCAAATGAAATACTTCCTCCCTGGATGGACCCTAGTGAGCCCAAAAAGATCGGTGTTTTTCTTTCACCTTATCCTTATGTCATCCTCTAGAAACTGCATCATCTCCCAGTGATGACTTACACATACATCCTTTTAGAAAGAGTGGAGTCCACAGCATCCTTCATAAATGGTGTATTAAAATGTCTAAATAGTGCCTCAGAAACTATTCGTTTGGTTGCACGAAAGTGTTCTGTAGTGGCCAAAGAGCAAATGGCAGCAAAGAGCTGGGAGAAGTCTGTGTGAACACTGCCTCTGTGTTCCTATGCGTCTTCATCTGTGAGATGGGCATCAACAACCGTGCCTACGGCATTGGGTTGCTAGAAGGCTATACAAGACCCTGCTTGTCAAGCTTTTGGAACCGTGCTTGACCTAATCACAAGTGGTAAGGGGCAAGACCAGCCACTGGTTTACAGTGCAGGGATGCTGGGCAGAGTCAGCCAGCCCCAGTCTTTACCTGGGACCTCACCTGTTGTGACAGCTTCAGCTATCTAATCAATCAGAAGCGCTACCAAGCCCAGACTCACGCTAATTCCTTAGCCCGGGGCTCCTGGGTAGGCCTGAACTATACCGATTTCCTAGAAACCTGTGCTCTTGGGTGGGGACCTGCTGTTGCCGAGTCTTAGATCAGGTCCCAGAAGGGACATCGCTGCCTGCTCTGACCTCGTTCCAGAAGGAATCTACGTAGTTGTATCCAGGAGGTCATGGTGACAGTGGCCATCAGGACATCAATTCTTTAAATTCTCATGAAATGCTATTCAATTCTCACTAGCTTGTTGAAGGCTCTGCCTGAGACTTAACTATGGAAGACAAGGAAAATGTTCTCATCTTAATTGAACTCGAAAAACCCACCACAGGTCTGTCTTACTGAGGCTAAAGAAGGCATTTTGGTTCACATGGAGCTCCTAAGGTTAGAGAGATTTGGGGAAACCAAAGCTAGAACCCTGATCTATTTACTCATTTCCTTGGTTCAAACCAGTACCCAGTTTGGCTCAGGTGATGGGCGCTGTTATTTCTTGGATCCCAGGAGAACACTCACACACCAGAAAGATGATGGGTCACACACATTTTAAGCACCCTCCTTATACTGGTACATACAACAACACTGTCACTCTATCTCAAGAAACCCAACCACAAAGGGCCAAAGAACATGGTCAAGAACACAGAACTAGGACCACGAGAAAAGTCAAGACTATTCTCATTTTACCCTGATCTAGAGGGGAAAGTAGAGGAGGATGCAGTTTGTAAAAGCACACACGTGCCATTAACAGACTCAATTTGCAGAAAAGAAGGTAAGGCATTGGTGGCCGGGAGAAGCAGGTGAAATAAGGAAGAAAAGAGATTGGAGACAAAGGAAAAAGGGAAATAACCAAAAGGGAAATAATTATTAATGTTTACTAACATTTTATGTTTTTATTCACCAAATAAAGTGTTCCCTCTAATGACAGATGTTATGTACAGAAAGTAAAATTTTGCCAGACACTACATTGTACCAAGGGCTTCATATTCAGTTAGCTCATTTACAGTTCATAATGAAACAGTTAGTGCTAAGACTCTCCTTCTGAGAGGGGGAGACTGAGGCGCAGAGAGGTTACAACATGAAAAGCACAAGGCTCAAACCTAGCCTGAGCAAGAGCTACTTGGTTTCAATCGAACTGTTAAAGAAGCCCAATCGTCTGGGGACACACTTAGACTTAAAACAGCAGATTATTTAGGATACGGGAAAAATTTTTCTTTGTTCATCAGACATTCAAACTGATCTGGGTCTTGTGAAACATGTCTGGCAACCCTAGGCAGAGGCATTATTAGCTGATCTCAAGATTTAATAGTTTTAAGCCAGCATGGACTTGTTACGGAGGTCCCAAATGTCTTTGTCTGAATAGATTTTTAGGGTGTCTGCCTACATACCAATAGCATCCAGATTCTTTGACCGGTATCCACTGAAAGCTTCAAGTGTCTGGACAAATCTTAAGTGTGTGCTTAGCCAAGGGACTAGGGGATCTGCCCTGGTGAGAGGAGATCTCATTTTACAGAGTGACCCCTTCCACATCTTAGCTATCTGCAGGTGTCTACATGGGTTTCTGGACCACATGTATCAAGTTCAGCATCCAATGAGGATGAGGACGTCAAGGCTTTTCTCTGCGTCCACTGCACCTAGCTGTCTGGCAGATAAAGCTAGCACCCACACCCACCCTCACTACTGGCGGTTGTCGCCTAGTCTTCCCAAATAGGGTCAGGTTCTGGCTGTATTTTTTCAGCCTCTAATTAGCAGATTCCAATCCATCACCCTGACTATCTCCTGGCATCAGCCCCGAGATTCCCTCCTCTGCCTGGTGAATCGGTCTTCATTTAAAACCCTCTCTCTTAGCCCTAAATGGAAATCAATTCTGCAAGTTTAGCAAATAGTTAATTACTCCACAAAGAGGATTGATTGGCCTTTGATCACCAGAAAGCTCTGTAGAGCTATTAGTCTCTTTCATCTGTGATTAAGCCGCCGAGAGAAAGAAACAAAAACTAAATTAGGCTTCTCCTGTTATCCTACAAATATTTAACGACGGCCTAATCTCCTGGAGGTGTGTTCAGGGGATAGAGTTCCATCAGGAGCTGGCTTCCCATTCAACCTTGAACCCAGATTCCATCTTTGTGGAGAGCACAGGAAAGAACTCGATAGAGGAGCTGAGCAGGGGCTCAAAGAGACGCTTTGTAGGACGGGCTCTTGTCTGCCTTTCTTCTCGCTCTTCTCATGCGTGTTTTAATGCAGATAAAGATTTCCCCAGTGGACTTCTGACAAGAATAATAATAACGAAAGGAAAGGAAACCTGGCTTTTAAAATTCCTTCCCTGCCCCCCATATCTCTCTAGACCCTGCCCCGTTTGCTTGCACACATCACAGAGTTCTTCCAGGAGACACTCTTTCAGCGGGGCAGAGAAAGAAAGCACATAGGTCACCAAGTCCTCTTCTGCCATCTGGTCTCAAACAGCAAGACGGGATCTGGGGTTCCTGCTTCCCCTAACAGACTGTGTCATCACATAGAAAACATGGTTAAAGGGCATGGCTAGGGTTGAGGAGATAGCTCAGCCTGTAAAGTGCTTGCCTTGGAAACATGAGGACCTGAGTTGAATTCTAGAACCCACAGAAAAAAGACCTACATGTAGTGATATGTATGTGCGTATAATGCCCACTGGGGAGGTAGACACAGGCATATCTCCAGGACTCACTGGCTGGCCAGTCTAGACTACTAACGATGAGTCCCAGAAGAATTAGAGATCTTGTCTGAAATAAAAAGTGGGCTATGCGGAACCATACCTGCAGTTGTTCTCTGGCCTGCACACATCTGTACACAGGTGCACCACACTCAGGCTTGTGTGTGCACATGCATGCACACACACAGACACACAGATACACACACACACACACACACACAAGACACTGACTATATTGTTGATAAAATAAAAGAAACGGAGGCACAACAGGACAAAAAGAGCAAGGAGTCTGGAGGCAGGCAGAGTGGCACTGGTCCAAGTATTTCCTCTGCTTAATCACACAAGAAAGGACAGCAGCCACCCCTCCCTCTTACCTCTCTACTTGGCTTTCTGGCTCTCACAGAACTCAGGCGGATCTTGAACTATGTAGTGGAGGATGAGCTTGAACTCTTGCTCTACCTCCCCAGAGCTGAGGCTACAGGTGTGCACCACCATACCAGGGCCCCTCGCTCCTTCTCTTAACCAAATTCACACAGTCAGTTACTAAAACTGGAAGCGCACGCTTTTCCCAAGCTCCCTGTGTTTCTGCCTTCTATCTGCCCAACCTCTCCAGTAATCTTTCTGCTTCACGGTTGTCGTTTTGCAGAAAACACATCCCAGAGACACACAGTTCTGAAGCAACAATGATTCCAGAATAAAAGAAGAGATCAAAGCCAAGAATAGACACAGCTAAGGACTCGACCACTCTTCTCAGTTGGCCAGGGAGTTTCTCGGGGTAAAAGTTCCCCCATGCCCATCGGGATCAGTTACATTGGTCTCTTGAAACAAAGGCAACATAGGACCTAATTGAATGTTTTCCAGCCTGGTACCTTTGGCTTGCCACAGACAGCAGCCTGTACTTTGGGTCACCCTCATTTGTTCTTCCTACAGACTCATCTGCTGCCCCACAGGTCATTCTGGGGGTTTTCATCTTCATAATTTTATCAGACAAATACTGCTAATTGGGCTGACCCAGAGCAAGACGGCGATGTTGCAGTTGGCCCTCGGTAGTACCAGGGCCACCTGTCTCCTCAACTTGTCTCCATAGCCAGGCGGGACCCCTGCTTGCAGTGACACTTTCCTTGTTTTACGTGCTAAAGACCAGTGGACTGTGGACCAGATGACCCAGTAGGAATCCGGGCTCTGACATTTACAAGTCCAGTGACCTTGGACACATGGTAGAATCACTAACAAGTTTAATTAACATCTGCTGAGCATCTACATGTGTCAAGAACTGAACTAGCATTTCTGTGAGGATCACAGCGGCTCATTATAGGAAACCATTTTCGCTCTGATTAACATTATCGTAGGTTTTGTTAGAGCCCATGCCTGTTCTTTCGATATTTACCCTACTTACACAGAACTGCTATCTTTAAACACCTGTGGTCCCCTCCCTCAGCTCTGGGAATCTACCAGCCATGCCAGGATTTAGGCAAGAGTTAATAGGGTAGGGAGGAGCCATCAAACTGTGATTCCTTTGGTGGGTGACGGGAGAATACACACATGCACAAACACACACATTGTATGGGTTTCTCTCCATTCCCTTAGTAGTATTTCAAAACATCACCTTCAGAACACATGGTTTTTGAAATGTTTGTCTCTGGGTTTAGCTTTGAGAAAAAACTCAACTGAAGATACAGGTCACAATAGCACTGATAATGACTGTAGGGTTTAGGTAAGAGAATCGTAGAGGTGGGCTTATCCATCCACGGAGGTGGGCTTTTCCATCCACGGAGGTGGGCTTTTCTATCCACGGTCTGGAGGGTTTTTGCCAAGAATGTTTATGCTGCAGGGAACTCTTCTTCTCCAGATCCTAAAAGTTCCTGAAAATGGCAGACTTGCTCAGACCAGCAGAGGGAAGTGTGGAGGGAATGGGCTTCCATTCGTCAGATCATTTTAGCCGACCTAGATTTGAATCCTGGTCAGCATCGGGTGGCAAATATTTTGAGTCAATTCTTCCTGAGAGTTTCAGCTTTTGGGCTCAGCCACACCTCCTCTTCAGCCAACACAGTCCCTGGCTCTTCACTTCCTTCAAATTTAACCTTCATCAGATCCTCCTGCCTCAAATTCTCCAAACACTTTTCATTTTATGCTTTATGAAAGATGAAAATTTTAGATACTTCTACCAGTTCCTGCCCTGGCTTTGTCTAGAGTCTTGACCCCACCCCATCCTTACACTTCACTCTCAGGGGGTATCTTGTTGCTTCTTGAAGCAGGCACGCTCTTTCCAGGGCCTTCAGATATCTTCTCTAACTGGACTTTCACCCAGGTGAACATCTTGGTTGGCTCTCATGTACACAGCAGGTGTCTTTCACTGCCTCTGGCCCAGCACAGCCTCCTTACTTCTCTGATTAGAGCTGTGTTCTAGGAAGGTTCTGAGATGGCTACCAGGTTTTGTGTCACTTCTAATTGCAATACGGCAAGAGTCAAGGATCAGGGTACCACGACTATTGGCCCATAACCTTCACCCCATCCTTGTCTGATGAAGCCGTTAGGCTGTTATGAACTGCACCACGGAAGGCTCCATGGTTAGGAGCAGAAAGCAACTTGCAGCTGGGAACTTACATGGAACTTTGAGTTTTGCCACTAAACCAGGAAGCTTATCCCCAGTACCGCCCTGAGACCATGTGTAGCCTTGACTAACTCATTGAATGTCGCCTAGTGAGGGATCCAGAGACAGTTATATAAGCTGTGACGGGTTCTTGAACCAACGAAGGTTGGGTATGAAGGTTACTCTGAGCAACCAGCATTAGAGGGTGTGGGGACACACACACACACACATACACACACACACCAGCCATATACCTCACTAACATGATCCTTCCTCATTGGATGTGGCCTCTCACTTGAGTTAGACAGTGTGTGCTCGGGTGAACAGCTTTACCATAAGCACCAAGTGGAAAGTAACTCAGGATTAAGCTACAAGAGCCATAAAGACTTAATGGCTAAAAGCTTAGGTGCCAATGTTAGACTATCCAACTTTGTGCTCTGTCCCCACACATGTTACCGAGATGGCTTTGTGCCAAATGTGTGGCCTCTGGGCTTCAGTTCTTCATATGAAAAATATAAGCATTAATAGCAATCATGCTAAAGCGGCTATGGGAGTAAACAGGATGATGCCCCAAAACTGCCTAAAACTGTACTAGGTATACAATAAGCACTCAATAAATACCTTTCATTATTAATATGAGAATATAACTTCAGAAATGGAGGATTTCCCCAACTGCCTAGGAAAATCCTGCTATTTAACAAAGGAAGACAACACAAAGTCATAGACACTTAGATACTAAATTATGGTGATTTTTTTTCCATTTTTGAATTGGGTATATAGCGTCTGTCTGCGTCCGGGTCTGTAAGCAGGTGCCACAGAGGCCAGAAGAAGGTGGCAGACCATCCGGAGATGGAGATAAAGGCTGTCATAAGTGACCTGAAGTGGCTGCTTGGAATCAAATCTAGGTCCTCCCCCAAAGCAGTAAGTGATCTTAACTGGTAAGCCATCCATCCCCTCAGCCTCCAGCCGCATGCTTTAGGCTCCCACGACAGAAGAAGTTTATAGATGACAAAGAAATCTGGTCTGGATCTTCCTAGGTCGTTCCATGGTGAGATTTTTAAGGAGTTATGGAAGCTTATTAGACCCCAAGTGAGCACAAAAGGAAGAAATAGGGAACCCAGGCCTGAGAAGAGAAGTAGAGATGGGAGCCAATGGGTAAAGAGGAGGCCCAGTCCTGGGGAGAAGTGACTCCGGCTAGGGCAGGAAGGTATTCACAAATGGCAAAGCTGCAAACCTGTGCATAGGACAGGAGAGCTGAGTTTACTCAGCGTTCCCCACACACCTCAAAGAGGACAGTCAGAGGTAGCTCCTAGAGATTGGGAACTCCATACTCATAGTTTAACATGGACACCAGAAACTTTCTGGTTGGGTGTCACTTGCCTCAGAGCACTGGGAAGGCCCTGTGGGTCTGGGGACAGAAGAGCCACCTTTTCCTTGTCTGTTACTGCACAATATACCCAGAGTTGTGCACCTCCCACGTGCCAGCGGACGCATTTGAGAGTGGATCCCTTCACCCGCTGGCCCCAGAAGCCCCGAGGCAGGAGCGTTTTCAAGTCTGTGCATGTTTAAGGTCAAGGGAACATTGATTTCTGCCCTGAGTTGTGGAGGAAGCTGCTAATTTGATAAGACACTGCATTAAAGATTCAGTGTGTATGGGTATTGATCACTGGGCAGGTCTTATGAGAAGATATTCTTTTCTGAGATGATCAAACAACGATCGGCAGAATTACTGCCCACCTGAAGCTACTCTGTATGGTGTGTGTGTGTGTGTGGGGGGTGAAGCTGAATTGGACAGACGGATAGAAGGTAGCGAGCGAATGTGTAGCTTAGAAAGCCGACGGTGATCTGTGTGAAGGGCTTCCCCTTTAACTGTGTGATTCAGCTTCTCTGGGTGTTAGGTTCCAACTAGGCACCCACTAGGTATAACAAAGGTGGCTGTGAAGGTTCAGCCCAGGATGAGTGACAGCAGCAGGGACAGCAGGCTGTCTTACTCTGGCATCTTCCGCGTGCCAAGCACTGTTCTTGCTTTACATGTCAGGACTGACTTAATCTTCATAATCATGTAGGCTGGAAACTGAGGCCCCGCAGCTTGACCGTGGACACACAGTATGGAGTGTGGAGCCAGGCTGTCTGTCTCAGGAGCTGGTAAACTCTACAAAGACCCCTTTCATGTGTGCATGGCACTGTTTGGCACATGGACTTCAAATAAACACTGAGTGCCTGTTTGCCATACGTGTTGATGGCCTGCCGAGAAGTCCGTTTCCATTCCTTTGTTAAATCTGTGTCAGCTGTTCTCTCTCTCACTTCTGCCTTACTTTTTATTTGTGTGTGTATGTATGTGTGTGTATGTGTGTGTATGCACTTGCACACTGTGCACACATCTTCTGGTGGCTCTGGAGGCCAGATGGAGCATCAGATCTCTTGGAGCTAGAGTTACAGGTGGTTGAGGATCTGGGAACTGGACCCAGGTCTTCTAGAAGAGCAGCACATGCCAGTATCATAGTTCCAGGGGCATCTTTCCAGCCATCTGTGGTTTCTTGATGGGGCACTCAAGACATGATGCAAAAGAAAGGAGATCACAAACCTCTTCAATCCATGTGCCCTCCTCTCTACATTACTGGACAAGGTGGGCAAGAAGCAAAGAGGGGAAAGAAAGAGAAAACCAAAGTACATGTGCCCCAACTGCCTGAAGAAACCCAGCTCGACTGTGACCTGGTCACACCTCTGCCTCCCTGCTGTAGCAACCCTACATCAGCAACACTGATTCCTTCCCTCCCTGGTCCTTTCTGTCTCTCTCCTTTTCTTCCTTCCTCTGCCCTCACCTTCGTGTGGTATATATTTGTGCTTGTGTGTGCATGCACAGGTGTGTGTACATGTACGTGTATGTACATGTGTGTGCATGCACACGTAGGCATACATGTACATGTGGTATGCATATATATGGGCAGCCATGTACATGTGGCATGTATTGCACATGTGTTAGCATGAATGTAAGGTAGACATTAAAAGTCTTCTTCATTGCTCTCCACCATATTTTTTGAGACAGAGTCTCTTACTGAACCTTAGTCTCACCAGTTGGGCTAGACTGGCTGGCTTCAGAGACCTTCTTGTCTCTGACTTCAGGGACCTTCTTGTCTCTGACTCTCAAATGTGTCAGGATTTTGTGGGTTTTGGGGATTTGAACTCTGGTCCTTACACTTGTACAGTAAGTGTTTCACTGACTGAGCCACCTCTCCAACCTGACTCCTCCCTTTCTGAGCATCCTTAGAGAAACATGTGCTCCCAGTGGACTTAACAGCCAGCTTTCATTTTCCAAACCCTCCTAGACTACTGATTCCAACAGGAATTGGGACAACTGCAAGCCAAGGACATTTTGGCTTTTTACTTTAGGCCAGAAGCCTTTGAGTCTTCCTTGCACCACAGGACCTCTGACCATCACCGCATTGCCACCCGAGCAAGGTGTGCCCCCAGGAGAAGAAGCAGAAGAGGCTCAGCTCTCTGAAAGTCTGTCTGTTCTGTGAGAGTTTGCAAATGGGACGCCACACTTGTTACAGTTGTCGATTGTTACCTACATCCAAATCCCCTCGTCCCATGACAGCTAGGTCAGATTGGCTGCCTAGAGGCTTGGCTGGCCACAGGATGGCCCAGGAACAGAATCAGGAGGCCAGAGGACCAAATCAAAAGTATCTCTATCTAATTCACACCTTGGCACCAGCCCACGGGGATTGGCATATCCAATTTGCAGCAGGAGTGTCTAATGGGTGTTAGGCCTCACCAGACCAACACAGCGCACTTCACAGAGTGTTCCGAAGGATTGCTGGATACCCTGTAAATGAGTCACAGAAACATCCAGAACCACAGATGAATTCTTCTTATATTTCAGTGACTGATGCAAGACTGTACGGGGTAAGAAGGACCCTTGACCATCAGCCAGCATGTTGCTTTATTTACAGGCAGGAAACCTTTTTTATTTCCGGTAAGCAAAAATGGGAAATGATCTGGCTCTAGGACAGAATTAGAGGCGGGGAAGGTGGACTACCTGCATGGCAGGGCCTAAAGGGGCTAAGGGACAAGAGAATGAAATTGCAGGCACCCCTGTCTCTCTTTCAGGAACACATTGAACTCATCAGCCATTGAGACCTGCTGAAGTAAGATGCAAAGACATAGCATAGTTTTTGTTGAATGGATTTTAGATGATTGTAACTCATTTCATCGGTGAGGTATGTTTCTGTTTTTCTGCTACTGGGATCCAGCCTGCACTATGCCTTTGACCAATGCAGCACAGCACAGGTGTCACTGGGTTCTGGTGGCTGCTAGGTCTCAGTTCTTGTGGCTTTCACTCTCAATGTGGAAGCCCTGAGATTTCTATGTAAGTCTTATTTAGCAGGGCAAAAGACAAAGCCAAATAGAATAGAATTCAGCCAGGCACATACCAACAGTCAACTGGTCAACCTAGCTTCTCATAAATCACTCCAGCCAAGATCAGGTGAACCCAATCCAGTCAGCCAGCAGAACGGCCCAGATCAATAAGGCCAAATTACTGACCCACAGACCATAAGATATATAAGTGGTTAATGTTTTAATATATAAGCTTTCAGGGTTCTTTGTTATGCAGAGGAAGCTAACTGTTACATATTTGAAACACAGTTCCAAATTCTACGATTTGCTTTGCCAATATATTTTCATACTCTGGGATCTATGAAGCTCAACCGGTGAACCATCTTTTCTCATGTTATTCTATCAACTGATCTTATGCATGACAGAACAGACACTCAAGACAGATTTATGAGTCAAAGCAAGAAGCAGATTATATGACTGGCTTTGTTTTCTAAATGAGGCAAAGGACAGTGATAAACTAAAAGTGAGAAAAAAAAATTCAAAGGGAAAAACTGTCAATTAGACCATGCCTTAATTTTTAAATATTCTTAATTAATGGGACATAGATTGGTGAATTTTAAGGCACCTATAGGCTCCTTTTTTTTTTTATCAACTCTTCAATGAATATTTGATTAGCACATAATTTGTTCTGTGTGTTACACATGACGATGTAGTGGATAATCAAGATGGATAGCATTATTCCTGGCCTCACGGGCTACAGACACTCAGACCATTAATTCTGTAAAATAAGAATCGGTTTCACTTTGGAACTGGAGGTAGACAATTCGAGTAATTTCCTTGATATTTTAGAATTGACTCTTTCTCTGTGATCTCCTCCCTGCCATGTGGCGGCTTGGCTGACCTCCATGCTGGCCTAACTCAAATACATGGCCTGCTCTCCTGGTCCCCTCCATCTTCCTCTGGGAAGCTGCTGAGATTTACTCCTAACTGGCTTTGGGCATTTTCTTTAAATCTCTAATAAAATTGTTCCTGATTTTTAAAACATGTGATGCAAAGGTGTAGGTCGAAAACAGTAGCACTGGATAGAAGAAATGCCATCAAACCCCGGGACAAAGAATTTCCTTTTCTGTCACTTGACTTTTTGTTGGTGTCTCCATTTAAATTTTATACATCGCATACTTTTCCCTCCAATACTTGTCATGCTTGGTAGTAGATGTGAGTAAGGTGAATGGAACCAAAGCGCCTTCCCCCCTTGATTCCTAGAGTTTCCACTCTTGGTTATAATCTTTCTATAAATAATTATGAATTATCCAAGTGTCACAAAAGGTTGTGCACAGTGTTGTCACAGGGGTGGGTTGGGGGACAACCCAGTCTGAATAGAGGTAGCCAGGGAACTCTGGGTAAAGCCAGCAGTTTAGCGAAAGGTTACCCCAGCCTGAGCTGGAATATTTTCTAATGATCTGAAGGACAGAGACTGGATTTAAAGGAGCTTATGACCTGGCCATCTGCCTGTGAGCCCTAGAGGTCTGTGATTTTCTGTCTCCTTCCTCTATTACGTTTGCTGGGGGCATCTTTCCATCCACGAGAGCAGTACTGGTGGTATTTAGACCTTGGGACAACGGTTCCTAAATCTGTCCCCAACATCCCATTAACTGTGGGGTCAGTCATTGACATCTCTCTGCCCTCTTTCTATCTGTAGAATAGGACACGTGCATATCCCCTGGTTTGTACCCTTTCTCTTCACTTACTATCCAATCCCAACTGTTCCCTAGAAACCTGGATGGCCATGTGGCGCCATGCCTTCTTTGCGGGCCTGTGGTGAAGATCGCTGAGAGGATGTCTGTGAAGCGCTACACATTTCACAATGAGGGACTCTCTCCAAAGGGGCACGTGGGACGTTTCTCATTACTACACTCTGTAGAGAGGCCGCTGGTACTTGGCATGGTGCCACCTCCCATCTGGAAACAGCTGCTGCCCGGCCATATGTGCGTGTGCAGCTACAGATTTGCCTGCTTCCCACACAGCAGATACGCCACCTGCTTACTTCCTTGGTGGAATGACCGAGGCTACAGAAGAGGGCTGGCATCTACACCTTTGAGCTCTTAGCCAGAGTTTACTCCTTCAATAAATATTTATTAAGTCTCTCTGGTGAGCGAGACACTAGTCTAGACACTGCACTCAAGCTTAGGATAGTGGAAAGCAACCATTTATGAAAGTCAAGCCAAGAGGGCTCAGCCCCAGTGAGAATCACACCTCACCAATCTCTTCAGTGATGAAGGCACCCTGTTCAGTGACACGAGGTGGGTCATAGAGCTAGCACATGGCGGAGCTGAGACCTGGGTCAATACCAGCCCAATTCTAAATGCTGTGTGCTTTCCTAGATGCTGTTGGGCTTTTTATAGATCCCCATCTTTACAGAGTCCAGCACTCCGAAAATACAAGTACCAAGTCACGCTAGCTGCTGACCCCCATCTTACTATAAAATTCAGCCCTGTATCATGTCGCATTATCCTGCTAACAGCCATGGAGAGAATGCCTTTTCTCAGAGTAAATCATGATGAAACGCCAGGAGTGGGTGGGAGGAAAGAATATTCTAGAGGAACCTGGATGTGAAAATTCATGGGTATGAGTGAGCTTTAGCCACTGGGCATGCTCAGTGAAGGGGGAAGGATCTAGGAAAGAGACAAGCGGAGGGCTCAAGAGAAAAAAGGATGACATGAGTGTGGCCAGGTGGGACTGACTCAGACATCTAGTTGAAGAAAGAAGAAAAACACGAGGCAAGGAAGGGTTAAATATAACTGCATGTACGTCAAATAAGGGAAACAATGTCACAGACACTGGAAGAGGAGAGGAAGGAACGGCCAGAGGAAGGGGACGCACTGCCATCAAAGGGTTGACCGGAGTGCTATTTAAAGGAGCAAACACTGGAAACATCCTTGGTGTCCAGCAAGAGGGGCGTACTTCAGAAGATTCTAGCTACTGGGTGGAATAGCATGCAGTCAAGGACAATGATTGTTACAAAGATGTGTAGCCCCGGGGGGAATGGCTTATGATATGACACAATGGGGTCAAAAAGGGGGGAGTGGGCATGGGGACAAAATCCTGCCCAGTGTAACCCATAAGTGGAAAGGGTGGCAAAAAAAAAAGGTGGATAGAGAGAAATGCAGGAGCCTTGAGAAATGACTCATGGTAGGAAAGAAAGCTCACGTGGCAACGATTCTAAAGGGCAAGGCACAACATCCCATGTAGCTTAGACACTCAGAGAGCGAGTTAAGGCCATGCCTTCCCTCTGCTGGAATAAAAGAATAATTACACAACACACACATACATACATACATGCATGCATGCATGCGTGCTCACACACACACATACACACACACACACATGCATGCACGCACACACAAGAAGTCTTCTACTCACCTTTGAGGTTTCCAGAGGCTCATCGGGAAACACACCCAGAGAGTAAAGGAGCGTTCACTAAAACATCCCATGGATTTACAGAAATCTATCAACTTGCCTCTCCATGAGCAGTCACCGGCTAGATCCAGCTGCACAGTTTCAGGGCCAAGTCTAAGATACACCAGACAGAAGGAGATCCCATGAGTCCATTGGACCAACATGGCTGCCTGCCCAGAAGACCACAGAGTCTTAAATCAGGCTGACACCTTTCACAGCGTGAAGCAGGAAGAACAATGCACAATGAAGAGGAGAGAAACAGCCACTTAGAAAAACAAATGTTTCACAGTGTTTGAATAATTTAAGAACAATGTTATGTCAGACGGGGTCACTGCTGTGAGCAGTTCATCTGGAGGGGAACCATTCTGCTGTTACTCTAATCTAGTGCACAGCCCTCGGGCCAGCAAGGATTTGCTGCCTCCTTATACCTAGCCTCTTCCTTCCCATCAAAACATGAGGATGACTCGCCCACAGGTGTGGAAAGAATGGGAGAGTTAAGGAATACAGGCTGAGGCCAGTCCATCCTGGGTCTGGATACCTTTACCATCAGGCAAGTTATCTGAGGCCTTGTTGTCTTCATCTGTAAAGTAGGCAGTGTTACTTATCTTCAAGAGACACGAGAACGCCCATCAAATGCATACATGGAATTGAATGCATCACATGGGCACTGGGGACCACATGAGGTAAGCATGGAAGAAGATTAATACCTCATGCCCACCCTACAATATAGGCTGCTGAGTGGATTAGAGAAACCTTTCAAAGAATTGTCAAAAGCACTTCTATCAGCCAAGGGAACCGGCTCAGTCGGGGAGGAGCTTGGCAAGTGTGAAGACCCGATCTGATGCCCAGAACTCATGTAAAAAGCCAGCTGTAGTGTCTTGTGCTTATAACCCCAGTGTTCAGGAGGCAGAGGAAGGCAGATCTCCGCAGCTAGCTGGCCAGGCATCCAACCTGTCTCACAAGTTCAAGGCCACTGAGAGACCCTGTCTCAAAAGGGGTAGACAGCACTCAAGGAATGACACACATACATCCACATACATACAAACACCCACCCACACCTGTACATATATGCACCCAATGTATGCATGCACACACACACACACACACACACACAGAGTCTTAGTACACCATCCTTATTCCACTACACAGGTGGGTAAGAGGAACCAATGCTCTCAAAATGCCTATGAAGTGTTACAGAACCATCCCTATTATGAGTAGAGCCCCAGCCAGCCTTTGAGCAGAAGGGAAGACGCTTAGTTTCCAAAGGTCACAGCTTCCCTGTTACACCCCCAGTCTTTTCTGTCCCCAGAGAGCATGCGAATCCCATTGCTTCAGCGAGCTCTTTTCCAGGCTCTGGCGGAGCCTTGGATGAGTTCTGCTATGCGAAGGGTCAACGCGTCCCCAGACAGAACAGTATTTTAATTCAACAGCATTCAGTAGTTATTAAACTATGATAAATGCTAAAGTGGGAGAGATTACGCTTAGACATAAGAAGTGTCACTTGAATCACTTAAAAATATTATAATGTATGGCTAATTGCACCTTGACTATATTACCCAGTGCTGGGAAAACACTTCAGATCCTTAAGTAAGGTGCCATTTAAATACCTATTTCAGTCTATAATGGGGAATATTCTGGAGTGCAAAGGTTGTTAAAGGACCCAGTGTTCACTGAGTGTGTTGCACGCTAAGCACTTTCTTTGTCCATATCCATTCATTGAGTCCTGAAAACAATGAACACTCTTAGGTAATGATGACCACCTCTATCACCGCTTTACCATAAGGAAGTAGAAATTCAGAGATGTCAGGTAACTAGGCAAGATCACATGACTAAGGAATGGCACCAGTTGAGATTCAGATCTGGGAAGGCCATCTCCAGGATCCATGGTCATCAATATAAAGACTATGACCCGTTTTCATACGTATCTGCCCCTTTGGGTCACCACCTCATTACACAGGAATGCTGTGAGGACTGGTAAAATCCTTCCTGGGACTCTCACAATGCAGGGCTCAGCAAAATGGATGCATTAATGCGACAGTGTGATGCGATAGCTTCCTCCAGAGTGCCCGGCTAGCATACTGAAGACAGGGATTCTGCATTCGTTTTGGAAAGGAATGCCTACTATTCCCAGCATGGATATAATACAGCTGAGAAAACATAGCAGGGGGTCTAGGCAGCAGGCAGGCTGTGCATCTGACAAGGCCGAAAGCAACATAAAAGTGGGTTGACTTGGTTAGAAAAAAATAAGGATCCTGACAGAGATGGTGATATACACCTTTAATCCCAGTACCTGGAGACAGAAGTAGGCAGATCTCTGTGATTTCAAGGTCCAGCCTGGTTTTAATAGTGAGTTCTAGGCCAGTTAAGGCTACATTCTAAGACTTCATCCCAAAATAAAGACAAACAAGGATTTCAATATGGCAAAGCAACAAACCAGTAAAGGGCCCTTAAGCAGGGAACATGCATACACGCAAAAGTCAGAGTTAAAAGTTGGCACCAATGGAGGGAGTTAAGGCTGTCTGGGTGGCAATCTTGGATAAAGCAGTGGCACTTTTCAAGTCTCCTCTGACTTCCCGTCACTATGTGGAGACCTCCTAGGTCATCAGGAGACTTACATGGGGTGATGGATGGAAAATTCCAGCCTCACAGCAAAATAGCATCCTGCCTGTTCTCAGTCCTGACCTCACAGTAGGTACCTCTTTGAGTTTGTAGAAGATGCAGGTGCTGTTTTTACCCTAATGACTCAAATACTTTGTCCATATCCATTAACTGGATACTGCCAAGCACCCAAAGGCAGGCCTGCAATCTGGAATGATTAACAATTCAAGGCAAGGCAAAGGCACAGCCAAGATCAAGAGGCGCCACATGACCAAGCAAAGGGTATTGTTTTGCGGAAGAACCCTCAGTTTAACGATTCAGAATCAGGATGGTTGTGTCTTTGTTTTGAGATTGCACTCAAGGCTCGTTTGAAGGGCTAAGTCTCTGGAAACTCCCTCTATGAAATCCTTTCAGTCTATCACTTGGTCAGTCGGTCAGTGATACGGCTGCGCGACACACAAAGGATTCCTTTCATGCCACTAGGCAAGGAATTGTTCTTCTCTTGAAACTGTAACTTCAAGGCCAAAGTTTTCACACTGAGCCCCGTGCCTCCCACTTGTAACCTTACAGCTACTGGTTGCCACGTAACCAGAAAAGACCAACGCCACCGGTGAGAACAGACATGCGGCACCAACCCTCTTTTGGAAAAAAAAAAAAGACTTCAAATCCAGGCAGAGAACTGATTGGAGGGTGACGGCTTTGATGCGACCCGGCACATGTCACTGTAGCTCAGCTGCACTCTCACCTGGGTGTCTGTCAGAGGACGAAAGAATGGCTCCACGTGACAAGTCACATTCATCCTTTCATCAAAGCTACCCGACTTATCAAAAACAGATTGTGTTCTGCCTGAATACTAGTGTTAATTAAGGTTCTGTTATCTGGGGAGGCAGGTTGGGGGTGACTGGGAGCTGCAGGGCCGCGATGACAAAGAAGAGCTGGCACACGTGTGTAGCCATTAGCTGGGTGTTAATGGGGGGGTGTAGAAACAGGACCGAGAAGCCCCAGGGGTGCCTGCAATTGTTTGTCTGGGCCACAGTCAAGTCCATATGTCCGACCCATAACACACTGCAGGCTCAGCTCAGATCCCAAGGTTGCAATCTCCACCTTCTTTCTCCATCTGGATAGCAGGGCTGGGGAGTATGGATGTGGTGGCTACGTTAGTGTGGTCAGCGTTAAGAGGTTTTCACCATAGGGCATCATGCATGCTCGGTATGTCACCCTAATTTAGTGGTGATACTGTTATGGATATAGTTGGCTTCTTTTGGGGGAAATCTTGTTACTTTTTAATTGTTTGTGTGTGTGTATGTGTGTGTGTATGGTGTGCGCACAAGTATGAATGTGTACACGCACGTAGAGAGCACTAGGCAACCTTGCATGTGATTTCTCAGGAGCCAATTATCTCATTTTTTGGAGATAGTGTCTCTCACACTGGCACCTGAGACTTGCTTGTCCAGCTGACTATTCGGCCGCCAAGCCTCAGAGACCTTCTTGTCTCTGCCTCCCTAGCCCCAAGACTACGATGAGCTCACGGCCACACTTTCATTATTTTAAAAACATGGTTTCCGGGTATTGAACTGAGGTCCTCCTGCTTGCAGAACAAAACTTTATCCACTGAGCTGTCTCCCCAGCCTGCTACCATATCGTGTTGCTTTCAAACTATCAATGTCTCATCAGCCTCAGGGATGACTTAACTTTTTCTCCATTGGGCCATCACAGGTATAGCCAGTCCCTCCCTAGTTTATGCATACTCTGGGTGGAACTATCCAGAGATCCTGATTTGGGGTGATAAGCAAAACAGGAAAATCTCTTCTGGAAAATGTTCTCCTTGTTATAATTTTGTTGGGAAGCCCAGCTCTTCCCTCTTGGCATGTCACTATCGAAGGGTAGAATGTTTTCAAGGTCAGCCTTTCCTACCAATAACTTTATGGGTGATGAAAGGTTCGAAGGAGGGGAGGAAGTGGATTGCTCAGTATCAGACGATGGGAAGTGCCACAGACAGGAAGGGAAGGAAGTTCCATCTACCAAGAGCCACCAAGCGACTGCCTACAGCCTCTTACTGTCCATCTTGGTTTGTTCTAGCAAACACAAGCAAGGCCTGCAGAGGCAGCTTCGGCGGAACAGCTGCTCTCCTTTATCATGTTTGCTTTCTCTCTGGTCTCTTCATCCCCAGGCAGATTCCTGTCTCTCCGTGTCGCTCCCATTCTGGGATTGCAGCTGCCTGGTTTGGAGCTCTTGAAGTCAAGGAAGCTGGCAAACAGTTCAAAGTCTCTCTCATGGATGGCAATGCCCTTTCCCTCCCCTTCAAGGTCTCAGCCCAGCCCCTCTGGGCAAACAGTTAAGATTGTCAGTGGCTCTGAGCCCCCTTCCAGCACCTCTTCGCTCTTTTTCAAGCCTAAACATCAGTGCCGTGTTCACATGCGCATGTCACACGGATTTTTCTACTCTTTCTACTTCCAGCATAGCTTCTATTTCCAAGGAGTCAAAGGGCTTTTCAGAGTCCATAAAAGTCTATGTATACAATGGCATTTTTCACTCAGCAGTCTTCCCTGGGACTTTTTCATTACCTGCAGGTGATCCCGAGTTGAGAAATGACTTCTAAATCCTGCCGACTCTCGTGCCTGATTAGAGTCCGGAAGTTCCTCTAGTCTACCTAGCAGTGCTTTGGTGAAGATTTTGCATAACCACTGAAAACAGTTTAAAAGATCATGCCTGTGATCTATTAAACAAGATTCCTTTTCAAAGGGCGATGAAAGAACACATGAAATAGAAATGGCCAGGTTCTGCTTATTCTGTGCTAGAAATGAGAAGGCTAGCACGTTTGCTGGTCATTACACAAGCCATTTGTCCTGAAGCACTTGCCAGGACACATTTGAAGCCACCCAAATTCAGATAAAAATTCAAATTCATTAATGGGTAAATAACTGCTGCTGAAAGAATTATTTGCATGATTTAATTTTAAAGTAGAATTTAGTCAAAGAAATTCAAAGGTTTTATTCTCTGCGTCATGCAATAAAGGAATCGTTTTATTTGAAGGATAGTTTGCCCCTCTAGGTAAGAGGAAAGGGAGGGCAGTGTAAAATTTGGAGACAGTTCTCTTAGGTTACAAAGAAGTGATTTTGATTAAAACAGTGAGAGGGAGGATGGGGCCTTGGACAATTCTAGTGAGACGGGAGAAAAAGCAGAATCGCCACAAAATTCAGACTCAGGGACTTTGGGACATTTCATCACAGAAACAACACCAGACAAAAAGAGTATAGAAGCACCCAAGTAGCTCTCACACCCACCCATAACCCGCACAAACACCGTGACACCTACTTCGGAAACACCCTCGCACGCAGACACCTTCATACACACCTCTTTCTGGCTAAAACAAATAACAGTGTCAACCCCACCCCAATGACAAAACACATCCTCCGTGCTGTCAAATTGCTTTCACAGACTTTAATGAGTTGAGCATCTGGAGACAGAATCTTAGTTGTCACTGATTTCTGAGGTTCCTAACTTTTCCACTGTGGGAAAACAGAGACAGCGGGAACCAGAGACTCACATCTATGATGCTTGGAGGGTATCAGGGTTGTCTAGTCCAGTTTTTCTAACTCAAGAGAGACAGACAAACTCATTGTCAAACACTACTCCTCTGCTTCCATGTCTGTCCAGTTGTGTGGCTCTGCACCTCAGGGCCCCTCAGCTTAACTGTAATTTTTGTTATGAAGCTTAGATTAGGAACTAAGTGTGAGGTGATTTAAGCAGGCAGAGTTCAGTTCCATTCAACCTCCTAGAACCCTCCGGGCCAAGAACCTGCAAAGAGAATATGGCCTGTGGTAGCATGATGGAAGAGTCTCTTCATATTCTGTTTGGAGGTGACCTGCAAGAGTTTTAGGGATGCAGGACTGCAAAAAAGACAAGTCCATGTTTACTCCTCCTTACCCCAAATCTAAGACATTACAGTAATGTCTTATGAGTTGATGGACGGCCAGCAAAAGTATAGATTCTGCGGAGGAAGCGTACAGAAGATGACTCATGTTCAAAGAGCAAAATGAAGCAGGGCATGGTCAAACTGCCCTGTGCCTCAGGCCAAGCCTCTGAATACCTCTTTGGTTCAGACCTTTACAAGATGAGCTCTGCAAACTCTTGCCTCCATCATCACTACAGTGCACAATTTCCCTGCACAGCACAATAAAGGAGGAGCTGGAAGTTACTGTGAGTGAATCCTTTTGATGACTTGCATCTTTGTAAACACTGGACCCTGGTGACGTGCATTAGCTACTGGAAGACATTGCACTGCAAGGTATGCTGTCTCTCCCAGCACAGGAGCCCCGCGGGACCTGCACGAGCGCAGTCCATAGTGCGTGTGCTCTGGAGATAAAAAGAACCATATGTCAGGTATGGGCTTCAGTAGATGGGCCAGAGCCTTCGGTCCTGCAGCTGCTCTCTCAGAGCTGTGTCTGGTAGCAGTGCAGGAAACCAGTAAGTGGAGAAAGCAAGGCAGCTAGCAGATCACAAGAGTGGGCAGACCACTGCTTAAAGAATGACATGTTTGGAACATAAAGACATTTTCCCTTTGGTATTTGCATGGGATTGGTACCAGAAGCCACTGGGATTCCAAAATGCATGAACGTTTTCCCATCACATCAAACGGTATCGCAGTCACATATACATACACTCCACGCATTCTCCTATTGCGAGTTTCAATCTCTAGTCGACTTACAATACCCAACACATGGACCACCATACAAACAGATGTAAGTAGATGTCACACTGTATTTTTTTTAGGAGATAAGGACAAGGAAAAAGTCTGTGCATCTGCAAAGATGATTTTTTTCTTCTGACTCTTCAATTTGTAGTTTGTTGAATCCTAGAATCTCAGGGAATCCATGGATACAACCCAAGTATATAGAAGGCCACCATAAACATACACACACATACGCAAGCATATATCAATTATTTATGTTTTGTATATTATATTTATTTATGTTATGGAAAAAAATAAACCTCTATACTTATCCCTTAACTTCACTAATGATCAATTCATGGCTAGCCTGCTTCATTGACTCTACCTATTTTTCCCCACCTATTCCTTTGAAACCCTATCTCAGATATGTTATTTCGTCTTGCATCTCTAAGTGATAGTGGTGTCTTGAGAACATGACCATTGGTCTGGGCATACAGGTCAGTTGAAAGAGTGCTCATCTAGCATGCACGAGGCCCTTGGTTTGATTCCTGTCACAGTATAAACCAAGCATGGTGACATGTGCCTGTAATCCCAGCATGAAGGAGGTAGAGGAAGGAGGAGCAGGCAAATTTATTCTTGGCTCTTATAATCATAAATCCATTGTCATACCTGAAACACTACAATGTCATCTACTCAGAACTCTCATTCCTTTGATGCTCCCATAAATTTATTGTTTTAAAATGAAGACACAGTAAGGCCAATATATTGCAACATACTGACAGATGTTTCAAGTCTCTGGAACCAAAGGAGTTCACTTTCAATTTTTTTTTTGTCCTTGGAAGTTTTTTTGTTGTTATTAAATACACTGGTTGCATGAGCCCAGTTGCATAGACCTCAGTGGTTTTGACCATGATCAATTCATGGCCAGTCTTGGCGCCCACCTCACTTTTTGTCACTGGGACTAAATACTTGAGCAGAAGTGACTTAAGGGAAGAGGGATTTATGTTGGCTCAAGGTTTGATGGGATACAGTCCATCACAGCAAGGATGGCATGGCAGACAGCCAGAGAGCTCACGGCTACTGTAGCAAGAGTATAAGGCAGCCATTTATGCCTTGTAAGCATGAAAGAAACAGAGCTCCAAGGCAGGAAGTGGATTTGCAATTCACAATGGAATGTTATGGTTTGAATATGAAATATCCTTTATCAGACTCATGTGTTTGGACATTTGGTCCCCAGCTGGTGGTGCTGTTTGTGGAGTTTGAGGGACATTTTGGACAGAAAAGGCAGCTAGCTAGCAAACATGGAACCATATGGGCTGAACCCGAGGGCTCCAGGCCAGTTCTGATTTGAACCAAAACTGTCTCCTGATCCTTGCAGATATACCAAGCTGTATGGTAAGTTCCAGATAGAGAACAATCCTGGGAGTCCATGCCTTCACTGCCATGAAACCATGAGCAAAAATAAATCCTTCCCTCCCTCGAGTTGCTTCTTGCTGTGTTATTTGGTGTCTACAACAACCAAAAGTTCGGCCTCTGTTACTCCCAGTTGGACCCAGGCTTTCTCTGCTCCCATCTGGGGCAGGACTAAGTCATTGGAAGTGCTGTGAGTGATTTTCTTTTAGAAAGCTCAAGTTTTGTTGACTTCTTTTTCTTATGTGAATAGTTATTAGTGGCCCTTGCTTAGAGCCATTCACTTTATACAAAGCACCAGGCTTCCTTTAACCCCAACATCCTATTCTTTTCTCCTTCCTTTTTCTCCTCCCCTCTCTGCCCCTGCCCACAGTAAAATAAAGGCTACTGTTGAATATTGTGACTAGAGGCGCAGTAGAAATCCTGGAATAATTCAATACAGACCTGGAATTGTCTAATACTGCGGAAAATTCTTGACCAATGGCTTTAGGTCTTACTTAGAACATCATTTCCCCCTGACTTTGAGTGAGGTCTTTTCTAGAATTTCCAGCTGGGTCAGCAAAACTTTCACAACTTATTTTCAGGACTTTAATTCATTTCAATTTTTACAGAAGGAAAGAAATCCTTTCAAATAATTTATTAAGTTACCTAAACGGCTGCCTGGTCATGTGTGCCCCTTACTGTGTGGGATATGAGCAGCAGTGGTTGGCTTCCTTCACCTTGGATGGAGTCAGTGTGCATGGCACGGCAGTGGGAATAGAAAAGCTGGCAAAAGGCAGATGTAAAGCAGAGGTGGGAGAGGATAATGTGCTTCCTCGGTATCTGGACACATCCAAATGAGGTGTGGTGATGGCTCAGAGGGCGCAGAACCTTACCGTCACCGTTCTTAGGAACCAGTTTCTTGTTCTTGATAACCACGAAACTGGTATGAAGGTGTTGGGGACATTGCTCCATATCCATCAAGTTACTTCCATTATTTAACTCTCTCTCTCTCTCTTTCTGTGTGTGTGTGTGTTTGTGCATGCGCACATGCAAGTATGTATGTACACATGCATGCAGAGACCAGAATATCAAATCTTTCTGTAGCTGGAGTTATTGGCAACTGTGAACTGCTTGAGAAGTGGTCTGGGAACTGAACTCCAGTTTTCTAGATGAGAAGTTCTGGTTCTAACCGATGGCCATCCCTCTCAACCCCAGAGTTTTTACTTCTTGTTCTTTCATCATCTGAGATTTGAGGAACAATAGAAGAGAACCAGTTTTTTTGTTTTGTTTTGTTTTACCACAATTGCCTGTTTGCTTATTACATAATATGCTAGATGGTCTCCCAATTCTAATCTTGTCCCTATACTTACATCCAGCATACAGTGGCCAGAGCATGGAAATTAGACATTTCAGGCATTCTAGTTTCATTTCTGCGACTGTGACCAAAGGGAATTTAGGGAAGGAGAGGCAACACTTTCCCGTCACAGTCCATCATCGAGGGAAGTCAGGCCAGGGACTCAAGCTCAAACAGGAGCTGAAGGAGAAACCGTGGAGGAACAATGTCTACCAGGTCCATCTCTGCAGCGAGCACTCACAGGTTCCAATGCTCAGCTAGCTTTCCTGGCTGGAGGCCACCTGCTCAGAAAGCAGCTCTGCTCACAGTGGGCTGGGTTCTCCTACACCAGCTAAGACAATCCCTTACGTACATGTCTACAGTCCAACCTATTAAGGACAATTACTCAACTGAGACTTTTCTTTTTAAATCGGTGATTCTAGGCCGTGTCAAGGTAGCAGTTAATTCTAACTAGGACAGCAGGTACTGAGTCTTCTTATAAAGCAAGAATGAGGAGGACAGTGTGACAGTCATGTAGAGATAAGACAAATGAACCAGTGGAACAAAGTGTGAACCCAGAAATATAGATTCCCGTGCACGTAGATGCTTGCTTTATAACAGCCGCGGCACTAGTGGTCAACGGGCTGAGAGGAACACAGAATAAGGTGTGGCACTCAGAATTAAGAAAAAAAACACAACTTGCAAAGGAAATATTATGTTTCCAAACCTGTATATACCATACAACATAACAACTAAATGTATAAAGAAAAACAGGGAATCAAAGTATAAGAAGATTTTAATTAAAATAAGAGTTGGACATAGCTGTAGACACCTCCCAGAATTTGACATACTTACTCAATAGATAACAAACAAGCCAAAACAGAGGGAATCCAGTCTAAAGAAAATTTGGTAGAGGAGAGGAGTTGCTAAAGTGGACATCCTTGAGCAACTTGGAGTGTGCTCGGGCAAGCAAACGGAATCACCAGTAATCAGTACCGAGAAACAGATAAAATGATCTCTGGGCCGATACGTTTGAATACCTAGGAAACCCAAGAGACGTTAATGAAATGCTGGTCAAATAAATGAGACAATTTAGTAAAGATAAATATACAGAAATCAATAGCTTCACTCTTGACTAGCAATAAGTATCGAGAAATGAGAATGGGGGGAAATGACAGGAAAGGTTGGAGGGGGAAAAATGACAAAAAAAAAAAAAAACCTCTTAGGGACAAATTTAATATAAAGAGGGGAGGTGGAGCCTATTGCACCCCATGGCAACTATACCACTTTCAGGGAGTCCAGTAACTTCTGAATTTCAGCCTCGGGGTCAGGGCTCTCTTGCAAGTTCTTCATTCCGTTCCTTAAAACAGGGCTTATCCTCAGCCCTGGAAACAGCTGCTACTCTCTATACTTGCTGTGTCTATGTTCCTCAGAGCTCTCTCTAACCCTTTTAGTAGCTAAGCAGCTTTTACTAGTTATTAAGTCTTCTATAAAACTTCCCTGTTTAAATTACAGGCTTGGGTTCTGTTTTGGGGCAGACTGATGAGCGCAAACCCGTGTGAATAAAAGTATAAAAATCTTATTGAAGCACCCCAAACAAGAACTAAATAGATATTTTCTCAGATAGGAATGCTTAGTGTTACAAGAAAATCCACTCTTCGTAGAAGACATATATAAATTTCATGCAATTCTAATTACAATTCCAATGGTCGTTCTTTCTCTTTTGAAAATGGATAAAACTACCTTCAATTGTAATGGAAGGGTAATTACATGTGAACAGCAAATACGAGCATGAAAAATAAAAAATATGATGGAGGATATAGCTTGCCAAATATAAAGTCATAGTAATCCAATCTAAGTGGTATTGGCAGGGAGATAGGCAAGATCAGAACAGAATGGAAAATCCAGGAAAATATGCTAGGATACATTAGGATTTCGTATATGAGAAAGAATTCCATTACAGAGGGCAGAAGTGGTTTATTTAACAAACTGTGCTGGCAGAAATGATAGCCACCTAGAGCAGGGCTGGCAAGCTGCTCCTGTCAAAGTGAAGATTTGGGGCTTTGAGGACTTAAAGAGTTTCTACTGCTGTGACTGAGTTCTGTCATGTCAGAGAACCGCCCCCAAACGTATGCAAATGAATGGCTATGGTGGCATGCCGATAAAACTTTATTTATAAACATAGGAGGCTGGTCTGTGGACCACAATTTGCCAATGCTGGAGTAAAATAAAATTAGTTCCCTCATCCCCATCTCTGGCAAAATATAAGTTCCAGATAAAGTAGTGACTTAAATGTAAAATAAAAAAGCACTAAAACCTCTTAGAAGAAAAATCCAAGTGGACTAAGGTATAAGCATGCCAAGGACATCCATGTTAATCAAGACTGGAAAACCAGAAGCTACACAACAGGATCCACGTGATTGCGTAAAATTTAGAACTTTTATGCAGGAAAAAAAAGGGAAGAATGTACAGGTAAAATGCTTGCTCCACATATAGCTCTTAAAAGTCTCATTACCACAGTGAAGAAAAAGACAGAAATACCACCGAAAAGTGGAAAAGAACATGAATTTTAGTTTTAAATGCAATTTGCACTGTGGGGGTTTTGGATAAGAGACGAATAGGAACTACATTGAGAGTCACAGACTGTAGTCTTGTGTTGCGAGGGTCAGGGAAATCAAGGAACCAGAGAGGACAGTCAGTGTCTCTGCACACTTCCTGGAGAAGGTTAGCAAATGTTGAATCAATGTGGGTTGACTTTTCCTGAGGACTCTGTGCCCCGGTCCCAGGCCATATGGACCAAATGTTCTTGAGCTGACTCTCCCATCCTTTCCTTGAGGTTTAGAATGTGGGAGATGTCTAATTTTTTTTTATGCAAACCCAATGTGCATCTCTGGGCATGCACACTTGAGAGCTTGCTCTGACCAGGGTGAGCCCTAAGAAGACCTGTCATATTGATCCAACGGCTCAGGCCTGCTGTTGTTCTAGGCTCTGAGGAAGAAGCAGCAAGATGCTGTGTCTTAGCCTAAGGATGCAGGGCACACACAGGATGGGGTTGGGATGATGACGATCACAGTGTGGAAAAAGCACCTACCCACAGCTTCCATTATGTGTGCAGTGTGCACTGAGCAGTCCCTGCTCTGTTCTTGAGGTTTGGAGTAGGGGGAGGGTAGATCAGGCTACGAGTCATTCTCCACCCATGCCACCAAGAGTTTTCAAGTACGGAGTCGTCAGAGTGAAGCAGTAACTCACTTCTGACTAGCGGGTTTGCAACTCTGTCCACCCACCTGGCAGTGGCAGTAGCAGCCGGAGTGACAGGAGAAAGGCACATCCTTTGCTCTTCATGCAGGGTTTAGGAAGCCCCCGAGGCAAAAAGCTGCAGTGCTGAGCTGGGGCTGGAGCCGATAAGGCAGGCTCTGTGGCTCTGTGCAGACAGCCTTGGCTTTTTTCAAGTGTAAAATAAAAAACATCCTGGACAGGAGGGATCTCTAGAGAAAAATGAAAGAACGCACACAGATGTGAGCTGCTGGGAGAGGCAGCAGGGCTGACATTTACGGCAAAAGGAAGAGAATAGTGGTGTCGCCCAGGGACCCAGGCATCAGGCAACTGAGCTCTGTGTGGCTTATCTTTGTGGAGGCCTCACCGCTGCCTGTAATCCCCGGTGGTGGAGCCGGTGAAGGGAGGCACGTCCCAAGGACCTGGGGAGTAGGGGTGGGCAGTGTTAGCGCCCCTGCAATTCTGTGCCTTGTAGAGGCATCCAGGCAAGTTGAGAGAATGTTCTGTTTTCCATCGCTGCTGAGCAATGAGTGTCTGGTTTCCAGGGAGATGGGCACAATGAGCTCCACTTGCCAAAGGCCCTTAACAAAACAGCCGAGGTTTGTACTGTCCACAAGTACACATTGTGCGAGCGCGTGCGCGCGTGCACCAGGTGACCACGGGCCTTCCAGCAGCAAGTCATTGCCACACTTGTTTTAGGCTCTGAGGACATTCTGGTCCTTTCTGTATAGCTTGTTGTGCCCCCAATGACTCCCTAACAAGACGACTTCCATCTGTGCACTTTGGAAAGATAAACGAAGATTATTTTGGATCACGCTCTTGACAATTCATCTGAAAATGTAAGCCCAGAGGGCAGAGGTGGCAAACAGGTGAAATCACTCACAGCCTTGGTCCCCCAGGCCAGAGATGGGCTAACTAAAGCCCAAACACCAAATGTGACCTGTGGCTTGTTTCTGCAAATAAAGACTTATTGAAGACAGTCGCGGTGAGCCAATATATTTACAATGTAGGGGCTGGTTTGGGTTGCAAGAGCAGCCAGACTTGAGTGAGAATCCATGAAAAGTGAGGTTTGAAGTCTGAAATAATCACCTCGAGATTCTTTAGAGAAAACTTGGCCAGTTGTTGGATTTCTTTAGCATGTCAGGATTGGGGTCAAGAACCCCAATTTTTTAAAGATGCTTCTAGGTATGAATTATATAAGCAAGATTCAAGGTGATTTGTTTTCTTTTAAAAAACTTTAAAAATCTTATGGGTATATGTGAGTCTGTGTGTGTGTGTGTGTATGCGTGTCTCTGTGTGTGCGCACGCACGTGCGCATGCATCAGGAACCTTGTGCATTCCTCGTACCAAAGAGGCTGGAAGATGACACCAGACTCCTTGGAAATGGAGTTACAGTGGATCTGAGCCACCTGAGATGCATGTTGGGAACCAAACCTAGGACCCAAAACAAAAATATACCCAGCCAATCAACACCAGCCACAGTCACACACAGCCCCATGATGTCAGACACCTTGAGTCAGGCACAATCTAAGAGAGCCCAGGGCATTCTCTTTCCTTGGATCGCTGGCTTCACATGCTTATACAAGTCTAACAGTAAAGAACAGAGAGAGAACCAGAACGCTCCTACCCAGTTTGTGGACAGCCCCAAAAGCTAAACAGGCAGGGCTGTGGACATTTGTCACCATTGACCCCTGATGTCTGTTAAGTATCACGCTTCTGGCAGTGACCATTTTGAGATGACCATTTCTCTCCTCTCAAATCCTTCATGTCCTGTGGGTGGGGGCTGACTACAAGGACACAGCGCCTGATGCAAGCCTACGCCAATCAGAATACTGAATCCCTCAACCGTCCTACTTGGTTCTGGTTTCAGCACATAACCCTACAGGTTTCCAAGGAACTCTTGCCGAGAGCGTTTTTTTCTGTGCTTGTTTTATTATGTGTGTGGGCACACTCATGCCAAGAGCATGGCTGGAGGTCAGAGAACAACTTGTAGGAGTTGTTTTTTTCCTTTCGTCCTGGAGGTAGAGCTCATCACATCAGGCTTCGAGGCAAGCTCCTCAACCCACTGAACCACCTCACTGACTTCTCTTTTTTTTTTTTCTTGTGGAGTCTTCGGTGAGAGAAAGAGAGGGCACAGGTGGACTGTAACTCAGAGCCCTGGAGCTCTCTGAGGGAAAGAAAGCATGAAGGGGCAGACAGCTGCAAGTGACAGGAGAGAGAAGAAGCAGGTGACCTTGTTTAAACCCCTAATCAAACGCCAACGCTTGGTGCGGTCAGGAGCCCATGTGGCTTTTTCAGTTCCATGAACCTCTGCTTCTGCCACATGAGGTTTAAGTTTCTGTTTGGCATCAGAAAACAAACCAGCCCGATGGGAAAACTGGTTCCACCTGGCCATATCAGAGCAGTTCAGTCAATCCTGTTGAGACTTTCTTGGACCCTCCTACAGGTAGGAGCGCATTTCAGCATGTCCTCAGAAAAGCAGAAGCTGGGGCACCTGCCACCCCTGAGCATTGATCCAAGTGTTTATACGGAAATACAGTCAACTAATAATGTCACAAAGTCCCTCAGATTCTAGAGGAAATGTCCTGGTGAAGTGCTCAGGAACCAAGTTGCTGCAGTGGGCTGAGCCACCTCGTACTGATGAATCCCACTATGGGTAGAATGGGCCAGACAGAACTAAAATTGGCCATGTTTTCTTTAGAAGTCTCTGTGTTTTTCTCCAGTCTCCTCAACGCTAGAATAACCAGTTCCATCCATCTCTCATTCCTTCTCATTTCCTTCTCTGTTTCTCTCCTTCTCTTTCTGGATAACAGCTTTTATCCATCAGCTAGATTAGAAAAGTTCTTATTATATGACCCATATTAACCAGACTCACCAGATCATGGATCTAATCTATCTGGTTTTGAATTTCAGGTTCACCTATATGAGCATAGCTAAGAAATATAAATTTTCTGAACCCTGTTTACATATAAAAATAGTTACCCTTGTTGAACTGTCAGAAAGAGAGAGTTGGTAGACTATCACTAAATATAAAAGTAATATTAAATATTATTGCACTCAAAATATCAAATTGTCTACAGCTTCAGAAGCATTTCATAGTCATGGGGGTCAATTCCTTTCTTAAGCCAGGGTAAGGAACTCTGTGGTCAGTGTCTTGGCAGCAATTAACCTGTTCTTAAGTTGCAAAGACACTCAGGAACTGTCAGCTTTTAGGCCATGATCTAGAAACACAGGCACCATTTGTAGAAGCCATAGGAGGCACCCAAAGATTTAGAGTAGCCATTAAGCGATACACAGGCTTTAAAAGTCTCGTTCTTGGAGGCTGTCATCAACCCTGACTTCTGATGGAATGGCTGGGGTTGGTCTGCTGTTGGCATTTACATGTTCCCTAACAATACAGGACACGATCCCGAGTGGGCCAGATGGCCTTGGTGTACTCCTAACTCTGAGATGTGAGAGAAGCGAGCCAAGAATGGCGGTCCTGAGGTCGGAACTCATCCATCTCGAGTGGGGTACCCAGAGGACTTGCATGAGATGAGAAAACCTCCTTCTTCTCACCCACTTTGCAAAGCTCACCCTGAATCCCACAACTCTGCAGCAGAACAGATTAACATCCGAGCAAATAACAAATAATGTTCCGCTTGGAGGCAAATCAGACATTAGACTCCTGATAAGAAACACAGGGTGATGTTGAAGGCTTCAGGGTGTAAGATTTTATCTTGGAAAAGGAATCATTGCTTTCACTCCTCAAGTCTCTGGGAAGAATTCTTTAAAGGGCATTTTCATAACTTCAAAGCTCTACAATTAGTTTCTAGAAAACCTGTGGAAATGACTCATCTTTGCAATGATCTTTTCACACATCTTTCCCTCCAAGAGCTGTTGAATCTGACAAATATTTTCTTTTCAATTAAAAAAAAACTCTCATTGGAGAGAAGTAGCCCCCGTGAGGGCCAACAGTGTTTTCAAAAAGGGACAATAGTGTTTCAGGATTATGTACAGTCAAAAAGTAAGAATCTTTATAAACAGCTTGCATAGAAGCACACAACGAATGCCCACACATGTGTGGTGTGATCCTGCTTCCTGCTGAAAACACAGGAATCTTTCATATGCCAGAGATCACTGATAGCAGCCCCGTCTTCTGTGTAAAAGGTCATCTCCCAGAAGAAGAATGGCTCCCCAGCTAAAGGGCTAGCGACTGTAAGCACTCTGCCAAGCTGAAGACAAATGAATCAGAAGAGGCTATGTCAGACTTCAAAGGTAGGGCACACCCACGGCACGCTCTGACGTCGAGCTAGCAGGAATGGGAGAGACTATTTAGAGATGACTGGGCATAGGAGGGGATCAGCACCACGGAGAAGCAATGCGGGCAGGTGTGTTTTTCTGCCTTATTCTGTGACAAAATGTCCGCTCTGGAAACAGGAGGTGGCAGCAAATGGTCCATTTGGGCTTTCTAGGTGTTGGAAGAGATATGTGTGTTCAAGTCTACAGGGCGTTGTTGCCTGGCTTACAAGGCTTTTAAAGTCGGGGTGATGCATTTAGGTAGAAGGGACAGTTAAAAAGAAAACGGCTGGAGAAGAACGGAGGAACACTGGGATGAATAGGGCGCCAAGGAAGCATGCTAACCCTTAGACACAGAATTTATCATATTTTAGACAGTTAAAATTATATCGATATGCCAAGACAAGGAATACACACTGCCCTAGTCTCTGGAAATACTTATATGCTGCCTTTGAAGCATTCTGTTTCAAGCAAGCCTGCGACTACCACAGCTAAGGTGGCGAGGGCTGGAGGCGAAGGTAGGGCTATCCCTGAGCAAGCTTGCTACGAAGGCTGAGCATCTATCTCCCTGCCTCCCACCTCACCAATCTTCTCTCTTGCTGCTGACTCCCGGGCATTCTTGCCTCTGGAGCGAAGAACATCCAGGTTGCTTTAAGCACAGATATGGTCTGAATTCTCACTTTGAAAGCCTCAGTGACAAGCTGCCAACCTGCTATACCAACCTGGGAAAGCACATTTTCCTCCCTTCAGGACATAGTTACATGTAGTTAGGGCCTTTCTTTCACAAGGCAGATGCCCAAAGCAAAGAGCGTGAGGTAGCAGGGATTTAGGCACTGTGTACAGCTCCCCCTGGGGTACCTCTGGGGCTGATGCCTTTACATCACTGTGACAGAAAACCTGGCTGTGCCATGATGACCGCCATCTTGGGGATGTTCTCTTTCTGTGTGGGTATGTGTGTTCAGTTCCTTTCTCTTCCCTCGACTCCCTGAATCTCTCTCTCTCTCTCTCTCTCTCTCTCTCTCTCTCTCTCTCTCTGTCTCTCTCTCTGTCTCTCTCTCACACACACACCACACCCCTCCCACACAAATATATATATATATATATCCATACAAAGATATATATATATAATTATACACAAACACACACATATATATACACACACACGTATGCATATATATGCTGCCCATGAGTGTGACACCTGCAGACACACGCAGGGCAATAGTACCCTCTTTATTTCCTCTCTCTATTGTTATTCCCAGTATCCACTCCAGTAGGCTCATGGAAACCACCCCACTGCCTATTGCATAAATAAAGTTTTATTGAACACAGACATACTCATTTTTTTTTCTGTATTGTGTTTGGCTGCATTTGTCCTATAAAGGGCTATACTACAGTGGTTACAACACAGATAACAGAGTCCATAAAGTTTTAAATCTTTGTCCTCTGATCCTTGAGGAAAGCATTTGCTGGTTCCTTTGCTAAAATAACATCTCACATCTAGAAACTTCATGTGCTTGCTTTAACTGCTGAGAGAACTTTCTCTCCTTTTAAAAGCGGCTTGTGTGGCTAGGGAGAGCATTCAGTCAGGAAAACGCCAGCCGTGTAAGCATGAGGACCTGCATTGGTTTCTAGCACTCACCCAAAGGGCCAGGAGTGGGGTGGCCCACTGGAAATCCCAGCACTGGGGACATGCGGCAACAGATGGACCCTGGTGCTCTCTGGCTAGCTACCCTCTCCTGCTCAGTGAGCTTCAGGCAGTGAAAGGCCCTGTATCAAAGAACAGAGCTTGAAGAACAAAACTCATCGTTGACCTCTGGCCTCTACATACCTGCACACATGTGAGCATGTATGTCCACACAAAAGTGGTTTATTAAACTTTCACATCTTCGACTCATTGAGTCTGACGGTTAGAAGGTACTGGGGCTCAGTGTATGACCCTCTACCAGAATGCCCATGAGCGTCCTCTCTTGATCCTAACTCTTATTGGAAGGGAACACAGATGCTTGTGGGGAAACACGTGCCCCTCTGCTGCAGAGATCCTTTCTTAACATCTTAGATCAAATTATGATTTACATTCTTAAATCAAAATATAATTTTCTTCTAATGGTCTCCACTTTGTCCTTTGTGGCCAGTAAGGAAAGGAGACAATTGTCCCTGTAAAGGACATGGGGATGTGGGCACACCTTACTGTTTGACCTTGCATTTCTGGGTTATATGCTCTCCCAGTCCCTTGTTCTATCTCTCAGATGAGGTGCCGTCTGATGCCCTGCCTCCTCTGTTTCTTTTAGTGGTGGCCAATGCTTTGGGGACATGAGGCCCCAGTTACAGGGACACTGGGTGTCTCGTGGGCAGCACCCACAGTACTGATGGCTTATCAGAGAAGGACTATTGTGTGCACGGTGAGTGTTCTTCCGGAGGAAGAAGAGTAAGGACTGACACCCTTTCCGAAGTTCTGGGCGTGGACCCAATCCAACATCATGGTCCTGTCACATCCACGTGTGTCCTCCATGGAGGAGGTTATGCCAGGCCTTTGTGCTGGTGGATGGAGGCTGAGCACGGATTCTACCAGGAAAGCTCATTCTGGAGATCCGTGTAGCTTGAATTAACCACTCAACAAATCATAAAACGGGATTGTCAAATTCATTATGGGGAAAGCTCGGCTGGAAATAATGCTATAAGTATGTGTTATGGCTGCCGGGGATACAACTGGCATTAGTGGCTTAAGGGGCTCAGGAAATTTCTGTGAGACCGCAACAAAGGAACAGCCAGGGCTTGGTGAGAACAATGGACGATGGACCCTCTCCCCCTGCATCACTGAAAGGAGATCTTTCTTATTATTTTATAATTCACTGCTCCCAACACCCCCATTCCCCCATGGTGCCCCAATGCAGAGCTACAGAAGACACCCCTCCCCCCAAAAATCAGGGCTCAATGAAGTCTCTCATTCTGTGCTAATGAGCTCCAATTTAACACGAACACTATTTCTGACATTGAAGTTCTGAGAATAGTCACATGCCCAGGAGCTATCTTTTTTTTTTTAAAACCAGTTAATCCCAGAAATAAGAAACTACCATGAGGGGTGGTGAGTAAGGGGCTAAAACAACTGCTTTAAGAGAAGCATGCTGCCATGGATGAACTGGACATGAGGTGCTCCAAGCTCTGCCCTGAGAGGTCCCCTTGACCAGGACTGCTAGGCTTCTGTGGTGACTACCCAGCTGATAATCAGGATCTGGCCTCAGTGTGAGATGGACTCGGGGTTTGAGGTCTTTCTGTGTCATTTATTAAAAAAGAAAATTGTGACTTTGGACTATTTCACAGAGGTGCCCTGTGCCTTGGTTTGGCTCACCTGCTGAATGGGATGAACAGTGTCTATTGCTTGGTGTGAACAAACTCAGTGGGAGGTGGGAAATGGGGGCTTTCAGCACACCAAAGAGGAAAAGAGAATCCCCCAGATAATTGGAGGGGACACCCCAGGACAGTAACCGGGCTCCAGTCTAGCTCCAATAAGAACATCTCAGAAGCTCTAGGAGGACTCTTGTGAGATGGGACTAATAAAACACCCAGTTTACACACCTATCAAGTGGGGGCACCTGCAGTCAGGGAGCAGCACGGATATGCCCATGGCGACCAAGCAGAAGTTAGGAGGCGTGCACACCGGGTACAGAGAACTGACGATTTGCAAATGAACATCCCCAGGGACTTCTGGGTTGAAGATTCAGGTCTCAGAGGGTGGGGCTATGGGGAGGAGTGGAGACAGCAAGCGGGGGTGAGGATGGAGGTCACTGGGATCATGTCTTTGGAGAGGATCTTTTGTCCCTGGCTCCCTCTTTTCTGTTTCCTGGCCACCATGAGGAGAGCAGCTTTGATCCACCATTTGGACGATAAAGCTATTATGGCGCCCTGAAACTGAGGAAACAAGCCTCCAGTGACTCTGTGGAGCCGCTTTAGGTATTCAGTCACAGGGTCGTAGAGATGGCGGGGACAGAAACCATATAAGAACAAAAGCAAAGGAACTGTAATACGGCTCGCTAGGCCAAATACTGCTCTAGAAATATTAACACTGTTGTGATTGTGACAGAGTAAGGATTTTTTGTATCTCTTTGTGGGGGGATGAGTGTGTGTGTGTGTGTGTGTGTGTGTGTGTGAGAGAGAGAGAGAGAGAGAGAGAGAGAGAGAGAGAGAGAGAGAGATCCTCATTTCCTATATAGGGAAGTTCGTAGACAATGGCTGACAGTGAGAAACAAACGAAAAAAAAATTAGAAAGATAATATTCAGAAACACATAGGTAAAAGTCTAAGAAATCAGTTAAAATAGTTGAAAGTTTATTTCTAAGGATTGGGAACCAAGTGGAAGACTCCGGGAGAAACCGTGTATGTTTGCAATAAGGCTGTTATCATTATTTGAGTTTAAGAACTAAATGAGTGAATAGCATTGAAAACTGAAAGTCCGCAAAGAACTTTATTATCTCTCATCAATGGGCAGGACCACAGTTCCTCCATGCGTTAGAATGATGCCCAGCACGATTTCGCTTTTGGCGTTCTCTGTCTTCCACTTAATGAGGAAGGTGGGCCTTAAGTGTTTAAGATGTCATCCTTAGCAGGAGATGCACAAATGTAGCGGAGATGATGAGCCCCTGCGATGCGTAAGGCTTAACACCAGGTAACACGGGCATGCACCAAGCACTCAGTCTACGTGGGTGGTCTCTCGTATATTCCCACTAGGATGTCAGCCTTACTTCTGTTTATCCAGATGGGTCCGTTCTCCAGCACATTTCAACCTCAGCTGAGAATTCCACAGCTTACCTTTCCACTCTTGGATTTTCCTACCTACCTACATTAACCTTTCAAGTTCACTCTGTTTATTGGGAATTGATACTGGGCCATCAAGGTGAATTCTGAGGATCCTTGTTTGTGTTTCTGGAAAGTATCTGAAGAGTTCTATCAGTCTCCTCGTGTCTTTTCATGGTCCTCCACCACATGTCCTTTAAAAATGGACTTTATTGCACAACTTTCCTTTCCCTCTCTCCAATATAAGCATGCTCTTTCCTTCAGCAATCAGCAGGTTACTAGTCTATAACATGTGTAATCGCTGGCCACATTCCCCCATCCTGATAGCACTACCCTGGCCCTCCCTCTTTCTTCTTAGAAATGTTACACTCAGTACCTCCAACTTAGCCAGGTAATCACAAACCCATTCCTCAGGTCCAAAGTTATGGTCTTGAGTGTGAAGCAGTGATAAACTGGTGCCCGGAGAGTTGATTAATTGCAACTTTAATCAGAGATCAACACTAGCTTCTACATGTAGATGTTCTTGACCACGTGACTCTTCTCAGACTCTCTGCTATTTCCCAGCTCTAGTTACATTTTCATGGTCTCAGAGCAAACCAAGTTTTGCATCTTTTGGGGAGAATTTCTATACTTCTGTGAGCTAATTTCTGGGTCCAAGCATTTATATTCATTTATCTTAGACCATGAACATATTCACCCACTCAATAGATTAGTAAGCCAAAGCCCAGGAAGGTAAACACATTTGCCTTAATTTTTAAAACTAATGGTTGATGAGGCCAGGATTTGAATCTAGATCTGATCCAAAATATTATAATCAAACTCACTAGTGCAGGGATCCTTGGGAAGGGGTGAATTTATATTTGGTGATGTCTAGAGATGCTTTCATAGTTGTCGCATCTGGACTGGCATCTGGTAGACGATGCTCCTGATAAATACTCTACAATGCACAGGAGACAGGTCCCCAAAGTCGTCTGACCCCAAAAGCCCAATGGGGTCAAAGTTGTGAGCCCCTCTACCACACTATACTGATTTTCCCAGTGCTCGTGGCTTTCCTCTAGTGTCTAGGACAGTGACCCACACATAGTAGGCTTTCAATAGTTTTATGAATGGATCTTTTTTTCCCTGAAATTTGAGAAGCCCTTATAATGCGACATGAAGGACGCCAATTGCTTTTCTTTGTTAAGTGATTATGCGATGAATACTTCAAAAAGATCTGAGGAGTTAGACTTTCCCACAGGTACTCAGAACAGGGCTTTGATGTGCAAAGCTTCCCAAGACACTCTGAAAGTCCCACTTGCAAACCCTAGTTCCCCACCCTGCGTGTAGAAAGAGAAAACAGGGACTTTCTCCCCTACACACCGTGGCCCCCCGGGACTTTGTTAAATATGATCACGTGTGCTCCTTAGGAAGAGACTGGCTTTTAACAAGGTGTAGAAGAAAGCAATGCGTACTAAGAAATTCTCCGTTTCCCCCTCCACACCTTTGCTATTTCTTCCCCATCACCTGAAACAAACAGGAAATGGCCTCAGAGAAATGCCATCACTTGATCAAGGGTGGCATGGTAGCTGAGGGACCTGAAGGGAAGACGGGGCGACAGAAAGCTGAAGAAGACACAGGATTCTCTGTCATCCACTGTGGGCATCGTGCAAGAAAGCTGAAGACACAGGGTTCTGTGGGCATCTTGCTCCATCCCTCTTTAGCTTGTATGGCAGGGCTGGGCTTCCAGGGAGGAGGGGATGGAATGGGGTCAACCTCTGATTACTGATGATTAGTTCATTCACGCATGTTTTCTGTGGCACAGTCGCTCCCCGGAGGACCAAAAGGAAGGGGAGGGTCTGATTCACCTCCTGAACCTTCCTTCACAGCTTTGATGCTTTGTCAAAAAGGAAGCGGACGTATTTGCTGTTAAACTAGAAAAGTCTTTTATTATCCTTCCATTGCTCAGTCCATAGTAAGTGCCGTGGTCCACTGTCCACCTTCTTGGTCATGGCCATGTCAGAAAGAATTCTCTCCGCGGCAGGGGATCCGGAGACATGCTGCACTGCCGGGATTCACATCCGCAACATCTCCTGAGGGCCATGTGCTAAAGATGGGGTTCCCAGTGGTGGCACTGGCAGGAGATGGTGGGGGCTTTAACAGGCAGAGCTAGGGGTGGGAGAGCTGACTCAGCTGTTAAAAGCATAAACTCTTTTTTGGTTTTTTTTTTTTTTTTTTTTTTTTTTTTTTTTTTTTTTTTTTGCAAAGAACCCAAGTTTGGTTCCCAACGCCACATAATAGACTGTAACTCCAGCTCCAGGGGAATAGGTACCTTCCTCTGGTCTCCATGGGTCCCTTCTTTTGTTTTGTACACATACACCGCTATATACATATAGACACATAATTTAAAAAGTGAGATAAATCTTTAAAAAAAAAAAGAGGTGGAGTCCAGTTAGAGGAAATAGTATCTTTGAGAACACATGCTTGGAGGAGCCATTAGGACTCTGGCCCCTCCTTCCTCCTCTTCGGCTTCCTGGCTGCCAGGCGATGAACACCATCTTTACTCTGTGTGCTTCCTTCTGAGATGCTTCACCTCACCACAGGCCCCAAATAACAGGACCAGGTGATCCTGAATTGAAACTTCCAAACTAGGAACCAAATTAAAACGTTTCTCTTTTTAAGATGCTTGTTTGGGGTGTTTGGTCATAGTGACAGGAAGCTGGCTGATACCACTGACCTATCTCGACCTCATATCGATAGATGTTCGCAATGTCTTGGATGGTGGTGAGGCAGCATGAGGGGAGGACTCTGACCAGTTCCCAACGAGTGAACAGGTGTCTCTTTTCTTCTTTTAACTCCTCTGTTGTCAGGCTTTCTGGTGACAGTCTCTGATACTTACACGGATACCTAACCCAGAGACGTCTCTGTATTCAGAGTTATGTTGTTCATGTTGTTTGTGGGGTTTCTGCTTGCTTGTTGTTTGTGCTATTTTTCCTCTAGACAAACAATGAAGATTGAAGGGGATCAGGGGAGATCACGTAATGTTTCCGATGAGTCCTCTGTGGTAAGGACAGTTAGCCAGGCAGACAGGTACTAGGGCTCAGGTGGGCAGAATGCCAAAGGCAAAGACTGAAGTTAATGGTGTGTGGGGGGCATAAAAGAATAGATTAAGGGGCTAGTAGGTGGGGACCTTAGTGAAATGTTACTGGTTGGGGTTTAGCAGAGCCGGCAAATCAGCCAATCAGAGGCCATCAGAGGAACAGAGGGCTAGCACGTGTGCACAGGGAGGAGGCGGGCACACAGAAGACACTTATAACCCCGGTGCAAACAACAGATACTGGGGATCAAGAACAGAACTGAGAACATACAGATGTAACTTCATGGCTCAGCGATGGTATAGCTTGGGCCAGGATCATCAATCACCGTGGGGCTGGGAGAAAGGACCGGACTGAAGATGTGCTTGAAGATAAAGTTGGGAGGTCCAGAGGTGGAGGCGGAAGGAGAGTCAGTATCTTGACCAGCCTGGACACTGAGCTCAAGACAGGGGAGGAAAGTCTGAGGCAGGATTGTGTGGATGGGAAAGGGTGTTGTGTGAGTGTTTAAGATGCCCACAGGAGGATGAAGTGGAGAACCTGGGGTTCAGGATAGGGTGATCATTTTTTTTGCGGGGGGGGGGGTCTTCAGAAAAATCAGTGAAATTTATTTTATTGAGCCTGGGTCTCACTGTATGACCCTGGCTGTCCTGGAGCACAGGCTGGCCTCCAACTCACAGGTAGACACCTTTGCCTCCCGAATGCTGGGGTTAAAGGACTATGGCACTGTAGTGGGATTGGATTGCACAAGTTTGGATATGTTCTTCTGGGAAGAAGGATTGGGGAAAGAGGTTTTCAAGGGGACCCAGGGAGAAAGCACCACTGGCCTAGGAGACATTATAGATTTTCCCTTCTAACTGGGGTCAAGAACCCTCTATCATTTCTGGAGGAAAAGGGGCACACAGTGACTCGTGTGGCATTGCATTCTGTGGTGTGTTGGTGTGGACCTATCCTCAGTGGCTGTCCATGGCAGCTATATATGCGCTCCTATGGTATAGACCATGCTGGGGGCCGTTTGAGGCACAGAAACCAGCCAATTGTTAAAATTAGAGTTCTTAGCCATTTGAGGACCTGTTTATCAGCATTCCAGAGGTTCATTCCCACTACAGGAGAGTGGCATGAGAACCCCAAGCCACCTATGCATGTCCACAGTGCTTTGCTGCTCTAGGACCTGACTCCCATGGAATGTCATTTGTCACGTGTGAGGATTTGCTTTAAAAGCGTGGTCGCTGACTCAGGGGAAGCTCTGTCATAAAAGCCACGGAAGCCAGAGCTTTGTGTTGTCATGTGAGGAAATCGAAGCCCCGAGAAGCTAAAATAATTTCCTTAAGGCCACATAGCTAATCGGAGCAGACATAACTTTTGCCTTCCTTGCTTTAATTCCTCTGTGTGGCATGGTGCATGTGTGCTGTCCAGGTTTTCTTTCTGTTGCTGTGGTAAACACCACAACCAAAAGCAACTAACAGGTGACAGTTCATCATCAAGGGCAGGAAGGAAAGAACCTAAAGCAGAAACCAAAGCAGAGACCATGGAGGAATGCTACTGACTAGCTTACTCCCTCTGACCTGCTCAGGTAGATTTTAAAAAAATGATTTATTATTTTATGTGCATTGGTGTTTTGCTTTCATATATGTCTGTGTGAGGGTGTCAGATCCCCTGGAACTGGAGTTACAAGACAATTGCTTCCTGCCATGTGTGTGCTGATAAATACATACATACATACATACATACACACACACACACACACCACACACCACACACACACACACACAGAGTCCAGGTCCACCTGCCTAGGAATGTACCACCCTCAGTGTCCTGGGATCTCCAATATCAATCAATACCAATTTGATGAAGGCAATTCTTCAATGGGTGTTCCTTTTTCCTAGGTGTCAAGTTGGCAACCAAGATTAGCCTCTCTCTCTCTCTCTCTCTCTCTCTCTCTCTCTCTCTCTCTCTCTCTCTCTCTGTGTGTGTGTTAGTCAGGGTTCTCTAGAATAATAGAACATATAGAATGAATCTTTCTGTAAATACAGAAAGGAGGTTTATTAGAATGGCTTATAGACTGCAGTACAGCCAATCCAACAATGGCTGGCTGAGAAGGGAAAAGTCCAAGAATCTAGTGGTTGTTTAGTTGGTGAGACTGGATGTCTCAACTGGTCTTCAGTATATGCCAGAATCCCAAAGAAGCAGGTTCCAGTGTCAGGGAAGAAATGATTTGCCAAGGAGAGTGAGGCCAAGCAGGCAAAGAGCAGAAGCTTCCTGTTTCTGTGTCTTTATACAGGCTGCCCGCAGAAGGTGTGGCCCAGCTTAGAGCTGTGTCTTTTTGCCTTCAGATTCCAGTTACAGGTGTCTTCTCTTCTCAAAGATCCATACTAGAAGTGGACCAACCCACACAGGTGTGCCCTCCATATTTGGATTTTAGTTAATTCCAGATGTAGTCAAGTTGACAACCAAGAATAGCTATCACAGTGTGTGTGTGTATGCACACGCGTGTGTGCACACACATGCACATGTGTGCTTAGAGGCCAGAGTTCAACACTGGATACCCTCTTCTATCTCTCCACTTTATTTTATTTTATTTTGAGACAGGCTGTCTTCACTGAACCAACAGCTCACTTAGATTGTTTGGACTGTGAGTGACGAGGATCTGACTAGACACTCCCATGGGTGCCGGAGACCCAAATTCAAACCCTCATGTGGCAAGTACTTGACTCACCAAGCCCTCTCCCAGCCCCCTTCCTTCTAATCAAGCTGATAAATCCAAGTTAAGCGCTAAGACCTTCCCTCTTGCATGCGCACGTGTGTGTGTGTGTGTGTGTGTGAATGTGCCTGCGCTGGCACATGACAGTAGTGTGCAGCAGTAATCTCCCCTTGCTTCATGCTTCCACATCTCCCACAAGACAGGAATTAAAAGGCAGGGATAACTGAGTGGTTCCCTCAGGCAAGTAGATCAGGGGGAGAAAACAAAGACGCTGAAGGTAGGGCCTCCAAGGGGTCAGCCTGACTTCCTTCTTGCAGAAGCATCCGGGGCTACGTTTCCATCTTCATTCTGTTCTAGTCTTGCATAGCCTATAATAATGCTATTCCAAACGCATTTTAGCAAATGCAAGATAGAATGGGACCCTCTCTGCTGCTTCTGAATATCTCATCTGCAAACCTATCCAAGGAGTTTGCAACAGAAGGTTCTCTAAACAGGAAAAGCAGACAGCTGTCTGAATGAGTTCTGGGTGAGGGGCGAAGTGCTTCTAGGTTGGCTGGTTCATGGTCATTTTTGTTATTGTTCTTAAAGGGAGGGGGCACTGCAGAGTCGGAGGCCCACCTTTGCTCTCACTTTAATTGCTGCAGAAGGCATTGATTACTTTGTGTGCCCCCACCCCCACGAGTATCATCCTTTACAATAACCAAGCCAGGCTACGGGTCTCAGCTACTGATCTTGAAATGAGTCCCATCCCTCAGGATAACTCAAGGTCAGTTCCCTCACAGTATCTATCTATCTGGGGTCCAGCATGGCCCTCAGCAAAGGAAGAAGGGCGGGAACGGAGATTTTTTTCCCTCCTCTTAATTTTGCATACAAATCCCATAATGAGAAAACACCTAGCAAAACCTCCCTCCCCTAGAGTGGCCAAGGTCATCCTAGCTGTCCTGCTGTCCCACACATCTGAACACACCCAGGCAGGGCTCATAGAATTGCTTCTCCCTGGGAAAAATCAGTTCCTTCCCACCTGCCTTGGATGGCCCTCACAAATGAAAGTGCTTTGTCATTTTTAAAGCCCACGTTCCCTTTCCCCTCCAGGCACAACACAACCCTGAAAACCCAAAGGTGTTTTTCCCTAAATATCCTCAAAGCCCTGAGGACTGTGAAATCTGCCCATGAAACTTTGCTGGCTCTGTTTGTGTTACACAATGCTGAAAAGGCTGTGGAAAGAAGAGTTTTCCATCCTCTGGGCCTTGTGCAGCCTTTGGATAGGCAGATGGACAGCATCTTTGGACAGCGGCATAGATGAGGTAAACGTGACAGTTTTCTGCCTCCGACAGAAACACTCAGCCTTTCCCTGTCCCTGCTACCGGCCAGCTCTGTGGGTCCTGGAAACGAATCGACCTGGATGTGCTTTGCAAATCAAATGGTACACTAAAGATTCGAGTTATTATTTTTAAAATGTCTCCAGCCTACGATTTGTCATAGACACCCATCACTCTGCTTAGATAATTGGGTAATCATTCTTCGTGCTGAAGGGAACAAAAATCTGCCTTTGAAATGTGTCTGCAGCAGCGTGGAGGCTGGCACCCAGAGAACTCGGTTATATCGAGGTCTGTCTCCACAGATCCACATGGAAGCCAAAAGACTAACAATATCCTTCCGCAGAAACCGGGACAGGCTTTCCATAGGTCAGTTAGAAGGATGCCAGCACACCGGCACCTTCTAGAATGTGCATATGGGGCCAGCACACGAGAATCCAAAGTTGCTTTGCAGGAGAGATTTGTCGCCCTAGGTTGTTTCTAAATAGAATCCTTGCAGACTTTCTTCCTTTCCTCAGGGCTGGGTTACCCAGGTCGCCGTGAAACACACCAGTTGTCACCTTTTCAGTATTTGCATGACCACATCTTCTACTTAAATGGTGAGACTTCACTGAACCAAAGCAACACAGTGATGTGAAGAGAGCCCTTGTCTCGCGCACACCATCAGGGGGACGGGGCATTTCAACTTTGAAGTTATCTGTGGACAGCTTCTGTTGCAGCTAACATCCAGTCTTCCCTGAAGCAATCCTATTATACCTATAAGATGAAATACCAGAAAAAGAATCCATCCTGATGCCACAGAGGTGACTTACTGGGTGGAGAGCTGGCCACACAAGCCCAAGCACCTGAGTATGGGTCCTTGGCACTCATGCAAAATGCTGGCCACGGTGGTGAGAACCTGTAGCCCTAACACCGGGGAGGCAGAGACTAGAGGATTCCAGGAGCTTCTGGTCAGCCAGCAGCCAGACTCGCTGAATCAGTGAGCTCTAGGTTCAGGGAGAGAGTATGCCTCAGAGAAGAAGACAGAGGAAGAGGCTGGGTGTTGAGCTTTAGAGGACACAGACACACAGACACACAAAGATACAGGCAGAGGGAGACACACACACAAAGAAAAGGAACAACCATTTGAAGACTGTATCAACGGGTGACTGTAAAAGCTTCTAACTTTTTTCAGGACCTGAGTCTCAAACCCAGGACCTTTCAACACACAGGAAAGCATGCTAACACAGGTTCACATCTTCATCTCCCACGCCTTGTGTTTCCAAATGCTTGCTCTGAGTTTCCTAACTTGTTAAAGATCTCCGATAAATAGTTCCTTGGTCACGACTAGTCTGTGAGCATATTTCGAAGAGCATGGCTGTAAAATGAATTTCCTCATCTTCTGACGGTGGCTCGCATGACAACTCGGAGATTTCTTACACCTCCACCTTATAAGAGTTTGTTAAACCAGTATTTTAATAGCTTTGTGGAAGCATGGGTAAGTATTTCTACAGAATCTCTAAGCCAAGTAATCAATTGAAAAACTGAAGACTGAGGACAATTAACGCCAATATGAAGTACCCAGGCAGTGCCCGAGAATTCATCTGGAGGGCTCCCTAAGGTAGAGCAGAAGGATGGAAGAGTTTGGGGCTGGCTGTAGAGGAAAAGACACTCAAAAGATCTTTAACTCATATTCCATGAAAAAAGATGTTGAAGGAATATACAGAACAACTAAAACCACGGTGAACCAAAGGGCGGAAAATCGGTGACGGCCGCAAACAGTACACGCTCCGGTGTGCATGGGCATCCATTTGTGTGTACGTGTGTGTGTGTGTGTGTGTGAGTACGTGTGCAGGCACGGGGTGCCTGGTGGGCAGGCTGACTGGTGCTAAGGAAGGAAGGGCAGGAAAAAGGTTGAGGGAGCATTTTCAGAAAAGGGGTCCAATTTATATCCGTTGCCGTAATTGGTTTGTTTGTGCAGAGCAGGGAGAAGAGGGCAGTGGGGAACACGATGGAGTGAAACACTGGGGGCTGCGATTCCCGGGCCTGATGAGTTGGAGAGAAATTGTTAGTAACCAAGATGGTCCCGCAGGGGTTCATTAAGTGACTGGCCCTCCACAATATCCTGTCATTTCCAACCTGGATACATCAACAATAGTCAGCTTGGCTGTACGCAACTGTGTGTCTGTCAGGGTGTGTGAAGGCACGAGGACGTCCGCTCCCTGGTTTTCTGTGCCTGTTTGTTCCTTTTCTTAGGGATACAGTTAAGTTTTTCCACGGGAATTAAAATCCCATGCAATCTTTAAAAACAGGCCCCCAGAGCAAAAGGTGCTTTCTTCCTAGAAACACAAATTCGCCCTGACACTTAAAAAGCACCGTGGAGCCAAACAATAGCAGTTCTGAGAAAGGATCTGAACTGGGAGGGCAGGAGGTGCCCGGAAAAGTCAAAGGAAGCCGGGCCAACACATCCAAAATGGGAACTTCTTAAGGCTCCCTGAAAGGGAGAGCCAGCAACGTTTGTCTCCAGACCGTGAGGCCTGTCAGCTCCCAGGAAACAGGGTGGGTGGGGGCTTCAAGGCCAAAGCACGGCAGAATGAACCGTGAGTCAGCCTAATGAACAGATTGCCAAAACTGTCTCGGTGCTGGCGACACTGGGGTGACTGTTGCTTTGGATTTCAGGATGGTCTTTTCCAGGCAAAGGTGGAAGAAAAAAAAATCTTGTACAGAGCTGTAGGGGATCAGAAGTCGGCAATGGGCGTTATCTTCTATCATTTTCTGCTTTATTGTTATTATTTATTTGTACATGTTTTTACTTCAGTATTTTTATTGCTTGACAGTTTTATATATTTGTGTAATAAATTTTAGTCATCTGCATTCCATTCCCTGCCCCACCCCTCTCTCATCCACTGGGCCTCCTCTTACGACGTCCCCTTCCGGAGACCCGGAATTTAATAAGAGTCTCTTGCCCAGGCACGGATGGGAGGTTACGCACTGCAGCAAGGTCAACTTCTCGGCATGCCGCTGACAAAAATAACACTCCTCCTTCCACAACTCATGTTGAAATAGTCGCTCGGGGGGTGAGGTGGGACCCCCGTGATGAAACGGTGACAGGTTGTGCTGATTCCCACAGTTGTGGCATATTCATGAGTGTAGTGGCTAGGGCATTGCAGGAGATACCGTTTTTGCTGCAAACTTCCCCATCCTTGGCTCTTACATCCTTCCCACCCCCTCTCCCTCGATGTCCTCCAAGCCTTGGAGTGGGCGTTTGAACTATCACAGTTGGGGCCGGGCACTCCATCACAGATTCTCCTGCTTTGGCCAGGTATAAGTGTCTACATTGCCCACAGTGGTTTCGGTAAGAAGTTGTTCTGATGACAGCAGGGCACGGCACTAATAACTAATGGCAACTGTGCCTGTGGGGTTCCCTCTGATTTATTTTTTAAGATTTATTTCTTATGTATACAACATTCTGCCTCCATGTATGCCCACACGCCAGAGGAGGGCGCCAGATCTCATTACAGAGGGTTGTGAGTTACTATGTGGTTGCTGGGAATTGAACTCAGGATCTCTGGAAGAGCAGCCAGTGCTCTTAACCACTGAGCCATCTCTTTAGCCCCACTCCCACCCCCTCTGATTTTTTGAGACAGGACATAGGGTCTCTCATAGACCCTGGAGCTAGACTGGCCGGCCAGCATGCCAAGGCACCCTTCTGTGTCTGCCTCCTTATAGCATGGATCAGAGCCTCTACCCTACTTCAGTTTTATGTGTGTGCTTGGGGACCTGGGCAGAGGTCTCCTCGCTCTTACTGACTTGAGCTATCTCCCCAACCTTTGGGCAGAGTTTTAAAAATGGAAGTCCTCTTAGTGAATCCCCAAAATTCAGATCTTAGCAAAGCATTAGAGGGAGGGACAAGCTCCATGCTTCAACAGGAACTCTTCCTACGGGTTGTATGTGTTGAGGGAAGTCCTTAAATGGTATCCTCACTGCCCCTCCATTGGAGTCTGGATAAAGCCAGTCTTCAGTCTATGGGTAGGAGACTTCCCTCCAAGTGCAGAAGAGAGCTGTCTCTACCTTCCACCAGAAGTTTGAAATGGTTTCCTGGAAACAACAGTCCATCACCATGGCCCTGTGGACAGACGTGGCCCTCATTCCTCTCTTGTCTATCACCACTGCCCCATGGACAGACGTGGCCATCCTCCTCTTCTCCACATTCTACAGTGCACGTGTGTCCCTGCCTCCGAGAACACCTGTGAGCATCTTCTGCGATGCACTTTGGCTCAAATTTTAGGCCGAGAATGGAAATCCCCCAGCACTAGCAAATCCTTAATAGAGCGGAGACTTACAAGACCCAGATTTAATCACATTTCCTGCTTTTCCTACACATCAAGATAGGTGGCGCTTCTCACAATGATTGTGATCCTTAAGAGACTCTAGTCACTGAGGGCCTATCATCTTAACCAACTTTATATGCATGTAAGACAGCAGGTAAGCATTATATTATTGTTGTTGTTATCATCATCATCATCATCATCATCATCATCATCATCATTCCCAGTTTACAGGGAAGGGGCCTAGCCTCCGAGTCCCAGGCGCCCATGCCAGTCCCCAGTCCTGCATGCAGCCTCTGGCATCTCTTCTCCTCCTCCTCTTGTCTCCACTTGCTACGAGTTTCCCAGGTGCAAAGCCCGATCTGAGCACTTTACATATACATTATCTAATTAGCTCGTTTGGTCCCTAGAGCAACAAATCAAGCCAGGCACTTGCCGTTCCCACAGAATCGCACCATCCTCAGGCATGTGGACCAGTCCAGGGCTGCCCTGAGATCACTTCTGTGCATGCACGTGGCCATTATGGATGTCTGTGATGGGCCCTAGGGCTGCTGTTCTTCGAGTCTGATATGGTTCTCCAGATAACTCCAGAGGGAGCCTCTTAACCCTCATCATTACCACCGTCCACACTGCTCGCAGCATCGATGACCAAAGCGAGGCAGGAAAGAAGGTAAAACTCTCAGAGTGATTTTTTTTTTTTCCGCAAATGGAGCATTCCTTGTTTTTTTTTTTTTTTTTGTTTTTTGTTTTTTGTTTTTTGTTTTTTAACTTCAGGGCCTCTGAATTGAAATGGAAACCAAGATTCTGACTCAAATCCTGTTTTCCCCACCCATAGTTACCTGGAGGAGAGCCTGAATGAGGGCACTTTATACTGGTAAAACCCTACTCCCACCCCCACCCCCCTTAAAATAAAGTAACAAGAATGAAAGAATAGGCCAGGGTCCTCTCCAAACAGAATCGTGTTCTAATGAGGGGATTTTGGACTTGTTTATACAGCATGTCACTTTATCTGTACAAAGCAAAGACTCTCTCCAGGTATTTTTAGTGGATTGATCTCATCAAGCCACGGTTTTATAAAAAGAAATATAGACGGGAGGAAGCGGGTCGCTGTAATTATACAATTAGTATTTTTCTATGAAATAAAACCTGACTCCAAGTTTTTTAGCCACTGAAATGGGTCCCGCTCATCATGTGTGTGATGTAATGACAGTTTCAGACTAGAGATACTTTTGATGCATTATTAACCACAAAAAAGACATTAAATACCAGGCTGGAATGCCATGGGGATGCATATTTCACTAGGAATTAGTTTTCAATGTATGCTGAAAGTTTATTTTGGTAAACAGATGACTGGAGGCTGTCAGAAGCTGCAGCAAAATTTATGTTCGTTTGGAATCTTCTTGGAAAGAGAGGGACAGTCTGGGATCTCTGGAGCACCCGCAGCAAAACCTGAGTCAAGCAGGGAAGGAGTGTGAATGCCATCCACATGGTTCTCCTTAGGGATGCGGTGTCCAAGAGGCATCCCACGCAGATGCCACAGGGGCACACACCAGAGGGGCAGATGCATAGGGGCAACATTCCCTGGAAGACGGCTACCCCGTCCTATACTGCGCTGTGTGTCACTAGCAAAGAACACCTTGAATTCCTTCTTTCGTTTTGGCCAGTCCCAGAAAGGCACCAAGCGTGTTTTGTGAGTCCAGTTTTAGACATGGATCTTCTGGATCGTTCTAGCTCTCTAATCTTTGGTACGCTACCCAGGTATCACTGTATCCATGTATGAAGACCTTCTTCGGTGGGTGGGTGGGGTCACGTGACCAGACCAGCCACCAGAGAAGTGCGATCTGAAGCCAGTTTCCGACCACTACAGATATAATAATGCCCACCCTTAAGGCCGGCGTTTTTTTTTAGTCTCTCGTCTTGAAGAAGGCTCATCCTCAAGGCATGCACATCTTTTCTGACAGCTTAATTAATATAAGCCTTTCCAAGCTCAGGCATTTGTGTGGAATGAAGTATGCTCTGTTTAACAATTTTTAACATAGCTATTTAACCACAGTATCAGAGGCAAGTGGGCACACCCAGCCCATACATGTATATAAAGCGTTTCTCTCCCTGCTCACATCCTGCTTGTACCTGGAAAAATCCCAGGTGCCTGGCAGATGTTACAGCACTGGCTCGGGTGTAGGGTGGTCTTTATCAGGTCAACGATCCATGATTCACACAAACAGGATATTAGTGGCATGAAGAATGCCTGCAAGATAGCAGAGAATGGCTCGGGAATCTATTTTCTTTTTTGTAGCCTTATCTTTTTGAGCTTTTGTTGAAACTGGTTTATATTCTCTGGCAACGTTCCAATTTTTGAATACGGCATAAAATTAGCCTACATATCTGTGTCTCCGCGTCTCTGAGAAACAATTAATTGGATCAGGGTTTCAGGGATGTCTTCTCCAAGGGTAGCTGATTCAGTAGCGGCAACCCTCTGTGGAGAGTGATTTTGTCTTGCAGGACACATTTAGCAATATTTAGAGATAATTTGGGTTGTCACTACTCAGAAGGTACTGGAGGCAAGCAGTGTGTGCAGAAAACCCACAGATGCAACTAAATGGCCTACAATACAGCCTCCTACCAGAAGGGATGTTCTGCTCTGGTTAGAAAGCTTCTGAGAGTTTGTAAAACAGGTGGCCACTACCCTTCTGGACTAGAAGCTTCAGTTGTGTATCATCCAATCATGGATTTCTCTTGAAAAGTGAGATAGAAGCCCAAGTGCTAGTTTTCCATGGGATAGGAATTCCCTCTTTGGCTGTTAAATGGCCAATGAGATATGCTATTATCAGTACTCCAAGGTCCAAAGAGTCTGGAAGAAGATAGCAACAGGAATCCAGTGAGTGTGGTCCTGCTAACCCCCATTCATAAGGAGATGGAGGAATGGTCTAGTTCAATGATCATGCAAAGCCCCAGCAAGGTTGGGAAAAGACCCTTGGCCCTCCCACCTTCTGTCTCCTGCCTGTCAATCTGGAGTCCAAACCCTGAGATCACACCAAAGACATGTATGCCCCCCTTCCTTTCCTCTCCTGTATATAGAAATATAGCAAAATACAGGTTAAGTTGCTTTTAATCTTTAATTCATACACAAGGACGTGCTGCACAGAGTGAAATAAAGAGAAGACTCCAGAGGCAGCAAGTTCTGTAGATTTGGCCACATCTTCCTTTTCAAAGACAGACAGCCTGGGGAATCACAAGGATGGCCTTCCATTGCCCTCTTAGATTCTTTTCATGGCAAAAATTGCTCACTTTTATCATTTCTTACCCCAACCTCTGATTCCCACAGGCTGGGAGAAAAGCAAACAGCAGTCGAGGGATGTATGCCCATCTTTGCTTGTGATATGCCCAGCGGCTCTTGGGGGCGGTGGTGATGAACAGTGGCAGGGAGTAGGGGACAGGGAACAGCTTTGGTGTCACGAGTCCCTCAAGATGCCCTTCCTCCTTGGAAGAAGGAATCTGGCCTGAGACCTGTGTGGGTTATTGTTCATTCTATGCCCCCGTAGGCATTTCTGCGTAGAGACACCTAAGTGGGCTCAGAGAAAGAAGAGTCTATTTTTGTAGCTGTTATAAAAACAGATGTATGGAGAAAGCAGTCTTGGGCTTGGAATTGATGAGAGGGTGAGCTCAGCTGGGAGAAACCAACCAGGACAGTCTCAGGCAAGGTCTTAGGGGCTGAAGCCAAGAGAAGATGGAAAGAGAGATTTGGGTGCCAATAGCTTAAACCAACACTAAATGCAGCTACTACTGATTCATCCTCTGTAGGCTTCCCTTCTTTCCCATCCTTAGTGCAATCTGGCCAGGAAGTAAGGGTGATTTAGAACTCCATCAGCTGGCTGCATCATGGTGCAGTGTGTGACCAGGAACGCTCTTTCTGGGAGAAAGCCACACCTTCTGAAGATGCCAAAGAAGTCAATGGAGCATGAGCAGTCCCAACAGCTACCATCTACTGAGCATAAGTTAGTGCCATGTGTCAGTGTGAATCCATCCCAGTCCCACAATGGCCCATGGGTAGGTGACTTTTGGTGATGGGAAGACCGAACCACAAAGAGCTTACGTGATCTGCGCAGGCTTGCAGCAGCAAGCCTAGAACTAGCTCTCAGTTCTTCAAGGCAAAATGCACACATTGTGGTTTTCCTTATTCTCTACAGTTGAGTAACACACAGCTCTGCATACATGACAAAGCTATTTCTTTGTCACGGTACTGGGGATTTCCCATCACAACACTGATTGACACCAAACGAACAACTGCCACCTTTAAAAGATGCTATCAAAAGCTGACAGACTCCACCTGGACATCCCTGAGGCTCTCTGGTTCAGCTGGGCCTGCCCTAGTGGTTACTGCAGAAAAGGTGAAGCTTTGTGTTGCTCCTATTGGTATTTTAGACTTGTTTTTATTTATGTGCACGTGTATGCTTGTGTGGATGTGTGCCCACGGAGGCCATAAGAGTGTGTTGGCATTAGAGGCAGTGGGAACCACTTGACATTGGTGCTGGCAACTGAATTTGGGTCCCCTAGAAGAACGGGAAGCATTCTTAATGGCTGGGCCATTTTTCCAGTCCCTGCTGTTTGTTTTGCTTTGTTTTGAGACAGGGTCTGGATTAGTTCTTTTCCTTGTTGCTTTAAACAGACTCCCTCACAGAAGCATCATAAGGAAAGAAGGATTTGCTCTGGCTTGTGGTTTTAGGAGCTACTGGCCTATCATTGCAGAAAAGGCATGGTGGCTGTGGAAGCCCCCACCCATGGTGGGACAAGGTCATGGGACAGATTCTTCACATCTTGGCGAATCAAATAGCAGAAAAACACAGAGCCAACAGAACCAGAGACTGCGGAACCTTGTAGGCCAATCTTCAGGGACCCACTTCTCTAGTTAAGCCATGCAAAGTTTCTATAACATCCCCCAAACAGTACCACCAGCTGGGGACCAAGCATCAAGCACTTGAATCTGTGGTGGGTAATTTTACATTCAAACCATAATATAGGCTAAAGTCAAACTACCCCAGGCCAAGGTCAAATTTCTGGTCTCCCTGCTTCTGCCTCCCCTGCGCTGGGATTTCAGTCTTTTGCCATGGCAGCGGTCACAAGTGAGAACTCTGAAGACCCAGCCTGAGATTTAGCACTGCACTGCTAGTAGTGGTCATGTTCTGAAGCTGACTTCAGAAATACTGACTGTGTCTCTGCCATTAAGAGTCTCAGTCCTTTCCTCAGTCCTTTTATCCGGGGCTTTAGAGGTCTTAACAGTTAAATTTAAAAGAATTGGTGCATTGTTGTTAATTCTTTTTTATTATTATTATCAGAAATCGACCTTTGCCTTTGAAATATATACAACAGCTGCTCCTTAAAGAGCAATGTTTTTCAAGTGTTGTCTAACGAGAATCTTTCTGTGTGGGCAAACGTCTCTGAAATGTTAATGTCCATCAAATGAGAATACACAATTCTACCTACAACAATTCTAGTTATAATTCTTAGTTCTCTTTCCTGGGGTGAGAGAAAATAAAATAAGACTATGTAAAGCAAAAATTTCAGGTTTGGGACCCATGAATGCATTTATGAGCACACACATGCACACACACATGCACAGGCACATATATGCACTTGCTTGCATGATGTTTTGAAACCTCTGTCAGCATATAAAACTCTGACAACAATATTTTTTAAATGCAGATGATGTTCATGCTTGTCATTCCAAGAATGCAGAGGTTGAGGCAGAAGGTCAGGCTGGACTCTCTTTGGCTTAGCTGAAGCCAAGCAGCTCCATTTTTAAGAGATACATATTCCGCAGGTTGCCACAGGGCCCTGGTCTTTCATACTGCCACATAAAATGAATTTGCATGGCTGCCTGGTCCTGCAACCCTTCGAGTCTATGGCCTCTGTCTATAACACAGCTAGTATCCATGTTGAATTCAGTCTGTCCATGGCTTCTTTGTAGACGTGTTTATTTTCACTGTAACTAAAACTGAAGGAAGAAGAACCCCAAACCTCCTAGATAGGTACAGGCAGGCTCGTCCTACTTTTCCCAAAGACTGTTCTAGAAATGAATGTCAAGGGTCTGGAGAGATGACTCAATGGTTAAGAGCACAAAGGACCAAAGTTCACTTTTCAGCACCAATATTGGGTGGCTCACAACTGCCTGTAACTCCAGTTCCAGGGGATTTTATGATTTCTTCTGGCCTCTTCAGATGCTACACCTACGTGGTCCAGACATTCACACAAGGCACACACACACACACACACACACACACACACACACACACACACACTGAATATTTGCTTTATTTTCTTTTAAAATAATGTTATTTAATGTGCTTATCCACCAATGCCCCATCCATCTGTCTTGTACATCCCCTTTATAACAACCAGGTAGCCATTACAGACGGGTGTCCCTGCCGTTTCTCATGGCTTTGCATTATTCCTGCCTCTCTCCTTATTGCTCATATTAGATGCTTTTCTCCCTCTATCTTCTTCCCCTCCATCATCCACAGCTGCTGAAGAAAGGCCCCTGATCTCATCCATCCCTGTCTTGTGCTTTGCCCCGGGCAAGGTCTGTAGAGTTAAGACCAGCAATGGCTTGAGAGGAGAGGCCGAGGAACCCCTGGGGCTGCTATTAGTGTGGACTTTAGACGCATTACAAGTTAAACAGGCTTTTGTGGGCCTGTGGGTTGTGGGGGAAACCACATCCATTGCTAGAATCTAGTTTCTAAGGAGAAATTTCACCCAGATTCCCAACAAGGCACTTGAAATGGACCTGGACCACGTCATAACCATTAGTAAAATATGGTGTTTCCAAATTCTTGAACATAATTAGGCTTCTTGTTTGAAACTTAAGAGTTCTTAAGACAGTTCTGGATCTAGTTCCACTATGAATGAGCAATGGCGCAGGTGTGTTGCTGGATCCTAAGACAAGTGTGCAAATCATCAAGCTACCCTCAAGCACCCGTGGTGTGCAAGGAGCTGGACAAAAGAGGAGACAACATCGTCATGCAGTTGGTGTGGGTACAGAGGGCGACAGCAGCAAACTGAGTATGCGGGTGGAGGGCAGCCCAGCAAAAAGGTTGGCAAATGGCGGACTCAGCGGTTGTGAATGGTTAACTGAAAATGACCTGAAGATCCACAAAAGAGCAAGATGAGGGACTCCCACGAAGGAGGTGGCTTCAAACAAAAGTAAAGGAATAGATGATACTTCAAGTGGCCCACCCCAGCAATCATGGGCTGTTGTCCAGGCATCTCTAACAGAGGAATCAACCCAAGTAAATTCCAAGGAGTGAAGAATTTCAAAATGCCAGGTGACAGAGGAGGCTTGTTTGGGTAGCTCATGGCTATTGTGACCCATATAAACACTATGTGGACTTGGGCAGTAGGGAATGAAGAATGATAGACACAAGGAATGTAAGGTTGGGGTCAGGTGGATCCTGTGCTTAGGTGAAGATGCACCACAGTGCGTGATCCAACAGCGCACCTGTACCATCGCTCATTCATAGTGAAAACGGATCCACTACTCTCGGCTATGGTTAGCCAGGATGAGAAAGCTGAGGTCAGTATTTCATACACAAGCTGGTTTGCTCAGAGCAAGACCAGGAGAAAACCTCTGCTTTCTCCTGAGCCGAACCTGGGGAAAGTCGTGCCGTTCTCATAGGTCTGAGGCGTTGATATTCTTGACAAGGCCATGCGCATATTAACAATTTACATTCACCTGGGCTTTATCAGTTCAATACATTAGGGCCCATCCATAAAGGAAAAATGAAGTTGGGGGTGGATGAGCTGCACTGGGGTCACCTTGGATGAGAACCTGAATATCACACAGAGATGGCTGTGGGCATGGGTGGACAGAAGGATGTACCCATCCATCCATCCACCCACCCACCCATCTACCCATTCAACCATTCATCCATCCATTCATCCAGAACATTTCTTCATACAAACAGGGAAATTTGAACATGCTAGGATGATTTACTAAATAAATATTCTGTATGTTACAAATGATGGTTTTAAAACCGTTTTCGTCTGATCACTGGCATTGAAAGATATTTTAAGAACGAAGATGTGGAAGTGGAATGTTTAATAGCTCTCTTAGAGAATCTCAACACCTATTCAAGGTATCAAAGGCTTCGATAAGCCCTGTAGTTCAAAACAGCACCAAGCTGGTTAGCTTTTCACAGTTCAAGTTTTGACCACAGGATCCTTTTATTGAACAATATTTACAAACTTTCCTAGAGGAGCATTAAAAACATTGTTACAAAGCACTATATAAAGACAAGGAATAGAGAGCTTCCATACAGCTGTGCCAGGGATGGCAAGGGATAGAGAGCTTCAATAGAACTGTACCAATGATGGCAAGGGATCTAGAGATTCCATACAGCTGTACCAGCAATATCACCTCCACCCTTCATCTACCACCTCAAAACAAGCTCACAGGGGGCTGCAGAGATGGCTCAGTGGGCAAGAGTGCTTGCTGTGCAAGCAATATAGACTTGAGTTTGGAACCCCTGCACCCATGTAAGAGCCAGGCATATCTGTCCATACCTGATATCCCAGCAGCACATTCCCAGTTCAGTGAGAAGTGATGTCGCAAGGGAGTGAAGCAAGGAGTAAGAAAGCGGGATGCCCCGTGTCCTCCTGTGGCTGCCACACACTCACACAGGTGTGTACACCAGCACGCGCACGCGCACACACACACACACACACTTATAACCACACACATTCAGGAAGTGACTGAAAGGGAACACAATTCAGGGTATACCACTCGGCAATAATTCCTATGATTAACCATTGATTCATGCTTCAGGGATTACTGAGTACCTACTACGTGCCAGACAGTCTTCATGGAATTAGTCCTGTGGCTATAATTAAGACAGGCATCTCTGTCTGTAAGGAGCTAAACTTCAGTTTATCCGGTAGTGCGGTCTCTCAGCTATAATTTGCGACACATTTGCCGTTCAGCCTCCCATTCTCAGTTTCTCTGTGAATTTCTAAATTATGTTTACAGAAAACAGCCTCGTTTTAGAAAAGTTTCTTACTAATCAGGGTAGGAATCCGCCTGGGCAGAGAGGTACACGCGCAATCCCAGCTACTCCAGAGGCAGGAGCAGGTGAACTGCAAGCTCGAGGCTAGACTTGGCTACACCGTGAATTCAAAGTAAGCCTAGGCAACTTGCAATAGACGTCTCAAGCAATAAGAGGTGGAAGGGAAGCTGGGGGTGTAGCTCAGTGACAGAGCACTTGCTTAGGATGCGCAAGGCCCAGGGTCTGATCCACAGTGCCAAACTAAAAGAAAAAGAAAAGAAAAGGAAGGGAGGGAGGAGAGGAGGAAAAGAGGGGAGACACAGATGAGTGACAAAGTTTCTCTTTATATTGGAAGGTTTGAAATAGACTGGGTGCTTAAGTAAAGCACCTCAAATAAAAAAGTCGGGAATCCATTTGGACGTCACATAACCCTGGGATCTTTTCTGTCTGACGTGGAGGACCAGGGCTCTGGGCAACAGTATGATATCTTCCGTGAGTCAGCATATACAGTTAGCTCTTGGAAATAAACTCTCCCTTTTATCCGGTTATCATTGCTTTCTGTCTTTTTTTTTTATTAATTAATTTATTTAATTATTAAAGATTTCTGCCTCTTCCCCGCCACCACCTCCCATTCCCTCCCCCTCCCCCAATCAAGTCTTCCTTCCTCCTCAGCCCAAAGAGCAAGCAGGTTTCTCTGCCCTGTGGGAGGTCCAAGGACCACCCACCTCCATCCAGGTCTATTAAGGTGAGCATCCAAACTACCTGGGCTCCCACAAAGCCATTACGTGCAATAGGATCAAGAACCCATTGCCATTGTTCTTCAGTTCTCAGTAGTCCTCATTGTCCATTATGTTCAGCGAGACCGGTTTTGTCCCATGCTTTTTCAGTCCCCGGCCAGCTGACCTTGGTGAGTTCCCGATAGAACATCCCCATTGCCTCAGTGTGTGGGTGCACCCCTATACGTTCAAACTATCTAGCAAGACAGCCAAAATAACAAGCAGTTTTTCATTGTATATTTAAAATAGTGATCAAAATGGCTCTGTGTCATAAGTCAGCAGAAGCCAGCTTTGCTTATGAGGGATTAAGAGAATTTTGCATCTTTACGTCTGGATGTTTTGTGAGCTTTCTGTGGAGGATGAAAGTGAAACTTAACTCTTAAACCGCCCTGTTAAAAATCGTATTTTACATGCAGTGTAATTCTGCAATCATTAAGCCTTAAATGGATATTAAGCCTGAAACAAAGTAATGAAACACACAGGGAAACACATGCTATGGGTTCTTCAAGCCGGACAGAAAACGGCTGATTCGTCCATTTCCAGGCCGGGCAAAGACAAAAGAGCTCACCCCAACGGGGCTGCCAGGGGGTTCACAGTGTGTAAAGTATTATTAATGTCGGCCTCATTGGGGCTTGTAAAAGATTCATGGGCCATTTCCTCCCTTGGAGAATTCCCGTTAGTGCTGTTGCTGCCCTACGCTCCCTCGCTCTTGGACCACTTGACAGTAGCTGCCACTTTCGTCATGGTTCCCCATCTCATCACAGAATCCTAGAGTTTCAAGGCCAGGAGAGGCTGAGCGGAGGATGTAGCTCAGTGGTAGAGCTCTTGCTTTGCCCATGTAAAGAGCTGGCCTCTGTCCCTAGCACTGTAAAAACAGAAGTCCACAGGACAGTAGTAATTTGTCATACGGAGAACCCATCTGGGTTCTCTCTCTCTCTCTCTCTCTCTCGCTCGCTCGCTCTCTCTCGCTCTCTCCCTTCCTCCCCCTTCCCTCCCTCCCCCTTCATTTTCCTATCCAGTTTTGATAAAACACAGGTAGAATGCTTTTAGGGACTAGAGTGTTAGGCCAGCTAAAACGCTGCAAGGTAAGTGTCTAGACTCCAAGGAGAGCCAAATTGAAGAGTTCCAAGGACTCTGTGCACAGGAATAAAGGGATCTAAAAGACCCTGTGAGGATGCTACCATTGAATGTAATCACTGCCTGCCAGAGTCTTACTTCTAGGATTGTCAGATTCGATGGAGCAACAACTGAGGAGGAAACCAGGCAATCACATAGTGGTGAAGGGGATCCACCAACATATTTGCCCAAAATGCAAGGAAAACATGGTGACTTTATGTGGGAGAGCCTGAAAGATTCCACCTTAAGCCAGTGGTCAAGGTTATTATCTATTATAAGACAGAGTGATGTTGGGTACCACTGGTAGGACCTACTGAGAAGGACACATTGCCTCCGTGATATACTTATCCAAAATGCACAAACGTACTGTCTGCATGAGAAAACAAGCATGCCTGAACAGAGGAGTGTTCTAGTCATCATGAGGCCAGTGTTTTTCAAGAATGTCCAGGCTGTGAAAAACAGGGTATAACCAAGGCACTGCCAGAGACTGGCCAAGAGTGAGGGACTATGGTCACAAACTGCAATATGGGTTCCTGCGCTGGATCCTGGCGCTTGAAAAAAGGTCACAAACAAAATGATCCCATGAAATCAAAGTAGGATCTGCAGTTTCTTAATAGTGTTGCACTCATCAACTGAGAAATTTAACCCCTTAATTTTCGGTAGTAAATGCTATAGTTGGGGCAGCTGGGTGGAGTGTGTGTAGGCATTCTTCCAACCGTCCTTTGTGTAAAGTGATTTTAGAATCAATTAATAGGAAAAAGAAGAAAGTCTGCAGAGGCAGGGAGAGAGTCCAGGGATAAAGTCACAGCATAGTATAGCCCATTCCTTCTAGCACCTTCTGAATTCCAAAAGATGGACTGAGGTCTTAGGGAACTGGCCATTTCAATCTGGACTTGTGTGCTACCCTAGACACAACATACACACATTGCAAAAATGTCTGAAAATATATCTGTGGGTATGGGAGGGATTTAAATAGATTCTATATTCTCCATCAGTGGGAGCTGGGGCGGGAGTGCAGGAGAGAAGTCTGGAGTTGGGCCATCATCCCAAAGACTACATTGGACTTGCCTGGACACCTGGAATGCACTATTGTCACAGGAAGGGATACTGTGCAGGGAGCTTGAGCAGCAAGAAAGAGAGCATCTTGGTCTAGAGTGTTCTCTACGTGCTTCCGGCCAGGAAATGTGTTTTTGCAAGTATTCTCTTCATTTATACCTCTATCACTGCAGGGTGTGTGTATGAGAAAGAGACACATCCAAACCCCGAAGAAGGCAGCTTCTCCACGCAATCCATCACAAGCACAAAGATGTGTGTGTGTCTGTTAGTGGCACATTTGCAGAAGGGTGGGGGTGTGTGGTTTTGATTGTATTTTCAAATGGAAAGCAGGCCCCCCTGCTCCTGTGCTTTTTGTCCATTTCCCAACAGATTAAAAACACCAGCATTCAGGACACACGGCCAGAAACTCAGTTGGCAAAATATGTAAATTCTTTTGTATAGAAAAAAAATTACTTTTCCCCCAGTGGGTACTCGTCCCCATTCTCTCCATTTCCTGCAGTAACGATGATGACATTTGGCTCCAGAACTATGGATGTGGTATAAAAAGCCACCTCCAGACTCCAGATCCAAAAATCTCATGGAAGATTAACATGAACGTCAGACTGACGGTACCAATTTAAGGGATTTAAACACTCAACATTAGAGTAAACAAAATCCAGTGGCAAAGGTTTTGGACGACTTTAGTGACGTGCCACAATGCAACCCAGATGTTGGGAATGCAAACCACATAGCTGTATGCCTTCCACTGCTGCCATCACAAGAGAGGCAGTAGCAGCGGCTGACTAGTTAAAGATGGGAGAACTAATAATTGCTGGCTGACTTTTATGGGGTAGATACAATGTCAAGGACCTTTACAGCCCATCCCACTGAAATGCACAATGATGCTACTGTTATTTATAGGTAAGGACAGAAGAGCTCAGACATCAGCAATGCACCTATGGAACACTGCTGATAAGTGACCACGTCAGCATTAACTTAAATGGGTGTGGCTTCAAAGACTGTTCCTTCTAAAAGTCAACAAGGGCTTTTAGTCCCATGCTCCAAATTTCCAGATTGTCACAATGCCACTTGTCCAGCTAATGTCCGCCTTTAATGCCACAGTGGTGGCTCATGGTCTCCTGCCCACAGAATAGAGAGTCACAGATGCATGTAAGTTTCTTATTCGCTTTTATATGTTAGCATTTACCATACACTGCAGTCCTGTCGTTCACACATATGAAGGTATCGGCACGACAGTCTATACCCATGCTCAACACCTGCCTGCCAAGTCAATGAACAAATGAATGAGAGAATGAGAAAGAACAAGAAAAAGTTTCAGATACTTGAAGCAACCAACATTTTTTTTCCTTGTATTTTCTGTACCATTCTATAGAGGTACTGTGAAGGTTACATCTTGCTGTGAATAATTCACTAGAACAAAACCCCTAAAAACGCAGAGTAGGTGAGGGGTTGGAAAAGTAGCTCTGTCAGTAAAGTACGTGCATGCAAGCATGAGGACCCGAGTTCAAGTCCCAGCATCCACATAAGAAGAAGTAGAGATAGGTAGATCCCTGGGGTTCAGTAGCCAGGAAGCCTAACAGAACCGGCAAGTCCCAGGTCCTAGTGGGAGATGTTTTGAAACATAGGTGGGTAGATCCTGAGGAATGACTCTTGAGGCTGACTTCTGTTCCCCACATAAGCACACATGTACCTGGGCATCTGCACATATGTGATTCTACCCCCACCTCTCTCCCTCTCTCTCTCTCTCTCTCTCTCTCTCTCTCTCTCTCTCTCTCTCTCTCTCTCACACACACACACACACACACACACTCATATTACATGACACTTAATAGGTTTATTCCAAGGGTTCTCAGCCAGGTGTTTTTGGCCATCTTGTCTTGGGAACAGTTGGCAATGTCTGGAGATATGCTTGTCAGCACTAAAGAAAGTTCTACTGGTATGTAATAGGTAGATGCTAGGGATGTAGGTAAGTATCTTATTATACATGCGACCTTCTGCCCCAAACAGAGAAAGCATGTAGTCTCATGGTTTTTGCTTAATTTAGTGGTATGCATCAATAACAACCAAACCATGGCTTATTTGTGTCTTTCTGCGTTCACTCTGATGTTTGTCTCAGCAGGCTACCATGCATTGTTTCAGTTTGTCTGAATTAGCAAAGCAGGCTAGAATGTTCCTGGGGACGTTTCTGGGAGGGGCAGGGAGCTGGAGCCACTCTCACACTGGTGTTTTTGCACACTCACTGCCGACTATCACCTGATTGGTTATGACCGGAGTTACGCAATAACTCCAGCACATGAATTATTTACCCAGATGTAATTCCAGCAACTGTTATCTTTGTATTTCTCCCTCTGCCAGCTAATCTGGCTCATTACATTGGAATTTTGGTCATGCCCCTCCTGCTTCTGCACTAAATTATCTCCCTAACGTAGTATAAACAGAATAAGCGTGTGTGTGTGATATGCTTAACTGTTAATTTACCTAATTAAACTAATTCAATTAAATCATTTACATCTTTTTGGTAACTCGCCAGTTGATACCACAGCAGAAGTGGGATGTTTTAGAAGATGATTGTTCAGCAAATGAATGGAAAAAAATTATAATGGAACACACACAAAATGAGACAAGCATCCAAATCTCTTGGCTTGAAAATTAAATGCTATAGAAAAAAAAAATGCCGCTTTTATGGGACACTGTGATTAGCTATTTTTCTTAAATCAATTTTCTCTAGAATTGGTATTTTAACATAGTGATGGTAATTTATTGTGTAAGAGATATTTTAAACACTATTTATATGTTCGTGTATTTGGTATGTTTAAGTAATGTGTGCTCGTTTTTATGTTTGGGCACGATTAGTAAAGTCTTTTTGCAGTGTTAGCAAGACATGGATGGAGCCGCTTCCTTTGAATGAATGTGCAGAATAATTTTCCTAAATTACACAAATATCTTTAGGATACGTACATATTTCATTTACAGCCACCATCTAAATGTCCCTGTCATCATGATAAATGCAGAAAAGTAGACGTAAAACATTTTATGCCAATAAAACTCAACAGGAAAAAAAAATCAAGAAACTCAAGGAAGGAAAACCTAAATAATCATCTTTGTGGGTCTACTGTGTGTGTGTGTGTGTGTGTGTGTGTGTGTGTGTCTATCCCTTGGCAGGCGTGGGGTTCATATGTGGTGGGGGACAGCACCAGATGCTTTAAATTTGATAACTGAGAACATGGCTCCATCTCTTTCTTTGGTGGGGATATGATTACAGGGCAGTGCTTGGTTTTTCAAGGGAGCTCTCTCTCTCTCTCTCTCTCTCTCTCTCTCTCTCTCTCTCTCTCTGTCTGTCTGTCTCTCTGAAAAACTTAACCTGGTCTTATCCCAAATGATTATTACCACCTGATATTTCAGATAACTTTAGCAAAGCGCCCAAATTAAACCGTGCCAGGTTTTCCTAACTAAAGCCCCCTCTCAGAGCTCACAAGACCTCATAGACCTCATAGTGACCAGTGGCCTGTGGTAACACCTGCTGCCTTCCAGGAATTTCTTCATCAAAACCAAATAGGCAGTGGTTTTTCATGGGCTAACCCAGCATCTATTCACTGCCTATAGGTTTTTAAGTAGGGGTGGCATCTCATGAGCCTTACTCAACCTCTAGCTACTCTTCCTTTTTTGTCTATTTCAGGACAGGGTCTTGCTAAACTGCTAAGGTTGGCCTTGAGCTTGTAACCCTACATCAGCTTCTGATATACTCAGAATAACAGACCTGTGATACCAGGACCTGCTCTGTTCTTATAGGATGCTAGCAAAATTGGATTAGAACCCATTGTAATGACTTCATTTTTCATATTTACTTGTTTTGTGGGTCTGTGTGCGATCCGAGGAGGTGCACAGTGAAGGTCAAAGGACAACATACGGGCATCAGTTCTCTCCTTACAACATATGGGTGTGGGGGATCAACCTCACATTGTCAGGTACAGTGCAAGTGCCCTTACCCACTGGGCTGTCTTGCTGACCCTATGGGCCCGCTTTGTGTGATTGCCCATTAAAGACTTCCCCCGTAAACACTCCCACATTCTGAGCAACAGGACGTTAGAGAAATTTGGGGAGTGGGCACAACTTAGACCACAATACTCAGCTCATCAAGGGTTGTGGGGAAAAAATAATTCACGATTCCTGCTGTCCTGGACATTGAGATACCGAATGCTAGGTAGGCACAATTATAGGGAAAAGGCTAATTTTTCCTTGTTGAAACCATGGCTGAGGCTGACAGTGCTAATCTTCCTGTCCTCAAGACTTCATTTTCTCTCTTTTCTAGTTTCCCCTGCCTCCATCTTTCCCTACACAGTGCTTTGTAGGATGCCAACCTAGATGCTCAGCGGTGATTTGTTTAGATCCAGTCACGAGGATTTTCATTTAATAAACTGCGAAATAATAGCATGTCCAGTGTCAGAAGTGGCTTACCTCTTCTGAAGCTGATGGTCAGTAGAGTCCCATAGACAGCCAAATATTATGGCTGTTACCAACATTCTTGATAGTTCACCTTCTAGAACTTGATAGTGAGACTCTATTGTGGAAGGCACTCATCCTTGAGTATTGGAACATAGATAAATCAAGAAAATGCTCACCCGGAAGCCTCATCTCTACAGAACTGCTTTTACAATTCTGGAAGACGCTATGCATGCTATTTAACCATGAACCGTTTTAGCCACAATAGCACACAGTTTGACAGGACACGTCCACTAGTGTGATAGTGGCATGAGTGTTATATGAGTAACCGACCACTTTCTGATTGGCTTAGAGCCACTCCACAGACAGAACTCATGCCTAATACCATTAACTGGTCAAGAACTCATAGCTGGGTAGACCATAGATGCTAGTGGAAAATCTATGACTATTAATCTGCTAAATGGCCATACTATTAATCTACCTTCTAAGTACTTATCTTTATACTCATAAATTAGCACATCTTCTTGGTCACCTTCTAGAACTTGATGGTAAGGCTCTCATCAGAGAAGCTCCTCTGCTCCCCAAGAGATGGTGATTAAAACAGAGACTCACAGCAGGTTAATGTGCAGAGGATAAGATTGCACGGTGCTCAGACCTAAATGAGACATCTCTACCACAACCCCTGCCCCAAGGCTCATGGATGAGCACAGAAGAAATGTAGAGATGTTTTAAGAACCAGAGGTAGGATACATCTACAGGAAACATTGTTATCTGGACACTGTGGCTATGACTCCATGTATAAGACCGACACAAGATACAGCCAGACAAAGGCTCAACCTGGCTGTGGAAGGGAGCCATAAAATCCTACTACTAGCTTAAGAGCTATTGACAACTGATGGTTGCTAGGAAGAGTGTCAGTTTCCTTTGGTGTGTGGTACTTGAGAGATGACCCATGTTCCAGAAGATGGCCCTAAATTCAAGCTCATACACAGCAGTGCTACATGTACTCAGAGTTTTTAAAAAGACTACATGAAATTGAGAGAGAATAGTGGTAGAGGAGATTGGGGAGGATTTATAGGGGAGAGACTGAATGGAGAGTATATTTAATCGGAACATGTCGCATGCATGTACATAGTTCTTAAACAATAAAACAGAGACAGAAAGTGATGTCTGGAATTCATCCATGCTGTAATCTTAGGGATACATAAGAAAAGGGTGCAAGCCACCACTGAGAATGAGCTTTTAGGAGAGATGAAAAAGTCCACGTCCTTGATGATATTAATGAGCCATTGAGCCCACCCACCGAAGAACCCACCCAAGAGCTAACCATACTGAAAGGTGAGGCAAAGCGATCCCAGTTTGGGATAGAATTTTGCCAGTCTAACCACAAAAGCATCCCAATCAAGAAAATGGTTTCAAATTTCTTTCCTTATCACCCACTGGCCATGCTCAAGGCCTTGGAGTCCTCATTTGTGAGTAAGCGAGTAATGCCCACGTGGTATACTTATTGTGTAACTCTGTGAGATCAGGGGTGTCAAATGTTCAATATAACTGTCTACGGACAGTGCCCGTTGCTGATTCCTACTCTTCTAGGAACTTCTGGTGTTATGGTTTGAATAGCAATGGCTCCCAGTGGCTCTGTTTTTGAATGCTTGGTCATCAGGGAGCAGTGCTTTTAATGAAGGACTAGAAGGAGCGGCCTTGTTGGAATAAGTGTGGCCTTATGGGAGGAAGTGTGTCACTGGGGGTGGGCTCTGAGATTTTAAGGGCCCAAACCAGTCCCATTTGCTCTCTCTCTTTTCTTGCTGCCTTGGATCTAGATGTTGAATTCTCAGCTACCATGTCTGCCTGCATGCCACCATGTTTCCTGCCCCAAGGACAATGGACTAAACCTCTGAAATCGTAAGTATGCCCCAATTAAATGCTTTCCTTTATAAGAGCTGTCATGGTCATGGTGTCGCTTCACAGCAACAGGACACAGACATCTAGCACCTCGGACTTAGCTCTGCTTGTACCCCTCACATAGCTGTTCATAGGTAGACCAGTCCCAACAGTTTAAACCACCCATAATTTTGAACACACAATGGTAATGAGAGCTTCTAAGGCAGCTTGAAATTTGAAGAAACTTTAACTCATTTGTAAAGCCAAAGAGAACAAAAAACTATCGACCTAATGCCAAGTATCTCTACTTAAGCTGAAAACTTTGTGTGATTCTACAGGAATTTCCCTGTCATGAAACTGCTGACTGGGCTGGACTTCTAATCTGAGGAAACATCAAGCAGGACGCAGCTGGTTGGTGGTCTCCACTGAAGCCAAGAAACTCTAGCAGAAGAATGCCATCTCTGCTTTGTGAATCACATCTTCTTTGTGATTTCACTGCTACCCTCCTCTTGTCTTGCACCACTGAGCCTAAAACAGGAAGTACTTATTGAGCAAAGAAATAACTGTAGCACAGGTGGGAGTAGGATTGGTGGTAGGGGGAATGTATGGGAGAAGGGAATGCCATGTACCTGGGAATCACTCCATGGGGCATTTGGTCTTAGACTCAATGCTGTCCACTGTGGTTCATACTGCACAGTGATGTTGAGATTACTAGAGGGTGTCAGAAGCCCAGCTAGGATCGAACCTTATACACTAATACAGATAGCACTTATTAATTGCTTAATGTATGCCCAGCAACATGCCCATGTTTCATAGCTCACTGAATTCTAATGCTAAGACATGAAGCCCACTTTATAGAAGAGGTCCGGGATTTCAGAGGTAAATTGACTTGTCCAAAGACCTGGATAAGAAAAGCCAAAACTCAAACCAAAGGCTGTGTTTCTCTGTCTAAGAGTTAAAGAGTCTAGGAGCCATCTCCACAGCAGGATAAAGAAGAGGGATACCCAGGGTCACCCTCAGGGAGCCCTTCAGTTTGTAGGTCAATCAAAGAAATTCTAATGGAGGAAGGCTGGTCACCACTTCACCAGCACAGCCAATCACAGAGCTGCCTCAGTTTACTCTCTTGACAAATGAGCACGTGGTTACCAACCATGGCTCCCTCTTACAGCAGAATCTACCAAGGCACTGGGGAGGGCACCAGTAATCTCCAGCACCATATTCAGGGGCCACAGCTCATTCTTCTTGGTGCTCAATAGATGAGAAATAAATGAACATACAGTACAGTCAACCTCCCCTTACACACGAAACCGTCTACTGCCCGTGCACACACACCTCCATCTCTGATTCTCTTCCTTTTGTTTGCCATCTCCTGCTCCCTCTCAGCATGCATGTTCCCTTAGGCTCTGGCTGGCAATACCTCAGCAGCTACTAACTGGCTTATGCCCACTGATGTGCTTAGAGGATCCACCCACAGCCCTGAACAGACTGGCTCTGATGGTCAGAGCTCACTGGGTGACAAATGGGCCCTTTGTGCCTCTGACCTGGTGGGGCCAATTAATCACAGGAAACTGCATTTTCTGCATATATGCAGCCAAGAGCAGTCTTGATCTTCCACAGCAGGGAGGAAGGGGCAGAGCTTCAGAAGAGTTTGCTTGCTTACTTGCTTGCTTATTTGCAAACTCGAGCAATAAGCAGGAATGCGGAAATGTTGGAGAAAAACTCAAGGATGAAAAGAAATCAAAATAGGTGCCAGGTGAGAAATGGAGGAGGAAGGAGGGTGGAAAGGTCAGGTTAGGCAGAGACTGTCCTGTTTGACCTCAGAAAATCTTATAAATGGGGGACCAGGAAAGATGTAGGTAGGAATTATGCAAAGCATACTCACAGTGGAAGGTTTTGGCATGGTTCGGCAGCTAGGAACACTTAACAGCGTCGTCATTTACAGGCACACAGTATGAATATCAGAGAGTAAGAAGAAGCCATTCATGTGGATACATGTACATGTGAGATGCTTGCAAGACAAAGGTGACCGGCTGGCTCTATTACCTGAGAAGCACCCAAATTCAAGACACTGTTGAGATGTACTTAAATGACCCACGTTTATCACAAGACATAACCCAGAGAAAAGAGGTGGCAGAGAACTCAGAAGCTACACCCTAGCCAGCCATTCTCCCTCATCCTCAGAGAGCAGGCATGAACTGACAGCTCCGAGAGTCCCAGGCAGCTCCTTTCTAAGCTCTGTCTGCCTGCATAAAGATGTCAGCGTGCTGATTATTCTGATTACACTTTTAGTGTAATTTACGGGGTCCAGCCACTGCGCCTGGGTGTCTGGCCTGTACTCGCTGCCCTGACGGTGCCATTTTTAAAATGTCACCCTCGCCATGATTCATGGCTGATGCTAGTGGCATTGCTGCTGACCTGAAGGAGTCAGGCAGTGGTATTTAATTAAAGAAAAGAAGAAGGAAAAGCTGGAGAAAAGTGGAGCACAGAATCTAAGAGAACCAAGTTCATCTCAGGGAAGATAGACATCCCAGGACAGGGGAGAGACACAGCAAGCCTATGCATTTGTACTTACTGGTGCTGTTGTATGCCCCCCTGTCATTTGTGAGTGGCAAGGTCTACCTTAATGTGTGACACCATCTTGGGGATCCCATTTGCCACCATTTCAAGGGCTCCTGTTCCTTCTCTCTGCTAGGATTCTCTGGTAGGTAAAATGTCACTGTCACCTTCTCTGGTTTTCCTTCCTGCCCCCTGGGGTGGACCCACCCATCCTCCTGCCTGGTGCTGGCAGCAGCGTCTGGTCTCCTGTCACCTGCTCCCCCTCAGTGTTTACTTTCCAGTCTGCAAAGGTTCCACTTGGTTCCTAGCTGCAGGAAGCTGGGCGCTCTTCAGGGTGACATAAATAACCCAGGAAGGATAAGGATGTGATCTGTTTGCTGTGGTCCCCCACACAGCCCTCACCAACACCCACAACTCCCTAGCACCGAGACCAACATACTTGGCATGCTTTGTTAATTAAGAGGGAGAAAAAAGTTATTCCTAAGAACACACACACACACACACACACACACACACACACACACACACACACACACATTTCCATATACAGACATACTTATTTGGAAGGCCTAATAAGCCAATCCCTTTCCAGAAGGAGAAGGACAGAATTTCTCATTAATAGGAAGGTCATTGTGGGTTGGGGGTTGAGAACTGGAGTCGGGCTTTGTCCAGGCCTGCGAGAACTGGGTTATTGTCTCTTTGGTCCCCTTCCCCAGTGACCCCAGGGTCAGGGGCACACATGCTGGCCTTGAACTCTCCGTCTGTCTCTTCCACCATGTTAATTACTATTCCCTTTGGTCAGGCTAAGAAAACAGCTTCGGCTGCATTAGTGCTAATTAGGAAGAGTGAGCTTTCCATTCTGGCAGCAACCATTGGTCCCTGCACTGTTCAGGCCAGGAAGGGGCTCCGCGTCAATCTTATTATGGAAGAAGAAAACACCTCCCTGTGCTCTTTCCTGATGGGGGTGAAGGATGCGATGCCCTCACTCCATTCCCTCAACAGGGAGTTCACCTCTCCCATTACAAACGCATCTGCCCCCAGCCACTAGCAATGGCGTGGGGCGCAGTGTGGGTCAGCTAGACTCATAGGGCAGGGGGATAGCTCCATTTTCCTAAGTCGAGAGGAGTAAGCAGGACAAATGCAGGGTCATGTCCATTTCTGCCTCCATCTGTTGCCTCCTTCCTCTTGCACTACCATAAATAAATTAGTGGAGAATAAATAGGGGGCCACCCTATGCTGCGGCTCCATTCCGTAAACCTTCCATGGTTTGCCATTTAAACCCACAAGGTTACACTGGATCCTGAGTAGAACCCTGAGCTCTCTAGATTCTTCACAGGGAAGGACCATACTTATTCAAGCTGTCTTCTAGCTCATGCCCTCCCCAGCATCCTTACTGGGGTGTTTTTCCTGAGAGCTATGGCTGTACCCTCACACAATTCTAGTCTATCTATACTCCTGTCTGTTTTTCCTAAGGCCTCCAGGGTTATATTCCAAAGGACATAAGGTATAACTCTGGGAGAATCATCCTTTCTTATTCTGTTGTCTTCTTCTCTAGGGACAGCAAGAACAGAAGTGATGGGGTTCATCAGGAGACAGTGCCTGAAACAAGCACCAGGGGAACACAGACCTCACAAAAGAACACCAGGTCCCCATCCCCTTTCTATTGCTACCTTTGGGACATAAAGAGTTTCGCAGATTTTAAGAAAAACAAAAATATAAAAACGTGAACAGTCCCATTTTTGAATATTTGTAATTAAATAAAATTAGAAGGTTTCCCCAGACTGGAAACTCTGGACCCCATTCTTGCTGTAAGAGCTTGTTGCTTGCTGTTCCCTGGCAAAGACAAGCATGCTCACTGCTTCACGCTTGGTTCCTGATTCTGCTACCCCTACCCTGTAGTCACTGAGAGCTGTCTAGCATGGTTACCCCAAACTCAGAACCAACCTAGTCTCCATTGTGGTAGCTCTACACTGCCAGGTGTGCTGCTGTGTCCCAAACAGCATGAATTTCAATTAATAATGAACTGAAAGGATTTGTATGTTTAAAATATCACATAGGATAGGCTCCTACTAAAAATTATTCATTGTTTGTCTGAAATTTAACTGGCTATTACATTTATGTTATGTTGCTAAATCCAACAACTCACCTTGCGTTTACCACCCACCGTGTCCTTGGGATGCTTTTCTTAGTGTTGGCAGGAACTGTACAAAATAAAATCTATTTTAAAACTCCAGATCAGGAGAAATGCTTAGTTAGTAAAGGCTCTTGCCACTAAATCTGGCAACCTGAGTTCAATCCCTGAGTCCCACAAGTTGGAAGTAGAGAACCGACTTTTGCAGGCTGTCCTCTGACCTTCACATATGTACCCCAGCACAAGGTACATGTACACACACAGGCACATACATGCACACACACACATCCACACACATGCACACACTAAATAATAAACGTATAAAATTCTAGAAATTCTTTTGCACATGGATCTTGCATTCTGTAGGTAGAATCAAGGATTTTCTTTTCTCTCAATGCTGCTTTGGTTCAAGAGTTGTAAAAGTCATAGAAGCGTGTTGAGGCTCTAATGGACTGTTAGTTATGCTGTTGAGCCCAAGAGCTCACACGGTCCTTATTTCTACAACAAGGCCCTGGTGTCTTTGTGAATCGTGGCGAGCAGGTGAGATGACGAACATGGCAATTATTGGTGTAGGACGACAGACGGCATGACGTGGGTGGCTGATGCATCGACTCGGGTGACACGTGGTAGTCTCCGTGAATTGTTCCTGTTTCTGTATACCCTTGATGACAACAAGCCCCTCCAAGGAAAGGAGAATGTCCTAATTGCTTTTGTGTCTTGGTCTTTGCCAGTATACTGACGCATTGCTGGAACTCCATGGACCAGCTGTGGGTTACATTGGTACATGCTCAAGTCCTGATAGGACATGGATTTTTGACTGCCTCCTATACAGCAAGAGGGAAGGGAAGTTTGAAGTAGCCATCCCAATAAAGAAGGCCAAAGACCTAGATTCAGAGAAAAAGTGGCTTTCCCTGGAGCCTGAATTATACACTGCATATATTACCTCCAGGAACCATTGATACCCATATCACTTGTTTCTTATGGATGCTGGGTAGGCTGGCTAGAGCTGTGCATTTAAAATAGAGCTCTCTAATTCTTACAGGCTACTTAAAAATATTATACATACTCCATAAATGTTCTATTATTTATCTATTATTTATATTCTTTGGCATGTAACTGATTCAAATATATATTATATATAATCATTTATAATAGCAATGTGAAGAAAATGACATATAGTCCACAATTTACCTCCTTGGGAGAAAAATGTTGGAGAAGTTTTGTTACAGGACTACACCTTGATGATAATGTTTAAAAGGTTCTGAATCTCTGAAATCTGAGGTTCTCTACATCCAGGTAAGGAACATGAATGGCCTTAAGAGGAGCCACAGTCCCCTAGTACTACCTTTGGAGATTAATCTCCATACATCATGAAGAAACCAGATCTTGGGACTCTAATCTCATCTCAAAGATCACACCCTCTATTTGACAAGGGGAAAGTTGGAGCTCAGTTTTTCACGAAGGCAGTTGGTTGATTGTCTCAAATGGAGGACTGAGTAGGTACCCCGATCATTAAAGAAGTCTATCTTTATAATAAAAATGTATCTCTGCCTAGGATTGGATGAGGAGCTTCACCTACAAGCGAGAATATTGTTTGGTGGTCTTTGAGTTTATTAAAATCTTAGAGGACAGCAAATGTGTGGTCCAACTGATGCTGTTCTTCAGTCCCCTCCCTATGGATGACAGCCATCCTTTTCATTGACTCTGGACATGAGTTTTGGGTCCTCACCATAGCAACATAGATCCTCACTATTAGATGGCTGGAATTAGCATGTTACTCCACAGTCTAGCCAATAGATGACATTTAAAACACACAAACAGAACAAATCAAGTGAAACTTAACTTTAAAAAAGTATTTCTGGGGTACCAAGGAATGAAAATAGGGTCTTATGTATGTAGGCAAGTGCTTTACCATTGAGTCATATCCAGTCCTCATTTTACTGGGTTTTGAACCAGGGTCCCACTAATGCCTGGGTTGGTCTTGAACTTTCACCAAAGTCCAAGAGGTTGTGAACTTGAGATCTTCCTGTCGCTAGGATTTAGGTTTGTACTGCCAGATCCATTTGGGACTCTTTTCAAGGGGGTGACAAAGTTATAGCTTGAACCACTTCCACTCCTCTGAGATGATCTCTGAGGCCCCATCTGATAGCCACCCATCAGGTTGGTGTATTTTAAACTATCTAAATCCTTGTTTTACAAGCTGGTTACACCTTGTTATTCTCATGATAAGAGAGTATTCCAAACACCAGAGCTGCTTCTTACTCATCTTTTCCCCTCCTCCATATGATTCCTGTGCATGGAATTGAGGTATCGCCAAGGAGACAAATTTCACCATTGGCTTGGTAGCAATAGCAGCAACAGAAACTGGGGCGCAACGATGAATTTTCATAATAAGATCGTGCTGAATAAACTCATTCCATTTGTTTTTATTTTGTCCACCTAGGTATATAAGAGGCTGCACTGGAATTTGGACAGGAACCAGTTTTAATGATGTCATTAGTGATGTCCTTTCAATGTTGCCCTCTGTTGACCTGACATAGAGATGGTCAGCAATGACCCAGACTGCAAGGACTAGGGTATATCCCATTGATATAGTACTTGCCCAGAATGTGCAAGGCCCTGGGTTCAGTCACTAGCCCGGCAGACAAAAAGAAAAACGTAGGTCAATATTACCCCAGGGATAGTGATACCGTGCAATGTGTCCAGCAAGATGAGATCCCACCTGGCCAGACCACAGGCAACGGCATTCATTCTACTGTCCAGGGAGCCCCACTACCTCCCTAGGTTTCTCTTCTGGCTGTCTGGCTAGGCAGGAACAGTTGCTCAACCACAGGCCTCTGTAGAATGGATCACGCAGGCAGGTCAGGGCCTGCTGCCACGAAGCTGCCACTGGGCATTACTGTCACTTCAGACAGCAGCCTGCCCCCTGCAAAGAGAGATTTCAAACCCCACAAGCTCAGCCCTCCATCCCCTTGTTCTCCCAGCCTTATAAAAATAGAAAGAACACATGTTCCCATTAGCTGCTTGCTTGAGGGGAGCTGTGGGGTATATGCAAGCAGACTGCGCACTGGAGCCAAATTTGAATAGCATTTGCATCTTTCAGGTAGACAACAGATACCTCATCAAAAACACACGCTCCCCCCACCTCCCCCTCCTCCACAGCAAGACGCCGACTGAGGCAGACCAGATGACATTTCCTGGTAACAAGGCCTCTCGTTTGTATGTTTTCAAATCCACTTGATAAGGCCCCTCCTGGCGATGACGGAGGCCCACCCCAGCTGGAGAGGCTTTCGGAGAGGCTTTTAATTACACTTCGGCTTGCCAAGAGTGGTTTGTGTATGCACAGGAGAGACAGCTCCTAGGGGAGCCATAAAGACAGCCACTGTCTCTGCCCCTGTGTGTCCTGGACTCTTGGGGGTTATGGGGCAGAGACAACCCCTTTTGAAGGCCTTGGGGGTGGGGAATAAGGGTAAACCACCATTCCCTTACAGAGGAGTCCTGGTAACTCTCAGACCCAGAGAACAAGCATGAAGGGGCAAGACTACACCGGCTGCCACTAAGATTGCGCTACCACCAGGCAGAGGGAAAAAGCCTGGGAAAGCCTTCACATCCTACAGGTGGCTTTGTTATTGACCCACGCATCCATTCTGGGAGGGGGGCGAGCCCCAGAGCAGGGGGTGTCCTCCGTGGCTCTGACCTGCCTTGACCTGACCTTTGTCACTCTATCAGGCTGTGTGGTCAGTAGTTATCAACTGTCAATAAACCATCCAAACACACACTTTAATTCCGAATATGGCAAGGCCCCATCTATTTGCTGATCGATCTCGGACTTGTAAGTTGACAAAATGCACGGTCCCTTGTCTTCTTATCATAATATTGAAAATACGTGCTGTAACAAATGGGATGCTTGAGACCTCTCGAGCTCCACTCCCGGGGCCCCTGGTAAACACAAGGCGATGGATTGAGATGAAAGGTGGTATGTGCGTCTCAGGAAACTGAGACCACTGGGCCACGGGCTAGGGGACTAACTAGGCTACCAGAGGGAGCTTGCCTGTCCCAGTGCGATGCAGATAGGTTAACACTACTTTGCCTTAGTCATTTGGGAAGTGTGTAAAACAGTTTGCATGAGTGCACATAATTTAAGCAAAAGAACCTGGGAGGGAGTGTTCTACTTTAAAAGATATTTCCAGTGAACCTGATGCCTTGATCTCAGATCCATTTCCACTTGACCTTGTGCTCTGTGTGTTTGTGGTTCTAGGACACCTTTTTCTTTTTCCCGTTCTTTACGAAGAAAGCAATGGTGTGAGTCTACTTATTTCCACATGTGGTGAGCATGTGCATGTGTGTCTGGAGGCCAGACACACATTAGGTATCTTCCTCAACTTGTAATTCACCTTATTGTTTTTTAATATTTTTATTACTTTAGTTTCCTTTTCTGTATGTGTGTGTGTGCATGCACTGTGCACTTTTGGACGTGTGGGTACATATGTGTGGGAATGTACTAGCATGTGTCTGCACATATAAATGGAGGTCTGAGGGTGATGGTCAGGAATCATCCTTAATCACACTTCCCACCTTTTGTATTCAGGCAGGCTCTCTCAGTCGAGCCTTGAGCTCCCTGACATAGCTAGCCTCATTAGCCAGCGTGCTCTGGAAACCCCCACCACTACCTTCTGAGGCTGCAACTATAGGTTTACGGGACTTTCGAAAGATCTGGACTCTGGCCCTCACGCTTGCTCCAGCAAGCACGTTCACCATGGAACTATCTACCCAGACTCCCCTCATTTTCTGAGACAGGGTTTCTGTTTAGACCTAGGGCTCACAGATTCGCATAGACTAACTAGGCAGCAAGTCCCGGGAATTTCCGTCTTCACTTTCCCAGCACTGTGTCTTTTTTTTTTTTTCGTGGACATTGGGGATTGAACTCAAGTCTTCCACCAAATGAGCCGTCTCCCTGGTCCTAATGCGGTGTTTACAGGAGAGGCCAGATATCATATCTGAGGTTGGTCTCCCAATGTGGAGGAGGCTTCTGGGAGTGCTGGACCACCTTTGGTTTCCCAGTTGCTGGGATAGACATAGAGGTAAGGTCCAGCACAATGTATACAAGTAAAATCTGCCTAAAATTTTTCTCGGTCACGTGGATGAACATGATGCATTGGTTCAAAGAAGGCAGAATCTTTCAGTAAGTCTTGATAATTTCTCTGCTGTTGATACTATAAACCAACTAATTCTTGATCTCGAGACTGTTCTACTCAGAGGGGCACCTGTGTTCTCTGCAACCAGTGGCCAGTAGCACCCTTGTCTCTTCAGGTTTGACAATCCAAGATCAAATGTTCCCTAATGGGCAACCCAGCCCTGGATGAAAACTATATATATTAAACCACGGTCATGGTCTGGTCCTCATGTTCTGGAACAGAATCTTGGCCTCTGCTTGGGGTGACCCCAGCACTGGGTTGGGTCTCATTGGCCTTGCAAACCAGTTTCACCAGCATCCTTAGAAATCTGCCATCTGCCTCAGTCCCTATCTATCAGAGACATCTGAGGCAACCTCCCAGCACTGATGTCCCCACCAGAGCATTGTTACCTGCTGTCATTCCTTGGGTAGATGAAGAACCCCTGCCCCCACATTCCAGCTAACAGTGGCTGCCATCAGCACACTGGGAGCCTCCTTTGCCCAGGCTACTCTGAAACCTGACATCTTTGATGCCATAAAGTTAGGGGATGTCCTAGAAAAAATGAAGGCTGACTTCCTCTCTGCTTGTCTCTATTCTCTAGTATGCTGATAAAAATGGTCCATAGTTGTCCCTGTGTGTTTCTCTGCGTGTTTGCTTGTGTGCTCATATGTTTGGGGGGAGGGATTGCATGCACATTGTGCATGGGCATATGGAGACTACAGGTCAACCTTGGGTGCCATCTGCTGGAACCGTCTACCTTGTTCTTTGAGACAGGGTCTTTTGCTGGAACCTAGGGCTTGTCAATTAGGCTATGCAGGCTGGCCAGGGAGCCCCAGAGATCTGTCCATCTCCACCTCTCAAGTGCTGTGATTCCTACTGCTCACCAACATTCCTAGCTGTCAAAAATTTATTTATTGTATTAGTGTGTGTGCATGCGTATGTGTGTGCCTGTAGAAGCCAGAAACTAACACTGGATCCCCTGGACTAGAGTTACAGGTGGTTGTGAGTCACCTGACATGGGTGTTTGGAACTGAATTTGGGTCCTCTAGAAGAGCAGCATTTCTTGGATTTTTGTGTGGGTTCTGAGGAATGAACTCAGGTCCCCATATTTACAACACAAACAATAACTGGTCCATCTCTTTAGCCCCTGATGTACCTTTTATTTGGGAGTAGCTCAGAACGTCACTGAAGATAGTCACTGGATTCAGCGAAATAAAGCCTGGTCCAACGGACACACAGACACACCAAAGTGATAACCCCTGTCTTGTCTCCATGTCTTCCTTTGACTGATCAAATGGCATTGCTTAGATTGAAATGTCCACAGTCTTTTGGCCTGATAAGGCCTAGGGGGACCTGAAGTCCAGCTGCCTCCCACATCTAACCAATTTTCTATGTGACACTCATTCATGTCACTCAACTGCTTGCAATGGTAGAAACTTGACTTTGGACTGCTGCCTTACTTTAAAAGGAACGGGCTCAGAGAGAGTAAAGGACCAGTTAAAGTCGTACAAGTGGTAAGCAGCAAAGACAAGAAGAAGATGCTCAGTTACCTTTCTGGTGTCCTCTGTTCTCAACTGGCAAGATCTAAAAAGTGCCGTCAAAACTAAGAAATTAGTTTTAAGAATGTAGGAATTTTTATACAACTTATGAATATGCCCCCAAACAGGGAAGCTTATCTCTCCAACTACCAAAGCACTGTTTGCATTTTAAATGTTTCAATGAGAATTGCCCACAACATATGAAACATGCATCTTGTAAAGAATCTCAGCTAATGTGTGTGTAGCGTATGCCATGTCTGTTTGACTACATACTTCTTTTCGTTTGAGCTTTCTATTTTGCTCCCACTAATCAGAACTAGTCTATATAATTTCTGTATCAATGAGATAATTATTTCCACCAACAAATCTAGATTTGCTACATTTTATTGGGGACAAAACTATTTGCAAGAGGCAAATATGAATCTCAAGAAAGTCAGATCTCACCATTTCCTAAGTGTGGTGGACTTGTAATTTTCTCCCACGTTAACAGCGCTAACGTCTGCCGCTGTTGTTGTTATTTTCATTTTTTAACAGAGCAAAATAGTCCTTACTGATTCTTCTGTGATGTTTCCCCAAATCAGATCACACTTCTAAACTGAAGACCAATAAATAAAGGCTGAAAAATAAGAGCAACTGCCCTCGTCCGTTACAAATGCTTATTTGTTGATTTCTCTTCTTCCTTTCCTTGACTCAGATATCCTAACAGTGTTTGATTTGAAAACAAAGTGAACTCGGGGGTTGGTTGATACCTCTGCAATGACAAATGTGCTCCCATCAATTCCACATCTGGGGGCAGGAGGGTGTCGAAACTGTATTTGCCTAATTCTATGCCTCCTGTTTATCACTCTCTCCCATGCCCACAACTCTTAGCTCCAGAGAATTCTAGCTCATCAAGAAAAAAGTGTAGACTACAGCTTGATGACATTATCACCAAGTCAGATTAACAGCAAACGGTGGGAAACAAAAATTGGTTCTTCTCTGGGAAAGCCAGTTCCTTGCAGAAGGGTGGATGCTGATAATATGGTCCCTGGGATAAGTCTATCAATCAAAAGAAACTCAAAGTGGTGCAAATACAGTCTCATCCATTTGAACCAAGGTGACAAGAGCCAGGAAGAGGTGGGTAATGAAACAAATCAAAAAAAAAAATCACGAGATAAAAGAAATAATGAAGTATTAATCGATGTGTGTTAACATCCCATGGAGAGTCATCATTTCTCATTTTGGTAAGAAGAAAGAAAAATGTCAAAGGCAAATCATATTTAACCATATATCACCTACAGGTTTTATAAAATACAAACATTTTGAAAACCTGACTTTTTTTAAAAGATAGCCTAATTTTTATCAATGATAATTATCACCAGTAAATTTGTAGAGCACAGTGGTTCTCAACCAGTGGGTCTTGATCTCTTTGGGGGTCAAATGACCCTTTCACGGGGGTTGTCTAAGACCACTGGAAAACAAAAAATATTTGCTTTATGATTTATAACAGTAGCAAAATTACAGTTATGGAGTAGCAACAAAAATAATTGTATGGTTGGGGGAGTCACCACAACGTGAGGAACTAGCTGTATTAAAGGGTCAAAGTGTACGGAAGGTTGAGAACCACTGCTGTAGGATTTTTAAACCTCAGGATGGTCCTGTATTTTCAGTCCTTGGAAATAATACGAGTTAAGTAAATGCATGGAGTTTCCCACAGAAACTCAAGCCCTCCTTCATGGAAACTCCTTGTCTGTTACTGTGCATGGATAATGTTTTCCACTGGAGAGGAACCCGCCATCATAGGAGAGCAAAGAAAGTGGTGGTCAGGACCCCAGAGACAAAGGTCAGAACCCAGAAGCCTTTGCTAAGAACAGGGTGATCCTTTGAGTGACAGAATACCAGAACGGAAGGGATGGGATCTGTACACAAAGACAGCACCTTCCTAGGAGATAACCTTCACGGGAGGGCGCATTTTCCTTTCTCAAAAGCAAAAGAAATGAGAAGGACCCAGCTTTCCCTGGAAATGCTCTGAGGGTCTAGCATCAGCAACACAGATGGGGGTGAGGAATCTATCACCTCTGGAACTTGCCAGAGAGAAGAGTCGTCAGCAGAAGGGTGCTGCTGACGAGGCTCCTTAGCTTATCACATAGACGGTGATTAACCAGCATTTGGAAGATGAGGAGGGTCACCCGGGAAGTGAATTTGTGGCTCCATTTCTCATCTCATTTTGCTAACTTCGAGCTGCGTGTAGTACGACTTCGGCACTGGTGACCACTGAGCCATCCCAGGGACGGAATCCCCAGACTCAGTGTATTTCAATCCTTACGCATACCGCAGTGCAAACACATGCAAAATGCCTGGGTCAGAGGGAGACCGCGGAGTGACTTGCCGACGCTCCGTTATTTCAATCCCCGTGTGATATATCAAAGGCAACCTTCAATTATACAATTAGACCAAGCACACGCTTTCTCCCATCAGTGCTTCTTTTTGTTACCAGTCATGTTGCTTACTGGAAAATGAAGGCCGTTTGTCTGTGGCTCGTAATTCCTTCCCCGCATCCACGACATTTTGCTGATCTGCTCTGATTTCTTCTTGGCATCCTGCTGATGCTTCTCTTTAAGACTGCTCCTTGGAGTTCGAGGGGCTCAGAGGTGTGCGGACTGCTGAAATCGGACTTACTCGGCAGATTTCTCTCGGAAAAAACTCAGTTTTGCGTAAAAAGGCCCTTGGCAGCTGACTGTCAGTGAGGCAAGAAGGGGTGAGGGGGAAGATAGGAGGCTTCACAAAGAGGCTAAACCTTGGGCTCACATGGAGGACAGAGGTCGTGAGGTATAGGAATACATGCTGATGTTTTTCTCAAGTCTGGGCCATCTAAGAGAGGGGCACTGGCAGGATACCTATGCTGTGTTTACTGAACAACCAAACTACCTGCTAGCAACCCCTCTGACCATCCCGTGAGTTTCCTAGAAGCGCAAATGAGAAAGTCAATAAGACACCGCCAGTTTCCAAATTCTATCTCATTGCACATAAACCGAAAGGCTCCCAATCAATAACGTGTGACTGAATCACAATCAGAATTCAGCACGGCAACACTGGACAAGCAAGACTCCAAGAGGCGTCTGAGTCAATGAGTGAACTCTAGAAATTTATAATGAGATGAGGTCATATACCAGGAGGATGGAAAGAGGCAACAGTGAGAGAGAGAGAAGTTGACCTGCTTTTTTTTTTTTTTAAAGAATGTATCTACTCAGCATTAATGACTCTCTCTCTCTCTCTCTCTCTCTCTCTTCTCTTCTCCTCTCTCTCATGCTGTTCACTGCTCTTTTCTTTTGCTTTAGACAACATTTCTCACTGGCTTGGGACTCAGTAAGTGATCTAGGCTGGCCAGCCAACAATCCTCAGGTACCCCTGTCCTTCCCTCTCATCATTACGACTATAAACATCTACTGCCACGGGTGCCTGTATTTGTTTGTTTTCTGAGATAGGGTTTCTCTGCGAGTTTTGGTTGTTCCAGAACTAGCTCTGTAGACCTGGCTGGCCTCAAAATTGTAGAGATCCACCTGCCTCTGCCTCCCAAGTGCTGGGATTAAAGTCATGCACCACTACTGCCTGAATTTTTCTTTTCTTTTTTTTTTCTTTTTTTGTCTTGGGTTCTGGGGCTGATCTCAAGTCCTCAGGCTAGCAAAGCAAGCATTTTGTGACTAAGCCATGCCTTATCCTTTAGTTCTGCAGCTCTACAGTCCCAGCAGAATACAGTATGTCTGGCAGCTTTGAGACACCATATCCCCAGTTTCTTTCCTGACTGGCTGAGAAGCTGATTTCTGACTCAGAAAATGCCCCTCTTGATCGCTATCCGTCCCTACCTACCTTAGCCACGGACACAAGAAGACCCGTGAGGTAAAGTCCAGCTCATTGACTACTCTTTCGGAGGTAGATGAATGTTTTCTGGAAGTGTTGAGGTCAGTCTTCCAAAGGGCTTTGGGGGAAAAGTCATCGTCTTTTCAAAATCCGTTTAGCAGTGCAAACCGCCACTGCTCCCATGTGTGCAGACACCATCACTTGCCTTCTCTCGTCGCCTACCCCTTCCCGTTTATTGCTCTCATATTAGTAGATTAAAAGATCAGAAGTGCCAGCTTTTAGCAAACACAATCATCTTCCATCACACACGGATTTCCATGAGAATGAACATAAAGTTATTAGGGGAGAGAGATGAGTCCATTACATGTATTCTGAGCTTGCAGTCTGATTTCTGTTAGGCATGCCCCAATTTCTTTTAAGCACTGGGAATGCGCTCATTTTCCAGGTTTATAAGTGGGGATCCTATGTATCTGGAGTGTCATTTAGAGGATTATTAATTTACTAAATGGTACCCCAGTGCCCTGAAAGAGTTAATTCTCTTTCAAGAGATAAGCAATTTATTTTCTATTTAGCAGCAGGATCAGGCCCACTGCTTACAAATGACTATGAGTCCCTTAGAGAAGGAGAGAGGGAGATGCTATATAAATAAAATAAATATTATAATTATGATTGTAATATAATGTCAACTCATGGTATTACTTTTATATATAACCCCTCCTAGTCTTAATCTAAAAAAAGATCAGGCTGACATTGTATGTGTGTCCTGTCACTTTTATATTTATTTGGGGAACATTGAAGGCTGAGTGATATGTTGGACTCTGGCTAAAAACTACATGTAACTAACCTGTCAATCAACACATACTCCCCAAGCCCCGTGACTAAATAGAACGGACAGCTCAGAACCTGCCTCCCTTGAGAATCCAGGTAGGTTGAGTAAGAATGCCATGTGTGCAAACATCTAGCTAAAGGTAATAACACGTACTAACAGGAAGCTCACGAGAGGTCATCCAACAGGAGGACAAGTCAGCTGGGTTCTGAAGCCACCGTCTGTCCCTGACCATCCTTGATAGTGAACATCTAAAGCTTCATTCCACTGCTAGCCTTGCCACTTACTGTCTGTATAATTTTCATGGAGTTGCTGCAAGCCACTGACTGGATATGTGAGGAGTTAGCAAAGTTACATCTGCAGAACTACTCTGTAAATACAAATGTGTCCCGCAAGCACAGAGAGCCAGTCTCCGACAACAAACACTCAGCATAAAAGGAAACCAATAAACGGTAAGATTTGGGGTGGTTGGAAAGTCCCACACTAGCAAGAGTCTGGGCCTTGACTCTCACCAAGACTCAGAAAGGATGGGAGAGGTCCAAGAGGAGACGACACACACGCATTTGCAAGGGCTGCCATGACCAAGGGCCCAGACTAGGGATTTGTACCACAGAAACACATTTGATCATAGTCTGCTAGATGAGCTTTCAAGACAAAGCTATTGGCGGGTCTGCTTTTGTGTGATGTCTCTCTGTTGGCTGTGATTTCCTGTGTCTTTGTGACTGTCCCTTTGTACACTTAGAGGCTTCTAATATGATCACAGTCAGTAGTAAAAGAGTTAGGACTTACACACATGAATTTGGAGGAGAGCTATGACCAAATTCCTGACAGACATCACAGGTATGGGAGTGTGTGGTGGAAAAGAGCCATTTACATCAATGTAGTCCAGAAACAGTGGACTAATAAGAAGGAGTCAGGGATAACAAGCTTTTCTCTTTAATCACCTCAAATGGCAACACTGACTGAGGACAAAGCCCTCAATACATGTGCCAGTGGGGAATGTGTCATATTCAATCAACAGTCAATGATCTCATGACAGCATATAAATTCCGAGACGAATCTAGGACTTTATTCAATACGACAGTGAAGCATGACAAATTTGCAAGCCTATGGGATAGCCTCAAATGTTTACAAAGATCCGAAGCCTATGTTTCATGAACGGAAGCCACAGGGATGTGCTCCGTGTGGACATTTCCCTCAACAAAATACAGCTCCCCCTGAGAAAATGATCAGAACTCCTGTAGATCACAAGAATGTGCTGGTCTTTCATGCAAACTTTTTACCAGAGTTGGTAGTGTCTCGTCTAGAAGCTTCCACAAACAGACACTCCCCAAGATCACGTCCAGATCCCAAAGCATTACAGGAAGTTACCAATGATGTCTGACCATCCATCTCTTGAAACCTTAGTTCAGCACTGGGACCCCATGGCTTGTGTGAATTCATTCTCTTTCCTGTTTCCCAATGATGTTTCAGTCTAACTGACTTTCCTCTTTCTCCTCTCTCTTCCTCTGTCCATGAATACGGAAATGAATTATTCAGAAAAATCCCACCATATTTGAGGAGGGCACAGGGTACTCTTCAGTTGTTTCTTAGTTTACCAAATACATACCAAATATACACAACTATCTTCCCACTCACTGAATCCTAAATTTAGCTTTCCTTTGGTAAAATACTTAAAAATTTAAGTAACCTTAAAATGATTTCTAATATGTGTAATTTATTCAGATGGCATGAAGCACACATGTTAAAGGTACTCATCACACAAATACACATACATATATGACCTCTTGGGTGGGGACTTTGATTTCTATTAAAATATAATTAGATATATTTGAAGTTATATATTAAAATTTAGAATTTCTGCTATATGAAAATATATTTCTACTATAGTATAGCATAACATATCATGAATATATATTTCATAGACTGTCACTTTTATAAGAAACGTTTAATCAAATATATTAAAAATAAAATCGATATATGTATCATTTAGAACACAACATATAAATAATGGAATAGAATGAATTAAATATATAAAACAGATTTATATATCTATTATAGAAAGTATAATTATATCATAAATATACTTTTAATATTCATATTTATAAAATTATCTACATACTCACAATTATATATGCACTAATCACCTTATATGCAAAGTAGCTGATTGGAATCCCCTAGCTTTGTTCTATGCATGGGAATTTTCTCTCCACACCTTAACGAATGAACAAATGAATGTAAAGATCATGTCAGGTTTCTCCCCTTAGTGGTAATGTAACTCAGCACTTTGTAGCCACCAGGTTAGACAGTTCATACAGAGGAAAGGGATTGGGTTTCTGTGACTCCATTCAAATCTGTGAGATACATACCAGTCAAAAGTCAGGTCCCTTCTAAAACTCAACTCAGCGTGACATCTTTGTAAAAGAAGATTATTTGAAAGTAGAATTTTAGCTGAGTAGATTTGTGTAGTGGCTTCCATAAGAAAGATGTGGTCCTTTGGTGTCAGGCAGAAGCTGATGGGGGCGACTGAGTGGCACTCTCGGTGCTCTCAAGTGGAGTGTCCGTGCAGCACACACACAACCCACATCACACGCACCTAGACTGTGCCCTCTCACCTGTGCTCACCTCTGATAAAACTCTTTTCACACATACAGATAGCTATCCCCTCACATCCACACGTTCTGTGTCTGCAAATGCAACGAACTGCAGATGAAAGAGGGTTTTGAAATTCACACCTTGGCTGGACATGCATAGACTTTTTATCGTTGTTCCCTAGACAATAAAGCATAAACAGTGTTTACATTGTGTGCAGCACCGTAAGTGATCTAGAGGTGATTTACAGTATGTGGAAGGATGCATAGCTTATCTGAAAAATACCCATACCATTTTATATAAGGGACTTGAGAGACCACAGATTCTGTTGTCTGCAGGGGTTCATAGAATATCTAATGGCTATCAAGGACAACCGTATAACGGATATAATTCATGAATGTAGAAATATATACATATACCTATACATTATATATATGAATTCTCTATATATGTACCCCTCTCTACACCTCTCTCTCTCTCTATATATATATATATATATAATTGTTATATATATATAAAATTGTTTACCCATCTTTGTTCACTAAAATAGCTCTCCTTACTTTCTCTAAGACTTCCCAAAAGAATTCTGCTGTTTATCTGCAGGTCCATTCAATAAGTTAAAAAAAATCTTGCGTCTGTGTGTGTGTGCTGCATGCATGCTGGTACCCATTGAGACCAGTAGAGGGTATCAGATTCCTTGGAGCTGGAGTTCTCTGAAAGAGTAGTAAGTGCACCTTTCCAGCCCTGACATTCGTTAAGTTTGAAAAGATAGGTACATGAAGTAAGAACAAGGCAAATGCATGAATAAAAATAGAATAATTACATTTTCAATAATGTCAAGTGAGTCCCTTTCGACTGAACCTTCCAGTGAAAACAGTATATGCTGGATAAAACATTAAAAAGGTCTTAAACACACCAAGGAGCTATGTGGAATTAGAGAGCTAGGCAAACCAAAGAAATTGCCAAAACTGTGAAAGCAAGCACTCGTTACCCACAAAGGTTTGCTGATAGAGAAAGCTGTTAAGCCAGAAAATTTGGTTTAGATAGTTTTGCTATGTCGGGGAGACAATCAATTTAGGGAGATGAATCTAGTAAGAAATTTCCTTGTTTTAAGCCAGGATCCTCCCCCTAAAATAATCACGCTTAAAGATGAATGGGAAAAACATATATAATATTTAAATATTTTTACTATATTCTGGTTAAAAAGGAATATAGAAAATATGTAGCTTTTCAAAAAAAAAAAAAAACCACAGCTTAGGGACAGTGATGTCACTGTAAAAGTGTCCTTAGGCTTCTTAAGTCATATTATAGGTTAGGTCTTAATGAAGACTCACAAGCATTTGGGAGAGAGAGGTGAGGATTCTTTTGCAAGAAAATAAAAGCCAAAGAAATCAGATTTCTTTTGAGCATCACATGCTATGGAAGAGTTTAATATGACAGACTGGAGTTAGCAGTAGGTGAAAATCTATTAAACAGTAGGGTAAGAGAAATCAAACAAAGTCTGGATCTGAGACTACAAACCGAGGCTCAGATCAGTACGGAGATAATAAACAAGTTTTAGTCCAGGAAGCACAGAATAGACACTGTTGAAAGTAGGATCACTTACATAGAGGTAACACTTGAAAGAATGTTAGTGAGAGATATGGAAGGAAACCACAAAGAGGAAAAAGGAAAAGAAAAATACACATCCTTGGAGCAAAGACCTAAAGGAAAGGGGAAAATCAGATATGTAAGGGGGAGACGTACCTTAATACCCACCCACCCACACACACACACCACAAAGGAATACATGCATGCAGCACACAGTACACACAATTTAGGAAAAGCGGATGTGTCTGGCTGATGTTGAATATATTCTTTATGGGTTGAGAGGTTAGTGAAAATCTTCTTCATTCAGTAAGTTCTCTGTAGGCAGAACTGTCGGATGAGTATTCATCTTCTCCATAGATTTTAATTCCCAGAAGACAAGAAGGTGACATTCCTCTGGGCTTTTATTTTTAAAGCTTTTCAGGACGTAGTATCCAGTCAAGTTTATGTTTAAGCGCAATCTCAACAGAAAGAAATTCTCAGGCGTATATAGCACTAATGAGCTCAGCCATAAATCTAAAGTGTGATTAAATGACGCTGCTTAGTGCCAGGGCACAGCAAACAAAGGCCTACAACACTCTCAGAGCATAGCCTCCCCAGATTATGTCCCTGCTAGGGCACACACACACACACACACACACACACACACACAGAGTCAGTATCATTAGACATGTAAGAAGAAGTTAAAACATAGTGTTTGAGATTTTTCTAAGTATCTACTTAAAGAAAAAAATAATACTCATGACTAGTGGGTAGGAAGGGACAAAAATATGGGCTAGAGAGAGGGTGGGCAACAGGTTTAAAACTGATAGACAGGAGGAATTGATTCTCTTGTCCTTTGGTATAGTTGTTTGAATAATGCTCACCACAATTTGTTACATACATAGAATATTTATTTTATTTTAATTGTGTGTGCCCGTGTATGTGTTCTGGTGTATCTGTGTGGGGGTATGCTCGGGGCTCACAGTGGACAGAAGAGGGTACTGGATTTATTTTATTTTAATTCTGTGTACCCATTTACCTGTGTGTACAATGTATCTGTGTGTACCCATGTATCTGTGTGTACCTATGCATCTGTGTTCCCATGTATCTATGTGTACTCATGTATCTGTATTCCCATGTATCTGTGTGGGGGTATTCCCAGGGGCTTACCACAGACAGAAGAGGGCACTAGATCTGCTGTAGCTGGAGTGACAGAAGTTGTTAGTAGCCAGCATGGGTGCTGGGAACCACAATCCAGGCCTCTGCAAGAGCAGTGCATGCTCCAAAGTGCTGAACCAAATCTGCAGCCTCTGCATACATTTACAATAAACTCGTAGATCAGAGTTTGAAGTATCACAGAGGAAATACGCTAGGTCTGCTGATTTTATCATTACACAATGTATACATATGCCAAATCACCACACTTTACCTTATAAATATGAGCAAATATATACCAAGCAAAATAACAGTAAAGAACAATTCTGCTTCAAGATAAGATTCATCTAACTAAGAGATAAATCATAAACACAAAATGCAGGGAACATAGGTCTCAAAACATAAGCACTGAATCATTATAAACAGAAACATAAAAATACAGAAGCAAATGTGGGGTTCTTAGTTTTGTGACAGAAAATGTCTCAGTACAAAGTAAAATAACAACCAGGAAATATTAGGAAATAGAGGTGGGAAATGGGGCAGTTGTGTGCTAACTTCCTCATACATGTTTTAAGCAGGGCGTTGGTCAGTAATGTTTAGGACTGCAACATGATATCACACAAAGATGGATCTAGACAATGTTTTCCCCAAATATCTTTTTCCTTTTAATCATAGATGGATTAAGAACTATGTTTTGATGAAGTAGATCAGAAATCCTTTCGATTTTTGGATTTTACCTTTATATATATATTTTCAATTTCTACTACAACAGTTTGGTACTATTAAAGTCAGTACTTTACAGACTATGGGGCGAGAGTACTCACTGGACAAGTAGGAGTACATGGGTTAAGATAACAGCACCCACAGAAAAAGCCAGGTCACAGCCACATGCACCTGTAACACGAATGCTGGTGGAAAGAGTGGCAAAGACAGGATTGCTGGAGTTTGCTGGCCCATGGCCAAGCCAAAATGTGGCAAGGTCCATGCTCAGAGGAAGACCCTGTCTCTAGAGAATAAGGAACAATAAATGTGGAACCCATGGTCCTCCTCTGGCTTTGCATGCATATACACTGGTATGCATGCATTCTTCCCACATGTCTACATACATGCGTACACTCATACAAAATGAATTAAATACTCCTGACTTTTAACATACATATTCTCCTGAAATTTAATTGAAAAGTAAACTCAAGCTTATCAACGGCATACAACAATAGCAATTTGCTTCTCCTATACCCTGTGTAGTTATCACCTAACTCAACTGTTAACCCATCCATCACCACCCACAGCCATTATCTGTGAGTGGACCCATCATCATGCGCGTGTGTGGCCGAGGACACAAAATTCTGCCCTCTCATCTCATTTTTAGGAAACAATGCAGTGTTAGTCATTAGAGTTCCCCAAATCCTTTTCAAGTCTCAGTTTCTTTGATTTTCTGCTTCTGTCGTCCAACCTTCTTTTTCCTTTGTGTACATATGGTAGATAAATGCTACAGAAGTGGTCCAGAATCTAGAGACGGCTGTCTTGGTGTGGTGAACGTGTAGCTAAGATTTCATTCTCTTCCTTAGATCTGACTATTTTGTATTTTACACAGTTGGAAGGTATGGCTTTCACAAAAACAAAGTTATTCTACAGAGAAACCAAAACAGGCTTCGTAAACCCTGTGTGACTTCCTGATTTTCTAGGGGACCAAGAAGGAAATTAGGAGTTAAGATTTTCTGAGAATTTAGGGCAGAGAAAGGGGGGAGAGGGTGAAAATTGCGGACTCACAATTGTCTTCATTTATCGATCATCATTTGGCTTGTGGTTCCAAGCTAAAGGAGCGCTCACTCAACTCCACTATATCTTCTTATTCTTAATTTTCTTCAGAAGATTAAAGCCCCCAGGAAAAGCTTCTTGTTGAGCTTTAGTGACCAGATCTAACTGTGACTCAGATACTTTAATCCTTGGGGTGTCTGAGGATGTCAAAGGAGCACCCCCATCCCACTCCCAGCCCCACCCTGCATTCCATATCCACAGATTAACAGCTTCAACCATTAGCAGATTGAAAATTCCTTCCCTCTTCCCTCTAGAAGGGGGAGCCTTTTCTCTCTCAGTAGTATATGATTCCTGTTGCTTCATTTTCCTTATTAATGTAGTTATTAGTGCATTTTCCTCATATGAGGCTTTCTATGTTGCTCAGCTCTCCAGACTTCTGTGGGGTCTTGTGAGTATTAAATAAAGTTGTTTACCTGTGGGAACGAAGCGAAGCCTGTACTTTCTGTGAACGGGAAGACAGAACCTGATCGCACTGTTCCCTGGGAGGCAAAGGGCACATGTTGGTGCTCTCTGTTCCCCTAGGTCCTCGTGTTCTCCGTGAGACCAGCTACATGAGTGCGCCTACAAGTCTCATCAAGTTGCTTGAGTAGTCGGTAAGGAGACTGGGGAGTACCCAGCTTCTGTCTCATCCACCACAGACTCCAATATTCCTCCTATGCTAGGAAAGCACTGGGCTTGACCCAGGATGCCCCTGGGCCAGACCCATGGTGCAATGCTTCAACATACAGGGTGCTGAGGAGTTCAGAACTCCTACCATGCAAAGCCTTCAGGCTGCTTGTGGCAGGAATTCAGCACCGCAGAATGAAAAGTTTTATTTGCTCCCTGGTATTTTGCAAAATTTGCAGCCCCTCCTGGCCCCTGTATCCATTAGTACCTAATGGCATCTATCACTGCATTAAATATCCCATTAGCACGAAGCAACCTCCCATTTCTAATGACACGCTAAATCATGGGGGTACTCTCATTCGGGGGGAAGGAACATCAGGAGTTTTGCTACTAAAACACAATTAGCAGGGCTGACAGATGAGCTACCTACACTCTTGATGTTTTCGGCATTTTCTAAACTTTTTAAATACTGCCCTTCTGTTGCTATTTCTCTTAAGTATTTCTCTGTTGACTGAGATAATGCCATAATGGGACATACAACGGGTTTAGGCTATGAAAGCATTAATGTTCAAATTTGTAACTTTCCACCAGACATAGACTTAGGAGGAAAATCACAGTGTGTTGAAGTTTTGGTGGTGAGCCTAGCCTCTCGTGACTGAACCATTTCCATGGCCTCCAAATCGCAGTTCTAACAATGCTAACATATATCTGCACGTGGGGCATGTTTTTGGAGAGAACTGTCCCACAGGGCAAGCCCAACGCCTTCACCGTAGGAACACAACTGTTGGCAAAATGTCAAAGCATTCCCTTATGTTGCCATCGAGCAAAGAGACGGAAGTTCAGCTCAGAACCATCCAGAGAGGTGAGGGCTGCCAGGGAATTTAACTTTCAAAACAGAGTCAAGTGAGTGAGCTGGCCGTTTCACAAAGAACTCTGGGGTTCTGGGAGAAACACATGGGAATCAGGGTTAGTGGGAGAGGTAGGAAAAAAAAGGGAGACGGAAGATTACAAAATTCAGTCACATTTCAAAATTTTCTGCTACAATAATTCACTTTATGTAGAATTAATGTGGCTGATTGAACGCTTGTGCTGTAATTTAGTTATAATTAACATTTTATGGTGAGCAGATTTTACCATCTCCTTCGTGCTGTGAACTCTAAGCCATAGGTCAGAAATAGAGATGAAACAGATAAGCACAAAATAGTTTCGCTGAAATATTAATGAGATTTTAATTTACTCCTTTAAAACACATTTTTCATCAACATCTGTGTATAAAATCACCATTTCAATTTTTTAAATCACATTAAAAATATAATGCACATCTCCAGGCAACATCTTCGAAATCTGATCCGAGCGGCGGCAGGAAGTTCTGGCAGGTTCACAGTCTGTCCTAGTGACAGGCATTGTTTCCCGAAGCAGCAGCCTCAGCTCAGGACAAGAGGCAGGGGTCTCTGCTCCATTAACCAGGAGGTTCTGCCATGGAGGAATCTCCCACCCAGCAGCCAAGCAAAGCAATTCTTCTTCTCTATGCCACAGAGACCCAGAACACTGTGGTCTTTCATTTGTACAATTTACCTTAAGGGTCTGAGACGGAGCGTCAGGGTTTCTAATGGAGTGAGGGCCCGAGGACAGGGCTCCTTAACTCTGCCTTGACACTGTCTCCAGCTAATGCCTTCCAAGCAAAGTGTTGGAAATCTATTCTTTTTTCCTCAGTGCTTCAAATAGAACACAGGTCCTTCCCCATGCTAAGCAAGCACTCTTAACAGAATCACATCTCCAGATGTTTCTGTTAAATCTTACTTTGAAATAGGGTCTTACTAAGTGACACAGGATGGCTTTGAACTTGTAATCTTCCAAGTAGCTAGGATTACAGGCATATGCCTGGCCAAGGGTTACCATTTCTTCTAATGCACTAGATATTCACTCTTCTTACTTATTCTTCAAAATGTGGCTTAGCTATGTCCCTACAGGGTAACTTTTGTTCCCCTTGCTTTCTTTTACTGGATTTACCATGCCCTCCCCTCGTGTGTGTGTGTGTGTGTATTTGCATGACTGTTTCATATCAAACTTTACTTAAACCACAAAGTATCTATTATCTATTTTTGTCTACTTGTAATTAGCAGAATAAACGTCTGCTTATGGAATAGTTGATTTATTGGGTTTGTACTTGACTCTCTGGACATGACTTCACTTACTTCCAGTCCACCAGTGTGGGGTTATGTATATTGCTCCTTTTCCTTGAAAGTGAGCCAGCCTGTGACTGCTTTGCCCAACAGTACATAATGAAAGTGATCTTGGGCTGACCAGGGCCTAGGTTTTAAGGGACCTAGGAGGCTCTTCTCCCCTTACCTTAGAGATTTGCTCTGGGTAATTCTAGTTGCTAAGTTGAAAGTTCCACTATTCACACGAATTAAGTCACCCTGGCCAAAGTGCTAGGTATGGAAGATAAAGAGCCATTGTGGGTATATTAAACTGCCAGGGACAGGCTCCATGTGGACAAGTCTGCAGGCAGAACTGTCCTATCTATGTGTACACACCGTCTTGAGTCCCCAGTGAGACACGAGACATCAAGAACAGAGATGTATCTCTCCCACTGCCCTGTGCCTACAGTCTCCACCCATAGGCCTCAGGGACACACCACCACCATTGCCATTTGATACCATCATGTAGGGGTGCTCTGTAAGGCAGTTGTGGCGAGCTAGGTCGTTCACAGATGCTGTGATACAGCCCATGATCCTGCCTTCAGTACAATACCAACTTCTTTTTGTTCGGAAGAGAAAAATCTAGACACAAGTATAGCCATCCTTGAAACTCTGTCAAGGATGATGGGAATTTGGTGGGCTCTTCACCATCAGTAGAGTTACTTAAGCAAGCAGGAATGCTAAGCTGACGTCAATTACAAGGACTGCAAAGCTCATGAGGACTTCATTTATGGTGTCTCTGATTTCTCTACCACAGTCATTGAACCATCAGGTCTACCAAACCCAGTGTTCTCTCCAGAAATTTTACTCGGGTTAGTTAGCACAAAGCAAGCCACTCCTTATTCCCCCATTCAGATTTCTCCAAAGAATTGTTCACACTTGTTTCAATTCCTTCTCCTTCTGTTTATCCCCCAACACACTCTCACTGCACCTAACAACTAATTCCTTCTCTAGTTAGAAGGTTCCCTTCACCAAAACCAAGCAAGTGAGTCAAGGAACAAACAACAGACACCTAAACAAAACCGCAGCTGCTCAAGGCAAAGAGACAGGAGGAAACTAGAGACACGACAGGAAGAGAGGATCTCACTTGTATGAGCTACATCTTCTCCTTAGAGGCACAAATCTCTGCAGATAGGTCCAGACTTCCTCATTATCCACACAGTATCGGGAGAGTCAGACCACTAGGCATTGGGCACTTAAAAATAACTGGTAGAGAAAATTCACCTGGGCCTTGAGTTATCATTTCTAAGATCAGGTTCCATGAAAATCAAGAACTTTCCATGCCAGGAAAATGCCACCTATTGTTTTTTAAAACTTTAGTTTCACTTACCTGTATATGTGTGAGTCTATGCCCATGCCTGCAGGCACCATAGCAAAGGTCACTGCATTCCCTAGCTATGAATCACAGGCCTCAGTGAACAGTCCAGCATGGATGCTGGGAACCAGTCTCCAGGCCTTTGTAGAAGAAGTATGTAGCATTTACTACTGAGCCATTGCTCTGGCCCAGCCACCCACTCTGTTAGGCAAAAAAAAAAAAAAAAAAAAATGTTCAAGCGGAGCTAGGAGCCACACATAAAACAGAATTTGTTCTAGATCCAGATCTTTAGGTTCAAAGGTTATCTTTGACCTCTCATCAAAGAAGCCTCTTTTGGCAGCACGCAGAGCCCCTACAGAAAGCCACACCTCGTCAAACCCAGAGAACTGACCGTGGGATGCGCAGTCCCAATGAATACATCCACATTACCACTCCAGGACCTAGGGTTCGGGAAATAACACTGAAGAGAGCATGGAAAACAGTAACGACCAGAGGACCGGGACTTCTCCTATAAGATAGCGTTGTAGACATGGCAGGGAAAACATACCCGTGAAATCTCAACAATATTGTCTGAACAAGACCAGAACAGTAACACCCGTTGACAATCAGTGCGGATGGGGAAATTTCACAAGGCCCTACCCATAGATGAAGAGGCATAGGCAATTAATGGCTACGGAGAGAGGGAGAATCAGTCTTCTCAAGGGGCAAATCCCTGATGGGTTATCCACTGCCAAGTGATTGGCCATTAAAAACAAACAAACAAACAATCATAGCACACATGATCAATACTAAATCATCTCAGCAGGCCATATTTACACACACACACACACACACACACACACCAATAATGAAGAAGAGATCAAGAATTTGATTGGGAAAACAGGAGGAGTTGGAGGGCAAAGGAAGGGGTGGAAATAATATAAATATCATATGCTTTTATGGAATTCTCATTAAAAGCCAATTAAGAATGGAAGTTGTTATTACAAATTGCAACACCTCTTCCTTTCTTTGGCTGCTGTGGCCTTGTTTCATGTCTACCACAGATGGGATAAGCTCATAATGTTTGACCAGGACCCTTGATAGGCACCGAGGCCAGGCTCTTGTTTCCACAACAAAAGAGAATATTTAGTCCACAGAAAGAATACCTGTATTCTGAGAGGCCAAACGTCCTCGGTACCCATGTCTAAATAATCCCCGCGTTTGGAAACAGAGGAAGACTTCTTAGAACGACAGAAAAGACAGTTCATCCAATTCTTTACCACATCACAGGACCACACAAATTAGGGAGTACAAAACGAAGACACCCCCACCCCAGTAACATACAACAGAATACATGTGATGGTTATCAGGTCATTCTTCCTATTCTGCATTCACTTTTATTGACCTTATTACTTCCAGAATATTCCATGGGAATAAAGGTGACACTAGACAGACCCAGATACCATAAAGAAGGCAGCCCAGCCTCTGAGTTCAATTAAATCACTCCATTTTCTTTACTTTGTAAGAAACTCCAAACCATTCAAAGGCCTTATTAGAATTTCAAATGGAAAACTGAGGACTTTGAGCGTTGTGCATCCGCTACAAACAGCTTTTAAAACTGTGTCGAGAACATACACTTGTAATTTTCTTCCTCCTTTTAAAATGTATTGCTCTTTTTCCCCTCATCCTCAAAGTCATATTTGTTAAGAAGCTGGTGGCAATTTATTTTTACTGCGGCCATCAGTGTGATTTGGGGACAGAATGTGGGGGTGGCAGGTAGTGAGTCCTTGACCCAGGGTTAGCTGGAGCCTTCCAGCTCTCCACCCACTTGTGGTGCATGCTGCGGCCTTAATTAGCTTCACTGCATTGATGACTTTGTTCTTTTTGTAGTTGTTCTTCAATTTTTTTTTTAGAACTTGAAATCAAAAATATCACTTACCTGGAACAACTTGCTTTTCAGGTCTTTCCAGTTCAGGAAACCAGGTTTGAGGTCTCAGACAGCTCCTGGCACAAGCAGGTGATTAGGCACCTCTTCCCTCTGATGGGGCCACTGGATGGCAGAGCTTCCGGCTCAAGAGACTTCTGTCTCTGCTAGGATAGCTCAACATCTTTTGGGGGTTCATTTTCCTGAAGGTCTGGCAGGGTCATGGGATAGGGGCATTTTATTGCTGTTCCTGGTTTTTCTCTTCAAGACTCTAGAAGGGAAAGAAGAAGGCTTCCTCAGTGTACTGAATTAGAAAGGTCATTGGAGATAAGGAGAAGTTTCCAAATGGAAGAGGGGTTTTCTTCCTTCCTTCCTTCCTTCCTTCCTTCCTTCCTTCCTTCCTTCCTTCCTTCCCTCCTTCCTTCCTTCCTTCTTTCCTTCCTTTCATCCATCCATCCATCCATCCATCCATCCATCCATTCATCCATCCATACATTATTCCTTTCTTCCTTCCTTCCATTCATCCATTCATCTATCCATAAATCCATGTATCTATCAATTCATCTATATATCCATTTATCCCTGCAGCCATTCACTGATTTTCTATGCAGCATAAAAAAAAGGCCCACATGGTGAGCAAAGATCATAGTATACAAAGCAAAAGCATAGACAACTGAGGCATGATGGAGACTGCCTCCACCAGAAAACATCTACAGCAGCAGAAACTCTTTGAAATGGTCTTTCTTCGGCATAGAACACTTAAAGCTAAAGACTACTAAAATACATGAAAAAGTAGGTTGAGAAACTAAAATTACAACCTCTTTGTAAGAATACTTCATGAAAAAAAGAGGCCGTTGAGTTTTAAAGAGAACAAAGAGGGGCATATAGGAGGGTTTGGAGGGAGGAAGGGGAAGGGGGAAAGAGTGTTATTATATTACAATCTCAAAAAGAAAAATTAAAATTATAACCTCAAGGTTAATAGAGAGTTGTTCCTGGGTCTGGACAGAGGAGCCCAGGTGTCTGGTAGAAAGACTTTATCAAGATTAATTTAGCACTTTCTTGATTTAGAAAGTGTTGCTAGGCATTAACTATTGGAAACATACATATACTCTCATATGAAAAGTTCTCTGCCTACCTCACCTTTAAGTTACATAATTTTATCCCGGGCAAAATACTTGAATGGCTAAGTGAAGGGTGAACCCCCTAACTCCCCATAAGCATGATGTAGTGAATGATTCAAACCTCGAGGAAAGGTTCAGAGATAATGCCTAGGAGGAAGGAAAAGCCACGGAGTGTAGTAGTTAGAGATAGCGAAGGCTGTTCCATGCCGAGTCAGCTGAATTCTGTGCTTCTGAGTAGACTGTGATACTAGTTCCCTTTCTCCCAATATCCCACCTTAGCTATACGGTCCTGTGCTGATTGTGGAAGATTTATATGGAGGAAGCTACTTTTTTCTTTCACAGAATAGCATCCCACTCAAACCAGAGCAATGGAGAAAAAGGTAATGAGAAAATATCTCACTGGGGCCCCCTGGCCCCAGGTGTGGAAGTCAGTAAAATCCTGCTCTTCATTTCTTAGAGAGCCTGCCCTGTCTTTGACTACAATGTATGAGCCTTAAGGTTTCTTCCCACCCATGTGGGTCTATATTCCTCCATAATGGTCCTGGAGAAGCTGTGAAATTGCTCTGAATCACGGTTAGTCACCTGCAAAATTAGGCTTCATGGTGGTGACTCAAAGAGAATTTGAGGATAAATCTCAACCTACAGGCTAGCTCAGAAGCAGGCATGTTTGTCTTTGCTTGTGGGTTCTTTCCATCCCAGCTTCATTCATTGAGAGAAGACTGACATGTGATCTAGCTGAGAAGTGTTTAAGTCAACTGTTTGGTGTGCCTCCTGGCCTTTGGTATGCACTGATGCTGCAGAATGATGCCTGAGCCATTTCCGTTTGTCACAAACTGTGCCCACAGGACACATTTCTCTGTCCCCTCCTTAGGCAACTGGGGGGGGGAAGCCTTTACAAAAAGTTCTTCCTTCCTCCCTCCTTCCCACCCTCCCTCCCTTCCTCCTTCCCTTCCTCTAACCTCTCACTGGGTTATCTGAGGGATCATTTCCTCCTATCTTCCCTGCTTCTTATGGCTTTTTTGTTCTACCATCAGCATTTAACATAAAATTTTCAGGCCTACAGAGATTACCTGTTATCTAAGACATGCAAATATGACCCACAAAGCATCTGGGAGGCATTCTGTGACCCACCTATTTTCTTTTTTTTTTATTAATTAATTAATTTAATTATTAAAGATTTCTGCCTCTTCCCCGCCACCACCTCCCATTCCCCCCTCCTCCCCCAATCAAGTCTTCCTCCCTCCTCAGCCCAAAGAGCAAGCAGGTTTCCCTGCCCTGTGGGAGGTCCAAGGACCACCCACCTCCATCCAGGTCTATTAAGGTGAGCATCCAAACTACCTGGGCTCCCACAAAGCCATTACGTGCAATAGGATCAAGAACCCATTGCCATTGTTCTTCAGTTCTCAGTAGTCCTCATTGTCCGTTATGTTCAGCGAGACCGGTTTTGTCCCATGCTTTTTCAGACCCCGGCAATGGGGATGTTCTATCGGGGACCCACCTATTTTCTATGTGTACCCTTGAGCAACTTTGCTCTATTGCCATTCGTTTCTTCTCACACCCTTCACCCCCATTTCTTATACCTCCCATCTCGAGCTCATTTTCCTATACTTTGATATCTTTCCTTCAATAAAAACACTGAAAGTGCTCTCTATAGTGGCCTGCTCTTACTCTAAACAATTATGTAGCTGAATGTGGTGGTTTGGACGAAAATGGCTCATAGGGAGTGGCACTATTAGGAGGTATGGTCTTGTTGGAGTCAGTGTGTCTGGGGGTGGACTTTGGGGTTTCAGAAGCTCAAGTCAGGGTCTCTCTCTCTCTCTTTCTGTTGACTGCTGTTCTGAACAACCTCTCCAGCACCATGTCTGCCTGCATGCAGTCAAGCTTCCTGCCATGCTTCCTGTCACAGCATTCATGAACTAGCCCTGTGAACTGTAAGCCAGTCACAATTAAATATTTCTTTATAAAGTTGCCTTCCAGGGTCATGGTGTCTCTTCACTGCAACAGAAATCCTGTCTTCACAGCAAGGCCTCATGTCACGCACACCTGAAACTCACCTATGGCAAGACAACAGCTACCTCTATGGTGCTCCTACTAATCTACCTGGCTAACTTAACTAATCAGTCATCACCCTGCTTTGGGGTACTCTTCTCCTTCTCTTCTATCTATGTGCTCAGTTGAGAGGCACCAGTGACATGGAGGAAAGATGACAGAATGAACGAGTATTTAAACCATGAGTGAGCCAGCTACCATGAATAAGAGCAGCAAAACCATAAAAATTAAAAAATTAAATGTGGAAAATGTCAGAGAGTAACAGGTCCTTTGAACTCTTTTGTTGTTTCGGTTGTTGCTGTTGTTTTTAAATTTTTCTTTTTTAGATAACTGTGGATCCACAAGCAACTGAAAATAACACAGACAACACCTGCTACTTTGTACTAGTGTCTTTTCTGTTGCTGTAAAAAAAAAAAAACTATAGTCAAAAGTAATCAATAGAAGATAGAGTTAATTTGGGTTTACAGTTCCAGTTGGAAAAGAGTCCATCATGGCAGAGAGGTATGGAAGCCAAGTGCTGGAGCACGAAGCTCAGAGATCACAAGTCCATCTAGATGCGGGAAGCAGAGAGTGAACAGGAAATGGAGCAAGATTACACATCCTTAAGGCCCACCCCTAATGACATACTTCCTCCAGTAAGGTCGCACCTCCTTAAAGGTAGCATAACTTCGCCAAACACAGCCACCAACTGGAGATAAAATACGCAAACCTATGGAGGACATTTCTCATTGAAACAAAATGCACCTTTTGCCTAGTTTCCTCTACAGATACAAAATAGAATTCCAACAGGGAAGCAGGTGTTGGTAAAGTAAGGTAAAGGTACAGCTCCATCCCCTCTCCCCATTCTGATTCCTTTCATAGACATATCCACTGTCTTCCACCCCTACTCTTTTTTTTTTGATCCTAGGCTATGACCAATCTTTTGGCATTTCAGTAACTTTGCCAGTTGAAGAATACCATGTAATCAGTACCGTAGCTATTTCTGAGTAGTGTTCCCCATAATGAATGCAAAAGTTGACCAACCATTCACTTATTGAAGGACATTTGGACTATTTATATCTTTGGGGTTATTACCAATGAAAGTTTCACAAATATTCCTGCATAGTTTTTTGTCTATCTGTAAGTTTTCATTCCTTTGGTATAAATGTCCAAGAATGCAGCTCCTAGGTCTTACATGGATGGCCACTGACTTAGAGTGCTTCAACTTGTGATTTTTCAACTTCACAATGGAGCTAAAAGCAGTATCATTCAATGGAAAGGAACTTTGAATTTTGGTGTCTTCTTGGAGTAGTGATGTAGTTTTACATGTGATTATGGGAAGTGGTAGACAGAATCAGTCCCTTGTCAGTCACACAATCACAAGGGCAAATGTCACTCCACAGCAAACTTTGTACTAAGCATGACACTCAGGAGGGCTAGCTGTGTTAAATAGATTAACTAAACATATCGTCAACATATGCTATTTTCTTCTTTCTCTTCTTCCTGCTGTTTTGTTTTTCTCTTCTTCTTCTTCTTCTTCTTCTTCTTCTTCTTCTTCTTCTTCTTCTTCTTCTTCTTCTTCTTCTTCTTCTTCTTCTTTTTCTTCTTCTTCTTCTTCCTCCTCCTCCTCCTCCTCCTCCTCCTCCTCCTCCTCCTCCTCCTCCTCCTCCTCCTCCTTCTCCTGTTCCTCCACCTGTTCCTTCTCCTCCTCCTCCTTTTTTCCTTCAAGACAAGGTTTCCTATAGCTTAGGCTGGCTGTGAACTCCCTATATAGTAAAAGCTGATTTCCAACTCCTGAGTCATTTCTTCTCAGCCTTTCTGCATTGAGATAACAAGCAGACACGACCACACCCAGCTGGGTTATGTCTTCAGTTTAGGATGGATACATTGGGAGGTAACCCCACTGTAAGTTGAGATGCATCTTTAATCAGATGATTTTCTTTAAGACCTCCAGTATCACTTTACAATTCCACCACAAAAATTCAATTTGCTTTCTTTGCATTCTTCCCAGAATTTGGTAGTGCCACAAATTTCATATTTTATCCATTCTAACATGTTGGTAATGACAGCTCATCGTAGGTTTAATTTGTATTTTCTGAACAGTTAATGACATTGAACATGTTTCTATGTGCTTATCTGACTTTTGCACCCCATTATTGGTGAATTTCTGTTCATGTTATTTACCTATTTTCCAGCTGGTCTGCTTCAACACTGCTGAGCTGTCAGAATTCTTTCGGTAGTTCCTCTGCTGCATATGTGGTTTGCAAGTCTTCTCTTTCAATCTGCAGGTGGTCTGTTCACCGTCCCATTAAAACTTTTTCTAAAACAGTGCTTGATTTTGTTGAAGTTCAATTTAGCACTTTTAAGGATGTTTTAAAAATCCGTGTGCATGTGTGTGAGTTTACGTGAATGAATGTCACATGTGTGCATGTGCCAGCAGAGACCAGAAGAGGGCTTCAGATTTCCAGATGATGGAGTTACAGGTGGCTGTGAGCCAACCAACAAGGATGTTAAGAACCAAACTCAGGTCTTTTGCAAGAGTGGTAGGGACTATTAATGCCAAATCATCCATCTCTCCAGCCCTAATTTAGCAATTTTTCTTTAGAAAGGAACCATGTTTTTGGTTTTTTTTTTTTTTTTTACTTATTTATTTATTTTTATTCTTTTTTAATTAAAATTTCCACCTGCTCCCCATTTCCCATTTTCCTCCCCTCCTCCCAAATATTGCCCTCCCTCCACTTCCCTCCCCCTATCCCCACTCCTCTTCTCCTCCCCCCACTCCATTCCCCCTTGGTTTTATCTAAGAAATCATTGATTAGCTGTAGATCCAGAAGAGTCATTTTTCCTAAAAGTTTTTTTTTAATATTTATTTATTATGTATACAATATTCTGTCTGTGTGTATGTGTGCAGGTCAGAAGAGGGCTAAAATTCTATGGTTTATATTTTAACTCTGTAATGAACTTAAGAGTTCATATGCAACCTGGCCTTGGGTTGAATTTTATTTTTGTTTGCCTATGGGTGCCCAACTGTACCAGCAACACTGGCTGCAAGCCTGAGTCTCCTTCATTGGATTGCTTTTATACCTCTGTCAAAGATCGTTTGGAAATAGTCACATAGCCTGTTTCCAGGCTCTCTGTTCTTCCAAATTGATTTGTGTGATGCGGAACAAAGTGCTGATTACTCCAGCTCTGGAAGAAGTCTTTAGATCTGGTGGAATGACCTCCTCTGCTCTGTTCTTCCTCAACATTGGTGGAGTCGTTCTTTCTCTGCATATGTGTATTTTAAAAGTGTTGCTTGAATTTTCAACAAACAAACAAGAAAAGATAACTTCCTGGGATCTGGATAGGAATTACCTCATGTTTACCCATCCCTCTCAGGGGAGTTGGCATCTTCTCTATGCTCTTGTCAGCTGACAGGCTAGTGCATCTTGTCCTCAGATCATCTCTGAATTCTCTCATCAGCATTTTGTACCTCTCAGGGAGCAAGTCCTGCACATACCTTGGTAGATTGGCAGCCAAGTATTTCTTGTGTTTATCATATCATAAACGACAGTGTGTTTTAAATTCTAGTTTTCATTAGCATCATATAGAAATACAATTGATTTTTAAATTTTTTTGTATTTAGTGACTTTGATGAATTTGCTTATTCTAGGTTGGAAGTTCCAAGAACTTCTATGTTGACAGCACCCTTCCCCCTTCTCTCTCCTCCCTCCAATTGCTTTCTGTCTATCTCCCTCCACATCTTTCTTTTATTTCATCCCCTCTCTTATTTCCCTTTCTCCCTCCCATCTTTCTCTTCATTTTCCTGTCTTCTTTTATTTCTTCTCTCCCTCCATCCTTTCTTTCCTTTCCTTTCTTTTCATTCCTTTCCCCTTAACATACTAAGACTTTCAGCATTCTTTGGTTAGCATTATACAGGCTTCTGTAACTGCTATTTATAAAGTTGAAGAAGATTTTTAATTTCCTTTTTCTGAGAGCATTTTAAAAAATCATGGATGAGCACTAAACTCTGTTAAAAGACTTTTGCAGCAACTGATAACATCATGTGATTCTTCCATTTATACTTCTTTAGTATAATGGACTATATTGGTTGCTCTATAAATTTTAACCCATCTTGGAGCACTACAATCAACTTTTTGGTCAAAGTATGTAATTCTTTTTATATGGCTATGGATCTATTTTCTAACACTTACTAAAGGTTCATCAGGAATACCATGCACAGTTCTTCTGTGCCACCTGCACTTGCCCTGTACACCTGCACTTCCCCTGTGCACCTGCACGTCCCGTGCCACCTGCACTTGCCTTGTGCCAGTCACCTGCACTTGCCCTGTGCCACCTGCACTTCCCCTGTGCCACCTGCACTTCCCCTGTGCCACCTGCACTTCCCCTGTGCCACCTGCACTTCCCCTGTGCCACCTGCACTTCCCCTGTGCACCTGCACTTCCCCTATGCACCTGTACTTCCCCTGCACACCTGCACTTCCCCTGTGCCACCTGTACTTCCCCTGTGTCACCTGCACTTCCTCTGTACACCTGCACTTTCTTTGTGCTACCTGCACTTCCCCTGTGCCACCTGCACTTGCCCTGTACACCTGCACTTCCCCTGTGCCACCTGCACTCTCCTGTACACCTGCACTTGCCCTGTGCACCTGCACTTCCCCTGTGCCACCTGTGCTGTGCTTGCCCTGCTTTTGGGTTGTTCTCATCTGTCTTTGATATCAGGACAATATTAATTTCATAAAACAAACAGAATTGGTGTTGACTCTTCTCCAGACATTTACTAACTGCCCCCAGTGAGTAAGTCCCACAAGGTTCAGTGGCTTTTCTGTGATTCTTCAAAACATGTTCCATACCTTGCCTCCCCAGTTCCTCCCACAACTGGGCAAAGCTGAATGCTTATAATAAACTACTTATTCCAGAATGCAGTAGTCACCTTCATGCTTATGAGAAGTATATTCCACCACCTCCAGAGAATGCCTGAAACAGAACATACTAACAAACTCTGTATTTTTTAATTCCTAGGCATACACAACTACTACAAAAGTTAGTTTATAAACTAGACACACTCAAGAATTAACAACAATACTAAAATAGAACAATAATGATTATATACTGCAACCAAGTTGTCAGCATTACTACTCTTGTGCTTTGGGGCCATAATTAAGTAGTATGAGGGTTAATTGAACACAAGTATTCTAATGCCACAACAGTCAGTCTGACACTTCAAATGGCTACAAGGTGACCAATGGGCGAGCAACATAGACTGCCTGGATACTCTGCACAGAAGGATTCAAATTGCTCATAGACCAGAGCAAGATGGTGTAAGGCTTCACTGCTCTCTATAGAACACGGCAGACTTAAAACATACCGGCTATTTATTTCTGCATTTTTAAATTTAATTTCTTTGGAGCACAATTACCTGTGAATAACTGAAGCTGCAGGTAAGGAGTGATGGCTGTACTCACAACTGTCTGCTTTTCCTGTTGGATCCTGACTAACATCTGCCAAACACCTAAAACATGACAAGCATTCTCCAGCTGTGAGTAACCCCATGAGGAACACCGTTCTGCCTCAGTTTACAGAGACAGAAGAACAGAAAAGTCCAGAGCCCAGGAACAGCCAGCACAGGTCAGAAGCAAGACTCAACTACAACTGAGCCTCCTCCTTCTTCCTCCCAAGAATGCTTTCTTTTCCTGAGGAAAACAGTCCATGGAGCTCAGAGAACAGAGACACAGCAGACTACACCTCAAGAAACAGTATTAATGCATTAAATTACTTTGGGCACAGGAATGAACATCTAAGATGATGTATGCTAGACCTATTCTATTCAGTATACATGCGACTGTTCTTTCTCTAAGTGCCTTTGCTTAGGAAATGCCATCGAATAATTGGAATTTGGTAATAGTTTTAAAACAGTCTTGAAGAATTGAAGGGAGAAGAGAGGAGAGGAGAGAAGAGAGAAGAAAGGAGAGAAAAGGGAGAGGAGAGAGAAGGGAGAAAGAGAGACAGAAAGAGAGAGACTCGGAACAAGAGGAAGGGAGAAAGGGGAAGGTGAAGCTCAAAGGCAGAGGAGCGAAATGGACCAGATTATACAAAATTAAAAAGCAAACACGAGCCGACAATTTGTGCAGGGTGATTGCGAGCAATTACAGTCTGGCTTTTCTGGAGGGAAGTGGGGGAGGGGTGGCTTCCGCTTAAAAGGAGACTTTATTCGCCCTGATCAGCTTTGCCTGCCGTCTTTTATTCTTGGATATCAATTTAAAGAAGAAGAAGAAGAGAAAAGAAGTCAGCTTTCAGACGCAACGTGTTCACCCCCGCGAATCTACCCCTGGGCAGAGAGTGAGAATTTAAGCTTCCAATCAGTTCTTTCTATAGCCCTGAAAACCAATTTGTTCATAAAGAATCAAATAAGGCAGGGGTGGGGGAGGGGGAACACAACAAGAGCATGTGTTTCTTTTGGAGGAGAGCTTCAATTTTACTCTAATTGTCTAAAGACGGGGCTGCTTTGATCTGAAGAATTATCTTTGGGCCTCAAACGATGGCTGTTAATGTCACAGCTGTGCTGAGGCGTGGTCATGCTGAGGAGCTTGGGGGTCCGACCTAGTCCCAGACCCGCCCCCCACCCCCGTTCCATCTCTCCTTATCTTTCCTTTGTCCACATCGAAAAGTTCATTCGCTTCTGGGTCTCTAATCCCAGATGATTCTGTTTAGGTTCCTTAGTAGGCAAGGCCATCGGGTAAGGGACATAATGGGGACTCTGAAGGCTAGGCAGGAGCAGGCAGTCTTATGGTTACAGAGCAGGCCGGGCTGGATGTGAATGTGCCCAGGAGGGCCAGCATCTCACCTGATCCACTGCTCTTGGCCTTGAGCACCTCCTCGGCTTGGGCCAGAGCAAACTGTAAACAGTCCCAATGCTTTTGAGGACCTCAGAGAACACTTTCCGGCATTTTCTCTGACTACCATGGTCTGAATGGCTGCTTGCCATCTCTCTAGGCTGTGCTATGATAAAACAGTGGGCAGCCCAGGATACAGAACTAAACAATCTGTCTCTCAGTGCAGGAAAGGCAAGCACTGAATTTGGAATCTGAGAGTTCAGTCATCTTCAATGGTTTCTCTCCTGTTAATGAAAGGTGACCAGCAGGCCCCTTTCTCTCACCATCGTGTGGGGTGGATTTGGTGCTCCTGGTGTGGTTCTCTCCATGCTGAGCCTTAAGTACCTCACCTCAGAGCCTTGTGTTGTAATTTGGAAAACACGATAAACACACACACATACACACAGCAAGTGGGGTGAAATTTTGGGTTCTGGAAAAGAAAATGTAGCTGGTATATCACCTGAGATTAGATCCAGGCCCAAACAAGTCTACTTTCCAAAGTAGAAACTCAGGTCATGTTCACATCTGACAAGGTCAGATAGAAGGGCATCCTGAGGGCACATCCTGCATCTCTAAGCTCTGGTCCCTCCCATACTCTTAAGGCATCCCTATCTTCTTGGTCTAAGATGGCCGCCCCTAATTCCAAGCAGCAAGAAGGGAAGAAACAAAGGGACCACAGCATACACAGCTCAAGGAAAGTTCCTAGAAATCGCTGTTCAGGCTTATTTGCCTGCCCCCACTTAGCTGCAAAGGAGAGTGGGGAAAGGGGTCTTTATTCATGGCCAAGATGTAAATAATGGAGAGTATTACATTGTATGAGAGATGGGAGAAAGGAGGTAGGAGCTATCGAGATCTGTCAAAAATGCCCTGATTACAAATCCATAGCTTTCGACTTGGTCTGTTTCTCCAAAGCATCAGTTAAGACCTTACCAACAGACCTTGGCAACAGTCTTCTCCTTTCTGGCTTGATCTTACTGAGAGGAGGGAAAGGGAAATAAGGTAGGTCCTATGTGTCAGTAGGTTAAAAAGCAACGGACACGAACCCCTTTGAGGTAAGAAAGGAAGTTCTATTTAAATCCAAAGAACTGGAGAGGTCCTTATCTGTGGACCACTGTTCAAGTGCTTGAAGATACAGAGCAAAGGTCCCCATCTTTCCCATCACCCAGCCCTGCTCCTTGATCAGACAAAAAAGTTCATGAAAAAGGCAATACTTCCCTGTGAGCAAGGTAGGTAGGAACAAGCCACCAAAGAAGCTACAAGCAAAATGCTATAGCAGAGAAGGAAACCAGTGGGCCAACAAGAGTCATTCCCTGGATGACTGAGCACTCTCAGAGGTGGGGGAAACACACAGGAAGATGCAACAGGATTACCAAAGAAAAGTGTCCAGAGTGATGCAGGATATTTGTAGATACGCTATGACCTCAGATCTACTGGAAAGATTTGAATATGGATTTTGCTATTCTCTAGTTCTCTGGGGTCTTTAAAAGAACCATCATCACCATTTTTCTGGGTAGAAGCCCCAGAGTTTATTTGCCATTGAAAACACTCAGGGATTTGGACAACATACGGACTCCTAATTTAGCTTTCAGGTTTCACGTCTCCAACACAACTGTTCTCTGTGTGCACTGAAGTGAGAGAATTGGTTTCCTGGAACTGTGATCTTCTGCCTTTAGTGTGTGTGTGTATCCATCACCCTGAGAGTAAAGTACAATGCCAACTCTTATTCATAAGGTAAAAGGTGGGGCTTAAGACTCATCTTAGAAGTTCCAGGTGATGCCATTGATGTTTACGGCGGGGGACGCATTCTGAAGAGAAATTTGACCCTTTTATGTTTCCCATGGGTACCTGCTGCTCTGTCGTCATGGAGACTCCACCCACTGTACTGATTTAACACTGTGCTGTGCCTGTCATAAGCAGCCATGTCCCTTGCTTGGCTCGTCTTCATCTGCCTTCACCTCTGTGTGTGGTTCATTAAATGGATGATCTAGAATGGTCTGCATCGAGCCTCACAGAAAGCACACCACGAGTGCTTCACACGGCAAAGTTTTACATTAATAATTAGTGCTAAGAAGCAAGTCGTTCCTAGTAGTAAAAGTGACATCAAGAAAACATCAATAGCCCCACACAGTACCATTTCCACGGTCCCCCCTCCTCAAAATTACAGTTCTAAATGAGCTTCCAGAATCATGTTGTGACAGGCACAAACTCGCACGCATTCACTTAATAAGACATCTCTACAAAGCAAAAGTCCTCCCTCCGCAGAGACATTTTCAGAGGTGGCACCCAGGAAATTAAATGTACAAGAATCATTAACATGGAAGTTGTGAGTTTAATTCCCTACAAGGGGTGCTGACAAGCTGAGATTGTTTATCTATTTATCTCCATGGTTACATGTTTCCTCTGGAGTCTGGTGCCTTTCTCAGAACCCAAAGTCTTCTGCTTCCTCCCTTGGATGAAGACCTGCTCTTCGTGGCTTGCATCTTGAGAGACCCATGCTCTCAGAAGCCAGAGAAACCCATACACCCAAGATCAACAAGACCCTCCAGAGTGACTGCAGAGGACAAAACGCAGGCCTGGCTCAGGATATATATATATTTGATGGTAGCTTCCCTCAGTATTTTTCGTTAGAGGAAGCAATGTAACACTTAATATCTAATGACACCTATTAAGGAATTCATTAAAGAAAACCTGTAACAAGACATGTTATCACAGGCAACAATTAACGGGAATCTTGATGGCTCTTTGGCTGTGCAATGTTTCCTTTTTCAGAGGTGTTGCCATGAAATGGCATGCGGAGCAGAAACTTGTCTTCTGAGACACACCTGGCTGCTACTATAGAGGTCCATCAAAGTTCAAATCACGGGCAAAGAGTTAGGCCAAGGGACTATTCATATAATACATGTGTTAATATGAGCAAAACAGACCTCTGCCTCCCAGATTTCTCCAAGCCTCTTTTATCTCTGTCCTCAGAGTATCATTCTCTGTACTTTCAAAGCACATGGGTAATAACATGGAAATGAGCGTTCATGATCTTTTTGGCACAGGATACTCTTGGGACTAGGTCAGAGGGAAATATAAGAGGAAGATATTTCTAACAATCCTTTTGGGAGGCCTTCACACAAGGGGCACTAGACTAGCTCCATTCTCATCCCTTGGGGAAGTAGGTAAGGGAAATGAAGTCTATATCTTTATGTCTAGTCTTGGCCTAGAAGACCCTAAGGCATTTAGAGACACCTGATGGGAGACATGTTAGATATGAATCATAGCTTGCTCTGTAGTGACAAGTCACCTTTCCACCTTCTGATGCTGCCAACGGGATGCTCAGGGGACCCAGTACTCTTAGAACTTATATTCTCATTCCTGAGTCTCCTATAGACACTTACCTCTATAGCAACTCAACCCTTCTAGTCTTTGGTTTTGCCTTAGAGACCTTCTTCATGGGGGGTTTAAAGGAACAGCTCCTTATTTAGGAAACAGAAGAGAAAATACCACAGGTCCTACAGACAAATGGGACACAAACCCAGTTTTTTTTTAAATTCTAAGTTCAGAGATCTCTTTAAAAAGGGAGCAGAGGTCCATATCAGAAGCCTCCAAAAAAAAAAATGTACCATTTGAACCATCTCATCCATGGTTATACAATGTGTAGTCATGGTTATCCAGCTTGGGGGGACTAGGAAATCAGTTTCCATAGTCCATTGCTTACATTGTAGATTTGGATGGAGCCGCAAATCTTCACGTTGGCTACCCAAAGCTCTATCACACTGAAAGGGAACCATTTCTACTTGGGCTACCAGGAGGAGAAGCAGCGTATTGAGTTGGGAAGCTCAGAAGCACTTGAGTCAGAAGTTTGTTATTCTCTTTGTCCTATATCTACCTGCAGCCTCTCTCCACCCCAGCCTGTTGTGGAGGGTGACCCTCCTAAGGGAGACTGGCCTCTAAGACTACACCTCCCAATTCATTTCTCCTCTGTTCCCATTTAGGTGTGACCAATGGAAAGCCCAGGCAAATATTAGAAGACAGGCAATTGGTAGCTTTGGTTCTTTTCTGCCTCATCTTGATTTTGGCAGGAGCTGTGTCCCATAACCTATGGCACAGCTCCCAACAGAACATTCCTTTCCCATGACCACAGACCCTACCATGACCGAGACACACAGCTCTCCATCTGACCATATCTATGTTCAAAGGTGCCCCATCCCTACCTGTCCATCCCCTTTACTCTTATTCTGCAGTTTCGTTATCAAACTCCTCATTAAAGGAACACTTCATGTTAGCTTCTTGGTTCTGCCAAGAACCAGGTTAGTTAGATATGGGTAGTGGCTTGCTCCTTCAATGAAGAGTCACCTCCCTACCTTCTGATGCTGCCACCGGGATACTCATATGTAGCTCAGCCGACTGTGTAGTCACTTGTATCTGAGCATGATGAGCGAGATGAGGAAACATGTAGAAGTTATGGGTACCAGCAGCAGGTGGCAAGATCTGTCTTATGAGCATCTCACCCGGCTTACTTTGGCTCATCTCATTTAAGGCAAATGTGGCCCCAGGAAACTTGGAGGGTCTCACTTTTAGTATCGTCGCTGACATATGGATCCCATGATCCTCTCTCTTACTTGCCGGCTAAAAATAGTGTGTGCTGCTCCCTGCAACATCCAAACTCAAGTCTCATGCTAAGCTGTCTTAAACACTAAAACAAACATGAACTGCGCTGGCTTTCCCCATCTGTTTCTTTAACAAATGGGGGCTTAAGCCCATTGGGAAGCTGCATGGGTCAGGGAAACATCAAATGAACACTCGTGAATAAAAACAAATGTTTCAGAAGATCGCAGGATATTTCAAATACAACACTCCATTGGCCTGGCTGCCTCCCCTCCGATGCCTGCACAGGATCCCGATGACAGCATTATTTGCTTGAATTGGATTTGTTTCTCTGTGTAGAAACAACATACAAGGAACCTGGCACAGGAAACAGCTACTGTGTCCTGTACGACTTTCCAGGACACCGAGCCAGACAGGAATGAGACAAGAGCTGGAACTCAGTTTTTAGGGTCTGCATTGCTGCTTTTCTTTTACTGTGAAAAATACCAAGATCAGAGCCGCAGAGACAGCTCGGCAGACAAAGGTGCTTTCTCCAAAGCCCGACAATCTGAGTTCGATCCCTGGGACCTACATGGTGGAAGACCCGTTTGGTGACAGTTTAGGACAGAGTCCTGCAGGCTGTCCTCTGGCCTCTACAGTGTCTTATGGCATAGGCATGCCCTACACATCACAAAATAAATGCAAAAATAAAATATAGTAAGAACAAAGAGCAGGGACTTGAATTGTGGCATCACGACACTGGGCCAGTGGGAAGAAGGAGAGAAGAGAGAACAGGAGGAGACAGCTCGGTGATTGACCCCAGTTCAGGGTTAATTTGACCCCGTGAGAGAGCCTAGGCTATCCACCCTAGTAGGCTTCCCTGACACATCTACTTGCACAGGCTTCTTTTTAATCTCTCCAACCTACTTCCGTCACTACTGTTGGCTTCCTTGGAACTAGATTATGCATGTTTTTAGTGTGTCCTTTTCCATTTCGTATATCGCCAGGGCCTGATCAGGTGCCTAGGAGCACAGATGCCTGGGATACTGACAAATTCAATCTGTGGCTGGATAGGAGACAAACCGATGAGCGGAAAGGTGAACAAGGGATAGCGTGGTCTCTCCCTTTCACAAACTATTTTATTTGGAGTGGGCGGAGGAGATGATTACCACTGGAAGGATCTACTTTTTTGGGGGGGGTGTTGGGCCATTTGTCCTGTTTCTTGGGATTCCCCATCCTGTCTTCCTCTCTTTGTCTGCCTGTCCTGTAAGCTGCTCTTTGCTCTTGACTTTGTATCTCTCAGTGACTATTGCTCAGGTTTTAATCCTGCTATCTGGGAGGCCACATTACTTTACACCTAAAGGGAGGCATGTTTTTTAACAGGGCTGCTAGAAATAATGAAACTATGTAATATAAAATATTAACTTATTCAACAATATATGGTCTTTGTTGATGGGCTTATAATTTTATTTAAAAGTTATTTTCAAAAATAAAATTCTTTCTACCAAACAAATATAATATGCATTTGGGTCCATGGAAGCAAAATAAAAATAGTTTGCTAAATCATTTATCTACAAAACAATGCCACTAATGGAGCAATGATGTTCAGGATGTATTCATATATTTTAATTTTTTTTAGCTATAGCCATATCTAATATTACTGTGCCATGGGCTTTTCCTAAAAATTTATTTTAATATGGATTTATTTTTTTAATCTTTTCGTTTAGTGAAATTGGATGTATTCTTTTTCAAAGTTATATTTTTAAAGCTTTTTGAAGAATTGTAGAGAGAAAAGTACTAAAGTTCTATTTCATTGTCTAAAACTGTAAACATCTCCAGTGGAGTCTTACTATAAATTGTAATAATATTTTAAATTGAGAAAATACCTCCTCCAAAGTTACTGGAAATGTCACAAGTTTAAAGCAATTTTACTAGAGCATAACCCAACTCCCTGCTTTCATAGAAAATATGCAAATACTTTTGCTAAACTCTTCCTTGTCTTTTACTTCCCCAGTGCTGTGATCAAAGCCATGGCTTTCTGTCCATCAAACAGGAGCTTAGCCTGCTAACTCCAGCATTTTCTAAGATTCTCTTGCTTTACCTAGTAAGTGCTCGGAAAGTTTTGTTTGTTTGATTGCTTGTTTTTATTATTATTACTATTCAAAAAAAAACTCTTCCAGTAAATTATCTATAAATGAAAGGTGATCTCAAACCCCAAGTCAGTTTTATTCCACTAAAAAGAATATAAATATCTGAATCAAAAGAGAGTCATCCAAAGATTCTCCCGCTGGTCATCCCTAAAATAATCCCGCTGGTCATCCCTGGTTATCCAAAGAGCAATTGTAAATCTGAACCCAAAACCTTAAATTAAGTTTTAAGATTTCAAAACATTTTGTCTTTTGCTCTCTCCCTTTCTTTTTATTATATTTCCTATTAAAATATTACATTTCATTTTATATACCAACCCCAGTTCCCCCTTCCTCCCATTTTCCCTCCGTCTACCTACCCCACTTCCCATCCCCCTTTCACTTCTCAGAGGAGGTAAGACCTTCCTTGGGGAGTCAACAAAGTCTGGAATACCAATTTGAGGCAGACTAAGCCTCCCACTCTGTATAAGGCTGAGCAAGGTATCCCACCATACGGAATGGGCTCCAAAAAGTGGGTTCATGGCGTTCAGTTGAAGAGAGGGAGAAGGGACCACATGAACAAGGGGAGATCAAGGGCATGACAGGGATAACCACAGAGGCAGTTGACCTGAGCTAGTGGGAACTTGGGACTGACAGCTGGGGAACCTGCATAGGACCGAACTGGACCCTCTGAATCTGGGTAACAGTTATGTGGCGTGATCTGTTTGGGGGGAGCCTGGCAGTTGCACCAGGATCCTCCTTTTTATTGTAGGGATGGATCTCATCATTTTCCTGTTTTGGAAATTTATTATTATTTTTTAAAATTACAACCATCTAAATATTTTAATGGCTTTTTGAACATAGGATTATTTGGAGATTCTGATTATATATATCAGATTATATCTGATTATATATATATATCCGGTGAATAAAACATAGGCAAAACTTACAAGTCAGGAAGGGAAGCTCAAGGCCACTTCCAGGACTTGAGGGAAATTTACAAAGTGTTTTTTCTGATGTGAGAAATTTTCAGAAACCCCACTGAGGGGACAGAAGAGAGACCAGGGTCATCATCTTTTAAAAGTGTTCAGTGTCAGCTTGATAACAAAAATGTTGGGATTTATATAAAATGTTGGACATTTAAAACACTCTAGTTTGTATTTTAGCTGATCTGACATCGAATTTAAGGCAGGAAGGGTCTTAACCCCAAACAAATTCTGAGCCTGCATCTGCTCCAGGAAGTACTTAACTTGATAGCGACATTCCTTTTCCCATTCGGCCATACTTCACCAAAATTTGAGATGTGTCATTGCGATCAGAGCCAATTGTGGGCTTTCCAAGGCAGCATCTTGCTAAATAACCCAGGCTAGCCTTGAATTTCAGATCCTCTGTCTCAGCCTCCTTAGTGCTGGGATTATAAGCATGGAACATCATACTAGGCAAATGTAATCAAAGCTACTTTGGAAGCTGAGGCAGGAGAATGTCAACCTGCATTGCACTACACAGTGGGTTTAGGGCCAGCCTGGGCTAATTAGTAAGACTTTATTTCAAAATGGAAGGTAGAAAGGGCAAAAGTACTCAGAGATAGGACCACCGCCTACCATGTGTGAGGCCCTGGGTTCAATCCCTAGCAAGAAAACAAGCAAAACTAATAATTTTATCTTGAATATTAACAAAATTATTTGGAAACCCTTTAGTTATTTTGAAATAACTTAAAAATAAAAAGGACTTTAAAAATTAGTACAAAACATGAGAAAAGCCATAAGTTCTGATGTTTCCCTTTGGTAATAAACTTCAAGAAATTACCCTTTACGTCACTGACAAAATGACACCCTTTGAATTATTTGCAGTTTTTTCTGCCTTGCGTGCTGGCACATTCATTAGCTACAAATCATCTCTGTTCTATAGATATTAAGGAAACTTGGAATAAAAAATACAATTTGGGGGAAATACATGTCATATAAATAATAAGTGACTAAAGTTGAGGCTGGAGAGATGGTTTTGTGGTTGGACGCTTACTGCTCTGCAGAGGACCCAGTCCAGTTCCCAGCCACCGCATCTGTAGCTTCACCTCCAGGGTATCTGATACCCTCTCCAGTCTCCATGGTAACTGTACTCATGTACACAAACACAGAAGCTTTTACAAGACCTTTAAACCATACATACTATGCATGAAAAGTCACGACTTTCAGAGGGATCTGTGAAACCTCCTTCTGTAAGATTTGTGTGAATTCTTCATCTGTGGGAGACTGAGGAATAATAACTGATTTTTTTCTCCCTTTCACTGTGTTTTTTTTTCTCTTCTAGTGCCAGCAATTGAACTCAGGACCTTGGAGATGCTAAGCACCACTCTCCCAGTGAAGCTATGCCCCCAGCCGTCAGTTTTCATAGCAGGCTGCTGGTATTTTGTTTGCAAATTTTGCCTTGTGCTTCTAATGAGATCATTTGCCACAGTGGATGGCTAGTGCTGGCAGATGTTTTGGGCAAGTTACGTTTCCCGGATTTAAGAAAGAGAGGGAAATTCAATGATTATTTGTGAAGCACTCACTAGTAACCTTTGGATATGATAACTGTTGAAAATTTTTATTTTTAATGCAAAGTTTTAACAATAACTACAATAAGCTATCCTGGGTCCAGGTGGTGTGGTGATCAACACAGTTGATATTGCATGAACTTTCAGACTCTCTGACGCTCTGTGTCGGGAAGCCTAGCCTACATTTTTGGACTGGACCAATATTATTACCCACATGGCCCTACGTGTCTTCACAGTTCATGCTATACTTCTCAGAGCCGAGCATTTGCCACTGCCCCGTAGACAGTAGGGGAGGTGGTGGCAGCTTCTCACGTGATTATCCCTAAACTCATAGGCATCATCAGCTAGCATCCTACTTTATTTGAGAAGGTCAAGGCTATCAATATCCTTATGCCTAGGGCAGTGATGTAAAAGGTCAGCCCTGGAGGACGTCACCCTAAGTAAACAGGAGAACACCATTTGCCAGAGGCACATCTACCCCCCTTTGGCATGACACCCTGGCGGGAGGGTGGCAGAACAAAGGGAGTATTGGTGTTCCATGGTAGTTTCAGTTGGAGCCTTCCCAAGAGGGATGGAGCCCAGGAGCATCAGAAGATAAACAAAAGGTTACGTGTCTGGGAGAACAGAAACTTGAAAGATTCTTAAGGGACCCTCCACAACAGAATAAAAAGGCAAGACAACTGCTAGGGGTAGAGACTGACCAGTCGAGCTGCGGAGAAGAGATTCTAGGGATGTTCAGTCACCTGCAAGCTGTGCAGAGAACCTCAGGGCTGCAGCCTTCATGAGTCACCTCTCATGACGGGGTGGACTTGTCCATAGTGCAGGTGCTTTTGAACCATCCCTCCCTGTTTGTTGTAATTCCTCGCCCATTCTTCTGTTACTAACGCCAATAAAAATTCATTGGTTGACCATGCTGGACTATGGTACTGTCATTGCTTTGTCTGTGGGTTCCTCTTCCGAGATGAATAGGGGTGTGTGTGTGTGTGTGTATGTGTGTATGTGTGCACACACACGCATGTGTGTGTACATGTGTTGTGTGCACACATGTGTGTGTGTGCACTAGCACACAATAACTAGTCAGTTGCATGATTTAAGGCAATCATGAGTAATAACACTGTTAAAAAATAACAACAAAGCTAGGCGGTGGTGGAGCACACCTCTAATCCCAGTACTTGGGAGACTGAGGCAGGCAGATCTCTGCCAGTTTGAGGCCAGCCTGGTCTACAGGATGAGTTTCAGAACAGGCTCCAATGCTACAGAGAAACCCAGTCTCAAAAAACCAAAAACCAAACCAAACCAAACCAAAAAATACTCAAACAAGCAAAAATAACAAGAACAACATCTCAGACAAACATTGAGCTGGCTGACAAGAAGATATATATATCAGGGCTCCAGACCTCCCTATATCATATATTTGGAGTCTTGGCTTTTGATTTCATTTGGATACATTTCTAATTTTTCTCATCTTTTTCTAAGAGTTCTCCTGTGTGGCTATTCCTCAGCTCCTTTAAAAACTGTTCTGTTCAGGGACAGGTAAGATAAGCCATGCGAAAGAAGGGGCCTGCCAAATCCGTGTGCATCTCACGATGCTGGTTGCAGACCACACCCAGGTAAAATCCAAACACCTGCAACAAGCTGTCAAGATCTGCCAAGTTCCTGAATCACACTGACACCTCCTGAGTTACACACGAAATAAAAATGGAAGAAGCTTCTTGAGGATGCCTGTTCAGAAAAATAAATGAAGTCTGGGTTTCGGGTGAGCATCGAGCTGAAATGACTCCTAGCTGCAGACCACCAGCCACAGTGGGGAAACACAACTCTAAACTTAGACTTATACCCACATTAATTGGAAGAATTCTTGTTTCACACTTGAGGCTTCCTCTTCACTTTGACCTTGGACCCCAGATTTCTGCCACAAACCTTAACATGTACCCATTTCATACGCCATGCCTGCTACTCTCCTGGCCTGAGGTGTTCTTCCCATCCTTGGTACCCAGCCTACCTGTTGTCTGCCAGAGATGTAATTTAGGCATCACCTCCTCCTGGAAGCCTCTCCCCATCTACACAATAAGACACCTCATCCTTCCCCATCTTGGCATCATGCCTGATACCTTGACACCCTCTTAAGCCTGTGGTCAATCTAAAGGGGGGGCACTGTGTTTCAGGGGCTACCACCCCTACTACATAGCATGTAAGTCGAATACGAAGTGAATAAATGGACTCATTGAAATGGGGGGGGCACAACGACCTCGACAAGGTGGAGGGCAAAAATGGGAGCGACACATTTTCTATCAATATGATAGGGTACATTATCCTATTATTCCTCCTTGGGGACTTGAGAGGACATGCCTATTAGTAACCTCAGTTTATAGCTGGGCAAATGGGGGCAGCAGGAGGTTAAGACTTCAGGTCAAGCCAGGATCAGAGATGGATCTGAGATAGGCCACTCCCTCCAAGTCCTTCTACCTTCAGTCTTTATCACCCTCTCTCATTTTTCAGTAGACTCCCCTCTCTAGATTAAGTCATCCTGGCTTTAACTATCTAAAGCATCTTCCCCCCGCACCCCACCCTCCACCCCTGCCTCAGCATTTGAAATGTTTCTAAGGGTTCATTCCAAACACCTTCTACTTTGAAAGGACTGTTCAGAACTCTCATTTCACTTTGTTTGGTTTTTGTAGTCACCACGACTTCTAAATGGGGTTTATTTCTTCGCTATTAGTGACTGCCCCTTCCCCCAAAGACTGTTTAGATGGAGCTGGTTTTATTTTCTTAGCTTTCATTTATTGAGATGGGTGAGATGGGACCTTTGGTAATGAACCTCACTTCCAGCTTCCTCCCTCGCTGCCCCCATTTTTTAAATTTTTCCTGTCACTGCTGAGGGTAGGATAAAGGAGGGGAAATTTGCAAGGTGTTGCCAAGTCCTTTGGAGAAGCTGTGCCTTTGGCCCCCGGTGTGGTGAAGGACAGACAGGCAGAGGGTAGACAGGGGCCTTGAATGTGATGGTGTCCTGCTCCACTGCATCAGGTTCCTGTGAGCTTCTACATGACATCCTTCTCGGGAAATGAAAAGGTTTACCCTCTAATCTGACAGTGGCGACACCTGGGTATGTAAGCGGTAAAAGCCATGGCTGAGCCCACACCCTGACACTCAGCTCAGCCCAGTTTTGGTGGGTTTGCACATTCTGTCCCCTGTGAGATTAGAATCACATACTGATATTTAAATATCTGATTAGCTCGTCCTGCCCTCGAATATCAAGTTTCACAAACGAATCATCCCCGACCCATCACACTACATGAAGCCGTTTCCTTCTAGGGACAGCATGTGTGGCCAGCTGCAAGAATGAGTCAAGTACTGTCTCCATCTCTTTCCTCTGCACGGTTCCTCAGACACTAGGAACAAACCTCAAAATGCAGGTATTCTGTCAGTCAAGTTGAAGTTTTGTTCCCTAGTCTTCCGTGCCATTGTGTACATGCAAGCTCACGCGCGCGCACACACATACACACACACACACACACACACACACCCATACTGAAGTCTGAGGAGAACCTTGGCTATCATTCCATCGGCATCATTTATTTATTTATTTATTTATTTATTTATTTATTTATTTATTTAAAGACAAAATCTCTCAATGACCTTGAACTAGCAAGAAGCCTACCCCAGCTAGACAGGGATCCTCTCTCCATCTATGCCTGGTGGGGTTATAAATACATGCCACCCTGTTCGTCTTTTTTATAGAGATTCTGGAGCTTGAACCCGGGTCCTGGAGCTGTTACTTACTGACTGAGCTATCTCCCCACCCATTTGTTATCCATAAAACCAGGCTTACACTCCATGGCTTCCCAGGCCACAAATGCGGGACACCAGAATGCTTCCATCCAAGGAAAAGAAAAAAGATCTAAAGTGCTTTTCCCGTGAGGACTGCAGAGCCACTCAATCAACTCCACAGAAGGGAACATTTATTTGAGCAGTTTAAGGAAAGGGAGCTGCAGTGTGCCACAGTGAGTCACACAGTAAACGGCTTTATCCATATACTTCTACGTGCAGACACTTATTGGAAAGAATCACTGTCTGGCTCGAGGCCCCTGGTCTCCGCTACACCCCTGTTGCTGGGCCTTTACTGGGACTCTTCCTGGACATCCAGTTGCTGCCGTGTGTCAAGTCTCACTGTGGCACACTGCAGCTTCCACGATGAGATTTTCCCTTTCTTCCCCCGCCTCCTCTTTTCTCCTAAATTTTACTGTGTTTTATTTTGGGGTTGGGAGAGAGATGGGTGGGATCAGGAGGCATGATGCGATAACCACAAAGAATAAATTAAAAAAAAAAATAAGCAGATAAGAAGAGAAAATGTAGCTAGTGCTGGCTGTCAGGAGGCGGGGTGGGGGTTAGTTAGATGCTCATACAAAGCAGGGCTACGTATCCTCCAAGACCCCAGTTTTGACCCCTACAACTGCAGACAAAAGGCAAGGCTTAGAAGATAGTATCTCACCTGCTTCTCATTGGGAATAATGATGTCTTCTACATCCCAAGATCCCTGCAACCCAAGAGGATTGTGGGACACCAGTATCCCTGAGCAGCCATGATATAGAAAACGTGTGGAAGTCTGAGAAGCTTCCGCCCTTTGCCTGTCTTCTTTCACAGGGCCGACTCCCCCATTAGTGAGGCCCAGCCCCTCCTCCCCCCATCCAGCTTCCCAGAGCACCTCCTGTTTGGCCAGAGGTCTCAAGAAGCCTCTTCCCGGGGCTGAGCAAGGGCTTTAGCCCCACACTAATTAGTAATGCAATTCCGCAAAGAGTGAAGCTGCCTGCCACCTCCTCTCACTCATAGTGATTTATGTTCAATTTGTACAAATGGAGAAAATGAGATTTCAAATTTCAATGCCATTTCTGCAATGAGGTGATTAAAAGAGAGAGAGGCATCGCCTAGCACCGTATAGAATATCGATCCCTGCGCTATTCCCTTCGCAATAACCATTAGCTCAGTATTATTTGCAAACCTCAAATGTGAACCTGGAGATGTAATTTACATCTGTGCCTCACTTATTTGCCTTAACAAAACAACACAAAAGCTTGGGGTCTTTCAATCTATCCATATTGTCAATAAAATTAGCGGCTTGAAGGGGAAAAATTATATTCAAAACCATAACTTCCCATTAACTACTGTAAGACACAACTCTCTGTGGTAAAAAGAAAGGGCTTCCTGGCGAAGCCCTCCTTACCCCTTTCTTCTCCCCAGCCCCACCCACCAGTCCCTCCTCCGGGAGGTGAAGATTCAATAAGAAAATGGAAAGCAAGGCATCTCTGCTTCTGAATGCGGATCAATATGGGGGGGCCATCAACGGACTGATCTTAAGAAGGGTGCCCCCATGCAGTGCCACGTGCTGGCCCAGGCCTAACCTAGAGGTGCCAGGATAGATTTGTTGGCCTAGGCACATGGAGGGCTGGTCATGGACTCTCTTTAAGTCCTCCCCAATTGAAGCCTGGAAGGGAGAGTGAGTCAGGGCAAGGACTGGGAGAAAAGAAAAGAGAAGGAAGAGAAGGAGGAAGGGGGAAGGAGGAGGAGAGGTGATCAAGACATAAAGGCACAGGGCTATGTTCCTGCAATTCAAGTGGCAGTTCCTTAGCCCCTGACTCTTCACAAATAAGGCAACGCGGCCCGGCTCTCTCGTTTCTCGTCTCTGTGAATCCGTCAGCTGTCTACCACTACCCCACCAGACCCTGGAAGGCAAGAACAAGAAAGGGGGGGGGGGCTCAAGCTAATGACCCATAATTGCCATGATAGGGGGAGAGGGGCCAGGCAGCTGTTTTACATTCCTGGTATGTATATATGCAAATATCGACAAAGGCTCAACACAGTTTTGCTACTGTGGATCTGGAGGGTAACCAAATTAGCCTTTGGCAGCCATGGTAATTGGGAGGTGCTGTTCCCATTAGGGGTCTTGCAAATTATGAAGAAAAATGGACTGAGGGCTTTGTCACAAATAATAATACCAAGAAGAAAAGGGCAGGCGGCTGTCTTTTCTTCTCCCACTCCCCACCCTCCGCCTTTATATTTTTTTTTTAATTTCTGCTTTGTGCTGTTAATACCTCCCCATTTAGTAATAAGAAAACAGTCTGAGATCCCCTGTTAGACACAGGGTGCACGGACTTGATTGCAAGTATGTCCAGTGTGCAGGGATAGAATATGAATGATACGTTTGCAGGGGGCTTCAGGGTCAGCAGCTTTTCTGGTGCATCAGAGTCTAGGGTCTTTGACTTTGACATGTGTTGCCGAGCTGAGACCCTGGCTAGTGCCCAGAGCTCAGAGCCAACAGAGAAGATTAAAAATAAATGGGGTGGGGACCACTTTCTCTCCAGGGAGGACCTCGCCCCTTAGCCAAGTGGACATTTCCTCCTGGTCTTAACTGGCCCTTGTCGTCTGTGTCACTCTTGAAGACTCTAAACTTCTGAATAGTTCTGGCATTTTAATAATTCAGATGCCAGCTTGGACCCCTCCAATCAAAATACATTAAACCCCGAACTCAAGCAGAAAAGACTCAGAACTTTTGCCCTGGGTGGTCCCTTGAGATGACCTAATTCCATGTCCCAGGGAACTAGGTGCTTGGTGACCAGATGGGCCACTGAAATATCAGATGACACTGAAATGAGCTGAGTCCTTTGTGTGGCATGGGTGAGTGAAGGGGACTGGTCATCTTAGGGCCAAGGTTACCCCAAATTAGAGTCACCGTGTCACTGGGGATGAAGCTGTCATATATATGCCCAGGAGGGATGGCGGGCTGATCGTACAAAAGCCATTCCCCACTTAAAACAATCTATTTTCAATTTCCAGGGGTTTTAGCTTATGTTTGTCCTGCCAGAACAATACCTTCAGAGAAAAAGTCCTCTCTGGAAGCAGGGTATTTTATTTATGACCCCCCTCCCAGTTACTCTGGAGTGGCTAAGAGTCCTCTGCAGTTTAAACGTCCTAAGCAGGTGCAATGAGAAAACACCGAAAGCAACAGGGCCTTGCACGTGGATAACTTGGCAGTTACAGCCTTCCACATACGACCTCAAATCCAAGCTGCCTTTCCCACAAGGAAACAAACAAAGACAGGATTTTATTCCCCAAGGTTATCCTCAGAGACATGGCTACAAAAGGATGCGACCAGTTAGGCCCTCTGAACAACAGAGAAAGAACATGTGGTTAGACACAGATATTTAGGAAATTAACAAAAACACAAGGAAGACTAAATAAAAATAGATCCAGTCATAGTAAAGCCTAAGGAAAAGCTACGTATCCAAAAGAGAAGAGCAGGGTATTTTCATAATGCCACAAACGGATATTCTTGGGATGTGATGGGTGAGCAGAGAAAGTGCCAGCAAAGTTGCAATCTGTTTCTTTCTGCAATGTGTACCGCCTTCCCCACGCCCCAGTGCCCCACTTGGTGTGAACAAAGGGTGGGGTGGGGTACCATCGCGGCTCCAGGTCTCTGAAGGGAAGCCCGTGAGAGAGGGAACCCCAAGGCAGCTGTAGTATTACAGAAAGTCCCTTTTCAATGAAGTGCCACGGATTTCACAACTGTGTTTGGTTTTGGTCTATCCAGGTGAGCCGCCAGACGATGTGGCCAGAGAGGCTTATAGTGTCCAGGCTCCTTTCTTTCTCCTTCTCAGAATTCTGGCCATGTTCAGCATCTTTCAGGGTCTAGGACCCAAGATGCTTTCTCTCATCTCTTACATAAAATACTCAAGATGTCCCTACCTTGCCCTAAGTGCGTGACACACCCCCTCAGGCTGGCTCACCTTTCTTCTCTTTTCCAGGTCTCTGTGCACATGCTATTTCCTCTGGCAGCCTTCTGAGGTCTGGCCTCTAGGGTCCCCTTCTACATGCTCACAAAGCGCCCACTGTCAGGGAATTCTCACCCACCCAGTCACATTTCCAAGGTGCTGAGCACAATGGCAGGGGACACCTCTCTTTCCATCACCATTGTGTCTCTACGTACCACCACAGTGCCTGGCACATCATAGCTGAGCCATAAACATATGGTGAATGCTACTTGGGTATCCGAAATTGAACTGAGTGCCTTCAGTGTAAGTCTACAACCCTCATCCCAAACTGGTTTTGCCCAGGGCTGTTTTGTTCACAACCCAACGATTCCCTACCATGTACACTACTAGGTGTCCTAAATCCCAAGGCATCTGGACACTGCTTATTTCATGAGCTTTCGCGATACAACTTGCATCTCTCAGAATTTTCCTCATTTCATTCTTCCTTAATTTTTTTTCTGTCCATAAAATAGAATTTGTTTTCATCTTCAAATATTGCAAAAATACATACTTCAACATGCTGTGGTCAGCTCTGCACACTTCAGGATCTCAGGCTTTAGCCCATAGAATTCAGAGTAAGGCCACTTCTACTCACACAAGGAATTTCGCAAATAAACAGAGGCAAATTCCTTCCACTATAAGCTCCATTCAGTTCAGATTACAAAGTATTTATATCTTGGGTATATATGTTTTAGGGCATAAAAACCTGCTTGGAAAAATAAGTTTGTACAATGACATCAGTAGCAGAAATGAAATGATGAGAAATGGTCCTGAAATTGGGTTTGGTGGAAGAATGGTGGTTCTTGAGCTGAAATAGCTTGCTATTTAGACACAGCAAAGTTTTGACCTTGAGGAAATGAGAAGAGACTATGAATAGGGACAGGGGCTAGAGTATAGGACTCTTGAGGAGAGGTTTATAAAAAGTTTAGCTTGAAAAAAAAAATCACATTAGAGAGAGACTTGGCTATCAAAGGGTTTGGTCAGTGGCAGGTAGTGTAGATGAGGCACTGTGGGGAGGGGGCTCAGTCACTCGAACGTCTCCTGGGAGCATTTGAACCATCCTGGGAGGACTTTAAGATCTTGTTGCAGAAATGGCCTGATTAGATCACATTTCTTTTTTTCTTTTTTTCTTTTTCTTTCTTTTTTCTTCTTCTTTTTTTTTTTTTTTTTTTTTTTGGTTTTTTTTTGGTTTTTCAAGACAGGGTTTCTCTGTGGCTTTGGAGCCTGTCCTGGAACTAGGTCTTGTAGACCAGGCTGGTCTCGAACTCACAGAGATCTGCCTGCCTCTGCCTCCTGAGTGCTGGGATTAAAGGCATGCGCCACCACCGCCCGACTCAGATCACATTTCTTTATGTCCATGTGACTGTATGACCTCCTCCCACTTTGTCTGGACCTGGCCATGAGATTTGCTTTGGCCAATGGGACTTTACTTAGCAGGCACACAAGCGGGAAAAGCTTGTTTCTTAGGCTTCTCTTCTCTTGCTGCCTGTGGGGAATCCTTCCAGCAACACAAAACCAAAGAAAAGAAAAAAACCCAAAACCCACTCTGTCTAGCATTTCTTAAAATGAAAACTCACGCGGACGGAGGAAGAGGGGAGGCAGTGTCTATGTTCTAACTATTTCACCTAAAGTCCCAGATATGGATGCGAGCCCACCAACACGAGGCAGAACAAAGACCAACTACCAACTACCAGCTAAAATGATTCACCCAAAGAACAGTGGACAGATTATATCTTTTTTTTTTAAATTTTAAACTTCCAATTTGGGTGGCTTCATTATCTATAGATAAATTATTATTACAAGTTTCCCAGAAAAGGAAGCTAGAAAAACTTGGGGAAAAGCTAAAGCAACTCAACCACCTTTGAAGGCTCTCAGTTCCCAACTGTAAGTCTGTTGTGGCAGGTAGGAGGGGTTTGAGAGATGGAGAGACATCCCACTGTAATGATGAGAGGAATTGAGATGGACCAGTGCTGGGAAGAATGGGGCAGGAGGGGAACCAGAAGAACAGAAAGCATAACAGGGTCCCTAGCAAGAGGATGGCACAGCCAGTGGCAGGCCAGTGCAAGGCCAAGGTGGGGAACCCGCAGGGCTAAGAGACAAGATGCTGGTATTGACATGGTTGGGGAAATATATGAATGCCAGTATCATCTCAATGCAAGAGGCAATGTGGCTGAGGGTAGCACTTTGACTCAAGTTTCTCCATTCTAGGCAGTTGACTACAAACTAGGAATGCATGGGATGCCTAGAGGATAAACCCACATGACCAGACAGACCAAACCCAGCACAAGTTGCCTGCCAGCCTTCACATCATTTCTCTTTTAACTTGAATCATCTCATCCTTGTTGAAGTGGTCTCGTCAGAGAGCCAAGGCAGAGTGCTGGCTAAGAGTATCTGGTTTAGAACTGCTTACCCACTCGTGAGTCCAGGCAACTGAATCTCAGCATCCTCATCTGCTCTCATGAGGATTAAAAGAACCAAAAAATGGTTAGCACACTTCCTGACAGTACTCTTAATAGTATTAGTTTTGGTTCATTTGTTTCTTATTGAGACAGGGTCTTCCTCTGTAGTCTAGGCTGTCCTCACAACTCACCTTCCTTTGGCCTCAACCTCTGGAGTGCTGAGATGATAAGCACATGACACCCTGCCTAGCTAGTTGCTATTTTCAGTATCTAGTCATCCACATTGCCTTGTTTCTAAGATGTTCAAGTTTTTTGGATAATCGAGGATGACTTCACCATTTGAATATCAATACCTTGCCTGGTATCTAAAATATATTAATTAAGGAAAATGGCCTCTTGATCCCAGCATTTAAATCAGAGTGAGAGAAGACAGCTTTGTGCTTCCCTTATGTTTGAGATTCTAATTTATTCCTGATAAAAATCTATATGAACATTCAAACTATATCCGATCTTTATGTCTCTGCCTATCCCATCTGGCTAGCAAGTTCTCATTAAGATATGATTTAAGAACTGAAGTTCATTAAAAAGATCATTTTATGACAAAGTGACATGCGTAACATCGGGATGATTCCGTGTCTCCCTTACATCATCCCATTTAGGGCTTTTTCCATCTGTGTCCAGCATAATTTGTTAAAGAACTGCGATTTGCCTGGAAGTTCAGCAACTAATATTACATGCGCTTGTTACTCAATACATTCAGTTCAAATTGCAGCAAGTATCATTGCCAGAAATTCCCTTCTACAACTTGTTTTACTTTAAATAGCACTGCCTTGGCATTCTTTCCTCAATATTCCATTTTAGAGGGATATATTTAGGTTTACAATAACAGATATCTACAGCTGGTCAGGATCCAGAGACTATGAAGTGCTCCACTCTAAGCAGGACATCCATATCACACCTGTCCCCAGGGCTCAGGGATCATCATGGAAGAGGAGGCAGAAAGATTTTAAGAGCAGGAGGTAGTGGATGACTGCAATGAAATCATATTTGTTGGGCATGACTGGAGGATTGGACATGGGAACTCACAGTAGCTACGACACATGTTTAAGACCTGTGTGAGATCAGCCAGACAGAATCCCAGCATGGATGGGGGATGGCGTCATGAAATCCCACCCTACCCCCAGATGAGGAGCTATTGCCCACTGACTTCTGTTGAGGCAGGGAGGGTCAGTTGGCTTCAGGGATGTGGCTCTTGATAGGCTACCCATGCTCGGCAGATGGTCCTATACCTGTGCATGAACAGACAGGACTAGATGGACTCTGGGTTTTAAAATAGAGCACACAAATTTAGAAGGGAAAAGAGATGGAGCGGCATAAGCAAAATAAATGAAGGGGAAAGGAGAAGGCATAGATCAGAACATATTATATACATACATGAAATTCTCAAATAATAAAAATATATAAAACAAACAAAAACTAAATTTTAGGAAAATAAGAAGTCCACTTTAAATGTCTTCCTCGAGTTATTTTTTCAATTTAATTTGATTGTTCCTTTGTTCTGGAGAAATTCATGTACATATACAATGAAATATATACTCTCTACTTTTGCCTCCAATTCTCTTAGTATTTCCCCATCATACATTCTTCCGAGCTTCATGTCTTTGTTGTTGTTATAACCAACTTAGTCCAGTTAATGCTGCTCATACATGCATGCATGTAGGGACATCCACTGGGCTCTGGAAACCTACCAGTGGGCTAGTGGGCACATCCTCCAAAAATAATGATTTTCCTCCCTACCCACTGTGTATTGTCAATAACTCCTCAGTAAGGGGTGGGGTTTGGAGATTATTCACCCCACCTATGTTGCAGTTACTGAAATACTTAAGGAAGGGTACCGTGGAGTCTTTCTATTTTGCCTCTAACAGCTACCGTAATGGAAATACTATCGGCAGCAAACTAAGAATTTTATCAAGGACTCCACTGCAGCTTAGAATGGAAGAATTCCATCTGCTGCCTTTAAGCACTGAGAACCTCAGCTTAAGAATCATCATATTAACTGCAGTATCCTACAAGCGTATTTTCTAAAGACAGGAAGCCTTTATCTTTACTTCCACAGCTTTGTGGACTTTTGCCCAATGCCTGTTGTAAAATATTTTCAGCATGTAGGACAATTTTCTCATTGTTCGCATTAGTGAAATTGGTATTTTTGTTTCAAGCAATGAAGAAATTAATTTCAATATATGCATAACACATCTGAAATAAAATTTGAACTGGGGACCAGCCAGATAGCTCAGCAAGTGGAGGTGCTTGCAGAGGCTTGACAACCTGAGTTCAGCATCTGGAAACCATGTTAAAGCAGAAGGAGAGAAAGACTCCACAAAGTGTTCCTCTTACCTTGATATATGCACCCCCACACTGATGATACGTAATAGTATAAAAAACTGAATCGGTGTGTTATATAATTTTACCTTCATTGACACAAGTTCCATTTAACATATAACAAAAATATAAAATAAGAAACCCACCGGTCTATCAAAACTAGAAAACTACAGAAGAGGTAATTAGCTGATATTTCTTTGAATGAATATATCACAAAAGGTAAGGTTTTTGGCATAACTAATATCCATGTCTTTACTCTTTTGAGTGAGTTTTTATATATGGTCATCATATAATACAAAGCCGCATAAATTTTATACCAAGTTCCTATAAAATAAAGTAGTTCTACTCTGGCAAAATACCATTAAAATATTCCTTTGCAAATAAATTCTTTATAATTATTTTTATAAGCAAATGAAATTTCTCAGTCAGAATAAAGCTAAGTTCTGTTGTGATAACAAATAAACCCTTAAATCTGTGATTGTGCTCAGAGAGGTAGCAATGAGTACAGATGTCAGGAATGCAGGCATATATAATATACATAATACATGCATTTATAGAAGGGTGAAGACTGATGCTTACAGATATGTGTGCTTATAGAAGATAGTGATATGGTTAAAAATTAAATTTGTTTGGTCTACATCCATGGTTTTCATTTAAAGGCAAAATTGTACTTGACAATGTCTAGAGAGACTTTGGATTTTCACAGCTAGAGGTAAGGGGAGGAGTTTGCTTCTGGCACCTAGGGGGTAAAGGTCATAAATGCTGCTAAGCATCCAATAATACATAAAACAGACCCCCCACCATCATGAATTATTGCCTGTAGTACTGAGGTTGAGAATCTGGTCAACCAGATGGCCCAGGATTCCCCATTGTGTCTACGGAGTGCCTTTGAGCCGAGCTGTTAGACACAAATGCTTTCTCTCAGCTAGCATTTTGGCTTCTTTGGTTCCTTTATTGATAATTTCTTACCCTGTAGATCTTCCCTTAACTTCCCTTTCCTGCTATCTATCCACTGGCCATAAGCTCTCAATGTCCGGCTGGCCATCCATTACTTGAAACTTGCTCACAATGAAGTTTCTCGCCGTCCCCCATATTCTCTGTACCTACTTTCTTTCTGTCTTCTCTAGCACCACTGACTGTTTATCCTTTCAGCCACCCACGGCAGAACCCTTAAATGAATCACTTTCAGCTCCTTCACCCACTTCGCAAAACCACGTGCTGCCCAATTATGGAGATTTTTTTTAAAGTCTAACAAGACTCGGAAATTTGAAATCTCTCCCCATTTCCTTGTTCTGCTTTTGGGTCAAGATATTTTTATTGCAATTCACATATACTACTAATAATGTATTCATAGTTATTACCTAGTTCCTCTCTGTGCCAGTCCAATTTTCATGTCACTGCCATAAAAGCTGTATGGCAGGACAGAACAAGAGAAAGACTGGGGTTAGGCAAGCTGACACAGAAACCAAGGTCTTCCTCCATAACATGTAGACTGTACCTGAACCTCTCTAAGCTGCAAATGTAATATGGAACTGAAAGCATCCCCCTTATAAAATGGTTGTAAGATTAAATAATATACTAAAGTCCCTGCTGCTACAGAGGCTCAGTATGTATCCCCAGTATTTGTTGCCATTATACGAATACCTTTAAATTTGCCCTCAACTACATCAGTATGTAAGGATTTAGCTTTCATTGGCAAATGTGTTCAACTTTTCATAGTTTGCTTCTCGTGAACAACTGACCAGAAATTGAATTTGGTTCCCAAGCAGATTAGCTTTATTTCCTTCCGTTGCCACTCCTACTTGACTACCTAACTAGATGCTTGATAAAATCACATTAAACAAGTGAATAATATAATGAAATATTAAAGATCTTCAAAATAAACTAAGCATTCTAATACAAGAAAAAATTTTAATGTATGATTAAGCTGGAACCCTTCCAGTTTTCAAGGGTCTCCCACGGGAACAAAGTCTCTCTTCTCAAACTCTAACTCTAACCATCCCTGTCCCTAGAGCCCTTTCCCCTGTTCTAGCTCTCCTGCCTCCTGAGTCCCCTACCTTCCTACAGTTATCGGTTCAGTCTGGTTCAAACAGACAGTACATCCTTTTCTTGCCAGGATCCTACAGGGTTCACCTTTACCAATGTAGTCCCTACCTGTAGCAAAAATAAAAAACTCAGAGTCAGATATAGGGGTTAATGCTGAAGATCAGAGAAGCAGAGCAGCCAGCTACTAGAGAGGTCTTTTACCTCTGCAAATGCTCAGACTGAAGGGGCAATCCTGTCTTTAGATTCCATCTTCAGACTGCAACTGTCTCCACCACGCCTCAGACTTCCCTGAGTTCCTGTCTCATTCTACCTTCTATTCCTCTCTCTTCCCAGCCATTCACTCCTGTCTCCACCTCCCTAGTGATGGGATTAATGGTGTGAGCCCGGTTTCAATCTTGTATAGCCCAGGGTGGCCTTGAACTAACAGAGATCTCTCTGCCTCTGTCTCCTGAGTCCTGAGATTAAAGGTGTGTGCCACCACTCCCTGTCCTTTAGTGACTTAGCTTTGCACTTGGATCTTCAGGCAAGCTTTATTTGTTAAAACATAAAGAAAATATCACTACACCAACCCACTACACACATCTGATAGAGACAGATTTAGGTTTGTAAACATCAGTTGAATTGACAAACCTTTCCCTATTTCTTTCTAGAAACTTCTGGGACTACATGGCCAGCCACTTGTTCCACTTGTCCATATAGCCTTCCATTTTCTATCACATAATTTACTGAAGGAAGACCTTGTGCCTAGGAAACCAGCATCCCTACTCCCAAGATTATTGAAAGAAAGCTAAAATTCATACAGCAGAGGGAGAAGCGCTAACATCAGTAACAGCCATTTTGAGCTGAAAATGGAGCCGAGAGACCACCTTCAGGAGGGCCAGAAGTTTAATGAGAACGGGGCTGGTTACCATGTTGGGATGGAGAGGTTCATGTGGCCCTCAGCTCCAGCAGCATTGCACATCACCTCTGAACCCCGGGGTCGACCTGGTCCTTTGTTCAAAATCCTGTCCTCAATTCTGCCCAGGCAAATGCCTTGCCATGGAAAAGACAAGGGACTGAGAAGCCATTGTTTGCACGTTTGTGACATCTTGAGGAGTAGGTGCACACTACACAAGTGAATAACTCCATAAAAATATTAACTATACTCATAATAATATAAACATAGAATATAAAAGAAACAAACAGCCCCTCTATGTCACCTGACACCCAGCTCCAAGACCTCAGAGGGGCTGAAAGGGAGGATTAACACAAGTTGAATCAAGCATACTCAGAACTATGGGATGAATGCCTCACTCCTTTTCACCTTGGGCTGCTCTTCAGGAAACCTCCAGACTCTCTCTCTCACCCTTGGTCTGTGCGCCTTCCTCCCAGAGCCTCCCTGGGGGCCTCTTGAAGCTGGCAGCCAAAGTCACTTCCCGGTAGGTGTAGTTGGCATGCCTGCAAGTGTACTTAAACCTTGTGTCTGATCAAGTTATGTGTATTGGATCTGAAACCAGTTAGTCAATTCGCTCAGGTCCCTAAGTGGCGATTTGTGGTAATGTCTACATCAATATGAACAGAGCGGTTTGCTGGCTGGTTTACGTAAAGCAAATGGCTTCAGGAAAAGAGGGGCAGCCTCCAGTGTTCTCTCTGCTAATGAAGAAATGACTAGGGAAGAAAGGAAACAGAAACAAAAAAATGGGCATCTTTATCTGCATAAATACTGAGGTCCATTTTCTAAATAACATCAATTGGCCTCTTTTCTCCCATGCTGCATTTCTTCCTCCTCAAAGACTATGTTTTATTGATGCTTATAGAACCATTGATCTTAAGTACTTATTCTGTGTTAATTAATCCACCCAAATCCAGAACCAAGTGGCTTTAAAGAGGGACACTGGGATGCTGGATGAAAATTCGACTTGGAGACTTCAAGAATGACTCAAATGAGAAAAAGATAAGTCTCCAAGACAAGTATCATCTGTCACTATTCTTTTTTTTTTTTTTTTTTTTATAAACATTTCCTATGTTGCCTAAGCAGGAGAAGAAAGGCAGTCTACCAGGGAATTTATTTAGTGTGTGTCTGCATAGTGGCTGTATCTCTTTACTACTGCACAGTATATTGTCTCTAATAATTGTGATGGATTGATACTTATGACTGGCTGGCAGAATTCCTTTAGCATGTTAAAATATTGCCTTTTATTCCGGGGTCTAATGCATAACCTGATGCTTCAGTTGGCTTTCAAATGTAATAAACAAACTTGAAAAGCAAGAATAGCACAAGGAAAGGAAGGCACGGAGATGGGTTCCTCTTTCAATCGCTGCCCTCTACCAGCCTAGCGAACCACTTAGTGAGTCTGTGCCACAGCCGTGTCTGAGAGTCGAGTCTTCTAGGCATGCGGAGTCCTCTAGGCATGTGAAGTCTTCTAGGCATGCGATACAAAGGAAAAAAATAGAAGCATATAAAAGACACTACGATCATCTTGGAGGAGAAAAAAGACTTCTGCTAAAATGGTGAAATTCAACTGAGTCTGGCTGGCTGATATATCCAAGAAGAAAAAAAAAATTCCTGGCCTACATCTACAAAGGGTTTCCTTGGGTTTCCCTTCTGTCTTCAACTACTCACAAGGAATTTCATTTTCCCCTGAACTGAGAAGTTCCCACTTCTTCCATCAACGCCCTGGTCCCTAAGATCCTTCTGGAAATTTGCCTCGGACCCAGAAACCATCCCCTGGCCTCTGACCAAAGGCAAGCAGAGGAGCTTCTCAGCCAAGTCACCCCACAGGGAAGACACACTTCTTTTCCTCCCCTCTTGCCAAGCTTCATACTACAGGCGCTCTGAATTCTTGACTGAGCACTGTCCCCCTGCCTTTCTTTTCCACTGCTTTCCAATGTTGGTTACATCATTTTCTATCACGGCCATGCTGCAGAAACACAGGGCACGATTTATGTAGTCTTAACATAAATATGATGCCAGACAGAAAGAGAGCGACATATTAGTTTAGAATTTGCAGACTCTCGTACACAGAGCGCACATTTCTGATTTATGAAACTAAGATGGCCTGTAAATCCTGCAGGAAGGCACTGCATCCATAAACCCCCCAAGAGCTAGGCACAGAGCGCCCACCCCCCCAACACAGCATCCTACTTGGAAACCCTTGGGTCCTAAACACAATGGCATAATAAATGCTTAGCCTTTCATTTTTCTCAGGAGCACCCCTTTTAAATATATCTCTACCTGATATAGGAAGGTTTGATCTACATCCTGGTGAGGGACTGGGAAGGGGATTGGTTGATTGTTTGCCTCACATACAAGCCCTCCCTCCCCTGTATAGATCTCTACTCTAGGAGAGATCCTGTGTAAGGACATTTCCTAAGTGCTCCCTTGCTGGTAGCTTCTGGTTGGGTTTGGGAAACAACAGGGGGCACTGGCAGATCCTCTTAGGGTGGAGCTAGAGACAGGTGGGTCCTTTTCATCTTCCTTTGCTCCATATCTCTGCCTGGGTGACTTGACCAGAAGCTACAGCTGGCTTCTCCTCTACAATCCCTGATCGCCTAGCAGGTTAACCACATCCACTTCCTTTTCCACCAGGCCGATTGGCTTCTTGCCGTTGCCTGCCTCTTGTTCTCCCTGTGCCTTTGGAATCAGCTCTGATATAAACTTCTCATATAAAGCACATAGGTTTTCTGTTCCTGCTTGGGACCTGGCTGCCCTCTCCAGCGGATCCCACAGAATAGAAATACTAATCTGCTCCCAGCTCTGTCCAGTCCTCAGCCTATTAGATCCAGCTAATAAATTCGTTGCATCACATATACAACACAAAACTTTGATTTGTACTTCTTCTAGGAGAGAGAGAAAAAAAGGACTCACTTGCAGATCTCAGCAAATACTACTTGAAATTCACTAGATTTCCAGAAAGTTCTGAAAGTAGGGGGCTGAAGATCAAAGCACCCCAAAGGCTATGGGAAGAGGAAGGGACCTCCATAGTGATAACAGAGAAGGATCAATAATAAAAGACTATAAGGTGATGCCTTGTGAAATGTGCGGCTTTTGGGGAAAAGAATAAAATGGATTAGCACATATTCGCAATCCCAGAATCTGGGAAGGAGAAACAGGGGGATTGCCGCAAATTGGAGGTCAGTTTTATCTACAGAGACAGGACTGCAAAGACCCTGCCTCAAAAACAAATTAATAAACAAAAATAAACAAACTTCAGTTTCGGGGGACCCAATGTCTTCATGCCTCCTCAGGGAATACACATTCATGGTTCATAGAGACATGGAGGCCAAATATTTGTACACATGAAATAAAAACAGATGAATATTTCTTCAATGGAGTACCATGGATTAGACTTTTTGGTGTTGGTATAAATGTTGAGTTGTGATCCCTACCCATCTTGTTTCTGACTCCTAAAGCTTTGGTTCAACTTTTAAAAATATATTAGAAAAAAATACATTAGAAGTGGTTCCTGTACCCACCCCCGCTAAATTTTTAAGATCATACATAAAAGATGGGGATCTTACAATGTAAGAAATGATCATTTTCAGGTTAATTCATGTGGATAGAGGTCTGATTATTATTGATCACTTCTAGGAGACACTGACTGGGGGCAGCAGGGAGCATTGTGGAATGCTGGATATGTTTAAAATTTTGGTATGCATTTGGGTTTTATGAGTATATAAAAATATCAGTAAACATTAACCTGGATTCTTCATACTCAAGACTTGTGCTATTTACTATGCTTGCAAAGGTTAATTTAAAAAAATAAAAGCAAAGATGAAGGCTAGAAAGTTGGTTCAGCAGCTAAGAACAGTTGATATTCTTGCAGAGGACCTGGGTTTGATTCCTAGCATCCACATGGTGGCTCACAACCATCTATAACTCTAGTTCCAGGGGATCTGATGTCCTCTTTCTTACTTCCAGAGGTACCAGGCATGTACAGGATGCATAGACATAGATGCAGGAAAAACATACACATCCATAAAATATAATAAAAATAAATAAATATTGAAAAATTCAAAGTAAGGACAACTGATTTATAAAAGATGTGGAGTCTTGAGCCTGATATGTTAAAGTTTCCTTTATGGAAGAATGGTGGCTACAACATCTTTGTTTGTTTGATGGTGCTGAGGGTTGAATCCTGTGCTCCATTCTTGGAAATCAAGCACTCTACCGACTAAGCCATATCTGCAGCCTACAGTATCTTTTTTAAAGCTTAGAGTATACTTAGGTGCATAGGGACCTTGCTGAAGTCCATCAGTTCCCACCCTTTTCAATAGCTAGGGAATGAACGTATAATTCCGCTGTGGGAGATGGAGCTCGACAATGCTGGAAGACTCCATTACAGGGCGAAAACAAGACGGGAAAAAGTGGGTACAAAAAGTCACCCCGAATAACATCCCATTTCCCCCCAAACATATGAGCTACGTGTTTATAACCTGAAGCTGGGGCTAGGGTCATGGCTGAACTATAAAGCTAATTTATTGAAAGAATGATTTCTTCTGGCACTCCAACAAGAACATCAAGCCTGCAAATAGCAAGTAGCTAAAGATAATCGAAGGCCTGCGGGGGAAACCGAGAGGGACCGTCTCAGTCCCTCATACCCATGACCTTTTCTGTTGGGTCACAGCCAAGAAAGAAAAACCAGAGCTGCAGGCACGTCCATCCCAGCGACATTTCCTTGAGTGCCACCATGCCAGAGAGACAGGCACCTCCCTGTGGGTTGCAAATGAGTTTGCAGGGTGGGGGCACGAGTTAATTAACGCACTCGGTTTGGGAAAGTTGGTGACAAGCTGCCACTTCGCATTTGGCCGTTCCCTTTCTGAACAGGTGGCAACTGACTGACAGGCATTCTCTGAAGTGGAGGGGGGACATCTGTGTTGTTCAAACTACAGAATATCGGATGTTTCCAAGTCACACATTTGGGAAAGCAGCTGAACTGCCTTTGAGTTCTTCATGTTATGGTACAAATGTGTACCTGATAGACAAACACACGGAGGTGCAGTTCCCCCCAGGACTGATGGAAACTAATTTGCAAAATCCCAGACAGGGGCTTCACAAATGCAGGCAAAGGATGTTGTTCTTCGAACACCTCAGCAATTTAGAGAAGAAAACACGGAAGCAGGAAAAGCAGACACAAGCTTACCACAAAAATTTACTTTAAGTCAAATTGGCAATTTTGTTTGTTTGTTTTCCCTAAAGAAATACACACACACACACACACACACACACACACACACACACACACCATAAGCTTCTGGAATAGATCTGTTTTAGCATTAAATATCAATTGACTCAAAAGAAAAGCTATTCCTAAATCCTAAATTCCTAAAAATTTCTAATTTTTTATCACATTAAAAAAATAGTTCATAAGGCGCTCTCTAATTCTAGAACACTTCATTAGCAGCTCCCTGCCCCAACATCATCTCTGAAACATATGGTGGGTGCTTATGATTTATGAGTCACCATCAATAATCAGAGCCATAGCTGGATTGAAACTGACAATCAGACTAGGTATCTAAATTAAACAGGAATACGAGTCTTTTTCGAAGGCTCCATCATACACTAAGAATTCCACAAAAGATACCATGACATTTATTGAGAACACCTCAGAGCAGGGCTCAAACTGTGAACGGAATGGGAAACATCTCAAAGAGCTCTCAAAATCAATTAGAAGAATTAGAGGACGCTTGCAAAGAAAGCCACTGAGGGGTTGTGGGGGGGGAGACAGATGCTCCAAGGGTCAGCCTCATTTTGTTTTGATGCCAGGACCAGAGTAAGGAGATGCAAGAGGGGACCAGGGGTTGCCGACACCTAGGAAGGGACTCTGAGGGGAGGCTTCGCTGTTGTTATATAGGGTTTAAGAAAGAAAGGAGGAGTCATTTGATTTCTTTGAAAAGCTGGGCCTCCCTAAAGCAGCTCTTTCTGATTCTTTGCAGGAAGAGTCAAACTCTGAAAAATGGTAAACGAATTTTAAAGTCACTGTTTGGGTATAAAAGGGCCACAGAGTAAGAGACCTATGGTTAATTCTACATAAATAGAAACATCTAGAAGGTCATTAAGGAGAGGAGTTTGGAAATGCAGATATCCCCCCTTGGTTTTCTTCGAAGTCTTGTGTCCTATGCCAGAAAGACCGCTAGGCAGCCTTATGTTCCCGACTCTGGAACACTGAATGATTAAGTGTATTAGGTAGAAGTCTGGAAAGCTTGCCATGACTAGATTCTCTTTGGAAAAAGTCTCCATTTTTTCTTTACAACTTATAGCCCCAGTCATTGACCAAAGGCTCAGAGATGAACCCTGGTCCCAAGACAACTATAGATATGGGGCAGTGGCCCATAAGTGGCCTGGCGCCCAAGAAGCTTCATGTGACCTGTGTAGTACAGTAACATAGTTAATGACCTTTTAGAGTCTTTAAGCCTGTTAACAGACTCTCTCGTAGGTGCTGAGAACCATGCAGGCCACATGGAGCAGAAACCACATGGTACCCTGAGTCTTCAAAGGTAAAGGGGAAGTGTGAGATGGGAGACTTTAGGGGCATAAAGACAAATGCTTAGAAAGAGGCCAATGAGTCTATTAGACACTCAGGCTTGAACTGATGGACACCGTGTTAGAAGAGAAACGAAGGGATGACTGGATCATGCCATGAGATGTGGGTGGCTGCTAGCCCATTACAGTTTCCTGAAGTCCCTGGGATGTTGTATTTGATGCCTGGTTGTGTGCTGGAAAGAATTGTCTCTGGGTACTGTGGAAATAGATTCCATCAAGGGAGAGAACTCAGAGCATCTTCTTGTCACTGGCAGGCAACTTTGTGACATGCAGCATCAATGTCTTAGCCACCATGAGGAGCCCTGGCCATGATGATGCCTTCACTGCTGTACCACAGAGCCTTGTGGCCAAGCCCCACTGTGCTGTGTTTACTCAGAACTTTCAACACCTTCCAGACTCCCCCAGGGATGGTGCAGGTGCCTCTAACCTGTGACCTGCAGGCTGCATGTGTCATAGTAGTCATGAATTTGATACAAAAAATAATTCCAATTTTTACTGAAAATGTTTTGATAATTTGTCTTTTGAATCTTTTGGCTTTTGGTGTTTTGTTTCAGTTTTTTTTATTTTTATTTTTTTTTATTTTTTATTTTTTTGGGGGGGGGAACTAGATCATGCAGTTTTCAGGCATGCACTCTGTAGATGACAAACTCATGTCCTGATGTCAAGAGGTTGGATACCTCTGCCACACAGAGTGAAACGATGTACCCCTGGGATCTGGCATTCAAGTAGAGAGCCTGTGGCCTGGGGACCATCTCAGTTTTAGTTGCAAAACACCGGTAGCTGTGGGATAAGTTAGTGGCACTTGTCCTATGTGTACTTAGTTGATTTACATTACCCTCTGGGGTCTATGTCCTCAGTGACCAAGGCAAACAGCACTAGCAATACAAGCTAAGCTTGGCGGGACCTTCGCCCTGAAGACCTCTATGGCATTGGGTATCCTTACGGTTACAGGTTTCCCTCTGGTCAAGATGTCACTGTGCACATACACAGGCTCAGTGTGAGGAACGCCACATGAATCCCATCTAAGTAACGCAGGTGGCTACACACATCTGCTTTGAGGTGGTGGTGGTTTCACAGTGGCCGCTAGGCCACATATCCTTTCTCCTTCAGCCCCTAAACAGGCTACTGGGGATGAAGATCAACGTGTTTATTATAGTATTGGGATTTAACTGGGCACACAGTTTGCTGAATGGGAATACGGGGAAAAAAAACAGAAAGAGATTCTGCCCTTGATAATCAAAGAAATCCAATGTATAAATATATATAACTACACAAAAAATGTCAGAAAAAAATAAGAAGGAGGCTGTGTGGAGCGTGTCCACTTTTTGGGAGATGTTATCAACTGGATCGCCCAGGTTGTTTTCAGCGTCGACAAATACCTGGCTTTCATTTCTTCGTAACGCTTTTGACACATTTCTTTGAAAAGTCAAATGAAACAAAGTAGGGTATGTGTTCTACTGAGGAATAAGTGAAGGTGGCGGTTGTTCATTTTCTCAGGAAGAGGAGGAGGAGGAGGAAGGATCCCTCTCTGCCTTGGAAACTGGTTTTATTCTAAAGACAACAATGAAATGTGTATATAGGAAAATATGCTTATTGTCTGAGTCAGTGACAGAATTAATAGAAGTCTGAGGAATAAAGAAACAGAATGGGAAAGCTGCTATGGTTCTCAAAACCCATCCTCTAAGCGTTTCTCATGCTACCCTCTTCCTCTTTTTGGCGCCCACCCCAACACCTCTACCCACTCCCCAGGTTTGGAAGGAAAGTGCTGTTTTAATCCAGTGTTTCATTTTAATAGCAATAGAATAAGCAAGGGCAGCTGACAGGATGAAGTAGGCTAACATGGAAGAATCCACGTGAGAGTATCTGTGAGAGCGGGGAAAAACAGAGTCCGCCCCTCCACTCATCTCCAAACTGCTTTTTTATTTTTATTTTCCTTCGGCATCAGAGTCTAGCTGGGCTTCAAAACCAGTTTCTCCAATATTTTTCTAGAACCAACCATATATTGAGTGTGCACAAAAACATGGCAGCATTTTTTTTTTTTAAAAAAAAGGTAATTATCAGAGGGTAGGAAAGAGAAAGAAAATAAGGAGAGATGGCACGAGGGGACCAGGCCAGATGAAGACAAAGCAAGGCGCTTAACCCACCTGGAGAGCAAATCGGACCAGCAAGGCGCTCTCAGCCAATCGCTGGGGTCTGCGGCGGGAAGAGAGTCGGCATGGGTTCATTTGGCCGAGGAGTGTGTTTCATAAACCTTACGGTGCAGCTATGAAAGCTATCAGGATCTTCCCACGTTTCCTGTTACTCCGTGGAGACTGGCTGCTAGAGTGGGGGCTGGGGGGGAGCCGTGGGGAGAGGAGGTGGAGGGGGAAGAATAGTTAGGTGACTGGAGGGAGAACGGACTCTGGTGGTGAGCAGAATCATGCAGGCATTTATTTTAAGTGCATATACAAAAGGAAAGGAGGGGGAGTTTAAAAAAAAAAAACACCCAGTGTATTCCTTTTGGGTCATGTGAGTGAGCCGCTGGCAAAGATAATAATATATGAGGGGAAAGAGAGTAGGGGAGAGACAGGGGGCTGGGCAATAGGCTTTCTATTATCCTGGGTACGGTGGAGCTCACTGAGGCAGCTGGAAGATTAAATTAAATATTACATCTGCTGACCCTATTGCCATGGTTACCGGACAGCGGAAAATATTAATCAACCTAAGTCTTTTCAGATGAATGTGCGTGAAGAAATACAATAAATATAAATATATATGTATGTATGTTCCCCCTGCTCCACTGTCTAGATGCGGAATGGCAGCGGGGCGCACCACCTGATAGAAGAGATAAATAAATAACAAACCCTGTCTGGTCCCTAGGAGCTGGGTGATGACACTCCCAGGCGGCAGGGCCAGGGGCATGGGACTGAGCACAGCTCCTTCTCTCTTATAGGCTTGTTCCTGTAACCGCCACCACCCCAGCTCAGTGAACTATCCCCTCCGACATGAGGACCCCGTTAAACAGCTGTTTGCCTTTCCGTTCCAAGGATACCTGTCCACTTCTGCCCAGCCAGTCACCCATATGCCTGGACTAATTCTGACCTATACCGAAGGAATAAGAAATGGGCATGAGACACACAGTAATGAAATCAGTCGCCCAGAAATGCAGGACAAAAAAAAAAATGAAGATATTCCAGTCTGTATTGTGATAGTCCCAAATGCCCAGCTCTTAATGACTCCCTGGAGCTTACTACAGAGCTTTAGCCCTAAGTCTGGTCATCTCAGACTCTAGGCTTTTGCCTGTCACATCACTTCCTACAGCAGACGGCGTGATTGTCCTGCCTGTCTTGTGAAGAACTGTCCCTGCTTCCAAGATATAAAGCGTGAGGTGGAAAATGACAATGCAGAACCGGGAGCAGAGACAGGTTAACACAGATTGGTCCCCCGGGTCGAATCTCTCTCCCTTTCCGCACATGAGGATCGGCACGTGACTCTTAAATGGCTCTTTGCTTCCAATCATGGGCTTTTGCCTTCCTACTACGTGCAAGACTCCTCAGTGGGATTTTATTTCCTAAGACAGTATAGGTTCTGAAGTTCCTGCTGTGGTAAGCAATAGACTGAGAGTTAGAAAGGGAAGGACTTTGAATTTAGCTCATTCAAATGACCCCACTTTGCAGACCAAAATAATAGAACCCAGAGTTAACAGGAATCGCCATAAGGTTCATTCATCAAGTTGTAGGATGGGTCCCGTGGAATCTCAGAAGCCCCTGACTCGAGATGCCAAGGTTGTGCTTGTTTCCAGGAAGTGCTACTGGCTCCAAGACAGTCCCCGGGGTGCCCTTTGACCTACTCCTTTTGTGTAAGGATGGCTAAGAAATCCAATGGTGAGACAATTTCTAACCTCACTTCTCCACACCTTCCTACCTCCATGCTCCTCCCTGTCACACCATGGGTCGCAGAGAAATGGCTTCCTGATTTTAGTTCCCCTGTTGGATATCCCCGTTCTTAGGTTAACACAGAGTCCCGAGAAAATGTTCTGAAGTTTAGTACAGACTAGCTAGCAACGCCTATAGCTCTGCCGTTCCAATGCCATGAGACTAAAGCAGGTCTCTGGTATAGATCTGTCTAGGATAGCTCCTGTCCCGAGTCACAGTTCAGATGGCTTCTCTCTTAGTTAAGCCTTCACTCCATGGAGTCTTGACTGAGACCAATCAGCCTTCTCCTTCTGCTTAGGTGCCATCTTGCACAGTAGGTGATATTAACTTGGTATCTAAGTCCCCACGTGCAGCCACAACAATCATGGGGTCCTAGTAGATGACAGGAGACAGCAGGTTGTATGAGCCTGTAAATTATTTCCCCATAGTAACAGCAAGATTACACACTTTAATATTCACGCAGCCTGGGAGAGTCCTCGTCTGACTGAACCAAGGTAAAGGTGTATTTTGTGTCTAGAAACCCATTCTAAACTGGGCAGCATATAATGGACAGCATTACCTATGGGACGCTAACAAGACCCTCCTCATCCCCTCCACAGATTACAAAGACAACAAGTCTTCCTCCAAAGGTGCTCCCTTTGTCTCTAGGATTTCCAGTTATACACTGACACTCCTGGAACTCGTTTAATACCCACTCCGATTAACACAAAATCACAGCCTTTGTGTCCGCATGTCTGCATAAAGCTTTTTAGATTTCTTTAGATATCCACCACCTGACTCCAGCAGGTGCTTGATGAGGGTGTGTGTAAAGTGTCAGGAAAGAAGAGTCCAATCAGAAAATAAGGTGGACTAGAAGGTCCATGTTGGGCTGTGTTTACTGTTTACACTTCGACCCTGAGTCTATTGGCCAGATATCTTGAAGTTCAATATTGAATGCCTTTAACCCCATAGTGACCTCTGGAGGAAGTGTCCACTCCAGAGGACACAGTAGAGAACATACCAGATCCCCTATCAAAGAAAGACTGAAATTTGTTTCTGTCGCTTTTTAATTGTATGATTACAGAAAATTTTAGTCTCCCTGATCCTTTGAGGCCTTGTTAATAATGTGAAATAGTTACAGCACGCTTGCAAAATTTTTGAGAGTTTGAGTTAAATTGATATCTGACTATAATAAATGTTCAATGAATGTCAGGCCTAAGGTTGGTGGGCAGGGGTGATAATGTGGTCCTTTGGGGTGTGCACAGGGTGGACACTATGGTATCAATGGTAAATGATTTCGCCCCAAAATCTATTGACCTTCTTGGGAAATCAAAACTATCGCAGCTCACCCAGCATGATAAAACAATATTGAATCAAAGCTTATAGAGGACTCTATAAATATTTTTGTCTCGAGTTCAGGGAGCACGTTTCTCTAGGTCCCGACTTTCTCTGCACAAGGAGTGAGACGAGATATGAAGCCAACATGCTTAGGAGGAATTTTTTTAATATATAAAATGTAGTTAGACTATATGCTATGGGCCATTTGCTTGCTCATCTTCATACATATTTTACAGAAGAAAGGAGGAAGAGGAAGAAAAGAAAGAGGAAGGAAGAGGAAAGAAGGAAGAGTAATAAAAGGAGGAGGAAAAGAGGAACAGGAGAAAGAAGAGAAAGGGGAGGGGAAGAAGAGGAAAAGGAGGAAAGAAAAGAAGAAGGGAAGAAGAGAAAGGAAAGGATGAAGAATAGGAGAAGGAATAAGAGGAAGGGGGAGAAGGTAAAAGAGGAAGACAGAGGAGGTGGAAGAGGAGAAGAGAAGAAAGATACACATTTAGAGGGAAATGTTTAAGTCCACCAGCATAGACTCCTATGGGTAGAAGGACACTATGCTTCCATCAAACACATGCCACTTTGTCCTGCTGTCCTTTACAGGCATGTGAATCTGGCAGAGCAAGCACAGAAACAAGACTTTCACTTTTTTTGTTAAGGCGAATAGTGTGAGCTGAACTTCATTCAACCATGAACAACACTCAATTCATTCTCCACCATCCAACAAGTCACCATCAGAAATAGCCAAAACACAATGCAGAGAGAACCGTGTATACTGGAACATGCATTGCAGTAGTACTTTACTGTCTAGACATGAATGAAATCTGTGGCTCAGTGAGACATCAGTCTTAAACGACAAAAATAGAAACAGGGTGTCTGTCCTCTTTTATCAAAGGAAGCTGTGTTCCTTTGACAATTCCACCAAAATTAGAACTGTATGGAGGGTCTATAATGTCTTTGAATAGATGTCAGGAAAAAAGATAACCCTACACCAAACTTATAAAAGTCCAAGATATTAACATTCAGGAAAACTTCTAGATTCTTTGATGGACAGATAAGTCCAGGGGTGATGAATCTGATCCACCCCAAAGGTCATTTCATAGATAAATGAGAGTGTGCAAAGTTGATAATAGTCTATTAGGTATTCTTCTGGTTTTCCTCCTCTGGTGTGGCTCTGTTGATTTTGGTGCTGCTGTTTATGGGCCCATGTTGGCTGGAATGATGACCTATTAGTTTCCTGACTCTCATTCCTATGACAGAATGTCTGACAAGGGCAACTTAAAGAAGGAAAGGCTTGCTTTAGCTCTCAGTTTGAGAGTACTGCCTATAATGGCAGAGAAGAAGGGAAGCAAGAGAGGCTCCCTCTGGGGTAGCAAGGATAGGAGGCACATGTCACGCATGTTCCCAGTCAGGAAGCAGAGTGAGATGAAAGTAGATGTTCATCAAGCTTGCCTCTTCCCTTTCCCAAGTTTAATTTAGTCTGGGGTCCTAGCCTGTGGGAGAATGTGACCTACACCCAAGGTCCATCTCTCTTTAGTCAGACCTTTCTGGAAACACTACCAGAGACATAGCCAGAGGTGTGTCTCCCTGGTGATTCCAAATCCAGTCACATCAACAACGAAAATCAACCCTCACAGGCAGCTACTAGAATAGAATGTTTTCATGTCAGTTCATTTCTTATGAAATGTCCTTTCTAATCAAAGAACTTGCACATTCCCCAAACCCAGATTTCAATGTTTCTGTAAGTCATCAAACTTTAATACCATCTATTTAATTCTTATCTCTTCTGTACACACCTCCTCTTCATCTGTAATTTAAAAGTTTCTTCCTATCATTTTCTGGGCCCATTTATAATAAAAGTCACACTGCACAATTTTGCATAGTGTCAACCCTGAATACTCTTTTGTATTCTGCTTCTCCTAAGTGTCAGACAGCTTTGTTTTCTTCTCAGGTTAAACATGCCTGGTGTGTCAATCTTAGACTTTTGTGTAGATTGCTCCTTTACTTTAGAGCCTGCTGTGTGTGTGTGTGTGTGTGTGAATGTGTGTGCAGATGCACATGTGTACAAGTTCATGATGAAAGCCAGAAGACAACCTCAAGTGTTGTTCTTCATGGGTCATTCACTAGTTTTTGAGGCAGTGTCTCATTGGCCTGGAACTCATTGAGTAGCAGAGAGACCTGCCAGTGAGTCCCAGATACCTACTCTTACCCGTCTCCCCATTATTGGACTTATAAGTGTGTGCCACCACACTGAGCTCCTTTTCACGTGGGTTCTGAAGCTTGAACTCCAAGTCTTTGGGCTTTCAGGGCAGCTCCAAAGTCTGCTCTCTAATGAGCGTAGTGCGGTGGCATCCTTGTCATTATGACCTAGGCTATAATGCCGCTTCTGAGAAGACTTTCCTAATCAATGAGTACTGAGCGTTCTCTGGTCATTTTTTTACCCTATCGTTCTATTTTCATTTCTCTTGCTGCATGAATCATTGTCTGACATTTTCCACGTTGGTTTCCCCTTGGTCTGTTTTATCCCATGGAAGTGTAAGTTCTATGACAGTAGGGACTGTCTTTGTCATTGTGCTACTTCACCCTCCATCCCTGGCTGCTAGGCAGTAAGTACTCGATAAATTTATATTGAGAGATGAGTGCCATGATATGCACCTGTAATCCCAGCCCATGAAGCCTGAGGCAAGAGGATCACAACGTTGAGGCCTGTGATACCTAGCAAGATTTTGTCTTAAATAACAAAGCAAAAATAATAAAAATATATTGAACGACCATCCTGACCCAAATTCTGTCATAATTCATCCCATTGGTATTCATTCTGTCCTCCCATCATATCTTTTTGGGCTTAAAATTGTAACACCATTCATACCATAGATTTCATAACCAAAGTCCCAAATAGACCACAATAACTGAAGGGTAGGGGCTACAGTTTGTTTGCTTTGGCCTTGGCAATCCAAAATTAGGAGAAGTAATTAAATAAGCAACTTGCGTCCTGCTAATACAGATAAATTGCTAAGAGCTGTGCAGTATCCAAGCTGATCAACCCCAAGTGGCAGTGGTTTAGACTCCTATTTCTCAGGAAGGAAAGTTGGGAAGAGTTTATATCCTTGGCTTTCTTCTCTAGGGTGAAACTTGGTACATTACAAGCTTACTCTGACCAACGTCTCCCTTGCAAAGACTCTTACATGTAGATCTCAGTGTCATCTCATATAGAGAATCTCCCATGACCTACACTTCTAACCTTACTGCCTCGTCTAGGGATACATGCAATGGCCAGTTCTTCATAGGCACAGACCACATTTTTGTATGCAGCACCTTTGGCTTTGAGCGCTATTCAGCATTTAAGCATGGACACCTGAATGATGGCCAAATGGGAATAGAAGTTAATGGAAAAACTGCTTGTACTTATAACCCCAGTGCTTCAGAGTTTTCACTGCTTTGACAATGTCTGACACAGGCTTCTGAAGGGAGGAAAAATTCCTTTGGGCTCACATTTTCAGAGGTTCTAATCTAGTATGATAGGAATGGCCTGGCTGAAAAGAGTGGTAACAAGAAGGAGAGAGAGGGCAGGAGGAGAAAAGATGAAGGTAGACAGTAGGGGGAAGAAGGGAAAAAAGGGAAAGAGAGGGGGAAGGGGAGTGATAGAGACAGAGCTAGATGATAGATAGATAGATAGATAGATAGATAGATAGATAGATAGATAGATAGATGATAAATAGATGGATGATTGATAAATAGATAGATGATAGATAGAAAGATAGATGGATGATAGATAGATAGAGAGGCAGACATACATAATACATACATACATACATACAGACAGACAGACAGATAGATAAACAGAGGCAAGTTCTAGCACCATTTATCCTCCCTATGCCCCAGTCCACAAGATAGTGCACGACAGGCCTTACTCTAATTATTCTGCTCTGGAAAGGCTCTTGGCAATATACCCCAAAGTGTGCTTCAGTGATTCATAGCCTCTTCTCAATCTAACCAAGTGAACAATTGCCCTTTGTTAGTTTGACAACTAAAAAAAAATTTCCTTGAACCATAACACTCCATTTTTACAGCTCCCCCACCCTCCAAAAAGCTCACGCTCATCTCATAATGCAGAAAGAGCACTTGGTCTATTTCCAAGGGTTCTATACTTTCACCATTTCTAACAGTGTTCAAACCACCAGGCTTTAAGTCTCCCGTGAGTCTCAAGGATAACACTTAGATGTGGCACCGATGAAGTCAACTGAACTTACAGACTTCGAGAATACAATGGCACAGAGTAAAAGTTCTCATTCCAAACAAAGAAGAACAGGAGAACAGCAAGGGAGGACTGGACCAAAACAAGACTAAAGCGTAGCAATGGGGACACTAAATCCCACAGACCCATGTCCAACATCTGGAACATGTGGTATCATGATGTGAACTCCAGTGAACTTGGGAACTGCTGCCCTTAAGCCTTGCCATCTGCAATCCACATGGCTCCTCTCTTGAATTGCCTCCTCTTGCTGCTGCTGCTGCCGTTGGCATATAGTGTCTTGTTTTTGTCCTTGTCTCCATGTGTCTGTCATTTCCAATATCCTAGCATTTTCACTGCAATGCAAGCCTTACCACGACAGCCTCATGAGGTATTCTTTCAGGGACTGCCCATAGGGACTCTGATCCTGTCACCAATGACATGGGCTTCCAAATTTTCCTAGCAAATGTGAGCAGAAACCATCATGACCCTATAACTTTTCTATTTTGTATACTGGAAAAAAAAACCCACTATCGTGTGAATGACCCCAAAGTCTAGCAGCAGTGGAAGGAATAGCAAAGCCACTCTGGACCATGATCACACTGGCCTCTGACTGCCCAAGGAGCTGAGCATAATAAAACACCCCCCCCCAAAAAAAATAAACCCAGCATCAAAAACAGCAGTGTAAGCTGTGTCGAGAGTACCCCTAGCATTAAAAAGGCTGTTCTTTTAATGAACTCATACTTTCACAGACTAAACACTGCAGCGTGTGGAATCTCACTGACTTCTGACATTGTACCGAGGTATATTTGCCATTAATCGACTGTAAAGTGGTTGCTTTATTTTTCACCCTTTTATGACTATGCCTCCTTTATCCTCAACTTTACGTTCACTTCATGCGGCTCAACATGTAAGTTTCTAAACCTCCCCTCTAATGTGCTCACAATTTTCACTGGAAACCTGGCTAAAAGCAGCCAACCAGAACCATGCCAAAGTCTGAATGCTGGGATCCCTTGATATTTATTCCGTCAAATTAATTAAACTCAGAGTCCCACAAAGTTTTGGAGTAGACAAACTATTTATCACGGTATCACATGACTAGTCCCTATTCATGTTCCTGGTTGAATCCTTGCTAAATCCATCTAAAACCTCATGAGTACAATCTTTACCACCCACCCGTTGTTCCCATTCTAATCTTCTGCCCTCCCACCAGAACTCTCCACTAAGCTCTACCAAGAGCATGCTGGGATTTCTTGTACTACATTATAAACATCTTTGTGCAGATGCTGGTTATCTCACTGCGTCCAGGAAGCGAAGAGATCGGATGGCATCAAGAACTAGACATTCTTCCAGGACTCTCAGCCCTCAGGACCTAATTCCTCCAGCTAGGTCCCATCTCCCAAGTAGAGCCACACTAAGTCATCAAGACTCTTGAGGGACTTTATATTTTCAACCACAGGAGACGATATTGTTAATCCCTATTGTACATAGAAAGGAATGTGCAAGAGGAAGATTAATATTGCTGTAATTATTATTGTTACTTTTTACTTTTATTTCTATGAATAGACATTGCTTAAGAAAACACCTCAGCAGGCTAGGAATGTATTTTAATGAGTAGAGTGGTTGCCTAGCACGGATGAAACCCTGGATTTTAACCAGTGCATAAAAGCAAGCACTGTGAGATGTGCCTCTTATCCAAGGACTTGGGAAGTGGAGGCAGGAAGACTTTCGGAAGTTTCCAGTTATCCTTGGATACAATCAGGTTGAGGCCAGCCTGGGCTATATGAGACTCTGTTTAAACAAGCAAAGACTTTGTGTCTATCGTTGATATAGCCATCAAAACCCCTCTGATACTGATATGGTTATTCCTGCTGCATAGTAACTGACAGAAGTTCTAAGGAGAGGACCATGTGTGTTAGTCGCCACGCCACCCGTGCAAGTATACTAAGATCTGGGACAATCTCCCATTGAGTATTCTGTTTCCCTTGTTCCATGCCTAAAAGTCCAAGGTAGAAGGCCGCTCGGGGGTGGGCCACTTAAGTGGGTAATACTGCTGGAAAAGGATGAATGGGCAGAGAAACGAGCTATCTATGTGTCTCATCTATGCCAGAAAGGTTGCTGTCTTAACCTTTCCCCCTATTCCTCTTCCTGACAATCCCCTATAAATGTGATAACAGACAAAATTCGACAGTGGCTGAACTGACCTTAGTTAATTTGCTATCTTAATATTCTAGTTTTCTTGTCTTCTCATACATCTAAAAACTCACAGTTTGATAAGTAAAGCATGTTCTAGCACATGCATTATAAAATGTACATGCCACATGCTTTTTTTTGAGGTTCTTCCATGGTTTCCCAGAATTCTTTGAATCTCATCGAGGCCCAGAAATATACTTTCTGAAGGCCCCCCTTCCAAGCCTTTATCTACATAACTTTCATTGACCTAAATCGGATTTGTGTGTGTAGACGGGCGCACAATGGAGGCTCAGCAAGTCTTGTCATCTTTTTGTTCAACTTCCCAGGCTGCCAATTACCAGTTCTGTAGACTCAGGGATGTGAAGGACACACCATGTTAAATTGGAGCAGAATGCACTGGCTAATGATAACCAAGTCCAATATGTAAAGAGATTCCCAAGCAGCACAGATGGGGTGGAGGTCTGAAGCCAATGAAGCAAGGCTCCAACTAGCAGTAGAGAAGCAGAAGGCTGAGAGAGGAGGAAAAGACAGAACAGAGGGGTGGCAAATATGACGATATGTAGAAGAGGCTGGAAAAAATGTCTTGAAGTGATCTATGGTGAAGAAGAGCTTAGGGGTTATTTAAAATGCGATGGGAGAATCCGGGCCTCTGTTTAGAAGGTATTTCTTTGAGATATGCTTTTGTCTAACCATTTTGATCATCTGGCCAGCTGTTTAAATGGGGGGGAATGTGTAGCTGATGGGCTACATCATTCAAACAAGCCCACCTGAAAGATGGTGTCGAGGCAGTGAAAGCATTCCCATCCCTGTGTAAACGCAAATGTGATGTTTCCAGCAGCTATTGGCTATTCATGGACCAGAACACAAAGCTAAGCGATCCTTAGGAAATAAATTAACACTAAAAGACAGAAAGCAGGGAACATAGGTCAACACCTCTGTTGCTAACTCTTCACCATCATCCTGGAGGCTAGACCACATACTCTTTTAAGAGTCTAATACTGTGACTTCTTCAAATGCATTCTGAAATGTTAAACAAGCTATGCCAAACCCCAGCATTAAGCATCATCACCTCTAGGAAAGAGAACCACATCAAACTGCTTCTTGCAGCTAGAGCTATCCAGAGGAGATTAAAGCAAAAAGACCTCCTTTACAACCAGGGCTTAAATCCTCCCATGACTGATGTCTGTGGAACAGCACAGGCAGAAAATGCCAGAGTGTGTGTATCTACATATGTATATATGTATGCATACTTACAAATTGTTTATAAGAGACACATGTACACACTCACAAAATTATGTTTAAGTTGTTCCGATGTTGATTATATTTCTACTCTATGCAGATAACTGGATGCCCTATGCTAGGGTACATGTCTTGTCACTGCAGTAGGATAGTGCTAGCTAACAAGGCAGAGCATAATGACAAAGGGGTACAGTCCAGGAAGACTGCTCATCCTGTGGCAACCAAGAGAGAGGGAGACAGAGGGAGAAATGATAGACAGAAATGATAGACAGTAGAGGAAGAGAGAGAGAGAGAGAGAGAGAGAGAGAGAGAGAGAACTACAACCATAAAAGCAGAGAGTAGGAAATCAACCCAAAGTTTTTGCTAAATCTGTGAGTTTTCACTAAAACAGGAGATGAGTTTGGAGTAATTTTGTTGTTGTAGTTCACAAATGTTGATCTGCTTCTTTCTGTTGGCTTAGAAGAGACACCAAGGCAGCTTTCAAGATCTCCTCTGGCTTTCTCATCTTTTGGCCTCGCGTACTCTCTAAGAGTCTACTGTTTCTGATCATCACTTCTGCAAACATCTGGTATCAAGCACACGCTCTTCATAGAGCTGAAAAAAATGTTTATAACACGAATAAACGGCATCTTCCAGAGTCGAATGTAAATTTAGACAAAATCAATTTAATTTAACAAGGATTTATTTAGCATCTTCTATTTACAAAGAAGGAAAAAATGATGCTGAGGAAGACACAGTTGGGTTTTTGTTTTGTTTCGTTTTCGCCTTGGAAGAGTGCATCACATCGCCCGGTGAAAAGCAGGGCAGAAACCCTGATAGACCAGGGTGATAATGAACACCTGTTGCTTCAAGCTAATAATGGCCCTAAAGATACAAACATATCCAATCAGAGGCCCAGGGCAACTCTATCTGTGTGAAAAATACCCTCTGACCTTGCGACAACTCTAGAAAACTATATAAAACTCTTCAAACCTTACATAGCAAGAGATAAACGTACAACAATAATACAACAAATAAATCCAGAGTGATCCCAATGACACGCGTGCTTTTAAAAAGCACTAGAGAATCTTTGCCTTCCACAGTTAACTTCAACTAGGCCTGGTTATTGGCTGGTGTGCTGGTTGGTTGCCATTATACATTAGTTTACAGTGTGCTTACTAAAGTAGATCTGCCACATACTAGATGAACAACCTCATCAGTAAGATACAAAGGCTAACATCTTCCATAAAGGATGCTGTAGTATTTAGACCAGCGAGTGTCAGGTAGCTAAGCTCAATGGATGTGAACTAACCCTTAACAACACCAACAGTAATAATGACAACCAGTACAATCTGTTCTACTGAAACACTGCGCCATATGTATATGGGAGGGGTAGGAATAGTAGAGGCCACCACTTACAAACTGTGAGGTGGGGTGTGTACAGTATGTATGTTTCATACTGAATCCCATATTTAATCTGGTCCCAAGACCCCTGTCTTGTTCCATACCACTCTTATGGAATTTATGTCCTGGTAACACTAAGGAAGTCAATGTGAGAAGCCAGAGTGAGAGAAAAGAAAGGAAAACTGAGGGAAACCAATAAAATGTACTTTCCTATTAGTTGCTTGCCGACATAGCTATGATAGGTGCTCATTGCATTGCTGCTTAGTTGATGTCCTAAATTCTACTGGCAATAGTCATGGCTTCCCAGCTGTAGCACCTTGGGATGCTAAGTCTGCAAAGGTAACGCTTTCCTTAATGAGAACCATCTCTCAAGTGCCTGTGAAAAGCCACGCTCTTGCCCTTTCTGCAAAAAAGATGCAACAAGCTTTCATGGAAGCCGTGGTTATCGAATCCTGCCCCGATGCTCTGACTGCCAGTTAAACAGGCTTTCACTTAGTGATTACAGGAAGAATTCCATATTAGTCCACCAGTGGTGTTAGGTGCTAGAACACAGATGTCTGTCATTTTATGCATAATAAAGTCAAAGTTTAAAAAAAGTTGAGAAACATAGAGAATAAATCAGAAATTTATCGGGATCCTAAAAGGCCTCTCAAAAAGTCCAGACACAGGTGGAAGAAGTTAAAGACACATCACAAAGCTGACTTGATCCGACCTTCCTCGCAACACTGCTGTGAAGATAGAGGAAGCCCAACAAACGCTCATGCAATTGGTTGCTGATGTCACCAGTTAGTGTGATTTGATTTTGTAAGATGTTTGGTCTTCTTGCTGGCAAGCAGGTCTGGGAAGGGACTGGAAGAGCCCCTTCACTGGCTGTGTGTCCCTATCTCCTGGAGACAGGGGACAGGAAAAGAGATAAAGGATGTACCACCTGGAAGAACTGGCACAATGGGTAAGAACCTGGGTCATCAAAGTCCATGTCCCTCACTGTAAAGTTCTGCCTGGAGTCTACTCTAGTTCCAGGAAGAGGATTTCATGCTCTTTGGATTTTCTGCTCTCCCTCCCATGCAATGGGACTATATTACATAGTCTCTTAAAGAATGACTTGGGATTTACAACAATTTAAAACTTTTCTTTTTGGAGGCAAGATTAACTTATATGCACATGAAAGAAGATATACACTTACAAGTTTTTAAAATCCATCACTGTCAATGTATAAGATCCTGTACCGCTTCAACCACAATTACTTCATGGTTTCTGAACTGGTGAGCAGGTATACATACATTCTGCTAATGGTGTATATGTCACTTCAGAGGCGGTTGGGGCATGATATAGTTGCCTGTTTCATGTACTCGCCCATTCCCGTGAGTGTGCTCCACAGGCCTGGGTGGCAAAATAAGACCTGAGAAGGTTAGTCACTATTATGTCTGCCATGTTTCATTTCGACCTGAACAAGATCTCAGGGATGCGGGAGGAGCTGAGCTATTTCATGTGTCTATTCAGAAAGAGGGGAGACTGAGAAGAAAGATTTCTCTTGTTACTTCAAGAAGTTACTTTTCCCTGCCTCACACACAACTCATGAAGAATGTGCTCCAAGCTTTATTAAGACAAACCTCAAAATTGGAAGAGTTAGATAATCATATTCAGACGTCCTTCATTGAAAGCATATGGGGCAGGGGTTGAAAAACTAGCACTATCTCATTGACTGTGCACAGGGGGATGATGAGTTGATGTTGGAGAGTTTGGGGGGAAAAAGGAAACTTCCAAAATCTCCATCATTGCACCTGAAACCTTTGGGTGCTTTTTTTTTTTCCTTGATAGGGTTTCTCTGTAGCTTTGGAGCCTGTCCTGGAACTAGCTCTTGTAGACCAGGCAGGCCTCAAACTCATGGAGATCCGCCTGCCTCTGCCTCCCAAATGCTAGGATTAAAGGCGTGTGCCACCACCACCAGGCTACTTAGTGTCTTATTATTGGAACTGCACATCAGAGAAATGAGCATCTGACAGCTCTCTTTACAGCAGGAGATGCAGTAAGTGTCTGATACCAACACTTGTTTGGGGGATGGGAGGCTGAGGGATTTGAATAGAGGGCTTTCTCTTCTGTCAACTAACTCCTTCCAGTAGGCAATTCAGGACAACCCTACCATATCATGTGTGTGAGGTCCAAGCATTTCTGACCATTTTTAAAGAAACATAAACACATTCTTTCCTTGCTATTTGGTTCTCTCTCAGAGAAAGGCAGGCAGTCCTCTGGAATTACAGAACTGTCATGCAGGAAAGATGATGGACAAGAGTAAGTCCAACCCCTTCATTTAAAACTGATAGATGTTGATGGTTCTTGAGAAGGGTGGCTCTTTAACACTGAGAGTGAGGGGGGCATGAGGATGGGAAGGGAGGCCTCAGACGTTCAGCTATGTGGACTTTCCAAGAAACAGAAAGGCAAAGGGCGGAACTCTCTTTCATGTCAGTTCCCTTCAAACCAGCTCCCAGAGAACTAAGAACCTTCTGGATTCTCATGTTTAGATCAATTAATAAGTGAATGGATGAGTCCCACCACTTAACACATGGCTTTTTTTCTTGAGTAAGATACAAACTATTCCACTCGGTATGGTAAAGAATTCAAAGTAAAATCGTAATGTCCTTGGCTGCCCATGCTCTTTCTACTAGGGACAACATTGGCTCCAACTTCCATTAGGGTTAGCGTGCATTTCTCCCTCTGCTTTCCCTGGCATTTGTGCTATCAGGAGGTTTTCCAGATCCATACATGGTCTTTCCATAGGTAGGCTGAGGACACAAGAAATACGTGTACCATTTCACAGACAGTCAGGGGTCTGGGGAATTTAGGCAGTATCTTTTCTCTTTGCCCATTCCCTCTGCCAACTATTCAATGTAGCCAGTTTGGTCACATAAGAAGGACAGGATCCAAGTTCAAGGAACAGCTGGTACCAGCAGAAGCACTCATGCCATTAGACCCAGGGGGAAATACCTGCATGAGGCAAGCACGTTCATCAATGCTAAATAGACACAAGTTGAAAGAACTAAAACCAAGACTCAACTGACCGACACTGCCTCTCCTCTACCATATGGGGTCCTCTTGGTGATTTCTCTTTGAAATTTTGGCACATGCATTTAGTAACACTATCAAATGTTGACATACTAGTGGGAATAAAAGAATAAGTCACAGGAAAAAAAATAAGTCACAGACATGTCATGATGAGAATAAAACTTTGCACACAAAACCCAGTCAAAACTACCTGAAAGGGCTGCATAGGGGCATATGGTTTGCTTCCTTGCTGTTAGTTAACTGGATGCCTGTCCCTCTGAGCTCTTCTGTGAACTCAACTGCAACACTATAAAGCAACGAGGACGTCTATTTTGCAGAAAAGAGCTCCTAAAATTGGTTGACTTAGTTTGAAGAGAAGCAAACAGGGACTGGCGTTTGGCTCATTTGGTAAAGTGCTTGCCTTACAAGTCTAAGGATCTAAGTTTGATCCCCGGCACCCACATAAAAAGGCACATGTTAGCATGTGTTTACAATCCTATCCCAGGGAAGATGGACACAGCAGATCTGTAGGGCTAGCTAGCCAGGCAGCTTCACCAAATGGATGAACTCCAGTGATTGACTTTATCTGAAAAGCATCACCAACAAGAGGGATGGATGGATCCTGAGGAAGGGCATCCAAGGTTGCCCCTGACATGTTCACATGCAGGTAAGCACACACATGCACACACACACACACACACACACATAAGCAAATAGAGAGGAATGAGTAAACAATCTTCTACTGGACAAATGGCATTTTATTTCAAGTACAGAGAACATCTGTCTTGGTATGAAGGTACAGTTTTAGCTCCACGTTCACATGCCCCATGATACCACTAGGCCTAAATACACCATCATAAAAGGTGTACGGAGGAGCAGCCCCACCCTTCCCCATTTCTCTCAGGACCAGCAACCAATATCTCCCTGACCTCTTAGACAGACCCAGAACAGGTTCGTGCTTAATCACTCATACACAATACCCCCTTTGCAGACTTTTAATATTTCCAGTAATTTTTCTCTTATGAGTTTTGAGCTAACATAATTCTCAAGACACTTCTCTTGTAAGCCTTACATCAGCAGAGGCGAGGGCGGCATGCTCAGGGACAAAGCCCAGAAGCAGCGCGCAAGACTCAAGATTTACCCTGAGCTCCTGGCTCTTGGTGGCCTTAATGACAGAGCTTTTAACTTTGTGAAATCCCTGCCTCTCAAACAAAGACGTGATTAAAAAACGGTGGTGGGGGGAGGGGAAAGGAGTATAAAGATGGAGATGTACAGGAGGCCAGTTTGGTCCCTGTCCGACACACAATCCATTCCCGGCCAGGAAAATGATTGCTGTACAATGGCCGGCCTGGCCCAGCCCAGGGCAGCTGTGCGATATAAATTGTCAGCAATGACCATAAGCACTCAGAGAAACAATTTAATTCCTCACTTCCGCCATCATGGGCTGATATATTCTTTCAAGGTCATTACCCAAGGCTAGAAGGGTCGTTTGATTAATGAGTGACAGGCCCAATGAGGGCCAGCGAGCTCCAGCAAGGCCTTATATTAATTAGACAGAAGCCCAGGAAAATAAATGCTTCTTAGGAAGGAGGGGCCGAGCCTTGGGCAGAAGCTGTGACCTCGTCACCCCCACCCCATTCACCCCACCAAAGATAACACCCTGACCTTGATCTTTAATGTTAGACTCACACTTCATTTTAAAACCTATAAAATACAAAACATAAACCAGGCTTCGCTTCATATTTAAAAGGACCCAGGCCCTGCCCTCCACTTTCCACACCCCCTTTGTCTTACCCTCTCTCACTTCGTTATTCTAATTGATTGGTTAATTCCGAGCGGGAATGAGAACTTCTTACCATGAACTTCACATCTCCAAAGCAGCTTAGACCATGCTGACCCAGCCAAGAGAATCGGGGTGGGGGTGGGGGTGGAGGTGGGGGGCGTGACGCTTCAGTGTTTGAACCCCGGTGGCTAATAACACAGCAATTGCTGTTTAATAAAATGTCATTATCTTGCTTAAGGAGTTAAGGAGATTTGGCACTAACAGTGGGTTTGGAGGGCAAATGGCCGTCTGGAGCAGAAGGGGCTTAAAGGTAGCCTCTGCTCCTTAGCGCACTGCATCTCTTCGATTACATCCATCCGTCAATCCTTGCTTAAAAAGACACAAAGGAGTCAATTCCCGCAGGATTTTTAGTGAATGTGCAGCACATGATCCCCATACCTGAGACAACTGGATGCAAAGGGAGGTTCCCTCCCACTAGCAAGCCAGGGTTGTCTTGATTCCATGGACACATGGACACACTCCTTATTTCCATCCCTAATCCTGTTGGGAAAGCAATCGTGCCATTGCAGGAGGCGCCCAGAGCCGGGCTAGACACATGTTTCATTTTCTCTGAAATCCATCACTATTTCACAGTGCTGGGGCTAGGAAGGTGAGAGGCTCAGGGGGCACTCGGGGAACAAAGGGTGGTGGCTAAAAGTTCCCAGAAAGAGGCAATGCTCACCATGGCATCCTCTTGGAAAGGAGACCAGAAATTTCACTTTGGAAGGGGGATGCTTCTAAGATCTCCTATTTAGCACCATCTTCTGACTCAATGCTGCATGCACACACAGGCAAGAGACAGCTCACAGGTGGTTTTTCGGGGACCCTTGGGGACCCGCTATGACTGGCAGTGTCTGAGATCACCCGTAACCATCCCTGGAAGTCGAGTCCTTATGTTATCTCTGTCTTTGGGTTTGAACAGGACCAAATGAAACATTTTGATCCAGCAGAATTCATTGACCATGGTGCACTTTTCTTTGGTAGTAAGGATGCTAGAAGGCTTGACCTCCACAGCCTTGCACTAGCGTTCTCTCCGAGCCTGCACACTAGAGGAGTAACCCGCCATGGTGTGTCTCCCTCTGAGTCAACCCTCAAGGCCAGTAATCTATGACTTCAGAGGACCAGTGAGGACCCAGAACATGTGACACACCACTGAAAAATCTGGAAACAGATGTATGCCTCCTGTCTTAGTGGCTTTTCCCTCGCTGTGATAAGACACCCTGACTATGGCAACTTAGATAGACAAAGAAGAGTTTATTTGGGTTTGTGGTTGCAGAGGAATAAAGAGTCCTTCAGGCTGGGATTGTGGCAGAATAAGGAACTGAGAGATTACATCCTTTACAGCAAGCACAGAGCAGAAAGCATGAACTCAAAGTGGAGTGAGCCCTTGAATTCTCAAAGCCCTTCTCAGTCTCCAGTGGTGTACTTCCTCCAGGAAGGCCACGCCTCCAAAACCTCTTCCCCAGACACCACCAAGTAGAGATCATGCGTTAAGAGACTTGAGCCTATGAGGGACACTTCTCATTTAAACCACCACTCAAGCCTTGAAATGGCAGAAACTTGTGGGGCCCCTTGCTTGTGTCCTCATGAAGTACTCACAGGCACTGAGCTAAGCTACACTCACATTCCTAGCCATTGGAAATTGAACTTGTTGTTGGAGTTGTCGAATTATGGATTAATGGATATAATGTATACACACACACCACTGACCTGACCAGCCCTCTCTGATGGTATGCAGAACAATCCAACTGCTCAGGGCTATCTAATTCTCCATAATGGAAACAGACCCTTGGAGAGGAATGACATTATGGGAGATAGTCGCATGGATTTGGTTTTACACGTTGGATGGGAAATTCTAGGCATCATCCGCATATTGTGGGCAATGTGCTCTACCTTCTCAGATTTCTTAGTCTGGAAAGATGTCGGGTCGTTATCAGGTGCGGTTATTATAGTATACTTTACATCTCTGAGTCATCTGTCCTTGACGGATATCCATAGAAGTACTAGCAACAAATTTGAAAAGATAACTTAGGCACTTATTCATCCATCCATTTCTCCATCCATCCATCCATTCTTTTATGTAGTTCTTCAGCAAATATTTATTGAGCATACAAAAATCGCTTTATAAGAGACATAAAAACATATTCCAGATGGCTTATGTCTTTGAGGAGTTTGCAGTCGCATGGATGATTGTAGGTGAATAGTAATTTCTGGAGTCTAAAGCAGGAGACGATAAATACCTCAAGAGTAGAAAAGTATAGTAGGAACCTCAGAGAACACAGGGCCCTGCTTTGACTTAGGGGACCTTAAAGAAAGAATGGATAAATACAGTAACCATAAGAAATGGACTAGGCATACGTTCTTGTTCCCAAAGTAGTGATGATTTTTTTCATCACAGTCTCTTGAATAATCTAGATTTGATCAATACCACAGCTTGTAGGTACAGAATCCAAGAGAATTTGGGTCTGAATCCAGAAAGCAAAGGTAGCAGACACCGTGGGATACACACACAGGACCTCAGTTTCCCGGCACTGGCTGTATTACAGTGATACTTTTCTCAGTGTCAACATCGTGCACACAGAACAAGCAGCTGGCTATCCAACCTCCTGAGGTGAGAGGGCAAGTGATGCATTCCCAGTTATGTACCAGGCTTAGCAATCAAAAAGCTAAGGTTTCCTTGGGTGGTTAGGAACCAAATAAAAGTATGCCAAGAGTGAAGTCACACATCATAAATGCATTATAGATGTTGTGGAATATTGGTTTACATTGTGAAGATTTGTCTTTTTTTGTCAAAGTACCTTCTGATTGGTTTAATAAAGAACTCAGTGGCCAGTAGCTAGTCAGGAAGAGGTTAGACAGGACTTCTGGGAACAGACAAGACTCTGGGAAGAAGAAAGGTGGAGTCACCAGCCAGACATGGGGAGGAAACAGGAGGTACAAAATGGAAGAGAGATAAAAACACATGGCAGGACATAAATAAATATAAATGGATTAATTTAAGTTGTAAGAGCTAATTGAAAGAAGCCTAAGCTAAAGACCAAGCTTTCATAATTAATAAATTCTCCATGTCATTATTTGGGAACTGGTGGTAGAAAGACTCAGTACAATAGGAAAAAAATACACTTGATGACTAAGCAGCTTTACTCTAAAAGAGAGGAAAATGCACCTAGGGTCTCAAGTCATTGGTCAGTCCTGTATTCCTCTCTCTGTCTTTCTGTCTCTCTTTCTCTGCCTCTCTATCTCTTTTGCATCTCTATAACTATCTCTCTGCCTCTCTGTATATAGGTGTGTTACATGCATATGTGCTGGATGCTTGTGTATGTATTCATGTATGTGTATGAATGTGTGTATATATATATATATATACATACATACACACACACACACACACACACACACATGAGAGAGAGAGGCCAGAGGTCAACACTGGGTATCTTCTACCACTCTTCACTATATTATGTGTATATGTTGTGTGCATGTGTACACATGTGTATACATATGTGTAGGCACATGAGAAGGTTAGAAGTTGATGTGGCAATGTCGTCCTCGATCATGCTCCACAGGGTCTCTCGCAGAGTCTGGAGTTTATCGTTTTGCCAGAATAATAGTCAGTGACCCTCTGGATCTATCTGTGTCCATCCTACAGTGCTGTGGTTACAGACATGTGTTATAATACACGCAGCCTTTACATGGGTGCTAAGGATCTAAACCCAGGTGCTAACACCTGAATAGCAAGCACTTTACTCAATGAACAGGCTCCCTAGCCCCTCCACATTTTTTTTGAGACAGGGTCTCTCACTGAACCTGAAGTAGAGATTTTGATTTACCAATCCTAGTTGCCCAGAGAGCCCCAAGGATCCTCATATTCCATTCCCCAAGCTAGAATTACAGGTATGTGCCATCATTCCTGTTTTTCTCATGTGTGCTGGGGATCCAAACAGGGGTCCTCATTCCTCTGTGACAAGTGCTTCGCCACATGAGGCAGTTTTACATCCCGAGTCTAGGATCTAACCCTGTTACCCAGCCTTCTTGCACGTGGGTGGCAATTCTGCCGCTGGACAGAGACGCTGTGAAAACTGCCCTGGTCAAGGGTTTACTGGTACTTTCAGGTGAGCTAACAACAACTAGCCTATATAGCAGTGATTCTCAACTTGTGGGTTGCGACCCATTGTGGGGGGTTAAATGATTCTATCACAGGGGCTGCCTAAGACCATGGGAAAACACAGATATTTACATTGTTATTCAGAACAGTAGCAAAATTACAATTATGAAGTAGAGATGGTTGGGGTCACTATAACATAAGGAACTGTATTAAAAGGTCACAGCATTGGGAAGCTTGAGAACCACTGCTGTATAGGAAAGAAGAAGAAGAAGAAGAAGAAGAGGAGGAGGAGGAGGAGGAGGAGGAGGAGGAGGAGGAGGAGAAGAAGAAGAAGAAGAAGAAGAAGAAGAAGAAGAAGAAGAAGAAGAAGAAGAAGAAGAAGAAGAAGAAGAAGAAGAAGAAAAATCAAAGAGTTTGATGCCAAAAAGGGGATTTGAAAAATAAATAAATTGAACCAAAAAAAAAAAAAACCCAAAACCTATATTGGCTCTTCTTGAGAATCCAGTTGAGCAAATTGTATGATGGCTTCAAAGAGCTTCCCGTAAAAATAAATTTCACATGATGCCTCTGTAGGCTGGCAGACTACAGTGATACCACTCAGAGACAGAGCAGCCCATCCCCATAGATGCTGCCTTCTTGGAGAATGCTGAGTTCAACTGACTGGCCTGATACCACTCTGAACAACAACAACAAGAACAAACTATTCAGATATCAAATGGGACAGCGCCGCTCAGAGTCTGCAGAAAGACCCTAGGGAGAGAGGGACACACCTCTGAAGGAGTCAATAGCACTGTAACCTAGATCACAGCTCACGGGAAAATAAGTTCCCATTCTAAACTTCCCATTTCAAGCATGGGAAATAACTGTGAATGTCATAGTAGTGGCAGACACATTCCAATTGCTTTGCCTATTTCTTGGGAGCTTAATTAGGTGACCTGGGGCTGCGCATGATGGGAAGCAACAAGACAGTAGAAAATAACTCCCTTGAGATCTAAAATTCATCTCTATAAGGGAATATATTTCTGTGTAGAGCTTTGGATGAACTCCACTGTAGTTGGCCGTGCTAATATATTAACAGTGTCACAGGTTAAATACCCTCCTTGAGCACGTCAAATGTGTCCAGGACATCTAGAGTGATTCCATGGCTGGAAACCTATTTCTCTTATCAAAGTCATTAAATTAGTCTTTAAAGTCTTCTATACCAGAACTGTGAATCTGTAGCACACACACATGGCTGCCATTGCACACTGGTGTTGACCTACAAAGCACTGTGTCGTTCTTGTTGTTGTTTATCTATTTGTTTTGGTAAGAGGCTTCTACAGTGTGAATTTTAACTCCAACATCACCCTTCTGTTTAACAGAGACTTCCATTGAGACGATTATGTCATCTGAGATGCTAGTTTTGTGCATTTGCTGTCTGGGCACTTTTCTTGGGGAACAGTGGTGCACTGTTCATTTACTGCGATGTCCATATCATGGTCTTTATGAGGTCAGGCCTAAATTTTACCCATCGTCATCAACCTAGAGTCTGGCTCAGAAAACCAGGCACAGACTTGAACTGAATCTGTTACCTCATTCAGGCTTCACCTGTAGTTGGAATCCTTAATGTTATATGGGAGAAATAAAACCAACCTGATGTGAACCTAACAGTTGTTTGGATGCTCCTGAGAAGCAGGAGAGATGAAACACAAGTTCTAAATTGCTCCAGGCCACAGACAGTGGAGAACTTCCACCATTAAAATAGCTGTGTTTGTTGAAGAAACTTACCTGATACATAGCGTCTTCAAGATTTAAACTATTTTGCCTTTCCTAATGGGAATCTTTATTCCACAGCTAATTAGTTTTGGGCTCAGGCTGGTGCAGGCTGGCCACCTTCCATTGCCCTTTAGTGCTGCTAAAAATATACCTGATGTCTAATATGTCTAGGTGGATGCTTTCCAATGTCTCAGGTCAACATCACCTACAATTCAGATGCCTTTGAAAAACTTTCAATAATAAATCTTTACTCAAGAAATACTGACCCAGAATTCATCTGTTATATTTGAGAATTTTTACATATGACTTATTTTTTTTAAAAAAAAAAAAAAACCTAAGGGTATTGTCTTCAAAAGATCTCAATACTGAACCTATAGGTAGGATATTAGATATTTTAATGTTCATCATTAGAGGTTAAAAACTGCAGTTGTTCATGAGTTAACTTTAAAAGCATGTCTCTTGTACTCAAAAGGGAAAGCTCCTTGACCAGGCTGACTGGATTTGAACTCTGCTCCTCCACTTAACAGTTGTATTAGAGAGGCTCCAGAAATGGCTCGGTGGTTAAGAGCATTTGCTGATCTTCATAGGACTCAAGTCCAGGTGGCTTCCTGTCATCCTAGCTCCAGAGGATCTGGTACCTTCTTCTTCCCTCTATAGGTACCCTTACTCATATGTCATGAACACACAAACACACACACACACACAGTAGGGTGAGAAATAATTAACTTTAAAAAAGAGTTGGGTAGTCTTGGGCAAGTAATTGAACCTCTTGACTAAGTCTTCTGACTGTGATAGGAATACTAATTTATACCCCAATTGTGACCTTGGACCTCAGCTGAAGAATTCATGCTGCTTGGCCATCAATGTGTTTATCTATTCCATTTTCCACAACAAATTCCAAGATGATCTCTTTCTCCATTAATCTCAAATCAATGCTTTCCATTGCAGCCTCGCTCTCAGCTGGGATCCTGCTCGCAACTCTCAGCCCAGGAGAATGAAGACAGGTGAAGTGGATTTCCAAAGACGTCGCCCATCACATCCAGCCAGCATCTACATTTCACATCTGCTTTCTTTCTGCCACAGATGAACGAATCACACTCTCATCAAAAGCTGATCTCTGTGCTTCATTCTAGATTGAGTCATTCCTGCCAGCCGACGGCTGTATGATTTCCCACCCCCTTTCCTTACATATGACCAGAACATTTATTTTCCTCTCTATGCTAGATCATGGGCCTCTCTCTCTTGAGTACCACATCCAGTTTCATGGCTTTAGATACCATCCATGGCCCAGAGATGTCAGAATTTGCATCTCTAGCCTGGATTTCCTCTCCAAAAGTGAAACGTGAATAACCGAGAGGCAGCTAGACACCATCCCTTAGGCTTTTCTTAGACATCTTAGTGTTAACTGAGCTTGAGTATTTTTCCAGGTCAGTCCAGTTTTCACCTTTACCATGCCACCTGAAGTTCATGCCATCCTTCCAACTACCCAAAACATAAACAGCAGTGTTGTACTCAAATTCTCCCTCTCTCGTTGCCTTTATCTAACCCATCAGGAATTTTCTTGGCACTTTCTCAAAATCCATCAACATCCGATGACCCACCACTCTCGCTGCCCGTGTCTGCCACCCTGGTAAGACCAGGGGTGCACCAGCTCCCACGTGGGTCAGAGCTGAAGCCTTTTTCCTCTGGTCTGTAGCAGGGCGATCCTTTAGAAACCTAGATGCCATCATGTTACATAGCTTACAGGGCGATCTGCCACTCTAACCCTCATCCTGTATGACTTCCCATGCCTTGTCCCTTACCCAGGAGGCTCAGCCTCGGTGGTCCCCTCAGCTTCTTTGACACAGTGAGCCTGTTTGTATCATGGCGCCATTGTCCTTACAATTCTGTCTCGGGTACAGAGAAAATAACCTCAGGTCTTCTGAGTCTTCAGTTAAATACCTTCTCCTTGAGTTCCACTTTGACCTTCCAGTGAAAACTGCTACTGTGTCCATGCAGGGACCTTTCAGCTTCCCCTATTCGATTCTGTCTGCCATACACTGCAATGTATATCTGAAGTTCAAACGCTTTAGACACACCACCAGCACATTCTACTTGTCCACTGATATGTCACACTTATATAGAACCATATCTGTTATATATTAGACACAATAAATACCTGCTAAATAAAGTTAACTCAATTTGAAAGACATGTCTTCAGATAACATGGAATCATATAGGCAATGCCCTTAGAATCATACTTAATAACCATGGTTACTGTTGCGAACATTGTTATCATCACAGGCACCAACCCAAAGGTCCTCAAAGACTTTCCTATGACATTTTGTAGCATGAAAATAAATACATCCCATGTGAATAAAGTTTAAGAAATTTATTTCCTTAGAAAGGAAGGTCTTTAGATCTGGGTAGGTATAGTCTATCTAGTTCATGAGTGGTGATGTCCTTATCAATTTTATTCTCACGACCCTGTGAGAATGCTCTTGCTTTCGTTTTACTTTGCTTTTGTTTTTTGTTTTTACCTAGGAGAGAGAGCCAGGCCCCACTCCTATCTCCCATAGATAAGCTCCTGTGTTCTAACACTTGGTGCTCAGCTAGTGATCCTGTTTAAGGAGGTTATGAAACCTTTTGGGGGCTTCTGGTGATGAACTTGAGATCTTATAGCCTCCTTCTCTTCCCTGTTCTCTCTCTTCTTCCAGGCTGATGACGCAATGCAATGCTTGGCCTCACATCCTACCTCTGTGCCTTCCCCACCTTGATGGACTCCAGTCTTCTGACTGTGAGCTAAAATGATTCCTTTCTCTCTTAAGTTGCTTTGGTTAGAGAATTGTCTTAACTGTAGCAGAAGAAAAACGGACCAGCCTTCTGAAGTGGGTAGAGGATATGTTGGTAGTTGTCTAATAATAAAACAAATCAACCAATAACCACTCCCTTACATACCTACAGTGTCTGAAAATTTCCATCACAATTGGTTTCAAGGTTATAATATCGCTGGCTATAGAGCCAGAGAGAAGTATACGCTAGCACACCTCTATACGACACGCATAATCAAAAGTATTAGTAATTGTACAATATCTCAACCAGAAAGTGATTCATTTTATATGATTATTATTCAATTCCAAGTTTAATTCTTAATGGTGGCTGTATTTAACAACTTCCTTGCCAAAAACTGTAAATTGAACACTTTCTCAAGAGCCTACATGAATGGGCACCAGCATATCATTGGTGAGGTCAGATTGGACACCTGACTGCAGCAATTTGAGTCGGAGCCTGCTCCCCAGAAACATAGTCTCCGTTGAGAAAGCCAATCCATCATTCTGCTGAGATAGGAAGTTGGGAGCGGGCATGCAGCCATCTTGTTTGGACAATGCACCAGTTAAAGACAGGCTGCTGAGAAACAATAATGATCTACAAAGAGGATATGTGACCAAGAAAGACTTCCGTCTCTGGTGCTGGTCATTTTCCAGGTTCTGACTCCAGCTGTTCCAGATGCTTGGCCCTTGGGTTCCATATTCTCTCTATCCTTCAAACAAATTTTCCGTTATCATAGAGCTGTGGATGGTTTGGGATACACGCAAACGCATGTCCTAAGGATACTTTGTGAGTTGGGGTTGGCCTGAGTTACACTGATCTGGTCGATCACACTGATCACTTTCTGTTTGTCGGCAGGTATAGATACCCTTAAGTGGAAAAATAAATCCGTGCACAGGGAGTGCACCTCTGTGAGGTGAAAAGAACTCTTCAAACCATGATGTTTACATCAGGAAAAAATGGTTTTAACAATATTTTAAAATAAGGATAGGAGCAACAAGTAGCAGAATGTGTTCTCGAGGTGGGGAGTGTGTAAGCTGCTGTGCTTGTGCTGATGATGTCCAATGGTATCCAAATGTATGTCACTGGTCAACAGCTGGTATACTTGGACCATTTTTTAAATGATTTATCTATAACTTTATCCTATCAGAGTCAATGCACCGTGGAAAGGAAATGCTCATGCTTTTTGTATAGTGTAAAGGAGAACTTCCTTATAACATAATCCAAAATATCTAGAAAGTCATGGATTTTGTGGATTAATAGTATTTTAGTATACATTAAACAAACTATTGTATACTGTTACTACATATGCGATCTGAGGAGGTACCCAGGCCATATCTGGGAGAGATCACAGCAGCCAGGCTTGATTCTCTAAAGCTGTCCCTGTCACTTGAGGCTTTCTCCGTGTCACTCCCGTGTCACCCACGAGAGTGTAGATTTGTCAGAGGCTACATTTCCAGGCTCCGTGGTGGAAGAAACTAATCTTCTGTTATTAAAATGAGAGCAATACATGGTAGGCATACATTTCACCAAAGGATCTGTGTTTTATTATTTGGGAAGATGTATTTGCAGAGGTTAATTCAATGACATTCTTTATTAAAAAAAAAAAAAAAAAAAGGAAAGAAAGAAAGAAAGCAACCGGCACTGTGAGCAGCAGACAATCCTACCTACCCTTCAGCCTCATGTTAATTTGCCTTAGGGTTGCTCTGACCTCAGCAGTCGAAAGGTACCGGCAATAAACTATCTATTTCATCACATGCTGAGTGAAAAAGAGACCTGTCTCAGTCACAACCAATTGAATTTATTCTCTCAACACAGTGGCCAAGTCTAGGTAGACACGATGCTCCTTGAAGATGTTTATCTTCAAGCCTTCAGCAGCCAATGACTCTGAGCTCAGCACTGAAAAGAGCACCTACCAGCCCAAAGAGAAGGAAGCATTTTCTCAGGTTTCGATATATATACACATGGTCCTCCTGACATAGTGAGACTCAAGATTCCATAAGGTCATGGTATTCTAAATTCTCACTAACGCCAACAACTTGTTATTCGACATTTTTGCCTCTGAAAACTGGAAGAGTTGAGCAACAGCACCCAGGGGCTTCCAAATCCTTCCTATTGACCCTGTCAACCTATGCATCAAATACTTACCTCTACCTTCTAATCACAGCATGGAGGGGTTTGCCAGTATCTTAAATTCTATTCTACGTTGTTTTAGTTGGAACCCACGTCACAGCCCCATTTAGGATCTCTCATGTCCTTCTTATCAGTCCCTAAGCCCAGAACATTCCCATTCTCCCTTGACCCTAGACTGTTTCTTTTTATATTTTTTTCCTTCTTCTTCATCTTCTACTTTCCTCCTCCTCCTCTTTTTTTTTTAAAGGCCTTTGACTTTACGGTGCTGTTTATCACCTAAGGCCAACTCTCTCCCTTACTCCATCCCCTGTCTGTTTCTTTAAATCTCTAAACCACAAAGCAGCAAGCAAGTAACACTGTGGGTCAAGATATCAAAAGCAGGAAACTTTTACAGGTCTCCTCGATAACACGAACCATAAAAGAAGGCAGCGTACCAGCAGTTTCACTGACCTTATTTGATGCTGTGCAGGAAAGAGAGACAGCTCCTCCACTGCCTATCCAAGTGGTCTAGGCTGCTGGCGTGTGAAGAGCGATGCTCTGTATCAACACCCTGCCAGGGTTTTCCTCCACTCTTATGCCAAAGCTTTCCAAGTGTTTTCAGCAAATAATACCCAAATAAACAGAAGGTTACTGAATACATTAAAGTCACTGCAGCAAGAAATTGCTTTTTGATGCCCAGTATATACAGGCACACTGCTTTACTCCCTACACTCCCATGTATAGATAATGGTAGGACCTCACAGCTGATGCTATGGCCAATGCAGGCTCTGAGGGTTATATCTTGGGTACCATGCCCTGTTCTTCCTAGGCACCTTGAAGATGTGTCTTCCAGGGAATAACACTGGGGTGATGAATATGAAGGCTGTTGTTATCGTTTTTAATGCAGATGTATGATTTGCTTTGACAATGATGTGGCTGCTCTGTGTCTTGGATGATGAGCCCAAGGAGAGAGGGTTTCTATGGCCCCAAGGGATAGTTGCATGAGACACCCTGTGGGCCGTCTGAACCCCCGGGTGCCCATGAGACAAAAATGTCTGCTATGCATGTGAAACTCTCATCTCCATCCAATAGTGAAAATACTCTCACATCGAATTCCAGGCTAAACAAGCTCTCTTACAGGCTAGAAACGGAGGAAATGCTTCTTGTACTTCAGGATACCAAAGTCCTCCTCAAGTTCTACTTTCTAATCCCATTAATATTTCCTTAAGAAAAAAATAAATTCCATGCCCTGACATTCCCTCTTTATCAGTGAAAAAAAGCATAAAAGAATAAATTATTTTACTATCAGCAAAGGGGGAAAGGGGAAGAAGAGAGTTATCTTGCTCCCATGAGAAATCACATGACCTGTCTTCCAAGAAGACACACATCAGAGAGAGACACACACACACAAAGACACAAATACGCACACGCACACATACACACTATTATAAAAGACCATCATAGTCTGTATTTTTTACTGTTTTCCAGATCTGACAATGGTGTTTTGTAAGCATACATGTCTACTGCAACCAAGACCAGAAGCACCACCATCATCCTTTTCCACAGTGAGCACCAAACGGAGAGAAACACACCAGTCAGCTTAGGCGGCTGCTGACATGGCTGGGAGCCAACCTGAGCTCCTAGATGTGGGTATGAACTGTTTGGCCTATGCTTTGTAAACAGTCTTTGTATCCAGGCAAACAACATGTCCTTTCTGGGATAGAGGGGAGCAGACATCTCAAAGACCACATTTCCTCTATTCTCCTCAGATTTGACAGCTTTGTCCCTGTTCACCCAGCAGTTAGCCAAAAGTGTCAGGTCAGCCTGACCTGGTGCCTCATTCTGCATGCCCAGCCTCCGTCCACCTATACCCTGGAACACTTCCCCATCTTTCTAAATATTTATTCTGGGCTCAGCAAATTTATGTGGGATTTGATATGGCCTCCTCCTCATCCCCCCACTCCATGAAGTATTAAAAACATGCAGTCAAAAACATAGCTGGAAATCTAATTCTTCTATTTATTTTGAAGATTAAATAAAGGCTCTGAAAATGTCCTTTCACTCCTGGCTAAGAGAAAGTGTGAGTACCCAGTGCATGGTGACCGATGCCTGGACCCTGCCATCCCCGCTGCTTCTCACAAAGACAATGGGTGCATAGAGATCTTTTGTACTTCTACACACCCACCCCTCCTTCCCTCCTTTGTCTCCCTTCTCAGTCCTGTCTCCTGCTTCCCTGCCTGGAAGTTCTTTATCATCATCATCATCACCACCACCATCATTTTCCCTGTGGGTGTGTGCAAGTATCTACGTGTTCATGTTTGTATGCCGATGGATGTGTGCATGAAGAGGCTAAAAATTATGGTGTCTTACTCAATAGTGCACCATCTTATTTTTTTGAGACAGGGTCTCTCCCTCAACCTGGAGTTCACTGGCTCATCTAGACTAGCAGGCTAGCAAGCCCCAGGAAACCTTCTATCTATCTCTATTCCCACTATGGGGTTACTGATGTGTACTAGTGCAGTCAGTGCTTTATATGGGTTCCAAGGCTAGAACCGAGAGCTTTGCACTTGTACAGCAAGGACTGTACCCACCCAGCCATCTCCAAGGTCGATAGTCGCTCTTTTACCACACTATGTAGCAAGGACACTGCTCCTCAGTAAGACTGAATCCTGGGAAGGCAGGATGCTCTCTCTCCTACACACTCCACCGTGACAGATTTCACGCATGAGCAGGCTCACTGCTGTGGCTGGACTTAGACACAGGAGTGGAAATAGTGGCCACCTAGGATGTATCCTGGACAGGACCAGGTGATATATCACAAGGGGAAGCGGGCAATGCCAATGCGAAGCGAACACGCAAAACTGGGAGCTATCATGGGGCGTTTTGTTTTTTTTTTAACTCACTTTCATTTTTATACTGCTAAGCTGAGTGGGTAGGTCTATTGTAACCCTTGAACCTTGAAATGATGGAGTGTAGATGTCAAGGCTAGAGGTAGAAGACAAGAAGAAGCAGGGATCCCAGCACACAGTGCAGCATCTCAGTTTTAGGGTCAAAGACTACATCCAAACATATTTGAATAAACCCTTTCATGATGATGAATTCTGAGTTGATGTCATTATCTTCAGTTGTTTGTAGGAAATGTCTGAAGGTAAGAGAAATCTGCATAAGCTGTCAAACTTAAATAGTATTCCTGGTTGTTTTAAAGCAACTCAGTTGAATTTGAATTTTAGATAAACAGTGCATTTATTTAGTAGAAATGTATCCCATATACTCATAGTAAATACCTAATTTGTTGTTTATCTACAATTCAAATTTAACTGCCATCCTGTATTTTATCCAAAGATTCTAAACCTTCAGATTCTCTTTCTCTCTCTTTCTCTCGTGTGTGTATGATGTGTGTGTGTGTGTGTGTGTGTGTGTGTGTGTGCTGTAGTCAGAAAAGGGAAAAAACAATGTATCTTTACTCTCTTGTGTAAATTTTGGGGAAAATGCGTTCCTGACCCGTGGCTCCTCGCTAGGTTGGAAATATGGTCACTGGAGAGACAATCAGATGAGCTTTGTAGTCTTCAGCCTTATATTGCCAAGTGCCAGGGGACCAACGGGAAGAAGGTTCTATAGCCAACGCTGAATCACCACGTTAGGAGGAGGCTCAGCCTGCTCAGGTGTGTTTTTCAACATGGCTCTTCCAGAACTCACGCAGGTGATTATCATTCCTCAGCTGAGCGTGATAACTTCATTAGAATATTCCTCATCGTAATTGAATGGGTAAAGATGCCTGGCTATTAAATACAAGCCTATCCCTCAGGATGACCAGATTATCACTTGAATTTAAAAATCTTTCTGAATTTTTAATAGAGCATAACAAACAGGATTATTTATGCACTTTCTTCTAGGACCTTCCTTGCTAGGTCTACAATTATTTGGAAAACCTTTGGTTTCTGTGGGAGGTATTAAACCGGACTGAGCATCCCTGAATCCCTGTAAAACACTGAGCCAACAAGTCTTTTTCCTTCAGGCCCAGCATTCTGGAAGGCGCAGGCAGGGCCTGGTTCTGCACTTAGCACCTCCTGGCAATTAGCATCGAGGAAATGTAAGGGGCCCTGATATAAAGGGGAGCCGCTGAGAATCCATAAAGCCGGCTGATGAGAAAGTCAAGTGGAGGCCTGCCTGGCTGAAACCTCTTCAATAGATCTGTAGTCTGGACTTGAACCCTGCCCTCTCACCTCAGGGTCCAATATTTCTTTCTTTTCCATTTTTTCCCCTCCTGTCCAAATCCCCCTGCCCCCACTCTCCCTTCTCCTTTCAGCTTCTCTCTCAAAGACTGATGGATACAGACTGTAAATAAATGTGAATGACCCTTGTCTCCACACCCCCACTTCCCCTTCTGCTGCAAAAGGGAACGGGGAGCGAGATGGAGAAAGAGATGGAGAGAGAGAGAGAGAGAGAGAGAATCTCCAGACTTCCTCACAGGTAATTAAAGGGACTACTTTCAAGGTTGCATGAGCAAAAGACAATTCAGTCCTAATGAAGCATCGATCGACGGGCACTAAGGTAGAAAGGGGCTGACATTCATTCAAAGCTACCTTTAACTGATGGAGCACACTGTACCAGGAATTATTCCTTCTCTGCTGTCATTCCCAGGGACCTGGGTTGAGGGGGGGACAGCAATGGGGAGCGGGAAGGGAAAGTTTGCCTTACATGTATTTTATTTCCATGTTGCTACAAATGCGTGTGCCAGGCTGCTTTCTTCCCTGCAAAAAAAAAAAAAAAGGAATGCACTAAGGTGCACTCTGTGTGTCATGTGGGAGGAGGCTTCCCCTGCTTAGGGTCCATTTTCTTCACCTGTCAGGTTTAAAAGGCCCACCCACCATGTCTGCGGGTCTGGAATTCATGAGGTCAGTGATGGTCCAGCAGGGACTCCCCTGGCAGGTTGGGACACTGGGGTCTGGCTGGAAACTCAAACTGGTTTCATCTCTACCTTGTGCCTGTGTGGGCAGCACAGTGGGGGAAACAGTTCGGGGGAAAGAGGGGCTAAAGAAGAGGACTAGACTACCCAAGGGTGGCAGTGTGAGATGGGGATGTGGTGGGACCAGGCCCCAAGGTGCTTTCAAGAATGATTTCATTGACAACACAGCCAGCAAGAGCCACTGAGTGGAGGCGTGGCAGAGGAGGCAACCCACCACCACCTTAGCTCTCAGGACAGGGTTCTGGGTTTTTCCCATGTTCCCTAAAACTCTTTGTATTCGGACCCCTTTGGGGGCGTGATGAGAGTACACAAAAATGCTAGTCATGCCAAGGAATCGGGGTGGATGACAGGGGAGGAGAGACAGTATTGATCCCTAAAGTTGAGCATCATCAGGGGAGGTTTTTGCGGCAGCCCCACTCCCTCGACTGCTTGCACCAGGGTCTCTGCAAGCAACAATAGCAGGTCCCTTCAGAAGCAGAAACACAAAAGGACTTTGCTGTGATTCAGTCCCCACAGTGAGGCCCTTAGGAAGCTGAACGCAGTCACTTTTTCTTCCCCTGATAAAAATAAGCAAGGGAAGGGCGGGAGGAGGGGAATTCTCCCCTACACCCCCCCGTACAGACATCCAGGGTACAATAAGCTGCGGGGGGGGGCGGGGGGGGCTCTCTGACAGGACATCTCAAATCACAGACTCCTGCTCACATGTGTCGTTTTTCTTCTTCTCCTCAGAATTTATCATTGTTTCTTGAGTTGGCTCTTAATTTTGGTTTGGTTTTGGAAGGATGGGGTGGCAGGGTCTATCATTTAACTCGATAAATAGCATTAGCGCACCGCCTGGCTGCCTTCCCCGCCCCTCTCTCCCTCTCCCCCTCTCTCTCTGTCTCCTATTTATTCATTTGTGTTTACATTTCTAAGACATCCCTTTAGCTGAAGGAGGACACTTCCCACATATTGCAGGATTGGCCATTAATGCAAACGGGTAATTTATCGGCTCGCACAGCTTCTGAAGTTGAATTTTGTAAAGAAAATCTGAGCTTAGCATTCTGGGGTTTGTCGCATCCATATGGATGTACTTTGTACTCTTCTCCCCTTTATCTCGGAAACAGTTCCTAACATTTCTATTTATCAATTTGATGAGATTTCATTGTGCTTTATTTATTTATTTGCATAAACCAAAACCCAGGTCACGGCGCAGAAGCAAAGGATTGCACACAGAACCCCTGGTTAAAATTTTGAAAAGAAGAACTTTCCCCCCTAAAACTGGCTAAACTGGAGCCCAGCCGATCCTATCTGCATTAATTTGGCTGAACAACAAGGTACTGTGGAGGACAAACGGAATACAGCGGTTTGGAGTTTCCAGAATTGGCCCAGCTCAGCCTGAACAATGGCTGCTTCCTATTCACCTTAACCCAGCTTTTGAGAGGAGCATCCCTAGAAACACAAAGCATCAGCGGGAAATGGCAATTTTTTATGAATCCTAATCAATCAAAGGGCTTATTAACTCAATGTGAAGCCAGATTAAAATCTTTAATTATAAATCGTGCTAAAAGGAAAAACAAAATGTACTTAAGCTACATTGAAAATTCCGGATATTAACATAGTTGCTATTATCTCGCAATATTAACCCCCATCTCATCCTATCCCACAACAGCCTCATCTCTTTATAGGACTAAAGAACAGGGCTCCACAACCCAAACCATCCCTCCGCCACCCTCGATTTATTAAAATATATTCTTCTGCTCCCTCCTATGCATCCAGTGGGTTGCTGGGAAGCCGCTGGTGTTTGAGGAAGGAGTATGAGAAATCCTGTCCGCAAGCACAGGCCAGAAGGCTAGGGCTGCAGTGGGCTGTTGTGGGTACTTGGGGGGTAGTTGTTTGTTAGCCAGACAGGACTGTTGTCCAAGGTTTTGCAGGGGTTTTTTTCCTCTTCATTTTTGGGGGTAGGAGGAAGACAGCAATCAGATGGGGAGCATTTTTCGCTAATGAAAGTGGCACGCATGTCTGTGCCCTTAGAAATGATTGACAGGAGTGGAGATTGCGAGCCCCAGGAAGGGTCCTCGCTTATACCCACCGTGTGTGAGAAGCATCTCTGGGTGCTGCTGCTCCGGCTGAGGCTGCTTCTGCAGCTTCTTGGTCTTCTTCGTTTGGTCTCTCTTTTTTTTCTTTTTTTTTTTTTTAATCAGGCAGACATTTGGGAAATGACCACAGCAAATTTAATCACAGTTGGGGGGGAGGGGGGAGACGGGAGGTACAGCAGAGACTGCGATTCACATGTTTTATTTATTTGCTCAGAGTCACGGCCATGCTATTGTGTGTCCCTCATTCTGTCATTTCAGGCCCCTCCGACCCACCCCCTACCCCTGTCCCCATTGTTAGTGCAAGAAGCAGAGAATATAACCACGTTTTATAATAATAACATATCCAACATTGCAAAAGCAGAAACCTCATCCTGAGAGGGGGCCTTTTTTTTATATTGAAATGATAAAAAGAAAAGAAAAAGAAATCTTTCCATCCTAATGACAATGTAGGACGTACAGATTTGTTCTTTGTGTAAAAATCCAATGATCTTTGTAGTGAGGGTGCATGCCCCATTTCCTCCCCTCCCGCACATCTGCTAGTACACCACCGTATTTTCATACTTACAAAGTGAGCCCCATGCCACCCAATTGCCTTTAAATTAAACAGGGAGAGAGGGGAAGGAAAGGAAGGAAGAAAGAAAACCGCACAATCAGAGCTAATAAAAAGAAAGTAATAACCCCGTTTAAATGAAATCCTACTTCATTTATTTTGTTCCAAGTTCAGACTCTCTTTCTCGGAGCCTCCAGAAAATTTCTCTTTCTTTGACTATTTCTCTGGTTTCAGGGACAAGGAATTCCCCCCTGTCAAAACCAGGTCACTGGAGAGCCTTACTGATCTCCTTCCTAACCTTAGGACCAGGTTTTATGTACATCTGGGGGCAGAACGCAGGTTGGAAGATCCACAGGGGTGGACGGTCTTCACTGGTAATCTTGACGGTGAATAGGATTTGGTTCTCATAACATAAAGTGGACCCTGTTCTCTTTTCATTCAAGCACAAGCCTAAAAAGCCTTGTTTGAATCCTGAATCAAGAAAGGAGCTTGTCCTTGATGGACACAAACCGCGACTGCCCTGGTGGCAAGTCCTGGCTCCCTCAGGCTCTGTGCTTCCCCCCAGGGCGCTTCAGACTGCTCCCCGCCACCAGATTCTAGCAGCTCCAGTTTCAAAAGGCACTGAGAATGTGGCTTTTCCTGATGATCCAGGAACTTGTGATCAGAGACACAATGCCCAAGGTTACTTGTAAACCACTGAAAAACTTGGCGAGCAAGCAAATAGTCACTCCAAAGGCTGCTTTACTGGGAGAAAGCTCACACCTGCCTTCCCTCACTTCAGCAGAGAACTCTAGCGCTTCCTCTCCTAATATGGATAACGTCTGCTTGGTCCCATGCCTCCTTGATTTTTCTACCTTTCCTGACTTGGAATTTCATAATTATCTAAATGTACAGACACAGCCAGAGGCAAACGGCTGAGTAAAAAGATCCCAAATCAGTGTGTGCACACGGAATCCATTTTGGCCAAAAAAAAAAAAAAAAAGCTTTCAAATTCCCCGAATTCCTCTAAATCCTGAACTGCTGCTCGGCTGTGCTTCCCTTTGAAGACAAGCGCTGGACCTAATAAACTAAATACTAGAGTCACAGGCCCCGGCTTCTTCAGTTCTTGGCATAGCTTTTCATGAAATTCAAAAGGGCCCTTTTGTGCTTAACTGAGTTTTCATTTCATTGCTTTTAAATTTGTTAAGCTTGACTTTTGACACTTTATGACTAATTCTTTTTAATATTTTCAATGCAATTACATAATAAATAATTATGCTCCCCGGAAGGGAGATATTGATCTGTTACTAATGTTAGTCTGTAAAACAAAACAAAACAAAACAAAATGTTCTCTTATTTTTTTTTGTTATTATTTGCTTTTGGACTTTTTGTTGTTGTTACAGATATGCCACAAAGGATGTCCATTTTTCCACACATCATTTTTAAGGAACTAATATTTTTGAAATAACAGAAACATACTCCACACAATGTATTTACGCTGCTCTGCTGAGAGGTATAAACAAAATAGGAAAGGAAAAAAAAAACCTCAAAAAGAAAAAGACAACTTGTGCAAATTATTGTGTGAAGTGCTATTGAATTGCTATGTAAATAAATTAGGCATAAAATGATTTCAAAACACCAGTCAATGATAAGTCTTTATCAAAGTATAATTATTTTACTCTTTTCTAATTGATTTATACTCCTTATTCACTGCAGCAAACGAAAAGAATTTTTTGAGTCAAGACAGTTCTTAGAGCCAAAACTATGAAAGAAAGTATTTGGCTGGAAAAAAAAAAAAAAAAGCAGAGATGGAATCTAGTCACTTCTCAGAAATTACAAAAGGGACATTGAAAAATAGTTCAAAAGGTAGTACTTGGAAATCAAAATGTCTTTTGATATACTTTTTTTTCTTTTAAATATGTAGGCATATGCCTGCTTTTCAGATGAGGAATGTGACTTTCAGTTTAACACTTTTTTATTTTTGCTTCTCTGCCTGAAAGAAAATGATTTTTAAATTCGGCAATAAAAAATATTTCATTAAAAACAATACGAAAAATCACATTATTGTTAGAGTGGGGAATAACCCCAAACATTTTAATCCACTTATCGAGCATTTCAAATAGACTTAAAATATTTTATCCATATTTTTATGTGCCTCATATTTCTTCCTTGGCTATTATTATAGGGTCTCTGGCTTTCATTTTTAAGTCACGAAGTAAACAACGGTTATGAAGAGAAGAAAATATTTTACAGTTTTCTCTCTTCTTTAGTTTTGTTTCAAATCCAAATACAGAGGGGTGTATTTGGTTTAAATAGTTATTTTAGAACCCTGCAGGAAATCTTTCTCAAAAGCATTTCAAGGCTTTTCCTAAAGATCTTTCTAAAATATCATGACATTGGGTTCCTTTTTGAAAAACACACTGTTTCTTAAAAACCTTACGATTTATATTTATCTCCAATGCATATGGTTTGATCCAAAAACATCCCAATCCAAACACAGAAAATGCCTCATGTCTCCTTAACATCCACAGAGCTCATGCTTCTAGGAGCTCTTAAAAATGAGCAGAAAATATTCACAATTCCACATGTTTCCCTCGCTGGATCACTCAAGCTCTATATTGGATATACTGCCTGATTTTTTCCCCTCCCATCAAAATTACATGAGAAGCAGAGGGCTGGAATCCGAGGCTCTCCATAAACTGGGTGGGTCTCCTCCTTCCCCCATCTTTTCTCCGTGTCAGCCTCTATGTGTAGATAAAACAATTTATCTTTATCATTTTCGAGCTGGCCAGACGGGCGAGGGGCTGGAAGGCACACAGGGTGGAGGGGTGAGGGAAGAGGTGATGGTTTCACTTGTTGTCAAGGGGCATTGATCAGCAGGGCTGTCTGCTGGTCTCCGAGGTGAAGGGAAGTCCCCCAGGAGCACTTCGGGGATGGGCTGTGTCAGGGCAAAGCCGTATGAAGTCATGCCCAAATGACGGCTCATTGAGGGAAACGGGTATTGGCGTCCGAATCATTCCGCGACACCCTCGGTAACACTTAAACCAGTCCACTCCTTTAATGTCAGGTCACGGGGGAGACATTTAGCCTCCTCTGCTGACCATTAGACCCTTTGATGGAGAGGACAATGAACTAGACAGGACAAGCTGGACCCTGCTCTGGAGCCCGCCTCTGTTGACAGCAACCCTCCAACCCCGTGGCCTTTCAGAGAACACAAGGGGTCCCTGCAGCCCGGGGCCTCCAGGGCGTCTGTCCCTTTTACACCAGCAAGATAAAGTACAGCTAAAACTACTTTTCAGGTTACAGCATCAAAAAGTGACAAGCCACCAGGACCCTTCCCAAAGTTTTGCCACAATGCGGGCACAAGCAAATTAGAAATGAAGAGGTCCGGTTCTACCATTTTGTAATTTTATTTCTCGCTTTGATTCTTCTCTTTCTTCTAAGCACCATTTCTATAGAGCAGGTATTTCAAAACATGTCTGTTACACCTTCAGTGGCAGAGAACAAAAAGAATTCCTTATTGTTTCCCAGTAAAGTGGAGAAGAACTACAAAGAGAAAGCTGGGGAGAACCATGTTTCTCGGGCACCGGTCTGAAAGGGAAGCATTTTATTCAGGATTGGCAAATATCAAATCTATCTATATATTTGGAAGGGGGGAAAGCTAAAGCTAATTGCATTTCCCATTGATAGGAGCATTAGCCTAAAATAAACTTGAGCTTGGAAATGAATCTAAAGCACAAACTAACAGAACCCCGGTCTTTGTTAGCATTGGAAGGGTGAATTAATAATCATTATTGCTGCTATTTAAACAAATTACACCCAAATCTCCTGTTACACGAGACATTGCTACTGTTTACTTTTTTCTCCTTTTCTGCCAGCCCTGGGGCCTGGGGTTCCACAGAGCAGCTTTTCTGGTATTACGCTGGTTTTTTCCCCCCTACTTTTCACACCTTCTCTGGGTCCCTCCTGAGACTTCCCAGACACTGCACTGGAAGGGGAAAAGAGAGGGATCATTTAAGACACCCCCTCTACACACACACACACACACACACACACACACACACACACACACACACACAGACACACGTACTCCCACACCTTGCATTCTTTGAACACCCACCATCATTAAATACATAATTAAGTTTTTTTTCAAGTTAGCACAAATGGACTAATTTGACCAAATTACACATCTATTTTTATCTTAAAAGTAAAAATCTAATTAAAAGGACAAAGTGGTCCCTGAAGTGCTTAGTGACCCTTCTAAACACTGAGGAAGCAGATGCGAGATATGTTTAACCAAGGGTGAGGGAGGCGGGCTGAATGTCAGGTTCTCATTGTCTCCTCCGCATTATATAAACCTCAGAGACTTCGCAGAGTTCATAGGCTTTGTCTCCTAATGTGTTTGAAAGCTTTCGCGTTTGCTAAAATTCAGAATCCTTTCTGCTAAAAAGGAGTCAGTTTATCAAACCATGCAGATTACATCTCATTTTCAAATCGATTTAAGCACTGTTTCGTTCTGGAGGAATTGGATACATTACAACACCCACCTACACCCTGCTCTGTCACATCCTGTTCCCAGAGCTGAGATTTTAGTGAATTCAGAGACTTTGAATGATCAGGGAGGGGGTGTGTGCATAATTCGGTGTACTTTATAGAAGTCGCTCTAACACTTGTTTTCTTTTTTTATACTTTTAATTTGACCTATTGCTTAGATGGGGAAGGGTGTCTCACTGTACAGCCTAGACTGGCTTCAAATGAATTCCTAGGCTCAAGCAATCCTCCTGCCTCAGCCTCCCAAATAGCCAGGACTTCAGTCATGAGCCACTGTGGTCAGCCATTTTCTTCTTTTCCTCAAGGTTCAACTGGCATTTTCTTCTATCCTATATTCCTATTTACAACTCTCAGCATTAACCAATTAACCTGTATGGCTTAGGCTGAAGACACAGAAATAATCCCACCATAGATGTCTATGAGCGTATGAGTGTGTTTGTTGTACGGTATATATCGAGGGGAGGATGATGGGAAAGGAAGGGAGGAAGCAAGAGAAAAATTACCCAATGAGCAACATCTCCCACCCATCCAAATAGACTTCTAACTAAAGCCCTAACTCAAGAAATAAACTGCATTGTTCTGACACCTCTAATGGGCCAATCTGGTGTTTTAAGTAGAAGGTGAGACCAAAGGGAAATGACCTCATTGCCAAGAACCTTCTTTCTCTACCATGCTTCCAGTAATTTCTCCCACCTCTTATTTTTACTTTGCAAAAGCCAAGGGAATATACAATTAAGATATGGGTGTATTTACTATCCCCTACACATGTGTTTAGCACCCAGTGTAAGCATGCCGCTAGGTCACCCAACAGTTAACTCCGCAATGCACACAGACGCTGCCATGGCAGGCAGAAATGATCTGACAGTAAATTTCCAGGGCAAAAGCTGAAAAGGGCAGAAGGCATGAGACCCACTAAGGCCATGGAGTCTGGCTTGACTTTTTTACCCAGAAGCTGCAATTCCATATTAATAATGAATTTCCTCTGCACAGATAGCATTCTCGCAACAAAACCAAGAAGCAGAATGGGTTCGTCATGACCACAGCATCTTGGGTGTTTTTCTGAGAACTGGGAGTCTGGGATTCTCAGAACTCTGTTCTCTGAGGACGTGAGAATAACAGAGGCAAGGAAGGCATTTTGTCCGGGAGCAAAAGAACAGCAGATAGCTGCTCATCATGCCGCATTTATGTCACCTTTTAGATGATTGATCCTTCCGCCCAAGAGATTCTCAGAACATCAAGTACCAGTCAACATGAACAATTGAAGGCAACTAATTCTCAATTCACCCACTGCTCTCAGCAGCCAAGATTCCTCTTCAGAGTCCTTTTCACACCACAGGCTCCATGTTCTAGGGAAATGCTATCCTCCAAGGACTTGGTTACGTCTTCACTACCCTAACCACACTGCCTGCAGATCTGACCCAGAGGTTAAAGAGCTATGGACAGGCAGCCCATGGGCTCCAACAGCAAGCTAAACCTGGTGCTTCCCAGTGACACAACGCCTCGAAATGCTCTAAACTGGTACTTGGGAGTTGGAGGGCAGCTGGGCTTCTAGCTTCTTTTCTCTTCAAAATAGAGTTGGTTGCAGTTATTTATATTTTTTTGGATTTGGTTTTAGAGTTCATCTAGATGGCAATGAAGTTTTAAAGATTTGGTGTGTGTATGTGTGTGTGTGCGCGCACGTGTGTACCCACACTCAAATATGTGTGTATATGCCACTTGTGTGTAGGTGTGCTCTGAGACCAGTAGAAGGTGTTGGGCCCCCTGGAGTTGGAGTCATAGGCATTTTTGAGCAGTTTGACAAGAAGATAGGAGCTGCACTGGACAGACCTCTGGTCCTCTGGAACAGCAGCAAGTGCTCTTAACCTCCAAGCCATTTCCCCAGCCCCTAAATCACAATACATTTTAAAATGGTTCATTGAACTTCATGATTCTCTGAGCTGCAGTTCACAACAGGTCACTAGAGGTCACAAGAAGGTCAGTAATTCTCCAAAAGAAACATTATCATGCATTAAATGCTTTATGATATGCATAATAAAACAGGAAATGTATTATTCCTATATGCATACATATACACATTCTATGGATTCAGTATTATCATCAGGCATTTGAGTACCTATGACCCAAATACATGACATCTAGCAGACACCAGACCCATTTATGATGACCAAAGAATTCAGACCAGTGTTCTGATGTCATCTTTGAATCAGTCTCTGTTCCCTGTGGTATAAACAAGGCAAGTTTGATATATCAGGGCCCTTTTCCAGTACAATTCCAACCAGTGGCCACCTCCATGTCACTGGCAATAACTTCTTTCTATTTAATTGACAGCTCTAGGAATCTACCAGATGCCACCCAGCCTGACCACAGTCACCTGTTAATGACCACAGAGAAAACTCTAAACTTGAGTTCCACATCACATCATGCAGAACAGAGGACCCCCACCACCTGATCGACACCAACTCTGCCATCGCTAAGGAAATGGAAGGAGGGGCACAGGCTTTGTGTTGCTTCTAGAGGCTGGCTTCCTGCTTCTCCAGCACCGAGGGTCTAGGGAGAACTGCGTTGTCTCTTTCCATGGTCACTGAAATGCTTAATGTGCGTTTTCAGGAGAACTAGGGCAGGTGATGAGGAAAACATGATAAATGGGGGACCGTGCGTCACACAATTGTTTGTAGCAAACCCAGTCTGAAGCACTGTACCAGGAGTCTCCGCGAAGGGGAAATGCATGCAGGCAACAGGGAGTTAAGTAAATAATTTTTTTTTCTTTTCTTTGTCGATGTGTTTAGTTCTCTTCCTGCCAAGATTCATCTCACTCTGCTATCTTGTGAGAGACACATATGGCGTGGTGAAATTGCCATCCAAGAAAGCATGTCCCAGCCTGTTGAGACATCATCAAATAAGATTAAAGCAAAGTAAAAATAAAAAGATAGAACGATTTTTTTTCCCCTTTCCCTTGTACAGAGACCATCTGATGAAAGCTGCGGAGGTACTTGAATTGCCTCTGAAGATTCTGCAGCCATTTCTATGGGATGGTTAAGAAAAAGCCAGGAATAACATGACAAACTCTTTCCTTTCTCCGAGTTAGTGTTGGGGAGGGCCAGGCGCTTTATAATAAACCAGATGTATATGATAAAACAAATATGGCTTTCGGCACTTCTGCTATAAATTGTGCCAACATGTGCTACAGACAGTCTGCACGCTCTCTTCTCCTCCCTGGCTTCTTCTGGGCACTGAAACTTTCTAGGATGATACAGAATAAAGCCTGTGTTTTTAAAATGGATGCATATATATATATATATATGTATATATATATACATATATATATACAGGTAACATATGTCTATATTTTAATACAGTATATTAGCTATTGTATTGAGACTCATTTTATGACTGATGGTACTAATTTCTTGCATTACAGGTTTCCACATATAAAAGACTGGGTCTTCATTTCATTTGCTCAGTGGTCAGATTTCTCTTCTTGGGCTGACATCACGGAGCAGGAGACATAAAGGTGATTGCTTTGGCTGACCAGCATCCCTCGAGTACCACAACTCACCGGAAAGTGTGTATCTGTGCAAGTACAGATTCTCTGTCTTCATCAGCTGTGCACAGAAAGCCAATGTCCAGCTGGTGAGGGGATCAAGGCTGTGTGTCCTTTCCCAAGGCCTCATTCCGTGATGGTGCAGTTGTGAGTCAGATTAATACTGTGGGCACCTCTTCCGGGGAGCATCTTTTGTACCTAGGTTTCTCTCAAAGTAGACCACCAACAGTGACATGCAACCTCTTTCCCTGGTCCCTTGCAGAACCTGCTGATGGTCTTGGGGAGAAATAGTTTGCTCTGCCAGCCTGAGGATGCTTAGGGCTCACATGAAAGCCAGGTTGATGGCATGGTCAGCCTGCAATCCCAGAACTCAGGAGGCAGAGACGAAAGATTTATGGGGCACATGCGTCCCCTGGACTGTCTGATGTTAGTGAGCGCCATGTTCACCGAGACTCTGCCTCGAGGAAGAGGCAAGCCATCAAGGAAGACATTTGGTGTCAACCTCTGGCCTCTGCACACACATGTACACGTGGGCCACAAAACATGAAGAAGGAAGAGAAGGAAAAAGAAGAAAAGTAAGGAGAGCAATAATGGAGACAACAACCTGTTGGTTCTGGGAGAATTGGTGACAAGAGCAGAAAGAGAGAACGGGTTTTTTGTTTTTTGTTTTGTCTTGTCTTGTATTTCTGGAGCATGTGAACACTTCCTGCTTCTCGGGGGCTTTCTTCCTCTCCCTTGGCTTTCCCCAGTGGGGTTTCAGGAGGCCCTCTAAAGTATTTGAAAGGCAGCAGTCCGGAGGTAAACAATACCACACTTCACACGGAGGGGGCCCCCAAAGCCAGGCTTTGAAATTAAAATAAATTTTCTTGAAGTATTTGGAGAGGGTGAGTGGAGGGCGGTGGAAGACAAGCATGGCCCATTCTTAAATAAATGCAAACACTCTGCCACTGTGTGAAGTTGGCTGTGTCAGAAGCCGAAAGAAAGGAGCCTGTGCATTTGTTTGCAAATAGTTCTAGGTGAGAAGCTAGGGGTTTGGAAGGTCTGGTTTGGGATGTGTGGCTTTAATTGGACCTCAGGAAAAACAACAATGCATCAGTAGAAGAGATCATCACTGTCCTTAATAAGCTTCATTGACTTTCGTAATGGCCATGGCCTAAAATGAGGCACACAGAGCCCAGAGACAATCCTGTTCATAGCCTGGAGCAAAGATTAAAGAGACAGGGATCCAAGGGAGAGACAGTAAAGGAGAGGGGTGTCCTAAGAAACAGGGGCTAAGGTAAAATCGTTCCTGTATTAACCTCCTTCCCTTCTGACAATGGTCAAGTTCTGATTCAAAATACAAATTATCTCCAATTACTTCAAAAGAGGCAGTCAGAGAGCTGTCACTTAACCTTCGCCATCTGTTTGCCTCAGAGGAAAGCTGCCACGTTGACCTCAACTTTTCCTCTGAGCTCTGCTAGACACAGATAGACACAGAATGTGGGGGCTTGCTGTTCTGTGGAGAAAACCCTACTGGGGTTTTATGGGTGTGTGGTGGGGGTAGGGAGTGGGGAGCAAAGAGGACAGAAAGGAAAAGTGACACATAAGGACCAAAAGAAACAGTGGCTTGACTCCACTTGGGCTGGTGTCTGGTCACCTCGCCCACCGGCCTGACCTTCCTGCTGAGAGTCTATTTCTGAACACCGGGTTTTAAAACAGCATGGCATCAGGAAGGCCTAAGGAGGATGGGGAGGGCAGATGATCCCAGGGTGAATGAGCAGGCCGCAGGGGAATCCACTGTCACCTGGTCAAAAGTAGTGGCAGGGCACCCAACAAGAAACAAATGTGATAGGATTAGCTAGAAGACCCAGTTCACCCCCAAAGTCTACCTAACACAGCTAAAGGAGGCTGTGAGTGAAGAAATGGAGGACAAGCAGGGCTTCAGGGAAGCACATTACGTAAGTGTTGCGCAGGTTTTTGGGAGAAGGATCTTCCTTCTGTACCAATACCAGCAAATGACGCCATTAAGGGTGGCTGCTGGAGACCAAAGCCATGCTGGAGTCTATATGGAACTCCAACATCTTGGTGTACCTCAAAGTAGTTTTAACCAGGAAAGCAAAATTTCATGGCCTTCATTGCCTCTCCTTCCTCTAGCAAACTAGCAGACATGATGGGAGAGAGACCATCAGAGTACCAAGCTGTCCCAGACAAAGGCAGAAGGACCGCAGGGAGAGAGACTCCCCACAAGCCCTGCTGAAATAATAGGGTGCAAATTTCTAAATGTCTTGCATTTTATGGGAGATTTCTAAGGCTTCTACCCAGGTACATTATATGATTTCCACCCCCTCTGATCTTTATTTTCCATTTTATAGCCCACTGAATAACAGGTTTCTTCAAGAGAGAAAGAAAGAAAGCAGATCCCCTATAAACAGGGACGACACCGCCTCATAAATAGTCCATGTGTTCTGAGCGCAAAGGCACCTGGAGCTCTCTAAAGAAAAGCACCCCAAACATCAGGGCCATGAGGCACCAGGGTAATTCTTCCCCTGGTCAAATGGCTTGGAAGCGGGAGATTCTGTTTTACATTTTTAACCACATGTCTGGGGTAGGAGGCCTCTTTTTTTTTTCTCCTTGCAAAAGCAGACGGATCACAGAGACAAGTTGATAAAGCCTGGATATATTTGTCATGGTGGGTGAGTGATAGCTATCAGAAAGATGGTGAAGGGTTGGACAAGTGGCTCAGAGATGAAGCACTTGCTGCTCCATCATCTGGACCAGAGTTTGAATCCCAGTACCAGTGTCAGGCAGCTCACAAATGCCTGCCATACCAGCTCCAAGAGGTTGGAAATGACCTTCTGGAAACCATTGGCACTTGCACACATGTGCATGGATAGTCACACAGACGCATATGTATATACACATATTCTAAATAAATGTCTTTTTTTTTAAGTAAGGAAGACAAGGCAGCTATAAAGGAATGATGGTGGCAGGAAGGACTGATGTCAAACAGTCAGACCCAAATCTTTAAGAGTGACCTCTCCATTGGCCAACCTTCCTACAGTATCCACATGAGAGAAGATGATTTTCATCTTCCCTCCCCGCTTTCTGCCTCTTTTACCCCTTTGTTCCAATTTCAATGGCTGTTGGCAGTCTGCTGGTGAACTCTGAATCCAGTTGCTAGAGACAGCAATGCAACACCAGCTTTGACGGAGCCATCTTCCTTCAGGTCTTCTGTCACGCCTAGGTCTTTGACAGTTCAGCTTAGGAGCTAGTGGGCCACAGGCAGAGTTGCCAGAGACATAGGAATGCAGACGAAGAGGTCACGTAAGCAGCTGCCTTTGCCTGGCATCTTCCTCCCTACCCCTACCTCCTTGCTGGATGCCACTGAGGCTCCATATGTGAAACAAACATAGACAGAGACAGCATGGCAGGACTTTTCAGAGTAAAAAGGACTCTGGCAGACCCAGCCTTTGCCTCGTCCCTTTCTAGGCAACTGTGTCTTGTAGGGAAAAGGGGTGAATGAAGACTCACCTGCCGTAGCTGGATCTGACTCTTTAACTATGCTGAGTCTGAGACAGGGCCTGGGAGTAGGCATCGTCACAGGAAAGGATGCTATCTATGTTCATAGACAAATATCAGCTCTTCTTCCAGGATGCATGTTATTAAAAGCTGGATTTAACAGAAGAGTTAAAAGGGCTCGTCTCACTAGACATTTGATCCACTGAAGACCTGAAGGTGGAAACTCCAGCCATTCTGATTGGCAGATTATAGGTTTCATTGTGGTTGACTTTCCTTATTTTCCCGTGGCTGTTTATTATAAAAATAAGTTAAGGCATGCTAATGGTTTCCCAGTTATGAGACTCTTTCCTAGGCCTATTTCAGGACCACAGATATACAAAAGATTTTCAGTTCATTCTTTCTAGGCAAATATCATACCAAAACTTGAGGTGTCAACAGCAACAAATTGAACCTGGATAAGATCCATCCTGTTTGAACTGGGTACAGAGCCACAAAGACAGTAAAGTTACTTAAAGGTGGGTCTGGTGGTTCAGGCATGTTATCTCAGCTGCTTGGGTGGCTGAGACAGGAAAAGTACAGCCTCGGGGCCTGTTTGGGCCACAGAGCAAGTTCAAGATCAACCTGGACTACAGGGTGAACTCAAGGCCATCCTGAGCTACAGAGTGAGACCTTGTCTCAAAAGAATAGAAAGAGGGCTGGGGATACATTCCGCAACAAAGCATTTGTGAGGCTCTAGGCTCAGTGCTCAGTGTGTGTGGAAGAAAGGAATCTCTGCTGTTTAATTGCAAAGACAACAGCAGAGCAGTGTTTTAAATGCATGTTCTATGCCAACATTCCCAGTGATTCTCTTGGAATCTCTGTTTCTGGCCCTGCACTTTGTTTCTTATGTTACTCCATCAAGTCTGTACTTCATAAAGCCTGAATCACCAGCTTAATTGCTAGGCAGGTTTGGAGTGGGTCCAAGTTAAAATGATGGAATCCCCACGGAAGTTAAGTTCCAGGCGCTGAAGCAGGAGCTCTACGGAGGGATGCAGTAGTCTCTGAAGACTGTGGAGGTGAACAGCCCAGGAAGTCCATGGGTACCATCTGTGATTTAACAGGAAGATCTCCATACCCAGGGGATGGGAAGATATGGCAGCCATGCCCTGTGGTATAAACTCTGTAATTTCCCCTTCTCTTTGTAAGCTATTTTGATATCCAGGTCATCAGGTCGGAGAGGTGGCATGTATGTCTTATTTTAATGGTAGGAAATCATTAGAGAAAAGAGGCAAAGGAGTCTGCAGTGATCTTTAATTATGCTTGTCCGATACTCCAGGACTAGCATACGCAGAGACAATAGAGTAAGATAACGAGTGTGCACATGCTCTCTCTGGACAGGGCTATGGGAGAGGTCAGCAGTGGAAAGACGAATAAGAAGAAAAATATAACGGGGCTGGTGCGATGGCTCAGTGGGTAGAGGCTTGCAGCAAAGCCTGGCCACCTAATCCATGCTGGAAAGAGAAGTGAGTCCCTAAAGCGGTGCCCTGACTTCAGGGTGCATGCTGTCGTACAAGTGTACCCACACTCACACACATATAGACACACACACACACACAACGGTAATAATAAAGTTGAGAAAAGAACAATGATACATAGGCATGTAAATGATATAATGAAACCCACTGCTTTGTGTGCTGACTTCAAAAGATAATTTTAAAAAAAAGTGTGTATCACCTGAAGTTCAAACTTAAGTGGGTGTTCTGTGTTTTTATTGCTAAACCTGACAGCTCAATGGTAGACTCAAGCTGATATGATTTGCAGAAACAGGGTAGTCAATTCTTAGAGCTTTCTAGAGACAGAAGATCTCACATATATAACATGTTCCATTTTTTAAAAAAATATATGATAGGAGCTATGCATTAAGGTCTTTCTTTATATTGTATTTATACAATATAAATGTATACACTTATTTGCAAAAATATTTGTGTACCATGTGCATGTACTGTTATGGAGGCCAGAAGAGGGCATCAGATACCCTGGAACCGAGGACACAGATGGTTGAGAGGTGCCTGGGGTGGGAGTCGGGAACTGAACATGGGTCCTCTTGCAATACTAAAGTGCTCCTAACCACCGAGCTATCTCCCCGGCCCCTGACATTAAGGTTATTCTTAATGAAATATTTTAATTTGATAATTGCCTTTACAACAAAGATTCAGTTTATACCTTATTTTCTGTATGGACAATTATCTAAATAGCCAAGGATGAAAGGAGGCCTTAGCAAAGATGGGCAGACTGCCAAATGTTAAGCACACATATGTTGAAGTCAGTTCTTCAAACTGACTCTCACCGAAGAGAGGATAGGTACTTTGGTGTATAAATCTCCCATCCCCATCCCTCACAGCCCATAGTTAAAAAATGAGGGCAACTGTAATGGGAACCTAAAATTTATCCCACCCAGGTGAAATCACCACCAGGTTGGAACTTAGCAAATTCTAAATAATCAGGGCTAATTATTCTGTTTCACTCCAAACGCTAATCTGCCCTCGATTTCTTCCTTTTTCCCTTCAGTTTCCCAAGACTCACCACCTCTGAAAAGGAAATAAAATGACCACGTTCTATGTCGGTGATGGTAGTCAAAAGTTGATGTTAAGTGCCTCAGGCCCCTCTGTTATGTTGTCCATGACTGTGGAACCTTGGAGTAACCTTGTTCATACCAGGTGCAGGTTACACTTGAACCTCTACAATGAAGACCTTCAATGTCCTTGAACCTCAACAGTGAAGACCTGCAATGCCCATTAGGAAGAAAGTGCTGAATAAACAAATACCAGGTAAAAGAAGAAACGGTGTGCGGGAACAGGCACAGAGGCCAGGAGAAGTCAGTTTCTCTATTATTCTCCACCTTACTTCTTGGAGACATGCACAGTCTTAATAAAACTCTTTCAGCTTTTCAGATAGACAGGAGGGTCAGTAAGCCCCAGTGACCATGTTCACACTCCGGCCTCAGCACTAGGATTAGATGTATGTGTGGCAGCAATAGCTTTAATGTGGGTACTGGGGATCTGAACTCAGGTCCTCAAGATTGCACACAAGCATACTTATCCACTGAGTCATCTTCCCAGCCTAAAGATGGAACATATTTTTTAATGGTATCCAGTTGGGATATATATATATTTTTAACTTCTTCCTTCAAAGACAGTGTGGTCCATTCTCCTTCTTCAGACAGAACTATTGGGACTTGGAGACTGGTTTGGGCTCTGAATATTTCATAGGATCTGCAGAGATGGCGCCTCTCTTGGGAATTTCTCTGTAATAGTCACTAAAATATAGTAGAGTGGAACCTGTGCCCATAATCTGAACAGCAAAGTGACTCCGTGGGACACATCCAAGAAGAGGGTGGAAGAAGTGTCTTTGTTCACGTGTCTTTCAGGGAGGACAGAGGACACCTTTATTTTTAAAGATGCTTTTCACGTAACAAATGAGGTCAATGACCATAATTAGCGAGGAAAGGAGGGCGAGAAGGAAGGAATGGGGAAGAGAAGAAGGCAAATAAATGTTCTTGTTTGTAAGAGTTTTGCCATGAAACCATTCATCAGTGGTTAGATACAAACCACGCTAGCAATGGCTTGCTGCTGGGTGATGCTTCAGAATTTGTCCCCAGCAAAGCCACCACAGTGATTCTCTGTGTTTCCAGCTGAGGTGTCCTTTACTGGGGCAAGGATTTCCCACTGTCTTCCCGCAGTGATGCGGTGGCTTTATGCCTGCAGGTCTCCCATCCCACTCAGAATTTTAATAATATGCCCTTTCCTACCCCACTCCCTGACTTAGATCTCTGTTTTCTTTCCAAGATGGCAGCCATGCCTCATCTCTACTACCAACTGTTGGAAGTGGGGTTCATTTCCTGTACCATCAAATTGGGTGGCATATCCTACCAAGATAGGAGATCAGTAATCAGTGCACCAGATTACAGCTCAGGCCATGGTCCTGAGACTCTGGCTCCTCTCCTGTCTCCTTTCTACCTATCTACTTCCATCCCCCATCACACCCAATTCCCATCTATAAAAGCTTGGGGCATAGAGCAGTCCCAACATATCTCTGCCCTCCCCTGGGGCTTTCCCAGCAGCCTCTGACATTAACCCTCAATGAACTTGGTTTTCTAACCTTACCCAGTGTTAATCCTCACAGATTTAACATTATACCACTGAAAACCCTCGTTCCCCGTGGCCAAGCCTGCCTAGGTTATCAGAATTAGACAGGAGTTTCCCCAAAACTCTGTTTTCTTCACATTATGGCCTTCAATGGCTGGTTGCTAAGCTGGGAGCCGCAACTTGGACACAAGATGGCGGTAGGGAGTGAAACAAAAACTATTCCTGGGCTCTTCTCCCTACAGTTGAGCTCAAGCATCTCAGTTTACAAATAATTTTAAAACATATGAACCAGGCTACTTCCCAACTCAGGGAACAATATGTTTCTTTCAACTAAAGAAAATAAGAGTTCCCTGGGTTCAGTGACCTGTTCAAGATTATTCAACGCTATCTAGGTACCTCCTTCAAGTATAAATTAGTTCTTTTTAACCTTACCTTACAAGTGAGTCCTTTTAATATAGGAAATGACATCTATAAGACACACACACGCCCACGCGCGCGCGCACACACACACACACACACACACACCAAGGCTCAGGGTTATCAGAGAAGAAAGGGTGGAAGACCGTAAGCACCAGAGGTCAAGGAGTCCAGGGCCCAAAAGTAGCTTTTGGTCACCACAGGACCAGAGCATCCATGAACTCACACCAGGTACAGTTGCTTGCACAAGATCTGCACAAGATCGAGCCGGTCATCATTCCAGCGTGGAATCCCCACCTCTAGCTGAGGGTCTATTAACAGTTAGTGGCTCCTGGGGGAGGGAAAGACAGCTTTCTTTAAAGGTATCGCCCCTGATATGAGGACCATTCTCTAGTGGATGGCCCCACACCCAGGGGAACAGGGGCAGCATAAACTGGACCCGAGAAGTAAACAAAACAAAACAGAAGTTGGAAGGGAATCAAGGGGTAGGAGTAGATGCGGGAGTAGTGGGGGATGGATATGATCAAAATACATAATATAAATTCTCAAAGACTTAATACATTTTAAAAACCTGTTTCAGGAATTGATAAATATTGGCTAGGGTAAGGTAGAGCACTCGGATGCACCAACACATGGGGATGCTAAGCGACCCTGTATCACCATGCCAGGAGCATGATGGGTACCTATAATTCTCTAAATTTGTAGGAAGTTTTTGGCCACATTCTAGGGCATATAAGTAACACATTCTCCTAAAATTGTATTGGTCCTTGGAGGAAACATATGTTCCCATTCAAACAGATGATCATTGTCAAGGCTTCTTGCTCAGTTTGAAATCATGGCGCTACTAGCCCAACTGGCCCAAGGCTCCAGTTGCTCTCCTGAATGTTTTCTGAATCTCTGGGTACAGAAGGGCAATGCCAAGAGGCTTTGGATCCAGTAAATGCCCTGACAGTCATGTGCACCACAAATCTGGTCAACAAGCTGTTCACAAATCACAGTGAGATTATTCCACAAAGGAGGGTCTTCTCTTGTTAGGCTGAAAATAGACAATTTGAGTACTGCATTTCTGGTATCAGTCATTTTCTGAGCTGTCATAATGGACTGCTATAAACATGAGCACTTAAAACAACAAAACATGTCTTTCAGTATGGAAAGAAAGGAGGTCTGAAATTAATGAATTATCAGGATTTGGTCCTCCCGGCTTTCTGGGGGAGGACTCATTCCAGGCCTTTTTCCCAGCTTGCAGTAGCTCTGGTGGTCCGTGCCATTGCTGGCTTATCATCTCATTTCTCATCTCTACCTCTGCCTTTATGTGGCTTTATCCTATGTCGCCGAGTGTCTCAATATTCCCCTTCTTTCCTTTCTCTTTTCTTCTTTTAGTTAAAGTTTTATTTTTGTTTGTATGTGTGTGTGCCTGTGCCTATGCATGCATAAGGATGCCAGAAGAGGGCATAAGATCCCCTTGAGCTGGAGCTATGGAGGGCTGTGAGCCTCCAGTATGGGTGCTGAGAACTGAACTCTTCTGGAACTGTTACAGATTGCTGGGAGTAGTGAGATCTCAGATCCTGAATTTCTTGTAATCCCCTTATCTGAGTGCCTACAGCTGCTCTGAGCAGGAGACCTTCAGGAGTTCCTGATGGCAGGAGAGTGGTTTCTGGTGGGTTTGGCTGGGGCGTGGCTATCTCTATATAATCTGCCCCTGAACACAATAAAGGGGGCACTCTTGGGGAATTCAAGGATGACCCGTGTCGCTGTCTCTCTGTCTGTGTGTGTTTGTGTATTTTAATCTCCAGCTCCCTTGCCCGAAGCTCGCGAACTAGGTAATAGTGCACCGAGCACAGACACGGGAGCACGGTGCGCGGCACCAGATGCTCTTGACCAATGAGCCATCTCTCTAGCTCCCTCTTTCTTTTCTTATAAGGGAGCCATAGCCACCAGATTTAGGGCTCATTTAAATGCGAGACATCATCTCAAGATCCGCAATGGACTTCTTCTACAAAGATCTATTTTTCAAGTAAGGCCACATTCTGTGACTCCAGGTAGACATGGAAGAGGACGTGTGTGTCAGAGGGATGACTCAATTCCATGTACTCTCAGCATCCTATAACTAATTCTTTCTTTGAACTAATTCTCCATGTGAAGTGGAGGTTTGAAGCTTCTTGGGCCATATTGAAAAAAAAGATTGAGCACCTGCCAGTGCCACCCCCTGGTAGAATCCCTCATCCATCCTCCTAGGGACCACCTGGGTAGTGAGCCATCCTCACCAGCATCCTTTAAAGCAGAACACTTCCCATTGGCAGCGTTGCTGGAGCACTGTCCTCTCAGACCCCATAATGCATGCTAAAGTCCTACAGAAGACAGTGCCCTGCAAAGTTGGGAAGGACGTTAATAGGCTCCCCCCATGAGCTCTTTGCCGATTCCAGGTCTGTGCTCATATGTCTTTTAAGAGGCCTTTTATATAAGTCACGATTCCCACACAGTTTTCACGGCAAGATCTCATATGATGTTAATATGCCTGGAATTTGGCAGTAACAACCCTCAAAGAGAACGAAATCATTGTTTTGGTGAGAAAGGCTATTTGAAGACCCCACCACACTCCTCTGAACCAAATAAGAAAATTAATCAAAATAAACCCACACGGAATCTAAAGCAATGTGTCCTGAGAAATATGTAATTATTTTCCTTTAGACAGAGAAGAAACCATCTTTTTCCTTGGGAAGGAAAAAGAAATAAAACTCAAAGTTGATGTTCTCCAGCAAACTCCATTAGGAAGGAAGGGTGGACATGCACAACACATATAGAGAACTCTAGAAAACAACGAATTTGGTTCCTACCAGCAACTGGGAAGAAATTTCATAGCAACCCCCCACTTTTTTTTTTCAGTTAAAAAATTCCTTTGTTTCTTTTCTGAGAAAAGTGATTTTATAGGTTATTAAAAACTATTAAAAACATAACTGAGCAAACCCCAAAGCACGGGTTCTTTTCCTTTGATTTTGCTTCCCCCTCCTAGTTTTTGGGAAATGGTTTTGAGACTTGGGAGAGTTTTATTGAGGGCTTTGTGGGCATTTAAATAGCTTTTGTGTTTTGAATATGGTTCAAAACAGGCAGCTAGAAGAAATCTGCCTTGCCTCTCCACACCTGTTGATCCAAACAAAACTGTATCACACCAAATGGCGCGCCTCATTTACTATACACACCTAAAAACAAAGTTACCTGGCCATGTGGCTGCTTTTTACCAACAGGCAAGGAGCTTAGTTTTCTATGTTTTTCCTTCCTTCCTGCCCCCGCCTTTGTATAGGAAAGAAGAAAAGCAACAGCGAGAGAAAAGGGAGTTCCCAGACTTGGCTGAGGATGTTGGCTTTCTACCCATGGCTTCCAGCTAGCCTCTGCTGAGGATGTTTCTACCCATGGCATCCAGCTAGCCTCTTCAGGAGCACATCTGTTTGCTCGCAAGTTTGTTTGGCTGTAAAACTATCCAAGGAAACTCAAAGCCAATTCCATAATAAATTTTTATCTCTCTGTTGGCCTTCTGTTTGGGCTGCTGGCACACAGACGTGGCTAGACTTCCGGTTGAAAGGCTTTCAGGTACTCTGATAGTAGAATGTCCTATATCTTGGCCAACTGAACCTCACAGTCCAACTTCTGCAACCCTAGTAAGTCAGTTTGCTTCCTGATGTGCATGGGCTGCATCAATTCGCCCCCTCTAAAGACTCAACTTGGTTCTCTACTCGGGATGGGTAAGCCAAGGGAGTGTGACCTGAAGCTTGATGTCCTACCCTGTCCACCACCATCACTGAAACCTCTCTTTCCAATGGACTTGGAGATACAGGAGATGCACCAGTCAGGAGTGCAGACTCCCTTCCAGGCAGAATCTTTGATGCTACCTTGTCATTGCTCTAGATGTAAGCCTCTGAGTCTTCAGTGGGTTGTGGTTCTTCGATAGAGAATAATAAGCCCAGATATAAAAACAGAATGCAGAAAACAAATTATCATTTTGAAAAATAGAAAAAGCCTCGCTTTTAATCCTATTAAGATCTCTGGGCTGCGTCCCACCCACCGCCCCCACCCCCATCCCTAAAATCTCTGAAAGAGATACTGATGTTGCCATTAGCATAAATGCTGAAATCAGCATTTCCTTTGAAAGAAGTTGTTAATATTTGGAAATGGTCGGATTTCCAATCCAAGCTTTGATTGTTATTCTATACTAGCCAGCAAGTGCCAAGGTCACAGGGAGATTCACCTGCAGACAGAGCTAAATGAATCCACTTGGCCACAATGCATGTATAATTTAACATCCACCTCTCTGAGCACTTCCATGCATTCCTAAAAAAATATTTTATTACAATAACAAATTGGTTTCAAAATCATGCATTATGTATTCTGAAATTAGGTCTGCCGGCAAAACCTGGGTGTACAAACACACACCTCCCTACGCCAGACTGAGCGAGCACCAAGACGCCATTGGGGTCAGGGTGGGGCTTGAAAGGAAGTTTGTTCCTCAAGGAACTACCCTCTCTTTTGATCTTATTCTGCATATTCGGAAGAAAAAGATCAAACTGATCCTGAGCTATACATAGTAGCAGCCCTGGGCTCTCCTCCCAGGGCCTTCCATGAGGAGTCCGTGTGCATTCCTAGGCAGGCGTGTTCTAAAGAGGAAGGTTTGCCAGGGCAGTTTTCCAAGCTTTCCTTAAAGCATGCTTATTCCTTGAATTCTAAACATCCTCTCCTGTGATCTGGGACTTTCCATGTGTATATTATACAGGCACCGAACTTCAACAAAGCTGCTTTGAAACATTAACGGTATCAAAGCCACGCTTAAATTTGCGTCCAGACACAAGCTAACCTGCCCATTAACTCACATCACGTGATTCCGCCAAAGCTAAGGTGTTCAGAGAAATCCTAGGATTTGGGGCACCCACCTAACTCAGGTAGCACACCCCTAAGTGCTGTGCCTTCCTGTTTCCTGACTGTCACCTGGCATTAATCAAGCCAGCACCAGAGCATGAGAGGGGCTCGCTTTGCTTCTGCACAATAAACACAGTTCTCAAGGTGCTTGCTTGCGAATATTGAAGGTTGAGATGCTTGATTCTCCTTAGATGCTCTGATCTCAGGACACACATACCACCTCGCCAAATGCCATCAGAAGGCTTAAGGACTCCATGGTAATGAAGGCATTTGATCTTAAATATGCAAGAAAGAAACTCAGTTAAGTGTTTTCTAAGCTTCAAAAGTTTCTTGCACGAGAATTTGACCTCTTTATATGGAAAGAAATACCTAGTTTATTTCAATAGGGAATTTGTTTCTCATTAGCTTGCAAGGTAAACGTCATTAATATGGTCCTTTCAGATCTACTAACTTTTGAATAAAACAACAACATTCCTAAGGGACCTACTTACAAATCTCTTTAAATTAAAATCGGTCTAATTTTTATTACAGGACAACATTAAGGAAAGCTTCGTATATTTAAAGCAATGCCCTGCCTGAAAGGCTTTTATTCCTCCACAAGAGCTTTCATAAGCATATGAGTAAAATGTAAAGCTACCACCCTTTCTTCCCTCGAAAATAAAAGTCTGCCAACACTGAATTAAAAAACCATTCCTCTTTAATTTTGTTTTGATGTCATGGTATGACTAGATATATAGTTTTCTATAGCTAAATTATGAGGAATAATTTTCTCTAATCTAATCAGTAATATCTAAAAATGAGAATGGTAACAGCACCATTTCTGATTTATTTTGTATTGTAATTTAGGCTGACATGGTTAAACTCTGCTCTTCAGAAGAACAATTAAGAAATTGTTGATAGAAATTAAATATTACTGGCAATTGGAAATGCATTTATTTCTTGCTTGCAGTATCTGGAAATACCACTCTCACCTGCCATCAACGATGAGCTCAGCTAAACCAGTGAAGTAAAAATGAACTAAAAAGCTTCATTCCTGTACATAAGATGATTTATGTCAGTAACAACCAAGTTCCAGAGTGCATATAAATGTCTGCGTGCATATGTATGCATGTATTGCATGCATGCATGTATGTGTATGTGTGCATGTGAGAGTATGCATGCCTCTAAAAATGCTTTAAGTTGAAATGTGCAGACGAAATGATTAAACTCCCTCCTGGTTGGGTGGCTAAAGAGCTCTATCCTTTGTTTTAGCTGTGGGCTAATTTCATCTGAATGCAAACTACTCTTTTATTTGTTAGTAAAGGCAGCTCACATCTTGCCTTTTCTGTATAGGAATTAGGCTACCATATGCTACTTAGGAAACTATTAAGGTAAGAATTAAAAATGGCAAGCAAATAAATAAAAAGCCTTTGGTAATAATTACATGTCATTCTCATAGAATGAAGTAAAGAACTGCACAGCTAACTTTTCTGGTACTGATGTGAAAATATTATAATGTGTTATTTCACATTCTAGGTGAAAAGGTGGTCCCAAGCTCCTTTTGAATTGTGACAGGACCATTCCAGATTGGGTATAAGGTAGCATTCCCATAAACACACATGTAAATACAGAAACTCATGCATGGTAGCATATAGAAATGCATGTATGTTTGAATATTAAATAATTGAATGGGATTAAACACAATTAGAAAGAAGAAACCAGAAGCTGCCAAGGAAAAATGTCCATAGTCAAATGCTTTCGAATTCCATCTTAATTATCCTGCTTACCCTTGCAAAGTTTGAGAATAATTTCCTAATGCCACTTTAAAAAGAAAAGCCCATGGTGAATAACAAATCATGTTTGAATATTTTAAAAAATACTTTATTATTTTTAATTGTGTGTGCGCATGTGTGCTGCACGCATGCACACGTATGTATACACAAGTTCAGGTGTTGGTAGAGACATCCAATTCCCTAGAGCTGGAGTTACAGGCCAGTTGTGAGCCACCTAGTATAGGTGCTGGGAGTTCTCTGCAAGAGCAGCATGTGGTCTTAACCACTGAGCCACCTCTCCAGTCTCAAACTGCCTTTGAACCTAAACATTCTTGTTCAAAGAATTTCTTTTTCGGTGCTGAATTTTCAGACTCACACTGATACAAAACGGGCACACAGTCAATGTGCTCTGGTTCCGGGCTGTTTTGTTACGAGTGTACCACTGACTTCAGTCGTCTCTATCAATTCAGTTACCTCAAGTTCTGTCCCCGTTTGCCAGAGACCGTCACCCTCTGGAGGACTACATGAGGACACATTCTACACAGTGCTTAGATTCAAGCTCATGGCCTCCGAGTGAAAACTCTTAGGAATCTTAAACTTGGTGTCTCGTAGAAAGAATGCGGAGGCATTTGGAAGAGACTGCAGCTGTCTGCAGCCTCCCTTCCCCCAGCAGGTGTATTGATGCTTGGTCTCTCAGACAATTGCAGTCGCAAACTGCAGCGTGTCCTGGGGGCTGTTGCAGAAGAATAAAACGGGAGCCTGTCTGTCAGCTGAATGAAGAGCCCAAAGCCCACACCACGGGGTTCAGTGCCTTGTGCCGGGCTGTATTCACAGGCCAAGCAGATGAATGTGTGGTCTCTCATGAAGCCAAGAGATGGGCATCTCAGAAATAAAATCATCTCCCAATTACAGGAAACCCTTCTTCCCTAGGATCCCAAAGCACTTTATCAACCTAAATTGGAATTCTGTCTTCTGAGCTGCCTTCCATGCAGCCACTCCACTATAAATTGGATCAAATGCTCTCAGATTAATTCCTGCAAACCTATATTCATCTTTGTATATCTTTATTACAAAACTAGCCACAAGACTGCTCTACAATTTTCATTACCAGAACAGCTTTCGGAGCTGGATTATGCCATGGTTTATCCTTCCGCGACCCCAAACCATCTTGTTAGCCCCATTATTGTATATTCATACAACACACCTGAGCCCAAGATAATAAGAGAGTTATAGTGAGCAGGAGAAAGGGGCACATCTTATTGCATTTTATGCATTGCTATTCTGTAAGGATATTTAACCTACTGCAGGCATCGCTGAAGTCCGTGCCTCTCTGCTGTGCTATGGCTTACACCCTAACATGAAAGACCCTCTTGACTGCTCCCCACCCCACCCGCTGCTGAGAAGGGCAAGTGGGGGAATCTGAAGAGAACTCGGACTTCTTGGAGATGCTTAGTCTCCATTTCTTCCCTGCTGATGTGCTTTAAGTGATGCAGACTCCGAGTGGGACACCAAGAGTAGCCACAGCCCAAGGGTTCTTGGCCCTTCACAGAAAAACGGCAGAATTGCTTCTTGGAAAAAGAATCTGGGGCTCTCATATGTATAGACTGGAAGGTGGGGTGGGGGCTGGTCCCCAGCCTTAGGCGTGGCTATATTTGATTTCAAATGCTTGCTTTGTGTGACATAAAAACAATGAACACAGAATTTGAGTCATGGCCGCTCTGGAATGGAAAAGGAGACACAGGAAGCAAAGGGGCACCATATAGGGGGATTTAAGCTTTTACATAAGGTATTAAGCTTAATGGTCTTTTTATATTAACAGAGAATGAGGAATATAAACCTGCAAATGGACCAATGAAGAGAGAGAGGGTCATGTATCAAGAACTATTACTAATCCCTGTCAGAACATCTGCTAACCTTGAATCCACAAGAAAACACAGACTTAGAGATTTGAAACAAACAAAATGTTTGTTTTAGTCAAGTATGTGCCAAAAATTAAGTTATCAGACAACTATGATAGCAAAACTTGATGATGATGATAATGATCTATTATATTTACCTATATTAATAATATAGGTAGTACATATCACTGTAGATATAATTATTGTGTTTAAATTATATGGTTTACTCTGCATCAATTAAGCCATCTCTTTTATATATATGTACACATATGTATGTATAAAATGTGCACATGTATACAAACATAATATAATATATAATTATGTGTAATTGTGGCATATAATTATGTAACTCACACAAATATTTATGTGAATGATACATTGCAATTATAATTGCATATATTATACAAATATAATTTTCAGGATGATTTATATTTCTTCTCTCTCCACAACTATGTTCCTTCCCAGTAAGTCAAAACCTACAGCAACTCTCTAGCCTCCTACACTCTATGCTCCTGCCCCCATCCCCTCTCTCCCAACTATTTGTTCTTCCTTCTTTCCTGACTTTTGAGGTAATGTCAACTTGGTTATTACAATAAGAACAACCCAGGGAGATAACAATCCATTGTTTCTCCATTCTGGAGAAAACTCCACATTTCTGTCTGCTTTTCTTGCTCTGGTAAACATGGTGCCACAGTTACCATGACTTCTTCATAGATGTGAGAAACAGATACTCTCATTATTTGAGGGTCATATTTTTCCCTTTTTAAAATCGATCACCTCTTACTTGGGCAATGTGATGCATGCCTATAAATTCAGTACTTAGGAGGTTGAGGCAGGAGGTCCATGTGAGTTCAAGGACAGCATGAGCTACATGGTGAGTTTCTGGATAGCCTGAGCTACAGGCTCAGGGGAGGCTCTTTTTTTAATTGCTTAAAAATGCGTAAACAGTAACCCAGAAAGGTAGCTGCACCTCCCTTGCTCTCAGGGCCTAAATTCCTCTCAAAAAGTGGCCTGGGCATCTGGTGCCTGGTGGGTGTGCAGAACCAGAGGCCCTGCCTGCCCCCCGCCCCCCCGACCAGAACAGATTTATCAATAATATCTCAGGCGATTTTTATAAACTCCAACATATGGAAACTCAAGGTTGAAGCATTTTAAATGGCCTATTTCTGAACCTACTGTAAGTTACAAAACCATGGTCTTTGGGACAAAGACATGTTCAGTTACGCTTTGACCCTGTGGCTTCTGACCATGCCATTGATGATGGGTACGTGGATGTGTTTGTTAGGGTTACTATTGCTGTGATGGAACACCATGACCAAAAACAGCTGGGGGAGGACAGGGTTTATTTCATGCACAGTTCCACGCAACAGTCCATCGTCAAAAGCAGTGAAGGCAGGAACTCAAGCAGGGCAGGAACCTGGAGGCAGGAGCTGATGCAGAGGTCATGGAGGGGTGCTGCTTACTGACTTGCTCATCATGACTTGCTCAGCCTGCTTTCTTATAGAATCCAGGACCATCAGCCCAGGAATGGCCCCACCCACAAGGGGCCCTCCCCACAGTGATCACTAATTAAGAAAATATCCCACAGGTTTGCCTATAGCCCAATTTCACGAGGCATGTGTCACGTTGACATAAACACCAGCTATCACAGTGGTGATCTCAGGTAGACCTCTTCTTGATGTCATCTGCCAGGATCACAGCAGTATCTCTGACTGAGCGCCAAGATTTCTCCACCAGCGGATGGTCTCCTTAAACTCCCTTAGCTCTGTCTGCATCAGCTAGCCAGTTACAAACTGCCCTGACTTCGAGGACCTCCCTTCCGTTCTCAGCACGTTCCCTGCAAACTTCTTTTGAGGTGGCCCCAAAGACCCCCAGCTCTCCTGAGTCTTCACCACCAGCTAACATCCTGCCTGCCCATTCCTTCTTTCTACTCAGCATCTATCTTTATGAGTTGAATTTTAAAGCCTCTGCTTTGCATTACTGACATACATTACATTTTTTATTTATCTGTGTGCACATGCATGTAGGCATACACATGTGCACCATGACACACATGTGGCAGTCAGAGGACAACTTAGAGGAGTTAGTTCCTCCTGCCGTGTGTACACCTGGGGATCAAAGTCAGAACACAGGGCTTGGCTGTAGGGGCTTTTACTGGGTCAGCCATCTCACCAGCCTTGACATACTCTTTTCAATGATACTCATACAGTTTTGTGCATATCATTATTTTGAAAAAATAAGCCACAGGTGCCTTTAGTTTTATTCCTCCCAATTCCCCTTTCCCATGTTAAAAACCGCCATTACCTACTGTAAGGCCTACTTGGTTTTCAGGATCCCTTTTATAGTGCCAGGGAAAGAAGGAAGAACTTCAAAAGGCATCCAGGTTTCCAGCTATTTCACCACCACCCCCAAAGAAATCCAGAGAAAGTGACAAGGTCCCAGATGCATTTGAAAACCAAGGGTTTGGCCCACAGAACCCTGCCTAAGGCCTGAGGATCCCTCTTGCTGGAGCACACAACACAGGCATTTGTTGTCTGTTTTATCATTTCCCCATATGCTGATTGCTTTTGATTCATTACACAACACAGAGTCCATAGGAACAAGTCAGCTTTCAAGAGAACAGATGTACAATAAATTACATTCAAGTTTTGTAAATTTGCAGGTGGGAAAAAAAATTTGCAGGGGACCAACAGAAGACGCATGGTAGAGAAAAACAGAGGCACCGTCTGGAGTCTGATCCTCCCCCTCCTATTTCTATTCAGACCAGCACCCTCCCCTTGAGCTTTCTCTGTCTTGCCCTTTCTCTGGACCAGGGTCTTGTCATATCTCACTCATGCCATGGGGATCTTGGGTTCATCGGGCAGAGAGCCATGTGACCTCAGGCCCAGCGAGTATGTCACTAGAGATGCAGCTTGCCACTCAATTCCTCTAAGCCTTGACCAGTTCAGACCTCAATGATGGCCCTCCTCTTCTGCTCCCCGGGTAGACTATGGCAGGCTTTACCCTGGGCTATATGTGCATGAGACTCATTTTCAGGGTGAATGAAAGGCAAGTCCCTTCTTCCTCCCTTTTCCATTTCCTTTTATTCTTCTCATCCGCCTCTTGTTTCTATCTGGTATTTTTTCCCCTTGACCATTTCTCCCAATTTCTCCAATTCTTTTATATTGACAAGACCACAAGGCCACTCAAGCGACCATGACACCTATTGGAAAAGAAAAAAAAAATACCTCTAGTGGGCTATTTTGTTTTACCTTTGTTCAAAAGCAGTTCCCAATTGAGCAGTGAGAGCCAGGACTCTGTAATCTATACATACACTTTAATCCTTCAAAGAACCAGCAGGGCCCGCATCAATCAAGAGCCTTCATCAACTTGTAAAAACAATATTTTGATTCAATCAGATTCAAAGCCCTGAAATTCTCAGCTAATTAATGCAAGGTCACTCGAGGGCTGTGCAATGGTGGCTGGAACAATGGTCAAATATTTACCCTGGGCACACACACGCGCGCGCTTGCATCACCAGAGGACCAGGGTGATGGTCAAGAATAGAAAATCTACCTCTGGCTACCACAGGATTCGTGTAGATCAAGTATTGAGGTAATTATTGGAGGAAGGAACAAGGACACACGTGCTTTTCATCATCAAGAAATGCAACAAGGAGACAGAAATGGCCAACACCCTGTTGACGACACAAACATTCCAAATAGCCCCAGAAGAGAGCCATTCTGTAGTGACCCTTCCAGAGGACTCAAAATGAACAGCAATTTAAATTTTCATAAGTCAGCCAGTCCACAACACTTTTAATTAAGTGTAAATCCTAATACACTTGGTTTGGTTTGCATGTGGAAACAATTGGAGACGGGTGTAGGGACAGACAGGCTATAGAAACACTTGGAAGTTGTACTGTATATGCTTCTATCTATAGGTAGCTTCTGAATATTTTAATACTTTTGTTATGTACCAAAGTACACATGATTTACTCATTCAAACACAGAAAAGGAAAGTGTCAGGATGCCTCATTGCTGATGAAAATAGCAGTTTATTTTTCTTTATCAAAGTGTTAGGACGTGAGCAGACTATCTAAAAGCAAATTCTCAGAGAATTGTCTCTTGGTGTCCTCTTTGTCATTCCTTACTTTGACACCTATAGCTCCTTTAAAAACGATGCACCCAATTTTGGTTGTGGTATTATAGCAGCTACACAATTGGCATGTCTGCATCATCCCTCCACCATGCAAAGCTCAGGCATCATCTCAGAAGGGAGGTCAGAGAGATGGTCAGAGCCGGACATTGAAGGAAGGTAGACTGAAACAGTGTCCTCTGGGTGTGGCAGGACTCATGACCTCACACCAGCTGTGGGTGTCTGCACAAGACCAAGGCAATGAACATTCTAGCACAGCAGGCAGAGAGACTTTCAAGCCCCTAACCCATAACTGGGGCACTTTTGGCAACTGTTGGCTTCTTAGGGAGGCAGAGCCGTTTTTTAAAGGATGGAGCCACTGATAAGATGACCACACCCCAGTGGGTAGCTACACACCCGTGAACACATGGAGAACACACATTGGACTCGGTGAGTTGTTTTTTAAAAAAGAGGTCAGGAAGTTGGAAGAGGTTGGGGAGGCTGGAGATTGATCCAGAAAGGTGAGGAGTGAGGGATAAATACGATCAAAAAACACTGTATAAAATTATATCAAAGAATTAAAATATTACATTTTAAAAATATTGGGGATCTGAGGGTACTTGGGCCCTTAAAGCACTTTTTCATTTTAAGAGGGGAAACTTTAGAAGTTTGCATCTTGAAAGCCTACAGGCCTCTTTGTATTCCCCATATTTTTATATTTACCTTTTTATGAATTTTATTAATTGTATGAGGATTAGCAAATGCATCTGTATGGAGGAAATAAGGTAGTTGCACTCATGCACCAGGTCAAATAGCAAACCCACTCCAAGTTAAATGATATGGTCACTTCAGTAATCCTTGCCATGGTGGCCATGCTTTGTGGAGAGTTAGCTATCCCGGGTTAGCCATGACCAGGGCATATTAAGCAGAAAAGTAGTGTCTGAGGATGCAGATCACAAGTTTTCTGATGACTGAGCCCTCTGACTGCCAAAAGTCCCTGGGCCCACACGGCTGAGCAACGAATGTGCTACCCTCGTCACACAAATGTGAAAATCCTTGGAATCGTAGGGTGCCGCCAAGATTATTTTTGCCAGTGCTGCAGTTGGTCTACCTGGGGCTAACTGAGAAAACATTTTGACTGAATTAAATGGGTACTTCTGCCAGACAACTGATTTGATTGATTTTTTCTCCTAGTGTATTAACTGGTTATTTTGATTTTTTTTAAATCGACTTTAAAATGCATACAAAAATCACAAATTTTCATAATTTTAGCACCAAAGGGTCCATAGGAAATCACCGAGGTTGTCCTCAAAGGTGCACAGGCGTTAAATGAGAAGAACCGAGGGGAAGAATGGGTACATTAAATAAGTCTGGGAGACACCGAGCTGAAGAGGTTTAATGGTTTCATTGCTTTTCAGTTTGCTACAGAATTTGCCAAAGGCTTTAAAGGCTATTTAGGAAAATAAACACTATTATCCTAAAGGATGGACCTGGAACATCCATCCACAGTTAGAGTCAACACAGAAGCTCTCTGCCCTACCTCCCCTAGACCAGAATTCCAGGAAACAAGTTTGGAAACACTATGATATAGGACTAAGTATATAGACAGAGGAACAAATATGTAAATCAGTAATATGTCAAACCCCTGGGCTGCCTCAGTGGTTTTTAAGAAGGAAGAAATGTTTATTATAATCTAGGCACACGCCTACCAACCCTGATGGAAGATGGCTCCCCTCCATGGATATATTCTTTATATGAAATCCATTGATTCCTTCCAGATTCCTGTTCCTGTTAACATTTGACCACAGCAGTCAGGAGCCAATCTTAATTATTTCTACAATGACACCTTGGTTATGTAGTGTGATTCTGACTCTGTGCTGTCATTTAAAACTGGTCTTATTTCCAGGAATAAATTAGGTGCTCATTTACATAAAGAGACCCTTATTATCTTCAAACAGATCCCAAGGATTCATTGGAAATGTTTAAGTTGTAGCAGTGAATTTTGACAGTGTTATATTCCTATGGTTGTCAATTCTAACGTAAGAATCGCAAAGGGTTAATGTGTGCTTTATCATCAGTGAAACTAATCAATCATATAAACTTTGAACAAGTTTACCATGTACTATATATGCTTCCTTTGCCTTTTACATCCACACTGTTGTTGCTGAAAGCATTATTTTTCAAAACAATAACAATAACAATACAAATGTTCTATGAGACAAGATATCAGTCTAGACAATGGCTAGGATCTAGCAGGTGAATTATAACCACAGCACAGTGTAGAAAACAGGCAAAGAACAACAGTATCAGTGACCCTATAAGAGTGATCTTTTCCCTCAAGAAGTTCTGGGAAAGCTTCAATATAAAGACGAGGCCGAATGAAATGGGACCCTAAGACTATTGTCTCCGCAGTAGCTATGACTCAGTCTTTGAGAGATACAGGGCTTTCAAAACATGAAGTTTTTGCATATTTTCTCCTTAAAATCTCCAAATGAGCATGCAGCTCATTCTTACAAACTTTCAGTGCTCTTCAGCATCAATAAAGGGAGACAAGAACTTGAGCCCGTATCTAATGAGGACCAGTTTGTCATCCAGGTTCGCCATCCTGATCCAGCTCTTGCCTTAGAGTGATGTTCAGTACTAAGCACTCTGTGAATCTCCGCTGTACTGGTGTAACAGAATGTGTGGCATCTTGCTAAACCAAATATAAAAGCCTCTGGGGCTCATTTCTTGCACCATGTACTACTCTTAGGACACAGATAGATAAACCACAACTGTGGGCTTGTGGGAAGTGTGTACAAGCCGTAGCCCTCCTAGCAGGATCTGATAGAGGGTACTAGAGGGAAAAAAATGTCAACATTCTCTGACCATATCCAGTGTCACACTGACCTTTCTCTCCATTCTGTGGCCACAATTCATATTTCACTCCACCCCAGAATGTGAGTGTGTGACATCTGCTCCCACTGAAGCCATTCCATTGGAACAAGCCTAGAAATAAACTCAACAATGTTTTCAAATTCTACAACTAATCTTACAAGGAGAAAGGAGTACTAGGAAAAAAGAAACATACTGAAAACTAGAGAGTTCATCATATAAGCTGCATTGGAGATAGTATAGTGGGGTCGGGGAAAGTGTCTCATAGTTAGGACTCCGGTGAGTTAGATTTCAATGGTCAGGTAGAGACAGAAAATAAGTTCGAAGGTCCATACTATGGAGTTAAAATAACCCTCATGGAGTTTGTGGACCTCAGACTGCTCATCCTTGGTGACAACCAGACTATAATGAAATTTTACCATCCTCGAATAGGGAGATAATAAAATTTATCTATACCTGGGGTCTGGACAGGAAAACAATTTGCAGTTGTATAGGAAGAGCAAATCATAGAAACGGATGTACTACAACATCCTTCTAGACAGACATGCTCCAATCTAGTCCATAAATACCCACACTAAAATCATCAATCGAAATTGATAGTTTGACAAGAAAAATAACCTACCTTAAAGAAGAATTAGCAAATCCCATTAAACAGAAAATTAGGAACTTCCAAAGCTGCTAAAAAAAAAAAAATCTGAGCCGGGCAGTGGTGGCGCATGCCTTTAATCCCAGCACTCGGGAGGCAGAGACAGGCGGATCTCTGTGAGTTCGAGGCCAGCCTGGTCTACAAGAGCTAGTTCCAGGACAGGAACCAAAAGCTACAGAGAAACTCTGTCTTGAAAAAAAAAAAAATCTGATGCTTATTAGCTTCTGATAGAGACTGGACAGGTATCGATGGATATAAAATGATTAAAGACATACAAGAAAAATTATAAAATATAAGGAAAGAGTAATTCACCATGAAACATGAGCAGGCAATGCAAAACGAAATAAATACAATATCTTTAAATCAGAAAAACCATAACTTTGACATTGAAATATAAATATGCCAAAAGCAGACGAAAGTGTAAGTGGGTTGACAACAGGAGAAGAACTGGTGGACCTGAAGAGAAGGACAAAGAACCTGGTTAGAGCATCATGCATGCATCGGTTACAACTGCATCCCTATGACAGTACCACCTGTCAGGATCACCTGAAGAAGAGAAAGATCTATTTGGGCCCCCGAATGCAGTGTTTCAATCCATCCTAACAGGGAGGGCACAGTGGTGGGGGTGGCTTCATCTGTGACAGCGGTACTTGCGGTAGTGCTGTTCACATGGCAAGGACCACGAAGTAGAGCACACATAATGTCCAGACTCCACCTCTCTACTGGTCTCCTTATATCACCTGGGCTTCCATTGCAAAAGGTTCAACAGCTTCCCCAGTGTGACCAGCCACTGAGGAACAAGTGCCCAAAGCATGAGCCTGTGGGAACAGTTCAGATTCAAATCACGATGTTGCATCCCTGGCCACAAAGGCTCATGGCCACTCTGAAATGCATTTGGCTCAGTTATAAAACTCCCCGAATCTTAAGTTTTATTACCATTCATGGGTCCTTGCAGGGACTCCAGGCACACGCTTAGCCCAGCCAATATAAATCAAGAAGAAAGATGAGTCAAATATATACTAGTATAGAGTAAACATTGCCATTCTCAAGAGGGAAACAAGAAGAGACCGACCAAGGAGAGATTGGATTAAAGCAAGATTCAAACACATGCAAGACAAACCCCAAATCCTGTGGTACCATGCCCTGTATCCAGGAGTATGGTAGATGGTAGAAGCTCTGATGGATTTGAGAACCCTAAGTTCTGTGGATCTGCTATTTACAGCCCATGTGCCCGGTTTCTAAGGCTGGCTCTGCCTTGTGGGTGCAGCTCTCCTTGACACAGGTCCACACTCTGTCTTCCCCAATACCCCAGAGTTCCATACATGACTTAGGTTTTACATCCCTCCCAGTTACCAGGCTTTGTGAGCTGTTACCCATGCTGAGGGGGCTTTCGGTGATGAAATGTCTGAGCCATTTCTGTTCCTGTGAGTAACCTCAGTAAACGAACTGGTTCACCAGGTTGGACTTTGGTGGTACCCTTACTTTGGTCTGTCACTAGTTCTCTGTCTGGGATGAGAAATTTGTGTACATCTCTCCAGGAACAGTGTCATACACCAGTACATTTGAAAATTTAGAGATAACTATACCAAGTACTTGCCTGGCTGTAAGTTATTAAAAATTATCCTCAAGATAAAAAACTAATATTCCTATAAACATTAAAAATAGAAATAATAGTTGAGTCAGTGATAAAAATTCTTCCTATAGCAAACTGAAGCCTTCAATAGCTTATTAATGAGTTTTACCAAATAACCAGGAAACAAATAATTTAATAACATCAACTCTTTTAAAATACAAACAAAGGAAACAGACCCTGATTAATATCATGAGGAAGTTGATGCCAAACCATTATAAGAATATTATAACGAAATAAAAATAACAGAAAACATCACTGAGAAAAAAGTACATAATACTAGATAAAATATTAGTGTACCAAGTCAAGCTGCATATAAAAATGATAAAATATATCAAAGATAACATACTCCCTCAAATACAAAGTTTATCTGATTCTAGGAAGTACTCAACTTCATATAGAAAAGGAAAAAACCCAGGATAGCCAAAACAATCCTGTACAATAAAAGAATTTCGGAAGGCATCACAATCCCTGGCTTCAAACTATACTACAGAGCGACAGTACTGAAAACAGCCTGGTATTGGCATAAAGACAGACAGGAGGACCAAGGGAACCGAATCGAAGATCCGGATATTAATCTACACACTTTTGAACACCTGATTTTTGACAAAGAAGCAAAACATATCAAATGGAAAAAAGAAAGCATATTTAAACAAATGGTACTGGCGTAACTGCATATCAACATGTAGAAGAATGAAAAGAGATCCATAATTACCACCATGCACAAAACTCAAGTCCAAATGGATCAAAGACCTCAACATAAAGCCAGCCACACTGAACCTCATAGAAGAGAAAGTGGGAACTACAATTGAACACATTGGCACAGGAGACCACTTCCTAAATATAACCCCAGTAGCACAGACACTGAGAGAAACAATTAAAAATGGGACCTCCTGAAACTGAAAAGCTTCTGTAAAGCAAAGGACACAGTCAACAAGACAAAACAATAGCCTACAGAATGGGAAAATATCTTTACCAACCCCACATCAGAGGTCTGATCTCCAAAATATACAAAGAACTCAAGAAATTGGCCATCAAAAAAACAAATAATTCAATAAAAAAATGGAGTACTGACCTAAACAGAGAACTCTCAACAGAGAAATCTAAAATGGCTAAAAGAGGGGCTGGAGAGATGGCTCAGAGGTTAAGAGTATTGCCTGCTCTTGCAAAGGTCCTGAGTTCAATTCCCAGCAACCACATGGTGGCTCACAACCATCTGTAATGGGGTCTGGTGCTCTCTTCTGTCCTGCAGGCATACACACAGACAGAATACTGTATACATAATAAATAAATAATTAAATAAATAAATAAATAAATAAATAAATAAATAAAATGGCTAAAAGACACTTAAGGAAATACTCAACATCCTTCACCATCAAAGAAATGCAAATCAAAACAACTCTGATACTCCATCTTATAAGAATGGCCAATATCGAAAACATTGATAACAACTTATGCTGGAGAGGTTGTGGGGTAAAGGGAACACTCTGCATTGCTTGTGGGAGTGCAAACTGGTACAGCCCCTCTGGATATCAGTGTGGCGATTTCTCAGAAAATTAGGAAACAACCTTCCTCAAGACCCAGCAATATCACTTTTGGGTATATTTCCAAAGGATGTTCAATCGTGCCACAAGGACATGTGCTCAACTATGTTCATAACAGCATTGTTTTGTCATATCCAGAACCCGGAAACAACCTAAATACCCCATTGACTAAAGAATGGATAAGGAAAATGTGGTACATTTACACAATGAAGTACTACACAGCAGAAAAAATAACATCTTGAAATTTGCAGGCAAACAGATGGAGCTAGAAAACATCATAATGAGTGAAGTAACCCAGACCCAGAAAGACAATTATCATATTTACTCACTCATAAGTGTTTTTTGAACATAAAGCAAAGAAAACCAGCCTACAAATCACAATCCCAGAGAACCTAGACAACAATGAGGACCTTAAGAGAGACATACATAGATCTAATCTACATGGGAAGTAGAAAAATACAAGATGTTCTGCGTAAATTGGGAACATGGGGACCTTAGGAGAGGGTTGAAGGGGAGGGGAGAAGCAGGGAGGGAAACAGAGAAAAATGTAGAGCTCAATAAAAATCAATTAAAAAAGAATAAATAAATTATTTTAAAAAGTAAAATATGATGAATATATCAAGGATAACATACTCCCTCAAATACAAAGTTTATCTGATTCTAGGAAGGGAATTACCTCTTAATTCATACTGATGGGCTAAAAGGTGGTATGATTTACTCAGTAAATTAAAAACAGAAATTAATTCAACATTTATTCAACATCCTTTGGTTGATAAAAGGCTTACCTACAGCAGACCTCCCACCAAAGGGGAAATACTGAAAACTTCCCATCAGAAACCAGGAGTTAAGAAAGCTTGCCCTGTGTTCCACTCACATTCAATAGTACATTGGAGGGCACAGTTGGTACAATAAAAAAATAAAAGTATAACGATAGATAAAGCAAAAAAAATCCCTATGGTCATGAAGATTAAAAAAAAATAAAACTCAAAATAGACATTATTAGAGTTCAAAAGACAGTAATCCAAAGTTATGTTAGAGCAAAACACAGGAAATGTTGATTTTCCATATAATTCAGTTAGAAGTTATTATTTGAGCAAAATTAAATTCAAAATGTTATCAGTGAAAGAGAATAAGTGAGATATAATATACACAGCTGTAGCCTCAAACATCTGGAGCAGGAGAATCTCTGGAGTTTAAGGCGAGCCCGAGATACATAGTAAGACCGTCTTAGAGTAAAATGATAATAAAAAATAGAACAAAATCACAATGCAATTAAATAATGCATGTAGATGCTTCTTGAAATAAGTGAAAAGATCTAAATAAATAGAAAACTTTGTGCATTTGAAGATGGGATGGCTCAGCAGCAAAAACAAAACAAACAAAATCAAAACAAACAAAAGTTAACTTCCCAATCGGTCTGTGGATTCCAGGTTACCTCAATGGAAAGAAATTTCTTCCAATAGGAATTTATTAGTGGAACTCACAACAATTTATACAGAATTAGAAGATATAACTTGCCTTAACAGACTTTTTATAAAGCCTTACCAATGTAGAGTTAGGTTAGAAGCTAGATTGGCCAAATGAACGAAGTTGGGAATAGAAAAGTTGTAGATATTTGGGGATTGCCTATCTTGTGCCAAAAAAGCAACTTTTCAATAAAAGGTGTTGGGAGCATTGGCTACCCATGTGGCTACAGATGAAAGTGGATTCTATACACAAACCATAAACCATTAGTAATTCTTAAAGACACGCTGAAAAAATAACAAAATGAAAAGTTTTGTTCTTAGAAACAACAACATTTTTCAGTATTTCACACCTGAAAAATAAATAAGAAAACCAGAAATATCTAATAATAAATGGCATGTTACATCATACCAGCATCTGCAGAACATATGTATCCAACAGTCTGGACTGAGGTTCAGCCTAAGAACATGTATAACCTCCATTCTGTATATTCACATAAGGAAAGAACTGAACATCTAAATCAGAACTTTAGCATAGGAACTGAAGGAGAAGTAAAGATGGCCCCCATAATATACAACATAATCTTGGTTATAATTTTAGTTCTTCATAGCTCTGGGGTCCAGAAGTTTGGCCTTACATCAAGGTATAGGAATTTGCAGTGGCTCTTCTGGGAGCTTTGGAAAATCTCTTGCATACCTCTGCCTTGCTCATGTTGGATCACGCACTCCCAAGACCTCTAACTTGCTGTATGGCACCTGAGTCTCTACTCTCACCCCCACAGGCTTTTCTGCATGTCTCAAATCTCCCTCGATTTTCTTTCAGCGGATACCAGTTACTGAATTCAGAGGCTACCAGTCTACCCAGAACCTAGGATGGTCTCCTAACAAGATCTTCAACTTAAATACATTGAGAAAGTCTCTTATATTGAACTGGGTCCTGGTATCATGGTTTGAGTAAAACCGTTGGAAACGTTCATTAATTTCAGAGGGGATGTTCATATGAATCATGCAACCGTTCTCTGCATCTTTCCCTGAGACCAGTGCCTTCACCAAAACGGAGGAGCTAAAGGCATGGCAAAGGTGGAGGGGATAGACTGTCATCTGCAACAGAGAGAGAGAGAGAGAGAGAGAGAGAGAGAGAGAGAGAGAGAGAGAGAGAGAGAGAGAGAGAGAGAGCGAGAGCGAGCTGTTTTCTAAAGCATCGAACCATCCAGAATAACAGATAAATAACTGCAAGTAATGCAAACATTCGGTATTTTTGCCGTGTAAAAGATCAACTCCAAAAAAAAATCAACGGTATTTCTCTACTGACAATAACAACAAGAAAATAGCTGTGGTGGTGCGTATCCTTAATCCCAGCACTTGGGAGGCAGAGGTAGGTAGATTGCTGTGAGTTTGAGGCCAGCCTGATCTACAAAGCTAGCTCCAGGACGGCTAGGGCTGTTACACAGAGAAACCCTGTCTCCAAAAAAAAAAAAAACAAACAAGCAAACAAAAAAAAAAAACAACAAAAAAAAAAGAAAGAACATAGAATAGAAAACAAGATGTTGTTCACAATACAATGGCACCCAAAACCTAAAGAATATCAAATAACAAACTTGACAAAAAGACTGGGTCCTAAGGAAATGTGGAAATCATTCAGTTGCATTAAAAGACCCCAGGCGCCGGGCGGTGGTGGCGCACGCCTTTAATCCCAGCACTCGGGAGGCAGAGGCAGGTGGATCTCTGTGAGTTCGAGACCAGCCTGGTCTACAAGAGCTAGTTCCAGGACTACTCTTTGGGCTGAGGAGGAAGGAAGACTTGATTGGGGGAGGGGGAGGGAATGGGAGGTGGTGGCGGGGAAGAGGCAGAAATCTTTAATAATTAAATTAATTAATTAATAAAAAAAATCAGCAAGAAAAAAAAAATAAAAATAAAAGACCCCAGGCAGATCCTAATGAGAGAGGCATTCTGTCTATGGCTATAAGAATCAAATATCATTAAGATATCAACTGCCCCCAAATTAGCCTGGAAACTCCCTCAATTTCAATTAAAATAGCAACAGGATTTCGTGAAGGTATCACTATAATTAGACTCATATTTTTATTAAAATAAATATTTCGTACAAATATGAGAGCTGTTTTACACACACACGAGCACAGGTCTAGGACTGCAGATGATGTGGTTCGTTAGCAGAATAGTGATACCAATCAGTGGAAGAGAGGCGTTGCTCCCTAAATGGCCTGAAAATATTAGTTCAATGGAAGAAGAGAAACATGTGAACCCCTAGGTCATACTGTGTTGTAGGAGTGACTCTAGTGCGGACTAGGGTTGGAGAACGAGAGTTACAAGTATGACCAACAAGACGAAGAGGGAAAGGAAGAATGTAATGTCAGGGAAGAAAGAAGGAAATCATAGAGCTGGAATGACAAAAGCTATTTGCAAAGCCTGAAACTTCACACATTTGACATGAAGATGATGTCATGAACAGCCCAATGTGGAAAACAAGAGAAATCCAGCAGGAGGAAACATGGGCAAAGGAACAGAGTAGGCAGTTCAAGGAGACGGAGGACCTGAATGTTAGTAGGGATACTGTCCTTGTTTGCTTTCTACTGTTGTGATAAACACCATGAGCAAAGCTACCGAGGAGGAAAGGGCTTATCTCATCTTCCGGCTCACCGCCCATCATGAAGAGAAGTCAGGCAGAAACTCAAGGCAGAAGCCTGGAAGCAAGAGGACCATGGAGGAGCACTTCCTATTGGCTTACTCTTACTTCCTCTGACTTACTCAGCTACCTATCTTGGAGAACGTAAGCCCACTTGCCTAGGGATGACACAGTCCACCGTGGACTTGGTTCTCTCACACCAATTCTCATTAATAAAGAACCACCAGCCAATCTCTTTTGGATGATTCTTGAGTTGAGGGTCCCTCATCCCTCACCCCAGATCACTGGATTTGTATCAAGTTGATAGCTGATCCTAACAATGATACATAGGAAGATACAATCTTACTACTAATAAATAAGAGTTTTAAGACAACACTGGGATACCTTTTACACCTGTCACAGGGGCAAACGTTAGCAAGCCCAGTAACAAGAACTGGCGAGAACAGGCCCTCACATACGTATGCTGGGAGCACTAAATGGAGGTCCCGATTGAAACATCTGCAGAGCGTCTGGGCCGCTAGCATCCTTGTAATCCATGGGCACGAGTCAGCCGTTCTATTTCTCTGTGATACCCCCAGAAGCTCCTGCACAGGCTGTTCAGGGAGCATGGCTGCTGTGCAGACAGGGAAGCATCATGCAGGACATTCCCACTTCAAGTAACAGAGCTCATTAACTCCCTTCTCCCCCCACCCTGTGTCCCTTTTTCTGTCAACATCACCAGGTACCTAAGCTGAAGATTGCCTACCTGATCTTCAATCATCGTAGTTATTTCTGCCTTCACTCTGCTCTTCCGGGTCAGCACATGCCGTGGGCTGGATAATGGCCTCCAATGTCCACCAAGGACTTCTTGGTCATTAAACCCAGTGGGCGATGCTCAGTCCTTAGCCTGCTTGACCTCTCACCTCCAGCTTAAGAAGCCACAACTCTCAAAGCATCGTTCCTTTCGACACTATTACACCATTCTGTTCCATGCCTCCGATCTCCCTGGTCACATTCTGGGCTCTCTTTGGCCTGCCATTCCTTAATTGCTTGTGCTGGCTTCTGGCCAAGGTCCTCTTCCACTTTGATTCCATCCACACTTCCTGGGTGATAGCATCTACTCTCCCACTCTTCAATTACAGCTAATACGCTGATGGCTTGACACTTATCTGAGTCCAGATATCTTGACCGATATCCAAATTTATCTCTCTTTATTGGATATATCTTTTTAAATATCTCCTAAGAGCTTCAAATTCATTTAAACCGAATCCAGCATCTCCCCTAACCCCACTGTCTGTTCTTTGCACTCTGATCACTACCTCACCAAAGGATGCATTTCATTACCTGTGCCTGAGGGTCGTCTGTGGCACCTTCCTCTTCCTCCTAGTGACATTTCTTCTTCAGCCTCCAATCCCAGTGGGAGATGTCTCACTGGAGATCGCCATTCAAATTCCTATGTTCTGTCTCCTCTGTCCATGGTTATAGCAACACATCCACAGATGGTCTGAGAGGGTCTTACCCCTCCACATTTCTTTCTGTAATGTATGGAGACTATCTGACTGGCACCTTACTTCTTATGGAAAATACCCCTCGTTTCTGCTGATGGCCAAATGAGCCACTTTCCCATTGCTGTGACCAGACACCTGCCAAGGAGTGACTTGGGAGGAGAGAGATTCCTTTGATCCACCGTGTCCAGTCCATTAAATTAGAGAAAGCAGGGCAGTGGGTGCAGCTTGAAGCTGGACAGTGGGACCCACCCACTCACATCCGGGCGCATCAGGAAGCAGAGCAATGGGAATGCTGACACTTATCTGAGCTGCAGCTTTTATTCATTCTGGGCCTGCAGTCACTGGGAGACAGAGCCAGCCAACCATGTTTAGGGAATGTTTTTCTTTCCCAAACCTCTCTGAAAACACTTCCATAGACATTTCAAGTGATCCTGAATCCAGTGACATTGACAGTGAAGATTAATCATCCCATGGCCATAGCCCCGAAGTCTTAAAGCATGTTAGCTACCCTTACCATCCTCTTCACCATTTTCATTCTCACTGCAACTTAGGTGTCATGCTTTTAAGAAATGTTTCCCATTATTATGTTAAGCATCTCTCTGAAATTCTCGTTGTCCCAATATAACAGTTCATCGTAATAGCCAAGTCTTACCATCTATTTCTTATGCACTGGGCATTAAGTTTCAAGTAGAAGAGAGCATTATGATCAGACGTACTACAATTCCTCAGTTATCTAGAAGATAGTATCTATGGTAGCATAGCTGGATGGATGAATGCATTCTTCATACATCTGCCATATTGATTCTGCTTAAAACACGAAGCTCAGCACATCACCTTCTTCCAGTTCCTACGCTGAACAGAGGGCAACTAATCTACTGGGCATTCATGGTCTCCTGGATCTGCCCCTAAGGTTTTCTGGTTGTCATCCCCAGCACATGTTTTATTCTCCGAACAATCATATTTTGTGTGAATTTGCCCCCTGATTTTCACCAGTGGTTCCTGGCTCAGGCTGTTTCTCATACGCTCTCAGTATATTCCTTCCATACATCTCAACCTGCCTCTCACTCTCAAGCCAGCCACTGTGGTGCCTACTCCACAGGAGCTTTTCCTGAGGGCTTCTGGTTACATTACTAGGGAACTCCTGGAGCCTTGGCCTCTAGCACAGCTCAGAAGGAGGGTCAGGGACTACTGAGGGAAAGTCAGGTCCTTAGGACTTCCCTGGAGGTGACTCCATGAACCTCAAGAAAGTCATTGATATGTATCTGCCTTTACTTTCTCATGTTCGCTCTTCACTAGATGTCCCCCCACTCCAGACAACTCTGTGGTTCCATCCCAACTAAGCCATGTCAGTTCTACCCACCCAAATACTATGCCATATCATTTTTATGTCATTGGCCAAGAACAGGCGATACAAGCAGCTATTGTAATCACTAGCTCACATCAACTGTTGTTACCTGAACTGGACCCCAAAAGACCAGGCTTATCGACAGTCAGCCAAAGAGGGAGGAGAGGCTCTCAGGGCCCTACCTTGGAATTACTGGCTATTGATAGATTTAGGGAATCATTCAACTGTCTTTAGTTGTGTGCCCTCTGCTGAACCCACCCAGTTTCAATGTGTAGCTCTAAACCCACAGTCAGATGGCCCTGGTGGATCTTGGTGGGTCACACAAATCAAAGAATTTCTAAGAATACACTTCAGTGGTTTAAAATGTGAAGATATCTTCAAGGTAAAATCAAGAGAATAGAAAGCAAATTACCAAAATAGATGGCAACATCATATTTAAATCCAAAGAGTGAAGACTAGTAGAATAGACATCTGGGTATAAAAACAGTATGACAGGCTGTGTGTGTGTGGGGGGGTGACTTTGGAGCGAGGGAAGGAAAGGGGAGGTAGAGAGCAAGAATTAGTTCAAATCAACATAAAATGATGCCACCTTAAAACACAGGCAGCAGGGCCTGGAGAGATGGCTCAGGAGTTAAGAGCACCAGCTGCTCTTCCAAAAGACCTGGGTTAGATTCCCAGCACTCCCAAGGCAGCTACAATTGTAACTCCAGTCCCAGGGAATCTGATGTCCTCTTCTGGCCTCCATGGACACCAGGCATGCATGCAGTACACAAACACACATGCAGGCAAAACACCCATATGCATAAAATAAATTATAAAGAAAGAAAAGGGATTTTACAAAACCTGTGTGACAGGTTCCAAATCTCAAAATATTTTATTCTAAAATAATGCTTTATTTATTTAATCTGGGAAGGCATAAAAAGTTGGATCACAGAGAAAAATCTACCTCAAGGGATGTTCAGACTATAAATTTGACAAAAAATAGGAGCTGCTAGTTTTTGATGAACTTAATTTGATAGCTACAGGATGCAAACATTTCCCCATTATGAAGAGTTGTCTCAGTGCTGGGTGGGGGTGCAGGAAGGGGAGGGATTCGGGGGGGGGGATGAGCAAAGTCCTTCCCCTGATCTCCTCTTTTACAAAACCTTTTCCCCTGAAAAAGAAATACTTCTAGGAAGAACTTCTATGGCTTATTCGAATCTTTCCCCTAGGATTCCTCTAAGATGACTGATCTCGACTGCTTCCACCGGTTCCCTTTACTCTCCTTGAGAAATTAGTTTACAAATATCACCATCTGATGGCCATAGGTAGCATGCAAGTCCATAGAAAAAAGATAAATACAGCAATAAAAAATGGGTGGGAAGAAGGACATGAATGGATAGCTCTCAAAGGTAACCCAAATGGTTGATAAATCCATAAAATTAAATATAATTAAAACACTGAGATGTTCTTTAATCAGATTGTCAAAGATTAAAAATAAAAGAATATTGAAAGTCAGTGAGATGCACTCTTACAGAGAGCTAATAAAAATATGAATTGATTCAGACTTCAGAGGAACTTGAAAAGGGATTTTACCTAAGGAAAACAAAAATTCCAGCATTTTATCAAAGCATTATTTACTAAATGAACAAACTAAGGTAAGCTACATGGCCAGTCTTAGGACAAAGAATGGCATATATTATTATAAATTATGCTAGCAGTGATAAAATGGACTATTTTGTCATTAATGTTATTATTAAAAATTTAGTCAGTCAGGGCTAAAAAAATAACACAGCAGTTAAAAGTGTTGACTGCTCTTGCAGAGGAACCATGTTTGGTTCCCAGGCCCTACGGAATGGCCCATAACCATCTGTAACTCCTGTTCTCAAAGATCTGACATTTCTTCTGGCATCCATAGGTACTGTATGAATGTGGTATACATATACACATGTAGGCCAAACTTAGGCATATAAAATTTTGAAAGTATGGTCAATTTCTCAAATACTTTCAGGCAGGTTTTTTAAAACAATTATCTCATGCCATAACTGAACAGTAGGCTAGTATAATATTAATATTGCTTTAAATTGTCTGTATGTAATATATATACATGTATATTATATGGAAATAGCATATTTACATATTATATGTCAAAAAACAGAAAACAAGAATGATAGATTCATTGGAATGGTACTTCTACTGGCTCTGGGAAGAAAGACTAAAGTTTTTTTTGTGTGTGTGTGTGTGTGTGTATATGTGGTGAGTGATTGTGTTTGTGTGGCATAGACACACATGTCAGGGGATAAAAGTGTAGGAGCCAGAACAGAATCCTTGGTATCCTGCTCTAACACTTTCTGGCTTGTTTCTTTGAGGGAGGGTCTCTCACTGAGCCTGGAAGGGTCTCCCAGGGAGCCTGGAGCAAGGCAGCCAGCCCTGCCTGAGACTCGCCAGTCTCCAGCCTCAACCAGAGTGCACAGCCACATTTGGCTTTGTATGTGGCTATCGGGATTCAGACTTGGGTCCTCAGGCTTTCATAGCAAGCACCTTTACAAACTGCGCCATCTCCCCAGCCCCGGAACTTTAAGGGGATCCTCCATCCCGTCCAGGTGTGTTGTGTTTGGTTACTGGTTATCATCCTGGAAAGGCATCTCAAATGAACGCCATGCTTCAAAGAGGAGGAAAAAACACTCACCTAAATTGAGCAAAATGTTGCCAGCCATTCGGGATGCCCCTGAGCTAGCCTGAAAAACATCTGGGGGGCAATCAGGAGCCCCTGGGTATGGTCTGATCTTGACGGGAAGGGTAGAAAAAATGCCTGGCTCCAATGTGCTCTATGACACACCAATATTAACTACTGTAACTGAATATTTTTTTCAAAATTGCTTCATTTTATTTAATTTTAAAATAATGTCATATATTTATATGAGTATGTTGTATGTATCATTTTTACTCCTCCATCTTATCCCTCCAATGCTTCCTATCTCAATCCCTCTTTTTTAAATACTACTTCTCATTTATTAATTAAATATCTTCATTTATTTTACATCCCGACTGCAGTTTTCCCTCCCTCCTTTCCCCCACCCCCACCACTACACCTCTCTCTCCTCAATCCACTTCTCCTCTATCTCTGTTCAGAAAGGGGCAGGTCTCCCATGAGCATCAAGAAAGCTTGGCACATCAAGTTGATGCAGGACCAAACTCCTGCTGCATCAAGACTGGGCAAGGCAATCCAGCATGAGTAACAGGTTCCCAAAAGTCAGCTCAAGGACGGGGGATAGCTCCTGATCCCACTGCTAAGAGCCCCACAGACAGACTAAGCTACACATCTGTCACACACATGCAGAGGGCCTAGGTCAGTCCCATGCAGGCTCCCCAGCTGTCAGTCCAGAGTCTGTGAGCCCGTCAGCTCCTGGGAACCGTAAGTGGACCATTTGAAAGCCCTCTGCCAGGGTAGGCTGAGAGAAGTCCCTCTTCCAAATGTCTCACACGCTTTTTTTTGAGTCAGGTTGCTTCGTGCAGCTTTGCAGACTCAGTTTTCTCGTGCGTGGAAACTGCTGCCTCTGTTTTGACTTCCTACCAAGGCCCTGCTAAGCTTTAAACCTTGTCTGAACTCTGCCAGGACTAAAAAAATTAAAAATGAAATAAGAGAAGGAATCAGTGGTTTCGGCTGAGGAGCATCCAAGAGAACTTCATCTTGGGAAGCACCTTCCGGGGACCGATGTGCTCACTCCAACACTTTTAAGCCTCTCGAAACTGAACCATTTCTAGACAAAAGTCACAGAAGCAAACAAGAGAGAAAGGAATTCAACGGAAGCCAGAGAGAAAAGGAAATGAAAGGTAAGCGCCTGGTTTTTGGTTCTAAGTACGCAAGCAAAAGCTTTGTGTATGGCATCCTGAAAACAATTTCATGCCGGAAACCAGACACTATGGTCGGGTCGCCCTCCACTCCATCGCTGTGTCTAACCTGAGCCTCAAATTAAGTCAGGATTCCAGGCATAGCTGGCATATTTGGGTTTGTCTGGGTAAGCTAAATGGTCAAATAATATTAACCAAATTCCTACAGAGAGTTTGAGAGGGGCTAAGAAAGGGAAGGGGAGAGTTGATGCCTTCATTACGGGGGGGTCAAAAGGCTAATGGATGTGGTGGTGGTGGAGGAGTTCAGGACATGATAGGGAGGACAGCTGGCCTGGGAATACATGATGAGGAGCTGCACAGGTTGGGAGCACTGAATATTCTCTTAAAGGGCCAGATGGCAAACACGCTGAGCTATGCGATCAAGAGGTAGTTAAGAAACCATTCCCAGCCCGCAGAGTCTATTTTAAAAACAGACTGGTTTAGGCTCTCATTAGCTGATACCTGGGAGAGAATACAGTCCTGGGCCAAGAGCAAAGAGGTCTGGAAGGGCTGGAGAGACGGCTTGGGGCTGGATTGATAAGATGCTTGGTCAAGGGTTCGCTGTCACCCTCAACATCTCAAGGCTGGAGAGACAGAGGCAGGTGGGCCCTTGGGGCTCACTAGTCAGCCCATTTAGGTTAACTGCTGAGTTCCGGGTTCAGTGAGAGACCACTGACCTCTGGCCTCCCCAGACAGGTGCACACAGATGCATACACACTCCACACTCCCCCTCCACACATACACACACACACACGTCCATAAAGAGTGAGGGAGCCTCGGTTCCACTTTAATTCCTAGTGATTTTAATCAAATCTGTTCTTTACCGACAAAATGGGTAAGATGTTTTACACCGTAATTACACACCACCACGGCTGGCAAAGGTCCCATGAAAAAAGTAAACATGAAAGAACCGACTGATTTCAGATTTCTGTCCCCACAGGTGAGTGTCATGGTGGCACAGCTATTTACAGTCAGGTTTCATCAGGACACACCAGACCGGGTCATCTCAAATGAGCACCAGCTTCCGTGGAGAGTGGGGTGAGGGCATGCTTCATCAAGACGACACGGGGAAGGGCATCGCAGGTTCCACTTAAAACAGAGAAAACCCATTTTTAACCTAGCCCCAGTAGGCAGAAACGGGCGGATGTAGGGGTGGGCATTGTTGGCTATGTAGTCTAGATGAAACAGGGCGCTCCGGGTTCAGTGAGTGGAGAGCAACAGAGGTAGACATCCAACGTGAATTCTCCCCTGACACTCATGTGTGAGCACACACATACACACGATGCTTTTGTAAATAGTGGAGATTGGATATATGAAAAATGTGCGAAAACTGGCCTTGAGTCCCAGAAAACCTTGGGTCCAAGATCTTCCCACATCCCACCTGTTTTCCCATGTTTTTAGTTTCGGAATCTGACCTATTTTCAGTCTAAAAGATCAGCACACCAACCTCCCCCAGGATGACAGAGTTGAGCTGGAAATTCTATCTTGAACTTGGCCTGGTGCTTACATGGAGCAGGCACTAACACTATGAGTGTTTGGCCTACGTGGACTTCCTGCTTTAATGAATGAATACAGGCCAGCTGAAAGCACTCATTGCTGAGCCACAAAGATTATTACTAAGTGGAAGGCAAAGCAAGATTAGGATTTTTTTCTCATTTTTATATAAAAAAATCTCTAGAGCTCAGTATTTGTTGATATTAATATTCCAAAGCAAACAACAACATGCTTTTTGAAGGCGAAGGGTTTCCTTGTGGCCTTTCATTGCTTGACGCAACAGGATATTAACACAGGACTGTATATGTGGCTGCTCCTTCCCAGTGGGTCGAAGCATCACCTGGGAAAGGAAGCAGTTGGACACGTCGGCTTTGGCTCACCCCCAGCTCTTGCTTGATGAAACCCGCTTCCAGATTTCATGAGAATCACCAGGTTATTTTTCAAAAACAGCAAACAAAACCCCTCAGACGATCACAATGGGCGGCCTGGTTTTGAAACGACCCCGCTGAAAATAGGGGGCGCAGCAAGTGTGCATCCTCCCTACTCTGTGCCTTAGGGTCTAACGTCTGCCAGTTTTCTCTTTCCCACTTGTACGCTCCGAGATCTGTGCTTGTCATCCACAGCAGTAGGCAACCAACTTTCAGCCACCCCCAAACCCTTCTGCAAGCCGGTGCCTCACCCCTTTGCAAAGGACACAGATGCCTCCGCTATTCCAGTCTCCCTAGGTAGAAGCTAAACCTTTTCAACTCTAATGGAAAAGAAGACGCTGGAAACAGCTTAACCGTCTTGAACAAGCTCTGACTTCACGCCACTTCAGAAGCAGGGAGGCACTCAAAGACAGCTGCCACGCACCCAATCATCCACCCCCTCCACCTGATTTCCTCATGACATCCCCCTACTTACGTACCCTAGCCTCTTACAGAGCTAACACAGGCCACACATCCTCTGTTTACTCGTTACCCCTGAGAACTAAATGATCAAGTTGAATTTGAATATTTGAATTTGCCTCTATGTCAAGGTAAAAAAGTATCAAGTTCAAGCCCTCCATTGCTGGTCCCTGAGAGGAGTAGAGGGAATGGAAGAAGCTGCAGACACCAAGGAGGAGTTTTAGCGCTCCCCCACCCCCAGGTGTGTAGGCTGAGGGCATGCATATTTTGATTTTTAAAATACAACTTCTAAAGCAAAAGAAGGACACTAGGGGCTATTTTAGAGCTTGGGGGAATTGCCAGGAAAAGATGGAAAAGAGGGAAAGAAAGGACCGAGGGGAGAAAGAAGAAGAGAAGGAGGGAAGGAATAAGGAATAATTAAAAAGCAGTTTTCTCCTCGAAACCTACTTAGAAACCTTATGAGTTCAAGAGCCCAGCTGTATCAAACCCAATAAAACTGAAGCCTAATGCTAGTCTTTGGCTGCTCCCCTATAGAACAAGGGGAGAGTCTTCTTAGGCTGAGACAATTCCAGGATCATTACTCCAGCCATTACATCTGAAATAAATAAATACACATTCTAGAAGTGTCCTTGCTGGCAGTCTGGTTCACAGCCATTGATGAGTCCATGTCCGGGAACATAAGTCTCCAAAGGGACCTTGCTCTTTATCCCTCAGTATCTCAGCCCAGATTGAGAATACTGGCCTGGACAATAGAGTGATTTTATTTTCTGCAGGAACCTAAGAACTCTGGAGTATTTGGGGGTTAAAGGATCCACACTTGATAACATTAACTCTATAAGGGAAAAAAAAATAATTCAGTAGTGAATATGGAAGTGTGTGTGTGTGTGTGCATAATATGCGTATATATCCAAAGGATTGTCACAAGTCGAGGTCTGAGGCCTTATCCCAGGACACTGAGAACAGGAAAAGCTGGGGACAGCTTCTTCCTCTGTCTCTCTATCACCAGCGGAAGCCTTTTGCTTCTTTGTTGGTTTGGTTATTTGGGAGTTCCTGTAGCGAGGAGAGTAGAAAAGTCTCCACTTCTGAGGTGTCCGTTGCTCTTCACAAGCCCGTGGATTCTTCCCACGTGGGCAGGACAGTCATTTCTTCTCTCAGCAAACTTGTTTCTGAGTGCAGACTGCACCAGAAAGGACAAGACACAGACGTGACCAAGAAAAAGACTAGCAACTCTGAGGGATTTTCACTCCCCTCCAAAATAGACACACATACACACACACACACACACAAAAAAACCCCACCCACATTTGTCTCTAATGTGGTGACAAGGAGGAAGACTCATTTTCCATCAAATGGTACCTGTTAGAACACACTTTTAATAATAATGCTTTCACAGAATTGAAGAGAAGAGCCAGTGGCTAAGAACACGGGCTGCCCGTGGAGCGGACCTGTGTTTAATTCCCAGCACCCTCATCAGGCAGCTCACAACAACAAAAAACAGAAGAGCTCCACATGACTCAGTGCTGTCTCCTGGCCTCTGGAGGCAAATGCCGTCACATGACACACACACACACACACACACACACACAATGGAGTAAGTCAATTTTGAAACAATAATTTCATTTTAATTTTATTAATTTTCCACACAAAATCTAAATTTTCACCTAACATGTTAAAGCTAAAAATGTAAATAAAATGAACGGGATGAAATGTGATTTCAGAAGCATGAGGTGGTATTTAGCATCACTTCTAGGAGACTGGAAAGTGAAAAAGCATCCAAAAATTACCAGTGATAGTCTGATTAGAAATTTTTGGCACCTGTGTCCGAACAAAGCCAGGATTCTTTAGTACACTTCCTTTGAGGTGACATGCCAATGTTGTATTTTGCTTAATGATCATATGTTTTATTAATAGTTTATGATCATTTTCTTCATCCTCTCCCATCTACTTTTATTGTTTTGAAAAATGGAGAATACAGTTTTAAAATGTAGATGGTTTTCTAAATATTTTATAGTCTCCATGTCACAAAGTTGCACAGACTCTCTGGCTTCCTGGTCTATCTCTGGGCTGTATTAGACACCTTCAAACAAGTCCATTAACAAATGGTACAAATGCAGCAATTGAATGTAATGTGTAACTCTTTTTTTTATAGTTTATACACCAAGTTGGATTTATTTATTGTAAATATTTAATACAAATGATATCAATCACTAACTACACGTGATAGAGAAATTTTCAAAACTAAAGGCAATTAAAAACTAGATTTGAATGAAGAAGTCAGTTATTTGGGGAGAAATTCCTACAGAAGATTTTTGACACTGGCAGCATTTTTAAAAAGGGAAATACAGTGTTTTAAAATTTTAATTTAGTTCAAGAAAACTCACCCCCAACCCCCCCCCCCCCAAAAGCTGTGGTATTGCAGGGAAACCTCATGAGGCAAGCTCCAGTCCTGAGCAAACAAAGCCGCTGCATTGATGAACCCTTGAAAAAAAGGGTTTATAATGCGAGCATTGCCGTGACCTTAACTCCAGAGGTGCAAATACGGAGCTGTAATAGGAAAATTATGCATTAAAACGAACAGGGCTCTCACAATGCTTTCAGATTTCCATTTGATCATGTTTCCCAGCTTTTCTACGTCCAGGTAATAAATGATCATATACAGTTAAACAAAAAGGAAGCTTTTATTTCCTCAGAACAATTAAACTGGGCAAATCGTAGGCTCTGTAAATTATATTGCAATAAAGTGATTTCCAAACAAAATGACGGAAGAGCTAAGAGCGCGCGAGGAGCCCTGTGCCATGGACTAGTCGATAAGGACAAAGCGATGCTAACGACTGCGAAACTGTTAACGCAATTACCTGCGTTCTGAGAGCGAAGCACCACGCTTCACATGCTGTGTGATTTGCTTCTGATAGAACACTCCCAAGGAAAAAAAATAATTTGGACTTATTTTCTAAAGCTTATAAAGGGAGCACAGGGTCCTATGTGTGAATTTGAAGAAAAAGAAGAAAGAGAGGGGAGGATGATAGACAGGGAGAGGAGGAAAGAACAGTCCCAAATGAAGAGTCAATGAAAAGTTGTCTAAAAGGAGTGAGAATTCAAAGAAATAATAAAGAGGAAAGGCAGATTTAAAGAGACAATGAAAGACTGTCCATGAAGCTCCTAGCATTTGATTGCTGTGAGAGGGAAACACTGAGCTGGAAATTCCTTGAGGTTAAAGACTAGTAGATTAGTAGGAACTGAAATGGAGGATTTAATTCCACGAGAATTTGCTAAAGAGAAGACTGGGGTACTACATTCTCACTTATATATTCTTAAGGAATTCTTTATATTCATTTATTTATTGGCGGAGGCACATGCCGTAGTGCGTGAGTGTTCAAAGGACAACTCAAGGGAGTTGGTTTTCTCCTACTACAGAGGTTCCAAGGATTGAACTCAGTGGGGCAGGCTTGGCAGCAAGTGCCTTGGCCTGATGAGCCATCTTACCAGCCCTTCATTTATATGTGTGACGAATTATGACTAACGTCTAGATTTCATGAGATTAGGGCTGTTCCCCAAGTCCATAAGAATTCAAATCCATGCTTTCCCAAGTGCCTGTGGGTCAAGGGAATGGTGCCAAAACCTTCCCTCACCATGAGCTCATGCTGAGACTTCTGTGGGGCACCAGAATCATGTTGAGGCCCCTGTGGGGCACCGGGGCCATGCTGAGGTCTCTGTGGGGCATCGGGGCTTTCCTATGCTTTGATCCACTCTGGGTCTTTCCTAATGCTCCAAAAAGCAACAAACAGTAATGAAGAAAGCCAACTCACTATGCTTCTGGGGTTTGCGTTTTTCTCCTCCCCCCTGGGAATTGTAAGACTCACAGTAAACTTGCTCACTTAACTAAGAAACTGGGTGTAACTTTCTAGAGGTAGGGTGGCTGGGATTCGTTTTTTATAAAGGTGACTTGTCAGTTATAGGAGAATCAAGTTTATAGAAATGACCTGGGTGTGGGCAAGGTGAGACATTGATTCACCCTGAAAATAGCTTGACAGGACCATATGATACTGAAAGGTGGTCACACCTACTTTGGGATGTTTCTGTAAGGACTGTTCTATGCAGATTTTCCCTCGCTAACCTGGCGTGGTATTCAAGATTAATGTCTGCATTTAGGTATCCAGGAAACAGAAGTATGTAAACAACTGGAAGTCATGGCTCTTGCAGAAAGAGTGAGGGAAGGTATGGACAGATGTTACTCAAGTCAGAAGCGAATCTAAACCACAGGGACTGGGGACAGAGTGGCTCAGTGATAGAGTACTTGCCTAACAAAGGCTCTGAGTTTGATTCAACTGTGTATGACCTGTTTTCTCTCTCTCTCTCTCTCTCTCTCTCTCTCTCTCTCTCTGTGTGTGTGTGTGAGAGAGAGAGAGACCTGCTCTCTCTGTCTCTCTGTGTATGACCTTCTCTCTCTCTCTCTCTCTCTCTCTCTCTCTCTCTCTCTCACACACACACACACACACACACACACACACACACACACTCCCTACCTAGCCTCATTGACATCCATACTGCTATCCTCACTCTTCTCAATCAGAACTCATCTTCTCCTTCAAAGATCATAGGACACAGAGTGCATCTTTTCTTGCCTCTGCCTTAAACCACTTAAAGGCACCAGACAAAAGACAGAAGAAACAGTGCACACGGAGGGAAGTGGGCTGGGGAATGCTATGCAATGTGAACGGATACAAGGAAAATTAACAAGAGAGCCTTGGTTTCTCCCAGTCCGCATCTCTGATACCATTCATTCACACCCTCGCTGAGACAGGGTCTGATGTAGCCAGTGCTAGCGCCAACTTCACTGCAATGCTCTTGTCTCAGCCTCCTAAGGTGGGAATACAGATAGGAATTACCACATCAGGATTACCCAGCCATCTAAAAATAAAGATCTGGCCCATGTGTAGTGAGCCACACTGGTTCCATTAATGTGAGGCAGGGTGACATAGGGGAACCAGCAGTTGTGGGTCAGCCTGGATTACATAGGGAGACCCTGTCTCAAAACAAAAACACTAATAACTTAAATATATATGAACAGATAAATTTACTATTCGGGTCTTACATGCCACACGGATAACTTAGCTTTCAAACAGTCTTCCCAGGAGAGGGATGGTAGGAAGAAGACCCTGCTCCTGTTCCAAACACTCCATTTCTTTTCCATGTTAGGCTTTAAAAGCTACAAACACCATTTTCCCCTCTCCCCTCCTTTTCCTAGGTAAAAGTGGAAAATGAAACCTAGAAAGATTCTGTAGATTGAGCTGAGAGAAAAACCGTCAGGAAGGAGAACCACGCTTTGCCTTTTACTGTTCCTTCTTAGGACTGAAGTCCCCAGACCCTATTCTTTAAACACTCGGGAGAAAGGCTGGGCAGTCTGGCCGTCTCTTTAGAGGTGGGCAGCATAGCTGACCACGTGAAAATGGTCTGGACAAGGGCATTGTTTTCCTTCCCTCCTGAAATGAGTCTCTCCTGTGTACAAACTCAACAAGGTGCTTGAAGGGGAACAACTGCAAAAAAAAAAAAAAAATTCCTGACATGAGAAGGTGCCCAGTGCCAGGAGCAGGAGTGGAGGGCAAAAGGAAGGAATAGGTGAAGACAGAATGTCCCATGTCTCAAGACAAGTGGGACCGTTGCCAATGATGATGGCAAGGTCCCATAATGACAGGGAGATCACAGACCTGTGGTTAAATTCTGTTGGAGGAATTATTTATAGCTGGGAGCTGTGACAGGTGCCTGCAATCCCGACATGTGGGAGCAGGAGGGCCTTCACTCCATCTGAGAAACAGAAGAAAAGTGTTTCCGAATCTGAAGCATAAGCTTTGTAGCTGAGGTAGGCATCTCAAGACATCTGGTAAGAAGTGTGGGCAGTTACCACCAGGTCCCTTAAGTATGAAGTCTGTCTACTGTGACTTAGACTCCATGCATGGCAGACACTACCCCCCCCCCCGTAGCTACCTCAATCACAGGTTTCCTCCAAATCACAAACTTAATAGAGCTCAGAAGATGGAAGCAAAAATGCAACCTTCGATTCTAAATATTCGGTGGATAATTCAGGATATCCTAGGGTCAAACCTGGGTACAACACTGTATTTGCACAGATCTCATTTTCTGTGCATGCACGGGACAGCCTCACAGACACAGAGCAGGAAATGGCAGTCATAGCAACACCTCCGAGTATGTAGATATAAATAAAAGCCCTAGCAGAACAAACTAGCCATTCATGCAGCCTCTATGATTCCAGGGCTCACACGTGACCGCGCTTATGCATCATCCTTGAATTCACAGTCTTGAAAATCTGAAGCTTCAAGTGGTTTTGTGGCAGGAAGGTGCAGGGGAGACATGAAAGCGACATAAAAATTTTAAATGCAATTATTTTTGATTAGAATATGTGGATGGAAAGATCCGGAGGGTATTGTTTTTGATAAGACATCCCCACTTGACAAGAGCTGTCAAGGGCTCTCTGTTGTCAAGCAAAGATGAAAGGACCATCATAAAGAATTAACTTCAGCTTTTAAACAGTTTGAAAATGTCACTGAGGTCAGGGAAGATCTAGTTCTTTCTCTGGCATATTTACCTGATGAGCTTTGGGCTAACAATACAATTCCACTTTACTTTTTCTTTTTTTTCCCTTTGGGCTGGACTAAAGTCATGGTGATTGATCTTAAGTTAATGACAACTGACAAGGAAACATTATCATTGGCTGGAGTTTGTGTCAATCACTTCGATTTAAGGTCTAAGCGGGACAAACTAGACTAACAGTAATAACTGGCAGTTATAGGGGAGGGCACTGTTGGGTTTCCTTTGGCATTTTATGTAGTCATTTATTTGGTTTTCAGTTACATTGGAAATAAGTGAACAGCTTCTATGCTTCTTCCCTCTGTAATACACCTATTGTTCCTGATTTATTCTATATGTGCTCAACAGCCATTGCAAAATTCAACACATCCACACACGTGCGTGCATACATATGGAATGCGCGTCAACATGTAATGCAAATATTGGGTTGTTTAAAAAAAAATGAGAGAGGAGAGAAAGAAGCCCCTGGTGTTATTTATGATGACGGTGGTCAATTTTTCCCAAAGACACATCTGATTTAAGACGGGGTGAAAGCTCGGTTTCATTTTAAACAGCACAAGGCTTGAAGGTGATTTCATGTTTCTAATGCACAATCCCTCCTTCGAAAGAGGAAAGCGCTAAGTTAAAGCAAGTTCAAGTGCTATTGTAGAAAGCTAATTCCCCTTTCCACACGCAATTCTGAGAGAAAGGTCAAGTTTGCTGTCACTTCTTTCTAACTGATGCTCGGAGTCTGTGTGCGCTGAGCATGCTATATTTAAAGAAAGCCAAGCGCCGGCCATTTTCTACACCAACTGTATTAATCATAAACCCTCCATCTTGAGCTGAGATGGGGGATTAAGCGTGGATGAGTTTGGACACAGCAAATGCCCAGAGAAGGTCTTTCTGTTCAAAACCAGTCTCTTGTTTCTTCACCATTTTGAAACGTAAGTAACTCTTATAAGCAGGGAGAATGGGGAGGGGGCCTCCCCTGCAGCCACTGTAATTTATAGGGCAGGTTGCTCATAACATGGGAATTTAGCAGCATGGCCTGCCAGACCAAGCAGGCGGCTGAGTCCTGATCACTCCTGACAATGAAGTGAGGAAAATAGCAAAGGACGAATCCGAGGCACTGAATAGGAAAGACAAACACAGGCTGTGGGCTCTTCCTGAAGGAGCTGCCAAACGGCACACTGGGAATTGTAGTGTCAGTAGGCACCTCTGCATACACAATGGGGTCATTTAAGATGGCAACAAAATAGTGTTCTCTAGTTTTATTAGCTGATTTTTTTGTCAACTAGACACAAACCCAGACATATCTTGGAGAGAGGAATCTTTTTTTTTTTTTTTTTGGTTTTTCGAGACAGGGTTTCTCTATGGCTTTGGAGCCTGTCCTGGAACTAGCTCTTGTAGACCAGGCTGGTCTCAAACTCACAGAGATTCACCTGCCTCTGCCTCCCAAGTGCTGGGATTAAAGGCGTGTGCCACCACTGCCCAGCTAGAGAGGAATCTTAACTGAAAAAATGATTTTGTAATTATTGGCCTATAAGTCTGTAGGTCATTTTCTTAATTAGTGATTGATGTGAGCGGGCTTAACTCATTGTGGGATGGGGCCACCCCTGGGCCCGTGGTCCTAGGGTACATAAGAAGGCCAGGAGGAAGACGGCAGTGAGCAGCAGAAATGAGTCAAATTATTAGTTAAATGCATTATCTTCATGAGGACTGATTTTGCAAGAAAATGATGGCAAGTAAATTAACCAGTGGGGAATTATGTATCATAAAAGAGCATACCATAATGGAGACGCCAAAATGCTCACATACCTGAAAAGAACCTCAATCAGATCACCAGAGCTGTTACTAGAAAGGCAGCACCTCCTCTCAGCTACCCACATGTCACCTTCTATTCATATCGTCTCACTAGAGGATTTCAGAGAAGGACCTGTCAGCCCCCTCAGACTTGTAAGGCCATGCTACCCGTGAAGTCCTCATGGCTCTGCATATTGGTCCGTAGGTCACAAAGTCACTGCTTTGAAGTTCTGTCAAATCAATCATAGTGGAAAATCCATGAACCTATATCTGGAAATGAGTTAGGTATAAGTGGTCAAGCAGAGCCGTCTAGAATCCACACTTCCAAGGAATAGAACTTGTGATTAGAATATACAGCATGAAGGCCAGGCAGTTCTGCCTCTCTGAGTTTTCTCAAAATCCTCTTAGAAGCAAAATGGCCATTGCTGCCCGTGAATGCTCTTAATGTCTGTTTGTCATTAGCACATCGAGGATTAGAAATCTTTGTTGCTGTTGTTTGTTGTTTCTCTGTGTAGCTCTGGCTATCCTGGGACTCACTCTATAGACCAGGCTGGCCTCAAACTCAGAGGTTCGCCTGCCTTTGCCTCCCGAGTGCTAGAACCTCATCATGAACACACGATCAGGAGGATATGGGGGTTCTGCCACTATGACCCATGCACTTGTCCCGCGTGTTTACAGCTATGCGCAACTTTTTTTAATCATAAGCCTAGGATAAAATTATTCTGTGTTGACAGATTCTACATGGAATCATCCTTCGGGACTCTGAAACTGGCTGCAAATCAAGAGCCAATGCTTTGGAGCAGCTCAACAATCAGAAATGGCGGATGAGTGGCAGAGGTGAGGGGAGCAGAGCCGAGGCGGGTGTTCAGATGAGGCACCATTTGATGGGAATCCCAGGCAAGCCTTTTAATGTCTTTCAGCAAACCGCTACATCTCTCTGTATCTAGATCTCTTTACAGGAAAAAAAAATAGATATCATAGTAGCCGCCTTACAGGGACTGTGATTAGAAAATGTTTGCTGAGCTTTATTTGTCCAGCACGAAGGACCACTATAAAGGGAAGAAGGGACGCCAGGGAAGGGAATTGGAAAAGTGACCCTGTTGCCACAGGCTCATTTGACCCTGAGTCACCACCTCTTATTTCTCCTTCTGGAATACTGACTTCTAGAATATTGCCTTCCTTCTGCAGGCAGCATTACCTGCTATTCTTTCCCATTTAGACATGCCAAGCTGCCAAAGTTCTAGGTCCCGACAAAGCTCTGCTGGATAAAACAAATATTTCATTAACAATCTGTCCCCAGGTGCTACAGATGTTCCACCTGAAATGAAAGTAGAAATTCATATGGTCTCACCCTCCAGCAGTCTCATTCTCTGGCAAAATAGAGGTTTAATTAAGGTCAAATCTCCCAAGCCATAGCACGGGATGAATTTAGGTCAGTTCAAACAGGTACTCTAGTTAATTTGTTCTAAATGGTTGTGTTTATATGGTGAGGGAAGGGAAAGGCCTTTGAAAAATGGAGGCTCCTGGCTGGTATAGAATGGAGGAGAAGCAGCAATCAATAGCCAAAGTTCTAAACATATGGAACTCACATCACAGCAACACAGTTCCCACACATTAGAAGGAAGAGGTATCTATGTTGTTTTCTTCTTGTACCAGGGACTGAACCCCCAGGGCCTTGCATATTCCAGATATGTGCTCTGCCAATAAGCTACAGCTCAAGCCTGATTTTGTTTATTTGTTCAGATACGTATTGTATGTTGCAAAATAGATGTTTTGCAACAATGTCCCCCTAAGTTGTAGGGTTGGCTTTGAACTCACTCTGTAGTCCAGGCTTTGGACCTGCAGTCCTCCGAGTTCGGCCTCCTGATCAGCTGTGATGTGGCCATGGACCACCATGCCTGGCTGTGTCTGTGTAATGTTCAACTATAGATCAAACATTTAGGAAAACAAATGTTAGGTTCTTGTTGATACAAAGAAAGAATTGAATCAACGTGAGGACTCCAGCTGGGAAGTCTACTGACAATGTTCCTTCAACATCACCATAAAAAGTAGATCCACAAACCAGAGAATCAGACAGGGAGCAGGACAGGAGGACTTGAGCTGTTGTAGGGAGGACTGGAGAGATGGTTCAGTAGTTAAGAGCATTTTTCTTATGGAAGACCTGAGTTCAGTTCCCAGCATCCACACCGAGTGGCTTGCAACCACTTAGAACACCACCCCCAGGGGATCCAATCGCCTCTTCTGACCTCTGGAAGCATGCACACATAAATATACATAAACTCACACAGATAGACAGAGACATGAATAAAAATAAATTTAAAATAAAAAAAAAATAAATGCCACCTGAGCTGGGCGTTGCCTCTGGCACACACGAATAGAGGAGACTAGAGAAGAGCCGTAGGCTATAGGAGAGGACAAACCAACAATACCCTTTTCTGGACTCGCGTTCCTACTGTCTGTTTGCCTCCTCGGTGTTTCCCCCTTGTTTACCTTATGCTTCTTACTTAGCTATCCAACCACTTCCCTCAAGAGACTTCTTACGAGTTTGAGATGTTGGACCAGTGACCTGTCTCAGTGGCTAAAAGCCCTTGCCACCAAGCGTGACAATCCGAGCTTGATCCCCGGGACCTGTACCTGCATGACGGAAAGGAGTTCCATGCGTTGTGTGCTGACCTCCTCGTGTGCACGATGGCACACATGCCCCCACCCACACATGCATACAAAATAAGTTAATGAATAGCATATTATGTTTTTTTAAAGATTTGAAATGTCACTTTCACACTAAACCTCCTGGGTCTGTTTATAAACAAACATCCTCTATTCCTTTCTGCAGAGAGTCCTGTCGGCTGTCCTGGAACAGCTGGCACCCAGTCTCCTCCGGAGCTCTCTAGGACTTTTGGAAACTCTGTGGGTTCCATGCAAGCCAGGTCCTGGAAGCCCAAGGTTCGTGCTCACTGTCACCCACTCAAGGACATACTTACCTTTAAACACAATGTCCATCATCCACTCTGGTTCCCACTCGTGATAAGTGTTGTTTTGATTTTGGTCCAAAACGGCAAGACGGTGGATAATGAGACTGGTTGTCTAATTGTCCAACCCAGAAGGGCATACTGCATTTTTAAAGTGTGACATATTTTTCCCATCTAATTTAGAATTGGGAATATTAAACTTAAAGACTGTTTCTAGCTTCTGTTCGTGACAGGCAGAGCTCCCTAAGGGGTGGCTGCCTTCAAAGACAGGTAAATGAGGGCCCATATAAAACAGCCACGTATTGATGTTGTAGTAAAATTCCAGAAAAATACATTGGCAGACAAGTAAATTTGTCACTAATAATTTAATGTAATTTCCCTAAAATGGAGGTAATAGGTATTCGGGGAATACACCCCCAGGGTTTACATCAAATATGCGTGTGGAAAATGGTGAAATAATATTTTTTTAAGCATAGATGCTTTGTCTGACATGTTGGTTTATGGAGAAATTATTCTTCCAAAATGAAATTGGGGTGGAGGGAAACTTGAAGTCTCCAGTCCGTTGTATCCTTCCGCTTCCAAATTTTTCCTGGTGGTGGCAGCTGAGAAGCAATGACTGACTAGAAGCTAGGGACATTTGTTTGCATTTTATTTCCCCCTCAAAATGATGTACTACAATTACCAAATATTAATGAACCAATCATGTAGCAAATAGTATTTCCCGTGTCACCCTGAGTTATAGAATCTAATATTGGGCTCATTTGAAACATTCCAAAGTTGCATATTTTTTCCCCTTTGCAAAGTGACAGCTCAAATTGTGTTTAGTTGCAGCCATCCAACCACGAGCAAATCAAGTATAAAAATTTCATTTTGTCTAAGTGTTAATGCAATTTTTTTAAGCTCATATCCCAGGATGGCTCACTTTGTGCCAAGCAGGATGGTATTAGATGCTGCTTATACACGATTATCAATTATATTACATGGTCTGAGAAAATTTTAAAAGAGGACCGGGCTGAGACCTAAGTCACGAAATTCCAAGAAAGGGAAAACACATGGCAAGAAGAAAGGCATCAATTTCTCGGCTGTTTATAGGGCTTCAATGTTTATATTTATCCTACAAATAGGCTGATTTCCAACTATAAATCTGAATGTCATTGCTGTGATGGTGGGCTTTAATATGAAAAAAGACCTGCAGTATGCAGAGGTAATAAGGACGGACGCAGCTGCCATACACTCAGCTGCGGTATGAAAGAACCTGAGACCCAGGGTCGGGGGCAGAGGGAGGAGAAGACGTGAACGGCAGAAGGGAGAAAAAGCTGCCCTGAGGTAGAACCATCCGAAGGGTGAATTAATATCAACGTCAAAATTCTAGAATGTCCATCATTTTTCTACAGAATATTGACAGAGTGAAATGAATTCAGGAGACAATAAAGAATCTATCCCCCAGAAGTGAAAAAAAAAAAAAAAAAAAAAAAAAGGGAAGGAAGCCGGCAAACACACGGACTTCATAAGCATATCTCATCAAGTGTGCGAGCTAAATATGACTACCCAGGAAGAGCTGCATCCAGTTGTGTAGGCGGTCACCGTGAGACACCCTTCCCTGCCCAAGAGACCCCATGTTTCCTGATTTCTCACTCCAGGTACTGAGGTCAAAAGCCACCTCACAATTCACAGACGTTCCTTTCTGCCTCACACCTGCTTCCACCCACAGGACAGATGGAAGTTGTAGAAACGAATGTTAAAGGAGAAAAAAAAAATCCAAAGCCTCAATTACGGCCCCAATATCATGGGCTCGGGCCATGGAAAAATTTTATCGTTCTTATTGCCACATTTCCAGCGAATGCTCTACATTCTCCGCGAGGCAGGGGAAGTGACTTTTATCTTAGGTATCTAAGAAAAATGTCTGGATTGTGAAGTCATTTGAATACAATATAGCTGTGGAGCTCTGAGAGACACGCGCTGCACTTTTTATTTACACAACCTAGCCGCAGCTGGATCGGCACCATTTGCGTTTATAAATCAAGCATGAAAAGTGTGTGAGATTTTTGGAAAGCTGCTGTTTGGACAAAGCTGGTTAGGTTTTCTGATAATTCAGAATAATATTTGAAAAACCCTCTTCATCAACGAGCAGGCACACGCCTCCCAGTAAGACGTCAGCTCACACCTGCCTCGCTCAACGTGTCTACACTTCATAAAGTTTAAATGTAATAGACATAACTTGAATCTGCTTTCAAGTTGAGGATTCTAGTTTAAGAGTCTGCGAGAGAATTAAGCCCTGCTCCTCCAAGGCAGCCAGTAGGTGTGTCATGAATTTACTTTCTTACTATGGTATCTAGAATGTGCTATTCATGTTTGGAGAGATGTAGATAACAACTTGGCATCATTTCCCAGGTTTGCATGGTTCAGATAAGAACCTCCAGCTGAAAAAGGACTGCAAGCCTGGTGAGCCAAGGGAGAATGTATGGAACCCAGGAGGGCCTGCTCAAATGCAGACTCTGATTGGGTGGGGTCAGATTAAGGTCCAGGATCCTATATTTCCAATGAACTCCAAGTGATGCTCACAGATCAGGATCCTGAAACCACTGGGCAGCAAGGTTCTCAGAGCTTCCCCTCCTCTCCAGGCTATGAACACTTAAAAGATTTTAGCAGAGTACCAAGTGATTGATGTGGCAGGTTGCATCTAGGATGGGCGAAGTTGAAGAGGAAGCAAATGGACAACAAAGCCATAAAGGAAAAATATCCAGGCCTTGATTGCCTTGAACGTATTTCTTTGGCAACAGGTTTTTACTCTCTACATGAAAATCTTCACAGAAAATGTGTGCCCATATTTTCAAGCCTAAAATTGGAATATATATTCTAATTTGAAAATCTGTTTTTAGGAAGAGATTTTAAAGTATAAAATTATGTAACTTATATATAATTTATATATATAAATATATACATACACACACACATACACACACACACACACATTTATACAACGAAAGAAAAAGAGGCCATGAATTTGAGAGACCAAGAAGTCTTTATGGGAGGAGTTGGAGGGAGGAAAAGAGGAAATTATATAATTATATTTTAATTTCAAAAAATAAAAATAATTTAAAAGGCAGAAAAATAAAATTACATTCAGACACTGGTATGATCGATGACCTTCATTAAAGAAAATTAAGTCCCATGAACTGGAGCCATTTAGAAGACCTAGCCGACGTGATCACCAAGAGACAGTCTACAGCCCTTTGCTTCCAATACTATTTGCACAGAGATTCATCCTTTCCTTCCAATTGCTAAATAGCCCTCCTGTTTTGTGTATGCATATGTGTATGTGTGTGAAGGTATCCCTGCATGTGTGTACACATGCAACTGTCAGCCAGATGTCAACAATGCATGTTCACCTTCTCCACTGGCGTTGAAAAGGAAGCACACACTATCGTGATCATCAACTAGAAACACATCTGACCTTATTTTGTTTGCTGACAGTGTCTCTTGCTGAGCCTAGAGCTTACCAGTTGGTTAGACACCGTGGCCAACAAGCCCCAGGCGTCCCACTGCCTTTGCCTCCCCAGCTCTGGGATTACATACACATGGGATCACATCCCCAGTGGTCTATTCTGCCCGCACTACGAATCCAAACTCAGGCTTCTATGCTTGCACAGTGAGCGCTTTACCAATAGAGTTTGTGTTCCTACTTCTAAAGTAGCATACACTTGACTTAAAGACTCAGCCACACCTTGACCTTCATCAGCTTTGTCCCCCTTTCCATCACGGTGAGGCTGACCCCTAGGACTCTGCGCTTCACTTGGTATTATTGCTTGGTTTTGTTTGCCAGATGTTTTCTCTAATTTTCATGACCTCCCTCCATATTCAGGGCAATGGACATTTATTGAGCACTGATGTTACATCAGGCCCCATAAAGGATGTAGGGCTCAGGGGTTAAAAGACAAACTTCAGCTTCTGAGACAATAGTTTTCTCACATTTTAAACAATGCTATTCTAGTACATTGAAGACTGGCGTCAAAATGACTGTGCCACTATGCTCACCAAGAGGAAGCATATACAAAGTTCTAAAGGAGATAGCGGATTTCCCCAAACAGCATGCCTAAGCAGAGCCAGTTCCACTGAAGGGGAGAGGACAAAATAGGCATAGACAGCAGCAATAGCCCAGCGAATGGGCGTGCATTGAACTATGGTTGCTGAAACTGGGGAAAGGCAGAGGGAAGTGGAAACACACGGGTAAACAGAGGTCACATGTGACGGTCTTATTTATGCTATGATGTAAAAGACGTCACCAGATCTGTGCTTGGGCTGCCAGTCTGCTGCCGCCTTGGAGGGCACCAGCATAAGCCGCCAAGTTCTCCTGGGAAGTGGGAAGACAGAAAAAGCTGATCAGTCCGTCAGAGGGAACTTGCCCTTTTGAGTCTCATGATTTCCGCTCTCTTCCGTGAACTGTCTGGAGGTACCCAGAAATGGTGCATCTCCTTAACTATTTATTGATACAAATGATCACATCTGGAAATGGCTTAGTGGTGTTTTTAAAACATATATGTTTCACAAATGAAATTTAAAGTGTTCATAGTAAAGGAGTAGATCATAACGCTTTAAAGTCATAGATTATTTGAGTCTGCACTTAACGGTTTTACTTTTCCCTGTGTGTGTAAGCAAGGGATGCTGGGGATGGGGGACTCAGAGGATAAATTCATGGAGTCCCTTTTCTCATCCTGCTTTTTCATGCGTTCTGAGGGCTGAATTCATATACCCAGGTTGGCACAGCAAGTGCCTTTACCTGCCGAGTCATTTCACCAGCCCCGTACTACTCTGCTAGGGGCAGGAAGCAGTGGAGAGATGGTCTGAGGTAGTAGGAAGATATGGGCTGTGCTAAAGCCAGACTCAGGCCACCTGAGAGTTACCTTTGCACCTACACATGTGCTCATGGGGCCAGGGACAACCTCGAGTGACATACCTCAAGCGCCATGCAGATTTTTATTTGTTTTTGAGACAGCGTCTCTCACTGGCCTGGAACTTACCAAGCAGGCTATGTTAGCTGGCCAATGAGCCCGAGGGATCTGTCTCTGTTGCCTGAGCACTGCAATTACAAGCATGTGCCACTGCTCTTGGATTTAAAACATTTAACAGGAATTCTGAGGGTTAAACTCTTATCTTCCTATTTGTAAGACAAGGGCTTAGCCAACTAAGGTATCTCCTCAACTCACATGTGTGCATGAGTGGATCAAATGCATATGTACATGTGTTTCTGTGTGGCATGTGCATATGTGTTCATTTTTTAAGATGAAAATATTATATTTAATTTTTTACTATTTTCATTGCGATTATAATAGAAAACATTTCCCCTTCTATTTCCTCCCTCCAAGCCCTCCTATAGCCTCCTCCTTGTTCTCAGCATTATTTGGCTGTTTGTATTTCTTTGTATGGCTTTTTTTTTCTTTTTTCAGGGTTGGAAAGACAGATCAGTGGTTAAGAGCGCTTAATGTTCTTGCAGAATGCCAAAGTTCAGTTCCTAGCATCAATGTCAGGTGATCCACACGGCCTGTAACTCCAGCTCCAGGGGATCTGACATCTCTGGCTGTTGTGAGCACCTGGACTCGTGTGAACATATCCATATGCACACACACATACACAATAAAAATAAATAATAAAAATAAACAATAAAAATAAATCTTAAAAGCTGGTTTCGACAGCTTTAAAGCGATAGTCCCTAGGGTTCAAATTATGGATCTATTTACAGGAGAAAAAAATACACAAACCATTCCATATGTATATTTTTCAAGCTTAAAAAAACATTTTGCTGGACAGTGCTCCAGCCCGGCAGAGTTTGTGCTCGGCCCTATGCAAGTTTTCAGTAATCAGAAAACAGGGGACCTGAGGGAGAGGAGAGGAAAGTAGAACCATGAGGGTACTGAGAAATTAATTCTCTTAATTCTCTGTGTCCTCTACTGTAGTGTGCCCTAGGCCTGACTTGACCACAGAGATACGCAGTAAATGATGACTCATTTGGGTACCATCTACAGCTTCAGAGAACACAGGCGTCTATTTGAATTGTTCCAATTCGTACCAGTAAGCCTCTGAATATCTTGCTTCGCGGTGTCTCTCTTACTGCTTTCAATTGCATTTATGTCCCTAAAGCAGGAATCTTGGAGAAGCAAACCTTTTAAAGTGTGCCTCCAGCCCTCTCTGAGATATATAGAATCCCACCAGGGACCCAAGGGGCATAGTACTGGGTTCAGCCCAATAGATATATGAATGACTGCCAAGCCGGCCCCTGGAAGAAAGGGGTGTGTGGCTGTATAAATCCTGATGCAGGAGGACAATGAATCGCCGGTGCACACACAGCCCCATACCTGCTGCCACACACTGTAATAAACCCCTGCTGGTGCTCCTGTAACAAAGTTGATCCCAAAGGATAGAAAGCAGTGATGGGGGCTATAAATCTAGTCCAATTCCCCCCAGCTCCCACATGGTGTGTGGTGTGTGTATGTGTGTGTATGTGTGTGTGTGTGTGAGTGTGCACGCATGCACAAACAAGGCCACTGATACGTAAACACAGAGCAAGGTACAATCCATCTCCCAGCACACTGATTCCATTCCTGCTCTGTATGTTGCCTGGGATTTCATGCAGCATTCAGAAGGACTGAATTTGCCCAGCCTTTGTTCAGAGTGAAAAACTAGGGAGTCAACTTCAGCAGATCTGGACATTTCTTTTTCTTCTTTCCTTCTTTCCTTCTTTTCTTCTTTCTTTCCTTCCTTCCTTCCTTCCTTCCTTCCTTCCTTCCTTCCTTCCTTCTTTCCTTCCTTCCTTCCTTCCTCCCTCCCTTCCTCCCTTCTTCCCTTCCTTCCGAGAGAAGAGAGAGGGCAAGAGTATGGGGTGGGGCAGGGAAGATCCTTCAAATTGCATGGATGCTGAAGATTCCTATCATAAGCAGGGCCACATTGACACCCAAATCAAAATTTCATTTATGATATTGTGGACTTAATATGAAGAAAGGCCTAGTGGTTTCTAAGGTCCCAAGACTACTCATAGGAAGAAGATGGAGACTGGGGGAGGATACCAAAAGACAAAAAGCACATCCCCCCAGCAAGTGATTGATTGATATGAACCAAGAAGAAAAGAAAAGGGGGGCAGGGCATCCATAGCATCCCTACGACTCCTGTAGGCGAGAGGCCCGTGAAGAGGTGGATTCAAGTTACCCTGAAAGTCCGGATGCTTTTCTCCCAGCGCTCAGAAACTCTGTGAGTTAAGAAATATGACAGGGATAGCTAAAAAGGCCCAGGCATTGAGACAGGTTGCATGTGAAATTTGAAGTGGTTTGAATTGATAGTTTTTTTTTTTTTCTCAAATGCACAGAAAAAAGAGGTAATGGAGAAAATGCTGTGGCTTTTAAGCAGCCTCTTGATGTAAATGAAAAATAAAAACCACAGCAACTTTATTTCTTCGTAGCATTTGGCTAATGAGTTACTAAACCCATCCCTGGCCCATCCATCATTTCTACTGCGGAGACTCGGGCTCGCTTTGGCTCTAATTGGTCTAGACAGGTGTCATGATATTTCAGCACACCGGGGGAAAAGAAGTCAGAGATTCTCTTCTGTGAGACTGAGAGGTAGGCACTTAGGAAAATGTTAGCCTCATTTCAACCTTCTCGGAGGTAGTTTACGTTTCACGAGAAAACCTGGACAAATCAAAAGCTCGAACTTAACGTCACATCAAAAACAAAACAAAGGCCCTTAATAGAATCCAAAGAAAGTTAGAAATTAATGTCACCACTTGGAAGGAAAGACCCTGGCCTGGAAATAACAGGTTTTACCTGGAAAGTTCATAGTCCCTGTTGTGTTTTTCTGTATCGACAGCAAAATCAAATACATAATCCTTCGGTGTCAGTTTCAGTTTGCCATAAAGAGATTAAAGACTATTTTATATTAGCGAATGATTCCGAGGCCACTTTTTATCTTTTAAAGGATGTCACCAGACCCTGGGTTATTAAAACAGCAAGGAGACCGGCAACAGAATCTTAAGGGGTAGAATCTATGGAGTGGACCAGCCAGTGCCTTTCATGCCAGGAACAAGGACAGCTTGTGGAGGAGATTTGAAAGTTATATTCCAGCCAGGCTGTGACATAGGCCATCTGGAAAGTTCCACTGTTGTCTGGCTGTTTGTTCATAACCTTGCAGAAGAGTCAGTACCCAGTCTCAGTTAGGGACAGAGTAGCAATTCAACTGTGACTTTCCTGGATGGTATCAGAAGGTAGCACAGTCCTCAAGCTTTTTAAATATGTATATTTGAAACATAATTTCTTGGCAAGAAATGGATGGCCGTGCAATACAGAGAGAATCCCCTGTGAAAGAAAGGATAATGCCCATCTACTCGTGTTCCCCATTGGCTGCTGTGGGTGACGTGGCCCGGTATCAGGGACTTCCCTAAATAGGCTATGTCAGAATTCCTCAAGGTGGAGCAGAGGTGAAGCATCAGAAGGGCAAGTTCTGAGTTTGCAGGCACTGGGTCCTTAATTCTCACATTGTCAAGAGAGCCTGAGAAACTAGGAATTAGGTCTTGGTCAGGTGTGGGTTTTACATGTGAGTTTCATACACACACCCAAGCATCCATACGCAAAACATTTGAAAGCCTCGTGGTCCCAAGATACCAGGGGTCCTCTGTGAGTATTAATTCCTTCTCTGAATGTCTGCAAAATGTGTATTTTCCTTAAGAACTTGGGATGGAGGATTCAAAGTTTCAAATTTCAAGAAAAATCTGGTATGAAAATGCCCTAGCTTGCAGTCAGCAGCTTCGGTAACTGGCAACATTTCATCTCTATGTGTCTAACTTCAGCTATGTGGCATCCAAGAGATCGTCTCTCTCCTTTCCTCTCCCTCGCCCTCTGCCCACCTCCCCCGTGTATGTATGTGTGTATGTGACTGTGTGTGTCTCTGTGTGTGTCTCAAACTCACACAGAGTCAAGAATAGAAGACAAGAAGCTGTCTGCAGTATGAGAAGCACAAACCGGATTCCTTTTGTTTGTTTCTGGCTTTGTTTTTCTGTAATGAAACATTTTGCATACCCAATCAGACATAATCCTTATTTAAAAAAAAAGTAAGGAAATATTTTTTAATGCCAATCTAATAAAAAATAAAACAAAACAAAACAACAACAAAAAGGAAGATTAAAAAGAGACAGAAAGAAAATGGCTCCAGGACAGATTTCCAATGGGGCTGAGAAATATTTACACTAGGGTGCCTGCAAACAAAACAGGAATAGTCACACACTTCCTTAATCAGCAAATAACGAAAACAGTTTCTGTGTTCTTAGAAGGTGAGGGATAAACAGGGCATTGGATAAAGGCAGAAGAAACGGCTGGAGCTTTGAAAATGTTTATATTCAGTTGATAGCAGAAACTACAAGTGACTTCTATACAGCAAAATTTCAGCCTGTTTCACATTCAAACAGTGGTAGAAAATTAGATGGCTCCGGTTTCCACAAGAGGACTTAGTGTCCTTGAGGCAATGGATGAAGCCAACAAGATGCAAGGCGGACAGTTTTGCCATGCTTTAATTTCTGCATCTCAGAAATCACCTGAAACAAAGAGACGGCAAATAAGTCCATTTCTGCAACCGTGGCTAAGAAGTGCCCTCTCAGACGTACAAAACAAGGACAGTGCAAAAACTAGAGACTGTGAGTAAACAAACTTAGGAGATACCTTCAGATCTGCAAGAAACTTCAGAAATACTAACAACAACAACAACAAAAAATACAGCCAGATTTTGTCATCCGCCCAATTAATGAATGTTTTAGAAAAGCTGGTCCAGTCCAGGTACAGAGATGCAGGAGGAGAAAAAGATGGGGGATGGGGAGAATGTACAGGTGCTGGGCCCTGGCTCTCCAGAGCCTCTCTCTGTCATGGAAGGATTCCATTTAAGGAGAGAAATGTAACATTGCCCAATGCTGGTGGCTGTGGCTCAGGTAGGGGTGGCTAGGGCCCTTCTTCAAGCCCTGGCAGCTATCACCAAGGCCTATAAAGTAATCTTTGACTGCAATTCCACAGCTCAAAGTCTCCTCCTGGAAGAAGCGTGCACAGAAACCCTCACATAAGAGCAGTGATATTTAATAAAGCCTCATCCATTAGCAAAATATTTAAGATGCCCAATGAGCACAACAAAGAAGGAAGAGTACAATAATTATAAAACAGATAGAAGAGGGACTGTTATGAAGTGATTAAAATAATATCCTGACATTCGCATATACAAAATTATCAAAACTGGTTGCTGTGTGATCAAAGCAGAAGCAAAGTTCTAGCCATATATGTGTATGCAGACATATGTCCTCACGGGGATACCAATATACACATGTACACTAAACAGCGCCAGTAGCATGTAAAGGATTGTGATGTCATCTCTGTAACTTGGAACTTGGAGATTAGCCCCCTCCGCCAGGGAATCATGTAAACCGTTTTTCTTTGCCCTCCTGGAAAGACACAAGAGCTGGCCTCTTCCTCAGAAAAGGTTTAATCCCAAGCAGTTGATAGAAGGAGTTGGCTGAAGTTTAAGAAATGGCTGTAGACTCTTCTGAAGAGACAGGGAACAATGTACGAATAGAGAAGGCAACTCGAATCTTTTATTCACATATAGTTCAGTGTAAAAGCCCCAGTTCCACCAACACAGGCAGCTGTGTACTTACTCAGATGTCTTACAGATACGGATCTTGCGAAGTAGAAATAACATACTCACAGAATTTCACACTAGCGGGTTATTTTAACTCGTTTTGCATATACAGACCCTACAAGTAAAACAACTGCGTACCGGAGGCGGGAGATGACTTGGAAGTTAACAGTAATTGGCGCTCTTGTGGAGGACCTAGGTTTGGTCCCCAGCACCCACATAGAACTCTAGCGCCAGGGCATCAGAGGCCCTCTTCTGACTTTCTCGGGCATCAGGTATGAACATGTTACACATACATGCAGGCAAAACATTTATAAGTGTAAAAATAAAGTTAAAAAGCTTTTTAAGAAGACATTCAGATAGCTTCCCCATGGTATCCTTTGAAGCTACCCACCAATGACCCACAGTGTCTGTGTGTCCTGGACTGTCAGCTGATGAGCTTCTCAGAAGAAGCAAGCCCTACCAAGTCACAGATAGAAACCCTTCTTAAAGCGTGAAAGTGTAAACACGGCCCCTGCAAACCTGAGCAGTCACACAAAGGATGTAGTTTCTGCCTCCCCAGGTCATCTCCTTTACAACAGGCAAAGTAACTCCATTCAACTCAACTTTACACACAAACCATACGAGAGGACGGGCAGCAGTTGTAGAGGTGGAAGAAATACTCAGATCTGCAAACTCTGATATTTTAATCCTGGGTAATTTTGTCAAAGTTTCTTCACACACACACACACACAAATTAATTAATTAATTAACTAAGTAAGTAAGTAATTCAGGCAAAGGCTTCATTCAGTGTAATTAGAAAGAGAAGCTCGGAAGCTCCCTGCAATGGTGGGAATACATCCATGAAGAGTGCTAGCAAAGCACGCTCAATGCACCTCTGCGATGCTGCTCCGCTCAAGGGCATGGATTGAGGCACCTGTTTAGGAACTGCTCAGCCTCATTCCATGGGCACAAAGAGCTGCACGTTAGACCCCTCAAGCCAAGACGTGGCCCCTTTGAAATAACAACACACACACACAACACACACACACAATCATTATGCACACTCAGTCCAGTGTCCTGATGAATCATACAAGGGAGAACTAAGGAAGCTCGCTGGTAGAGGGCTTAGAGCATGCGCAGGACCGTAGGTTCAGCCCCCAGCGCCCTCAGCAATCATGTGAGGGGTCTGATCGCTAAGCTGACAGCAGACAGCAGACTTGCAAGGGAGACCGGAGATGAAACGACCTTGCTTTACTCTTACCCCAAACAGCCTCCTCTGTGGATTTCCCTTCTCCTGTCCCTCTCAGATGGACACTGTCTTCTACCAACCACAGGTTAGACTGCCACTCCCATGAGCCACCTGTCCACATCAGCCACTCCTCTCTTCATCTACCCCTGTTTTCCTTTCCATGGACAATGTTGCTTAGTCACTTCCCTTGCTTACTTCCTAATGAAACTGCCTGTCTAATTTGAACATGTTCTATGTTTGTTTCTCTGGGGCTAGGGGTAGAATGAGATATGAATACTTCTAAGCAAAAAACAGCAAAAGATTAGCTAGAAAATCGGGGTCAAAACATGAAGCAGCAATGAAGACCATATTAGAAAGGAAGCTACTAATATGTGGTCACAGGGGTAAAGTCCTAGTCTGGGAATGGGTGAACAATGGGGCAATATGAGAAGAAAAGGTGTGGCCTCAAATATGGATCAGAACTGTATAATTTAAGGTCGCACATCAATAGGAGAAGTAGCTAAAATCAAACACATGGTAGTTAGTTACTATTGGGAGGAAATGAGATTAAAGCACTGTTTTATCTTTTCAAAAGGTAGATTAGAACAATTCTATGTCTAAGCCCGTGTTTAATGCTAAAGCAGGACGGTAGTCCGTGGGGAGCTATCATATATTACATTTGAAATGTCTGAAATGTACTGTCACTTAAAAATTTAAAAACCCACATTATGTGAATCGAGAGAATTTGCAGACTGGACTCAGATGTAAAACGGAGAGAAGAAAAGACACCGTAAGAACAAATCAAGAATCAATCTTGCATACTGTCTGTATTAGGATTTTTATTGATGCGATGAAATACCATGACCACAAAGCAAGCTGGGGAGGCAAGCATTTACCAGGCTTACACTTCCATATTGCTATTCGTCACTGAAGGGAGTTGCTACAGGAACCCAAACAGCGCAGGATCCTGGTGTCAGGAGCTGATGTAGAGGACATGGAGAGGTGCTGCTTCCTGACTTGCTTCACGTGGCTTCCCTAGCCTGCCTTTTTACAGAACCCAGGACCACCAGCTCAGGGGTTGCACCACCCACATGGGCTGGGCCCTCCCTGGTCGTTGATCACTAATTGAGAAAATGCCTTACAGCTGGGTCTCATGGAGACATTTCCTCAACTGAGGCTCCTTCCTCTCTGCTGACTCTAGCTTGTGTCAGGTTGACACACAAAACCAGCCGAGACACTGTCTATAAGACAAAAGACTGTAGCATAGAAATAACGTTTAAAAACAGTGTAAAATAGTGAATATCTAACTAGAGATAAGACAAGTAATTGATTTAGGCAGTTTGATGAGAAGAAAACACTAATCGGGGAACATGAAGCTACTTTCCGTCCCTTTGATATAAACACAGGCGTTGACAGTAAAACAAAGATGTGTCATTCTGGCTGTTATCTCTTTAAGACTTAAAAAGGCTACTGTCATAGAGGATCCAGGGAAGATGTGCTCACAGACCCCACATTTCATGATAGGAAGTTATGGATTCCATATGGAAGGAGGCAGGTAGGTCAGTATCCCTCGACAGTCATTAACTGAGCTGGTGAGTCCCGTGCAGGGCGGAGCCAGGGGCAGCTTCAGTTTGAGGCCAGCCTGGGCTACACAGTAAGACCCATCTTGAAAATAAAAGATTTCCCTCTTAGCTTGATTCTACAGATGATCCTGAAAAAAATTTGCAATGAGGAAGCCTAGGGAGGCAGCCAGCTGGGCAAGGGTGTTGCTCCCCAAGCCCGAGAACCTGTGTTTGACCCTTCAGCACCAGTTAGAGCTCACACAGAGGCAATACTAATGTCGGTGACTGCTTTCTTTTTTCACGCTTGAGATAAACAGGATTTTGTTTAGCAAGTAAACAGTGGGAAATAGTCTGACTACTCTGACTACTCTGTAAAGAGAGGAATCTCAAAAGGGATTCACGCAAACACCAATGAAGCAATGCAAGTACTTTATTAATATTTCTTGTATTTTTTATATGTATGGCATGAGGGATTTTTATCTGCACTTTGGCACTAGATATTTAAGTGAGCTCAAATGGCCAAATTCTTGAAGAATTCTCTTCTGTAGCATAGTGAACGTTACACGGGATTTACCTTTAATAGACATATGTGAAGTAAATAAATCTGTTATAGCACTTGGAATATATCATTCTGTTGCAACTGGTTCAAGGTCTGAGGTTCTCAGAAGAGTGTGGCTCTCTGAAAGCAGACATATGTGTAATTACTGCTTCCTGGAACCCACTCTAAAGCACAGGACACATACAAAGGTTTGTTGAATGAATAATAAACAACATACAAGGCAATCAGATCACTTCAGAAATGGGCGGTTATATACATGTTCCTAAACTCTAGTACCAAACTAAAGGTATCTAAACACACATCCAGGATACGGGTATGATACCTGATGACAGTGACAGAAAGCTTCTGAAAAGAAAACAGGGAAATGAAGAAAAACTTGTATATTAGCAATTTATTCCAGGCACACAAAGTGCCTGTCTGTGGTTTGACCATAAGAAATCACCAAACTCAAAAACAAGGAGACAAAAATCTGCGCCATGGTTCTTGGCAGAGAGAAGGTGGAGAAACATTATTCTACTTCCCCTACTCCACTTTCATCACAGCTAAGAACTAGTCATGGAACATTCCAGAATCCTCTCCATAGCCTATTCATCCCACAGCCAAGCAGACTGCTATTGCCCTGGACCAGTCTGCAAGTATCGGCTCCCCTGCTCACACATCCCATTAGTCTATGCTGCCTCCTTGATTTCCTTCATACTGTGTATGCAACAGAAGCCACTAATATGTTTGGGAGACGATAAACCCATTTGTCCACAAACAGAAAACTCCAAGCCAAGACTCTCTAAACCCCGGGTTGACAGCGGCCCCAGGGGGCTCCCCCCTCTCCCCCGTCGCTGAACATTTCTTCATCGGCATGCTCTTGAGAGCACCACGGTTTAATCATCTCCCTTTCAGAGAGTTAATATTAAAACAGGAACAGGCCACCTGGCTGGGTTGTGTGAGGAACAGGGGCGAGGGCAGAATGAGAAATGAGGATTTTTGTCTCCTCTGAAGGCAGGAGCTTTCCCTCTACAAATCCAACCGCATTAGGAGCAGGAGTGAAAGCGAAGTCTCACGGACTTCTAGTTAAACACGGCAGAATAAACACATGTTTGTCTCTGCTTCCTCTCCTGATCCCACCAAAGCAATCAGCATGAAAAGGAATAAGAAAGAAATCTCGGTAATAAAAGGATTTATTTAAAGGTAAAGCCCACACTGAGAAGGAAATTGTGAGAGAAATGAAAGCAGGAGAAATGTGTATAGATCTTTGGAAGAAATGATGGCAAAAAGGGAGGAGCGCCCCAAGTATAAACAGATCTCTGTAGAGAGGTAAGTGGGTTCTCACAGAACTCCAAAAAGGCTGAGGAGAGGAACTAGGCCATTGACTGACTGACTGACTGACTGACTGACTGACTGACTGACTGACTGACTAGTTTAGAATTGTTGAGTGGGTGTGAGCAGTTGCTGTGTGAACATGAGGATCTGAGTCCTAATTCCTACCACCCAGTAAATGGCTGAGTGGCCTTAGGTGCCTATAAATCAACACTGTGAAGGCAGCAGGGGAGACAGGAGAGTCTCTGGGGCTGGAGGGCTACCAGCCAAGCTCCAGGTTCACTGGGAGACTCTGACTCAAAATAATAGAGCAAAGAGCAGCAGAACAGGACAGATAACACCCTCTCTAGTCTCCTCTGTCTCTGTCTCTGTCTGTCTGTCTGTCTGTCTGTCTGTCTGTCTCTCTCTCTCTCTCTCTCTCTCTCTGTGTGTAACTGCACATATACCATACACAGAAATAAGCACACCACACTACAAGAAGCCTGAAAATCGGAGGAGGGGCTGTGGATGTCCGTGGGAGGAGCTGTTCAAATTCCAGGCTTTCTGCTTAGGTTTTGGACGGCACACCGTTTATCTCGGGGGCTGTTCTACTTGAAGTGCTTCAAGATCCTAGAAGGACAGAACATTCGTAAGCCAGAATCTGCAAACTGTACAGTGCTATTCACCAGGCCAGACATCAAGGAGATTTTTCTCTAGTAAAATCCAACATCTGCCCTAAAGTCCCCCAGCGAAAGCTCTGGCTCCCTGCACACCATAGGGAAAGCAGGGTCAGTCAGTTGGCCTTCCAGTGTCTCATCCAGAGCACAGGAGACAAAGAACACCAGGTAAACGGAGGCAGCCAAATGATGGGGATGGGGGATGACATCAGAGGAAGTAGACTCCTCCAGCAAGAACAGAATCCTATAGACAAAGAAACAATCCTGACATCGGAATCCTGTGCTATCAGAATCGTAAAAACAAATCGGGAGCTGGAGAGACAGCTCCGCGGTTGAGAGTGTGCATTATGCTATATGTGCAGGACCTCAGTGCAGCTCCTAGCACTTATATTTGGCAGCACACAGCAACCTGTAACTCCAGGGCATCCAATGCCCTATACTGGCCTCTGGGGAAACCTACACACACACACACACACACACACACACACACACATATAAACATAAATGTTATTTTTGAAAATAAAATGTAAGAAACTAAAACTGAAGAAAATAATACACCTGCAAGACTGAAAAGGCAATAGAGGAGAAAAGTTGGAGACTTTACCCAGGTAGCCTGACAGTGGGCAACAAAAATCTCTGTGGAAGCAAAAGGAAAACAGAGGTACAGAAATTACCCAAGATACATTCCAGGGAAATTTCTCAAACCAGGAGATATAAAATCTCCACATTAAAACATCCCCAAGAGTGAAGTAACCCGGACCCCAGACCCAGAAAGACAAATATCTTATGTACTCACTCATAAGTAGCTTTTAGACATAAAGCAAAGAAAAACCTACAATTCACAATCCCAGAGAACCTAGACAATGAAGAGGACCCTAAGAGAGATATACATGGGTCTAATCTATGTAGAAAATAGAAAAAGACAAGATCTCCTGAGTAAATTGGGAGCATGGGGATCATGGAAGAGGGTAGAAGGGAAGGAAAGAGAAAGACAGGGGAGTAGAGAAAAATATATCACTCAATAAAAACAACTTTAAAAAATTCTAAAGAGGTATCCAGCTAAGTGAAGGTAAACAGATTGTTCAAACACACATCTACACAACCACAAAATATTGGGGGAAACAGAGAAGATTCTAGATGCTTCCTGAATGAGAAATGGTTGTAAGAAAGCATCTAGAAAAAGAATTCTAGCAGCCAATAATGTAAACTGATGTGGGATTCCCCTCTGTATGCTATGAATACCATTGGTTAATAAACCAACTGCCTTGGCCTGTTGATAGGGCAGAACTTAGGTAGGCAGGAAAACCAAAACTGAATGCTGGGAGAAAGGAGGCAGAGTCAGAGAGAAGCCATGTAGCCCCGCCGGTAAGTCACTGCCATGTGGCGATACACAGATTAGTGGAGATGGGTAAGTAAGAGCTAGCCAAAAAGAAGCTAGAGCTAATGATCCAAGTAGTGATTTAATTAACACAACTTCTGTGTGGTTATTTCGGATCTGAGCTGCCAGGCGGTCGGGAAACAAACTAATGGCCTCCTCCAACAGTAAATTAGAAAACAGACCTGTGCCTTCAACGATATGAGACAAAATTATTTTTGGATTCTATACCAAAGTTACAATCACACATCAGATGGAACAGTGATGTTTTCAGGTATTTAAGTGTTCAAAACGTTTTTCTTTCTACACATTTTTGTCTCTGAGGAATATACTTATGAAGTATTCTAAAAAAAATGATGGGGAAAACTAAGAATTCAGACAGCTTAATGCCCAGGGAAATTACAAAAAAAAAAAAATCAATACAAAAAGAACAATTAAGAAGAGGGAGTGGTAACTATTTTTATTTATGTGTAGATCTGTGTGTGTACATGTGAGTGCAGTTGACCAGGGAGACCAGAAACGGGGATTGGAGACCCTGGAGTTGGAGTTGCAGGTAGTTGTGAGTCACCCAAAATGAGTAGTGCTGGGAACCGAACCTAGTCATCTGCCAAAGCAGCAAGCTCCTTTAACTGCTGAGCCATCGCTCTAGCTCAGGAATAGGACTTTTAAAGAAGGAGAACCAAAAGAAGGGATCTTTAATCAGGCGTGCAAGGTGCACTGGAGTGGGTGTGTGTGTACAGGTCAGGTCTCAGGAGGAACCCACACCATCTGTAACCTGGCAGGCATGACTAGCTGGAGGGTCTTAATGGGAAGGGGTTAGAGTATATACATAGAACCACTAGGAGAAATAAATACATGAAGACAAATGTTTTAAGGAACGGTCACATAACTCCCCTGAATATATATCATGGCACAGTATATACATTAACACCAGTTTAGGGAAGAAAGATGAACAGAGGAAGGATGATGGACATGGGTAGGATCTGCATTCATTGGAATGGAAACCCATTGACGATGCCTTATAGAGATCAGCTGAGAAACAATGGACCAGGTAGGCAAGGGAAAGGAGAATAGCTTCCTTCGGGCATCAGGAGTAGGGTAGGAGGTGGACTCGGGGAAATACCATCTATGCTCATAAGCTTTCCGTTACTATTTGATTTTTCAAAAGACTACGCATCTCTTACTTCACAAAAAGAAAGCCACCACACACGTGATTAGCACACAGACATAGAAGTCTGTAAACAAACGTGTCTGCCTGTGAACCGGACTTTTCAAATTTCCCAGATGTAGAAGCAGGAGAGTGGGAGTAAGGTTGGTTCTGGGCTGGGATGGAGAGGGCGGTCCACACGCAGAGAAAGCGGCGTTCAAGGCAGTGTCAGGGAACCCTCCCAGCTCGTTTGTTCCTCCTCTTCAAGGCTCCTGCTTAAGCAGGGAAGGTGATCCTTGGGCCTGAGTGGCCTCAGGTCACTATGATTCATGAACTCCGAGCTATTTCAACTCTTTCATGAAAGCAGCCAGATCGCAAGGAAGCACAGCTCTCTCAGTTCCTAAGACAGCCCACCAGCCTATTCCTACCCTATGCTCACTCTTGTCTGCAGCACGGAGCCAAGGCTTTGAAAGATGCCAGCACCTATCCTCTGCAGTTTTCCTAGGTCCCCACTTCCTTGGATCCCTCCCAGCTTCACTCCTACCCTAAAGGGTCACTTCCCTACCCTGCAGCATGTGCGCTCTGTTGTGTCTCTTCCGTATTGACCAGCTGAGTATTGCCGCTTTGCAATGGGATGGCTATCTAGCTGTCCGCAGAAGGGTGTGTGAGGACATGATCTTATACTCAAAGAGCAACAATGTAGTGTGTGTATCAAAGACAGACACCTCTGTTAGCATCCACACCACATTTATATATACCAAAACATAAAACAGCATATAAAACCATAATGCACACATCACTGGGCTGTTCCTTTATGAGTCAATGTGTCATATAAACATTAACGCATACTGCCCCCATTGTAGCTATATGGAGTGCAGGGCATGTGTGTACACTTTCTCACAGGCACCCTAGAACACAGCAGCCCCAACAGACGCTGTTTTTCCTTCCTGACAAACGGCCATGAAATAAGAGTCTGACAGCTGCCTGGGCAGGTCATTCACGTCAGCCTGCTACATGTCAGAATTCAAACTGCTCCATCCATCAACGGCAGACCCAAAATTAACGTAGCTTGGAAACTCTGAAGCAGGGCAGCAACAGCCCAATTCAGAGCTGACCTTCGAGGAATGGTGGGGTCCGATGGAAAATTATTTCATGGCCCGCGCCGAAGCCAACAATACAATTTGAAGAGATTTTTTTTCAGTTAAATTAATTTTAAAGAAAAATTCCCCTGGGTAGTAGTTTAACTCTTAAGGTCACGCAGAGGAATGGGAAGTAGAGACATTTGCTATTGGAAGGCTCTGTTGGTGCCGTGTGTAACAGAATTAAAAGCTGCATTTTAGGCAAAACCACCCATAGTTATGTGTACGAGTAAAGAGAGCATCAGGTCTTTTCTTGAAGAAGCCATCCAAGAGATTCTTGTCCTTCAAAGAAGCTGTTTGGGAAATAGGTATTAAATAAAAATAATAATAACTAATAATAGGTATTATCATAAACAGGGCCTGGATGTGGAAGCCTAGAACACAGCATCCTGGAGGTTAGGTTAAGAAATCCAGAGTTTAATCTACCTAGCAAGTTCAAGGCCAGCCTAGGGCACATGAGACCTTGTCTCAAAAAAGATAAAGTCAAATTTTAAATGACATCAGCCTTTTCAGAATATAAAGATAAACGGGCCTTTGCGGAGACGGCTTTCCTCTGATCAATCCTAACAACATTTCGATTTGTGATTTCATAACAAATATACAAAGATGACCACCAACTTCATAAGTGAACCGAAATCTGAAGCCTACAATTATTTTACGATCTGCTTTAGCTAGATATGCTGCAAAGCACATGTCTAATGCTGGTCACTGGTAGCCGTGACATACTGAATGATGCTTCAAATTCACTAAGGAAGAGTTGGGTTGTTTTCCCAGCTGGGAACACTGTTGCCATGTCCTGTCTCAGTAAATCCAAAGTTTCTGTTAATAGGAGGAAGATGGCAGCACCATACCGATGGCCACACAACAGTGATGGATGGCCTTAAAGCCTGCCTTTTTCATGGGATGTGTAGAAGCAAGATCTCACCCACTCTACGGATGGGAGTTTAAAAGGTGAGGGGCTCTTCCACACATCAAATGAATAGCACTGTGGCTTTCTTCTTTGAGCAAAATTCCATCCCTAAGACTTTATTCCTAAGAAACAGATGAACAAGGGAAAATTTTTTATTAAAAAAAAAAAAAAAAAAACTTAGCGAGTAACCTTCCAGAGTTAGGCAGTGACTTAAGGAGCAGGGTGTGTCTTCACAAGGGAGTTTAATGATGGACATCTGTTGGCTGATGGGGGAAAAGACAACTGAAAAATCTAAAGCTGTCAAAGAGACAGCTATCCATAATCTAAGACATGTGGCCAGAATGGTAGACGCATCAAAGCCTGTGACCTATACCATCTTTCATTGAAAATCAAGAGAAAGACACATCAGCTGAATCTTATATAAAAGGCCAGAAAATGAAGTGAACAATACATCCAAAGCAGGCAGAGATGGTTGGAGCAGAAAACAAAACCACGTAAAATCTTACAAATGAACTGGAAAGATCTTAGAAAACAGACAAATGACTGTCAAGAATAAAAATAAATAGTATTAGGTACTAAAAAAGGAGACTTATCAACAGAAATGCAGAAGCCAAAATTGGGTGACATCTACAATTATTCTGAGGATGGAAATTGCGGGGATGAATGCTGATCAAACTCAAACCCTGAGGGAAAACAGGTCACTTTCTAAGAAAACACATACACTTCCAGTTAGCTGAAAAGGAAACCAAACAAAAGAATCTGAATAGACAGTAACCACACCAGAAACAGAAATATTTGACCCAGACCCCTAAATGCCTCAGGCCCGAGCAAACCTGAGCATGAGCTAATCCCAGGGGGATTGTGGGAAGGATCATCTAAACTGCAGAGAGACGTTGCTGTCAATAATTAAGCTGGGGCAAGACGAGTCAGGACCTGCTGCTGGAAAAGCAGAGCAAATGTCTGCACCCAGCACCCCATCTTGGACTTCTCAAGGTGCTCCTTTCCATAGTTAGGACGTCAGCATCAGAGCTGACTGCAGGTTTCCCACATAACAGACAAGAAACGCAGAAGAGGAAAAGGGGACAACAATAATAAGACATCATAAATATACAAAAAATACAATCAAACCCAGTAGTAATGGTGAACAAAAAATACAAAAATGTTCATATTTTAGCCTATCTGATTGAAAAAATATTACTCCTATTAAATGCAAAACCAACAGTCTTTTCAACACTGACACTCTTGGCAGGGAGGTGAACAGTGCTACCTTCTAGAGGATATGACTTGCCAGTTACTTAGCAGAATTTGGGGGTTGCAGAGATGGATCAGCAGGTAAGATACTTGCAACCATGAGGACCCGAGTTTGAATCCCCAGCACCCACATAGAAGCCAGCCTTCCCAAGCCACAGTTATGTATGTGCACGCACCTGGACCCACACATGTGACCATATAGAAATGTAAATAAACAACTCCTTTGATAGAACATATTCCCACTCAGAGAAGCATGGTCAAGCGCACAAAGATGATCTTTGAGGGTACTTTAGGCTGTGGTGTCATGCTAGTGACATACAACTGGAGACAGACTGCTCCAAACACACTGTTCAGGTGATTGGAGACGTTTGTACAATGCTGGGCTCAACTGACCAGAAAGGGTTCAGGCCAACCAATAGTTTTAAGGTCATGCAAGGGGTTCACCAATGCAATTCCTAAGATTTCTGTGGCTGTTTGTATAACAGCAGCACACTGTGTTAGCAGTGATAAATTACCTGGAGGGTTATTTTTTAATATGTGTAAGGAGGGGTGTGACTGATACAAAATAGTACCTCATTTAATACAGTGCTCCAACATTTGCGGGTTTTACTATTCATCCTTAGGTGGGGGCTGGGAGGGTTTGTAGTCCCCCACATTGTGGATATCAAAGACCAAATGTACTAGATTTTTTGCACCAATCAGCTTTGGCCTCGACAGCTATTTCTACCATTGGCATGAGTTAACTTTGCATCTCAGCATTTTCTTCCTCCCCTCTCCTCCTCTTCCTATCTCCCCAGCCCTGCCTTTGCTTCTTTTGGAGGAAGTCTCTCACTCCGTAGCTCAGGCTGACTATAACAATGATCCTCAAGCCCCAGAGGTCTCTGTTCAGGGACCACAGGTGTGGGCTCTTTTCTGTAGTATGGGTTGTTAAAGAAAATGTAGAAACACACTCTAATTTTCCTGGGTCCTTAGGGACTGTTAAAAAGCTCCACAGATGCAAACAACTTTGCATTCATGTGTCAGAGTGATCACTTTTATGTTACAGACTTTGAAGTAACTACCATGCTCCCGGATAGAATGAGCAACAAGAACGAAATACCACAATAGCCTTAACCCCCGAGGCCGAGCTCTCTGGGTTAACTATCATAACTACTGCTGCTGGGGACCTGCATCTCCGTGTTCCATGGGCAAATGGCGATTACTGCAAGATGTTAGAGAACATTATAAAAAATAAGACATCCTATACTAAGACATGCTATTCTCTCCTCTCTCTCTCTCTCTCTCTCTCTCTCTCTCTCTCTCCCTCCCTCCCTCCCTCCCTCCCTCCCTCCCTCCCTCCCTCCCTCCCTCCCTCCCTCCCTCTCTCTCTCTCTCTCTCTCTCTCTCTCTCTCTCTCTCTCTCTCTCTCTCTCAGTGAAGGCTGCAATATCTTATAAAAGGCATCCAGTCTGGCTTCCTGTTGTTTCCTGAGTTTGGTCTCAGTCTACCATGTTCAGAGTATAATCATCATTCCCACATATGACCCATGGCCCAAACCAGCCATGAGCAGCAGGTTTGCATGATTCCTTTTGAGAGCATGCTTGTTAATAGAGAGTGTGTGAGAGCACAGGAGATGTCAGAAGGGCTCGTAAGGGACTGTCTCCGGGGACAATCAAAGACGCCATTTGCTCTCTGGTGTTTTCTGATTTTCCACAATGAGTGTGTGGGTTTTATATTAAAAATAATCGCCTGCTATGTTTAATTGTGGAGTGTGGGAATTTGCTGAAGTTCATTCACCCAATGTCCTTGCTAGTCAGCTAGATGGAGCCCAGGCCTTGTGCAAGTGTTGCGAGCTCTGTACCACTAAAGACCCAGGACCTTACCCATGGCTTCTTTGTGACACTTATGTAAGGTAAGCAACCTTTCCTACTGGTAAGTATTCAGATGCTTGAGCCCCGAGGTTAGGAGTTTAGCAGGCCGCAAAAGACCATTTCATGCCCACTGAGGTGGAATCCAAACTCCAAGGCAGAGAGGTGCACATGCCAAAGGCAGAATAAACTTTCTCCTTCAGCAACTACATGGTGTCTCCCTGACTCTGGCTTCTTTCCTCCTCTATCTTTGCTTGGATTTCCTGATTTGCACTATTCTGCCCTGAAATAGGCCAAAGCAGTTTCTTTATTAACCAATGGTAATAAAACATATTCACAGCATACAGGGGGGGAATCCCACATCAATTCCAGCAATATATAAAACATACTTCAAAATATGAGGGAAAGACCTTCATTTTGCAGCTAAAATAACAATAAGCAAAGCCGCCTTCACTAAACTGGCACATATTTTGAAGTCTTGCATCACCAAATGTCTAGGAAGCTACTCAAAACATCCTGGTTAGAGTGTAGGGTGCAGAGATCACGGTAAAAAAAAAAAAAACACTGACATTGAACTGTCAGGCCAAAGGCATCATCATATCAGGACCCATGATTCCTGTCTCTGGAAGCACACATCCTGAGAGGTCATTGCACAATCGCACCAAAGTAAATACACTTTTTTCTCAGAAACTTTTTTCTCCTAGCCTCAACTAGAAACAGCTCAAAAGTCTATAGAGAATAAGCAGACAACTGAATGACTGAATGATGGCAGAATTACGTGGTAGAATATTTTATAACAATAACAAAGAGTGAAGAGTGGTTATATGATCATTTAAATCAGAGGCTGGCCAACAATGGCTGAAGCTATGTCTTGTCATTGTCTATAAAGTGTCACTGGATGTCACTGTGACTTTCTACTTATATGTCATTCTTGTAGCTTTCACACCACAATGATGGAACATTTAACAGAAACCGCATGGCCTGAAAAACCAGGAACCTTTCACTAGCTGACCTAATGGAATAAGATACCAACTTTCAACAGGAATCTACCTTAGAGGCACAGTGTTGACCCAGAGAACCCTGGCGAATAGCTGACGATTGTGTATCAGAATGGTTTATATTGTAGAATGCTAACAACATGGCACATACATGAGGCAAGTGGCTTCAGATGGTCACAAATCTTTGTGGTAACGGAGGACTGGACTGGAGAGGAGACTACAGGGGACTTCTGGGAGGCAAAGCCTCTCCCTCGTATGTGTGGCAGAGACACAGGAGTGTGACTTGCCCAGTGACTTGATGAAGGATGTGTATGTGTGAGCATGCACTGTGGGATCCTCTGGGGTGTGGCGAATTTCATTCTAAAAAAATAGTAAACCGAGAAGACGAGCCCCTAGTGATGACTTCAAGGCACGGTTTAAATAATGCAAGGTGTTCTAATAATATTCACAGGTACCTAAAGAGTTAGAGAACCATACAGTTTTTAAAACAGAGTGGGCTCGTTTTATCCCCCTGAAGTTCAGAAAGGATTTCTATCAAGTGTTATAAACAAGCAGCATGAAACATCATTTCTAGAGTTTCGGCCACACAAGGCAATACTGCTTTTTGTTGTTGTTGTTTTGGTTTGTTTTTGTTATTACTGGTGTTGTTGTTTCCTGATGGGAATGGGAGACCCAGGACAGAATACCAATAAGCACAGCTCCACCGAGTGTTAGCTTGGGACTGGCCCCTACAAAACACCTTTAGGTAAGAAATTTTCTTCTGCAGAGGTGATGTGAGGTTTTCTTTGCTAGTTGGTATTTCTAAACAGAATATAATCTTAAAATCAGTCGTAATTGTTGTTCTGAGGTGTAACTCCTACACTAGAGAACACACATACCTACGATGCCGACTTTGAGGATTTCTGCATATTAACCCTAGAGCCATACAACCATCATCACCATCAATTTGAGAATATTTTCTCATGCTCTGAAGAAACCCGGAACTCTGAAGCTACAGTCTATAGAAATGTGCCTCGTCTTGACGAAACTGTGTGATCTGTTCCCTTTGGGGTGTGGTTTCTTTGACTAGTTGTGATGTTTCTTTTCTATGTTTTTATTTTTTATTGATTTTATTGTGCTATATATTTTTCTATGCCCCCCTTCCTTCAGTCCTCTCCCATGGCCCTCATGCTCCCAATTTACTCAGGAGATCTTGCCTTTTTCTACTTCCCTTGTAGATTAGATCCATGTATGTCTCTCTTAGGGTCCTCATTGTTGTCTAGGTTCTCTGGGATTATGATTTGTGGACTGGTTTTCTTTGCTTTATGTCCAAAAGTCACTTACAAATGAGTACATATAATATTTGTCTTTCTAGGTCTGCGTTACCTCACTCAATATGATGTTTTCTAGATCCATCCATTTGCCTGCAAATTTCAAGATGTCATTTTTTTCTGCCGTGTAGTACTTCATTATGTAAATGTACCACATTTTCCTTATCCATTTTTCTGTCAGGGTCATTTAGGTTGTTTCCAGGTTCTTGCTATGACAATGCTGCTATGAACATAATTGAGCACATGGATTTGTGGTACACTTGAGCATCCTTTGGACATATATTCAAAAGTGGTATTGCTGGGTCTTGAGGAAGAATGTTCCCTAATTTTCTGAGAAATCACCATACTGGTATCCAAAGAGGCTGTAAAATGGTTGAAAGATTCTTAAGGAAATGTTCAACATCCTTGGCCATCAGAGAAATTTAAATCAAAACAACTCTGAGATTCCATCTTACACCTATGAGAATGACCAAGATCAAAAACACTGATGACAACTTATGCTGGAGAAGATGTGGGGTAAAGGAAACACTCCTGCATGCTGGTGGGAGTGCAAGCTGGTACAGCCCCTTTGGCTATCAGTTGCGATGTTTCTGAGGGCCATCCATATGATATCACACATCAGTATGCCACTCACTTCCATGGTTGTATACTGTCTCATTTTATGGATGTACCACAGTTTCTTTATCCATCAGGCATCTGATTATCTCTCAATTCTATATGATATGAATGCCGCTGCTATAAAACCCTGTGTGCAACTTAGAGAAATAAATGCTCTCTCTTTGGGGTGTATATATGCTATCTCTGTGAGGTGTAGGCCACTAAAGAGAGTTAGTCCTGAATACTTCAATATTTGCTTCACTCCTATAACAATATAGTTTGGAAGGCACAGTTCTCCTTTGCTGTTTAGGGAACAGAGTCTATAAATAAAGTTAGTTTTCTAGTGTTGAATACAGCATCACTGAGACAGACATAAAACTTACCCCGAGGATACAGTATTACAACTAGCTTCTTGTTTATCCTTCTGACTGATGTAATTAAATTGTTCGACTAGAGCTAGTGAGTTTTAGGGAACCCTAGTCTTTTAACCTCATGGGACCTTCCTGAAAGTAGTTCCCAGTCCTTGAGAGTTTTCCAAGCTAGCATGAAATTCCTTCTGGTTCTCTTCTTTACTTAAGAGTATGCTTGTGAACCATTCTGTAATCAGAATCCAACCAAGTAAGCCCAAACCCGTTATTGTATTTTCACCATGCCAGACCAACCTCAACCCCAAAGCATGCTTTCGAAAGCAGGCTGGAATGAATGGGCAATTTGCAAATTTAGCCGGGCACTCACTCTAACCTAAGAGTAAGAAGAAAGAGGGTTCCAGAAAATGGCATGTCTCCCCAGGATTTATTCGCATAACCATGTAGCAGATGAAACACTGAATCTTCGCATTGTCATGATGTTCTACAATGTGAGAGAGCAAAGAAGTGGGAAACGCAGGGAACCAGCTTCCCCAATGTAGCTGCCCACCTGTCCCAGGTCTCCTCCCACCTCCGAAAGATCTAAGTCCAGAGAGGGAATGGGTGGGATGGAGATGCACTCAGTTTACAAAAACCCCGGGTTCGACTCCCACCCAACCCCAAGACAAAACATGAAGTGGAAGAATTAGGACCCCTCTCTACTGTCTCTGCAAATACACATATTTAGAAGGAGCCGTTTTCTCTTAAATATTCAGATAAAGATTAGAGCATCATGGGTAAAGAGGGGCTTGAAGGTGAGAGAGCTAGGCTAAGGAACTAAGGGGGGTGAAGAGTGGAGGGGACTTAAGAGAGAAGCAAGATATTGGGAAATAAGTAGAAGGGAGAAAAGCACAGGAGGTTAGGTCTGCAGTCATTCACTATAAGGAAGTCACTCCAGTGTTCACTGTCCTACTGAGTACACCTTTGGGGGTATGCAAAAGACAAAAGACAAAAAAAAAAAAAAAAAAAAAAAAAAAAAAAAAAAAAAAAAAAAAAACGCAGAGGGCTCATAGCACAAAGGCAAAGTTAAGAACCTGAGCTGACCCTAGGCTCAGAATCCAAGTGGTTGGCAGGACTTTCCCACAAACCAGCATGCAGGCAGGGTCCCACCTATCCACTGGGGCCAGGGGGACGAGGACTCTCCAGCAGCATCAAAGGAATCCAGCGTTCCCTGATTTAATTAAAACCTCCTTGTGTTTCATTGACTTAAAACTGCTGTCAGGTTTGGATGATGCTGGGCACGAACTGGCTCTGGGGAGAACGCTGGCTTTCCTAGTGAAGAGAAAGTGGGCAGGAGGGGTCACTCTGGAGTATTGTGATGGGAGGTGCCAGGGAAGTAGCTATACCCAAGCCCTTCATGTCTCCAAGATGGAGCTGCAGGCTCTATGAGCTGCCACACCCAGGTGTTACCCCACATATGACTTCATTAAGAACGCAAAGGGCCGGCAAGCAGCCTTCCGCAGTTACTTCTGTGCCCCAAAGGGACACGCCAGAAATGTAACTGCTTTTGTTTGTGGTTTGTGCCCCTTTGTAGACATGCATCTGGGCATGTATTGTGTAACAGGCATTTTTTTTAAAAAAGTGACACAGTCCCAAAATACTCAATGCGAGCTCCCCTATTAGTAGCAAGTGGGGTTGCTGAGGCTTAGGCGAGCCATTTAATAAAAAATAGAGACACCCAAATGAACAGGGATTGAAAAAAAATGTAGATTGATGGAGCTGGGTTGGTCACTGTAATTACTGAAGGTGTATCATTTCCTAAGCTCTTTGCATTAAGTGTATGCCTTACATTTATCAGACATAATTAGCACTTTAGGTGACAATGATTTGATTTCTTTCCTTGTAATAAAAGCTCTCTGTGTTGGCGTATACATTCGGAAAGGGAAATTGAATACGGTTGCTGTTTATTCCCCTGAGGCAAAATTTAGGATGGAGGGGGGGGGCACGGGAAGAGGGCTTACAGAACAGCTCTTTGTAAATTTTGCAAAAAATCGAAGTAAAATAGTTTGATAAAAGCTTTTAAGGTTCACAGTCAAGCGCATGCTGTGTTTGAAAGTGAAGGAGGGCTACGGAAGGTTCCTCTACTTTCAATGTCGGCGTTTAACTTTCCTTCCAAAGGAAGGATTCAGAGACGGAACTACAAAACGGGATGCCTTGAAATGATCGCAAATGAACTAGAAGTATGCACTGCTTTCTTGGAGGGGATGGGAGAAAACGGCTTTGAAAATTCTTCCAGAATAAATACAATCCTTCTAGATCCCTCAAAATTAAGGAGCACATTAATCCTTATTTTTCTGATCAATTTTAAGCATTTATATAAATGTGTATATATAGAGGGGGGGGAGGGAGGGAAAGAAAGAGAGAGAGAAAGAGAGAGTTTATATATAAGAGCGGAAGTACACACATGCAGGTAGCAAGTGTCCTGTACATGAAACATGAAGACACCGCATCCTCATAGCCGAGACCACACTGGAAATGCTTTAAAAGCTTCCGCTTCTGAGTGTAAATCTTGATAAGCCTTTTTCTTCTCCTCTTAGTTAAAATGTTGGTTTTTTTATCATTAAAAAGTTGTTTTTTTTTAATGTGACAGGTGGCAAAGTTGATTCCTCTAATTACACAAATGAATTAGAAACTAATTCTTGCAAATGAATCACTTTAAAGCGAATAGAATGTGATTGGCTACACACAGACCTTCCCATGCAGATTGAACTCGTAGACTTTCTGCTCAACCTAAACCCTGTTTAAGCTAAACTTCCGGTGCAGACAGATTCCAATTCGTTGCAAGGGTTCTCACGGCCAATTCTCTATCCTAATGATTCTAAACTTTGCCCAGTGTCTCAGCAAAGACTGAAGGAGAGACGCTGAACTTGCCTGTGCCGCACCTGTTCTCAGGACCGTCACGGTGCCGTTCCTGAACAGCATGCAGGTGTCTGAGTGGCCTAAGCTTTAATTTCTGCAAAGAAAGACTCCTGCTGTACATGTGAGTTGCTGCCTAGGAAACAAACAAAAGTCAAAACAGCGCAATGAAAAGCTGTGGAAAATCAGTACAGAGAATAGCTTGTCACATACACGTGTTTTGTCTATATTGCAAACAAAAAAAAAAAAAAAGAAAGAAAGAAAAAAAAAGAAAAAAGAGAGAAAAAAAATTAAGAACTAATTGTTTAAGGGAGGCCCGGAGTCAACTCAATGTAATTCTGAGGTCTTTAAGCATGATTTAAAGTCTGCAGCAGCTGGATGCATCATATTCTTCCAACACTGATTTAATCTAAACAACATTTTAGTAAGGAACAGGTGACATCCTGGTGACGCTTTTCAAAAAAAAAAAAAAATCTCTTTGCTTAATTTTCGACTTGAGCCAGGCGGAGGTTAACGGACAGACGCAACAGAATAGTAGAGCTTCTGAGTTCATCCCCAGTGCTATTTTCTTAGCGCGAGAGTTGGTTTTGAAACACAAACTTGGTTTCTGCAGGTCTGTGCCCCCAGCCTCGATGCCGTCAGCTTGTTTGAGGTCTGAGAATGGAAAGGGATTGAAAATAAAAAAGAACTCAGTGTTGGCAGGCGGCAGAGTGCCTGATGACACCGGCGTGACTGGCGAGCCACCTCTGATGGTGCATTTATTATGGGAAAGAGTCACATTCAAGCTAAGATGTCACAAAGTCACTAGATCACCTGATCCAGGAACAGCCTGTGTGGACCCCCAACTCCGTACTCACAGGCCAGAGCCAAGCATCAATACTTCAGTATAAAACTCTGACACTAGAATTCCTCTTTATGTAAAATCCATCAGCGACAAGAAGACTTTTATTCTCCCATGATAAAATAGCAAATAAAATATCTATGCCCCAGGATTGTTTACCCGCCCCCCACATTATTTCTCATCAGATAAACACAGGCACACACACACAAGCACACACATACAGGATGCCATAAAGGCCCTTTCCCCCACATCCCCCCCACCACCACCACCACAAGAGAACGGGAGAGAACGTCATGTCAAAAACCCTCACTTTAGAACAATAAATAAATAAACCAGCCACAGCCTTCCAGAGGCTAGCCAACTCTAGCATAAGTAATCCAAGAGGCTGAAAGATGCCAGATAAATTTGATTACTATAAAAGATGGGAACATGTTTCTTTCCTTTGAGAATTCACAAAAAGGGGTCAAAAACAAAGCGATGCTGAAAGCGAACAATTTCATTTCGCCTGCAATTCAGGGCGAAAATTCAAAGGCAATTTTGCAGGAACATTTTATCACAATTTTATAGACCCTCATTTCCTGCACACATCACAATCTTTAATTTCTGAAAGAGGAAAGCAAGAAAAGGGGGAAAGTGGGCGGGGGAGAGAGGGTGAGGAGGCTGGGAGCCACCGTGAGGGGCTTTTTCTTCTTCCTCTTTAAGATATAAATGCAGATATTTATAAAGCAGTGAGGGATTTGTAAATCTTTCTTCAGAGCTGAACCTACCACTGAGGCTGTTATTTGCTAAAAGCTGCTATAGGCATACTCCAAAACACAGCCAGGCCATCCCTCCCCTTGCAAAACAATCAAAAATAACAGAGGAGCGGAGACATGGAGAGAAAGACATTCTGGTTAGTTTCGACAGACATGAGAGTTGGAAAAACTGCTTTTGTTTTACACCATCTCTCTGAATCACACACACACACAATTCATTATAGAATCATATATATATATACATATATATATATACTTATGTGATGTATGTATATATATGTACACATACATACATATACATGTTTCCCTCTTTCTAAATATACATACCACAAAAAATGGAAACTCAATATAGCTTGCCTACCATCTTTGGGGCTGGCTCTCATTTTGTAGGAAGGATGGCATGGTTTGCTGAAGAGTTCTGTGGTCTTTCAGAAGGTCACAGTCTAAAGACAGAGGCCACAGGCTTAGACACAGAGCTGCCTGGGCCACGGTCGCTCCTTACCCTGAGCTCTTGCCTGGTGTAACCAAGGCAGAGTTCACGGGAGAACAGAGCTGTGCTTCCCAGCACTAATCCGGCCAGTAACTTCTTGTGCATTTTCAGGGGAAGCCACGAACCCTTCCTCTTCTCCTAGTGGGCCTAAGAAATAACAGATCTGTTGCTTTCAATGGTTGGAAGGGCAAGGAATACGGACAAGGATTTGAATACTTCACTCTTATCCCGTAGTTTGGTGCCTCCCAAGAGCCTGATTAATCTGAGGTGGGAGATAAGTAGTTATTTACTCAAGAGGAAATGAATACCCTTTGGAAAAATATAAGGCATGAAAATCAGAGTAAAATTTTAATAGTAAGTATCAAAGTAAAATGGACGGGTTACAATGCAAAACAAACAAACTAATAAAAGACTATGCAGTCCTTGATAGGAAAGAGAATGACTTTACACAAGGACAGGCATTTTTTTTCTCAATAGGGCAACACCTCTACTGAGCACTTGTTTGAAGGAATTGCCACTTTGCTTCAAACCGACCAAAACAAAGAAGGCTTAGTGTCTTAGAGAGGAAATGGCTAAAAGGATGCTAAAAAGGATGCTGTCTTCTCTCTCCGATCTTAGTGCCTAATGGGAGAGATATAAAGGACTTAGAGCATGGAACAAAGAAGATGGCCCATTGGCTAAAGATGCTTGCTCCCAGGCCTAACAATATTGGTTCAAGGCCTGGGACTCAGATGATTGACAGGGAGAAGTCTTCAAATCTCTACATGCGCATCATGGTACATGTCTTTTGCCCTCCCCACACACACACCCCTCACATGATGACAAATACTGGTGTAGATATTGAGAAGAGAAAACATTTATTGCTGTTGAGAGTGAAAAATGGTGCAACCACTATAGAAATCAGAGTAAGATTCTTCAAAAGGCTAGAAATAGCCCTGCCATATGACCCAGCTATACCACCCTTGGGCATGTGCCCAAAAGACTGTATCCTATTATGGAGATGTCTTCTCAGCCATGGTCATTGATGCTCTATTAAGAAAAAAAGCCAGGAAATGGAAACAACCTAGACGTCTGTCAACTGATGAATGGATAATGGAATATTATTCAGTTTTTAGAAAAAACAAAATTATTAAATTTGCAGGTAAATGGATAGACTGGAAACAATCATTCTGAGTGAGATAAGCCAGAAAGACAAAAGTCATGTTTCCCCTCATCTGTGGATGTTAGGTTCAACTCCAGATATATATGTTCAATTTGGGATACATATAGAGGTCAGAAAATTACTAAGAGGCCATTGGGGAGGGATTCCAAGGCAGGGGAGACAGAATGCAGCAGCATAAAGGGTTAGAGGGAAACAATGGAATGGAAATGATTAATGCATGGTGTGGCGGATGGGAGGGCAGAGGAAGAGATGAATACGGGAGGGATAGCCAGCACTAAAGACAGGAACACCCTACTGTGGAAGCTTCCTAGTATACATACATACACACATATATAAAATGAGTTTAGATGCAGTTACCATACAATGTGGTAACAATGCCCCTACTAGAAACCATGAACTAACAAAAATCCAGTACTATGAATAGACTTTTGGAGTTGGTTGGACAATGAGGTCTATAGGCCCTGAAGCATCACAGGCTATTACCAGTGCCCTTAGCTACCCTCTAAAACTTGATGGTAAAATCCTATGTCTGAAGGCATCATATAGGTAAGTCACAGAACATGGAAATCTCAGGCTGGTATCACTTGGAAGCTCCATCCCCACTGGCTAGCTTTCACAGTGCTAGGAAATGCGATGGCACTGCCAGAAGAGAAGAGAATCACACATCTTACCTAGATGTGAACCCTGTACGCTCCAATAGAAGCCCATCTGGACACAGCTGGGGACCAACTGGTACAATAGAGGCATAAATGCCACAGGAGTAAGAAAGTAACATTTATTTTCTTATTGCATTTAAAACCTGCTCCATAAGTTGATACCCACATATGACATCATCATCAGAGCCAGGAAACAGTGACTAGACAAATCATAGGCCCTAAAAGAGAACCTACTGCTATTAACTTTTAAAGGGAGAAAGATATCACCAATACACACCTGGATTGATGGAGAAACTTGGAAAACTTAAAATATTTTTAAGACGCGGATGGCCTATCCATTAAAGAAGGAAAACTCCTTAGAGAAGGTTAGAGATTGTAAGGTATATGTCCATGAATAAGAAGTCAAACAAAACTTCAAGAAGGGGTTGGGAAGATTATTAAAGTCAGAAGAAATATATATCTGCAGCAAAGCCATAATTTTTTTTCTCGCTAAACATGACAGAACTATCGCACACATGCACTCATAATGGCTGTGACTGCCTGCACAACGCTTGTGCAAGATTAACCAGCCAGAATCCCAATATGGATGGAGGAGGGGCTCATGAAGTCCCACTCCCTAGCTGGAGAAGCTATTGGCAATTGGTTGTTGGGGGCTGGTGGGAGTCAGTTTATTTCAAGGGTACAGACCCTGATAGACTACGCATGCTCCAGTAGACACCCTACACTGATTACATAGGCAGCACTAAGTGAACTTGATGGTTTTTTGTTTTTTTTTTTAACATGAAGTTGGGAGGGAAATGTGCTGTTGGAGGACAGAGAAGAAACTGGAGGGGAGGGAATGAGGATGGGTTTGATCCATAAACCATTGTATGTGTGCATAAAATTCTCAACCAATAAGAAAAAAAAAGAGCTAAAAACAACTTACCACAAAGAGCTAAGAAAATGAAGGGGTGCTGTTTGCCTGCTTCCTCTGTTTTTCTTCACTAGCTGTACAGAAAGGCGGGCACTAACTGTGCTCCCTCCCTTCCGCTTCCCTGAGTCTGCTTTCTGATTTCTCAGATAGCAGCACAGTGCTCACGAGACTGACAGGATGATAGGGGAATGTCCCAGCCAAGCCCAAACGGCTTTGTTGGGGTTGATTTTTAAATCTCAGCAAATCGCCTTGTATACTTTTATTTAAAACTGTGATCTTGAGCTAAGCTGCTGTACTCGACTGTGTCCCTTTAACCTAGGGAACTTGCCAAAAAAATAGTATTGAGGCCAACAGCTTAATAAGTTTTATAGAAGATTAAATATTTATATGAATAAAAATAGCACCTGCAGCGACACCAGGAAGGATAAAATTACAAGGGCTATGAAATCTTCATGCTTCAGGGCATAAATTGCTTACCAGCTGGATGAGGCAGTTTCCCTCGCGGAACAACACTTCGCCGCTAAATATGTCCTCCCAAGAAGCGTCTGGAAGTTGACCACTTTGAGGAGCAGAACTAAAGCACAGAGACCATTAAGCTGTGGGTTTGCATCCAATTCAGGTCTGCTCAGACTTTAGCAACTGACATGACAGCACACCGCCCAAAATACAAATCTAAGGAGCACTCAAACTGAGTGAGAATACGATGCATTAAAACTCCCGAAAATAGGGTTGGAGGGGTGGCTAAGCGGTTAAAAAGCACTAGCCAGTCTTCCAGGGGACTGACATTTGGTTCTAGGCATCCACACTGGGACACTCATGACTGTGTGTATCTGTGGCTCTGGGGGATCTGATGCCCTCTCTGGCCTCTGTGGGCACATGCATAGCATACATGCAAAGACATATAAGCATACATGTAAATAAAAACAAAGCAAAAATAATGCAAGGGATCTGGAAGGGAAGGAGTTTCTAACAAATGCCCTCCTTCCCCTCCTCTCTCTCTCTCTCTCTCTCTCTCTCTCTCTCTCTCTCTCTCTCTCTCTCTGTGTGTGTGTGTGTGTGTGTGTGTCTGTGTGTCTGTGTGTCTGTGTGTCTGTGTGTCTGTGTGTCTGCGTGATGGAGGACTGGCCTGTGAGCCCCAAGGATACTTCTAGTTCCTCCCTCCCAGCACTGGGATCACAGACATGACACATAGTATTCTGGGGTTTTGTTGTTTTTATTTATTTATTCATTTATTTTTACTGTGGTTTCCAGGGCATCAAATTCAGGCCCTCCTGTTTGCAAAGTAAGCAGTCTGCCAGCTGAGCCATCTCTCCTGCCTGGGTTCTGAACCAAACGGACTTTGTGCTGAAGATTTCAAATCTTAAGACCACTGAAGACAAACAGAACAAAGGCCATCAATGGACTACCTTGCTTTCTTAATGTTTCCCACAAAGTAGAAACAGATCATGAAGACTATCAACAGGACCTGTTCTTCTAGCCCTCCTAAAGGGAAGGCCATTTGCTCTCAGCAAGAGAGACGGTGGGGAAGCACAAGGCATGAGGAGGATAAAACAGAATAACTAAGACAACACGCAAACCCATTTTGGGGGGCACAGATTTCACTGTTCCCAGCACCAAAGCACACAGTTGCATTTGCAAATTACTCCTTTGTCCTTATGGATGAAGGGCCTCACAGTGAGCATCCATCAGTCAATCCAGTTTATAAATTAAATATTCCACAGAGTAAAGAGTACCATCCACCCAGGCACGGGACACTGATAAGGTTAATGATGGTTGACTTTTGTTGAAAATTCCCTTGACTTTGCAAGTTTGGAGAATGCAATGTGCACACTTATTCCACAGTTCCTAAAAGGGCAAGGTGTTCGTCCGGGTAATTAGCCACTTTCTGCTGAAGGGTTATTTAAAAAAACAGCCCTGGGATCTGGGAGGATGCTCCAGTTCAAACAGTATAAGGAAGCGCGTGTTGGGTGGGCCTCCTAATGGGACCCTCCAAATGACTCTGAACAAAGGACCTCTGTGGATTTTAATAACACCAAGCCATGTATGAACCATAAACCAAATGAGAGCACTCTTGCACCCCCGAAACTTCCAAGATTTCTGAGGCGAGTGTTCCATCATGGCAGTATGAGCTTAGTGAGGATTAACCACACTTGTTCACGTTTTAACAACAATAACAGAAAGGCTTCTGCCTCCTCAGATGGGCATCGGCAGGCGCCAGCAAAAGTACACCAGGCAGAGGAAATGCCAACATCAGGGCCCACGGGGGAGATCTTTTAGAACAGAAAACTCTTCACAGAGAAGATGGGGACATGGATGAGCGGACACATGAGGACCTTTATTCGAGAACCGTCAGCACCTCAGCCATAGGGGCAGTCATACACGCCTGGCACGGACAGGAACTGTTTCTTGTTATTTTTAGCAAACCTTTAATTTAATGTATCTTTTCTTTGCTGAAAAGGAAATGGTGAAATTAATAAATTGGGTTTCTTTCTAGCCTGGCAGGCTGCCTGTGGTGAAACGTAAACACGTGTACATGGGAGCTAGGATTAGCATTTACCGAGGAAAACGAGTAGTCAATATTTTAATGAGGAAGCCTAAGAAAGCAATAGCATGGAGCACGCTCAGTTGTCACCGGGGAGCTTTTTAAGTTAAGCCAACTAGTTCCAAATTACTACTTTGCTCGGCTTTCCTTTAAGGGAAGTTTTGACTTACTTAGGGAAAAAAATACAACCGTGGCATTTAGTTTTAAATATCATAAAATAGCTGTAATAGTTCCCTCCATAAATATATACATTAACCTATACACATCGCTCTCATTATATACATATGGAAAAGGAAGGGCGGCCACACCATTCTTCGGCTAAATGGCACATTTGACAGTGTCATCTGTCCATATTTTCCAGAGACTGAAATACCAAGTGAAGGCAACTGAGAGACCCTAAAAATGAAGGGTGGAGTTGAGGAGATAAAATTACCTGAAAGGCAACAGAGGTTTGCAGACGCAAATAAAAATCAATGATACCTTAAAGATGGAGTTGCGAACGTAAGAAAGATTGGGGGTAGCCCATCAGATCAATTAGAAAAATACTACCCGGCATGCAATTTGTACTGACAATTCCTTGGAAGCTTATTTCTGTCTTGCAGACAGAATTCATCAAGAACCAGGGAAAGAGAAAGGACTAGAACATTCTGAGAACAAGAGAAATGTAATGAGCTTGAGAGACAAACAGAAGGCCTCAAATGCCATCAGTCACCCTCAAATGAAAGAAAATGACCTTAAGTTTTAAGAGTTCTGTGTTGACATTTCTGAACTTCAGGGTACCGAACAGGATGAGCCAGTTTTAAAACACACACAGAAACAGGGTTTCCTATATTCCCATGAATACTCTCAAGAACGCTTCATGTCTGGCAAATATTTAAGCATCTGTATGCTCTCCGGTTGGCCAAATTATACCTACCCTTCCAAACACAGAAATCATGTCAAATAAGAGGTAAGAGCAAGAAACGGTAGAATAGAAAAATCAATATCGTGAGCCAAGTGGGGCAGTGCATAATAGTTAGCCCAGTGCCCGGAGGCTGGAGGCAAGACTGTGAGTTTCAGGCCAGCCTGGGCTATGTTGCAAAACCTTGTCCAAAGTGATACCTAAATCAAATAATCAAGAGGATGAAGGAAGCATAGTAAACTAAGAAAACACATGATGAGTTAGAATCAAAAAGGCCAGAGGGACACACGGCATATCTGGTCAACACTAAATATCTAAGACACAGCAAGGAATATAAGGCCACGTAATCTTTTACACTTCACATTTTGATGGCGATGAAGTATCAGTTATAAGCTGGAAAAATTCTTATGCATGAATACTGGAAGGAACATTCAAAACTATTCAAAGCAACTTTATGGGGAGGGGATGGGACTACAGATCAAATGGTGGAGCTCGGCATATTAAAGCCATAGGTTCTTATCATCCCCAGCTCTATAGACACTGGGCATGATGATGTGAGACTATAAAGGCAGGAGAGTCAGAAGTTGAAGGTTGTCGGGCGGTGGTGGCACACACCTTTAATCCCAGCACTCCAGAGGCAGAGACAGGCGAATCTCTGTGAGTTCGAGGCCAGCCTGGTATCCAGAGACAGTTCCAGGATCAGTTCAAGCTACAGAAAAACCCTGTCTTGAAAAAACACACAAAAAAGAAAAAGTTCAAGGTCACCCTCACCGAGTATGCGGTCTTCCTATACTGTATGAGAACCAGTCTCAAAAAAAAACAACGGTTATGAGATAAATAAAAAAATTTAGTTTCAATTTAATAAATAGATTTTCAAAAACAATGTTTCACACACAAGCCTACTGTCCAGCAATAGAAATGACAAGAGCATATGCAACTATCATAGTATAGATAGATCTTAGAAACAATGCGGAGTGCAATTCGTGATGTCACAAATACCAACCTACACTCAGTATGATACAGTTTGTAATACTTGAAACTTAAAATATCAGAACAATATACTGATTAATTCAACATATCCAGCAAATTGAATAGTATTTTGAAAGGCAAAGGTGCCATAGGACAAGATTCCAAATAGTGACCATCTCCTAGAGGGAAGGCTGGGAAGGAGATATGCATGGCATGAGCCGTGGGCTTGCTCTCCTCGTCTCCAGCCATATGGTTGCGGCACTTGTTTCATTACTATGCCCTGTAACTGGCATCCTCAGCATGTATTTCACTCTGTATGTATATCATATTCCTGATTTTAAAAAAATGATTGCACAGAAATCATACAGCCGTGAACACGCAGAAAACTGGGAAGGGCTTGTATGCCTCTTACTGTTGATGGCTTCCACAACCATCACTGTGAGGGAGACTCCTGGCTTGTCAATCCAGAAGATAAGCAACCTAACAGCTGTCTCTAGAGCAGTTCACGGCTTCTCAAGAGAAGCTGGAATCTTCACCAAACTATGCCCTCTACTAACCTACTTGATGTCTTCTCGGAAACAATTAACTACAGAGAAAAGGGATGGGAAAGACCATGATGTCTCCCATGGAAACAGCCTCAAAACTGAAGTGCTGAACTGAACTTTGGGCAGAAGAGAGGGTAGAAGTGCATGCTGGGAACTGGAGTTCTCACGGCTTTCCATAGAACAGAGACTAAGAGTTCAAGGGTTAGTAAAGCTCCTTGAAAAATAGGAAGTGAACGAGAGATAGATTCATTTTCCAAAGTCAGATCCACATTAGCTGAGAGAACATGGTAGGAGACCATTTCTCCATTTAAAATCCAGAGTCTATTTCTCTACCTCTCCAATCTGAGATGAGCATATGACATTCTTTGGTCCACAGAATCTTAGCAAAATGTTGAACTGGGCTTGGAAAGGGTTTGTGTACTGGAGTTGGCCCTCTTGATGCTTTAAGTGTGATTCTGAAATCAGACACATACATGAAAGCGTGAGAAAAAAAAATGTCCCCAGTTGATTTGGGAGCTAACTGCTGTCACAGAAATCAGACAAATGCCCACGCACATATATACACACACACACCACAGACATATGTACATGAACACACACACAAACCACAGACACATTCTCATGCACACATACATACACACATACCCTCCCCCTCACATGCATGTGCACACATACATGTCACAGGTAAGTCTTACATAAAATCACACTAGCTAAGGCCAGACTGAAGAGCAAACATGTTAACTGGATCAAGATCTTCTTATGAAAGAAGAACAATTAAGCACAAATGTTCGCTGTTCACTGAGAGCAGGCACATGTCCTTATAAATCAGAGTTAAATAAACAAGACAAGAACAGTAACAACAAATTCATAAAAGATTTTAACTTCCTCATAGTTAATCAAGGAGCCAGAGATAAATCAGGAAGCATGGCCCAAAGGAGCCTGATATAGTAATGAGTAAATTCCCCTCCCTATAGCAAGCAACCTTCCTTTCCAATGACCATGGACTCCTTCCCAAAAATGACCCCCAAAGAATAATGCAAATACAATTAAACTTAAAGTCACGTGTGTCTTAAGTAAAACTACAAATACAAATAGAATAATATTACAAATAGAATCTTAGAATTTCACCTTTTAAATTTTAAGATGACTCTTAGAAATCATTTGGGATAATGAAAGATAAAAACCCCACCTCAGGTTCATATTTAACAATGTAAAAGTGAGAGCACAGCACGTAGAACATTGTATGGCACCAAGTGAAAAGGAAACCACGTGAAAATTTACAGCTTCACACATTTTCATTAGTAAACAGCAAGGTAAATGAATTAAGCAGAACTTAAGAACCCAGCAAGGAGTGGGGCAGTGGTGGCACAGGCATTTAATCCCAGCACTCAGGAGTCAGAGGCAGGTGATCTCTGTGAATTCAAGGCCAGCATGGTCTACAGAAGGAGTTCTGGGACACTCACCAAATGTACACATAGAAACCCTGTCTTGAAAATCAAAATCAAAAATAAAACAAACAAAAAGAACCCAGCAAGGAAATACAAAACAAAGTTAAAAGTAAGAACTCCTAAGGGCTGATTCTTCTTAACGATTGGTGACATTCACGATCAAGGAGAGACAACTGAGGAAGTGAGTTACCACTATCTACACAGACAGGCTCACTCTGTAAACTCACATGTGGGGGGCCGGGTTCACAAACAGAAGCTCCAGATGAACTGATGTTTCAACAGAGGACTATAAATTCACCAAAAATTAATTCAAACCAGAATTTAAAAGAAATCAGGAACATATTGATATCTTGAAAGAAAATTAGAGGGTTCAAATACCTTACTTCCCCTTGCCCCCTGCTCCCCACCAATAAGACAGCTACACACACTAATTTTTTTCCCATTTAAAGAAGAGGGGAGGTCATTCTGTAATATGTGACCTGCTCCAGAGCCTGGGAGAAATGGAAGAGTGTTTATTAGTCAATAATATGAGGCCACTGTAATTCTTGACCAGAAAACCAATCATAAAAATACAACTACACAAGTATAACTATAACGTGCAGAAGCCCTAAAGTAAAATAAGCGTCACATCTTAGAGACGACAATTCCAATCCCATAATTTATAAATACAACTCAGTTATCATCCAAATCTGACGTGGAAAAACAAACACAATTGTCAGGAAATATTGACAAAGAAAACACAGATACGTTTGGAATAACAAAAATAACTGCACAATTGCTATCAGTACATGAACTTGACAATATTAGCAGAATGAGAAAAAAAATAATACATACTAGCCAATCATGAAACCAGTAAAACTGTGTGCTACGTTCACCATATGGACAATGGGCGATGAGTCAAAGATACAGAATAGAAAACCATGGGAAGAATTCAAGTCCTCTCAGTAATTAAGAAAAAAAATTTACAAAGTAACTTTATAGGATGAAAAGGAGGAAGAGCAGGGGGAGGAGAAGACAACGATGATTATTTAATAACGGAAGGAGAAATGCCTTCAAGGACAGATACGAGATGTTAGCAGGGGCCTTTTCTCAGCATGGAATCAAATTGTTTCTACTTTTTCTATTTGCATTCTTCATTATTTTCAACATTTTTCAAAAACGAAAACGCTGATGTTGTCTTTATTTGAAATATTTTTTTGGAGAGGCCAATTCCTCTGCCGGGCAGTGCATATTCATTCTCAAATGCGTATACAGCACTGAAATTCATTGGAAGCATATATAAAGGAAATCTGAGCAGTGTGCCAAGGGCAAGCATATGAATGTGACTCACCAAAAAATGACTGTATGTCTGAAGGAAATATTAAAATGAATAGCTCAGCATTGCGGTGATTGCACAGAGCTGTATCTATTCGCTCTGTGCACTGGGCAGGAATTTTTCATTTCATACATCATTTACAGCTTGCTGCAATGATTCTGCAAGATCAGTCCATACCATTAGCACACACAAAGAGAAACACCCAGAATTCTCACTGCTAGAAAAGCCAAGTGTTTGGGAGGTTCAATATGTAAAAGGCCCATGCTGTCTAAGCCGAGGCTGCTCTGCCACCAGGATGAAAAGCAGCAGGTGACAACAAACAGTGACCAAGTAGCTGAGGTCAAGCATGAGACCCTTTCACATCCACCGCCCAAGCATGGCTTGTGCCTGCAGCCACACTTACTTTGCAAAGCTACTTAAACTAAATGAAACCAAACTGGTCAAAACGCGTAAGACAATCTCACCAGAGGGGAGTGTTTTTGTCAATGGGAACGAGTTCTGGCTTCTAAAACATACTGTCAAGGCATTTGATACAGACTACTCAACACTTCATCAAAATGATGGTCTTCTGCATCTGCCACTGGACCCTGGTCCCTAATCTGTCTGAAGTGTTGCCATTTTCAAATGACAACATGACAAATCTACACCAAGCACGGCAAAATTCTGTCTTGTGCAGTTCGGGCCACTGGATGGTGGAAGGCTTCCAAAGTCCGCAGCTCTATGAACACTCTTCTTTTAGGGTAGGCAAGAGGCACAGAAAAAGCAACTGTCAACCAAGCTCAGCCTCCAGGACACCTTGACACCGCAAAGCTCCCTGCTTCCCATCCAGAAAAACTCCCATCTCCACCCACAATATCCTCATCCACCTACAGACACAGAAATGGCCCCAACCAACGACACCTGAGCCACTACACTGGGAATCTATCAGTGTGCTTCATCCTAGATTTAGAACCATGAGTACCAGACTTGCGCTAAGTCTACACAGCTAAGGTAAGCCATCCATGAGCACTCGCCCAGGCCCAGCCATAAGTAAACACCAAAACGATCCAAACATGAGCCTTACAAGGTCAATACCTTCCTTAGAAATTGCCCATTGCTCCCACTTTCATATGGGAGCAACAATCTTTAGCAACCGGATTCACTTATCCAGAACCAAACATTAGCCAGTAGGTACAGTACCTTACTGTGCAACAGACTCCTGATGGCCAAAGGCAAATCCGTGACAGTGTATTGGCGCGAAAGAGATCTAGGTGTTTTTAAATCAAGTCTATTAAAGTTCAAGTTGCTCGTTCCTATGTCACGTGTACTCCAAATCACTATGTCTAAGAAGTCTGACAGCAACACATCCTCCTAGCTTCAAGCAATCTTGAACTCTGGATAAAACAAAGCACTCCGAGGAGGTGCCCTGCATCATTTCCGGGGCGCCCCAACTGGGATGTGTCTACATACCAAGGTCAGAGGTCTTCTTTGATTTATTTCTCTTTCGGTCTCAGAAGAGCTCAAAAAATTCCAGAAGCCTGTAAATATGAAAAAAAAAAGAGTTTGGTTTCAGGAAAAGATCTAGAAAATATCAATCGAAGTCATTTGTGGAAGTTGAGAGCATGCACGCTTAGCTAAACATGAGGCATGGCTGGGATTGTAGAACACTGTCGAAAGTCTTCAAAGCCATGTATGCGCTGGTTGTAGGGAACAGAAGGTACCGCGTCTAAGAGGGAGGCATGTCTTGCAGTTGTAGAGAAAGCCTATACCCTCCCTCTCCAAGGAATAGAGGGAAGATGGGAGGAGATGCAAAGTGTCTGTCCACGGTTACACTTTGATTCATTGCTAAAGACAACCTGAGAAAAGATGCGAGAAAATTTGTGGTTTTTCCTACTGGTTTCCATTTAGGAAGAAAATAAAAAAAAAATTCTTTTCTAATCATAGAAAGCAAAGTTCTAACTTAAGGATAAAGCCCTGGCAGGAGTATATGGTGAAAATAATCTCATGTGCGCAACACACACACACACAATTAGGATGAAAAGGGAAACCTTAGGCTCTATTTTGGCCAAGGGTGTGGACTTGAGTATATCATTGTGTGAGTTGCAGATGTACCTAACATATCTCTGCTGACACAGAGATGATGCCTTAGGTGCTGTGTAGAAGGCAGAAGTATCCCGCCTTCGCCAACAGCTCTGCTTAGCAGTATCAGACAGCTCACAGGTGAGAGGCAGTTTAGGCACAAGGTGAGTGCCAAAGAGAAAATCCGAAGTCCAGAATCTAATAGGCACACCACAGGCCCAAATCATTTAGAAAAAAAAAATCAGTAATGCAGCCCAATTTAAGAATTAATCACTGTTTAGTCTAATGCGGAGAACAACCTACTTATTGCTGAATTATTTTAAGTACAGAAGTGAAAGTCAAGACATCTAAAAGGTGGTTTTGAGAAGCACATGCTGTTCTGATCCCTACAGTGGAACGGGTACACAAAGGAAGGGAGGATGGGAGGACAGCTGTTGCAGTAGAGGGGAGCAGCTAGGGAAGAGGGGTAAACAGTTAAGTTACTGCTCTCGTCACCTCTGCTCTGCAAGACAGAGTGAAGAATGGTTGTCTCAAGCCAAGACATGACGAAATACAGAGACAGTCATGAGAGTCAAGCATGCCCTTAAACTGTTTCACTAGAACTGAAGCTTCTGGAAATAGAGAAAGTTGGAGGTTAAATGGGGTGAGAGTGACCAAAACTAGGAAGAAAGAGCCAGAAATAGATGACTTAGTTCAGAACAGTCGAAAGTCTTGAGCAAGTTCGGTGATGGTTGTACTTAGCTTAATGTTTCTCAGCCACTTACAGGATGAAAGCCCTCTCCCTATGAGCTGAGCCTAGCATCGCCCAAGGTAGGTTCTCTAAGATAGGAAGTAACCGATCCTGGTCTCCAAACTCAATATCCAACCCTCCCTGTGTGTATAAACCACACTTCAAACTCAAGGTACTTTTATGCATAAGGCCCCAGGAATGGCGCTTTGAAGAGTGACTGTGTAAAGAAAGCATGGTAGTCGCTTAGAAGAAAATTCAACTCCATTTCCTTTGAAATAATCACAAGGAGCGCCATTATTCACACAGCCTGCAAACCCACCCATTGCACCCTGCTTTAAGAAAAAGTAAACGACAACTGTAAGCTTATTTTTTTTTTTCCGAGACAGACTATACACACCAGAGACTCCTGGCATGCATGCACACACAGGTGTCTTTCATTATATTTTTGTCTACTAAACAAACGCTGTTCATTTAAAGTATTGCCACTGTATTTTGAAACCACCTTCAACATGAATTATGGGCGAGCCCCGCACCACCATGCCGCTTATAGAATGCTAAACTAGTCCAAAGTCCGCCTGTTTCCCACTCAGACCTCCAGAGATTAAGCTGCAGGGTTAGGCAGATCAGAGCATCAGGTTAGAGGGAGTGGCCCCTAATGAACAGTCTCTTCCGAGGCCCATGCTCAAGAGGACCGTCTGATTGTGTAGATACAACACGATTTGACAAGTCGACACTGTCACAAGGTCCCTGAGTCATCTTATAATCTCTAAATCAAATCAGAATCTGCAAGAAACCAGGTAACTAGACAGCGTTTTCCAAGAATGATAAGAGAACCACCAATGTAGAGGCCATAGAAAGGGGAAATGATGGCAGGCACTAAGCCTCAGAGTGGCTAGAACAAGCGCTACCTGTAACACTGATTCAATTCTGTCTCCATGGCGGTAAAGCAGTAGTAGCTTTGTTCCCATGGACCCTTATCTACAAAGACAGGAAGGGATCCAGGGTTAGCCTGTGGGCTGTAGTTTACTAACCCATGTCCTGGAAGTTCACCAACAGTAGTGATTATTTACATTCATTTTCAGTGTGGCTTACACATATTTGGGCACTTATGATAACATGAATTAGAATACAGGGACAACAGAAAAAATGTTAGGACTAGAAGATAAAGGATGGCCCAGTTCCTTGATGCCTCTGAGCTTCCCAGAGGTCAAAGTAAGAATAATTGTATGCTGGATTGTGACAGACATCCAACACCTACTCTTCAGAATATTTTAGGTTACATGGCAAAGGGAGCTTCATTTGTAATCAGCTAAAGTTGCAATGAGATTATCCCAGGTTATCAAAGCGGGTACTATAAACACAGTGGTTCTTCACAGTGTGGAAGAAGGAAGAAGAATGAAAAGCAAAATTGGACTCAACAGAGACTGAACCAGCTCTCTTTGAAGATGGAGAAGGTATGGGTCAAGAAATGCTGATGCTCAGGGAAGCCAGACGGAGTGAGAAAAGCAATTCTTAGAGTCCACAAAGAAGATTACACCCTTACCACATCTCAGATTTAGCCAAGTGAGACCTACCTATAGCAATGTAAAGTGATAAATGTCAGGTGTATTTACCTGTTAACCCACTGGGTGTGGGATAATCTCCAGATCAACTACAAGAGCTGGCTAAAAGAAGACAAGGACAGTCTTTGGCTCAGCAGGTAAAGATGCTCACCACCAAACCTGGAGACCTGAGTCCAATTCCCCAGACCCACGTGGTGGAATGAGAAAACCAACTCCTACAACGGTTCTCTGCCCTCCCACATGAACTGGGATACACATATGCATACACATATACAGTAAGTAAATAAGTAGAGACAACTATAAGGCCCCTAACCTAAGGTACCTCTTCCAACTGTGCCTACTATGTGGAAATGCTTGGATACAATATCCAACCATGTGCCCACAATGACAGGTCCTCAGTATCTCCTTCCTAAAACACCCCTCAAGTAGATCAAAGGTACAGCAGCAAAGCACAGGGCAGTGAACACTTTCTATGAGGAGCTAACATTACGGGGTCCATGAATGCTATTCCCTAAGGCTTTGAGGGAGTATCATACAAAAAATTCGGCTACCAGGGCTAGGGAGATCGCCCAGCGGGCGGAGTTCTTGCTGCACAAGGGTGAGGACCAGAATTTAGGTTCCCAGAACCCACACAGAAGCTAGACTCAGTACAAGTACCTGCAATCCCAGCACCCCCATGAGGAGAGGGGAGATGGAGAATTTCTGGAAGCTCATGGGCCAGGTGGCCTGTCACACACAGCAGGAAAACAAAGAGACCATCTCAAAGAAGGAAAAAGGTGAGGATCCACACCCTAAGCTGCCCCTGATTGCCACATGTGTGTTTGCTTTAAGAAGCCCTCAAAATCCTAAATGCCCTTACAATATCCCATAGAAGTAGCCACATGGTCCCACAGATTGACCCCAGCAGCTGCTTTTGTAGTGAGTCAGAGCCAGATGATCAAGGTCCTGCCACCCAGTGCAGGCACATCAGCTAATTCAACAAGAGAAGCAGGCTAGGCTTTGCTCAGAAGCCTCCTTTGCTCTGGGAGAACTTGTTCAGCATCTAAATAGGAGTTTGTCATAGACAAAGAGTTAAAGGGACTTGAGTCAGAGGGGCGTGGCTAGCAGCATAGTGTCTCCAAGAAGGCCACAGAAAGGTTCTGTGCTGTAAGCCAGATGGAATATTTAAAATTTAAAAAGTTTCCTGGGGTTTTAATTTTCCTAAAAACCATGGAAATCACAACTACTGGGTTTCCTTTGCAAAGCTTATCAACAACCAGAGACATGCGGTGCTTAAGAAGCATAAAGGCGATTTTTACATGCACTGGGACCTGCCCAGGCTCTGTTTGCAGACTTTGTGATATGCATTAAGCTTTCTGTGACCCCAGACTGAAACCATATGACCCCCGAGTAGTCTGCCTGAAGTAAAGAACACACTTCAAATTAATTGGGGGTCAGTAGGCTTCTGAGCACAATTGCCTCAGTGGGTGTTTCAAAACTTTCAATTTATGCCTGGCCGTCATAAGCTTCAAGCCATGTTTCACACGTTGGGAATTGTTTTTGTTTTGTTTTGGTTTTTTTTAAATGGTCATGATGATTTATCTCACACCTTTGCCACTTGACCTTCAAGCTCCCCAACCAGGAGGGGTGTTTATTTCCCTACCTTTCAACCTGGGCATTAACCAACATAATGTAAGGTGGGGATTAAAAGGCACTTGGGGACTAGGACATTCCCTCTTTGGGCTACCTTTGGAATCCTGAACCCAACATGTTACTAAACCTCACTGGACCCCAGAGACACAGGGCTCAGACCCCCACTGTTCCCATCTCCAGACTGATGTCCTAATCACAGTCCCTCTGTTGTGAGGGCTATATACAGCACTGTCCACATAACCCAAGACCAAATCTCTGATTTAAAGACCAGTGAGCAGGAGAGAAGATGACTCAGATGGTAAAATGCTTGCAGCAAAAGCATCGAGACCTGAGTTTGATCTCTCAGGACTCACGTACAAAAGCTGAGCATGCTGGGTAGTGTATATCTATATATAATCCCAGGGTTGGGAGGCAAAGACAGAGAATCCCTGGGGCTTGCTGGATCTATGAGCTGAAAAATCGATGAGCTCTAGGTTCAGTAAGAGAGCATGTTTCAGCATGTGTGTGTGTGTGCACGCACGCGCGCATATGTGTATGTGTGTTAAGTGTAAAGCGATTGAGGAAGAAACCCAACATCAACTTCTGGCCTCCACATACGAGTGCATACCTGTACACACAGATGCATGCACACATGACCATGTACACACAGACACAAAAGCTAATTAAATGGTAGTCTTCTTTGACTTCTGGGATTTGAATGGTATATTATCCAACAATATGTCAACAGTCTATGGCACACAGACGCAACGCTCGATCCCTGGATGAGACAGTGCATATTAAAGTAAGAAACCCTCATCCCCAGGGATTAAGATGCTCATGGGCTCACCCACACAGGCTGTACCGGCTCCCTGGGTTATCGGAACCCAACTGCTGTGCGTTCTCACTGCCACTTATGTTTCTAGTCAGTCGGCTTCAGTAGAAACAAGAATGCCTTAAACCAAACAACAAGTCCTGCTGCTGTGGTCCCCTGCTGCTGTCTAGTGGTACAGGCGGTTCGTCTGTTTGTGTGTTTCTTTCATTGGCTGAATAAAGAGACTGCCTTGGCCTTTTGATAGGGCAGCCCTTAAGCGGGCGGAGTAGACAGAACAGAATTCTGGGAAGAAGGGAAGTGTGGCAGATGCCATGAATCTCCGGCCTGAGACAGATGTAGGTTAGAAACTTGCCAGTAAGCCACAGTCATGTGGTGATACACAGATTTAATAGAAATGAGTTAATCAAGATGTGAGAGTTAGCCAATAAGAGGCTAGAAATAATGGGCCAAGAAGTGTTTAAATGAATACAGTTTCTGTGTAATTATTTCAGGGATAAGCTAGCCGGGTGGCAGGACACAGCCCACTGCTCATCCTACAATAGTCTAGGGGTCTGCCAAAAGGTTCCGGGAAATCACCACGTCAGAGAAGCTCCTCAGTCTTCATCTACAGCTAAGTTTTTTGAAAGCCCTGAGACTGGATAAGAAACAAGTATGGTAACACATCAACACCTGGGCCAAAGTGCTAACTACTTCTGTCCAGGAAAGAAAGCCACCCACAGTGTGAAGTCTAGAAGCTCCGTGGGGGTTTGACTGGAACAAGCATGAATTTAAATTCTGGCCTTGCTATTGAATAGCTAGAGAAGTTGGGTCCGAAAGGTGGGATTTATTTATTAAGTATTTACTATGCATCTGATGTGTTGCCTAATAATCTCTAGCCCAGAATCTTTACAGTAACTCTATGGGGCAGGTTCTGGGAATAGTCTCATCTCTACACACTGCTTAGGATGGCACGGTGAGTTCCAAAAACAATAGATCTGGTACATGGTAGAGTCTACATCTGACCCAGGCAGGATGGTTTCAAAAGGTATATTCTCCAGTATTTCAGGAAACTATCTCTTAAAGTATGCAACACAGGTAACACGCACATGTGTTTGTTTGTTTTTATTTATATTTTATTGTTCTGAGCTATTGACCCATTGATTTAGCCATGCAAAGAATAGTTAAGGAATACCTTTTACATGGGCTGGGTAGGCGCCTCAGTGGTAATGTGTGTGTTCAGCATATACAATATCCAGAGTTCAATACTGGAAAAAGGGGGGCGGAGAAGCAAATAGCTATTGTATGCAAAAAATTTGAGACTTGAAGGTCAATGGTGAGGGACCCTGCCTCACAACAGTATTTCAGATGTACCAGGGAAAGGAGGCTGTAACCAAGCGACTCGGCTTCTCCTGGGGTCAGCCCCGGGTGCCTTGCTTTCTGATCAGCCTTTACTCTATGACCTGAGTCTCTCCTTTGCCTGGGATCCTTCTCCAGGATTCCGGCGTCTGTGAACTATATTGACTCCGTCTCCCTCCCAGAGTATAAATGACTCCTCCTCTGTGTGGCTCAGAGTTAGAGGCTCATTCATGATGGATAGATGGTAGCGGCAGACCGTGGAAGGAAAGTAAGAAGGGATGGGAGGGAGGATGCTCTCCGGAGTCTTGAAAGGGTTCTATTTTTCATTAGAAACCAGCGCAGACTTCATGTAAGAAACAAGTGAAGGAACTCCAGCAATCAGGCTGTAAGCCATCTTCTATCCCTCTTATTTGAATGGATCCAGCCTAAGGTCCACGCCATGCCAAATCCACGGGACTTCTATTTCATTCTTACTTACAGTCGATCTAGGGGCTGGGGAGGAAACGGGAGGGAACGCAAACAACCTTAGAGGATGCAACTAGCTTTTAAGGGTCAGGAGGTTTAAATACAGGAATGAAGGTCACCTGTATACAGCTTATTTAATTGCAAACAATTACTCAGAAAAAGTAATTACCACCATTTCTCTGTGGAATTATACTATGGTATCTTGATCCAAGTAGATGATTCTGGGCTCTACCCATTCATGTTCTCAGTGGAACACGACTCATCTGATTTTCAGAAGGGGTGTCAAAGAAAATACGCCATGTCGCATTGAAAGTGTCAATACCTAATTGTCTAATTATTCTTGCCATGAAAGAAAGTTAACATCGGACCTGAGCAGAAAGGAAAACTGACTAAACTCCGATGGTGGGGGAGTGCTTGGAATTATGTGAAGAGTTTTGAACTATGCCATTTTATTTTGGCTGGCAAACAATGAGATCCCCAACGTGTGAAATTAGACCCTCTGGAGAAACAAAGGAGGACCGAGGATGAGTGCCAAGCTGTTCGGCAAGAGACTGGGAGAAATTTGGCAACAGCTTCGATCCTCCTGAGGACTCCATGGGTCCAAGAAAGTAAAGTTAGCACAAACCACTCAGCGGTTGTAGAATAAGAAGGACTTCTCAGAGGACGGAGAGCCCTTGAGCTCCATCAGCTTATAATAAATTGCATTTCAGAAGTAGCACTTTTCAGAGATAATATATAAATATTTTAAGTGGAGGAGTAGAGGTGTGGGCTACTTTTTTCCGTAGTGTGTCCAGAAAATCTGCGCGCACACGTCAAGCTCCGCACCTAGGGACTGCTTTGTTATGATGCTTGCATTTTAAACAATGTGCCTGACCTATTTGGGGATTAATAGAAGTAAGTGGAGCCAATGTGCTGTATATTATTTATAGCATATTCACTTTGGATTGGGGCTTTTTAAGATGTTTGATTCTAGGCTCCATCCAGAAGTGTTGCTAAGCAGCCCCCAGCATCACAGCAGGCAAGAAAATGACAAGTGAGGATATGGGCCAAATGACATCCTGCAGCTTCGAGAGTAAGATCAAAGCCAACTCCTTTCCTTCTCATAAAGGCCATAGGGAAGGAGGGAAGAGCAGCTCTGCGCTGGCCTCTGTCAAACACATTGAAGAGAGTCTCTGCAGGTTGATGCAGAAGGCCTCTCCCTTCAATTAGGATCCCAGGTGCAAAACACATCATCAAATGTCTATCTTCCATTCATAAGGCTTTCTTAGAAATCCTCTGCTTCTCTTCCAGTGACTAAAGGAAGCATTCAAGATCCTGTGTGTCTCCTGATGGACTCTAAAACACTTACCAGTGACTCCTAAGCAAGACGAAACGGAAGAACACAATAAAGGATCAGGACCAAAATGAGATCTACAATTAGGCTTGCCATTGTGTGATGCAGCCGGGATGCCTTTAGTGCTTAAATAGTCATGAGGTTTGGACGTTGCTGGCTCTTTTCGTAATTTTCTTTTAAAAAGTATTTTTACAGAATTTTCAAGTTGGATGGTTTGGAGGGAAAGAGTGCAAGAAGGTCACCCTGACCCCCTCTGGTCTTCTGGGTCTCTGTGCAGAGAACATGAACTCTCATCAGTGAAAATTCTCTCACTCCCCAGCTTTGCTTTTACTTCTCATCATGGCTGAAATGAGTATTGGGAGCTTTTCAAAGCACAAAGCCAGCTTGATGGTGACAGATACAAAGCAAAGGACCATTCACTGACCACAGGGGAGAAAAATAATCACGGCTGACCCAAGAACTCAAGAAGCAAAAACTACTCAAGGCCATATGAGCCCCTGGGGGGGGGGGCGGTGAGACAACTCTCACAGGTGTTTGGCTTTGTCTCTTGACTATAAAGCTGTTTGTACAGGGAAGTACATGAATCAGCTGTTTAAGGATGATGTCCCCCCCATCTCCAATGGCTTGGGTAATCAGTAGTTTTCAGAAGCGTTTTTTGGACCAATGTTTGCATGCGACCGCTCTTGTGCTTGATAGTAATGACCTCAATACACCCGACTGACACTAGGGTTCAATATTTAGAAACAAATCACCCCATTTATTCCCTATCACTTTTTAAACTCCCATTTTAGAGTTAAGAAAACAGATTCTATAGGATCAAACGGCACTATATGCCAAGACCACAACCCATACAACATCTAGGCTTCAAACCCAGGTTTTCTGGCTTTAGCCTAAATCTCTTTGTAGAAAGCAAGCGAACAGGAGAGATGGAGTTACTGCTGGGGTCTAACCCTCACTCCACTCATTGGCAGGTTTGTAACTTTATTTGCATCTTTGATTCCTCATATCAGCTTCTTTTATCTACAAAATTGGGATCATCCACCTACCCCCTGCTCGTAGGACCTAGGTCACAGCAGGGCTTAGTTACCGAGTAACTCTTCTTCCTACCCCTGACTCCACAAGGTCTCTTTGTCTCAGGCCCTTGACTGCCTTCTGACAATGCATCTCTGCCCAAATCCAAGCTCTTGTGGAACGAATTAATAGAACAAGAGATTGAAAGAACCCTGCAGATAATACCCGGCAGAGGAGGAAGAAGAGGATGAAGAAGCAGGAGTTGAAAGTATCTGTGCCAATACTTCTCTTAGACTTAGCCTGGTAGGATTCCGGGCACCCCCAAAAGACAATCTAACAACAATTATGACAACAATAGTGGTTTGATTAAAGATTTCTGGATAAATGAGAAATTTTGGTTCAAACCTACTAGGGACATTGGTGGCAGCTATTAGTCCAAACAAAGCAACATGAAGGTGCATCTCTGAAATCTCCATTGGTTATTGGAAGGCTGTATCTAGTGACATCAAGACTACTGCAAATCTGGCTTGTTACACACAGTCGTGTTAAACATGCAGCCAGACAAAGCCAAATACTGTGGTTACAGCTGTTCATAGCAACGCTCAGTAAAGAGACATGGGTGTACATAAGATATGGGTGACAAAGCATCCGGGGTTGCCATGGTGACCAATGTGGCTTATAAGCAGGACTTTGTGATTCTTCCTAAAGCAGACACTGCAACACTTGCCTCTTCCGGAGGCTGTTGGATATTAACGTTAGCCAAGGAAATAGGCTGTTGGGTCAAGAATTCTACATGGAAATGATAGTAAAAGCCCCATTATCCATTATCCTCAAAAATGTCTCATAAGATGTAAGATGGTTGGATGGAATGCAGATGTGTCTGAGCTACAGTCATTGCTCCCTTGGTGTGCCTTAGTGCGTGGTGTCAACTCAACCAGACATGCCAAGTGTATCAATACAAGTGGCAGTCATATGTCTTCCTCTAATCACCTTCATTCTCCCACAAGACTATACAAAATCCTTTATTAATTTACATTTTAGTATGTTTCTGACTTTTGTAACTGAGTCTTTTCAGAGACTTCTGGAAAGTGAAAAGAACATTCAAGCAATAAAGAGATGATAGATAGATAGATAGATAGATAGATAGATAGATAGATAGAGATAGATAGATAGATAGATAGATAGATAGATAGATAGATAGATAGATAATTCAGAATAGGGTCTCATGGTAGCCCAGGCTTGCCCAGCACTCTCTGTGTAGATCAGACTAATCTCAAACTAGATGTAGCCCTTATGTCCCAGCTTCCATAGTGCTCGCCTTCCATAGGCTTGGGCCACCAGGCCTAGCTCTAATGGAGATTCTGAAGAACAGCACAGAAGATGCCAAGCCTAAACTGCATAGTAATCAATAGTAACTGTTACATATAGCATGTAGCAACTAACTCTGAAACTTGTGTGTGTAGACTCTCAAAAGGGGATACATTTGTGAATTAATGTGAGAAAAATAAGAAAAAAAATCATGCAGAAGGAAGAAAGAAGGGTCTTAAAACTATTTTTAATTTTGAAAGTGACCTGGGAGAAAACTAATTAACTAGTTTTGGAGAATAGGCAGCTCCTACTTGTAAGTATTAAATGCAGAATAAAAGAGGATAATTCTGTTTTCTTTTCCACTGCTGTGATAAACATCCTGCCTGAAAGCAGCTTGTGGAGGAAGGAGTTTATTTACACTTCCGGGTCATAGTCCACCACTGGCAGAAATCAAGCAGGAACTTGAAGCAGCAATCACACTTCCTGCTTACTGAGTCCTGCGTGCTCATGGTCAGCTAAATTTGTCACACAGCCCAGGAACACGCTCCTAGGGATGGTGCTGCCCATAGTGGACTGAGGTTTCCTATGCCAACTAACCATCAAGACAAATCCTCACAAATGTGACCACATAGATGGATGAGCTCTCAACTGAGACTCCATTCTCAGGGGAGTCTAGGGTGTGTCAAGTTGACAGTTTGGGATAATCAGGCTAAAGAATGGATAGGGAATTGCGATTAGATTTTCCCAGCAAGAGCGGATGCAGGTAGGCCTACTGGTAGAAGTTAAAACTTATAGAAGCTGAGAAGAAGCAGGAGATCCAGTTCATCCAGGAAGTTCATCTTTATGCCAATAAAGGAGAGCCAGCAACTGTTCAGAGACGAAAAGGGTGATGTCACCAGGAATAAATCACGATGGCATGAGGAAGGTATAACTTGTCTATGATACTTCCCAAATCATGTACCCTTAATCCCATCTGGAAAAAAAAAAGGAGAGTTATTCCCTAAACTAACTGACCAGAACTATTCAAAACTGCCGAGGTCACAGAAACAGAAGACAGAGGGAAAACCAACGAGACATGACAACCCAATGCACTGTGGGCTTTAAGACAGTTCTTTAGTCACAGAAAGATTTGATGCTATGCCACTGCATCTCATCAGTGTTGGGAGAGAAAGGCGGGAGGGAGGGAGGGAAAGGGGGGGGGAGTTTTCAAGTAATGGTGGAAGAAGGGATGAGAATTTCTCTAACAGTCATTTCTCCCTAAGTCTCAATTACTTGAAAAGAAAAAGAAAAAAAAATGGGAGAGTCTAGAGAAAATGAGAGATTAACATATTTCACACGCATGAAAGAACAACATTTTATGGTCTCCCTTCAGAATTAACCATTTCATTTAGGGCAAAATGTAGGTGGCCAAGTATTGTTTTATTATTATTATTATCATTATTATTATTAAAGGTTCTTGATAAAAATTTTCCATCAAAATATGTCCAGAGAAATGCTCCATAATTACTAGTAAATGGAAAAAAACAAAACCTGAACACATATGAAGTACTTACTGTTTACCCAACACTGTTCGAAGTATGTTACATGTGTTAACTTCTTGCATGTGTCCAGCATTCCCCAAAGGCACACGTTATTCTTTTTTTCCAAGTTTTCACAGATGAGAAATAGTTTAAGCACTTGGGAAGGTCATGCTGCTAGCTTGACCACTACTAAACCAGCCAGAGAATAATGCCAAAAAAACAAAAAAAAAAAAAAAAAAAAAAAAAAAAGGCTGCCATATCATATTCTGAGCAAACCAGAGAACAAGGCCAGGGTCTCCATACCACATTTGTCTTGCCTGACGTTTGGAAGATGGAGAAGGAAAATAGAATAAGAAATCTTGGGTTATTATATAAATGATATTCAAAAGGACATTGTTAAAAATTATGGATTAAGTTGGGTGTTGGTGGCGCACGCCTTTAATCCCCGCACTCAGGAGGCAGAGGCAGGCGGATCTCTGTGAGTTCAAGGCCAGCCTGGTCTACAAGAGCTAGTTCCAGGACAGGAACCAAAAAGCTATGGAGAAACCCTGACTCGAAAATCAAAAAAAAAAAAAAAAAAAAAAAAATCATGGATTAAATGTTAGTAAAGATGTCTCTTCGGGTATGGAAGTTGCTCAACTGGTAGAATGCTTGCCTAGAATCCACAAAGAACCTGGGTTCCATTTCTAGCACCATACACTCTGGGCAAAGAGTACCAGACCTATAATCCCAGCACTTGAGAAGACCAGAAAGTCAAGGTATCTTTGGCTACAGTGAATTTAAAGTAAGCCTTGTTCAAATGAGACTTTATCTCAAAAAGAAAGACCTATTTTCTGAAAAACAGATGTCACTGGCTTCAGGTCTCTGAAGTCAGCAGATATATTTTAAGACAGAAAAAGGGCAAACTGCGTCTGAGATCAGAGATGTATACAACTTAAAAGATCTTTGAGAGGCATGGGGAACTTTGATATAACCATGCACTTAGATTAAATCCTCACACATCTGTTATTCAGTCAATGAATTCTACCAATGTCTGTACTGAAGAAAACATAAAGAAAATGGAAAATACATGATTTCTTAATATACCTTAAATTTATTATTTAAACACACAAACACACACACATGCACACTTAACACATAGGCTAGGTGTTTAGTAAGGAAGCTACTAGAGACAACTAGATAAACAGATTATTTACATCATTTCCAATCAATTATTTAAAACACATGCCATTAAAAGTTTATTAGCTTGATTATTTTTAAAGAACTACTACCAAGCTCACTAAAGCAATCAAGGTTCTAGGGATTCAATTAAAACATAACAATAAGTGAACAATTTGAATTACAATAAATGAAAGAATCTTATCACCAGTACAAGATGTACTCTTTTTTTTTAATAACTCCATTGTTTAATCTCTCTGTTCAAAACATCCCCTGAATTGGACTTATCATGACACAAATCTTTGGTCAAAATTAGTTTCATAAAATCGCTGACTTCATACTAGAAGCTTGTAAAAAGTCTTTTTTATTTCCTCTTAAAGCCAAGGACTCTATTATTTTTCTTTTAATTCTGCTATTCCATTTTGCTGTCGTGAAATATGAACAATTCATTCTCTGCACTCCCCCTTCTGGTTTTGTGTATTCGTATATCTGTGGCTATGGATTTCTCCAGAGCCACCCAGGGAGATACAGAAGCTTAGGCCCAAAGGCAGCTAACCAATATACCAGAGGTCCACCTTCATGGACACGAGCTTCGGTAATAAATGAGGCATAAGAAATCACCTACTATTTTAGAACCGATCATAGAACCAATCAATCAAGTTTTATTACAGTAATTAGCCAGGCACCATCTCTTCAATTTGGGCAGCTTTTAGCAAACTGGAAAATGTTTGCAAATAAATACACGAATGCGCAAAAAAAAAAAAATGTAGCACATTAAAGTTTGAACCATATTTCTCCAGTCTACAAAAGTGCTTTTGATATGAAGCTCACAATTCCTATGTCCTGCCTTAGCCTCAAAAGAAAATTCTAGTTGAAATGAAAAAGCCCAGGAATACAGGATGGATCATGGAGGAGCCTGCAGAAGGCAGGCTACAATTGTTCTGCGCTGTAATGCAATCTATTCCAGAATAATTTTTCTTTTTATTATTTCATTAAGTTGTATCTCACTAAAGTTCCTCTTAGGATCTCTCGGCAGCACCAAATTTTTCATTGAGAAAACGATAAATCACGGTCCTAAATTACAATTTAATTATAAACGCCTTTGCCTTCTAATGCTGCCTGGGACCTTTTACCCTGCTCCATAATTCTAAAAAATGACCCCTGTCATAATTTCCTTCACTAGAATAATATGGAGAGATCTAATCCTGAATCCTGCTGTCTTATAATTTAATATAAGAGGTAATTATTATTCAAAAGATAATGTTGCAGATATTGAAAATATCCTGAAGTTTGAGTCTAGGGGAGAAAAGAAAGCTTAGGTGTGTGGAAGCTTCTTATCGCCTCGCCTATCCAGTGGAGTGAGGCGAAGACGCCAAGGGGTTCTTAATGAGACAATATTGGGATCCATACATGTACTGCTGCTGTTTTGTACTGTGTGAAACACATCTCTGTAGTCTTTAAGTTGCAGTGAGGAACAGAACACCTCGTTTCCCAAATCAAGGATGCTGAAGTCCACACCATCTGAGGAAGCAACCGCGTTACTTAGAGAGCACGTCAACACTGTGTGTGATACAAAAAACTTCACCCCTTCTGTTCGTGTAGGTGAAGGGAAGATTTGGGAGGTGACAGGCTGCAAAGCAAGGGAGAATGGACCCTGCAGCTTCGGCACCTAGACCCAGGCTGAAATGTTATGGCATGCCATAGAAAAGGAACTCCCTGGGGCTGAGGCATAAGCCTTTTCGTTGGCAATGTTGGCCCAGCTGAGAGGAGATGTCTGTACCTTGGGGCTGCCTAGAATGTGTCAGAATGCGGTGACGGGTAGGGCCGACTCCTTTCCAGGATTTAAAAACAAAACAAAACAATAAAACCCAGGCACACGAAGAGCCGTGGACAGACAGTGGCCTGCCACAGTGCCCTTAAACTTGACCATCAGGTCTTTAAGTCCAATAGATGAGAATCTGAAGCCCCACCCCCAGCTTTCACACCTGTATCAGTAGCCCGTTCTCAATGACCATCAACCCAACAAGGAGAAGTCAGCGCACTGGAGGGACAGTCTTTGTTACTCTGTGAAAAAGTGGGTCATCACAGAACATGGGCCTGGGTTCTTTGAGACAATATGACAGTGGAAACCCAGACAGAATGTGCATTACTTTTTGACACAAAAGCGGAACAAGACCATTTCTTCTAAATGGCAGACACTCTTGAGAGCGTCTTTCTGAAAACTGACGTCACTCTGACAAACGGCATGAAATAGATATTCCTCTTTCATCCTGTTTCCGTCCAAAATTCAGATTATGGTAAAAAAAAAAAAGAAGAAGAAGAAGAAGAAGAAGAAGAAGAAGAAGAAGAAGAAGAAGAAGAAGAAGAAGAAGAAGAAGAAGAAGAAGAAGAAGAAGAAGAAGAAGAAGAAGAAGAAGAAGAAGAAGAAGAAGAAGAAACATCACACATCACAGCTAGAAGCACTGGGAAGAAAGCATGAAATCTCAGGGATCACCCAGTAGAGGGGGCAATGGGAGGTATGGTGGAGAGACTGGTGAAGGATTAAACACTATGGATGAGCAGAACACAAAGGACTGGTTATCACCCCTACCTCCCAATCTTAGACTCTTTAAAAAAATAATAATAATAAAACCCTCTGCAGCTCAGTAAACATCAGACTCAACAGTATGCACACACTGCTTTACGGCCTCTTTTGTTTTGTTTAGGTTTGGCCCTAGCAGCAGCTTATTTAAGATGCAATAAATCGGAAGGGTGCTCCCCCACCCCGACTCCATCCCTCCATAAATCTCAGGACAGTGCAAATGAAGTAAGTCTCATTACGAACAGAAAGAAGGGGCCTTGCCGGGCAGGGACATCTCAGACTACCATTAAAAGAATATTTAAAAATAACAACCCACCTAAGGGGAGGAAAACGAGAGTCATTCCTTTCATTCAAATATGTGTGTGTGCATACATACATATATACATATATCACACAGCATATAGATATTTGTCAATACTATTAAAAATGGGTTTTCTAGGTTCAAGAATTGAAATCCAAAATGCAAGAGAAAGCAGAAAACTGATGTAGGGAGAGGAAGGAGCAGGCTTATAGAAACAGCATCTGTCATTTCCTAAAGTACCAGCGGAGAGAGCCATGAAACGGTACCCATAACGATCCAGCAATAAAGAAGTGTGCAGAGATCAGGAGACTGTGCCTACCTGAATTGTTTGAGGAGTGAGAAATATTTAAGAGTCCTGGGAGGTTCTCGGCAAACAACAGGCAAGACTTTCCAATAACTGAACAGAAGTACATTAAGGTGGGCGTAAGGTAGATGGGAAGAAAGCACAGACGGGCAATAGAGGTTTAAGATCCACTAAAAAAAAAAAAAAAAAAAAAAAATGTCTGCCTTCGTGTGGTACATTTTCAAGGGGTCTCTGTCATAATGATGAGGGCTGAGACAAAAGTAGGAAAACTGAAAGTCGGGGGAAAGGGAACAGGAGGCTGCCCCATAACCCAGACTATTCTACCCATGTGGCTGGCTCTGATCATGTCCACGAATGTTGGAAACTACCTTGTAGAATGAAGATCATGCTCTCATGTGGAAGCTAACTAAACATGGGAAATTGGTTTCCTAGAAGCCATGAAGAAGGATCAGAAATTATACAGCTTCATATTATATAATGCTAGGTAGAAAAAGCCAGGATTCTGCTCACTCACATTAGATGATTTTCTTTAAGAAATAAACAGCTAGGTATAGTGGTGTAGGCTTATAATCCTAGAACTCAGGACATCATAGCTGGGAGATCACAAGTTCTAGGCCAGCCTGACTACATAGTGAATTCAAGGAGATACACAGTAAGACCTCATCTCCAAATATACAACAAAGGATGCAATTAATCAATCTGTCGCAACTATACATGCAGTTGTTTGGTGGCTTTCTCCTGCGGTTGCAATGTTGCAGGGCTGGGAGCCTCTAGGCCCTGATGTGTTCAGCACCTTTTGTACCCACTATTCTTCAAGAAAGGGACAGAAAATGGTGGGCTGAAGAGGTAGCTAAACAGATAAGAGCATCTGATCTTAACATTCACATCAAGAGGCTCACGACCTCCTATAATTCCCACTGCAGAGGAGCCAATGTCTCCTTCTGGTATCTTTTGGCACCTGTACCCATATGTGCATATAAACAGACACACACATGTACAGGAATGAAAATAAATCTCCAAAGACAGGAAACTGTGCTCACAGGGCTCTCTCAAACAGAAGAATACAGAAGATTAAAAAATAACAAAGGAAGCCTGGGAGTGTAGCTCAGTCAACAGAGTGCTTCCTAGCACAGATTAGCCACAGACATCAGGTATTTTGGTGTACGCCTGTCATTCCGTCACTCACGGGGAGGGGAGATCGAAAATTCAAAATCATTCTCAATGACCCAACAAATTTGAGGGCAGCCTGAGCCATGCAAGACTTTTCCTAAGTTTAATTAAAACATGAATAAAATAAAATAACAAGAAATAAAATAAGGTTGAAAATCGAACATTCTAGAATTACAAAGACAATAGTTCCCAAGCAGGAGGAATTGGCCAGCCAATCTCCACAGTTCCTGCCACTCACTGTATGCAGCGTATTTATGGTTCTTGCCTTATCATTTCTTCTTACCTGAAAGAAGGGCTCTTCTCAGAATCCCACCTCAGAGCCACCCCAACTGAGATACAAAGGGCTTGAATTTTATATTGCACCTCAGCAGCACAATGGTACACTCTGTGTGTGTCTGTATGTGTGTAGTGTGTGTATGTGTCTAGTGTGCATGTGTGCATATGTATTTAATTTTGTATGCTTCTGTGTGTATGCACGTTCATGTGTGGTAGTGGTGGAGGGGTACCTGGGGCTTTCTGATTTGGCTGGACCACCAGTAAGCCAGGAGATAGTATCCACCTGTTTCCACCTGCCCAGGAGTGTGCTGGGATAATAGTTGTGAGTAGCCCCCACCCCACACACACACTTATTAGTGTAAGGGCTGGGAATCAAACTCAGGTCCTTATGCATACATAATAAACATGTTACCAACTGAGTCAATCTGTCCACACCAATTCAGAGAGGAGGGGGTTGGCAGAGATATATCTAAGAGCATCTGCCCACATCTATGGTCTAAGTACTCCCATTATGAATGACTTCAAGCTGCCAACAGGACAGCACTAGACATAAGGGGCTGAGAAAGAAAACCCCAGCATCAGTAAATGTACATATTTAACCAAAATATAGACACAAAGACGTAATCTCAAGACAAGAGCACAGAGAATAGGAAACTGTAGCAAAATAATTAGGAAGTGGCCATCAATTACCTTTGCTTTTGATATAATTTATTTAATTGTATGCAATTTAACTTTTAATAACAGCTTTAGCTGTGTTTAACAAGTAGCACACGAAATTCTGCAAAGCTAACGATCAGCTCGGTGAGGCAGTACGAGGAGGTTTCAAACTCCCAGGCACAAATTTCACTCAGTTACTGATGGAAGGGTCTCTCCAAGGAGAAGTGAACAGGACACTTCTGATCTGGGGTAGGCAATAATGTAAAACCCCAAGGCCAGCGGAACTTGTGGACACTGGGCCTGTCCAGCCTGAAGCCGTGTGCTACAGGTGAGAGGGCCCAGGGGGCTCCCCCAGAACATGCTGCTCCTTTGAATGTAAGGCTGGCTGTGTTTCTGACTTGTAGTGGCATTGCTGCTTCTAAACTGGAATGACTGAGCTCTTTGCTAGACATTCTTCCCCTCCCTGTTTATTGAACCCACATTCACTGAGTCCCACCTTGAACATTAAGACCGAATGCAGCCTAAAGAACCCCAGCTCCACCTCTGTCTCCACTCTGCTAACAATTATTCCTTTCATGGTTCTGTATAAGGAACTACTTCCCTACGCAGCTTGCGCCCTCCTGCTGCCTGGCACGCTCACGGTATCTGCTACCCTTACACCCAGCTCTAGGGAAGGCTCTCTAGAATGCCTGCCAAGTTCCATTCAGGGTGGGAGGCTCTGGACTCTTGTGGCTTCCATATTCTTCTCCGTGCTTCCAGAGGCAATCCTCAGCTTTGACTCTCCTTTGGTTCTAAGCGCCAGAAACTGCTTCTGGGCTAATAACCCACCCCTGTCTTAAAGATCATGGCTGATCTCAACGGAATGTTTGAGTCCTCCTGCTAATGAGCCCAACCCTGCAGCCCAACCACCCACCCTGCTTCACAACCTGGATGATCTAATCAATGAAACTATATGCTATCCCTAACAAAGTCTTACTGTTATTCATCTGTACTTTTCCTCAAAATATCTTCTTCACATCTCCCTCCTTGCAAAAGCAATCTCAGTCTATCCAGTCAATGCAGCCTTCCTCCCATAAACCAGACTCCCCATCGCACATGGCAATGGCTCTGTCTCATTGGTTCATGGTGCTCCTGCCAACCCCTGCCTGAGTTGCTTTCCCTAGTCTCCCTTATTCTAGTCTCCTCCCTCGGGCACCTGGCAGTGAAGTGCACACACTTGAACTTCAATGCTTGCTGAATTTGATGCTCAGCCCATTTCAATCCAAATAAGGCAATCCAGATTGTTGTGTTGTGTTCCAGCACATGGTGTACTGAATTGGTCAGAGATTTCGAAACGAAGAAACAAAAACATGAATTCAACTTGACTGAATGGTCAGGTGATTTTTAAAAATGCTTTCTGCCTACCTTTCTTGATATTTGATTTCCCCCCCTTGGGGCTGAAGCTGGTATCACACCATTCGGAGTGACACCTGTACCTGGAGCCAATTAAGTATAATTCCCTGTGCTCTGACAGGATGGTGATGAAGGTGCCCAAGACGCAGACTTTCAGATACTCTGTAGTAAAGTCCCAAGGGCATCATCAAGGGGATGCTTTTAAAATGGTACCAAAGTGCATTGCCTCACCCTCTGCTCTGACAAAATACATGCAACAATATAACCTGAGGGTCAAAGGATTCATTCTGGCTCAGGGTTTCAGAGGGCTCTGTCCAACAGAGCAGTGAGAGTATGGCAGAGCCGCTGACACTGTGTTAGAGAAGAATCAGAAAAGGGAATACAGGAATATAGGCCCTCCCCTAGTTCTTCCCCTTTTCTATTTCCTATTCCATAGAGTAGGTGTGTGGTTAAGGGCCACATTCAAGGTGGGATTTCCCCTCCTCAGTTACTCCCCTCTGGAAATACGCTTGCAGACATACCCCAGCAGTGTGTCTTACCATCTCCCAAGTCACCCAGGATTCAGTCGAGTTGATAAAGATAATGAACTGTGTTAGGGAGTGGCAATGAACAACCTGTAGAGAGACGGATGCACAGCAATGACTTCTGCATGGACTTCAAAGCCAGACAAAACAAAACATTTATCATTGTAAGCAAACAGGCAAAAAGAAAAAGCAAGCAAAGAGCAAGAAAACCAAATCTGAACAATATTCATTCCTGGGATCCCTGGGGGTAGGTGGGGTGGGGAAGAAGGAGGAAGGGGAAAAGACACGAGATCAAGGGAAAGTACACATAGAAGTCTGCAGATGAACTTTTCCCCAGAATGGGGGATGGAACCTACGGTCAGGTTCACAATATGAAAGCGCTCTGTCACAAGCTATGTCCCAAATTCCTGTTTGCATCATTTTGAAACAGGATATCATTAAGTTGACCGAGCTGGCCTTGAACTTACAATCCTCCTGCTTTAGCCTCTTGAATGGCTGGAAATATAGGACTATGACATTAAGCCTCACAGAATGATCTGTATTTGGGGGGAAAGTCTGAAATAAACATGAAAAAAATGTTTAGATTTGACAAACTGGGTAAAGTAGATACCGATCTCTATGCTTCTTTGCATACTAGAAATGCTTCTGACTTGGAGGGCAGGGACGTATGGGCTGCACTGTGTCCACGTGGATATGCATGAGCTCTATGACATAAAGAGTGCCATGTAGCACTGGGCAAAATGTGAAAAGACAGAACTACTACCACAATCTTTAAACTCTTCATTTTATCAATACTTTTTGATTTTGTAATTTTTCCTAAATTAATCACAATAATCTGTTTTTGGTCGACGACCCAATAGCTGCTCGCACTAAATCACTCACGTCTCAATTAAAAACATGAAGTTCCTTAAATAGAAACGCAGTAAGCTGGAAGGCCACTCATATCTACGCCAAGTGATGACGGGGTGGCATATATGCACTGAAAGGGGCCTTAGACTCCAGCAAGAACGCATGGAACTGAGAGGGAGGGAGTTCTCACAGACTCCCCACAGGAACACATGCTCCAGGAATGGCCTGCGTCATCTCCCCCAAGTAGTGAAGCCACTGCCAGCACTGACTTCAGTCCTTCAGTTCAGTGACTGAGCTAACAGTAGCCACCCTCGGCACATTGTTTCTAGAACTGAGATGGGTTGCACCACTAGGAAGCAATAGTGCCTTTCCTAAAGGCATTCTTGGACCCTCCTTTCCCCAAAGCAGGACTCTCCATCCAGAGGGCTCTCGCCCCATCCCAGGGAAAGCCCTACTCCACAGAGGGGTGGAGAAGAATCATAAGAGTTTCACAGATTCTCCCTGGTTTATCCCGTGAGGTCATGACCCCTTTTCTGTCCAATCAGGTTTCCCCATTACCATCTCCTTTCTTCATCCGACTTAGCATAATAACCGAGTTTTCCCTGGGTCTCTGAGTCTTCATTTCTGAATGCTGTCATTTCACACACAACTTTGATGAAATGCCCTGCCGAGGCTTTGCCCTTTGTTCGTCCGTCCATTGTTATTGGGGTGGCAGCTGTGAGCCTTGGGATGGGTGAGGAAAAGATATTTTTTTCTCCCTGTGACATCAAGGATTTAGAGCACACACCCATACTACCACTAATAATAATAATAATAACAATAAAAACAAGCTGTCAACTGGGAATAAGAACACGGTCTTCTAAGAGTTTAAGGCATTAAGAAAGCCACAGTTTTTGCCTTCTTATTTCTCAACTTTACCTAACACCCATGAGAAGCTAAATTTCACCCCCAGATCTACCTTCCTTCCTGCTTGTTTCTGTTTTTCTCACCCATAACACTAACGATTGCAAAAATCAAAGTTCATTCGTCCAGCCTTAGCTAGCACACAGGGGAGGGAAAGGTCACAAGTGCCTCAAGATTTGCCACCCTCTCCCCAAAGAAAGCAACACTAAGCCCCAGAGCAGGTGACCTCAGAGGGACAGAGAAAGCAGCCTGCGTTTCACCTCCCTTTCCAAGCCGACAGAGCTGGCTGCCAGGGCCCTCTGTCTGCTCTGTCCTGTTGAGTAACGGGGTATCAAACAAGAGTAATTGACAGCTCCTCCCCCAAGCCTCCCTCTCAGACCGGCAGTTTCCCAGGAGCCGCCTTGTACAACCTCAAACACTTTATTACTGGTCAATTTGGGTTTCCTGCCCACTTTAAGTGGCCGTGCTGAGGGTCTCCAACTCTCTCTAGCCCTCACTGATCAATATTAACAGTCACTTTCACGGCATTTCCCTGCTACTCAGCAAGGCCAGGGACTGGCTGTAAATTACCACGTTGCCCGTTCATTCTACGGAGAGAAATGTCGTCATTCAAAAGTTAGGGCTAATTGTGAACAGCATTTCTTTCCTGCTTCTCAGGACCCCCATCAAAGAAGGAGCTAGAAGATCACGCAGGCCTAGTCCATTTAGAGTTTAGCCAGAGGGTTTCGCTGACTCTGTCCAGCCCCACAGAGGCCTTATCTACCTAGGATTTATGCACATCAGCCCAAACCTTTCTAGTTCCCATACATCCAGCCCTCTAGAAAAGCCAGAAAAATTGTTATCCAATAACGATGTTAAAACCGTGAGTTTATAGTCGCCTCATTATAGGTATATAAAACCAAACTAGAGGGGTAAGGATTCCGGATTAAACAATTACCGGGTGGAACTTCCATAGCGATCTTTGTTTATGAGGTAAAATCTAACAAGAAGCAAACAGTGACGGTTGTTTATAAGCAAACAAGCACAGGGAGGCTCGGCAGAAGGCAAAAGTGGTGAGAGAGAGAGAGAGAGAGACCAAGAGTGGGCCTTGTGCAGTGGGGTAGTGGGGCTATTCAGGGGTCCTCCTGGCGCATGCTTGAGTGGAGAGACGGCCTAGACACCCATGCTGCGGCTCTCCATGTGGACATGCGAGCACTGTGGAGGGAGAGAGGAAGGTGAGGCAGCAGGCTGATGGACAGGAGCAATAATTATTCTCAGGCCCAAGAGAGTCTTTCTCCTGCAGAGATGGATTAGGTGCGTCACCAAGAACCACCTCAGCTGACTTGTTTTTCTGTTGCTTCCATGCATTGCCGGAAGTACTCCCCCCTCCCCTCCCCAAAAGAGTTGGCGCTGTGGCTGGAGTAAGAAATAATGCCGCTTGTGTGGAAGGGCTCTAGAGCAGCCGAGAAAAGCCACCATCACTGTCTGGGAAGCCCTGATCACACACATCCTGGGGAGGGACAGACGACAGATAACTGTCAACCACTTAAAATAAGCAAGACCTTAAAAGAGAGCATTCTGTCGTCTCTCTCCACCCGTAGGCTCTTCTGTAGAGGTGGAGAGGTAGAAGTGTGGTCTGGACTGGTCCTGAGACCCCCAGGCCCCCAGGAGTTACCCTGGGGTAGCTTTCCCCCTGAGTTTTGCTACTACTTCATCTGCGAGGCTGAGTTTGTCACTTAGAAGTGCTGGTTTTAAACAACAGCCCTGGAGGGTCCCCAATGACCAACACCTTAGGACCATGCTCAGCTTCACGGTAACTAAGTCTCCCTATTTCCCCAGGGAGCAAGGGGCAGCTTCCTCTAGGCCTTTTCCTCCAGAGTTCATCAGCAAATATCCTGAACCCAAACCCAGGCCACTGAAGTCTCTGCCTCCCCTTAGCCTTCGGACCAGGTGCCCTGGAAAGCCACCTTTAGGGGACTCAACTCTGCGTCTACACAGAGAATACAAACCCGGTGTGACTCTTGATTTGGGGAACCTGCCTATACCTTACCAGTCCCTACCTCACCAGCCCCTCTGCGCCCAGGAGACAGTCTCTTTGAGTGAGAGAATCCTGTGGCCAGGGTAGGAAGGTTGGCTGGGTGCTCGCAGACAATTGTTGTCACTTAAGGGTCTGTCACCTGCCCTAGAAACATCCTCCTTATGGGAGAGAAAGAGCAAGCCACCATCAACCATCAAGGGACATACATAGTCTTCATTCTTAGTTTTATCTCCCCCACGTTTCCCGTTTTCTCCTTTGTTTCACCCTAGAAGGGCAAGATAAGTGATCTTGTCTCTTCCAAACCACCACATAAAAGACGCCTCCATTCACAGCCTTGCTCTGGGCTGCAGGAAGCCTCTGGTGGCCTTCACGACAGCTTCCCAAGCCTGTGGCACTGAACAGGGTTGTTCCTTGCCCACAGGGGTTCACGGGTGTTCAGTCCCTGGCACCAGGACCGCAAGGACTGGCCCACCAGCCTGGTGACAGGCTAATCTCCAGGCTCAGGACCCGGATGGGAATTAGACACCAGCCGCCCCATGCCCTCTTTTGTTTCGAGAAAAGAGAGAAAGAGCAAGAGAGAGAGAGAGAGAGAGTGAAAAATAAAATCCTCGATCATTTAGTACAAGTCATTTTACATGCTGGGATAATGAAGTATAAAAATGCCTTCAAAGAACTGATTTCCTACTCTTAACTCACCGCCAGCCACGCTCTTTGTGAGGCCTCTCTGGAACATGCATTCCCGTCCCACTCAAACAAAAGAGCTACGAATTCATTAAACTCTTTAATTATGCCTTTTTATTTTTCTCTGTTAGCAAGTGCTACCAGCACAAAGTAAATAAAGCCACCGTGGTCTTTCCCCTCGGCAGACACACTGGCTGTTTTTATTCTTTATTCAGTTTACAATATAAAGGGCGATTTTCCCCCCTTCTCCTATTCTTGGCGAGTTTCCTAGGACGAACCCTGCAAATAGAAGTGCCTAACTATGCATGCAGTGTCTGAAGCCCGAGAAGGAGCATTGGGCATTGCAAGCACATACCCTAGCCAGCTTTCAAAGTACCCGCAGCCCACAGCAGCCAAACAGCACTTTACAGGCAGGCGCGGAAAAGATATTAGCTGGTTTTTTTTTTTTTTTTATACTCTAGTAAATTTGCTTTTTACATCTATTTCTTTTCAGAAGGGCTTGTTATTGAGCTGACTGTCCACAAATTCCATTGATCTCAGGCTGTGACTCAATCCATATGCTCACGCTTTGACACCGGCACAGCAAGCGAGCCATACAAATCCTGTTCAGGCTACAAACTTATTGATTTTATAGATTTCCCCCAAAGTTGTGATAATGATATATCATTGTTAAATTTGGTAGAACAAACTGCTTTCCCAATCTGTCAATGCGAGCATGAAAACCAATTCACAGCCTTGTTTAGAAGGCTTTCGCATCTCAGGAATAAGTACAGCCAGAGGAAGCAGATCGCCGATACCCAGCGGCTGGCAGCAGCAGGATGTATGATACCTTCTTCGCTGCCCTTTTCTGACCCACAGCACACTGGGCTGCCAGACTTGTACTCACTGGCTACAATTATCCACAGCGATTCCTCCCTGGGATGAGCAGTATTAATTATTAACAACCGGGTGCAAGCCGCTTGGATGACCCACGTCGGTAGGTTTTAAAAGACAATTTTGGTAATTTTAATATGCTATTCAGATGCACTCGGATACATTAGCATCCTGGAATCATTGACTTTAATGGGTCAATTTCTTTATCCCCCTGCCTTTGCTTTCTCACACTCTTTAAGGAGGGTGGCAGCTGCATCCAGCAGGGGGCAGACATCAGACATTTCCCTTGGAAAGGACAAGGCTCCCATCTGGGCTAGAAGATGCCCTCTCTCTCAACTCTATGTCCTTTCCTGCAGAGAAAGGCTAAAGCTTGGAGTTCTATTGGCTTGATAGGGCTCCATGAACCGTCTTTCTCCCCAAGGTATTTGTGAGTCTGTTTCTAAATGTTACACCCCCTAATGTCCATTCACCCAAAGGCCCTCCAAGCCATGCCGCCTTCGCATTCATGTTCCAAGCTCGCTCTAGTTCTTTAATGCAGGAAGTATCTGTTTACACCATCTTTGCATTCATGTGAACATCCTCCTCCATCCAGAATGAGTTTTCTACCAGGACTGTGTGCTCTCCTTGGGTCAGAAGAGTGTCTGCTTCCCCTTTCTTCCTCTAACTTGACCTGTTTCTCACCTTTGCTCCCTTGGGGTGTCACCCAACTTTGGCTGCCTTTTAATTCCTCATTCAGAAATGCATGCTCATCCTCCCACCTGCTAATCTATTACTCTTCCTGTTAATTTGAATAAGAATTAAACAAAAAAATATGAAAACCAAGCCAGAAACTCATTTCTTCAGATAAAATCTAGACAATCTTATACTGCCCTGTTTTGCTTTGCTTGTTTTGCTTTGCTTGTTTGTGTAGCCCAGGCTAGCCTCAGACTCATCATAGAGCTGACCTGAAGCTCTCAGTCCTTGAATATCTACCCCCAAAGCACTGGGCCTATATGTGTGTCTTGCCACACCCAGCCTCCAGTGCCAACTAGAGGAAAATTCTCTTTCCCTACCCTCCACCAGTTTTTACTCCCCTGAAGTTGTAGCTCCTCCTCCTTTGAGAATACCACATGGACCCTTAATCTTCCTGCTGGATCCAAGCAGGATGCCACGGAAATGTGGCATTATCATACACACCCGAGTACCCAGCTAAAATTTCCAACACTTGCTTCTTCACAATTACTTCTCCCTCCCTCTAACACCGTAACCACTGAACTCCAACCTGGGCTAATGCCAATGCTTCCTTCATAACTGCATGTCTGGAACCTGATTTTAACAAACAGTTTCCTCGACGACAATGTGGCCACAGTCACACTTAGCCATTGCCCTCAAGTATATCCAGGGTAGCCTGGCTTCCGTTCATTAACACGTCTCATTTCTATCCGTGTAGGGTGTTCATGATGACGAGGCTCACCGAACTTTCTTACGACCTGTGAGGGAGTCACAGTGGGGGCTGCCATCCATTTCTCACATTGGGACATGGAGGTTGAAACTTATTATGGGTAATGGAACTGATCGCACAGCTGGTCTTTAAACCCAGGTCTTCTCTATACACAATAACTTTCCCAATTTGGCTGTGCTGAGGGGTATATCTCCTCTGTTAAAATGACTCCTGCCTTATGAGACAGTCTGATCAGACTCAAGAAGCCTGCGACACTTAGGAATTCCCTCCTCGAGGTTATATGACCAGGGCACAATTGCTAGAGAAGAGACTTCCACAGAACAAGGGGTGCAGGCACCTCCAGCGATCCAGCTGCCTAGTTACTGAGGTCATGTGCAACCCCTCACTCCCAGCCTTGCAAGTAGTTTCTTTAATGTGACCTCAGGGCCCTACCTGGCATGAAGAGTCCTTTGTCCTCACCTCCCTAGGAACAGTCACATAGTCACAAACCCTCCTCTCTTATTTACACAACAATCTGCAGAAAGCCCATGTCTTCTGCATGTTTCTCTTCCCTAACCTGACATTGGATTGAAAATGACCTCCATGGTCTTCCTTGTCTACGTCTATCAGCTTGTGTATCGTGCCCAGTTGTTAATTTTGCAGCTTTGCTTGCTGGGAGAAGAGGTGAATAGAGCGGTGGTGTGTGAGATACATCGTGATAGCCTCTCCAACTCGCGTCTGCAGAGTGAGCGCTGGGAAGAGGAAGGACTAGGAAGGGATTGTTGCGATTTGGAATCTAAGGCTAGCACAGCTCGAGCTACAAGATGGTTTGCAGACACATATCCAGTGTGAAATTCCCACAGCACTTAAAGGAGTTTTCAGAAATGCACAAGTGTGTTAAGTCCCTCGCCAGGAAATCAACAGTTAAATAGAATGGCTATGGCCTTAATCCGCCCACTGCAACTTCCAAAGGCTTTGCGGAGGTGTCTAGACTCAGGTGCTCCTTCCTCCAAAGGACAGACGGAAGCACATGCCTTGCTGAGAAAGGAAGCAGACAATTAAAATTTTATGACAACTAAGTCCCCCACCCCGAATTCTTACTCTGACCACATACACACACACTGGCAAAGCTAACCACCCTCCTGTTCATAATTGCACTGGCCTGAGTGTGCAGAGCCTTCACACAGAATGATGGCTTCCCCTGTCTCCTGCATTTGTTCGCCTCCTTTGGGAGGAGCAATTTACAGAAAGCATTATTGATTTTTGCCATAATAGGTACAGAGATGCCTCACCGTTCCCACTCAGCCGGCTCGCTCTCCGCATTGCAACTGTCAGGCCAGTTTGTGAAGCCCCGTCATTATTTTTTTTCAAGGAAATCCATCACAAGGTTTGGGGTATGGGGGGTGGAGGTAAGGAAAGTGATGAAAATAAAATTATTTTCACCTTGCCATACAGAAGAATGTTCACGTCCTTCACTGGAAATGAGCACGAGCATCATGGAACAGCAGAAAAATAGAAGGAAAAAGGACTTCTGCAGACACTCAAGAAAAATTAACACACACACGAGAAGAAAAGTGGTAGGGACCTACTGGAAATAGCCCTAATGTAGTTACTCTTGGACTGGGTCAGTCCTTCCTCCCGGGGGCATGAAATACCTGCAGACAGACATTGTCTTTTCTGTGGAATAAGGAGAGAGTGTGTGTGTGTGTGTGTGGTGTGGTGTGTGTGTGTGTGGTGTGTGTGTGTGTGTGTGTGGTGTGTGTTACTTTCATTTGTACACCCACAGGACTCTATCTTGAAATTCCTTTGTTCACAGACCACCCACCCTTCGGAGACCACCAAACCCGACTGCATTTCATTCCTTTGTACCAGAAGTTTCTTGTGGTTCCTGCCCTGGCCCATTTTTCTCAGCAAACCCCACAGGCTGCACCACTTAATAAATATATCTGCCTCTGAATACGCAAGATCCTTGCCTCAAATATTTCTAACATGAAAAGGAGCCTCAAGAAGAAAGAAAGGAAGGACGAAAGGAAGAAAGAAAAAGGAAAAATGTGTAGAAAAAACAATAGAGGGGAACTGTACTAAACGGGCTGTGGACCTTCCGGCAAGCCTTTTGGTATTCACCTCTTGCCTTCATGGCCACCGCTGGTCACTGGTGGGCCTCCCATGCAGGTTGCTGGGCCCCCGGGAAAGGTGGGAGCTTACCATCCATCATTCATGGTTCAGAACTCTCCTTTTGCTCCAGTTCCTAATTAGAGTCCAGTTTGAGGCTCGGAAGATTTAATCCAAGCACCGACTCTGGGTCTCATTCCCAGTTGCTCAGTTCATTAACCATGAAAAGTAATAGCTGCTTAGGGTTCTTCTGAGATGCTGCTGCGCACAGGCCACAGGGAAGGGTACCACTCCATAGCACTCTGCAGACAGCCCTCCGGCCTCTGGCATCCGCAGTTCAAAGCCATTGGAACAGAAGATGGCAAGTGTCCAGTTTGGTTCTGGGGTGATAACTCAGTAAAGTGCTTGCCTTACAAACAGGGGGGGTCTGAATTCAATCCCTAAGAATGGTTCAAAAACAAACACAAGCACAGAGAGCAGGAGACAGCGGAATCCTGGGGCTGCTGGTTAGCAGCCTCGCCTGTACTGCAAGTCCTAGGCCCATTAGGGACACTGCCTCAAAAACCAAAGTAGACACTGACAAAGGACACCGTCTACAGTTGAGCTTGTCCTGCGGCTCCCGCATGTATATGCGTGTGTGCACACACACACAGCTATGTTAATACTAGTTTGCTTATAGGAAAAGGCAAGAACTTGATGATGCTTTCTTTCAAGTTTCTTTTACTTTAAGGATCTTAATTTTTATGTGTGTGTGTGTGTGTGTGTGTGTGCATGTACACACCTGTCTTCCATGTGTGTGCAAGTGACCACAAGGGCCAGAAGAGAGTGTCAGAATTCTTGGACTTAGAATTGCAGGTTGTGAACCACCTGGTTTGGGTGCTGGATACCAAACTTGCACCCTCTGCAAGAACAGTAACCACTGAGCAATCTTTCCAGCCCTGGGTGTTTTCTTAATAGGAGATTTGTTCTAATAAAAATCTAACATCTAGTGTTTCATGCTTCTGTTCCCTTCACCCCGCTTCTCCTACCCAACTTTAAGAAATCTGTTATTGGAAATAAACAAGTACCGTGCCAACCATTTCTGTTCCTAGTGCGTAAGAACACTTACAAGTAGATTGGGTTTTGAGGAATTGGGGTCCAGCTGAAGGAGGCAGACCTGTAATAGGCTCAGGAATTAGCCTTCCACAGCCAGATCAGAAAGGAAATAGTATGAGGGGGAAAAAAAAAAGAAAGCCATTCTATACCAGATCCTACAGAAAACTTGCTCAGTGAGGACAAGGGTGGGATTGGTCCTAGGAAACCTGAAGCTCTCACTGTGGCTATTTCCCATAATGCTCCCCCAAGCTCTCACAATGGTGATGGGCACTGGATTGGAAACAATTTGTTTATTAAGAACACATAGAAGGCTCTTGAGTGTGTGGTCTGGGCAATCCTATACAAGCTTGTAGATCCATTCCACCCAGGGGAAGATTTACTGTGGGGAGGGAATGAGGCTGGGGGGATGAGGAGGAAAGACAGACAAAGACAGAGACAGAGAGATTGCCTAATGGCAGATTCATGGAATTTTGCCAAATTTTCAAAAGTAAAATGTATAAAGCTATCAGTTAGGCTGCTGCTTCCTCTCACATTGGGTCTACCAAACTCCCTTCTTCTCCCACAGCCAGGTGTCCCTGTACGGTCACCAACGGTACATTATATGAATCTAATAGTCATGGCCAGAAAAACATAGCTGTTGCTAGTCATCTCCTTCCAGAAACCTTCCAGATATGCCCCTGGATCGAAACAACAGTGCTATAAATACAGTCTTACAATGATACCAGAACGATGGACAATAACTTGGTGAGCTCTTGTGAGAGCCAGACAGTACTGCATTAAGGATGTTACAGAATTCTTTCACATAATCCTTGCAAGAACAGGTATTTGTTGTCTCTCTCAGTCTTGCCTCCCCAGCGCTATAACGGTACCGAGGACACAAAGTTGTGTAATAACTGCCCATGCACTAGATGGGCAAACCAAAGAATAACAGACAATAGCATTCAGGTAACATTCTCAAAGAAATATAACAGACTAATGAATACCAAAAATTAATGAAGCATAAGGAAGAACTGAGAGGTGACAGCTTATGTCTAACACAACTACAGTTTCATCGTCAGTGCTGGGGACTGAACCCAGGCACTCACCAGGCTAGACAAGCACTCAGCCAGCTGAGCTGCATCTCCAATCCTATTTCCTATCATAAACGACAACTTCTAGTTTAGAAAAGAGTTATAGACATGGGCTGTGTGAGCACAAACAGTTAAAGCTTTTCCGAGGGACAATCTAGCTATGTTTGTCAGTGCTCTGGAGAACAGTCATACCCTAAACATCAGAGAATAGCTGACCCTAAGCATAAGAGAATTGCATACAGGCAGATGTACACAATATTACTTAAAAGTGAGAAAAATTACAAAGAATCTAAACAACTGTTTCTATGGTTAACTGTTAAATGGTGACATAGAATTTGGCCCACTCACCAGAGAAAATGCCATGTGGCACTTTATGCAGCTTGAATGACACAGGAAAATACATTATAATTTTGGGTTGAATGAAACGGACTGTATGATGTGTCTCCATTCTGTGTGATCCCCTGGTGTCTCCATTGTGTCTCTGCACTGAGAAACTCGAGGAGACTCTTGCTGTAAAGGGGACCACCCTCATTTTGTTTCCTTTGATACTTTTTCGTTCTTCCAAACTTTTAATAATAAAACATACAGGAAACCTAAGGTACAAGATTCATTTTCATTTTGACTAATGAACAGATCATTTAGTTGTAGTCCTTCCAAGTGAATGTCCCCCCGCTTTCTCTTCAGGAAAGCAAGTTCCGGCTTCATTCTCGGAGAGCACAGTGACAACCAGGAAGCCATATATGGCCCACAGATAGATGCTGTTTGGCCAGATGCTATTCATCCAATTTAAATTTAAATGCACCTGGGCAGGGTTTATTCATCTCAGCCCACCACAGCCCTCACTCCGCCATATTTTCTTACCTAATCCTTCCCAACTCCTGCATTGGCTCTCCATTTTCCAGTTCTTGGATCTGCTTGGCAGCCATTGATCTAGGCTAGTGAGCTAGATTCTTGCTTTGTGCTAAACAGAAGTCCTGACCAGAAAGGGCAGGCTATACAGGAGCCTTCTTCCCCCCCAAGAGACACACCTGTGCCACGTCAATACCTCCTCTTCACCCTGGGAACTTCTCTAAAAATCGGAGACCTGGGACTTTTAGAAAAAGCTCTCTCATGCTTTCTAAGTTGCAGGAGGAAGATGGCCTACAGTCGTTGTTATTTACTGAATGCCTAGAGCAGGCCAGGATGGAACTGCAATCCTCTTCATCCTAAAGTGCTAGTATTTCCACTATTCAGCTGGCTGAACAAATGCATAAGGATTCAAATATTGAAATGAACGAATGCTGAGCACTCGGTGCTGAATCCCTGGATATCCACTGGACACTGGCTTCAGCACCCACTGTGATGTCAGCACACAAGGAAGCTCAAGTTCCCTCCGTGAATACCACACCATTGCCATGAAGCCTGTGCACGCTGCCATATATGCTGAAAGCCACTATGGCTACCACTGTTAATTTATAATGGGTAAACTCTATTGTTCATTAGTGTTAACAACTGTTATTACTGTAGAAGTTGCCCGACTACGGAGGAGTCTTCAGTGTTGGTGCAGTATTTGCAACCAAACCTGAACTGGGCAGTTTGCTTACAATTTTCCTGATATTCCCCTCACCATAGGAGATAATCGCCCCCAATATATTGTTAATACATAATGGGTAAACTCTATGAACTAGCCATAAGCCAATATCTACAGCATCTGTCCCTGGTCTATCTTTCTCTATCACAACTCTCTTGAATGCAAAAGGAGCCTCTGTTCTAAGTTCCTTTGCAAATTTCAAACAAGGGAAGCTCTGGTCACATGATGGCTTCATGAACTTTTATTTAATTTAAGAAACCAATTAAGTGGAATTTTACTTCAAATTTTGAGTATTTGTTTCATTTTTAATGGGCGGGGGGAGGTAACACACACACACACATGAGTGCAGGTACCCATGGAGGCAGAAGAGGGCATCAGATGTCTTAAAATTGGTGTTATCAACGGCTGTGAGCTGACCGATGTGGGTGCTGGGAACCAAACTCAGGTTCTCTGTGAGAGCCATATTCATTCTTAGCCCCTGGACCATCTCTTCAGGCCTAGAGTAACATGAAGAGGAATGACAGGGGTCAGGATAGATGATCCTTCCCATACAGATCCACCATCTTTCTTTTTATTTCTTTTTTTTCTAGCTGCTAATTGCACAAAGAACCTGAGGCACAGAACTAAATTATTAAAATCAAAAAAATATATCATCCCTATGATATAGAAAATACAGACCCCATAAAGAGAGAGGGTTAATCTGATATTAAAGCTGTGCAAATAAATTTCCTGGGTACGGAGAGCACCAAAAAATAGAATAAATGTTCCTGGGTACAAAGAGTATACAGAAAAGATGTCTCGAGGAAGAAACAAATGGTAGTGAGCATTTTTTAGCCATAGTTCCATTTTGAAACCACAGGAATAAGATGTTCCTAGACCTCTTTTGTGAGGTGTCATATATGATTTTTTTGTGTATATGTTCTTAGATCTTAAATATGCTTATGAAGAGATGCTAACATTCTTTGGTTTATTGCTATCGATCCAGTCTTCATAAGGATAGTATTTCAATTCTGCCAACTATCAGTAACTAAAAGAAATTAATTTTGTCAGTGTGGATTATGTATTAGTAAAGTTTCTCGTTTGAATGGCTCAGTCGTCCATTTGCTCATTTGGTGACTACTGAACGCTTCCTATATGTTTAGGGTTATGCTGGGCCCATGGAATTTAGATGCAATATCCAAGTGTTCAGTGGACAGAGATAATTGTTCAAAAGGTCAAGGAGGGTAATGTGATATTCAATCAACACACCCCTTGGAGCATCGCTCATGTGCAGTGTGGGGTTATGAAAAATATAGGGGGGAACAAAACCAATTTTAACTACTAGAATTCAATTTCAAGCTATCTGGGACACCAACACTATTTTCCTAAAATTAACCTTGACTTTGTGAACCAAGAAATCCTCTCACACTTGGCTCTGATTCTTAGGCAGCAAAATTAAACCCCTTTCAAGTGCAGAAGTTCTTTTCTTTCTCATCTTCCATTCAGAGAAGATAGCTCAAAATACAGTAGACAGAGCACTCTATGAAATACAATGGCATGAAAATTAGATATGCCCAAATCTCCAGGAAAAAAAAAAAGAGTACACTTTTTCTCTGAGAGAACTAAATTGTAAAGGTGAGCTATATGGTGAGCGGATTCTGAGTGGGGATGTACGCCATGACACATTTCATGAATTGCCTCCCATAATCGGATGAGAGGGGCTCCCAAGGAAGAGCTGCCACATTCCTGCACATGTTGGATCTCATACAAACAGGTTCTAAATCTCTGAGAAGGGTGCACACATATGCGCACATGAGTATGCACGCGTGTTTCCTGCATACGCACGCACACGCACACACACACACACACACACACACACCAGGAATCTATTAAAACAGTACAGGATGCCATGAGCAGCTAAGAGTGATACATCCCGCCTCTCTTCCCAAATGATCCCTTCCCAACCCTACTCTTACAGTTCCCATTGCTCCAGCTTTGAGCTTGTCCTTCCTGGTTTGCATGGCTTCAAGGCTGGATGCAGATGTGACAAAAGGTGCGGGGTGCAGATGTTTCCTGCAGATCTTGCCCTCCTTTTTACCCACGTGGTGTAATGTCACTTGAGGCAAATTATCTAGTATCAGATGCTACGACAAACACACACTTTGGTCACAGAACTATCTTCCACTGCTGATGCCATGAATGTTTAACAAATTATTTAGACGCTGAAAACAGGTGAACTATAATTGTGTTTAGGTAAAGGGAATCTAGTGGAAGTCTAGGGAAATAAAGAGGAAAATAAGCGGAATCAAACACTTAGATGATGGCTGCTTTAGCTACAATGACATTGACGCTAATGTTTAGAAAACTCAAAATGAGAAAATGAGTATTAAACCATAAACATTAAGTTGTGTCACAACATGTAATATCAGCTATTCAAATGTGTTCTTGGAGATGATTGAGGAAAGAAAACATTTACAATACAATGTTAAAGTAAAAAAAACATAACAGGTTATGAAGAAGTGCAGGAAATAGGGAACGAAGAAAATACATTTAGAACAGAGATGAGAAGGGACACATCGGAAAATTGGTAGTGGCTCCCACTAGGAGCAGAGCTGAAGCAACATTTATTTGTTGTGGGGTTTTGGTTTTGCTTATATTATTTGTGTAATTTGAAAAGTCCTATTTCTCTCATATGTCACTTGAGTAGTTATAGACCCAGTTAATAAGCCAAGGAATTCTGTGACCCATGACATAATTTCATTGAATGTAAGATGAACTGGATGAATCCAGTGGTCTTTAGGGGTCTTCTAACATCCCTTTTAAGGGCAGGAAGCTGACAGCACCTAAGTCCACCTTAATTGTTTCAGCATTGCTGAGAACCACCTATGCTTACACCAACAGGTGAGGGGGATCTGAATGCGGCCCACAAACCATTATTAGTCTGTGATATATGCACTAGGAAATGAAAAACAAATGGCTTTATAGTTTCCCCATGCTCATAAATGGCTGTCCCGGAGTCTGAGATGATCTCTTTCCTACTCTTTGTGGGGAGAGGATGTGATTCCTCGTAGATGGGAAATATCTAAATATTCTTTTATGAAAATCATTGAAAATGGTAAATACTAATTTTCATCTCGATAGCTTCATGTAACAAAATTAAGTTTCAATGTTAACTTTATTAATTTAAAATTTATTTTTATTTATGTGCATGCGTACAGGTGTGCTCATGTGTGTGTTTATGCACATGTGTATGCAGGAGCCCACAGGGGCCAGAGGAGGGAGTCAGAGACCCTGGTGTTAGCTTTACAGGTGGTTGTGAGCCACCCAACGTGGGTGCTAGAAACCAAACTTCAGTGCTCTGTAAGAACAAACCCTCTTAACTGATGAGCTGTTCTCCAACCCCTAAGTTTCAAAATTTAAAACCGATTTTACTAGCCCCAGTAATTCAGACATGGAAATTTCAAATTCATGTACGATGAACATCTATTTTAGACACATTTTATTGTAAAAAGATTTACAACCTGAGGTTCTTGGTCAAAATATATCCTGTTTCTGAATTATTTGTGTTACAGTTGGGAGCTATCTCTTTACTGGGTGCATACCCCCATTAGTCAATGGGGGGGTTCAATAACTGAAGACCCATTTCCTCCTTTTGTGATGCCTGGGGTATCTACTTTGCTTCAATGGACTACACAGTTTATTTCAGTTTTGCTATTTGCCTGGCTTGGCTCAGTACTTCAATATGCCATCTTGAGGGTGGAGGGTGGGTGGGTATATAACAGTTCAGGAGAGCGCTCCAGCAGATAACGAAAGATAGACTCTGCTCAGGGAGGTTGGAAAGAAACTAGTCCTAAGTTCATTTACATGGTACCTTCCTAGAATTTGATTCAAGAGTTTAGCATCAATGACCAACATTCTAGTAATGGTGTTTCTATATCACCAGCACCCAGGGCTGGAAAGCAAACCAGACATAGAAAAAACCCTAAAACCCCAAGCCTAAGAGTGTGTAACGAAACCTCCGCTATGCTAACAGCGCTTCCTTTCCCAGCATCCCTTGCTATCCCTTTAAATACTTTCTTGCCTTGGCTCTCTCCTTTCAAGATCACTCCTACCACATAAATAAAATGAGAAAGCATCAAGAATGCTAAACACTCCAGTTTGTAATAGGATTAGAGCACCTGTAAGGTGTAAAAACTGATTTCATTGTTTCCTATAAACCGACTCCTTCCTCCCCAGAATAGAGCTGGGCCGAGATGTAGAGAGCAACTTTTTAAACAGCGTGTATTAAATCTGACAAACATCTGGTCAATCAAATTTACAGCCATACACAGGGTCTCATAAAGGTTTGTTTCTTCTTGAAGAACAAATTTAAAGAATTTTTTAAAGGGGAGGGGGACTTTGTATATAAAAAGCAAACTGGGCCTGTATTTCTTGGCCTGGTTGATTTGAAACAACCCTTGCTTTGCCAAGAACTAACCACAAAGGGTTCTGTTTCCTCAAGGCAGCAGTGATGGGGAATGGGTATCAGAACTCAGAGGCCACAGCATTGCCCAGCCAGCAGAAACATCTCTGGATGGCACACAGTGCCAAGAGTGGAGATGACTGTGCTCAACCGTGGGTAGAACCTGATGGCAGCTGGGACCCGGGCAGACAGGACTCACCCCTGTGGCACATATCTCCTTATCCTTTCTTCCATTCCCCTGCACGGCGTGATATGGGACATTTCCCTTCAGTCTATGTGGGATTTGAGTTACAGGCCAGGATATCAACCCCGATACCTCACCTTTAAGTCAGTCCCCCCACATCCTGGCATCATATGCCCCCAACCAACCCTGCGATAGCTCCTAAATTAGCCAAAGTCAACGAGGAAAGAGATATTCTGAAATACATAACTGGGGGAGGGGGCGCAGGGTAATTTGTGAGACACGATCGCATGTAAGCCAGGCTATTAGCCACATATCCTCTTCCCGCTACCTCCTGAGTGCTGAGATTATAGGCGTACACTGCCATGCTGAGTATATGTGGTACTAGGGATGAAACCCAGGGCCTCTTGCATGCTAGCCAAGCACTCGACCAAGTGAGCCACACGACCAGGCCCTGAAAATAGTGAAGTAATTTCTTTCTTTTCCTGGATTTGTTACACCACCCATAAAATGAATGGACACCCCTACAGGGGAAGGAGAGCCAAGCAAATCAACTGGGGGTACCCACATTGTCAACCAAGAGGTCATAGGTCCCTCCGCAGTCCTCTTCCGAAGGGTGGGTGCATGCAGTCTCCCAGAGGACCCATAACAGAAAGAAGAGAGTTTCAGGGGCTCACAGTTGGCACCCAACAACTTTTTGGCATTCCTTGTGGCTGCTCTTGCCTTCTCCAGTCCCAAAGAACATCCCTAGAGACACCACCCAGGAAAAGCACTTATGTAAAAATGCTTGCCCTAGCTCTACCTTGAGGAAATACCCCAACGAAGAAGCCATAAGGGATGCAATAGCCTCACTGACAATATTCGCACATACAAAGGGTAAATAAAAGCTGCATCTCTCCTATGGCAACTTTGAATGGTTTTTGATGTCTTAGCACCGAATCCTCAAGGATGCTCTCTGTTATCACAGGGTATACTAGATCCCAAAAGACAACAGTGATCCATCCTCCCTCCCTCCGATCCCTCCTCCCTCCCTCCGTTCCCTCCTCCCTCCCTCCCTCCCTTCCTTCAGACAGTGTCATACTATGTAGCCCTGGCTGCCCTAGAACTCACAGAGACCCACTTTCCTCTGCTTCTAGAGTACTGATACCAAAAGCAAGTACCCCACCTGGCCGTGGCCCTTCTGAAGAGAAAAGAAACCTGTTCCTTCCATAGTATACCTACACATAGCTCTAACCACAACGTCCTTTTAGAGTAACAAGAAAAAATGGATAATTTCCAAAGACAAAAGGGGTAGATTACTGTCAACACAGAAGGCCTGTTCTTCTCCGTGCCTAATACGGAAGATTAGCATGGAACAAACTTTGAATTTCTGACTTCTTCACAATGAAAATGTACAAAACTCCTGGCCATTTGTAGGACCCTTAATGAACACTAGGACAGGATGTTCATTCCAGAAAGGAGAGCAAGAGGTTCCTTTGCCTTACACCGAGGCAAACAATTCCACCCAAGCTTTCACAACAGCTCAGACTGACAAAAATCACTCCACAGTTAATCCTTATATAATAGCCCCGCTGCCCACTCCAAACACATACACATTCCCAAGTCTCAGTGGCCACACAAAATCCCAGCACATTCTCCAGCCCTAATCAGTTCTTTGTGAGAGGTTTGACTGCTCATGGAAGCTCAAGGGTGGAAGAAGTACCTGGTACCATCTGAGCTCCATATGGGTCCAGTCTACCTCTGAGGGTTGACATCTGGTGTCACTCTACTGCTACTAAGAGCTCCACTCCATGTCTAACTGAGAGGAACTCAAGCCTCACTCATGCTAATGAGACCCTTAATTAGCCCAATAGGACAGAAAGGACTCAAAAGCTTGGTATTTCTGGCCAGATTTTCCAAACAAAGACAGTGAGTATCAGTAAGCACTGGGCTTGGGGACAACCTCCAGGATCACCATTTTGTCCTTCAAGGGCAAACAGGAGAGGGGAATTATAAAGAGCAGAACTTGAAGCTCTTCAGAAGGTTCCAGAGAGGCCCCGAGGCCTCTCCATAGGTGTCGCTGTGGTCCTGTCCTGGGCTGACAGGAATATTCTATATTATCAAGAGGAAAGACACGCTCAGGAAGAGTGACTACCTGAAAATTAATGATGTCAGTATGTCTTCATATATCAAACTAATTTGAAAGGGCTTTAATTTTCTTAAAGGATAAAAAAAGGTTTCTTTGCTAGATTAAACTTGCGATTGTCATTCATATATTGTTTATCAGGTAGTCATCTCTACGCTCTGTATTTTTTTGTTTTTGATTTTGTATACTAGTTAGCAGTGAAGACTTGTCTGCGTGTATCAGAAGGAATAAAGAGAGAAATGTCCTTAACTGTCAGTTTTAATAAGAGGAGTCAACATGCCTCTATTCAGGTTAAATATTGTCCTGTCACTTTTCAATAGAGTCAACAGATTTTTTTTAAAGAAAAGTCAAAAGCACTGTTGTCTGCAAAAAAAAAAAAAAAAAATTAAAAAAAATCTCTCCCTGTCATAGAATGTCAAAGCCCTTCTTTATCTGGGGGAGGGGCGTGGAGGTAGGACAGAAAAATCTTTTGTAAAATGTGAAAAAAATTACCACTCATAATTGGCGCTGACACAAAAAAAGGGTTTTTTTGTTAGAAAAACAAAGAAAATCTCTAATTTAATAATCACCTGCAAAGTGTTATTGTGATGGGAACAGAAAAAAAACACAATCAAAGTCATCTTTTTTAAAGCAACTAAAGTGTTTTCTAAGCAGCTACTGTACTTCCAGAGGCTCCCACACATCAACCAGCCATGTGCAGAATGGGGGTTGGGCAGGTGGGAGAGAGAGAGAGACAAACTCTTGAAACTCTGCAAGCAAAGTTTCTGGAATAAACAAGTTACAGACAGATGACACACAGGAAGGACAGGTAAGTGGCACAGATGCTCAAAATAAACTCAAACAATGGTTGTTGTTGCTGTCTTTAACCTAAGATACATTCCTGTGAGCTGACGTATTTGGGACTAAATTATAGAACGGTCTGTATTCACAGGTGGATGAATGGGTTAAGGATACATACTTGGGAAAGAGGGACTAGCAGGAACTGGGCACTGTGAACAGATAACAATTTGTAAAATAGACTAGCAAAACTGTCATTTTTTTTTCTCTTTCAACTGCCTGCTGATTTGTTTAAAATGTGAACTCTGGTTGGAGTTTTCAAGATCCAATATGTTTTTATTTGTAGGAATTGCTGTAATTTTAGAAATTATGTGAAACGTGAATGAAACTAGTTCATTAGTGACCATCTCCACAGTTAAGTCAGTGGGGGAAAACTGTGTACTGCTCTCCAAAATAAGCCAAATTTGAAGCTATCAACTCAAATGGGATCAACAATCCTGCGGATGGACGGAAAGCTGATTGAAAACGCCAACACTGACATGTTATTAGCATGCAGACTTTGTCAGTGATCAAGGCAGTGTAGGATGCAATGGCAGCCCTAGGGAGGCTGAAGAAGTAGGACACGGAGTCTGAGCCCAGCCTGGGCTACTCAATGAGTGTGAGATGACAGGAGATGACGCCCATAAAATGAAAATACGGATACTACAAAGACTGCTACCTTCTCACGCCTAAGGCCGACGTTCTGACCCCCTGGAATGTCTGGCTTGCCAACGAAAGAAGACCAGAGTTGAGCAAACCTGCATCAGGTTCATGATGAGTGATGGACAGACATCCACAGCAGCAACACTGCCTTTGGGAAGGGCAGCCTTGATTTACACAAGAGCATTCCAAGCTTATTCCTGTTGACCCTGCTGCTACATTTGTTTAGGCGTTATCTTTGGCTTGTGAAGTTTGTTAGTCATCGTCGCGTTCAAACAGAGGCTGCACATGCTTTTCGCAGCTCCAGTTTGTGCTGTGTTTCTTTCGTGGTGTGGCGGGTGGCGAAATGAAAGCCTCCGGTGAAATTCACATGTACACACAACAGTTACCTCTAAGAGAGGATCAGTCTTAAACCCAGACCTTTCCTGGGTGCAGTTTCTACTTCTCTTTTCACCAACAGCTTGGAAGACACTTACAGGTAAAAATAAACACTCGGGCAGAGCTATGTCCTCTGATCTGAGGTGTCAGCACGATAAGGATGTGTTGGTTGCTCCTGCCTTTACTGGCTTCTTGTGCCATGGTCTGCACCTACAATCTATACAACGGTAACAGGATCCGCTGGTGAAGTAGAAAGTTATGACGATCCTCTATGTCTCTTCTACTGGAGTTTATCCTTTTATATATGATCAGATACTGCCATCATTTACTCATCTTTTACTATTTCCTGTGGAAATAAGACTTTTCTTCAAGAGCTCAAAACCATGAAAAGAGGCATTTACAGACAATAAAAAAGTTTATGTAAATGGGTATCGCTGCAAGAATACTATAAAATTCAGAAAGGAGAGCAGGAGAGGACAACATTGGGTGATGCAGAAGAATGGAATGTTGACAAATGAATGGGAGTGGCAGAGGAAAACAAACTGCTTTTTCTCATTTCAACTCTGTCCAAAGTCTGTCTGTCTGTCTTTCTTTCTTTCTTTCTTTCTTTCTTTCTTTCTTTCTTTCTTTCTTTCTTTCTTCCTTCCTTCCTTCCTTCCTTCCTTCCTTCCTTCCTTCCTTCCTTTTTTCCTTCCTTCCTTCCTTCCTTCCTTCCTTCCTTCCTTCCTTCCTTCCTTCCTTCCTTCCTTTCTTCTTGATGGATAAGTGAATTCAGCCTTTTAGGTATTGAAGTTTCAAGAGCCATAAAAATAAATATAATTGATGAAAGTGAGAGTACAAATTCTAAAGGAAGCCAACCCCATGGTTTCAGAATGGCCATTCCACCCATATGTATAGATTGAGCTCGGACTGGGCAAGCGCTTTGTTCAAATCAGCCGTGTGATGCTTTTATTTGTGAGTTAATTAGAATAGTTTTGTTTTCATTTGGAGAAAAAAAATCAGTATGAACTTCTGTTTCCTAAGAAAGTCAAGCAGGGGACATGTTCGTAAGTCACTTGTTAGCATCTGTGGTCTGTCATGGGAGACTCAGAAGCATCCTTGGAGAAATACATGTTCCTGCTGACGAAGTCATCCCTCAACTTGGTTGTCCTGACTTCTCTTTCAGGGCAAACAACAGGCCTTCTAAGTTAAATTCACTTGTTTTGATTTCCATAAAAACAGCTGTTAAGATTGACACTTTTATATATACACAATTCATTGAAGGACAGAAAATCTGTTGACTATACAGATATAAAAATAATTTTTTTTTCAAAAGATTTCATCAGAGCTGGGTGGCTTTTCTTTCCTTGAAGATTATTAATACCCTTTTCTGCTTATTGGTTGGGATTTAGATTCGAGACCTTATAAATCAACCTAGATATTCTACAGTGATGTTTGTGTTCCAAATAAATGGGTATTCTAAAGCTTAATTGCAGTTTTTTTATAACTGGAATACTTTGAGCAAGGATTCAACAGACAAACACTAAGGATGGGTGAGGAGGCTGAGCAGACATAGGTACTTGCTGCCAAGTCTGACAACCTGGTTTCGGTCCCCAAAACTCCCACAGAAGCCTGCCCACAGATACACATAGACAAAAGAAATGACTATGTGTAATTTTTTAAAAAATACATTATAAAAACCTGCAGTCTGAATTACTTAGTGAGGCACAAAGATTTGAAAAATGTGGAGAAAGATACATTGAAATTCATCCCCCACCCAAGCAAGAGGATTTAAACATTTTAAAGAACCATGGTTCAAATGATGTTATGATATTTCATTTTGAAAGTCTCTAGGTATGTTTTGGAATATCTTAAATTGTAAAAGAGTGGTTTGATGGAACCACTCTTTGGAAATTATATAAATCTGTGGGAATTACATAATTTTTTCTGGACTAACAAAAAACTGAAAATGCCTATGACTCGTTTCATCTCTAGTTGGCAGAACACCTACAAGAACTAACTATAAAGGACAGATAATTTGATATGTTTTGTCCTAAGACTTTTCATAGACTTCCTTTCAACAAAAGCAGTCAGTTATAAACCGGGAAGATACGTTGGCTAAAATATTTGCATATTTCAATAGAAAAGTAAAATTAACAAAACTCATAACATAATTCAGAATACCTTATGTTCTGATTTATGGTCATTAAAATAGCCTACCCGGTAATCCAGATTACATGTGAACACTGTATGCTGGAGAATGTCATCAGACAGGAAGACAGGCCTTTAAAAAGGAGCCTCTTTTCCAAAACAAGATGCCTCCCCTTCATAACAGTGTGTTGAGAGCCATTGCCTTCCTAGACACAACCTTGTGTGGCCTTGCGCTGTGTTACCCGAGTCAGAAAACAGCTTCTCGACATTCTCTTTCCTGCGTGGTTTAAGCAAGTGGTGTCCACAAGCAATGACTGCCGCGACAACTGAGGCAGGCAGAAAGGAAGTATCGGCCCGTCCTCTAGGTACCCCTACTGGCATCCCAGGCTGAGCACGAGAGGAGCCACGCTCATGGACGTCACTGGGAATGTTAGCTCACAGGGTGACTACAGTGGCACTTGGTCCCAGAGGTGCTCCTGCTGCATCAGCTTCTTCCTTCTCCCCGGCTCTAGCCAGATGCACCTGGACCTCTTTAAAGAAAAGTTCCATCTTCCCTTGTCTGTGACTCCCAACACCGAGACAGAGGTATTCATGGATTCAGTGACTCTCTCTCTCTCTCTCTCTCTCTCTCTCTCTCTCTCTCTCTCTCTCTCTCTCCCCCTCTCTTTCTTTAGCCCATCTTCCCTTTGTTCATTTCCAGTTTTTCTTTCTAACTAGCTAAACAGACTAACAGCTTCTTGAATTTTAATTCTAGTAGCCGACATGAAGCCAGCACACCACCAGCTCCTACAACCAGGTAAAACCCAAGACCTGCAGCCACTCCCTGAGTCATGGCTCACCAGGGTTGAAACAACAACCCGATTCCTCCAATCCAGGTGGCTCCTGAGTTTGGCTTTATGGCTCCCTTACCATATACAAAGACTGAATTCCACAGCCACCTTCTTACTGGCAGTCATTCCATATGGGTTTAAGACAGTCTCACCATCCCAATTCTCAGCTATTCTGAAGCTAATTGAGAAAATGCCTGGGGGGAGGGTATCTATCAAGATGGATTACTAGGTAACGGTGCTTGCCACCGAGCCAGATGAACTGAGTTCGATCTCTACGACCTACATGATGGAAGGAAAGAACCAGCTCCCAAAAGTTGTTTTCTGTCCTCTGGCAAGCAAACCCTCCCCCCACAACATAAAATATATACAACAACTACAACACCAATAAATAATAATAATAACTGCCCAGGCATTTGACCAGAATGAAGAGAAATACGGATGCCAACTCTATAGTTTAAATTAAAAACATCTCCCTAAGACACAAACGCCATATAAACTATTCAATGCTATTCAGAGTTACAAAACCTGGGTCAGTAAGGGCCCCATGTACTTGGCTCATTTTAGTTATTTCAATTTACTTTGGGGTGGAGGGAGAGGGAAATCCCACAAGGCTGGTATTCTAAAGTTTCAGGGATAGGAAAGCTATTTCATCGTTTTTTGTGTGTTCCTGGGCCTCTCTGCAGCCTCTTTTCCTGTGGTTTTGTTCCTTTACTGCTCATTAACACCTCCCCCAGAGAGTGGGCAGGAGAAGGGAAAAGAGATAAAACTCAAATCAGACAATTTTATCAGTCAGCCTGTCAACAAGTTGAATATACCGAGAGCCCAGGGGGTGCACAGCACTTTTTAGCAGCTCTGATAAAAGGTTTGGTGGGGGAGGGGGTCAACACTAATGGCAACATGGAGATTTTTTGTGAACTATCAAGGGATTTTATCGATTCATGCCCTCCACATCTCCATTAGTGCAGATAATCAAAAGTGGGGCAAAAATAATTAAGCATCTCTAGAACTTTCTTAAAGAAGATATTCTGTAAAAAAAAAAAATCCATCACTTTTATCCCTGGGTGTTTGGGGACCTGTTGGGCAGTTCTAATGGAAAACAAGTAAATTAATTTCTTTGGTTTTGTCTAGATTCTTCGGAATGCGCTGCAAGGAAAAGGCGAAGTCGTCCCAGCAGGTCCTCTAGCCCCTGACGAGGCTGTTCTTTCAGCACGACTCCAGCTTAGAAAGGGGCAGGACCTGTGGAGAGGACCTGCCTCTGTGGAGCCAGCAGCAGGGTCATTGGCATAAAAATGAGTCCTAGCCTGACAATGGAGGATTAGGTTTGCTGTTTGTGCTGCAAAATTAACAAAGTACACTGAAAATACATGGCCGTGGCTTTCTGCTGAACTCATAGAGACCCAAGTCTCTCGGGTTTCTCACCCGGCCACATTGCACATGATGCTTTGCCAGCTCCTGGCTAAGAGGCCAGTGGGTCCATCTGTTCCTTCTTGAGCACTAGCATAGTCTTTAAGCTTAGGGTGTCTCGAGGCACTGGAAAACATACCCCGCTCGAATCCACATCCACATGCAGTGCCATCCTTACCAGCTGCAAATTGGAACTCTTCGGGAGACTGCCATGTTCACTCTGTTCTCTTCGGTCTGGAGTTTGAGGCAGCTCTTGGGGTTTTGTGTGGTTTCATTACCCAGACAAGCCCTTCTTTGTGGCCATATTTCTCAGCCTCCCATTCCCGCAGCTTCTCCATGGAGTGTAGCCCATAACATCAGGCTAAGAGTGGGAGATTGGAAGAAGAAAGGAAGGAAGGGGGGAAGGCAAAGAGGAAGGTAGGAAAGATAGAAGGGAGGGGAGAAATTGTCCTATTTCTCCTTCCTCTTAAATTGTCCTTCCAGAAGTTTCCTTCTACCATAACCTGTTCTTTAGTAGAGTTGGGATACCTACCAGTTTATGCTGTGTTTTTAGCTGTAATCCTAGCACTATCCAACACTATCCCCTCCCTCCATCCCTCGGTCAAGCAATGAGAATGTCTTCATCTTGTTGCTAATCTTGACCTGGAGACCATTGTCAGGGCTTTCCAGCCTCCCCAGGCCCATTCCAATAAAACTGCATGACATGCCTTCTAAATACAACCATGCCTTCTGCTTCCCTGAAGCCCAGGCCCCCAACACAGGGAACACAAGCTGCAGGGTGTCTGTCTGTCCTCTTAGTTGACTCGGTGGCTATATTTTACCCTCTCATAGTATAGTAGACCTTGACTCTTAGTGATGGCTAATTCATTGGTGGGGGAGGGAAGACGTTCTGTGCATTGTGGGGTAATTCAGCAGCAACCCCGGCCTGTACTCAGCAGACTCCAATAGCACCTTCCCAAGCAAAAGTGTCCCCAGACGCTGCAAAGGGTTTCCCAGAATGGTTAAAATCTTCCCCAGTTCAAAACTCATCCTGCAGAGGATGAGGTTCTGAGAGTTGGGCTCATCCCTTCAGCTATCCCTTCCTCCATGTCTCTTCATGGAGTCTGCACCTTAGGGACCTAGTCAGCAAGAGCTGTGATGAGAGGCCCTAGGAGACTTTTTCTATCTGCTGATTACCAAAAAAAAAAATCCCAAGAGGATGGGAGAAAGGATCACCCTAATTGACTCTGAAAGCCCCCAAACCAGTTTCCTTCCCTGCAAGGTATATCCATGCCTGAGTGTTCTTATGGACCACATGACTCCTCAGAACATTCACAATGCATTCAGGCTAGAGCCCTGAGGTAAAAAAGAAAAATACGGATCTTCTTGAAGAGCCATATGCCATGACACCTCCTCCCCTCTCCCACCACCAGGCACACAGACATCTGCATTTTCTCTAGCCCACCAGCCAAGGGCGGGCACCAGAGTTTCCTCCTTCCGGCCCCTAGAGGGGACATGGACATCTGATTGTCATGTCATTGAGAAAGGGCGTGAAGGGACTGCCAGCAACTTCTACACAGCATGCCAGCCTGGTTCCTGGAAGCCTGGAGGTAGCACTGTAATTTAATTAAATGTCAACCCCCAGGTATTATATTTCAAATGCAAATAACTTTGGTAATGTAATATTGTGGCTGAGACTTTAAACTCAAGGAAATCAAGAAAATCAAGTTATGGCTACTCCTAGAATTAACATTCCTCCACACATTCCTGGGTGCTGGGCTGGCTTTGTGTTGCTAACTACCATCACACAAACACATAGACACAGACAACACACACACACACTCCCTGACATTCCAAAGCAGTGGGCTATCTACTGGGCAGCTGGGTAAATTTTGCTCCCAGGAGGTAAAACGAATGTTCCTTAACCTGGACTTCTGACCACTTAGTAGGACTGTGGCCAGATCTGGGAAGAACAATTCCATGCCTCTAGGTTTTCCAAATCATTTTTGCAAAGTTCTCTGTAGCTTCCTTGGGCAGGACCCCATTTGTAGTATCATAGAGGTCATCGTATCATGCATTGGGTGCTTACCAAAAAAATAAACAAAATACAAATGCAAACTATTTAAAAGGAGAAGCAACACAATTCTGTTACTTTCTTCTCAGGACTGCTGAGATGGGACTGGAAGGACAAAGAACCACCAAGCCCTAGATTCTTGGCCCGTAGTCAATGACTCAAGAAAGCACCACCCCAGTTCTGCTCCTCCTTATGGAAAGCTAGGGAGCTGATGAATTAAAATAACTGGCAAAGAACCTGTAATATGAACACCCTGCAGTGACTTCCCAACTGCTGTAGATCTGGCCAATGCATCCATATAACTAGCATTGCATATTGTGTATGTATATATGTATATATGATGACACTGTTTTTCTTAAGAGATGGAGCTTCCCTGAGTCTGGAGTTTGTTGGTTCTAACCTGGCTAGCCAACAAGCCCCAGGGCTCCTCCTACCTCTACCTTCCCAGCGCTGGGATTACAGGTACATAAGACCACAGACAGCTTTCATACGGATGAGCTAGAAGTCCAAACTCCAGGCTCCTCATGTGTGGCAAATACTTTACCAATCAAAGCATCTCCTCAGCCCAGCTTTGCACATTTTAATGTAAGACGTCAGAAGGGGTTCCTAGCACGCTGATGATGTGAACAGCTCCCAATCAGATAATTTAAGAAATAACCACATACTAACTAGGTAACTTCAAAAGAATATTCACCTACTGCGAATCAAGCTGCCACTAAAGCAGACAGTGAGTTGGCAATTTGGGGAAATGCTTTGAGGGGCTGAACCTCAGAAATCTATACTTCCCCTGAACATGCTCTTTTCCTAGGCTCAAAGCAACTCCATACTGTCTCTTAGGTGTAGAGTTGACATGGCCTCTTCTCTTTCCTGCATTTGAGATGTGAATAGAAAAGACAATAGATGCTACCCAGAAGGCCCCCACTTGCATTCCTGAGGCCAAGCAGCTTCAGGAAGTCAGGTATCTTTGTTTTAGCATCCTTGGACTCTCCAGCAAAAACTCCAGAGCTGAACTCAAGGGCCTCACCAGGTACAAGAAGAAATACTCATTGTTGCAAGCCCCCATGCTCATTCATTTACCTCTCCTTTAAAGGAATTTCCTCCTTATTCTTAATAAACACTCATGGCTGTGTCACAATTACACAGATAACGTAAGGTAGGAAAATGGAGAGAAAGAAGGAAAACCCAAGGATGTACCGGATAGACCTGGAGACAGGTAAATTCTAGGTGGAACGTGGTCTCTGCTACTTACTTGTTCATGCAGTATGCTCCAAGGTTTTCCAGCAGCATAGTTCAAAGGGAAAGCTCCCATTTGCATAGTTCCTAGTGTCCACAAAGTAAAAACAAACCAAGAAAAGCCCAGATATTCCAGACACTAACTTCGAGCAGAACTTTCTCCTGTACATCCCCATTTTTGAAGTGTGTTTCACCAATACCCATAGCCAATGCTGAAACCCATAATAATGCTTTATTATTTAAATCTTGGATCAACTCACAGAAGTTACAGCTAGTCTGGAATGTGCCTTTGATCACTAACATGTATCTGTTTCCATCACATTGAACCCAATCACCCATTATGAAAACCTGCAAAAAAAAAAAAATAGCACCTTAATGGAATGTCTCTAACAGGCCTGACAGCTCCTGAACTATGGGAAAAATGGTATTTGAAGATGTTGAATAAGTAGATTGATGACGGTCTCCATAGCTCCCATTAGACGCCACAAAGCGCTGAGTAAGAGCCCCTCCACTATCACCCGCATTCCAAAGGGGGCTGGCTGGGTTCTGGCCCTCTATCAGGGTAAGGCACAGAGTTCACAGTACATTATTTTGATCTTTTGGCAATATAGAAAAGTTACAAAGACTTCTTGGTGGGGCCAGAGTTCACAGGGTGAACCTGGTTTGTAACTATACACGTATGAAATGTGAACCCCAGGGAAGGCATGTTTCGTCAAAATCTGGGTCCTAGTATCTAGAGCAGATAAGCATTCCAACATAGTACTGACCATTATTGTGGAAAAACCAGTCTTTCTTCTTTCTAAGAGTCAGGCATTAGCTCCTAGCTGCTCTCGGCACTGTGTGAGTTCACCTCCCCAGCCGGGAGATGCACATTGATGCTAGAATCCATGACTGGTTATAAACATGACCAAGAAAAACCTACTCAAGTGCAAAGAGAAAGTGGGAAAGTTGACTTCTTTCTGATTACAATTTTTATCACTTTCAGATGTGTGTTTTTTCAAACCACAGAAATATATGACAGAAGAAAAGAGAGCATTTATAACTTCATCCTCCGGACATCCATATAGGAAATGACATTTGTGTATTCACACACTTGCTCCTGTGTGTGTGTGTGTGTGTGTGTGTGTGTGTGTGTGTGATATTTTTATTTTTTGGACTTTTATGTAACTGGGATCATAGCCTAAGGGCCATGCTATAGCCTGCTTTTTCTCCCCGCCCCTTGATGTTTCTTAGATCAGTTCTTAAAAACTAGAAAGACTGCCACATCCGCTTGCTAGTGTCACTCACCAGCCAGTAAGACTGTTCCTCTGCTAACCAATGCTTTTCACTTCACATGGCACAGCTGATCCGATCAAATCCCCACCCTGGACCATGTCTACACATCTCACTGTCTGTCTCGGTTCATCTTCTTTTGTTGTGTCAAAACCACCTGACCAAAGCCACGTAAGGAGAGGAGGTTTCTTTAGCTTCTAGCTCAGGCAAGACAGCTCATCATGCAAGGAAGACTCGGCAGCAGTATGAGAAGGCATGGTGGCTGGAGCAGAATTGGGGTCAGGGTGAGGAGCAGGAGGCTGCTCATGTTACATTTGCAATCAAGAAGCAGAGAGTGAACAGGTCGTGGGACTGATCTATAAAACCTGAGACCCACCTCGGTGACATACTTCCTCCAGAGAGATGGCACCTCCTGAAGGGTCCACAACCTTCCCAGGTGGCACCACAGCTGGGGACCAAAGTCAAACACGAGGACCTTTGGGAGTACCTTTCATATCCAAATCACAACACTGCCCTTGCCATTACAAACCCACAAAAGATAACACGGAAATGCATATAGTTGGACCTTTATAAAGACATTTCTATTACAATCCTACAAATCAGTCATTGGTCAAAGGACAGGAACATGCTTTATGGAACAATCATTCCCAAATTTACAAAAGCCTAGTATCTTAAAACATCAATTCCTAACTATTTGCAATGATATTGCATACAGTTACCATACACAACAGCCAATGCCACTGAATTTCTAATGTAAATGACCACAGGCCCTTGCTGACAACCGCGCTCTCGCTAACCCAATGAAGCACCCTGGTTACTGTTAATGTAGCATGCTGTCACTCAAGAAGAAATAATGGGCAGGGTCCTGGTAAACAGTTGTTTTCGCCGTATACAGACAGCTCTAGGGACGCCATTCACACAGATGACAGTCTATACAAATGAGGACAGAGTTAGCAAAACTCCACACAGTGACTTCATGAACAGCTGCCCTGTGGAGACGCCAACGAGATCAAACTCCTCTTTCTCTTAAAGGCATCCCCCACCACATACCCAATGAATCAAGCCACTTCGCGTGTGATGTCAACCCAGCAAAAAAAAAAAAAAAAAAAACTTGGGCAAATTAATTCTTGTAAGACACGATTCATTAGGATCTGAAAGATCTTTGTCCCATTCATTCACCCAAAGGGCATAGCATTAAAATGGCATGATCTCTAGTGACGTCCAAAAGTAGTTATTAATTTGCGCTCATTATCCAAAGATGCTTGCAAGTAGCCTTTGGATATGTCTCAGATGTGCACATATGGCACTTGACAGAGAAGATCCAGGGAGCTGTCAATGGCTGCAGGTGACACCATTTAATCCGAACGACTCATCTATGGGTAGAGTTTACTCAGGGCTTCTGAGGTAATTATTTAGCAAGCCATACTGACAGGCTAGAAGTGAGCCTTTCAATTATCTCTTTCACCAGACATCATCTTCTGCCTTGCCTAGGTATTTCTGAAATGTTTTCCTTCAGACCAGACCACAGACATGACCAACACAGGTAGATGAACATTGCGTCCTGCACTGGAAAAACCAACCAGAGAAGAGACCAGCCCCTCCTTTTCCATCGCTGTGCGCACGAGACATCAACACCGCGCTCCGATTCCTGGAGCCTTTGTTGGTGTTCTGCCTCGTCTCACTACCTAATCTTCATTCACGAAGCAAAACCCATTTGCTTCCAGACCAGTCCATATCTTTGACAGCTTCTGCATTCCAAATATTTCTCCCCGCTACCATTATTTCTCTTTGGTGTCAGGATAGTTGGTATTGACTCATAAAGAGTGTAGCACGAACCCAATTTTTCAAGAGCTGCCCCAAACAGATTGGATTAAATCTTGCAATTAGCACATCATTTGCATCTTGCAATAGGAAACTCACTGTTGGAGCCACAACTTGGGCAGACTCGATAGAATAAGCTATTGTTGAAGTAATTCCTGTAAAAGGTCATATATTTAAACCCTTCAATTTTTTTGACAACCTCTCAGAAATGAGTGATACAGTTACTCCAGTGTCCAAAAAAGCAATAATGCCCATACCACTTTTCTTTATAGGCAGGGCAGAATATTATTACCCCATTCATCACCGACTATTCTGGTTATAAAGTACGTTTCTTGATATTTGAGAGACCTTTTTCTTTCACTGTCTTGAAAAACGCTGAAGGTCTCTTGAGCTGGGTGTCAGCCGAGCCGTTTTCTCGTAATACATTAACGTCTCCAGTGTCTCCAGAACAACGGTGACATTTAGCAGATTCTACGGAATTCTATCTCCTCAGAGAACAGAACGAGGAGGCTACTTTAAGATTTCTATTCGTTCTGGTTGGGAGTCTTCCTATGGTCCTACCAGAAGCACGGAGTGGACATATGGGTCAAATAGCAAGACCTTCCCAAACCACGATGTAAAATTTGTAAGTATAGAAAGAAAAGAAGATAGCAAGCTGAAGTGAAGCCCTGTGTGTCACTGGCATTAAAATTCTGCCTTACAAACCGTATTACCCAAACCAAAGAAGTACGTGGCAGGAGTCTGCATCCAGGCTGCCATTCTGTACCAAGAGATTGACTCTAAGAGCCTAGTCTTTGCCGGGAGTTTTTTTTTGTGGACCCCATAGTTTTCAAACTGCAGTGTGGTTTCTTTTCAGCCTGGGTTTCTAGACCTCTGTCTTACTGTCGGCCCTCACCCGTGAGCACTGAGTCAGCCTTGAGCCCTCGCTGACGGCCTGACGACTCAGAAAGGTCTAACAGCAGAACCACGGCGATTATCTTCTCTCTTAGGCTATTGGGATCAGGATTTAAACTAAAACTTTAGTCACAATGTGTATATGGCCCTATTTCGTACTTTTATTTACTCTTTTAGCACAGACCTCCACTTTCTTAAGTGTATGTGGAAATTGAGAGTCTACCCCTGGCCAATCTATTCAATTTCAATTTCTCTTTAGATATTTTTGTTTTGTTTTTTTGTTTTTTTTTTCTTTTTTGGTATAGACAAGAGAAAGGGAGGGAGGTAAGGAAGGAAACAGGAGGAAAATGGGTGGAAAGAGAGATGGGGGGGGGAGCCCAAATCAAGCATGTAATCTGATTATGGCATCCATACCGCTGCCATTGTTCTACAGTCTAGTAAACTTTAGTGGCCTGGAGTTACTCAGTTGGGCACTCTGCTACTCTTGCCATTGTCTGGGGGAAGATCCGTCAGATTCATAAATTGCTCTACCACCGAATAGGGAAAGGCAAGCAGACGAGAGAACAAAACCCACAGATGAGCTCCAGAGTTCCTCTAACTCCTGTTTATGATGTGTAGTATAAATATCTCTTTTATATAGAGAACAAAAGAAGGCTTAATAGCACTTAGTTTTAAGCCGTTTCCAGGGACCATGTGTAAGTGTGGCACCTTTGTGGTCTCTTGGCAGAATACTAAACCCAAGGTTAGCTTCCAGGGCCATTAGGAAGGTTCTCTTAGGAAGCCTCTGGCTTATTTCCAGCCCCGACCCCCAGGACTGCGTGTCCTCTGCTGAGGACATCACTGATGAGACTATTTCCTGTACGCAAGGCCAATTTTCTTAAAATATCAAGGCAATGGAGCTCCAGCCATCTAGATAATAGCATGATTCTGTTTGGGCTTCCCCAACATCAAAGCTAAATTAAGGAAATTACCCAGCGCTCTCAGTCATTCCTTAGGCAAGATAACAAATACCCCGAAATTATCATTTATGTAAAAACAAAACAGACCAAAATCCTCCATATATGTAATTAGCCAGAGTCTACGCTTCCCTACTACTAACGGGCAGGCCTTCCCTTCCTCTTACTGCTGAAGGATATAGTTGTATAAAAACAAGGGCTATGTTTTCACTTTATTAATGTTCAATAAATTCTAAAATTGAATTTTAAAAGTTTCATTAATCTTTTTTCTTATAATTAGGGAAAAAAAAGTAGAAGGATTAATGGAAAGCAAGTGGACATGCTACTTTAACAAGGAGGCTTATGTGGGTGGACCCTGGTTTGGTTGGAAGCAGACAGGTCTTGGAGCAGAGGAGAGCTGCTTATCCAGGAACAATATCAACCTTAGCAAGTAAGAAATGAACTTACTATGCTAAGTCTTTGCATAGTAAAAGGTTGTTTTGTTTCTGTAGCAGAGCCTAGCATGCCCTGACTAATTTAGCCATAACAAATATCATTGTTGCTGCCAATTCCCTAATCGATGTCCCAGTACCAAACAGATATAGATACTCAGTGTGTATGTGTGTCCATACAACTTAACGTCTCCACTCAGATGACCAATAAGCATTTCAAATGTAACGCTGCCGAGGAAAATCTTGTTCAAACACCAACAGATGTGCATGCATACAATATTTCTCCACCAGTTTTCCCATCTTATTCAATACCATTAGTACCATACACAACTGCTTAGGACTCCAAACATGCAGCTAACTTCAATCTCTCACAGAATGATCGGTAGCATATTTTATCAATGAACTTATAGGAACCACTGTGAATCACTGCTCTGAAATCTACTCGAGAACATTTAAAATCCAAAATTTTTAAATTTCATAGGGAATTCCCCATCAGTGAAATGGAAATAGTGGAAGACATACCTTAAATTAGTACCCAGAAAAAGTATTTTAAAAATGTAGACATTGACCATTTTGTTGGGTAAGTCAAAGCTACAAAAATAAGGAGCTTATGTCATGTAACATGAAAGCAAAAGCTCTCTGACTGCTTCGCTTAGCTGTAAACTTGGACTGGTTTTCCTAACCCTGTCCTTTACACCATCCGTTCCAAACAACCAACGATAGTTCCTCAATATCTCGTAAAGCAAGTTTATCCCTGTTCATATTCAAGGGCCTTGCCTAGCTCCACCTACTCCATTGTTCACCAAGTAGTTGTGTAGACCTTAATAGCTTCATCCTTCACGTGAATCTGTCTTCCCTCCCTCCATCATGCTGTTCCTCATCATTTTCCCTCAGCTCGGTAAGGTTTCCCAGCATCTCCGTCTGCACACACCGCAGCCCAGCTAGTCCTACTTCTAGCTCACTCCACTCTCGCGTTGTTGCCTAGATCGCCTTTTGAAAACAAACCCTGGATCATAAATAAAATTCAAGTGCCCTTGTTCAGTAAGCATATTATCTGTAATCTCTTCCAAATTCACCGTTCTAAATCATCCCTAGCTCTAATCTCTCAGATCCAGCCCCTCCATCCTATTAGGTAATTTACCACTTTGCACGTGTTCTTTGGGCTTTTATCTGGCTCTGCTCTTTGGCATCCTCGGTGCTTTGACAGCCTGCTGAACTCGGTTCACCATCCAAGGCCCAGCCCAAGAACATTCCTAAGCGCATTGTAACTCTCTTCCCACATCCCTGGTCATACCACCAGCATCTCCTGGTTCCTCCCTCATCTGGAGCCACATAAACCATACAGCTTTTGTGGCACTTTCCTGTAATGCTCACATCTCTTTATTGTGCTATGAATTAATACAGATCATTAATTATGTTATTATAAAATATTTTTGAGGCATTCAAAAAGACATATAAAGTAATATAATGAAGTGTTAGCAAACATTATCAATGTGGTTCATACATACTAGGGAACACTACCCAGTAACAAACTGACACATGAAAGAGTCCTGGGGAAAGTCTGGAGCTCTAAAGACTAGCACCAAATGCCATATTCATGTACAATCTTGGACTTCCCGTGCAGCGGGTAAATGCAAGGAGTGAGTTAAAGGAAGAAACGTAAAGTTCTTTTCAGAAAACAGTTAAGGATTCTACTGGAAGAGCAGCCTGGATCGCCCTGAACAGCAGCATATGTGGAAGAAGGCCAAATTGCCCACAGAACAGTGGGGGTTACATTAGACCAACAAGAAGGAACCATCTACTTGGATTGCCACAATGTACCTCACTAACCTCAAGGACAGTAAACAGGCCAGCACCTGAGCATTGCCTTCATCCATCCATCCATCCAACCGCTCATCTAGTCTACCGTGAACACACCCCTTTGCAGGGCAAGGGCTTGTACCTTACCTCTGAGATGAGACTGGACAGGAAGGAAGCGACCAGCTGAGGCTGAAAGCTTTCGCTGGGTTGGGAAGTGGCCTTGGAAGAGCCCTAGATAGTGACAGAATACAGCCAAACCAAGCCCAGCCACGAGAGGAAACTGAACTGTGAAGTTGGGGGGTGGGGGGTGGGGGGGGTGGAGGAAGTTGGAGTGCGGTGTCTGCCCAGACATTCAGCGCTACTCTACCAACTTTATTAAGAATCAAGGAAGAGAGGGGGGAGATCTTATTGCTATTCTCATGATAATGGCTGCTGCAGATGGCACTGCACAGGGAGGTGTTCCTAACAGCCACGCAGACTGACACCCAATACCACGCAGGGTGTGGATCCTAATGATACGTCAAAACCCACACAATGAGGCGCTGGTGGGGAAATGCAGACGTTCTGTCTGGGGACGAATACGCTTAGTGGTGGAACTGAAGGGGAATGGGATTCCTGGATGGCAGGAATGGAGAATGCTACAGAGCTGGGCAGGAAGAGCCGAGGAGAAGGGAAGCCTCTTCGTCAGGAATTCCCGGTGCCGGTAATATCTTCAGCCAGGCACGCGGGGCATCCCCAGCATGGCTGCAAGAGTTGGTCTCTCTGTGTCAGCACTGAGACCAGACTTGGAATGCTGCAGGCAATTAGGGGTAATGCGATGCCTCACTGGGAATTTTGAAGAGAAAAGAAAAACAAATCAAAGGGAGTGAAATATGAGGAAAGACACAGGCGATAAAACGCACATAATTTGACTAAATAACAACCTAGGGGACCATGATAACCATCTACATAGCATAAAAATCCAAAATGGGGCCTGGAGGTTTACTGGCCTGGGCATAATTCTAAAGAGTGTGTTGAGTCGCATCCATTAGAAAACTTGAGAGAAAGACAACATTTTGTATCCATTTAATCAAAGCAGGGGGGAATCTGTGGTGGGGAATGTTCAGACCTGGGTTTCAGAAACTATGCATGACTCAGAACCGTTTTCCAAGATGTGTAGACAACCTCTGGAAGAAACCCAAAGGCCACTGGAATGGGGACCTTGAATCTGGAGCCACAAAACCCCTCATTCATTGTCTGAGAAGCACCCGAGATGTGTTTGATGACAAGACATCTCTGTGCCTATGCTGTACTTGACACTGCCTAAAAAGATTTAAACAACAAAAAATACACAAACAAAGCAGTGATGGGGAACCTCTGTCAGCCAATAACCTTTAAGAGGTTGGACCAGGTTAGGGCGTGACCTTTTGGGAAAACCGCTGGCCCACGCTGCACCCTGCAGGCTCACGCTCTCGCTCTCTCGCTCTCTCTCTTCTCTCTCTCTTCTCTCTCTCTCTCTCTCTCTCTCCCACCCTACACAGCTGAGGTTGGACTTCTTGTTCCTGTTTCATGAGTTTGCCCCTTATAATAAAGAAAATATAATCGGAATATTTTGGAGTTAGCCCCTGATTCTTTGACCCACGTCCTCACCATCATCAAAGCAATAAACCAGATTAGAGAGTTTTGAGCAGAAAAGGCAAAATTTAACGGAAAACCATCGAAAGGTTCTAAGTCAGTGTCATAATGTATCGTACTTTTAAAAGTACATAATTATACCCTCAGTCAATGGCTAACATTGTGCAGCAGCTGTAGCTAAGTGTCCATCCTTGTCCCCACTATGACTTAAAAGTTCACTCCATGTATGACTATGCATGCACATGTATTTATATAGTGCAGTGGATATGTACATACTTAACATATATAGCTTAACATATATTTGCTTGTTTGTTTAAAATAAATAGTTGAAGAATAAAGAAGCTGGAAGAGAGAGAGAGAGAGAGAGAGAGAGAGAGAGAGAGAGAGAGAGAGAGAGCTCAGCAAGTAAAGCGCTGGCTTTGTAAGTACGAGGTCCTACTTCTGGGTCCCAGGGTCCACATTCAAAAAGTTAGGTATAATAGTAGCTCATGCTTGCTTGTAATCCCAACATTTGGTGCGATACAGAGCTGGGGCTCAGAGCCCAGTCAGCCTAACTTGCTGAGTGAATCCCAGGCCAATGAGAGACACCTTGCTAAAGAACAGATGGAAGTCATCTGAGAAACATCACCCATGGGTGCCCTCTCATCTACACACATACATACATGTACACAAACACATGTGCCTTCACATACATGAACACACACATGCGTGCACACACATACACATTTTAATATATTAATATTGCTTTATATTTTAGTGCCCCACTCTTCAAAAATGGAATTGGGAACCAGAATGCAGAGTAAGTGGTCTTCTGAGGCCACTGGCTCCTTGCTCCCAAAACCTCAGCTCCCTGGGCCTTTACCTGCCTCTGAGCTCTTCTTTAGCTCCAGGGTGGACACTTACCATCATGTCCACAGATTCCCTGCCCCATTGTCTTACGTCATCAGACCTGGGATGTCTCCTCATCTATAGGCTTGTCCTATAAAAACATATATGTGCGACTTCAGCCAAATGGGATCAGGGCGCTGCTTTCCTTTCAGCTCTCGTGCTGTAAATGGGCATCCGTTTCAGGCTTCATGCTACTTTTTGTGTGTGCTGTTTCTTAGTGATTTTGCAGCTTCTAATGACCCGCATACAGTAAGGCACTGTGATGTGCCTAGCAGAGAAAATAAGTGTGTTAGATAAGCTTTCTTCAGCCATGAGTTATAGCACTGCTCCCTCTGAGTGCAGTGTTCATGAACCAACAATATATATTAAATAAGGTGTTTTTAAACAGGAACACATAAAACAAGGCTTTGTATTGATAGGTTGAAAAAATACTGTGACCAGAGGCTGGCAGGTCTGTAACCCTGTATTTCCCTTAGGAGCAATGGTTCAGTGTGCACTAACTCAATGTTTGGAGGAACTTCATAGACCAGAGCTACTGCAAGCGATGAGAATCAACATGAGTGTATGTGTATGTGCACGTACACATGCTCATTTAGAAAACATCATTCTATTTCACATCCTTTAGGATTGTTCCCCAATTTTCTACTTTGTTTTTTCATTCTCCTTTAAAAAGAATTGGTACCGTGTATGTTCTAGAATATCTTCAAATATTATTTATTTTATGTATGTTTGTGCAACTATGTATGAGAATGTGCATTCATGAATGCAACTGCTCACAGAAACCTGAAGAGGGTGCTAGGGCCCATGGAGCTGAAATTACAGATGGTTGTAAGCCACCCAGCATAGGTTTTAAGAACCTAATTCAGGTTCTCTGCAAGAGCAGTGTGCACACTTAACCCATGAGCCTCCTCTCCAGCCTAGTTTTTTCAATGTGACTATTTATAACTAGATGGATATGGGTTGTGTTGCTGACCCATACACCCTCAATCACTAACACATGTTTATTATGTTACTGACTCCACAATAAACACCCAATAGAAGTTATAGATAGCACTCACATCATCATATATACATGGTGTGTTTTCAGAACAGGCACATTTACACATATATTAGCTAAACAACCCACATCCACCCAGCAATAACTGTTTTCATTAATAAAAACTTCTAGAACTTAATCATTATCTTCTTTTTCACCATCTTCCCTCTCTGAGTATGTTCTAGACCTAATCAAATACAGTATCAATGCAAAACCATGTTTTTATTCAAGGGCCAAGGGGAATAAAGCAGGGCTAGAGATCTTGCCTGGAAGCCATATTCTTTATCCTGATATGGAGACATCCACGCACTTTATGACCCCAAACCACAGACTCATGATCTGCAGGTAGCAGCTTTCTACTGTCCTTGGGAGTGGGGCACTGACCTGCCTCCCTCCCTGGCTCTTCTGAATCCCTTTACCAACCTCACTGAAGGTTGGTGAAGCCAACGTGTTCCCCTGTGATCCAGCATCTCGTCTGCAATGAGACAGAGCTATTGACTGAAGAAGCCAGTGCTCGGTGGATAGGGGCTTCTGCAGTCTCGGGAGAGGCTCCTTTGTTTTGCAGTTGTACACCAGGACAGCCTGGACTCTGTGGATCTGAACTGGGGCAAGCTTTTCTACCTAAGCTCTATCTCGGTGAAAGGAAGAAACAAGCAGGTATCCAAGGAAGAGATGAGTGAGACAGGATTTCCCAAAATGACAGAATATATAATATTCAATTCAAGAAAGGCTTGCCTATATTTCTGAGATCCTGAAGAAAAACCATCAGACTTCTCACAGTGCCAATTCCCTCTCATCCCCTGAAGCAGCAGTTTGACTAAATGTTAATGGTAATGTTATTATTTACAACTTTTATTAGATGTTTAATATTGTAACACTTTATATCCACGATTCGGTTTAATTATCAAAACACTCCTACACACAGACCCATCTCACTCAGTAAAACAAGGAGGACCTCATCCCTAAAAGACAGCTGAGCTTGTCATCTGGCCTCCATATGCATGTGTGTATGCACACACAAATGCATGAATGTACAAACACACCTACACGCCTGCATGTGCACACATACCCTTACACAACAGAAGATATTCTATTCACATTCTTCCTATATACATGGAAACCGAAAATCGGAACTTTGTGCGGATGATTAGCAAATGAACGGCTCAATGAAGAATGGGAATGAATGAAGGAATAAAAGATGAACGCATCCACAGTTACCGCACTACAAAGTCACAGTTTAAATCCAGGCATCCTGACCCCTGACCCCAGGTGCTTAGCTACACATCTATACCACCTTATTAATTCTAAGTCCCCTTTCTACTGAAAAATTCTGTTATTTCCCAACATTCTGGCTTTTACCAACCAAGGTCTCACGCCCAGGACACTAACCAGTATAAGTTAGATACCATGACATGAATAAATTCAAATGGAAGAAAGAAGAGTAGAAAAGACAAACCTGAGACTCTCCGCTGGCCTGAGAAACCCTATAATCCATCCCACTGATCCAGCTCTAATTATACCAATAAATAGATGGGGCCAGCACAATTTTTCAGGATGGTGCATAAATGTGAGTCATTCTTCATCCATTTCTTCTTTTTAAGAATTCCTACAAGAACTTCTGAAATTTATGAGTGTGCACAAATCAAACAATTCAATTTTTGTTAATAATGCAGTATCCTTATAATGAGATTTGGAGGGATGGTAGACGAAGGTCAGAGATCCTGTGGGTACGGCCTGGAAGTCATGCTAATGGCTTACAGTTGACCCAATCCTCTAACTCCAGCCAAAGGCGAGGAATTGAACCCCCAAAGTAAACAAGCAGGCGCTTGGGGCTCAGCTGCTCATGAATATGAGGCCCAACACAGACACCCCACACCCATGACGCCAACAGTGATGAATCCATAAATCAGATGTGGAGATTTGGTTGCTGTTGTTTTTGATTTGTTTTTTAAAGTAGAGAATGAAAGACCTACTTGGAGCAGACTAGGCCCCTCACTAGGAAATGCTGGTGGGATTTGTCAGCCTTGAGGCTCCCACTCCCCCATGGCTATGTGACAGCGCTGGCTGCTGTCTGGGTCCTGCTAGCAGGCACCAAGGTGAGCTTCTGACCACTTTCCCACCTCTTAGGGAGACTGGAATTGGACCAGCTTCTATTTCAAGCTCAGGGCTCCTTCATGGCTGACTTTCTTTTGTAAGAATCTCTGATGGTAGCTTGTTTGATTTAAAGAAAATCAATGAAGAGTTACATGAGAAGGAGGAAAACAGAAGCCCGGATATTCCGGGTTAAGATAAAAGTCCAAATAAAGGGCACCGCACACGCGCGAGCACTCTCTTTCTCCTGCCCTCAAAGCAAAGGGAATAAGAAGCCTTTGAGTTAAGGGAGAAATTGCTTTGTTGGAAGGGCAGCATTTTCTTCATCTTTACAGTATAATCCGATAGACCTAATCCAGTAAAAGGCAGGATGACTGACTGACGTGGGATAGGACAGATGGGAAAATCGGTAGTCACAAAGGGTGACTTTTGGTCCTTGTGAGGAAAAGGATCCTTCACAATGCAGACTCGTTTCTATCTTCCTCCATTTTCTGGTAATAACGGGGGTATGCAGGATAAGAAAAGCTCACAGTGGAAGAAACCCCTGCTGACCTCGGTCTCTACCAGAGAGCAACCCTTGAGTGCACAATGGGGCGGGTCTGTGTGAGAGGGATTCACAGACAGGAAGGAGAACTATATCTCTTTCGGGCTGTACCCTGACATTCCAAGCCTTTCTCACAGCCACCCCTTTCCTCACGGCACATGAGGACCCCACCCTTCTCCAGCACTCTCCCGAGTCCCCTTAAGTCCCTATTGTATGTATTATTTATGATCTCTGGGCCTTTTCTTTTCAGGGTATCGGTCCATAATAGCGCCGTCTACGTTATTTATGACGCAAGGAATAACTTAAACCACATTAGGAGCCTCAACATTATAGGGGCTTTAGAGAGCTACATTTTTCTAGTTATGGTTAAACTACGACAGTGATAAATCCAATCGTAAGAGTGCAAGAGGGAATGCACGGGACAGGTGTTGCCCATTAGTCACCGCGAGGAAAGGCAGAACGCCTTACAGATGGTTCGGTGACTCTTCCTGAGAACAGCTGTGGGAATCCGAAATAGTGAGAGGCAGGGGGTTTATGAAAGCCAGTAATGAGAAAAGATGGGTAAAACAGCAGCGGGAAGGGAGGGAGGAACCAGGCTCAATATGCAGACAACAGGAATGAAGCCCAGAAATGCCTGTCCCTGATCCTTCCAGCTCACGCATTTCATGGAGTTCTTCGTGTGTCTGGGGATGGGCTTCCATGCGGATGGGAAAAGAGTTATTCAGCCTAAATACCATGACCCATTAGCGGCGCGGTCCTCCTCAGCCTCCGCACAGCACCGGGTCTAGATGTATCATCCATGAAAATCGGGGAACTGTTTTCCCACCTTTCTCCCCGTGAGGATAGCACAGGATGTTTTGAATTCAAAAGCGATTCCTCCAGCACCCATCAAGACTGAGTGCAGTCGCGGGTATGGGGTACTGTGAAAAACGGGAGTCCTACACCAGGATAGCTCTGAGGTTAGCCAAGAAACGAGCCCAAAGGAGATCTTTATCCTATAATATTATGAGTTTCGGGGCAGATATAACATACGTAAGTTATGTTATATCTGTTTGTTATGGTTTGGATGTATAAGGCCCTCCACAGATTGGTGTTTGAACACCTGGTTCCCAGTTAGTGCCGCTGTCTGTGGGGAGGTGGAAGAGTCTTTGTAGCAGGAGGCACTGGTTGCAAAGGTGGATCACTGGGAAGAGGTAGGGAGAGGTACTTTGAGGTTTCTTCCAGTCATGCTTCTACTCCCCCAGTCTATCAGGAACAAGCCTGTTCAAGATGAGCAAGCCTCTTCTACATGTATCTGCTATTCCAGCCTCCCTGACTGAGAACTTCTGAACCCATGAACCCAAACTAATTCGTCTTCTTTTACATTGTTTCAGTTAGGTGTCCTGTCTCCATGGTGAGAAAAAAAAAAAAACAAAACAACTAATAATCACTTAGAGACAAAAGCAAGGGGATCATCACAGGCAACAGGGGTATGGAAGGGCAACCTGGACCAGCCTCCTTGTTTCCAGGGTCCAGGTGGCTTCTGCAGCCTCTATGTCCCTAGTCTCCACGAGGCCTAGCAAGATATGGCACCATTTAGAACCAGAGACTTAGTGGGATAGAAGAAATAAAGCTAAACTTATCCTGACATCTCCATAAAGTTATGAGAGCAACTTCCAGCAGGAATGTTATTTCAATAAAAGTGATTAAAATTCAGCGAGGTTCAAACAGTAGAGACACAAACTTTGTATTTTGAGAGTGAACACTCTGGGGATTCGCAGGCATTTGGAAGACATAGGTCCGTGCTGAGATCACTATGACCGCCCCCAAATCCTGTATAAACACCTGAATCCCTTCAACCCCTGAGTATGTATTGCCTTCCTAAGAATGCATCCAACCTCGCGCAGCCCTCATTGTTATAACAGCCATTGTGTTGAGATTAGTAACTGTGAAGTCTCATTCATTCATCAAGAAACTGATTCATTCAGTAAGTGTTTATTAAATGCCCACTCTAGGCCAACTAGTATACTTAGAGTTATGAATTCAGTGGCAAATATGAGTGCATAAAGCACCTCCATTACAGAGTTCTCAAAGATACTGTTTTCATAGTTTGACCCAATCCACTTTTCTTGGATGATAATGCAACTAAATCCCTTTTAGGACATGTAAAACCCAGGTTTTCATAATTTAAAGATTGAATTTTTTTTACTTAACTAATAACAAAATGGTGTATATTCATAACAAGCATGGGGAATTCAGACTTGAAGCCTTTTTCAGGTCTACCAACTAGTTGGTGGGAACAGCCCAAACCAAAACCTAAATATAAATTGGACACCCCTAATCCAAAAATCATAAATCTCAAATTTGAAACGTTATGAGCGTGCACACAATGCTTCACTTGGGAAATTCTCTGTCTGCTCCCATGTGATGAGGTGCAGTCAGAAGTCAAACACACCAAAAAGACTGTGTAAAATCACCGCAGATAAGTGTATAAGATATATAGGAAATGCAAGTGGATTTATGTTTAGACTTGAGTGCCAGCCCCTAATAGATCTCCTTAAGAATACGCCAGTTTTCCAAAGCGGAAGAAAATAAAGAATGTGCAGCATTTCTGGTATCAAGCATTTCAAATGAGTACTCTCCATGATGACAGTGATGTAGATAGGCAGGTAGACAGACACATGCATACTTACCGAGGTTCGTTTTAGAGAGAGAGCCTCGCTGTATTTCCAAGACTGGCCTAGAATTCACTGCCAAGTTACATATTAATTGCAACTTTATGAAGAGCCAAGGGAAGGAACTATGACCTTTATGTAGCCTAGGTACACAGGGACAACCAAAAACGGTCATGGGGACACATTGCTGCTTCTTCTCATTACAACTTGACCCTCTAAGGAGTCCTGTGCTAATTCTTCTCATTGTCTGCTTGCTCCGGTACTGCTCACACACTGGCCTTGGCTATGCAGCTCACACACTGGCCTTGGCTATGCACCGGCTTGCTATGCAGCTCACACACTGGCCTTGGCTATACACCGGCTCACTTCTACACCTTCCCCTCTCCAGCTAGAGGTCTACACGCATGTGTATCACTTGGCACACTTTATGTGCTTTCTGCAGTAGGCTGTGGGGCCCTTGCCATCATCCCCATTCTCCAGAGGAGGAAAGAGATAAAGACACAGATGAGGGCGGTACATTGGCATTTCAAGCTAATGCAGGTGTGGCTGATACCAAAGCCTGCTGCCCATAATTGGGACATCTTTGATGATGCAAACTCTCTAACCTTGTGCCATCAGTGAGATGAACTTAACTATGAACCTGAACTAATAGGGCCCAAAGGAAGATAAAGTTTACTTCTCTCCCATGTGAAGCCTGGGATGGGCACGATAGTTCTATGTGTTTCTTAATATTCCAGATCTTTCTCTCTCAGTGCACTGCCATCCTTAACACAGGGCTTCTGCCCCATCCTTAAGAGTGACTTTTGCTACCACTACTTTTACTTTCACATCTAGCTCCTAAGGAGAGGAGAACAGCGCCTGTCTGTCTCCTTTAAAGAACGTGACTTACAAGCTGCACATATCCCTCTGCTTATACATCACTAGCTATATCTTAGCTATCCAGCCACACCTAGCGGCAAGAGAAGCATGGAGGTACACACAAAGAATTGATATGCTCAACTAAAAATCCTTGTTGGAAGGAAGGGCAAGATGAGGATTCCAAAGGCTGGCCTCAGCAGATATTTCCTCCACAGTTTGGGCATTAGGAGGACTGGCAAATAAATAGAAAGGTGGAAAGAAAGACATTAGAATTTAGAAAGCAGAAATGCATACCATTAATTAAGCTAAATCCCCTTTCTTCCAACCTTCTCTAACCTTGGGCAGTGCCAATTCCTTTTCTTGAAGCTTATGATCTGGAATTAGAGTCTCAAGGACTTTAAGCTGTCGTTCCCTATGTTGGTGGCCCAATTCTCTAGTTTTTGGCTTTCGAGTTTTATGAACGGAGGAAGAACCTCCTACAATGTTGTCTGCTTCCTGTATGTAAATGTGCTGTGAAGGACAAGGATTACAAAGTCCTACCTGACATGTGGGACCCTCTCAAAATCATAAGGGAAAATTACAGAGCAGACTTCTGTCCCCTAAATTAGCTTCCCACAGCTAATTAGAAATAAAATTCCCTAGGTCTGGAGAGGTGGGTCGGCAGTTCAGAATATTCACTCTTCTTGCAGAGGACCAGAATTCAGTCCCTAATACCCCACATTGAGCGGTTCACAATTGCCTGTAACTCCAGCTGTGACACCTTCTTCTGGCCTCTGTGGATACCAGCACTCATGTGTATATAACTCCACCTCAAACATAACTAAAATTAAAACTTTTAAATATCCCTTAATCTCTGCCTTATCTCAATTTCTTATATATTATCTTTTAAAGATTGTTTTAAAAAAAAAAACTGAGCTGTAGCATGATGGTAGAGTTCTTATCTGGCTGGCATGCACGAGGCTGTGGGTTCAGTCACCAACATCAAAAAGAAAAAGAAACTTAAGAATTTAACATGTGGGCTATGATGTTATAAACTATAAATTATTAATTAAAAATCATCACCTTTTGAAATTGATTTATCACATGCTAATGGCTTACACAAAGCCTCATATCAAATCTCACCACGTTTTTAAAGGGGTAGGCCACTGGCAAAACAAACGAACAAACAAACAACCTTAAGAGGCTGAAGGGAGACACGTAATTACAATTAACTCTAATTAAATCCTTCCTATTACACGCGCTCACAAATGACTGCTAAGCTGCCTGGAAGGAAGCTTTTCTCAACACACTTCCTGTCTCTGTGGCCATGTTTATTGCTGGAAATGGCCGAGCAGAGATGGAGGTGGGCCTTGAGGGACTGCAGGTCATCTCGGGGCATTAATGAGGGCTGCAGAGCATGCCCCTGGGTGACACTCAGTGAGCCACATCCTCAATAGCACCCTCCCATTAAGTCCAAGTGGAACCTGGTCCTTCCCAGAAGTCTCAGAAAATAGCAGCAATGAAGGGATTCCACAGTCATGATTAAAATGTCTCAGCAGATGACTGAGCTACAAGAAGATTACCGTGGGTGCGCCTGACCTAATCAGGGCAGCCCTTGCATTTATTTTAGCATTTATTTTCAATTTATATTTGTTTTTGACAATTTTATATGTGAATATTATATCTATATTATTTCTACCCTTCCCTCTCCCTCTTCAACTTCTCCTGTGTCCTTCTAACTCCCTCTCAAATTCATGACCTCTTCTTCAATACTGTTGTTAAACACACATGCACAGACACACACCATACACACATACCACACACACACAACACACACACACATGCACACCCTACTGAGTCAGTGCCGTGCTGTTTGTTTGCAATGGGTTTATGGCTGTCCGCTTGGGACTGGGTAACCTATTAAGGGAATTATCCTTGAAGAAGACGGTCTTTCTAAAAGAGAGCCTTGGGGCTGCAGAGATGGCTCAGTGGGTAAAACGCACAAGGCAAAAGGTTAAGACCTGAGTTTGAATCCCAGCACCCATATAAAAAACCAGGAATGGTGGTGTGGGTCTGGGACCTCAGAACTGGGAGGCAGAGACAGGTAGATCCCAAGGGCTTGCTTGCCAATCAGTCTAGATGAAGTCTCAAGCTTCCATTTCTGTGACAGACGCTGTCTCAGACAAATAACATAGAGAATAATAGCAGAAGACACCTCGACCTCTGGCCATCACATGGATGCCCACCGGTGAGCACACTCACACACATACACACAACACACACATGCACTCAAATAATAAACAAATAAGTATCTTAGGTCAGAGATTCAAGGGATCAGAGGTTTTCCCTGCCACTCCCTCACTCTGAGCCTCTGAGCCTGTATGTGTCTTCCTCTTCATTTCTTGCTTAAAAAAAAAAAGCAAGCTGCCACAAATCATAGACCTGAGAGGAAATGAATTCTGTAGACACCCTGGGGGGAGTTTGAGATGGAACAGTGCTCTAGTTGATCCTGCAAATGAGAATGCATCCTAACCACACCTTGATCTCAGTTGGGAGACCCTGAGCTGAAAACGCAGCTGAGCAGAGTGCAGACTCCAACAGAGACTAGGAGATAAGAAACAGGTATTGTTTTAAATCACTGCGTTTGTGGTCATTTGTTACATAACAACAGAAAAGTAATGTGCCCGCATGCCAAGAGGGCAGATGTGGGGCTGAGGAGCTTTCTGGAAGCAAATTTCAACCCCTGCTTACTTCCTACCCTCAGAGCCTCTGTTCTTGGACATCACTTGCTGCCATCCTGCCTCCAACCTCAAATCAGGTTTCTGCCTGTGATTCAATCTCTGGCTCCCTATGAGAAATCTTTTTTATATAAAATTAATATATAAATAAATTTGCTCTTGGAGCGGTGCAGCGTGGAACAGAAGCGGCCCGGCTCTCTAACGCCCATCACAAAGAAAGATTGCAGAGGGGAGGGGAAAGGCAGAGTTTTATCCTCCATGGGGAAGCAGAGAATTCATAGTGATCTTATTGCCGATGTAAAATTAGGTCAGGGGCTCTATAAACTGATTAAAGCTAATGCTTCACGCTTCTAAGGAAAACAGCCGATACAGAAGGGAACAATCTCTGGCTAGAGATAAGAGGGAAGGGACCCTTCTGTGTTCGTAGGCAGCACAGCCATGCAGTATACTTGGCCAACATGAAGGTCCAGGAATCCAACAGCCAGAGAGATGCTGAGAAAACTCTCAGGTGCCTAAGGAACACTGCCACAAGCCCGGAACCTGAAGGTGCCCAGCTTCAGGAGTCTTGAACTACCCTGCTTTCCCTTCATCCCATCTCTTGGCACTCTAGACACTGTGTGTCTTAGAATTTTACTAGCATCCAGGTTTTAAATATCCTTCCTGATTTGTGTCTCATAGAAACCAAATGCCTTCCATATTCAGGGAAATCTCACTGCTATGTTCCAGAAGCGCAGCCTTTACATTTCTGTTCCCCCAAATATCTCGGTCAAATTCTCTTATTGATTCCCTGGCTATCTTCCTCTCATTCCTTTCTATGAGATGTGAAAGATCACCGGTGCCCCCTTAAATCCCAGCCTCAGTTCACGTGACCAGCATCAGCAAGAGCCAGTCACATTCTTCAAACTGTCTTATGGGTTTTGAGAGGAACCCAGGTCAATATCTAAGGGTGAAGAACAGGCTCCCCTCAGCAAAGAGTAATGGAAACTTGCAATGCAGGTGTGCGTCTTTGTCTCCTCTGAATGAGAAACATTTTGAATTACTGGAAACATTTTGACCTTTTTTTTTTTTCAGAAGGTGGGAGAAATGGTTTGTGAGCTCAACAGAGGACACAGTGTGTGATCCTGGGGCCTGGGGGAGCTGCCCACGGGGTTGACACGTGGTGTGCACAGCAGACAAAGAGATCATCCACTGCAAAGGCTGCAGGTCACCTGTCCATGTTTAAATGAAACACTGAGGTGGGACACCCGGGACTTGAATCGGTCACATTTTCATTTCAGGAGTGACCAGAGTCATTCACTTTGGTTTGGGTGCAAGTCCAGTAACCAGTCCAAACCAATTATTTGGTCCACACGATGAAAACAATTGATTTGAGCTTGGATCCAATTCTGTGAGAAAGAAGGTCACTGCCAATTCAAGGGGTGTCATTTTCTTAGATGCAAATGTGTGTGCAGAACCCTCATTCATATGTCTGTCTGTCCATGCCCTGGGCATAGCCAGAAGGCTGTAATCTATATGGCTGGTGGTGCTTAGAATAAAACCAAAGTCTTTGCTTCCGACCCGTTTCAATATGGTTTCGGGTTTAAGCTATTGAGGAGAAAATAAAAGTTAAAGTCATGACCAGCCAAGGCTCTAGAGCAGAATTCTTTCACACAGATGTATTGTGTAGTTTTTTATGGGAGGGTAGGTAGAAAATCTTAACCCTAGAGTTCCTTAAAACCTTCTCGATGGGTTGGAGAGAGAGCTTAGCTGATAACCTGCTTACTACACAAGCAGGAAGACCTGAATTTGGTCCCCAGTAAATATGCTGAGTATGGTGGTGCCAAATGCCAGTACTGCAGAGATAGAGATAGGAGGGTCCTTGGGGCTTGCTCCCCAGCCTGGCTTAATCTGTGTGCTCTGAACTAACTCTGTCTCCAAGGAGACAGCAGAGTTTCTGATGAGACCTGAAGTTGTTCCCGGGCACACATGTTCACAGCACCCACTGGCATGTGAACAAGGAGCATATTTGTGTATTAAAAACAGCCCTAGATTTAAAAAAAGAAAGGCCATTTCTTTATGGAGAAATCATTCCATCTCAGTGTCATTTAAGTTCCCCTGGGTAGCAGCAGAAATAAAAGGCAGCTTTATAAAATTAGTTAAAATTAAACTATTCAGCAGCAACTTTTTTTTGCAATTAACAAAATCCTTTACCTGTCCTTAGAAATCTTTTGACTTATTGCATCACAATTTTAAGTGATTTTCACTTAAACTTTTATAGATCTGCTCAAACAAGTATCTCAGCAGCAGCACCGGGGGGGACTGCCTACACATTTCCCATGAGCCTTTTGGGTTGTGCTAATCTCTAGGGTGTCATCACACCCCGTTACTCCTAAACAGAAGCAATATATCATCCCCTTGATGTCCATACCACATTTCACATTAGTTAATGCTTGTAGTTCTGGAATCACAAATGGATTCCAACATAGCAAATACTAAAATGTCTAAAGTAGGAATTTGGAAGATTTTAAGCCAGAAGCAAAGGAAAGTTATTTTGGTGGAGAAAGAGAAGCAAAGGGTAGGATGATCTCAGGATACATACAGGAATGTGGAAAAGTGTGATAATAAGCCAGGCATCACAATGCATCTATCATTCAAGACAACCACAGACCACGTGGCAAAGGAAGCTCATGGGAAATGTTCTAATCCAAGAAAAGAGACTTTGTCCCAGGCTGTTCACAGTCTTGATCTCTGACAGGGGAGCTGTACGGCATTGAGCATGCCGCTCTCCTTGTCAATATCAATACCAGTAATGGTCTTATGTCAGGAATACCTTTCTGCTTAGCAGGAGGACCTTCACTGGGGAGCTAAAATTATCTGGGCTTCACGAGCTGAAGACAGACAGAATGTGCCAGGAGCATTGTGCTGTAGAGAAAAGAGCACTTGACAAGAATCATCAACTGTTGAAGAGCTTATCCCTTCTTTTTAATTTGATTCTCAGGTTTTTGAAAGAGCAAAAGTAAGCTTTTGTGTTCCTAGTCTGTCTTCCTGAAAATAGAAACGGAGGCGTACAACTCATGGGCTATACGGCCTTGTTTTTTAGACTATTCCCCAGCAATTCCCAAGCCCATCATCGGGTTCTCCAAGGAGATACCTATGTACTTTCTCCATTCTCTCCATTTGCAGATTCTGGGTCTCAGCCTCAGTTCTACCCCTTTTGAGTTCCATGATCTTGGATGCCTGATCTACCCTCTGTGAGCACCACCACGTAATGCAACCAGCGAGAGCAACACCTACGTGTACCAGTTAGAGCCCCATCAAGAAGCAGACAGAACACTCAGAAGGAGTAATCGGGGAGACTTTACTGGATATGAGAGTAGAGCTGAGAGACGTAAAAAGAGGGAATATCTTGTGGGGTAAAAACAGCAGGGAACCTTCACCACCCCTATACCTTAGCATGCACAGGTCAGGAGGAATTCCCGTCACCCACAAAGAACAGGAGCACAACCAAATGTACCTGGAAAGACCCAGGGCCTCTGATAAAAGGAATGTAGCCTACCATGGACTGTTTACCAAGGGCCAGCTTTATTTTCCTCCCACTCTCCAATCCCTTGATGAAGTCTCTATCTCATTTATCAAAGCCAACTAGAAACCAGAGATCAAGGCCTCCCAGGGATATTGTGTTGACCTCCTGATGCCCAACGCTGAGTAAAGAAGGGAGACAAACACAAGCACATGAATAAACAGAAAGAACACAGTACCTAATAAATAAAACTTTCCATTTCTCTTCACAAAATTTTTTTGGTAGACACTATCAATCACTTCCATGGATGATAAAATCTAGGACCAATAAGCACAGTGGCATACACTTACAATCTCCAAACTCGGGAGGCAGAGGGAGAAGGATCACATGTTCAAGAGTGGCCTAGGGTTACATGAAACCCTAACTCAACAAACAAAAACAATGGGTTAGTAAATGAACATCCTAATAGCAGTTGTTGACCAGGAAGATCCCAGAGACTCCTAGACCTGCACGGATTATGGCCATTAGCCTTAGGGGCCCACCAGAATTGAATGGAAAAGGACCGAATGATAAAGACATTAAAGACCTTGGTTGCAGAAAACAGAAACAATCTTATAACAGAGCTGGAAGACTATTAATCATGGTACCAGCAGCTGTCATACAGCTACTCGGGGAAGAGTCAACAGTGGTCTTCTAGCTTTGGATCTTGTTTATTATGACACCAGTCTTCAAGGCAGGAAGTGCTTCCTAGTGAAACACTGGCATGAGTGCTGTGGTGGTAACCAACTGCCATCTGGGTGAGGCCAGTTTTATAGAAGGGAGTACATGCCCAGGGCCACTGATCTCGGTAGGGGCCCGTTTCTGGTGAGGGTCATATACACCAGGAATGAACACACTATTTGTTTGTTAAGTGGGCATGTTGTCAATCTGCCTCTTAAATATTTTGTTTCTACACATATACAAATGCCGTTCCTTAGCCTTGATCAAAGAAGCAATTAATACAAAGACTCATGCCTAATAAAAGTAACCGCTAAAAATTCAGCCTGAAACAGGCCACCCCTCCAAGAGTCAGAGAACAATGCAGAATAGGGAATGGGGATAATATAAAAACCACGTCATCGGGAAGGCTGGGATGCTATCTTTAATAGACATAGCCATGACAATCATAAATTCACAAAATCTGTGGTTGCCTTCATAGGGCCTACATAAGACCAAGACCACCAACATTCAGTCATAGACAGGGAGGGTTTGTGTGGCGTCATACTGACCAAAGAAGCTAATGGCAGTGAGGGGGAAAGGGAGTCCCTGTTTCCTATGGTAGAGCCATAGGTGAGTCACTCATGCTCCGGTGGATAGCTTCACACTAGCTACCAGGTGAGCAGCTTAGTGGGTCACAAAGTAAAACCAAGCGCTAAACAGAAAACCATCAAAATGAGATGGGAACTCAGTGGAAGAATTGAGGGTGGGGTGGGAGGGAGATGAGTGAGGGTGGAGGAGGTGTGTTACTATGACGCATTATAGATGTACAAATATAAAAAGATAATATACATTTTATGTACTATTTAATGGTGCTTTTATATTGTTACCCGGTACTCCCAGAACCTGACTGCTGAAATGATTCCACAGTATCTCTTCTCTCAGACCAAAGACTCACCCGAGAGCTTAGCTTCCATTTCAAACTACTCCCTTTTAGTAGAAAAGAGACCAAACATCATCTCCAGCTTCCTGAGATCAAAAGCCAAACCAACCTCTCTCCTATTGTCAAAAGACTTTGTGCTTCTCCATGTTCACACATATCTGTCATCTCTCATTCCTAGAATCATTATATAGAATCATTAAACCCGAGAAACAAGATGAAGAGAATTGACTAGAGACACCAACTATTCTTTAATCCTCAGATATTTATCGATTACCCCGCTCTCAATACAAATTTCTATCTTTGTTAAATTCTTATCTATTACTTTAATAAATTCTGTGACTAACAGCAACTTGTGAAGGACAGAGTTTATTCCATCTTACCAGTCTATCACTAAGAGGAAGCCCAGGAACTCAAGACAGGAACCTGAAAGCAGAAACTGCATCAGAGATGGTGAGAAAGGAACACTGCTTTCTGGCTTGCTCACCCTGCTTGTTGTACAGGCCACGACCTACCGCCTTTCCAGATATGGAGGGAGAACACTGCCATGGTGAGCTGTACCCTCCCATATCCATCCTTAATCAAAAAAATGCCACCCCCCAGACCTTACCCATAGACCAATCTGGAGGAGGAATTCTATCAACTGAGGTTCCTCTTCCCACATAACTCCAGCTTGTATCAAGTTGACAAAAAAAAAAAAAAAAACAACTAACCAAGACATCTTGGATTTTATTACCTATGCCAACTCAAAAGTGACTGCTGATGGCAATTTGGAGCATTGGAATGGGGAAAAATTTGAAATCCAGCTGACACACTCAGAAAAACAAGGAGAGAGACATCATACACCACAAATTAAATCATCCCCCAAATATAAATACAGAATGCCTACTTACATTTGATGGTCAGATAAATAAATAATTTTTAGTGCATACATGTCGTATTTATGCCATATAATAAAAGAGAATTCCTCATTGGTTCACTTAAAAGTCTAATTAAACTGGGCAACCTGGGTTTTTCTTGGCAACCTTGACTCTAGACTAGATTCTTAGCAAATATTTTCCACGTTGTAGTTTGGGAATCTAAGGCCAATATTCTCCAAACATTCCCCAGTGCTGCACAGCTATTTAAACAGGGTCAGGGCCAGAAGCAAAGCCATTCCTAACAGACGCCAAAATGCATCCGTCTTAGATCATAAACTTCGTGTGAATTTAAGCTAATCTATAAGCCACCTAGAAACCCATCTCAAGCCGCTAGACTCCTAACGAGCTCTTTTAGATTGATTGAAAATATGACCTGGAAAATGCCATAATGACATTTCATAATGGTGTTATGTTAGTTTGCAATGTACAGTGTATTACACAGATTCATCAATGCTTACTGAACTAACGGCTCCGTGCTACCATTCTTATTCAAATTTTAATGGGCTTGCACATCTATATCTATACGCAAGAGTTCCAGAATAGACAGCTATTTGGTTTTCTACAAACACAGACAATCACTGACAATCCAAAAACCTATTAGAGCTAGAGAGTGGCTTAAAACATAAAAAGGAGACTTGCTACCTTTTCAACCACCCAAACTGCGTCTTTACCAAAGCAAAGCAGTGTTTAAATACACGTATCTTGGCTGGAGATTTGCGGATATGTGAACAACCCAGTTATCCCATAAACACACAGAGATACTTCCTACTGAGTCACCTCTTCTTGAACCGTTCATTTGGCTCCAGTGGGTAACATAACCTCTGCCCAGTGTACAGCTCCAGCTCCAGAGATAAAAGATGACTTTACATGGAAACAGTCACTTGTGGTAAGCAAAATAATGGGTCCAAAGATGTTGGCATACCCCAACCCAGGTAGATATCAGGGAAGAATTAAAAAATAGGAAACAAAGATTTTCAATTGGATGACCCTATGAAATGGAGATTATTCTTCAATATTGGGAGCGATCCGATGTAATGGCAAGCATCCTCAAAGGTGGAATAAGATGGCTGAGAACTGGGATCAGAGGGATGTGATGCTACAAATGCTTTCTTTGAGCCATGCTGGCTTTGCAGATGGAAGGGGCCACAAGCTAAGTGATGCTGGTAGACATTAGAAGCTGTTAGGCGCAAGAAAGCAGAGGCTCCCTTAGAGCCTTTGGGGGAATGGCCGTAGCTCAATGAAACCCAACTCAGACATCTAATTTCCAGAAGTGTAAGATAAGTCTGTGTTGTTTTTAAGACACTATTATTGAACTTTTTAACTATAAAAGTCATACAAGAGTTTCATAACTACCTTTCTGAGTTATCGATAATTATGTACTAGTGGATATGACAGCTATTCTTGTCAACTTGACTACATCTAGAATTAACTAAAATGCTAATAGCTGGGCACGCCTGTGTAGATTTTTACTTAATTAAATCATTTGAGATCCACTTCTAGTCTGAATCTGTGAGGTGGGAAGACCCACCTTTAATCTGGGCCACACCTACTTCTGGCAGCCTGTCTAAAGGACATGGAAAAAGGAAGCTTGCTCTCTCTTTGCCTGCCTGTTCTTTCTCTAACTAGTAAGTCCATTTCTTCACTGGCATTAGAGCCTACTTCTGAAGGATTCTGGTATACACTGAAGACCGGCTGAGGCATCCACTCACAGACTGAGCAACTACTGGGTTGTTGGACCTTCCGTGGGTGGACAGCTACTGTTTGGCCACAGCATATAAACCATTCTAAGAAACCCTCTTTCTCTATTGATAGAGATTCGTTCTATAATTTCCTTTCTTCTAGAGAACCCTGACTAATACAGTGGGTAAGCATGCATCATTATCAAACAAAACCTTTAGATAATTATAAAACTCTCATAAAGTAAGAGTTGCAAAAGTAACTTAGATACCAGGATGAATCATCAAAATATGATAGTGCTACACAGAACCAGAAACTAGGGAAAAAAAAAAAAAACAGAGATGAAAACATGGGGCTGAGAAGCACCCAAGCTTCTGGTCAGCACCCATCCTGTATTGGCAAGAACTGGGTAAGGGAAAAAAAGCCAGAGCAAGGCCTGATAGAGCTTCTGCTAAGGGGAGGGAATCAGAGACCACCCGGGAGATGAGATTGCATGAGAACTACAAAATGAAGACCCCTCTCTGGCATGTACAAAAGGGGAAGCTTGGTCCTGTAGGGCCTGCTAGAGGTGCTCAGGGCTCCCAAATGCTTCGTGTTGTGAAAAGAGAGACATCTGACCACAGGGACAAGGACGTTTAGCTCTACTGACCTTGCCTGGACACTCAGTTTCCCAAAGAGACACAGCCACAACTTGAAAGAGGAAAAGCGCTCCACGAGCCTGGCCCACTCAAAGAGAGGTCAGCACAGCCCATGTGGCAGATAGACCATAGCGCGAGAGCAGCAAGGAGGACACAGGATCTAAATTACTCTCACAGCATCTCAGCATGAAGATTAATGAGTTGGGCACATTAAATGTCCAGGGAAAGCCTGGAGGACAAGAAAACCTTGGCATTCAGCAAACACTGGATCAGGTTTGCTTAGTACGAGAATGCCCAGAGCGACACGAGACCAGAACCAATCCTAGAACCAAGCTAGTGGATCATTGGTCCACTTTCACTATGAACCAAAAGTTGACAGATATATTAAGTGTGTGTACATAGAGAATCATGTGTGTGTGTGTATACATAATACACATCTACATAAATGTAAATTATATGTGAAAATACATACAAAGTAGCTACTGAAGTCCATTAAAATGTAAATTTTGAGACTGTGAAGATAACTCCCGGTAAAGCACTTGTAATGCAAAATGTGAAGACCTAAACTTGAAACTCCAGACTCACGTGCAGTCAGGCACTGTAGCACGCTTTCAGAATTCCCGTGCTTCTATGGCTTCAGTCCTGTGAAATGAAACAGCACGCTGATCTAGAGTACGTATCCATAATTCTCTGACTGTCTCCCATCATCTGTAGGGGGCGAGAGTGGGAAGCACCGGGGCTTCAAAGACCTCCTTGACTGTCTCTGCATGTAGTATCGGGAGGTGAGCCTTAGAAATTAGAAGCGGAGGGATGAAGGCATGTTTCAACTGTTCAAGCCGAGGTTCACAACCCAAATGTCAAGAAATTCGAAGCTGAAGCAGCAGCAGAGTATTAATAATGTTTCTGGGTGTGGCTCAGCAGCTGCCTCACTGTGACCTCCTTAGGGTCATAAACATGATGACCATGAACAGATATATTGTTTTCATTTGTTTGGCAAACGTTCACTTAGAGCCCCACGTGTATCTGGCACTGTGCTAACTGTTGCACTCCAGAGAAGCAAAGGCCAAAACCATACTCGACCTTGCAGAGTTTGTCATCCAACAGAGGGAAGTGGACCACACTGGCTGCCCGACGTGAGGGTGATGCTGAACTCTGCCTTACTAAAAAACCAACCGCTTTGTTTCGTATGGAAATAAAAGCGCTGTGCACAGAAAGATACGAGCGGCAGCTTCCGCCCTCCTAAGTCTCCAGTAGAAACCAAACCAAATCAAAGGCGTCATTCAAGACAGGCTTAGCAGTCACACATGTTGCGGGGCCTCCTGATTTCTCAAAGACCCAGCACTTGCCTGAAAGGTTTTGAAGCAAATGCCTGTGGATTTTCCCTCCACCTTTTCATCAAGGTCAAGTTTCCACCTGGTAGACCAGCTAGAGTCAATGTCTTCTCAGGGAACTGTTTTTTCTGAGACCTGCAGAAAGACCAAAGAGTGAGGGGGGTGAATGCCACCAGGGATGGCTCCCCGAGTCCTCAGGAAGGAGAGTTTGGAAGCTGGATCGAGTACATTTCCAGAGAATTAGAAAAGTGGGTGACTCTGACCAACACAGTAAATGGAGGCAGAATAAAAGAGCACTTGCAGTTTTAACCCCTCGGGTTAGCAAGGCAAATCCACACCTTTGCTAGCCATGTGACTCTAAGCAAATCCAGTGATATTTCTGGGCTTTGGTTTCCTTGGGCTTACAAGGACAAGATGGTTTGGTCCCTCAGGCTTTTGAAACTCATAGGTGTGGGTTATGAGAGACTGGAATGAGAACGATCAACCTATTGGGCAGACTGAAGATGAAAAAGAGTCATCAGGTGCCCAGAAGAAGAATGAAAAGAAAGAAAGGGGAAGAGTGGCTTCAAGCGTTTGCCAACAGCTACTAAAGTCACCCCAGCCCTGCTTTGTCTACACAGCTTCAGCACGGCCATGATTAATTCTAGACGGTACTGATTGGCATTACATAGTCTCTCCCTATGCAGGAGCCTCTAGGAACGGTGCTCAAATGCAGGCACCAGGGCTTCTCTCAGCCAAGCTCCCACAGCACAGCCACCCAGCTAAACCAGGATCCCAGACCAGCAGCTGGTGAGCAAATGGAGTCACGCCACGTGAAACTTCAAACTCTGGGCCTACTTAAAAGAACTTGTCACGAGGGAGCTTGGCATAGCTGCAGGAATACAGTCTCACTTTCCTCAAGGCCTCGCATACTAGTTCCAACCAAAGGCAGATTTCCAGCCTTATCAGTCCAATTACTTCACAGACCATAACAAGTCCCAGGCCCAATGTTCTTTTTATTCCTATGTCTATGTTCTTGGTCTCTGTGAAAGACCCTGCTTTCCTTCCCCCGAGAGCCCTGTCTGCTGTCCAGTGCTGACTGGCTACAAGAAATATTTTTTTTAATTTTCTTTTTTTTTATTTTATATTAATTAATTTATTTAATTATTAAAGATTTCTGCCTCTTCCCCGCCACCACCTCCCATTCCCTCCCCCTCCCCCAATCAAGTCTTCCTCCCTCCTCAGCCCAAAGAGCAAGCAGGTTTCTCTGCCTTGTGGGAGGTCCAAGGACCACCCACCTCCATCCAGGTCTATTAAGGTGAGCATCCAAACTACCTGGGCTCCCACAAAGCCATTACGTGCAATAGGAACAAGAACCCATTGCCATTGTTCTTCAGTTCTCAGTAGTCCTCATTGTCCATTATGTTCAGCGAGACCGGTTTTGTCCCATGCTTTTTCGGACCCCGGCCAGCTGGCCTTGGTGAGTTCCCGATAGAACATCCCCATTGCCTCAGTGTGTGGGTGCACCCCTCGCCGTCCTTAATTCCTTGCTCGTGCTCACTCTCCTTCTGCTCCTCCTTTGGATCGTGAGACTTCAGTCCAGTGCTCCAATGTTGGTCTCTGTCTCTGTCTTCTTTCATCGCCTGATGAAGGTTAATATTCAGGAGGATGCTTATATGTTTTTCTTTGGGTTCACCTTCTTATTTAGCTTCTCTAGAATCATGAATTAGAGTCTCAATGTCCTTTATTTATGGCTAGAAACCAAATATGAGTGAGTACATCCCATGTTCCTCTTTTTGGGTCTGGCTTACCTCACTCAGGATAGTGTTTTCTATTTCCGTCCATTTGTATGCAAAACCGTAAAAGGTTAATCAATCCAATTATAAAATGGGGCACTGAGCTGAACAGAGACTTTTCAACAGAAGAAGTTCAAATGGCCAAAAGACACTTAAGATCGTGCTCAACTTCCTTAGCAATCAGGGAAATGCAAATCAAGACAACATTAAGATACCATCTTACACCTGTCAGAATGGCTAAAATCAAAAACACCAATGATAGCCTCTGCTGGAGAGGTTGTGGAGAAAGGGGCACTCTCATCCATTGCTGGTGGGAATGCAAACTTGTGCAACCACTTTGGAAAGCAGTGTGGCGGTTTCTCAGGAAAGTCGGGTTCAACCTACCTCTCGACCCAGCAATACCACTATTGGGAATATACCCAAGAGATGCCCAAACATACAACAAAAGTATATGCTCAACTATGTTCATAGCAGCATTGTTTGTAATAGCCAGAACCTGGAAACAACCTAGATGTCCTTCAATGGAAGAATGGATGAAGAAAGTATGGAATATATACATATTAGAGTACTACTCAGCAGTAAAAATACAAGAAATTTTTGACTAACAGCCTTAGCGCTTCTCTCTTAGCTGTAGGTCGTGGTTCTGGTCTAAGAGGGTGACAGGTCTTTTTCTCTCATTTCTACAATTACCTTGAAGGCAAACACAGGACGTGGTCACTTCCCCACAGAGCCCTTTCTTCAAGGAGGACGCAAATGACTTCTTCAGTCCACTCAAGTGCAGTCTTCCACATTCAGGTCATTTTTGTGGTCTTTCTCATTTCCTCTGTGTGCTTGCCTCTCTCACACACATTGTTGGGATAGGAACCACAGCTAAGTTTCCAGATGTGGTCAAAATATTTCTTTCCCAGTGAGGCGAGATGAAGCAATGCCTCACTTTGAGCCCATGGCCTTGTGTCTTCATTCTTACTTTTAACCGCTGCCAGTCAATTGGTCTCTTGGTTGTGACTCTATGTGGGAGCCCACCTACCTATGTATCTCAACTGGCTGTCACTAAATAGAAAGTAAAATCTGGGCATGAGAAGATGACTCCATCAGTAAAGGGCTTGACATACGACCATGAGGACCTGAATTCAGAGTACCAGAATCTGTGTAAAAGCTGGGATCCTAACACATGTCTGCAAGGGAGGTAGAGACAAGAGGTCCTTGGGGATTGTTGATCAGCTTATCCAGCCAAATCTGTGAACTCTAGGTCCAGTGAGAGATGTTTTTACAACAGATATAGTAGAAAACAATTGCAGAAGATACCCAACATTGGCCTCTAGTTTATGCACACACACACACACACACACACACACACACCTATACGCACCTAGTTACAGATGTTTCTCTACTTGAAATGGGGTTACACTTAAGCAAATGAATTTTTAAGTGGTAAATGCTGATGTTAAATTTGCATTTTATATGCCAGGCAATAGAATATCATAGCCTAGAGTAACAGGCCCCCAGATGTTAACACAACTAACACAAAGATGGAAGTACCATTCAGGCCTTGGAGCTCAGAATATAGGCAGCACCACCTGCCAAAAAGATAACAAAGACTTAACCCATCAACGTTCATAGCTCTGGGAGAGGGCAGTATACTAACCTTGCTTTTTGGCTTCTGAAGTTCCAGTTCTGGCTAACTGTTATTGTTAACTGAAGTGTGTCAACCCAGGACTCGGCTTTTGAGCTTAAAAGCTGGCCCTGAGAAAGGCTCAGGACTTCACTGGGGTCCTGCACACCCACTGTAGCCTCACGCTGGCTAATAAAGACTTTCGATTGGGTTAAACCCATGTCTGGTAGATGCCTCGCATCACTAGCACTGTCTCACAGGACCCGTGAACTCTTGTGTGAACAGAGAGTTCAACAGTCATCCGATCTGAAGCCTGTTTTGCATGTGAGTGTGGCCATTGCATGTTGAATGATGAGGCAAAGATGAGGACACAGTAGCTGTGCATTTGTTATCAAATTAAAATAGAAAAAACAATGAAAGAAAATCCCTTTAAGATGAACGCTTGTCATTGTTAGTCCACCTGTGTGGCTGAGGACCCAACGCTGCCTTTAGAAGTTTCTACTTTGTGAGCCTCTCAAGACATCTTGGCCACGTGACTCTGAACTGTGGGGACAGATGCCTGAGCATCTGTTTTGGGCATCATCAAGCAGTTGAGTTCAGTCTCAGCTCTGAGATGTGGCTGTATGATACTAACCAACACGAAAGACTCTGGGGCCCTAAATCCATCTTGATTGCTGTGCTAGGCATCGGCCTCACGGAGCTACTTAAACTGAGTAAAGTTAAAAGTCATCTAAGTCCCCCGAAGTTAAATGAACTAAAATTAAATAATGATTCTTTTAAAAGTTGAAGAGGAGTCTGAGGATGTGGCTAAGTGGGGTGCGTGCCTAACATGCATGGAGCCCTAAATTCTATCATCTGCACCTCAGAAACAGGCCTAGTAGCACATGCCAGGAATTCCAGCCCTGAGGAGGTGGAGACAGGAGGATTGGGAATTCAAAGCCATCATCAGTTATATAGTGAGTTTGAGTCTAGCCTGGGCTACAAATAACCCTGAGAGTGGATAACAGGTTAAAAGGATGCTAACCCTTCCTCTTTACTCCTTGATCCAATTCATCTGAGTTACACTGTGTCTACTTTTTTCTTGCCCAGTACTTTTTGATAGCTCAGTCCTGGAAGTTGCTTGTTGAGTATCTGGTGATGAAGCCAAGACTAGGAAAAGGAGATTAGGGTTTATGATTCTAGTGGTCCTTCATTCTGGCTTCAAGATCCACACTAGTCAGAACAGGCACGCCAATGGCCTTGCATGAATCCTGACTGAGTAGCCAGAAATACTTAAATACTCTTTCTACAGATGAGCACCTGGCTCACCCTTACGGTGACTCCTCCCAACACTCCTGTATTCATTCTTGATGGAGACCGGAAATATTATAAGGATGCCGGTCTCCAGGAGTCCCCTAAAGAAAACATATCCTCTGTGTAAGAAGCATCAGGGCCCCATCTGAGCCACAGGCACTGTGTGACTTTTCCTCCCTGTGACCAAAACATTAGCAGAAATCACTTAAACAAGGAATTACTTGGGGCTCTTGGCTTCCGAAGGTTTAGCAAAAAACATAGTTGTTCCCACCATCACAGCCAGAAAGCAGGTTAAAGGGAATGACCGCAAGGAGGCCCAAGCAGACGGAATCCCCAAAGACGTTCCACAGTGGCCTGCTTATGCCAACCAGATCTCAGCCTCTACTTTTCGCTACCTCCTAATGATGCCACTGTGTGATGGCATCAGAGCCCCCAGGTAGTTCATCCTGATCATATACAACCCAAAGGGTCTCCTGTAGGTTCGACTTCCTAAACACATGCCATACCCCTTCCCTTCTCCCATATTCCTGCTGGTACCCAGTGTAAGCCCAGGTACAACAGCCTTGCAAGACCGCTCCTTCCGCCCTCATCTTTCCCCGTGCTGTTGTTTATGTACAGGTGGAGCTTGGGGCCTACAGAAGGTCTAAACTTTGAGCCTTCCTGAGGTTATTTTCTAACGGCGCTTGCATGGAAGAGGGCAGTTGAGAAGGCTCTTCACAAGTCTAGCACAGCCCCTTAAGTGAAGCACCTTCAACCCTGATTTGACTTCCAAGAGTCCTCTAAGGAGGTTCCATAGCCATGGCTTTCCTGTTCCCTCCTCTCATTAAAGATGGCCCTCGGATGCTTTTATCCTTAGTAATGCCGCTCTATTGTGGTGTCATTTCATGCTCTGTTCACCTTCTGAATCTTTTCACCCGACCTCTCTCAGCTGAAGAAAGAAACACTATGGGTTTAAATCTATCTGCTATCAACAGCAGTCGGGTAATTCTTACCCTAGGGCCCCAAACCCTCATTTCAGATGGGCTAATCCTAGCCTCTTTCAGAAGCGATGCTATTTCCTCCACTACCTGGTCTGGAGATGTGCTGAGCCCCAGTTATATTTAGGCAGTGGAGGGGAAAAATAGGGATATTAACCTCTAACACAGCTGCAAATGATAGGCACAATAAAATCGGGATGAAAAACGCAGGGGTAGCAATTATTTGGCTCTCCCTCACCCCAGAGGAAACAGTTTTCAGATAGGGTCTTAGAAATTTGTAAAAAAAAAAAAAAAAAAAAAAAAAGAGTCCCTCCATTTGGAGTTTTATAAGGCAGGTGTAGAGGTTTTCTGGAGAAAGCAGGAATTGGTCAGAGCCTCAGACAATGTGTCTTCAAGGAATGAAGCCCCAATAGAATCCCAGCTCTTCTCCCTCAATTCCGCCGGGACTGAAATAGGGGAGGACGCAGGCTCTTTGAGCCACTTCCCTCCTCTGATCTATCTGGCAGCCGCCTAAGTGTGGAAAATATACTAGACTATATTTCAAATAACCTAAACCAACTGGCAAAAAAAAAAAAAAAAATACTAGATTCTTGCTTTTGTGTCTGGCTCTTACATTTCTGCAGCCCTGACTTAACAGACAAGAGAGGGTCGTAAAACTGAATCTGTGAAACAAAAATAGATCTTTCGGGACTTCTCATACACACACAGCAGGGGCACCAAAATCCCTTTTATTTTTTCATGTTTCAAACGTGTTATGCTTCCTTCCCAGGTCTGTGGGTCCGGGCAGGCTGCAGAGAGCTGGTGTCCTTTACTTATTTGTCTAGCCGATATTGCTGTGGCGTGTCCACTCCAGACGTGTGCGTGCTCTGAGGCCTGCACTGCTAAGGTTCCCACCGCCACATTAAGTCTCACCTCTCTGCTCACAGAACTTCTCAATTTCCATAATTAATTTCCGACACCTACTACGGGTGCATCTTGAATCCGTGTGCTCATCTTAACCACCGTCGTTTAAAAAGGCTTTCTGTTTGGGGGTTTCCTCTTTCAGAAAATCAAATAATTTAGATAAAAAAAAAAACACCCACACAAGTGCCTTCTGGCTATCACTGACAGAGAGTAGCAATAATAGAAAATAATAATAGTAAAAATATGCAGCAGTGTTAATCCCGGGACCTGGGGATGCAATAGAAATGAAATTGGGGGGGGGGGTGATGCTGCTGCAATGCTGAGCGTTGCTTGCACACTAAGGCCAGGGGGATTGGGATAAGGTAAAGTTAATTGCGTTTCCAGATGACAAACCTCTCACCTCTGAACTGAATGGCTCTTTATAAAAGCTATCAGTAATAAACTGTAAATCTCAGCCATGCTTGCAAATGAAGGTCATTCCTATCACGTTGCCACTTTCCTGGGCCTTCTTCCATTCCCACCTCCACCCTGCTCACTTCCTAAGGTGTGCCAGCTGTCCGGAGAAGCAAGCAGCGGACCTGGCTGGCTTTGTTACTCTTTTTCTTTTCGGAAGGCATGGCGTCATGGGATTTCCATCCTTGCACATGGCGAGACCCAACTAGTCTCATCCCTCACACCGGAAAGGAAGGAAAGGAAATGGCCATCGCAGAGGGCTCCCTCTTCCTCCCTGGCTGTCATAAAGGGGTCTTGCATGCCTGCATCCCATGAGCTAGAATTGCTAGGCTTTGTAAGCAACAGATGCATCCTCAGACATGTTGATTTCAATGGCTGCAACTCTGCCAAATTTTTTTTAAAAGATTTCAATTTGTTTTTCATTATGGATAAATGTATTTGTCTGGAAGGGTTTGTGCACATGCGCACATTTGCTAGCAGAGGCCAGAGGAGGGCGCTGGGTCCTCTGGAGCAGGAGTTGCAGGAGACTGTAAGCTCCCTAATGTAGGAGCTTGGAACTGAACTCGTGGCCTCTGAAAAATCAGTGTGGATTCTTGCTAAGCCATCTCTCTAGATCAATGGTTGTCTAGATCACAGATTGCTGTGGGTCACAACCCCCACAGGGCTCACATATCGGGTATCCTGTGTATCAGCTATTTACATTACAGTTCATAACAGCAACAAAATTACAGTAATAAAGTAGTAACGAAATAATTCTATGGTTGGGGGTCACCACAACATGAAGAACTGTATTAAAGGCTCACAGCATTAGAAGGGTTGAGAATCACTGTCCTAGCTCCTCTGCCACAATTGTCCGTCCTACTCTGTGCAGAACCAGGACCCCTGGTTCCTTGCCACTCTCTGCACCAATAGGCTTCCTAAACAAAGCTGACTTCCACCTGCTTAGCACAGTTAAGAACATCTCTGTTTCTACTCACAGACAGCACCCTAAGAATGAGAATGAAGGCTGATCGTCGGCAAGCCATTCTAGTGCCGTATCACACTTTGTCTTTTGACAGCAACTGTGGCTGGAGGCCTCATCATCACCAGCTTGTGGGCAAGAAAACTGAAGCCTAAAGAACTGGATGTACCCAGTTTTCCACAAGGGCAGGCGTCAGAACAGGGCTATTCATTTGCCACAAAAGCCCCAAAGCACCCAGGAATGGTAGGGTATTATAAAATGGCTGAGTGCTGAGGGGACTTGGGGAGATTTCAGAAGTCCACACCCAGGAAATATGTATATGATAAAGAAGTGCTCTGTACAGGGTGGGTAAAGGGACAAGGCACATGGGCACATACCTCCCATGTGGTATGGGAATGCTGGCCTCAGAAACACTATACTAAGCCAGGCACATAGGAAGGCCTATGCATGTGGATCACAAGTTAAAGACCAGAGCACGGTACACAGCCAGGCTTGTGGTATGATTTGTGCCTATGACCTCAGTATTTAGAAGGCTGAGGCAGGAATATTGTCACAAGTCTAAAGTCAGCTTGTGCTACATAGTGAGTAACAGGTTAACTACTGTGACTACATAGTAAAACACTGTCTCAAAAAAAAAAAAAAAAGAACAACCAACCAACAATTAAGAACCATGCTATTTCTAGCTCGGTTATTCACCCATTTACACATTGGTTTATTTAGTCACCGAGGGAGAGGTAAGACAACTGCTTGGTGAGATTTCAGCTTCTTTGTCTTGTTAATTACCTTCCATTGTTTACCAAAGCTTTTGTAAGAATTAAGTGACTGACGAGAACACATTGAAAAATATGTCATTCAGATGCAGGTTTAGACTCATCAGGATCCCCTAAATTGTACCAGTAATGTGTACGCTTCAGATTCAAGTTAGAGTGAACCGTTTTGCTTTATGAGACTCAGGGACAATGTCAGTGGGAGAGGTCAGAGGTGGGTTCATTTACTTCTACCCCGTGACAAGTGCTGTCAGCGAAAAGGCTAAAGAATCTGCCAGGATCGCAGGCAGCTAGTTCCTGCCTTTCAGGAACTTAGAGTTTCATCTGTTCATGAAAATCAAACAGTAACTTTTCAAGGCAGAATCTGTGTCTATCAGTAATAATAATAATACTAGAGGGGCTGGAAAGCTGGCTCAGTGGTTAAGAGCACTGGCCACTCTTACAGAAAACCGGGTTATCATCTCCAGCACCCACACAGCAGCTCACAGCCATTTGTAACTCACATCCCAGGAAATCTAACATCCTCTTCTGACCTCTAAATGCACCAGATACACATGTGGTACCCAGACACACATATAGACAAGTACACACATAAAATAGAAATACATAAGCCTCTAAAAGATAATAATGGAAATTATGTCAATACAAAAAGAATGACTAGTAATTCATAGCTGATCTAACTCATGGGGACTCCAGATCCCTTCATGTGGGGATTCGATGGGAAGGAGCAAGTGAGGATTCTTCTATGAGATATTAGCCATAAAGATTCCAAATACAGAGCGAATTAGTGAATACAAAAGGAGGATGCTACCAGCAAGCGCTGGGGACAAAAGCTAGAAGTGGGTGGACTCAGCTGCTCCAAAATAATTCCTGAGTGTCTGTAGCCCCGTCCAAGAGTGAGAGGTCTGGTCCTCACTCCAGCACAAAGCTGAAACAGGCCCTAGCATTCCTGAGTCTCCCAGCAACTGCAAACTGCAGCTAGGGCATCCTGAAGACTCCTTCTGTATTACTAGGCTCCCGTTTACACATTCAAAGGCTACTGCAGTAACATCAGCAAACATAGCAGTGTTGTATTGGCATGAAACACAGTCCAATCATAGTGACTGTCCAAAGTCAGTGATGAGTGAACTTCATGTGTGGAAAAGGTGACAGCAGAGACGAGGAAGAGGATGAGGTGCAGGAAGAGGAGGAGGCAGAGGAAGTGGGGAGGAAACAGAGAAGGAGAAGGAGGAAGATGAAGAAAGGTCAGTGGCAATGGCAATGAGGTAGCAATGTTTCACTTCAGTGTGTGACCAAATTGGAAACTCTAAAAATGTGGCTGCCTAATCTGGGTCCTTACCGTGGAAAGTGGTTCTTCCTTCTTCTCCTCATATACTCTGTCAAATGTGCCATGTGCAGGATGAAATGTTTAAGATGCAAAGACCAGGAATGAATCACATATGCAAAGGTATTCCTGCAGTACTGGGATAGGGCTAAGCCAAACTCCTGCTGTCTCTTGTCCTGATAATGTCATAGTGTAACATGTCACTCTGATGTCAGTGGCATGATGCTGTTAATAAACCCACTCCACTGCCCACTGCATAAAAGCCTAGAGTATATAATTATACATAGCATGTAATACTCAATAACTACAATAATTATATTACCGGATTATATCATTTACTATCCATATTTTTTTTCACTTTTGAAAACAGGTTTATTGCTATTTTTTGCATATGTTTGTGCATGAGTGAGAATATCTTCCATATATATACAAGTAACATATAAAAAAGGGGTTCAGATGCCCTGGATCTAAAATGCTAGAGTTATGAGCCTCACAACTTGAGTGTAGGTATCTGAACTCAGGTTAGCTCCAAGATAAATATGTGCTGAGCCACCTGTCAACATCCACAATACCTTTTATCCAATAAACCAGAAGTCTCTCACAGATTAAGAACAAGAGCAACAAAACCCAAACAAATAAAGAAGTAAATAAATGATCCTTGGAAACATGATGCATCAAAACTAAGATGACGTGTATGGTAAGTTTGTACCATAAATGAATACAGTACAATGGCAATTCCTAACAATTTATAAAAGGAAAGCTATTACAAAGCTACATTCATATTGGAACCACACAGAGTAATCAATGGGATTATCAAAAAAAATAGTACACAGATTGACATAATATGACTTCTTTCTGGGTGGAGGTGTACATACCTTTAATCCCAGCACTCAGGAGGCAAAGACAGCAGGATCTCTGTGAGTTTGAAGCCAGTCTGGTCTACAAAGTGAGTTCCAGGACAGGCTCCAAAGCTACAGAGAAACCCTGTCTCAGGAAAAAAAATTACTACAAAGCTGATCAATCAAGAATGTGTATGATATTTGGGAAAGAATAAAGAGGATGGAGAGAAAAAGCCAAGAGCAAAGGCAGGAAAATATAGTCAGCTATTATATCAAAAGACCAAAGGAAACAATCAGGAAACGTGTGATCCTGACCAATGTTACCCAGCTACCTATGATTCTATGTGTATGGAAATTAAAGTCTTCACAATTTTCACAAAATTACTTCAATGTGACCCTTAAACTGTTGTTTCTGACCTTCCAGCTACTGTTATTTCTTCCAGAGAGGCCCCATGCTCTAGAGCCCTCTCTGCAAAAACAGATGATCTACTGCTATGGTTCTGCAGCCCCTTAGACCCCCTTGTGTTTTCAGGTAAACCCAGACACACTGATGCCCAATCCCAAAACAATATAGAATAACTTCTGCTTCCTGACAAATGGATTATAGCACAAGATATAGATTCTGCTCTATCTACCTGCACAACACCATAAAAACCTAAGAAACCTCTGTTGCGCAGAAACTCCCTTTGTCCCCTGGAACTAAACATCACTGAATTACATCATTGCAGCTGGTGGTAGCAGAAAGTTAGAAGCATTTTAATCATGCATTGCTAAAAGACAATCAACATCACCATAGTTCTACCAGCTTTTAAACTATTTGAGACATTTATCAGACAAACTAGAAAGTAGACTGCAATATTCAGAACTTCTAGAAACCAGATTATCAGTTTTCAAATTTGTCTTTCACTGCACACCAAAAGCATTATCCATACTTTCTAAAAAATTTTTTATTCTTCATTTTTTATTTATTTTACATACCATAGTTTCACTTCCCTCCTTTCCTCCTGTTCTTCCCTCCACCCCTCCCCATACTTGCTTCCTGTCTCCATTCAGATGAGGTAAGGCCTCTCATAAGAATCAACAAAGCATGGCATACCAAGTTGAAACAGGACCAAGCTCGGCCCCCTCCCCACTTGCATCATGGCTGAGCAAGGTATCCCATCAGAGGGAATAGGTTCCAAAGAGCCAGCCCATGCAACAGGGACAGGTCCTGGTCCCACTGCTAGGGGTCCCACAAAAGACCAAGCTACGCAACTGTCACCCAGATGCAGAGGCCCCAGGTCAGTCCCATGCCAGCCCCCCAGTTGTCTGTCCGGAGTCCGTGAGTTCCTACAAGCTCAGGTCAGCTGTCTCTGTGGGTTTCCCTATCATGACCCAACCGTCTCCTTTGCTCACATAATCCTTTCACTCTCTCTTCAACCAGACTCCAGAGCTCGGCCCAGTGCCTGGCCACAGATCTCTGCATCTACTTCCGTCAAGTACTAGACAAAGGCTCCAAGATGACAGTCAGGGCAATCACCAATCTGACCACAGGAGAAGGCCAGTTCAGGCCACGAGGCCACCCCAGGTGTAGCTCTTTAGTGCCACCTGCTTTGGTTTTTGGGATCCATCTCTCACTGGCTTGGAGCTCGCTGGTTCAGGTAGGCTGCCTGGCTTGTTCAGAGATAAGGTCAAGTCTCATGAAATGGTGACCTCCAAGTTCTGACTAAAGTGGTTCGGGCCATCCATCATGGACAACTACGAGCCAGGAAGGCTTTTCCAACTGTAATCCAACAGGGATTAATCTTTGTAAATGTCTCCCAGTTGGCAAATAACTTTGTATTTTCAAAGGGGGTGGAGCTGGGGAACGATCTTAACTGTACATTACTTGCCATACAAGCACAGGGACCTGATTTCAATCCCCAGAACGCACATAAAGAAGCCAAGCATAGTGGCACGTGCTTAGAATTGCAGCCCTGGGGAGACAGAGACCCAAGAATTCCTGCGGCTCACAATCCAGCCAGCCTACCTGAACCAGCAAGCTCCAAGCCAGTGAGAGATGGATCTCAGAAACCAAAGCAGTTGGCACTAAAGAGCTACACCTGGGGTGGCCTCGGGCTCCACACAGGTGCACACCCACAAGCACCCATGCCCACACTCATTTTCACACACACACACTCAGCAGGTGGATATATGTATGACTGCCAGTCACAAACATGTCCAGTGTTGCTCACCATCAGGGGTTGCTTTTGCAGACTACTATTTGCTATTTGTGGGAAACTCCATAGGGACCCATGAAAGGTAGTACCAGTTACTCCAGAATGGAAATAATAATGAAGGCCGACCCATAAAAACTGCAACTTTTGCTTATTCCACATTAGGGGTGTTCATGATGATTATGAAGAATAAAAGAGAAAGGCATTTTTTTTTCTCAGAAAGCATAATATGGGGACTTTCCAGATGGCAGGTCGTTAAAGACCCATAGTGTGTTTAATGGGCAGATGAACAAGAGAACAGCTTGTCTGCATTCAGTCCAGAATCAATGGGGTTTCCTCTTTTTTCTTTTCTTTTAGATTTTTCTTGTGTAAATTATGTGTATGTGTACCTGAGTGCAGGTGCCTATGGAAGCCAGAAGAGGGCATCATGTACCCCAGGAGCTGGAGTTACAGGCAATTGTAAGCTGCCCAAAGGTACTGGGAGCTGAATTCGGGTGCTCTTAACTGCTGAGCCTTCTCTCCAGCTCCTCCTCCCTTTTACTCTTCCTTCCTTCCTTTTTTCCTTCCCTCTTTCCTTCCTTCCTTCCTTCCTTTTTGAAGAAAGTTGATGCTCTTTCAGTATGAACTTGAGGGCATGTTGTAGTATATAACCCAGGATGGTCTTACACTACATAGCCAGGCTAGCCTATAAGAGTAATCCTCCTGACTCAGCCTCCTACGTCACCAGATCCAGTAATCAACCCAACTTCAACTATTTTAGAAATCTAACTGAAAGTCTTCAAGGGGACATATCCCTGCTGACTGACCGATGGCCTTGAGGAGCGTCTAAAAGTTTCTCTTCCTAACACATTCCCAGGTCGTGTTGCTGTGGCCTCGCATTCACATCTGCACGTGTCTGTCAATAACATTTCATTAGGACAAGTCACACCCATTGCTTACATGTTGTTTATGGCTGTGACGCACAGAAGCAGGGCTCGTTTGCAATACACACCGTGTAGCCGATGAAGATAAAAAATATTTACCAATTGATTTGGCCCTTCACAGAAAAAGCAGACTCATAGAACTTGGATCTGGAAGGACTGCTCTAACCTAACTCCCCATTTTCTAAATGAAGGCATGTGTCCATGCATTGAGAAAATACCAGACTAGAGTCTGTTCAGTGTCGCCATTGGCCAGTACTGAGTTCTAATCTCCAGAGAATGACTCTCTCTGGTGAGTTCTCACACTGAGGACATCTTACATGAGCCTCCTGTCTAGAGGTGACAGACCTGAATGTTGAGACATGAGTAGAGGTCAAGCTTCAGCCATGATTTCATTGGGAAGGGATGGGATGGGGAGAGAAGGGGAGCACCTGGATAAAGACAGCCGATTTGAGTGCAACCTGCATCCAGAGACTAAGAAGTGTGGCACTGCAAAGACCCAACTCCTGTCTCCCAGACTACAATCAATAAAGGAACAACAACTCCAGAATTCCATAGGATCGGCAAGAGTCTCTGCAGCAGGCCCGTTTATCTCCATCCAGCACCTTCCCTGTTGAAGTTCACATCCCTTGCTTCCTCCGTGGTCCCGCATACATATCCCAAATCTTACGCACACAGGTCTGCATGACACACTCTTTCCACAAAGTGCAGCCTCTCCAGACTGACAGACACTCTGGAATGAACAGGGGCGGAGGGTGGACAGCAGCTGCTTCTTTTACCTGGAGAGCACTTAGTGGGAACCATGTCTGCGACCTACGACTTTCCAGTGTAGCTGAGGAAACCCATGAGTTACTCAGACACTCTCAGTCGGGTTAACTGTCAGTCAGGGACCAGTGATTTTTGCAGGTGATGATTTTATGGTATTTACAAGGTCCGTAGTTATATAAACTCGATATGTACTAACCCATAATATTTCTAACAATATAATAACATGGATACTAGTACTATCCCATTTTCCAGATGAAGAAGCTACATAAAATTGGGTGACCTCTTCAGGATTGAACAGCAACTGAGAAGCAAGGTATTAAGCAGGTCTGTTCTAGGTGCCAAGTCATACCTTACCATGGATGATAGCTGATAAGCTGGCAGCATCTCTACCAAGCTAATGCTGTGGATGGGAAAAGTCCTGGCAAAGTCAAGGTGGGTTTGGGAAGTGAGGAAATAAGGAAGATATGAATGTTGGGAAGGGGTGTCCTCGAGCCAGAAAGACTAACAGGAGCAAAGGTAGTGACAGATGGCTAGGAGATGGATCCATCAGTAAAACGTTCACTGCCTGAGCATGAGGCCCTGAGTTCAACCCTCACCACCCACATAAAGTCAAGAGTGGTTGGACACCACAGAATCCCAGGGCTAGGGGACAGGAGGCAGGTAGATGCCAGCCTAGTGTGATCCGGCAGACCCAGAGTTTCGGTGAGAGACTCTGTCTCAAAAAAACAAGGTGAATGGCTTCTGAGGAACAACACCCAAGAAGTAGGGTAATAAACCTCCAAATGCAAGCACACCTGCACGCAAGTGTGTACTTGTATATGCGTGTGTAAACACATGTGCACATGCGCACAAACACACACACACACCATTATATTCAAAGTGGTAGTGGGAGAAAACCCCAAGAAAATGGAAAGATAGTAATAGAGGAAAGGAGAGAGTCAGGTCAGCATTTCGGCTCTAATCGTATAGAACTGTGAGAACAGAACCAATTATCTTTTCTGTCCCTTTATCTCAAGGGGAAATGAAAGAAGCAATGCTGTAGGATTGAAAGACTGGATGAGACTATACTTGTCAAGGGCTCCCAAGTCAGCATCCAGCATCGAGAAAACAAAGCTATTCTTGAGAGCCAGGACTCTTCTTCAGTCGTGACTAAGAGGAAAAAGAGAAAGAGATCCTCTCTGATAGAAATGTTCTGAAAACTTAATTTAATAATACATGCACACCATTTTTACAAGCCAAAGTCCTTCCAGGAATTGCAGCCTCCTGCCTCATACACCTCAAGCTCCTGAGCCCTGCTCCTGCAGGGACCCACTTCCTGGTTTTTTTGTGGGGGGGGGGGGGTTGGTGGTTCTTTTTATAATATTGTTATACAGCATCATTTTGTGGAGGTGGGGAGCTAGAGGCCAACACTAGGTGTTGTTCTCCATCTTATTACATGAGGCAGAGTCTCTTACTGAACCCGGAGCTCACCAGTTCGCCCCCGGGACATGTCGGTCTCCACAACTGAGTAGTAAACACGCTTCAGCACCCAGCTTCTACATGGATGCTGGAATCAAATTCAGGTCCTCGTCCTTGCATAGAAGGCACTTCCCCAGCCCTTGCCTCCATGTTTCTGACCAGTCCACTTTACTATTTTATAGCTTTGTCTTATTTTTACATCAGCGCACCGATAGGCTCCTCCATAGCATATCCATGGCCTTTTCTCTTCTTTGCTCTTTATCTTCTTATTTTGCACTGTGGAACATGAAAATCCAAACCATTCGCAAGCTTAAAGAGCACTGTGTGGGTGTGTGCATACCATTCCCCTATATAGTGCATCTATGTAACAATTTTTAAGTTAGTACTCGCTGTCTACAACGTACCCACACCCAAGCCATGAAGTTTATCACAGATACGGTTCTTATCTTCCCAACGTTTTGTTTTTCCAAGAGTTAAACACTGACCTGTTTTTCTCTTGATTTTCTATAGATCATTAATCTATCCCAGTTCTCCACCTCGTCATGAATTTCCTACAAATATGACTAGATATATTATACAATGTACACAATATATTCAATAGTTTCTGTTTCTTTAAAGACATGGAATCAGGCCGGTGGTGCAAGCCTTTAATCCTAGCACTTGGGAGGCAGAGACAGGTGGATCTCTCTGAGTCTGAGGCCAGCCTGGTCTAAAGAGCAAGTTCCAGGACAGCCAAGGCTACAGAGAGAAGCCCTGGCTTGAAAGAAAAAAAAAGACATGAAATCAGGCTTGTTTCCCCAAATGATTCTGAATTTCTATTTTAAACCCTCTGCCTGGCAAGTATTCTAGCGTCCTCCTTCACCATCTTGAGAACACTAATTGCCTCTTTATCATACTCCCTATGTCTTTAGGTCTTTTTTTTTTCTCTTTAATCTCTCTATTGTTACAGTAAAGAGACAGGAGAAGAGAATTCTAAACCAATGCTTAGGCAGCAGTTTGGGCTTCCACACTGGAGAAATGCTTCTACTCTTTATATAATACACTCTAGTTCCCAGCCTCTGTTGGGCATAGCAATGACGTTCCCAACGGCATGGTTTCCTCTCACATGTTTGATCCCCATTTGTAGGAAATGCCAGTCATATTCCTTGGTTGTCTGGGTACATGAGATTACTCACCTTGGAAACAGTTCTAAACAGGGTCCTATTTCGTCTTTCACATACATGGAATCTTCTTTGTCTGAATACTTAACTTAGTTTTAGGCTTCCTTCTGTTTTGTGTACCATTTCTGTTTCCTCTGAGCTCATCGCTCTTCCCCTCTCTTCTGTTTTTGTCATAATGGTAAACGGCTCCTTGTATAATTGGAGGAAGTCTGTTGGCTCATATTTTGTTGGAATCGTTGTATGGTGCTGGTGGCCTTTGTGGTTAGAAAGGGACCCCATATTTGAGAGCACAGTCAATGTATCTACAGATCTTTTCTCTTAGGATGGAAGCTCTCAGATAAGCCGAAACAGTAGCAGGTAACTGGAGGTCTCATCCCTCAGTCTGTAGACAGTATATAGCCCACAGGGAAGGGACAGCATCCTTCTCTCGGCCGATCTGATACCCCCAGTCAGCTTCTCCAGAGCTTCAAGCATCTGGTGAATTTGGAGAAAGAGGCCGTCTCTTAGAAGAACCAGGTGGTGGAGTCTAAATAACAGCTTTCATTACACTCCCAGCCCTTCCTCACCTGTATCACAGTCAAGGAGGAGGGCTTTGCCTCTGATAACCAAATTCTTTATGTTTCCATTCCTTGTTGGCTTCATTTGTTGGCATTGTACTGTCAAGCAGGCATGTCCATCTTCCTGACATCTTCTACATGAGTTGTCGTCAATTCAATTGTTGTCTGGCCTCCAAAATTCTCTTGCCATCACATCCTCTTCTATAGATGATGATGATGACGATGATGATGATGATTCAGGATTTTATGCTTTCTTTTCACCCTTAACTGTTGAGACAGTACATCTGAGCACTTGCAGAGACAAGGCCGTGTGTCCAGGATGCTGCATTTCTGTATTAAGTCTTCTCTGAGGTGCTTTCTGGTGAACCACTACCATCTGTCCTTGGGAGTACTTTCTCTCTGGAAGGCTAACACATGATCAGCACTGATCTATCCAGTGCAATATCAAAGGGAGAAGCCAGTGGGTAGTGTAAATCCTTCAACAAAGCCCAGGCCACGCAATGTAAAGACACACTCAGGAATCTGGATGGTGGGTGCAAGCAACAGAGCAGTCTCAGCAAGTGGCCTCGTGTGTCCCATTTTGGATGACTGACAGAAAATTGATGACAACAATATCAGTCGTGTTCTGATGCTAGGGATGGCCCAGGGACTGGCACGCTCTGTGGTTCTTGGTTTAAGCCTGTCTAATGTCTTCACACCAGTGCTACCAATTTAGCAAGCCCTGGCCTCATTATGTATTCAGGCAGCATTTGTTTAGCCCTGGGAATGAAGGGGAATAAGTTTCACGTAGCTTCATCTTAATGAAAGTTTATTATGTTGTAAATCTGATGTAATTTCTAGGGCTTGCCGCTTTGCATGATGGATGCCTTATCTGGCCTAAGAATCATAAGAAGTGACTTCATAATATACTCGCCACAAATCCCAACATTGGATAGACCTACTCTATAAATTTTCTGCTTAAACACTGACACTATTTCCTTTAAAAGTGTGTGTATGTGCGTGTGTGTGTGTACATGTACTCTAACAGATTGTATACCAGCCATATTCCCCCAGAATACAAATGGCACAATTCAAATGGTACAACCGGGGAAGAGTTTCATGGATGAATTGTTTGAAGAAATGTGGGCTGGTCTGAAAGAAGACTGCTTGAGAAACACTAACTCAGGAGCAAATACAACTCTGGGCCTCAAAGTGTCAGGTGAGGGCCATCATCAGAACCTGTCACGCATGGGAGAAGGTTGCACACAGGACCTAGAGCCTTCTGAAAAGGGATGCAAGCATGTATGACTCCCAGAGAGAAGTAATGGAGCCTGTCATCCTGCCTGCCATTCTGAGCCTCTCTATAGTGGACACTTCCTGGAAAAAGAAGGAGGTAGTGTCCCTCAGCATCACCAAGAGAACAGCAGCCAGTGCGACATAGGCAGTACACGTGTATTCAGGGACCCGGTGATCTCGGACCTTTGAACACTAGAGACAGCCAGGTGGTGGTGTACACCTTTAATCCCAGCACTTGGGAAGCAGAGGCAGGTGGATCTCTGAGAGTTCAAGGCCAGCCTGGTCTACAGAATGAGTTCCAGGACAGCCAGGGCTACACAGAGAAACCCTGTCTCAACAAACAAACAAACCTAGACACAATGGAGCCAGAGGTAGCGGCAGGCGAATGCCTATGCTGCAAAGCGACTTTCCAAGGCTCTGTTGGTGCAATATCTCATTGTTTGCTTATGTCTGTTTTGTTCATTTGGCTGCCCTCAACAGGAGACTCTGCGCACAGTCTCAGGCAGGCATGAACTCCATATGTAAATATCACTCCAGAACCCAATCATCCCAGTGTCTCAGTCCACAAAATGGGGACATGGGAGAAAGAAACTTAACTTTGTAGCATAAATGACTTAAAGATTACATAATCTGCCTGCTCACAAACACCCCAACATCAAAAATAAAAAGTGCTGGAAGGTCCTTCGAACATTATAATTTTTTTATTGTTGTTATGGTAAAACAATGACAAGCAAGGATCTGAGGGCCCGAGGTGGGGGCATCTTTGGATCATGGCAGAATAGTAAATAAGTCCCATTTTAAAAAGACGAACAGGAACAAAAAAAAAACAACCACTGCCAGGTAAGAACGGCACGGTGGAAAACACATTCTATCGTCTGTGTTTCTTGAGCTCCTAATTTTCTCCGTTTCCCGATCTCTCTCCCTCACCTTTTCCAGAATGGACAGTCGAGCCCGGGGCTGCATCACCACTGAGATTTTATTATAAAATACATTTCAAAATAACGGCCGCAAGTCTTGGGAGCAGAGACGAGGAAGTAAACAAGGCCTCCTTCTCCGGCTAAATGACGAATTAAAAGCAGCACTCCGCTGTGCTGCCTCGTCTATTATGGCACTGCACACTCTTACTGCCGGAGTTAAGGCAGGGTCAGCGCCTCCATTATACGCCCCTCTTTGCAAGGGTTTATAATTCAGCCATAAAAATTTGCTCCAGGCCGAAACTTACCATGCAAAAGGCCTCATTGCCAGGCCAAACTTAGGGACAAATTGAAAGGAGGAGGAAGTCAATTGACGGTGCTGAGGTTAAAAATAATGGAAACAACCAAATGCCCTCACGGGTGGTCCATCATTCCGATTCAGAATGTGTCCTGAATTTTTATGGAGACCTCAAATGGCAAAAGAAGATGAGAAGGGGAATTAGCATTTTGTTGTTCGTTGTTTTCGTTTCTCTTGTGGAAATCACTATGGGAACACAGAGGCGCTGCATGCAGGTAGCTAAAAACCGATTTACATGCTGCTGTGGGTTTAGAAAATCAGCTTACAGAGTGGCACATCGGTCCGGTAATGACCCTTTACCTCATGACTCAAAAGGGTTTGATTAGAAAAGGATGGATGTTCACGATCCTGACACAGACACCACCTCTGATCTTTAAAATTATGTCTAAGACTCTTCCTCCTTTTGGCCCCTCAAAAGATAGTTGGCACAGCACCCATCTTTATCCTGGTGTGCTAACTCCAGGGACAACCTGGATACCTGCTGTGTCACCATTTCGTCCCTGCACAAAATGTAACCTGCAAATGGAAGCTCGGTGGCCCTATTCTTTTGCTGTTGGATATTAACCTGCATCGTGGGTGTGTTTCCTGGGCTGTCAGACCACACTCAAGAGAAGAACAGACAGTGATCTACCAAGTGGACTGTCACGTGGTATGTGCCAACGGCATGCAGCAGAAAAATGTGACTTCCGTTTGCAAACCAGGAAAGCAATCCTGCATCGGCCTTCTCTGTGAGTCGGGACTGAAGGTGGTGCACAATCCCTTCAGGAGGAGAGTGGCCTCCAGAAACCATCACTTGGGGCTAAGCCTCCACTCTCACACACATTTCAAAGGAGCCTGGACAATTTGAAGTCCTGAACGTGAGGCCAAGGGTACGGACTGGTGGGGTCTCAAACCCAGTGAGCTTTCAGAACTGCACCATTCACAAACCTACTAGTCCCTTGAGTCTGACACAGGCGGAGAATTTACATTCCTTTTAAAATGTTCTTTTCTAAATTAAAATATTTTCGTGTATGCATGTGTGGAAGTCAGAAGACAGCAGCTGTCTTCCTTTATGGCCCTCCACCACATTCTCCTTACGGAGGACCTTTCCCTGAAGCTGGGGCTGACCACTTTCAACAAGGCTGGCTTGCTGGCCAGCAGACCCCAGAAAAGAACACCCTGCACACACACGCACGGGCACACACACACACACACACCTGCCCCAGCACTAGGTTTACAGGCATGTGTAGCCACATCCAGCTTTTTACATAAGGGCTGGAGATCCGAACTCAGGTCCTCATGGTCACACAGCAAGTGTTCTTACTCACTGAGCTATCTTCCCATACTGGGGATTTGCACTTTTAACAAAGCCCACTCCAGTGGGGTGGGGAAATCACACCAACTTACTTAGTTCTAACCCCTTGCTTAGATCTTTCAAACACCTGCTAATGAAAACCAAAGAGTGAGGGCACGCTGTCCACAGTGTGGGATTCTAAACCATTGTCCACGGTGCGGGATTCTAAACCGCTGTCTTACCGGGGCTTCCAAAGCATGCAGCAATGCAGTCACTGGAGACCCCAGAACCTGGTAATGTGATCACCATGCATTGAGCTTGCAAACCATCTCGTTTACAGATGGAAGAATGCCAGGCGATAAATCAATGGCAGGGCCCACATAAAGAACCAAAATTCCAGGCTCCCTAATACCGCCATCCAGGTGTGTGCTGACCTATGCTGGCCAATGGGCCATTCTTCATAACATTAAATATTAGCATGTGCTGCCTGCAGGTGACTGTGAGTGGCATCGTGATATACCCCACAGGCATCGCAGAAGCAGATGGCTTTCATTGCCAAACTCTCAAGCTCTGCTCTATCTATGTTCCCGCTTTTATTTCGGGCCATTAAAGGGGGACCACAAGAAAAGTAACTTCAACATGGGAAAACAGGCTTCTCGTTCCTGGAGAAGAGGGGGGGCGACCATGTGACCACAGTGTCATCTCACAAAAGAACGCCAAGAAAAAAATTCCGCGGAAATGTCTGGGTAGCAATAAACATGATCTTATCTCAACGCTGGAATGGAAAAGGGAGCTGGCAACCCCTAAATCACAGAAGTAATGTGCATTGGAAAAGAACAGGACAACTGTGGACAAAGTCGGAGAAGAAAGTTTTATTAATTCTAAATACGCCTTCCCCCACTGGGTTTACACTAGCGTTCCCCCTAATGGGATCCAGATGCTCCACCGGCCTGTGAGTCGCTACCTAGGAGAAAACAGTAGCGCCCCTCCTTTGAGTTAAAAGGGCGAAATCGTGGAGCTACAGCCTGATTTACAGTTTAGTTCAATCAGCGCCCACAGCTCGCAGCGATGGAGGACTGAGGGCTGCGGATGGAGGCGAAAGCCCTCATTGGAAAAGACTGGCGGCTCAAGAGTTAATGCCAACCTTTCCTGTGAATGCAGCCCTCTGTGTAGTAGCTAATGAAGGTAATGAAATATGACATGTAGTTTGGCCCTTGACCATGGAGTGCACCCCCCGCCCCTCTGCGCTGCGAACAAAGCCAAAACAGATGTAGCAACTTCTGTATGGTTTGAGGTTGGCGTCTGCCTAACAGACCAGGTCACCGCGCACATTCCCAGAACGTTCACTTCTGACACGCGCGGCATTATCTGAGAAGATGCCGCCTTTGTTTGTGGAGTGGGGGGAGAAGGGAGAGATGGCGGGGGTAGCTGGAGGGAGGGGAAGCAGAGGTGGGGGTGTGCTCCCAGGGATGTTCAGCCAAATTCCTCTCCTGTTCTCTTCTTTGCCCTGGTTTTCTGCCACCCTGTGCCTGCCTGCTCCTCATTCACTGCGAAAGGGAAGTACAACATCACAAACAAACCATTCTCTCACAGGGATGTGTGTGTGCCAGTGTGCAGCCTGGCTTCTACAAGAGAGCCTTGGACAAAGGTAGATTTTGTATCATCTCCTCCCTGCTCTTACTCTTCTACTGTCCAAAGAAAGGCAATGAGTCAGGGTGGGAACTGATTGCGGAAGCCACTTGGGTTGGTCACTGGAGACAATGGAGAGGCTGCCAGCCATCAGTATTCAGGGTTTCCCATGCAGGCTGACACGGCCCAAATGTAAACACACTTCTGGTGACTAAAACCACATTGTTGGGCTCCGTGGTGACACTAATTACAGCTGTCATGTGTCTAGCGTCTTCCCCCTTGAGGATCACCGCATGAAGTGGGTGTGTGATGCTCCCCTTCCCTCAGGATCTTAACTGAAGTTGTTTCCTTTAAAGAATGTACCATCAAGTCTTGACCTAATATGGCATCTCTTTTGGTTTTTTGGTTTTGTTTTTTTTTGTTTTTTTTTTTCTCCCCAAAGGATCAGACCTTCAGCAAAGTCAGGGCAAAGAAGAAAAGGACAAGAGAGGAAGAGGTGGAGGAGGAACCCCGGCAAGGGAGAGCCTTTTTCCAATGTTATTTATTATCTTCAGCAGACGCTGGCCTGTGCCTTTTGAAAGGGGATATTGTACCTTTAACCTTGAGCCAGAATGCGTTCTTAATCTGGTAAGCAAACTGAGGCGCTAAACTGAATAGCTTTTAGGCAGTGGCTGGGGGAGGGGTGTGGCTGGATGTATTTACGAGGCGCGTGGAAAATTCTGACATCACAAGCTACAGCCGTTATTCACATGGTACATGACACAAGATTGGCCCTTTTCATGCAGCAACATCACATAAGAATATGATGTTTGCCCCGTGACAGCAGCCTAATCGTGTACCACTCACCTACCTCCCCACTGAAGTGCACCCTTTTTAGGTCAAAGGCCACCAGTAAGTGATTCAGCTGGGTGGTTACAGTCTTCATCAGACTCCAGGAAAGTGGACTTGGATGACGCTCAATGACCAGCTCAAATTATAGGAGGATGTGGGTGGAATTCTGGGTGGAAAGGAAAGCCTTCTGAAACAGCCCACAAGGCTAACCCAGGGCCCCTTCTCTGCCACAGCTGCTCATTGATATCTGAGGAAGAAATGGGGACTCCAAGAGGCTCCCAGCTTTTACGAAGCTCTCACTAAGACACGCTTCAGCCCAATCCCAATCCTGCAAAGACACATTGCTAATTAAGAAACCAAGAAAGAATCAGGGCTGGAGGGTAAAGGACAAACAGTTTCAGGCTGCGAAGTCCTTTATTCAAAGCATTCTTCTTCCCATTATTGTACTTATGACACAAGACAATCTTGGTGGAGGTGTATGAAGCCCACTTTACAGGCCTAAAAGAATGACTTATCCAGAGCTGGAGGAACAGATATCTCATTGGCTAAGAGGCTGCCCTTGCAGAGGAGCCGGATTCAGTTCCCAGAAGCCACGCAACCCACTCACAACCATCGGCAACTCCCATTGAGGGGATCTGATGCTCCCTTCTGGCCTCTGAAGGTACTGCACACACATGGCACACATACACAAATACAAGCAAACACATAACTTTGTAAGAAATAAAATTTTAAAGTTTTATTTTAAAAATGGTTTATCTAAAGTCATATATATTCAAGTGGCTTCCTAGGTTCTGAAGCTTCAGATGCAACTACTTTTTTATATTTTCTCTTTAGCCAATTATTTTGTATCTTCCTTTCATGGTGAAAAAGCTATATAAAGGGCTGTATGATACTTATCTCATTTTTAAACATAGGTTTGTATAACCCAGAAATCTCTATGGTCGTATATTCCAAATCTAAATCTGGGCTTTTCAAGTTATAATACCACCAAGGTGAACCAAGGTTCTCTTAAGTCCAGTGTCTAGGTAAAAAATAATAACTTCAGACTGGGGGATAGCCTGCCAGTATAGTGTTAGCCCTGGAAGACTGAGACCTTAGATACCCAAAACCCACGTGAACCAGGTGTGGTTGCTCTGGCTCGTAACCCAGCATTTTAGGAAGGAGGAGACAAATGGATTCCTGGATCTTATAAACCAGCAAAATCTAGCATCCTTGACAAACTCCAGACTCCTGAGAGACCCTGTCTCAAAAACCAAAGTGGAGTAGCACTGAGGTTGTTCTTGGGCACAGACACACATGGTCCTCCTGCACTCATATCTACACATACTCAAATTACATAGATCCAGGCTCTGAAGTGCCTGCCTTCTTGTTCTACTCGGAAATACATCCATGACAGATGCCTGGATTTTGATTAGCCACAAAGCAGTGAGCTCCTGAAGAGGGGCTGGATGAGTGGGGTAGGTGCTAGCTCGAGGACACACATACGTGAGGATAAATGGCCTGTGTGACATGATCTGCTGCCCAAGGGACAGCAGGAGCGGGGAAAGTTCTCAGGCTCTGACCCAGCAGGGAATCTGGGAGGCAGGTCATGCATACCCGAGCATCTGGCTCAGATACACATGCCAAGAAAATTCAATCCAGAGTCCAAAAAGACTTTGATGACCTTGCTTTGTTTAGGGATTCATGGCTTAAACAGAGCCACTTCGATCCTTGTGTTTAAAGGATCTACCTGCTAACTGCAGACAGGCTGTGTAAAAGCTTGTGTTGCCATCTTCAGGGCTAGGACTGGAGAAACAAGCTCAAGAAAGTAGCACACTGGAGTCAGTGTTTCCTGGCTGTTGCTTGGAAACACGGGCTTGGTTGGTAAAGAGTGTTAGGAATAGTAGAATGTGGTGATAAAGACTTTTAATCCCAGCACTTGGGAGGCAGAGTAGGTGGATGGCTATGAGTCTGAAGCTAGCCTGGTCTACTTAGTGAATTCACACCTGCTAGGGCTCTACATTAAGATTCTGTCTCAAAAATGAAAGAATAGAGAATCTATCTATACTATCAAAACCCTAGTTATATGGCTGTGAGAGAAGGCTCAGTGGGTAAAATCACTGAGTTCAAATCCCTAGAACTGATATAGAAGCCAGCACAATAGTGCCTTTCTGTAAGCCCAATGTTCCTATAAAGTGATGGGAACTGGAGACAAGAGCCCCCCTCACTCCCCCTAGAGCATGGGCCAGCTAGGTATACACAGTTTTGATTAAGAGACCCAGAATCAATCAAGGTAGAAGGCAAGAACACACATCCAAGGTTGTTCTCTGGCTCACTCTGTGACATGCTCACATATACACCCACAGACAGGGAAGTAGATATAGGCATGTATGCACATGCACACATACAAAGTTGTTGTTTTTTTTAATTGCGGCCATGCCCGTTAAGGATGTCAAACTGTGCCAATTGTTCTGTAAGGTATCCTAAAGAGCGGAGATCACAGCCACTTCTGTTGTTTCCCAGAATCATCTCTTCCTGGCTTTCATCTTAACATTACTCAAAACCTCACGAAGAGTTTCATTTGCTGAAAACAGACACTAAAGAGTATGCGCTACAAGGACGTTCTGACAGTGGCTGACCTGCAGAGTTACCTAGACACAGGACCCTTCTTCATCCTGTAGGGTTCTGCAGTGCGGTGCTGATACCGGCCGCACTTTATGTGGCTGCCTAGGCTTTGCTTCAACAAAATCACCAAACCCACAGGACTCAACCTAATCTGTCTGTGAGTTTTGTAAGCAGGTAATGCACAACCCCCGCATGAACTGGCAGAGGGGAAACAGGAGATCTTGGTGGGTTATTGCTAAGAGAAGGAATTGAGTACAAAATGCCATCATCATGTTATACATCAGATACCTAATGTTTGACATCTTCCAAGATGCAAAAGGAAGCATTATGATTTTATTAGTTGTGTTTGGAGACAATTAAAAATACAGTATAAAATATGACCTGACCAGAACCATTCAGTCTTTGACACAGCCATTGTCAACTCAGGGGAAAAGATAAAATCTCTGTACACGGTACAGAGAGGCTTACAGCACCCCATCACCTAAACTGTAGATGCCCTGACAGTATGGAAAAGTAATGCGGCTGGCACAGGGAAATGACTAATCTTATCATATTCCTGTTGTTGTCTCTTACAGCCCAGCATCCTAGGAAAATAGCCCAGGCAGTGGGAAATTACAGTTTTCCAATATGAGAGACCAACCAGAGCTCTGCAGTTTTCGCTTGGGAATGAGCACATGTCACATGAGAAGAGAAATGGCAGAAAGCTCTAGAATTTGCCAAGTGCCACTGCGACGAGGTAAGGGTCTAACACAGCTATAAGCTGTAGAGGGACTCGAAAAAGGCTGTGGTTGCCTCCACATATCCTAGTAATTGGTGTGCAAGGCAGGGCATCAGCAGGTCGAGGTCAGCTGGAGGTCAGGGCACCTCTGCAGATGGGTTCCATAATAGCCCGGATAATGCACGCTTGAGGGAGAGAGTGGGGGCAGCCACATAAAGAGATAGTAAACGGAACCCCAAACTGGCATATGGCTTGTTCCTGAAATCCTGTGGATAATTTTAACCCCTGCCTCACTGGGCCTGTCACGTAACCCTGAGTGCGGAAGAGTCTCTAGAATAAGAAAGGAGACGCGGAAAGAAACTGAAAGCTGCTCACATCGGCCAGCCAGTTCCAGGCAAGCCCTAGCAGCCAACAGAGGCAGGAAAACCATTGGCCTTGGGATCTGTCACGTAAGGCTATAGACTCTGTCAACAGTGTTTCCAGAATGAGAAAGGATAACAAAAACTGGGGCCACCAGGAGCTAATGGGAGAGAGTTTCGCATTGTCAAAAAGCACACTGTGTAATCCTCAAAGTCTAAGGCCCAAGAGTCATAGCTCAGTTGGTAGAGTTCTAACCTAATATGGATGAGGTCCTGGGTTTGATGCCCAGAACTGAATAAAACCTAAAACCAGATGCGGAGGCACATGCCAGTCATCCTAGCACTCACTAGGTAGAGGCAAAGGAACAACAGTTCAAGTTCATCCTCAGCTACACAGTGAGTTCAAGGACATCCTCAGCTACTTGGTGAGTTCAAGGTCATTCTCAGCTACATAGTGAGTTCAAGGTCATCCTCAGCTACATGGTGAGTTCAAGGTCATCCTCAGCTACACAGTGAGTTCAAGGACATCCTCAGCTACACGGTGAGTTCAAGGTCATCCTCAGCTACATAGTGAGTTCAAGGTCATCCTCAGCTACATGGTGAGTTCAAGGTCATCCTCACCTACATAGTGAGTTCAAGGTCATCCTCACCTACATAGTGAGTTCAAGGTCATCCTCACCTACATAGGAAGGCCAACTAAAGCTACATGCAACCCTGTCTCCAAAAACAGAAGATACCCAGCTAGGGCATATTATAAACCTGTGATAGCAAAAGGAGGGCTGAAACGTGCTGAGCATGAATCACGAAATGACAATGAAAGTCAGATGCCACGGGCAGTGGCAGCAGGTACAGGTAGACTCAGGTCTATGTGGGTATGGAAGGAAAAGCCAAGTGAGTCAAGGAACTCATGCTTAGCCCTGGACCCTCAGAGTCACCTGGAAAGTAGAATGTGGATGCGTATGCATATAAAATACGCTAATAAACAGGGGAAGCCTTCTGGAGACCCAGTAACCATTATTAGCTATGGTATTTGAGTTATTGCCATCATCCAGGTACATACTGTTAATACCATGGTCATCGCTGTCATAATGTTCAGACCAATCACCCATCCCATACTGGGTTTTATTTATGATTTTGCTACCTGTTTACATAATAGAATGGAAAAACAAACAGTCCCTGCCAGCACCTAAATTCTTTTTTTTTTTTTCATTTTTTTTTATTTTTCTAAATTCTTCTTCAGGAAAAAAAAATCTGCCGCTACTGCTGCTGTTGCTTTATTTTATCTTTCTGTGAACGTCACACATGAGCTTTGCACCTGCATGACCCTGGTCACTCCATTCTTCTTCCAGCGCCTCCTGAGTCCCACCTACCCCTTCCAAATTCATAGCTGCTTCTTTAGCTATTATTGTTACATTGGATGGATGGATGGATGGATGGATGGATGGATGGATACATAGATAGATAGATAGATAGATAGATAGATAGATAGATAGATAGATAGATAGATCTAGTATTGCTCATATATACACCTCCAGGGCTGACTACTTGAGATTGGACAATCTATTTCATTTTCCTAAACCAACATCATTTCTAACTGCATTCTAAGTATTTATTCTTCTACCCACAGGTAAATGCAGCTATCCTAGCCAGAGACTTTCAGACATTAAAATCCCACCTGTGCTTATAGTCTCAGTGATGATGAGAGAGGCAGAGGCATTCTCATCTACAAACGTGAAGAAAGGAGGGGAGGTGTTCATTTTTATTCTAAAAGAAAATAGTACCCAGGTTTCATGTGTGCTCCTTTTCTTAAAACCTTGTCAATACAGCAAAGACCCCACCCAGAGCATCCCATGAACCAACAAGAACCCACTTCCTTGAAACCTGCAAAACAGGTGACAGAGACGAGCAACTCTCAAAGGCTCTCTTGAGTCATTACCCACTAAGAGATGGAGGGTGTTGAAGACGAAAAGAATCTCAGGCTCCTCACTGAAAAAAAAAAATCAAAGCCTCCCCCCATGTTGATTGTGTCCATCGTTGTCAATCACATACACACTACACACACACACACACTAACAGCAATAACTCATCACAGCTGGAAGAGGACTCCAGCCTCACAAGCCACAAGCCCTTACTTATCAGTGGTTGTGATCATAGGGCTGGAGTGCCCTTTGTTGGCCCATAAATAATTACTATAATTTATGATCTATTTTTTTTCTTTTCCTCTTTCCCCATTCCGAAGCCCACCCACAAATTCTAGTCATGCCAGCTTAAATCAAAATAATGAAACCTCAGTGCTCCTCCAAGGCTACAGTCCCCGCTGCCTTCTCAGCTGGCTTCTCAGTCTGACAGAACCTGGACCACATCACCCTCTGAGCTGCCTGGAGCAAGTTGCCCCCCAGACACCTGAGCAAGGGCAGGCAGCATCTCTAAAGCTGAAGTTTGTGCTACATTCGCCACCGGGAAGAAACATGTTTTCGTCCTTTTGTACGAGAACAGACCACAGAATGGAGACACCGTCCTCACTGACAATGACTTTCTGATATGATGACATTATAAAAGACCCCGTCTGCTAGAGGGTCTCAGTTCTCCAGCCACTTCCCAGCCCTGGTAGTTACAGACCCAGTGCAACCCCCCCCCCCTTCACAGTGCAGTCACTACACCCTCCCAATAATGAGCAGCACCAACAGCAGGGGCACTGCCTGGAAACGAATGTTCCCACTTAGATTCTAATGAAAGAGAACTTGGAACAAGCCGTACCCAGGTGCCTTTTATTTCTGCTTATATTCAATTATGGAGCACATGTTCTTAGCAGAATTGTTAAAAAGGGATTTGTTTATTTTCGTGGGGCTGCGTCTTTTATCCTCACTGGTAAAACAAAATCTTCGTCACAGATGCGGTGCCCCACTCCTGGTACCTTAATGAGTCAAACGAGCACAAGGGAAGTCCATAAGCATTTACCGGGGCCAGTTCATATTTTCTGAATGAATAAACAAGGCCAGCCTTAAAGGGGCATGTGTAAGGGTGGCAACCCATCTTGCCCCACAATTAGATGCTGGTTCTACCACCTGAAAATTAGCCTTTAGCTAATTACAGCAAGTGGGGCGGTGGGGGGGGGGGAGGAGAACGGATGGAAGGCAAGAGATGGAAGACTAATGCTGACAACTGGGCACAGGGATCCAAGGTTTCCCCTGCAAATCTGACATTCACTGTGGGTGCATCACCTTACTTCTCTCTTCCCATCTCCGCAGCTGTCAAATAAGTAGGAAAGTCCTGGTAATCTTTTGATTAAGGTTTATTTTCTCATTTATGTGTATGCATATATATGGGGGGTATGTGCACACACGTGTGAGTACCTGCAGAATTCAGAAAAAGGTGTCAGATCCCTCGCAAAACCTGGAGCTACAGGTGGCTGTGAGATGCCCAAAATGTGTGCTGAGAACCAAGTTGACCTCTGACCTCCACCTATACAATATGGCACACACGCAGGCAGCACACATGCAAAATAAATATTTAAGGTAGATCTAGTTTTTTTTTTTTTTTGGAACAAAAAAACAAAACAAGTTCTCCGGGTGCATATGTGGTTGCTTAGGTGATGGTATGGGAAGTGTCCATCAAATTACCAGGAACACGGGCCGGAAGGGTAGTGGGAAGTTAGAGAAAAGGTGGGACATGTCTGACATTTTCTTTGCACATGTTTATATGCCTGGTTATTATATGACTTCCTATAGTAAAATAATACTCATAAAATGGAAATGGAAAAACAAGAAAGGCAGGAAATGAAACAACAAAAATTTACACCAAATTCTAGGTGCTTTACCATAGGAATGTACGGTGGCCCCACTGCACAGTAAGGCTACTCCCAAGAGGTCGAGTCTCAGCAAATGGTTGACAAATGAATGAATGAATGAATGGATGGATGGATGAATGAATGCAAGAATGCATGCTAAACCTACAAAAACATGTATAAAATGTGCCTGGAGGAGATTGTGACTTGGGGTCCAAGGAAAGCTTTATCCTCACACTTCACTTCCCTGTCCTCTAAAGAACAACAGATTAGTATTTTATATAATTTACAACCCTCTGAGGCCCTTTAGAAACTCCTAGCATCTGAGAAAATGTGAGTCGCTTCTCGGAAAATATGTGGGTCTTATATAATGCCTGCTCTCACCTGGGAGAACTGCAGCTGCTTCCGTTTCCTCTGGGGTAGCAGACCGAACGCTGCCTTCCTAGCATTTGGAATGCTGCTGTAAAGCCATTTTTATTATTTTCTAAACTCTGTTGACCCATATATGCCCAGGTCAGAAGGCATGCGCACAGCCTACCACAATACAATGATGCCTGTATCCTTAGTACATGATCGTCTGAGGCTTTAGTTCTGAGACCAGTAACCAGCATTAGACTATTGATCTGCTGTGTGTCGGGCATGATTAGAGAAAATATCTCACCTGGAATTCTACCTTTGCACCTGTGAAACTTCTCCATAAAGATCTGCTTGTGTAGCTGGTATGTGTGTTGTGTGTGTGCTCGCATGATGGTGTATATGCTGGAATGCTGGTATGTGCCAGCATGTGTACTGGTGTGCTGGCATGATGATGTATGCTGCTGTGTGTGCCTGTGTGCTGGTGTGTGTGCTGACATGATGATGTCTGTACTGGCATGATGGTGTGTGCTGGCGTGCTGGTGTGTCCTGGTATTCTGGTGTGTGTGCTGGCATGTTGATGTGTGTGCTAGTGTGTGTGCCCATGTGTTGGTGTGTGTGTGCTGGTGTTCTAGTGTGTGTGCTGGTGTTCTGGTGTGTGTGCTTGCATGCTGGTATATGCTTGTGTGTGTTCTGGTGTTCTGATATTATGTGCTGGTATTCTGGTGTGGCTACTAGCATGTCAGTATGTTTGCTAGTGTGTGTGTGTGTGTGTGTGTGTTGGCATGCTAATGTGTGTTCCATCATGCTAGTGTGTGCGCTGGCACACTGATGTGTGTACAGCTGTGTGTTTTTATACATTCTGACCACCACCTTCCATCTCTTCACTTTGCAGATGCTCAGTCACCAGTCACAGAATGAACAGATGGTGGAAATCTGGTTGTTATTTATTTCATGATTAGCAAAGGTGCCAAGCACTCACAAAGTGGGGGACCCTGCTCCAGCACCTGCATTGAGCTACCCAACACCCCTGTCCCTTAGAGCTTATATTATCGTAGAGAAGCCAGCCACAGACAAATGCACAGATGATATGCCCTTTATGGTGGAGTAGTGGGGGGAGGGTCTAGCACAGCACAATGATCAAAGCAGAGGGATGAGGGCACTTCTGGAGATTGGGTGGTAAGAGACAGTCCCTCTGAGAAGTGGCGTTGTGTCAGAGGCAGGAATGGAATAAGAGAGAGAATCAGTCACAAGGCCATTGGTAACTTCTGCTACAGAGCACTAAGATATGTAGAAAATGGGCAAGTTTGACAAGCAGCCAAGAAGTCCAGGTGACATCAACAGAGAGAGAAATCAAAGACACCAGAGAGTCCTGATGCCCATGTCTTGAGGTTGGCTGAGTATATCTATGGCTTTGGGCACATCTGGGGAAAGAGGAGCTGCTCTCCTGCAGATACACACTCAGGGTTTCACACAAAGGGGGAGCTTCTGGCAGGATGGAGCTGGGTGAGTTCTCAGTTTACAATATCCTACATCAGCTGAGAAGGTGGGGCACACAAGACAAGTACTATTTCATAACTGGTAACTTGACTGCATGCACATTAGCTTCCTTGACGCTCCATTCCCCTGCTTGGAAATTACCAGCTTAACCTTCACAATGAATCTCTTTAAAAGATGCTACTACTCTGGGGAAATGAGGCCAGAAAGAGTTGCTGGTCTTGGTTCTACTTCCCAAGCCCCTCCAGGCTTGGATCAGCTTCTGACTCTCCATGAGGGCTTGATGGGCCCTGGACTAGTGAAACCCATTATCTCATATGCAAATTTGAGCCTAGCCCAAGCAAATGGCAGTGCTCCATCCATCCAACAGCATTTATAGGCTACGTTCTCCCCTACCACTAGGTACTAAGACAAGGAGGGTGGAAGACACATCACAAGGTTTCAATCTCGAAACAGAGTCAACATGAACAAAATGAAAACTCAAAGATGTCATAGAACTGTTTCACTAAGTATACCTAAGTGTTCTACACCATCAGTGTTGAAACAGGAGCTATCCAGTTCATCACGTGACTCTAGGCTAAGCAGCAGTGATAGCTGGTTGTCTGAGCTTTGGGCACTTCAAAAGCCAGTGTGCATGCCTATATCATCCTCAATTATTACACAGCCCTGCTCTTCCTACCCGCTGGTACCTCTTGACTCATTTCTCTTCCTCTTACCCTTTCTCCATCTACCCTTCCCATCTTTCCCTCATTTCTCCTTGTATTCCTGAAAATTTTCAGATCTCTAGCCATCCGAATTTAGAAAACTTCGAGATTCGTGTTTTATAAGTATGACCATGATGCTAATGGAATCAATATCCAAAAATTACTGTTCTAAAATTGTCTACATTCCAAAGGAAGGTACTCATCTACCCATCTATTCTCTTAGAACACTGGCATCTCACTTCTTTCCCAATACATCCTCTAATGAGACATCATAACAGACACACTGCTCAGATGCACACACCACTTCATCTTCCCAGAAATCCCTATAAACTTGTTTTTATTGTTGTAGCCATTTTATAAACAGTGATAATTTGTTCCAAATCACATTGCCTACAGATGGAGGATTAGGGTTCACAGGTCAGGTTTAACTTCCTGGTAGGTTGGTGAATGGGTTGATGGTGAATGGGTGGATGGTTGGGTGGATGGATGAATGGGTTGATGGTGAATGGGTGGATGGTTGGGTGGATGGATGAATGGGTTGATGGTGAATGGGTGGATGGTTGGGTGGATGGATGAATGGGTTGATGGTGAGTGGGTGGATGGTTGGGTGGATGGATAAATGGGTTGATGGTGAATGGGTGGATGGTTGGGTGGGTGGATGAATGGGTTGATGGTGAGTGAGTGCATGGTTACGTGGATGGATGAATGCATCATGGGTGGATGAATGGGTAAGTGGATAAATGGGTGACTGGATGGGTGGATGGATGTGTGGGTAGACAAGCAGATGGACAGATGGTCAGTGGGCAGGTATATGGATAAATAGATAAATGAATGTATGGATAGATGGAGAGATATACAGCCCAAGACTTCCAGACAGATAAACACAGAGAATCCGGCATCTAATCTAAAACTTTTAACTACCAAAAATTCATACAGTGCTGGTTTAATGAAATGAAACTGGATAACTGGAAGACAGCATAGAGTATGGGAGGAACCAAGATAAGAGAGATAAAAGATTGAAGCACACACACCGGGTCATGTGGCATACAACCCTGTTAGTTTATCACTGAAAGGGTAGCAAAGAATGTTTTGGCCTGAGTCTCCAGAAACCCAGGAGAAAAAGTCAGAATTAAAGGTACAGATGAGCTCATAGCACTCAGAGTAGATAACCCGCAAGGGCAGCGGCTCAGCATCCTGAGCAGCCTTAGACTAGAACCTGCCAGAAAAGGCACTAAGGCCTCGGGGTAAGCACAAGTCAAGAGGGTCTCAGCAAACTGCTCCTTACAGATGAAGAATGTATAGCGTGGTGAATGGCATGCTGGATAGAGCTGTGCCATTGTGTCTGTTTCCTGGTGTGAGTCTGCTTTGTGCTCTGCTTGGTTTTACGACACGTTTTTAAGTACAGTTCATGCAGCATCTCCTAAAGAGGCTTAATGAAAAGGTGGGAAGAGGCATCCAGGGGCAGAGAGCCCTGCTCTCCTCAGCTGTCAGATGGAGGTGACCCTGCCACCATCCTAAGGTAGCGGCAGATCTCCCGGGGGGAATTAAAAGGCTCTTTAAGGCTATTCAGGAGGCTGAAACCTCTTGTCAGTGACAGAATCATCCAGGCTGTGTATAACGCAGGGTCAGCTGCCCAGAGCAGATACAGTGCTAGATGAACCCACCTCTGGGAAATGGCATTCAAAATGTACCTGAAAGCCTGCGCATTCCTACAGAGGAAAGAGGTGGCCTGGCCTGCTGGCCTATTCAAGGGACCTGGAGTCCTCTCTGGGGTAGTCCATCACCCAATCAGATGCTCTGAAACCTGGCCTTGTGGGGCCATGGCATTGTGAACTCTCATCTGCCCAGCTGTGTTTCCTGGGCCCTTCTTCTGCCAAGCCAACCTCATCATTTAAATTATTCACAGTAGTACATTTGCTGGGGGTCAGTGGAACCTGTGTCTTAAAGTGGGTGGGAAGGCTGTGAGCCTGGTGTTTTCTCTCCCATTTCTCATGTGAATAGTCCTCAGGACCTGTGGAGCCTAGGCTGCTGAAGGTGCTGAGGGAGCAGTAGAGGGGATTTTAGAGTTTCTCTTTGAGTTCTTCTTATTTTCCCCACCCCATAAAAAAATAAACCCTCCACCCATCTAGAAATCAATCTGGCCTTTTGTTTCCAGAACTCATTACAGTATTAATATCCTTCTCAAGTCTGATAGAAAAGTTCCACAGACTAGCCCACTACCAACCTGGACTTTTGTTGTTCTGCTTAGCAGAAAGTCAAGGAAATGAACATATTTCCTTACAACCTACATACTGCAATACTTGACCCTACATCCCTCACCAAAAGAGAAGGAGGAAGAGGAGGAAGAAGAGGACGAGAAGGAAGAGGAGGAGGAGATGAGGAGGAAGAGGAGGAGGAGGAGGATGAGGAGGAGGAGAAGGAGAAGGAGAAGAAGAAGAAGAAGAAGAAGAAGAAGAAGAAGAAGAAGAAGAAGAAGAAGAAGAAGAAGAAGAAGAAGAAGAAGAAGAAGAAGAAGAGGAGATGCAAGTCTAGAAGGGGAGGCTGTTGCTGCACAGACAGGCCTCAGGGTGTTTCAGCTGTAGGATTCTGCATCTTTTTTAGACCTTGTATTTTCCAGAGTGTCCTAATTCATGCCACAGCCTCCCCTACCACATTTAGCATGCTGACTCCTAAGAAGAAATGAGGTCTTCTGTTGGAGTCCAGCCAAGAGGCTACAGAGGTAGCTCAGCAGGTAAGAGTACTTGTTCTGCAAGAATGAGGACCTGGGTCAGAATCTCTAGCCAAGGATTGTTGCATCCAGACTGCAACAAGTGCTGTGGAAGGTAGAGAAAGGAGGAGGATCGCTGTGACTAGCTGTTCACTAGCCTAGCTCCAGGTTCTGTGCCTGAGGGGAATAAACTATGCACCATCCCCACATATGTGTATAAACCACACATACACCTCTCCAATTACTGAATTCTCCATCAGTAGAGAGATCCGAACATACACTGAGCCCCTAACAACCTTATAATTCTAAGATCTCAGCTAGGCACGGTGACACATGCCTTTAGTTCCAGCATTTGGCAGGAGATCATGTCCCAAAGATTTCATGCATGTAAATCTCTGATGCTTTTCCTCCTCTCTTGGGTGCTCTTCTGTATTCTTGCAGGTCCATTTCTCTCCCTGGCAAAACAAACAGTTTTCTTTGATGCTCCTAGTAGGCTATTTGAGTTCCCCTATGGCATCGACCACACTGCCAATCGCATTTCTTCCCCTCTACAGAGCCTTGCAGACTAGGCTACCTTCATGAATCTGGAGTGTAGGCATGTTGGTTTGGGCAATAATCATGTTACAATATACAAATGGGCAGACCCCTCTGGTTTACTACAGCCCTCCCTACTCCCTATTACCTCATCTCTGGCATGTCACATACTGATACCATTTGCCTGCCTTCTGATGGGATTTAAGGTCTAAGGTTCAGCAGTTGTTAGGATGGTTCCTTTTCTGATGCAGTCTTTGTGTGGTGGTTTATAGTATCCCAAATATCCTCCAGAGAAACAGCTCAATGGATGTTTGATAAATAGTTGTGCCAACAGGTGATCACATGGGAACTGGCACCCTAAAGATACACTGAACACAAGAATTGCAGGCAAGGTGGCATTCCAAGCTCCCAGGACGACAGCTGTGGGTGCCTTAAGCCTTTACTCCATCTATACAGCTGGTGTGACCTGGCCCAACTTCTCAACAGGGAAGCCACAGGAAACAGATTCCACTCCTATGGGCAATGTGGAGCTCTGGGCCACCCAAAAGTTCCCCTTCCACAGCCATCTTAATGCCAACCATCATCCGGTGTGGCTCTGTCCATCCTTAGGCATGGAAACACTGGGAACCAATCTCTCTCTTTCTTTCTGATTTCTCTCTACCTGATCCCTTCTCTGGCCTGGATATTTCTCAGCTGGCTAATCTGCAGTCTGTGCAGGGGGAGTGAGGTTTCCCAAGTGCACAACTAATAGCTTCATGAGCTGCAAGGTAGCCATGGTCATGGACAGTGACCAGCAGGGGGCAACTGCTGCTTTCTCCCAATAGGCAACATTCTTCTACGTTGGTTGGTTGTTTCAGTGCTGGGGGTGGGATCCAGGTTTCAGATAGTCTAGGCAAGTATACTATCCCTGAGCTGCACACTCTGCCCCATCTAATGTTCTTTGTGTGCCTGTGTGTGCCATATGTCCATGTTCATGTGTGTGTGTGTGTGTGACTGCAGACACAAACGCATACATGGTGTGTGTTATATGGTGTGTGTGTGGGGGGGGGGCAGAGATTGACATCAGGTGATTTTCTCAACCCTTCTCTAATTCTCCACAGACAAAAATCAATTGATCACACTTCTTTTCTGCATGAGAATTGCACTAAAATGGAAAACAGGAAGCCAGGAGTACTCAGCATGGCACTTCCTTCCCACCCTTGGCAAAATCTGGAGACTTCTTCCCATCCATCTTGGCACGTCTGCCAAACACACAGCCCCATCTTCCTCACAAGTTCCTTGAGTGATTGACAGTCATGATCATGACAGCCACAACTCCTATAATGATTCAGATGTCAGCTAGACCGGCTGTCCTGGTGGTTGGGAGGGAAACTACCTCACTTTCCCTGCACCCCAGACTCAGAAATTCTTCCCGGAGTCAGGGACTCCTTCCCCAATGTAGGGCACAGATCATGGCTAGGAGCTGGTCCCTTGGCAGCTCAGCGCCAGGCTAGATTTGTTCCCTTGTTTGTCTGGAGCTTTGGTTTTAATTTGTAATGTTTGCTTAATCTACTATTAGTTCGGCTGAATTTAATTTAACTCATTGTAGCAATTCATTTCTTTCAATCTTCTATTATTGGGTATCACTCTTAAGTTCTAAGTGATTTTTGCCTTCTCCAATCACCATGCAGGAGTCTGCTGGCCCTGTTATTCCTCTTTGTGAGTAGCACTGGCAATTAAAAACAGGAAGAAGAGAGGGCTGGGGAGTAGAGTGAATCTGCAACCTCAAGTTTTTCCATTAGCATCTATTTTTAAATGAAATCAAACAAAGCTTCTCCCTCTCCTGCCCAGGCTGCAGCCAATTGCCAGATGCCATTACCGGGCAGCCAGACCTAGCTACAAACTCAAAACCAAGCACATGGCAATTATTTAAAAAAAAAAAAAAAAAAAAAAAAACCTAAGCCAAAACAAAAAACCAAAGCAGCAGTATCTCTAGCTTGGGCAAAGCCGTACATGTCATATGGGTGCTCATAGCCATTCTTGCATCAGAAGTTACCATGAATGCAAGAAAAAGAGGCTCAGCAGTTGATAAAGATACCCCCTTTAGATGCATTTAACAGCAAGCCTTTTATTGTGGAAAGTTTATATCATGTCAATTCAACTTGCTCCCAACTCTTGAAAGGGAAGTTTGGTTTGTTTGTTTGTTTTAATTACTACATTTAAAAGCAGGATGACCCATTTTAGGGGCCATCTCTGAATGATAATGAGAGAATGAGTGGCAGGCAGCACAGGGGATATGGCTACAAACCCGAGGAACACTTAGAGACAGGGAAGTGTGCAGAACGCAAGTCACAGGTGTGAGAGCGAATGACAGTGAGAGTCACTGTATCAGACCCCACCATTATGGCTCATATTTTCCCATCCCAGTTAGGTCCTTACTTAGGTCATGACATCAGCTACCACGCTGGGTCTTTCTAAGCTCCCACTTCTAAACAGGGCAGGTCCTCCTTCAGATGTAAGTGAAACAATAGACTTTTTACTAGGGACCTGGGGGCCATAGATAGCCAAATTCACCACCCGCACCCCCAGCAAACCTGAACTCAGTCGCATAAGGCTGCAGCAAGAAACCCCTAGCAAGGGCCTTCAAACACCCAAGCCACATAGCAGCCCTTTTATCTGGATCTCTCTATCCAGCCTCCATACTGGGTTAGTACTAGGATCTGCAAGAATACAGAAGCAGCCCCAGCTCAGCTAGTATTTATTCATGTTCTGGTTGGCAGGGAAACCAACCTCACATAAGACAGCACTTGTCTTCCGACACAAGACTGAGGGTCTTGGGGAAGCTACTGCTTTTAAATGAAGTGGGTAACTCTTGCCTTTCCTGGCTCAGCATCTGTGTCTTAATCTACAAAACATAGGACAAGTGGGAAGGTAAAGACTGAAACCCATGCCTAGACAATCATACACACACACACACACACACACACAAAGCCCATATGTATGTGTATACATATACATACACATGTATGACATGGTAACATGCATGAGTGATGATTATCTCTCTTGGTTTTGTTTTCCTACACTGACATACCTGGCTGACACTCACTTGTACAGGAGATATTTACAATATAATTATGGGCATGATCAAGACAGGAAACATTCATCAACATTGTCTCTAACATAATCTTATCTATCTATCCAAAGCAAGGCACACAATAAAGGGTCAAATCACCATATGCATTGTCTTAGCTGCCCTTCCTATTACTGTGATAAAACATTCTGACTGAAAGCATCTTAGGGAAAGAAAGGGTATTCTCATTTAGCATTCTAGAGAACAGCCCGTCACCGAGGATGTCAGAGCAGGAACTAGAGCAGGAAAGGAACTTGGAGGCAGGAATTGAAACAGAAGCTGTGAAGGAGGACTGCTTACTGGCTTGTTCAGCCTGGTTTCTTATACACTTTAGAACCAGTTGCCCAGGGTTGTCACCAACCCAGCAGGCTGAGCCCACACATATTAATCATTAGTCAAAGAAGTACCCTATAGACCTGTGTACAGGCAATTGGGATGGAAACATTTTCTCAACTGCAGTTCCCTCTCTCTAGATAGCTCTAGCTGATGCACAACTGACATGAATAGCTTCTGCCCAACCAGGGCACAAACCCATCAGAAGGTCGCCTTGGATCTAAGTCAAGGGGCAACAAACTAGACCCATGAGTCAAGTTGACTGCCCATCTCTGCTAATAAAGTGTTATTGGAACACAGCCATGTGTTTACTTCTGTATGTGACAACTGTGTTCACTCTACAAAGGCTGAAATGGGACAAGTGACTGTATGGGCTACATGCACTGAAAATGTTTACTCCCAGGTCTTGGACATTCAAGGTTTGCTCACTCCTAACCCAAATGGACTTCACAGGGAAGGGGGTGGGGGGAGAATCATGAGGACTGGATGACAGAAGGAGGAAGGAGAGAGGAAGCAAAGGAAAGAAGAAGGTGATAGAAGAAAGGGGGATGAAAAGAGGGAAAGAAGAAAAAAGGAGAAGAGGAGGGAGGGGAAGAAGAGAAGAATGAGGAAGGGGGGAAACAAGAGCAACAGGAATGGGAACCGCTCCTGAGTCCGGGGCAGTGGCTGTGAACCTAACAGGCAGGTGAACTCTACAGACAGGAAGAAGCATGCGCCCAGTGTGTTCAGGGTGGGCATCAGCAAACCTGAATGGATGGTCTGGAGTAGGAAAGATAAAGTGGATAGAGACTGGGCACGTTGCATAGAACACTGAACATCCAGAGCTGGAAGACTGGACTCGATTCTGCAGCCAGGAGGCCATGGTTGAAGCTCTTTGAAAAGGCATGTGACAGGAGCAGAGGGACGAGGAAGAGAAAGCCAAACTGCGCTGGTGGTTTTGCAGAGATGTTATTTTTAATTCCTAGCAGGAGATACTGAAGGCCTTGGCAGCCCAGAACCTGCAGGACTTGATGTTAAGGTGACAGCAAATGAGATACTAGAGAGACTGATACCATGGTTTGTGGTCCCTGAATTTGGAGATGAGGATGGAGGAGGCTCTTCAACCATCCAAGGCTCTTCCAGGAGTCTGAGCCCAGGTCACAGCATGGCCAATAGCTCTGCATGAAGCTCATGTATATGCAGTAACAAAGAAAGGCCTGCATCAAAGTCTCTTGCTCTAAACCCAATCCAGGGCAATTTGGGGGGAACCAGTGATTTCACTGACAGCCCCATTGAAGCAATACTTTGACTCACGCACCACATACTCCAGAAAGGGGGCAAGGCAGCCATGGCTGCATCTCAGCGGTATCCCCTCCTGACAGCCCATCCCCTGTCAGCACCAATCCTGCAAACCTCACCAGACTCCTTCTGAAAGACTTCAGGTAAATAGGTGGCTATTATCCTCTTTCGACTTTCTCAATCTCTTACCTTTTCATGTGACAGACACCTGTTCATGGCCAGTCTTTAAAAAAAAAAAATCACAGTTCTGACAGGTAAATTTTGAAGCTCAAATCAATTCATCATTTTCTCGCTCTGTCTGCAAAGGTATTCACATACCTTGGGAGCATCCATTTGCCCCTCCCCCACACCCTTGCAAACAGGCCTCATCTGCATGAGTCTTATATTATATAGCACAGCCTATCCCTCCCATCAGGAGGCAGGTCCTGTTGCAAAGCATTGAACATGGCTCTGCAAACCTTCTGGTCAGTTACTCATTAGTTCCACATTAGACCGTACACCCGGAGCAGAACGCCAAGTCCACCTCACTCTTCCTTGATGTACTTGAAGGGCCCTGTGAATTTACGGCAGGATAATGCAGAGCCCAGCACCTATTTATGAGTTGATCATTTGTACCAAACCCCCCTCAAAGTGCCAAAGGTTACCATTCAACCCAGGCCTGCACTAATGCCACGGGGAGGCCAACAAAGCCAAATGTATGAAAGTTAAAAGCATTAATAAAAGTGTGACTTATAAATTACTTCATCTTTGTCACCCTTTTTGAAATGGGGTGAGAGAGGCCAGGGTAAATTTATTTTTTAAGTGCTTTCTGAGACCCAAATGGGTCAGGCTTAAGATCCTTTAGTGTGTAAATCATTCTTCGCAGATCTGGGGGATGCGGCTGCATCTTAACATTAGCAAATAGTGATTTATTTTTATCATTTGCAACTGTTTATGGTATAGCAGAGATCAGGCACAAATATACAAGCACAATATATACATATGTGTGTATATGTATGAGAGAGAGAGGGAGGGAGGGAGGGAGGGAGGGAGGGAGGGAGGGAGAGAGAGAGAGAGATACAGTCAAGAGGTCTGCAAGGCTGAGCCTAAGGAATTATTGGGGGTAGGGGTGCACCCCCGGCATATCAGCCACTATTTCTATGAAAGTGTTAAAGGAACAGAGTCCATATCTGAGCAGCAACCCCAGGAAGCTTCATTTGGGGTCCCTGCCAGAGAAGTAAAGGACAGTTAACACTCAAATGCCTCAAAGCAAAGGGAGACCCAGAGCTGCACTGTGGCCAACTGCTTCTGGCTCCACCGCTCTTCCCAAATTACACTCTCAATTTGTTTTCCCACTTTAACTGCTAGCAATTTGGGTCTTTATCTAACAGCCAGAGAAGAGCAGGGAAACTGGTTATTCAGCAAAGTTCAAGAGATGCTAAGATCTCGTTGAGATAAACAACAGCAAGTAACAAATGACTGAAGGAACCTGACTTGAGTCCTGACAGTGATTAACACATTCAAGCCACACGGGGTAGACTCAATGAAATAATCATGAACTCTAAGTCTTGATTGCAAGGGATCTGCTCCCCATGCCCCAGCAAGTCACCCACATAACTGTGTGCTCCCTATGTCTGCCAACAAGACAAATGGCATGCCAGGGGGCTGTCACGTCATACTGTGGATTGCCAATGGCAGAGAGGTGGTAGCTAGGAGTTGCTTTCCATAGCATGACTGAAAACAGTCCCCCAGGTTCAGCAGTAGGTGAGGCAGGATGCAGATTTCTCAGTCTCAGTGCCGCGAACACTTTGAGCTAGGGATGTCAGATAGGACCAGGTAGGGGGAAAAATTTGTTCACTGTAGGATACACAGTAGCAGCCCCCACTTCCATCATCTAAATGCTAATTTAAGCACTACTGCCTCCATGTATGACAACCAAAGATTACTGTAGTCCTGGCCAAGTGTCCCTGGAGGTAAAAGTCTCCCTTTGAGAATCACTGAGTTACACAAAATAACTTTCTCTCTGTGTCTCTCTGTGTGTGTGTCTCTCTCTCTCCTTTATGTGTTTATGTGTGTGTGTGTGTTTGGTCTATATGTGTGCATGCAAATATACCTATGCATGTACTTGGGAAGGCCAGAAAAAGACACTGAGACTTTCTCCAGCACTCTCTTCCTTATTTCTTTGAGACATGGCCTCTTGCTGAATCTGAAGCTCATTTTTTTTTTCCAGCTAGGTGGGCTAGCCACCAAGCCCCAGCCCTCTTCCTGTCTCCACCTCCCACCCCACCCCATCTCCATCGCTGATGTTATAGGCATATGTGGCTAGACCAAGTTGTGCGGTTTTTCTTGTTTTGTTTTGTTTTTTGGTAGGGGAGAGTTCGGGCATTCTGACTTATGTTCTCACGCTTGCATAGCCATCCCCTGCCCCGGGCTTCCAGAATGCTAATATTTTTCCCCCAAGGACTTCATCCTACCAGCAAATCTTCCTGGGCCTCAAAATTTCAGACTTGGGTTCTCCGTATATAACCTTTGACTAATGTGTGCTCTAGTCTTGGAACCCAAGAGACTGAATAGATAGGTTGCACCTGCCAATCCTAACTCCTATAAATAGAAGCAACGAGAAAAGACTTCCAAGAACAGGCATTGGCCTGGGTTTCTCCTTTTCCTTGAACCCTTGTGACCCTGTGACTGCTCTGAACAGTGCCGGAAGGACACAGCATCAGAACCAGTAGGACTCTTAACCACGGTCACAGCTTCTGGGAATGCTCACTCATGAGAAAGAGACCCTCTCAGAGCTCAGCTGCCGCGTTTTCTATATACATGGTGGTGGGGACAAGACAAGGTTTCAACTTCTCAGCCAGTCCAGTCAAAGCCAGAGATTGCCTCAGCGCCAGCCAGCATCTGATTATGCCCACTGAGGTTCCAGGCAAGAACTTCCCTTCTTAGCCTGCTGACTCCGGTATCATACACATAATTTTGAAACTCACTGTTCAGCCAAGCTTGGGTGTGCTTTGTTAAACTATGGCAACTAACTAAACCATGAGCCACACCGATATTTCTGATGCCAAAGAGAGCCATGTTACACTACCGAAGGCACCAGCATGACCAGAGAGCAGCTTGGTCAAATGAAGAAGCAGATCTCAATGCCCTAGTCATTGGGGACTCCATACTTCCTATTGATTATCTCATTTAATCCTTGTATTCCACTGAGGGGCCAGCTACTCTTACCATCCTCCTTGGCTGATGGTCGTGAGTCAAATGAGCTTACCAGGCTAGAGACACAGTAAGAAGAAAAACTGGTTCAAATGTCAACATTCTGCATCCAAAATCCTAGTTACACCACTTGACTCTGGGCAGTTTTGAGACAGGAGGGAAGAGGCAGAGCTAGTTCTCCCAGATGAAATACAGAGAATCCCACCAGAGACCTCCATCACGGGGCCACAAATCCCCAGATGGTGACCTCAGCATTGACATTGCCTATGGCTAACATAAAGGCTACTCCTGTTCCAGAGATGTGGCCAGCAGCATATTTGACTGCCTTTGGTGCCAATTTTAAAGGAAGAGGGAAACAGAAAGATCTACAAGACCTTGGGGGAAATCCACCATCAGCCCTTCCAAGACCTCTGCAACTCGGCTGTTTAATACCCAAACTGAGAGGCCTTAGGCAAATCCCAAACTCTCTGAGGCACAGAACCCTTAGCTATACCATGGGAATCCTTCCTAGCCATTACAGAGGACATGACAATTCCAGTACGTCCCTACTTTTGTCAGGGTAGGAGAACTTGAAAACTGCACCCTGCCTAAGCCCTGTGTCAATCCTGAATGGTCAGAGGGTTGAGGAAACCAAGTTGTAAAACTTATATTTAGTCTCTGTCAAAATAACTGTGTGCATGAACACCCATCCCTTCAACTGTACATGACAGACACAGGAGAGAGAGAATTCATAATAGCTATAATAGTCATCAACATGACCCAACTAAAACCGAAGAAGTTAGACACTCCTATGTGGGATTTTCTTGATTGGATCATTTGAGATGGGAATACCCACTCTAAATCTTGGTCACATCTTCTCGTGGCAGCTCACATGAAAAGCCAGGGAAGAAAAATGGTTTGGTTTGGTTTTTGCCTGCTTGCCCTCACTCTCACTAACAAGTTCATCTATCCTGCTGCTGAGGCGTTCTTTCATGATTATCAGAACCTGCTTCTTCAGGATTCCAACACAGACTGACGACCAGCTGACACAGCCAACCTCGTGGACCCAACAACTACAGGATTCCTGGCCTCTCTGATGACGGACAACTATTGTGGGCCTCGCTGGACCACAGCACGTGAGGCCCTCTAATACACTGCGTGTGTGTTCATTCCATCAGCCCTCGTCCTCTAGGGCAGCCTGACTAACATGTCACACAGCAGGCGGCGGCGAGAGTGCTGAGCTCTTCGGGAAATCAAAGGCACCCAAGTCTGAAGTAGACACGCGGAATGACCTTTGCAAAAGCACAGCTCATGTCCTTCTGAGATCCCTGCCTATCCTAGATCCAAATGCATCTCAAACTGTGCTTGGGGAATTTCACAAGACCTCACCCTTAGGTGAGGAGCTTCAAGGCCATTAATGGTTGCTAAGAGAATGAGAATCTATCACCTCCAGGGACGAGCCCCCAATAGGTTATCTAATCCCAGGTGACCAGCCTTACACATATATACATATGAGCAACACTAACTCAGCAGATTGTATTTATATACACGTGTGTGTGTGTGTGTGTGTGTGTGTGTAACAATAAAGGCAGAAAGGTCAAAGTTGAGAGAGACTAGGGAGCACAGGAGTAGTGGGGAAAGTGAAGTATGGGTGAAGATAGTGTAATGATAGTATTCATGCATGGGATTCTCAAATGTTAATAAAATAAATGTTTAAGAAAAAGACTCCTATGCCTGACAGAGATGTCTGGCAGTCCTTTCCCTGGGGAGCTAGTGTTCCTCTCCCTCCTCTTCTACATTTGCCTTCCAGCACGACTCTGTGCCTGGGCCTTCACACATCTTTACTGGCACTGAAATGTGTACACTGGCCCCAGTGCCAGCCCAGGTGAGACTTTTCTATTCTCTCTGTGTCCTTCAAGCGTGTGTGGGTCTCTCTCACTCCCTTTAAAGCAGTTTTGCTTGGGGATTTTTTTTCTTTCTTTCTGTGGATAAGAACCCAGAATCGGGGATCCAATTTCCACTCCCCATATCACCCTAGGCTAGAGCTTTCTTCCCTAAAAGCCTGGAAACGCATGACAGTTCACTTACAGTAGGCTTCTGCCAGCCACCGAGTTCGACTTTCAAAGGCAAAGGCACTATTCATCTCAAATTCACCATGTTATGACTTTTGTAAGAGGCCTTAAAACACAATTAATAACACAATTGCATCTTAACGCAGAATTTTCCACTTGGAAGCTTTGCTCAGGTTAGCTGTCCTTGAAAAGATACCCTTTGCTAGCGCATATATATATATATGTTAATATATATTTCATATATATATATGAAACTAAAGAAAGTTAGAATGCTTGACTCTTGGGTGTTCATGTCCAGTTGCATTCTGGTCTGCACAGATATTGAAGCCCCCCCCACACACACACACACACAGACAGGAATCCCTGACTGACAGGTGCCATAAAATTTGCACCTGAAAGTTGTAGCTAAAGTCAACTTAAAAAGGAGTCAAATGTTTGGATTAAAGTGCATGAGTATGGAAAGACACGTGGCCACAGGATGCTACAGCCAGGCATCACATCCCTTGTAGATACTGTGAGACGCGGTCAATCCTTCCTTTTTATTCCTTACTATAATGAGAACACCTGTGCCAAACAGAACACTGGGTTATTCATGAATGAATGAATTTCAATCCCACTCTGTTAGTTCATGCATTCATTCTTTAAGCAAATTTACACAGAGCGCTCTCAATACATCAGGGTTTGGGCTCCATTCAAAGCCACCTTAAAGAGCTAGAACCCTAGTAAAAGGAACAAACCATAACCATAGAGTCATAAGAGTGAACAGGAGATTTTATTTGAGCCAAAGGGTCTAAGGCCCACATAGCTGAGCACTCATAAATGTGGTTTTACCAAATCTAGGTCGTCAGGAAAAGCCTCAGTAGGCTAAGGTCTTGCTTCAAGTTAGGGCTTCATGACTTGAGACAATGGGAAGGAAAGGCAGGCAACGAAACCATAGAGGATGCAGAAAGGCAAACTCCACGGGAAAGTGACAGACGTAGTACAGTCCTGGGTTCACCCGTCTTTAAGGTGACATCAGCAACAGATGGGAGGGACACAGCTCTTCACAATAAGGCACTAAACAAGGACTCTAAACAATGTAGGCCAGGCTCTAGAACCCCAAGAATAGTATTGATTCCAAACAGTTTCTAGACAAGGGCATGATAAGCATAGGCTTCCAGGACAGATTCTACCCCTGTTACTCTAAAGTTATGCTGTGACAAGACAGACCGGTTCCTTGTCTACCCTCTGGGGACTATGAAAGGGACATGTCTCTTTAAGATGTACAGGAGCACAAACCTAAAACTCTTCACCATGGAGCTTTCTGCCCAGAAGCATGCTGCTGTCCCATAGAAAGAAGATGAGATGGGATTTGCAATTGATGGGCCACGAGGGGAAAGGAGCTAGCAGCAATCGCTGTCCCCAGACCCGGGAAAGCATGAGCATGTCATTTGGTGGCCACTTCGATTGAGAAGAGTCACGGGAAGAAAAGGATATAACAAGCCAGGGAGTTTTGATGGCACCATAGAAACCACATGACGTGAAAAGCATATTCACTCTTGGGACCCGTGTGCTCCCAGGAAGGTGATGGCATGTTGGCTTCTCCAAAAATCATTCCCTGGGAAAGAAGGCACAGAGCTACAGTGCAAAAAATGAACAGAAAACACAGTGCTCTGACCAACTTAGAACATATGGGGTAAAACAAAGTTGAGCCTGCGAGACCTATCAACACCTCTCACTCTTTTTTGTGCCCTGGAATTCTTCAGAAGAAAGAAAAACTTACACGGCGCACTCTGTTTCATTTTATCGTCTTTCCTAGTGGCTCGTCTTGTTGGAGGTAAGGGAAGTGTACTTTAAACCGCGCATCTCTGCCGACTGTAAAGCCGCCCCTTTCTTCCTGATATCCTCCAAAACAATGTCATAAAGGTGTTTCCTTTCCAAATAACTTCACAATTGTCACTAGGGAAAAGGCTGGGGTCTGGCAAGCTAGAAACCTGTTGGTCCCTGGGAGTGAATCCTCACCCCCTAACCTTTCCAGTCCCTCAGATTCAAACTTGTGGGCTTTGTTCTCATCCCTTCTCTCATTCCTGGGATTCCCTGGCTTGTTATTTAAAGCTTCTGGCATTTGCCTCTCCTGTGTTTGACAAATTGTCAACATCAACAAATTGCACTCGGCTCAAAAACTCTAAATTCAAAGTGTCGGTTTATAAGAAATCAATGCATGTTCTTAACTCTGTGAGCCAACTGTCTTACTGTGTTCTGAATTCGGTATAGCAAATTTCTCTTAAATATTGCAAAAGATGCCCTTTCCTGAACTGGAGCATATGCAAATGAGGAGCAGCCTACAAGTTCAAAGTCTGAAAGCAACTGGGCATAGTCAAGACAGCCAACTGGATCTTCCTGCTCACAGGCCTCTCCCCTCTCCCCACCAAATCTCTAAGCACCAATGAAGGCTCAAGTAACCAGCTCAGAGTTTAACGTTACCTCAACAAAGTGTTGCGAACCAGGCCAGATAGCACAAACCTGTAATCCCAGCTACTGAGTAGGCTGAGGCAGGAGGATGACAGGTTCAAGAACTCCCTGGACTACAGACTGAGTTCAAAGCCAGCCTGGGCAATGAAGAGAAACCCTGTCTCAAAATAAAATGTTCATCCCGGCACTCAGGAGGCAGAGGCAGGCAGATCTCCGAGTTCAAGGCAAGCCCGATCTACATAGTGAGTTCCAGAACAGCCAGGGCTACACAGAGAAATTCTCTATCAGGAAAACAAAACAAAACAAACAAATAAAATGAAATGTTCAAAAAGGTCTGGTGATACAGCTCTGTAGGGTGTCCTTGCGTGGCGTGTACAAGCCCAGAGTTCGAGTCTCAGCATCACAGAAAGAGAAGAGGAAAGGAAAATGAACGTCACATACTCCTCCTCCCATTTGGACCCCAGGAAATCCCACAAACATTTCCAGCAGCAACCACACAATATCTACAGACACTCTAGATAGACTCTTCATGGCAGGCAGCATCCACCATATTCACAGCCCTGGAGAAATGGGTTGTATTTTCCATTCTCCAGGCTAAAGGGATCTGAAAAGGGCAACAGAAAACTCACACCAGTGACGGTGCGCCTCCCTGAAGGCAAAGCCCTATTTCGGCGTCTGATACTGACACCTAGAAACAGCAGGCCATGTGTCCACTCCAAAGTCATCACACTTTGGCTGTGGGTCCCTGCAGAGTCGGAGTGGCCCTGGGGGGAGCTCTGCTGGAAGGCGCTAAGTAAATGAGTGCTATCGTTTATTAGAGCATAAGAAACAAATGGGAGTGAGTGAAGGGACAGCTGAAAGGAGGTGGCTTGGGAAGACAGAGTATGTGTGACCCTGGGAGACTCGTCTCCAGGGTGCCCATTAACATTCCCGGGTGCTACTCTCTCAGCACCCTGCCTGGATGCTACAGCCCTTTGCGAATTCATCCCTCGACTTTCTTCCCTTCACACACTTAATCTAACACCTAATTATAAAATGATTGGCAATCCCACAAGTTTCTGCTGTAAAACTCTCCCACCAAGAACGATTCTTTCTCAACTCATTGCTCCTTGCATCCATGGGGTGAGGAGGATAGGACGAGGAAATGGGAAGAAGGCAGTTGGGTTTTATTATAAAAGGGTCTTCCTTGGGGCACAGGGGCAGACATTTTGACATCTATTTAAGGCCAACCGCCATAGGGAATAGGTTAGCTCTTGGAACATATGGAACTCTACTTGACAATGAATACACCCCTTGCTTAATAATGAACCTGACAAGCAAGGACCCTCCCCACCTGCCCTTCTCCTCACAATGCACAGAGCAACCTGAGACCCTCCCTCCCCACTGGCATCCAGTTGCATGGATGCCCCACTTCCAACAATTGATTGACTTACTCATCCTTGATGACCCTATGATGAGTTGTATGTATGGTTAAAATCAGATGCATTGTGGGTAAGGACATATACAGTAGAGCCTCCATGATTGAACCCTGTTAATCAAAACAGAGACCCACTTGTGCCTCTCCCCTTAGTAGCCAAACTCCGTCTTTTGAATCCCATAATAGAAATCCCCAAACAACAACAAGGCCTTGAGTGAGCTCTTGTTCAAGTGACCCGCTTCTCACTGGCTGTGCTTTTCTCATCTATGCCATGGGTGTGCTTTTGAATAAAGTTTCCTTGCTATTTTTCAACCTGTGTGAATCTTTTGTTTCCTGGAATAAGACACGAAGAAGGTGAAAACACCAGAAACCCATTTGTTTTCCTCTGGTGAAAGCTGGCCTTCAGCTGTCTCTAGGTTTGTCTGCTCCTGCTGGGTCCTTGAAACAGCTGGTGCTTGTTCCCTGTATCTGTTTCTGTTCCCTAACTCGCCCACCCTCCCTCTAAGCCCTTACAAAGTTCCAGTTTATTTGGAACTGTTTGGGAAAAACAAGAGCAAAAAAAAAAACAAATTAAAAAAAAAAAAAGGTCTATTTCCTCAAAATTCCTAACCTATGATGAGCTCAAGGCAATGACCTTTGGACTGGACCCTACAGCTATCCATTGCTTAAGATTAAGCAGCTGTGAACAGAAGAGTCATCCTTGTTTGCTTTGTATTACAGCGACCACGTGGGGAAAGAAAGGTTTATTTGACTTACAATTGCTAGTCCCCATCCAGGAAGGAAGCTGAGGCAGGAACTTAAGCATGGCAGGAACTTGGAGGCAGGAACTAAAGGCAAGATCGTGGAGGGGGGCTGTTTACTGGCTGCTCCTTCGTTCCTCACTCAGGACCACCTGTCCAGTGGGACACGTTCCTCAAGGCTTGCTCAGGACCACCTGTCCAGTGGGACACGTTCCTCAAGGCTCGCTCAGGACCACCTGCCCAGTAGGACACATCAACAGGGCCCTCCTCCCACATTTGCCATTAATCACACAGACTTGCCTACAAGCCAGTCTAATGAAGACACTGTTTGGGTTGAGGTTCTCTCTTCTCACATGACTCTAGTATAGGTCAAGTGCTTAAAAAAAAGAGTAATCAGCACAGGATTAAAAAGAACAAACACAAAGCATTCAGGAAGCAGAGTTTTGTTATTGTTGTTGCTGCTGCTGTTGATGTTGATATTTTATGATACTGGGCATCACTATGTAGCCCAGGCTGGCTCCAAACTCCTCAGGCTCCTGCCTACATCTTCAATGACCAAGTACTGGGACTGCAGGCACCCAGCACCAGACAGCCCCCCCCCAAAAAAAAAGTCATCTCTTCATATTTAACTTCTGTCCTATAAGCTCATTTGAAACAGGGTGAGTCCTTTTTAAGCTTTTACCCAGCGTTGTTTTGGCTTCTGTTTTGTTTTTTTCCTTTGCTGTTTGCTCACGTGCCAGGATTATACAGGAATGTCTAGAAATTGGGCCATTTCTTTGAGGACGGTTGCTAACCCACTTTGTTTACATCCGAGGTCAGACCATAAGGGTTAGAGACTCAGGGTGGTGGCTGCAGTAGGAGAGTGGTATTCAACATGCGAGCTTTGCATGCCGTGAGCTAAGCAAATGTCTACAACAGACTTCACACAGAAAAGATCGTGGGCCGGAAGTCCTCCTGCTCCAGCGTGACTCTCAGAAGTTCTCACGGACACAGCAGCTCTGTATGGCCTTGTAGTCATTCATTCTTTTCTTTATTCATTTTACATACCAACCATAGCTCCTCCTGCATCTCCTCCTCCCACACCCCCACCTCTCACCAACACACCCCCACTCACTCCTCAGAAAGGGTAAGGTCTCCCATGGGGAGTCGACAGGCCTGGCACATTCAGTTGAAGCAGCACCAAGCTCCCTCCCCCCCCCCCAACCTGTATCAAGGCTGAGCAAGGTATCCCATTATATGGAATGGGCTTCAAAAAGCCAGCTCATGTACCCGAGATAGATCCTGGTCACACTACCAGGAATCCCACAAACAGACAAGGCTACAAAACTGATGTCCTCATGCAGAGGGCCCAGTTTGGTCCCATGCAGGCTCCCCAGTTCTAGGTCTAGAGTCTACACACTCCCACAAGTTCCGGTCTCTGTGAGTTTCCCTGTAATGATCTTCACCCCATTGCTCATATAATCCCTCCTCCCTCTCTCTTCAACTGGATTACAGTAAGTAGGCCTGGTGCTTGGCTGTGGATCTCTGCATCTGGTTCTATCAGTTACTGGCTGAAGGCTCTATGATGATAGTTAGGGTATTCACCAATCTGATAACAGGGGAAGGCCAGCTCAGGCACTCTGCCCACTGTTGCTAGGAGTCTTAGCTGGGGTCATCCTTGTAGATTCCTGGGAATTCCCCTAGCATCAGGTTTCTCTCTATCCCCACGATGACTTCCTCTATCGAGATATCTCTCTCATTGCTCTCCCACTTCGTCCCTCTCCCAATCGACTATCCCATTCCCTCATTTCCCATCCCCCAACCCTTCCATTCCCCCACCCCCCAGTTTGCCCAGAAATCTCATCTATTTCCCCTTACCAAGGTTCCTGTAGTCACACATTCTAGCATTTATTGAAAACCAGTAAGCAATTTTTTACAAGGGAGAGAAAGGAAACACAAAGTCTGGCTCCTTTTTCCAAAGCAACACAGGGCCTCTAGGAAATGAAATCTAAAATTACACAGCACCCCCTCCCACCCACTAGACGCCCACAGCCCATCAGGAACAACATTGCAAGATGCACATGGGACTTTAAATAGAAAACACACAGAAAGACAAAATCCTATAGATGCATAGACATATCCTAAGTATTTCCCTCAATCTCCAACAAGAGATTGGCACTAAAATGAAGAACAGAAATTGCACAGAGACCCAGATGTGCCATGGGGTACAGCCATGCCTTAAACAAAAGGCAGAAGGAGACCCAGAGTGAGTCTCTAGAGAAGTTCATCAGAAGTTTGTCAAGGTTGACCTCTGTAGTTAAGGGGGCTCTCATCAAAGTTAGACTCTATGGTTAAGGGGGCCTTCATCAAAGTTGGCCTCTATGGTTAAGGGGTCTCTGGTCAAGGCTAGAATCTATAGTTAAGGGGGGCCCTCGTCAGGTTAGACTCTATGGTTAAGGGGGCCCTCGTAAAGGTTGGTCTCTATGGTTAGGGAGGCTCTGGTCAAGGCTAGAATCTATGGTTAAGGGTTAGAGTCATCTCAGGTTAGACTCTATAGTTTAGGGACCTCTGAGACCACTTTAGAAAGCTGAGAGTGGCCTCCCTGACCCCTCTGGCCCCTCGTTGCCACAGTGCCATTGGCACTCACTATCACAGCCCTGTAATCTCAGGGCTGACTACATGCCTGCTCCTGCTCCTTCCTGAGCTCCTGAACAAAATGAGATACAGCAACAGAAGGGCCAGATAGCCCCGTGGCTGGAAGACGGAAAAACTGGAGCACTCAGAGTGACCTGTCTGTCTCACGTGTAGGTGGATCTTGCCCTGAGGCGTGAGGAGATGGCAAGAGCTCCTGGATTGAAGGCCACCCCAAGAGAAAGAAGCACAGGGCTAATTCAGTGCCTTGTTTACGATCCCCAAGCTAATCAAGCATGAGGATGTGTATGTAGTAGGTGAGGGAAAGCCAGCGGCGACACCAGCAGGCTCCTTGGCTGATGGAAGAATGCATCAGCCATGAGGATGGAGGGGTCCCCACAGTGAGTTCTGCCACCTTCAGTGATGAAGCAAATCCCCCCAGGCTGGGTTCTGCAGACCATGGGTAGAGCAGGTAGAGACTGGAAGGGGAGAGGAAGGCACTCTCAGGAATGACTAGAAATGTTTTCTAGTGCTAAAGACATAACCCAAATTGACTCTCCACCCACCAACACCCAAACAAACCAGGAGACTATCTGTGCTGACTTAGACGGGGCAGACAAAGCCTTAAGTCGAGGTCTTTCCTACGTGTGCCACAAGCGAGGTGCAGAGATGGGAGTGAGCCAGAGGTCCCCTTTATAGAGGTGGCTCCTAGAGGAGAGATGGAAAGAGTGAAGGCAGAACCCTCACTGGATTCAGGACAGCCTCCCTTCCGAGTGTGGGAAGGACTGATTCCCTCTGGGCCACCAAGAAAGCTCTGCTTGCATTCCTGCCTGCCCTTGAAATGCTCCAGGCTGGGTTTGACCTCACTTCCTGGGTTACTACTTTTTCTACATTCAGGCTAAGAGCAAAGTGGAAGCGAAAAGGAACATGAAAGAAGACAAAGTGGACCCGTGGAAATGAAAAGAAACACACTCCCCGTACATGGGAAAGAAAACAGATGAAGAAGAATATTGATCTCAAGTACATGAAAGGCTTCACTCAAGAATGAGAACCGAAGAGGGAGACCGAGCCAACGCACAACACGAGGAACTTCCCTTTGGGATAAGGAGCTGTCTGGGGCGTCCCCAAAGCAGATGCTGGATGGAGCATGTGCTCTGACACGCCCATTCCACACTAAACCCATCTGCAGGGCAGTACTCACTGGACAATCGCATGCTGTATAGGCAGCAGGGACCTGGAGGACGTCACTTAACACAACGTCCACAGCGGAAAACCCAGGACTAATGGGTGTGAGCTCAATCAATTCAAAGTGAAATTCCTAAACACACAATTGGGTCATTTGTCAGGTTGGCTGGGGGGAACACTTAAATGGGGTGGCACCTTAAAGGAAGAGAGAGCCTGTGGTTTTCAAGTACGTCTGTAGCCATCACTGGAGCTTTGTGGCCGATGTTCAAGACACATTCCAGGCCAGGAAGAGGATCCCATTGCTCCATCGGCTTTTTCTCTGGTGTGGCCATGAGTCTTTTAGCCAAAGAAATGTGAGGAGCACTGAACGGTCACATCAGTGCAGAAACCTGAAACTTGTTTTGTGGTTCGCAAGTCTATTTTTCTGCCTCTGGGATCCTTGGAGCCAGTGTCAAGACAGAACTTCTGAAAGATCAGAATAAGAAGTGGACAGATGTTCATCATCCGTGAGGGATGGGTCACACGAGTAGGCACAACTTAGAACATGTTTGGCATCTTCGGAACAACTGTGAGCTCTAGCTTCACCTGGCTGATTTGATACCTCCTGTCATGAGTTAGTTGAGAAGTGCTCTCCCGCAAGGGTCATGTGTTAAACATTGGGTTGATAAACTGACTCATTGTTGTGGAATATTATTTTAACCAGGCAAAGACATTTTACATTTGGTTTTGCTGCAGACTATCACTTTAACTATGTAAATATGCTACATTGGTTTGTGCTGCATTTGTTAATTATGTAAAGATGTGTTGCCTTTGCTTCACCTTACCTGCCTAAGGGACCTGATTGGTCTAATAAGAAACTGAACAGCCAATAGCTAAGCAGAAGAGGGGTAGGCAGGACTGGTAGGCAGAGAGAATAAATAGGAGAAAAAAATCTAGGCTCAAGAGAGAAGAAGGAGAAGAAAACAAGGGGAAAAGGGAGGGATAGACCTTGGGCCAGAGGACAGGCAGCTGTCAGCCAGCCAGACACAAGAAGCAGTGAAAGTCAGAAATACAGAAGGAAAGAAAGGTAAAAAGCCCCGAAGCAAAACGTAGATGAAGAGAAACAGGTTGTTAGAAGAGTTAGCAAGAAATGAGCCTAAGATAAAGCCAAGCATTCATAACTAATATTAAGTCCTTGTGTCATGATTTGGAAGCTGGTTGGTGGCCCCCAAAAAAGAAAGTCTGCTCTACTCATAAAAGCTTTGACTTCGTCAATGGATTCATTAACGGAGTCACCATGCGAAGATACCAGAAGGTGATGAAAACCCGACAACCAAGCTTGGCTGGAGGAAGTAAGACACTGAAGGCATGCCCTTGCGGATGGTGACTCGACCCCAGTTATCAAGGGAGTTGACAGATGTTCCCAGGAATAGTTACTTCCTGTTCCATGGGAGAGAGGTTGAGTTCAAACATCAGCTATAAGCAAAAGCCTGTGTTCTTCACCAAGACCTTACAAGTCAACTTCAACCATGGGAGCAGTAGGTCAGGCATAAGTCATGGTGACCTACAGTGTTCCACTGGCCTACTAGTTCAGCTCAAGTCCTAGTTCCTAGGGAAACTCTGAAGCTCAGATACCTGGGCTAGAAGACTAGTCTGTCGTGGTTTCACTATAAAAACAGTCCCAAGAGTTCATGCGCTAAAGGCTTTGCCCCATCCGGCAGTAGTCTTAAGAGGTGACTAGATCATGAGGGGGCTAATAGCCCTGTCAATTGATCCATCCATTGATAAGCATAAATGAACAGGACTTCGGGAGTAAGGCCTAATCAGAAGAGGCAGGTTGCTAGAACGGTGCCTTCAAATGATGTGTCTCATGTCTACTCTCTCTCTGCTTCCTGGATTTCTCCCACACTCTTTTGCCACGAAGGCTCTCTCTTGCCACAGTCTTAAAAGCAATGGCGCTCAGACAGCCACGGACTGACTATGAGCCAAAAAAGCCTTTGCCCCCTATGGCATTTTTATCAAGCATTCCATTGTAGTCATGGAAAACTGACGGCCGAGAGATGGCTAAGAAGCTCATTACAATAGTCCTCCCAGGAAGAGACAAGGTAGAACACACTGGACAGCTAGCTGCTGCTTCCAAGGTCAGTGGGTAGCTCTAGCTTCCCATGCTGAGCAGGTCGGCTTCACAATTTTCAGGTTCATATAGACGGTGAGCTGAGAATACACTCTAGAGTCTTTGAGTTACATTTTCAGAACCTTCCTAAGGGGCTTGGAATACATACAGCTGAGCGACTGACGGGCAATCCTCACATGCCCTTGCCAAGGTAATTACAATACATAAAAGAGCACATTATCTTGGTGGAAATTCCAATGCGGTCTACATAGACAATCGAAGGGAATAAAATGTCCTAGGACAACTTACTGGTCATCACTGGGAGTGTCTCAAGTCATCATAATAAATGATGTACTCATCTTAAAGGTACCTACTGGTAATCCCTAAATAAAACTACCCAGAACCTGGCACACAGTAGTAATTCCTATATAAAACTACCCAGAACCTGGCACACAGTAGTAATTCCTATATAAAACTACCCAGAACCTGGCACACAATAAGTAATCCTTATATAAAACTACCCAGAACCTGGCACACAGTCGGTAATCCCTATATAAAACTACCCGGTATCCACCACACAGTCGAGAATCACTATATAAAACTACCCAGAATCTGACACACAGTAGGTATAATCCCTATATAAAACTTCATACTATACTAAGAGATAGAAATGGCATTTATTAACCAAGATAAGAAAAGAATCAAAAACAAGGAAAATGAAGAGTCACCTTTTCTTCAGTCCCCAAAGTCCCCACCACCACAGGCAAAAACATCAGGGTACATCTCTTCAATAGTTGACAGTTCCTGCTCAGCGCAAAGCCGGGTGGCTAGTTTGGGTTTCACAAACGTCCTGGATATACACCCCATCCTGATTTCACTTCAGCACACAATGAGATTTTCCTAGGACCAATCCCCAGGAATTGGCTGGCTTTTTCTTCAATCACAATAATTTCCTTTGATGGAGAACTGTCTTGTTTTTATCATCTGACAAAGGAGTACTTAATGTTCCCTGTGCTCCAGAGTGTCTGGCTGTAAAGCACATTCAAGGACAGAAGCATTCTGTGTCCTCAGCAAAAAAAAAAAAAAAAAAAAAAATGAGGCCAGCCGTGGTTCTTGACAATCCAGGTTGATTTCTGCACCTTCTGACCAGGACTCACAACCACCCACCATGGTGGGTAAAGCCAGGCAGAACAGAAGCTCGGCGTAATCAAACCCTTTGAAGGGGTAAAGTGACATGATCTTCAGTCAGCCTGTTCTCCCAGCTGGAATGGAGGAGGCCAGATGAAAAGAAACTTCCTAAAAGAAAGAGAAAGTCTGCCCTTTGTACCCCAGGGGGACTACAGGACAGCAGATAGGGAGACACACGTGCTCTGACCTCCATTGCCAGACTGGAGCCCTGAGAGGGGCAGGGAGACAAGGAAACTCAGGTTCAGTGGGAAATGGGCGTGAGAAAGAGTTTCCTCTTCATTAAACTCTCAAGAGCCACAAAGTGCTAAGCTGGGATGGCCAGAACTCAACCTGGGGACAGGTGACATAAGGCAGAAGGTCTCAGTTTCCCTTTCTACGCCTTTTATTCCTTGTATGACAGTAGAAGCACCTATTGGCTGCTTGCTTAAGCCTGTAGAAGGAACCAGATGCCCTAATGGTCTAGAGGATAAGGGGAGGGTCTTTTCCAGCCTGAGGGCCACAGGACACAGGATGGATGTCCTAGATTGGGAATCCAAGAACTAGAAAGAAAGACCTTAGAGTCCACTCTAGCGAAGACCTGGAGCAGCTGGGAGATCCGTGGCTTAGCCAAGATGAGAGAAAAGGGACCACGGTTTCACAGTGGTAAACTCAAGCCCCCCTGACAGCAGAGCCCCTGGAAAGCTTGCAGCTCCACAACCACATAAGGCCCCAAACGGATGACCCACTTTCTCCTCTGTCACTGTCACTGTGAGTCCAAAGGCCTCCCTTACACACACCCAGAAACCCTCTTGCAAAAGAGCATAAGGGAGGGAAGAAAGCTGAATAATTAAGCTAAGGAAAACTTTCCCAAAGAAACGAATCAACTAGAAACTGGAGCTTTTCAATCCAACTCGACTTCTCTTTCATTGATGAGCAGCAAGTAAGAGTTACTGGGGGGAAGAGCAGATCTATCGCAGACAATTTTAAAAGCTTACCTGTTTTTCTAAGCGTGGTAGCCCATTCCTACAATGCCAGCACTTGGGAAGCTAAGGCAAGGGACGGTGAGTTCTAACCTAGTTTGGAATGAGACACTGTATCCAAAAAAAAAAAAAAAAAAAAACCAAGTAAAACCCTATATTTTCTTTGCTCATCATTGTGTGCACAGCTATGGAAATGACCCTAATATTATGCCTAATGGAATATGTATATAGAAAACAAGGTTTACATTAGTGGAACTGCCCGATGCTGACTGCCACACGGGAAAGTAGCTGAGGGTAAGCAGGTCCTGGGTGAGTACCAGGGTCTATAAGAGAAAGGGAACACTATTCTAGCCCAGGTTCCAAGAATTTCAGGGATGGGAGGTCCACTCACCACAGGCTGAGAATCGCTCATTCAAAATGCTTAGCACAAAAATGGCTTGAACTTTGGCAGTCTAGCATGCTTTGCGTATATTTGCATGTGTATAGGGAAATAACTTGGGGTTGATAATCAAATCTAAGCATGACATTTATTTACATTCTGTATGAATCCCTTTTACCTGTCACCTGTAAGTAAATATATTATTTTTAAAATTTTGTACACAAAGCCAAGTTTCCTGGTATTGAATTTACATTTGCAGCATGATATGAGTGCCAGAAAAGTTGAGATTTGGAGAGTACTCCATCTGCAGTTGGAAGAAGAAAGAATTGATCTATTTTCCCCCTTAATGTGAAGGGCTGGGATGCAGCTGGGTTGGTGGATCACCCTCCAAACATGCGCAAAGTCCTGGGGCTGGTCCCCAGTACCCCGTAAACTGTGAAGTGGCCACACTGTAATCTCAGCACTCCAGAGGTAAGGCAGGGCTGGGTTCCATGAAACCCTGTCCCAAAACAAACAGAACAAAATCCCTGCCCTGCTTTAATTCCACACACCTAATGAATCTACATCATTCTTACGTGGAAGTTCAGGACTATATAACCATGTGATAGATACTCGGGTTAGAATCTTGGCACAGTGTTCTCACAATGCAAAGTGAACCTCTACCACCAAACCACTGCCTCTTCCCCGCCCTAGGTCTGATGGCCCGAGAAAGGCATGGCCTCTGCCAAAAGAGAACTAAGCCTATTGTGGCATCTCTGCATCTAACTCTCTGCCAGAAAAGCCCCCACTTTACATCGCAGGGATCCACTGATCCACTCTTGGGCAAGCCTTCAGCAGCACACTAGGTACAAAGCAAAGGACTCCCTGATGGAGCGCACGTTTCTCCCATTCTCTTATTTGGATTTCCTTCTTTGTTTTTGCAGAATTTTTCTAGAAGAGGTGTCAATTTACTTGTAAACATTGTGCTTAATTGTTGGTGAGACTGTAAAATAACTGGCACCGACTGCAGTCATTTTAGACAGGAACAAATAATTTGAATATGGCAGTTAGTGGGGCCCTGAGAACAAAGAATGGAGTTTTATTTAAGGAATGAGTCAATCACGCTGAGCGAAAGACAATGCCAGGGCTCCTTCTGTGTGCAGAGCTGAAAAGCCCAAAGTTTCTCAGTTTTTAAAGATGTGTGAAGATATTCAGTACAAAGGGCCCAGTTTTAAATGTCCATGAAAGAAACCAAGGGAAATTGCTGGGGTTCACAAAGAAACAAAGCCTTTGCCACCAACAAGGAATCGAATCCCATGAAACCCGGTCGTCCAGGATGACAAGGTAGGGTTGTACAGCTAGCTGTCCACAGAGCTGGGCAATTGACACAGAAGTTTAATGGGGGCTAACTTAATATACAGCCCATCAAACACACTTAGATGTCACAAACAAGGACCAGGAAATACTGAAAACATGGAACCACAGCTCAGGAAAAATGGTGTTCCTAGGGCTGGAGAAATGGCTCAGGGGTTAAGAGCACTGGCTGTTCTTACAGAGGTCCTAGCTTTAATTTCCAGCCCCCACACAGTGGCTCACAGCTGTCTGTAAGTCCGGTTCCAGGAAGATTCAACACCTTCTCTGACCTTCAAGGATATTGCATACACATCACGTCACACACAGACATATCCGCAGACGAAACAGCCATACACATAAAATAATGTGGTTTTTAAAACAGCATGATTCAGATAATCCTTGTCTTCTAGCCCCTTCAATGACTGATGTGACATCACTACTACCCAGCAGTACCAGGTTCCAGTGGAGGGGAAGCCTGCAGAGATTTGGAACCTGAAGCAGCAAGTCCATGACGCCATAGCAATCAAGAGTTACAGATAGAAGGAACTCACCTGTTTGTTGCCCAGAGGCAGGGGAGAAGCGTGCCGTGGCCGGGGAGAAGCGTACTGTGGCAAGGGTGGAGCAGAACTGCTTTGCTCCTGCCACGGCTTGAGCTTAACTGGAGACAAAGGAAGAAACAGGAAACTGCTAGTATGAAGAGAAATGGAAGGAACAATAAGAAAAGGAGGTGATGAAAAAAATGAAGGGTAATAATGTCTTCTCACACAACAGGAATTATTTTAAATATTATATATATGTTCGTGTACACACATTGGTAATCTCTTAACAGCCCCATGAGTCATTCTAACCAATCCAATTTTATGAATGATGAGACTGAGACCTGGGATAAGTAATTTGTTCAAAGTATGGTTAGATGATTATAGAGACCAACAAATCAATGAGAGATAGGACAGAAAGATGGGCGACAGCCATGACAGGTATTAGATTTTACATACTGAAGATAGATAGATGATAGATAGATAGATAGATAGATAGATAGATAGATAGATAGACAGACAGACAGATAATAGATAGATAGATAGATGATAGAGAGATAGATAGATAGATAGATAGATAGATAATAGATGATAAGAGAGATAGATAGATAGATAGATAGATAGATAGATAGATAGATAGATAATAGATAGATGATAGATAGATAGATAATAGATGATAAGATAGATAAATAGATAGATAATGATAGATAGATAGATAGATAGATAGATAGATAGATAGATAGATAGATAGATAATGATAGATAGATAGATAGATAGATAGATAGATAGATAGATAGATAATGATAGATAGATAGATAGATAGATAGATAGATAGATAGATAGATAGATAGATGAGGAGTATATGATGGAGAGACATGTAACAGAGAATATGTATATGAGACATAGCAAACAGCAAACATATGACTAGATAATGATAGCCACATATAGCTAGACTGATAAACTCTAAATTAGATAGATATGAAACAGATCTCTATGTGCTAGAGAACAGAATGATGGCAGACAAATATATAGATACATAGATATAGATATGATAGGTGTCAAATAAATGATGTAGACAGATGATAGATAAAAGGTAGATGATAAATAGAAATAAGTGAATGATAGATTTATAGATGACAGAGAAGTGATCAATAATAGAAAAACTATAGACTTTATATGATAGATAATGTATAACTGAGGGATAATAGACAATAAATGATATATGACATAGACAATATACAAATATGTGATAGGCATGATAGATGCAATTAGATCAACTTATAACTATAGACACAGAACACTGAACCACAACGCCTGCTGTATCTACATGCATGACTTTACAACGGGAGAGCTAGGAACAGGGCAGAATACGCAAGTCCTACAGATGTGGACGACAGCAGGGACTCCCTACTTTGTAAGCACTCGTGCCCTCTATTCTTCCAAGAGGTTGATTTGAATGCGGGTTTCTGAAGAAGGTGAGTTTGAAGTAATTTTGAAATGACTGAAGGAACCAAATATTGAAACATGCAGGCAACCGCAGGAGCTCGGCGGAGGACCCAGGAGCAGGAAAAACAAAGGTGCAGAGGGGATGTGGAAGTGTGGAGATGATCTGAAGAGCTAGGCATGCTTTCTCTTAGATCTGACGTAGGGACAGATTTTCAAAAGCACGGGTTCTACAAACTGTCTCTCTTTGATATCCTGGAGGAGCTCATTGCTGATGCAAAGGAGCGACTCTGGAGTACCTGCCTCCTCCCAGGGCACCCTGTATGGCCACCACAACTGTGGCTGACTCTCAGAACCATGGAGCTGGAACCCAGCTATCCAGAGGTCACCAGAAGCCAGAAGGACAATAATTCCCACCAAACCATGTACAAGGACAGTATCACTCATATACTCCCAAATGGGAATTCTGTAAAACTTGGGAGCAAGCTGTCCATCGACTTCAAGTTGGTCCAACAGAACTCCTGAGACCTCTAGTGTAGCCCAGTCTCTTGCCAAGTGTCCTTTCTCTCTCAAAATAGCATCTTTTTCTTCTATGTGAGGACAGGGACATCTCCTACAGACCTATGCCCTTGGTTTTGAGGGGAAATGAGCTAAAAATCACTTTGAAGTTATTCTGTATTTTGTCATGGTGGTATTTAACCCATGTCCATGTGTCTGTCAGTATTATGACATAAGCAAAATGTAAAGAAGAGAATGAGAGGGTGGTAAAGTGTTTGGCACGCAAGCATGGCGACCTGAGTTCAAGCCTCAAAGCCCAGGTAAGATACAAACCAAAAATGCCTAGTGCTGGGCATAATGGTCTGCATTTGTGGTTCTATAGCTGGGGAGACAGAGATGGGTGAATCTCTGGGACTCCTCTATCTCAATAATTAAATATGTAAATAAATAAGGCAGATGCAGGCTGAGGAACCACATCAGAGGTTGTCCTGTGGCCTCGATATCCATGCATAAACACGGACCTGCACATATCAGCACAACTATGTGTGTGCAAACATGTGTGCCTGTGAATGTATGCATGCATGTGTGCGTGCACACACACACACATACACACACGTGCAAAAGAGACAGAGGACTAAAAAGAAACTACTGAAGTTTTCTCACGGGATATGAAAGTCTACATAAATAAGCCAATTAAAGCTCTTGCTTCCTGGTGACTGACAAGGGCCATCCCAGTCACTAAACTAGTTCTGGTTTGGAGCCTCCAACTGGTGGGTTACAAGCGTCAAGCTGTGACGCTGTTTAACCCAAGTGTTCCCCTGAGGCCCTCCTTGGCTGTCTCTCCTCTCCAAGCCGCAATTGAGGCTTTGCAAGTGGCCCTATGAACACGTTAATGAATGAATGGACAGCTAATTGCCCTGTAAATATGCATGAATAAGCACAGCCCAGATTCCTCAGCAGCAAATGCCCGGGCGCCCTCTTGCTTCCTACTTGGGCATGAGAAAACTTGTGACATGCCGAGGAAAGGAAGCCAGGAAACTTCCCATCCCTGGAGGCTACTCTTTCAACATGGAAAGAATACTAACAGCATCATAAGGGCACTCTGAAAGATGTCTTTGAGCAAAAAGAATGAGATACTCCGAGTTTTTACATCACAGTTATCAGGAAGTTCCCAGTTGAAACTTTTTGGCCAGGTATTTACTTTATTTTAGACTCATTTCTTCCCCTTCACTTTTTCCCCATTTGCTCATCTTTGATTATAACCATCTCTTTGGTTCTCAGGGATTTGGGGACCTTAAAAGATCTAAAGAAGGGAGATCACTATCTTCTGTCCCAGGAATGATAGCATCACACTTCGGAAGCCCATGTCCAGAATGGATCAGGGAGTTAGGTTACAGCTAGGAAAGGGCTCACCATGGAAACATGAGGACCTTAATATGATCTCTGAGAACTCATGTCTGAAAACAAAAATAAAACAAACAGAAAGACTAAATATGGTGGGACTTGCATATAATCCAAGAACTGGGAGATAGAGACAGTCTGGTAGCTGGGGCTCACTAGCTGGTCTAGCATAGTAACCAAGCCCCAGGATAGTGAGAGACCCTGTCTCAAAAACAAGGAAGATGATGCTTGACCAACAATGCTCAAGGTCACCCTTTAGCCTCCATATGACTGCATGTGTATGCATGTGTGCACATGTGTATACACACACACACACAAAAAAAAGTATGTACACACAGTGAATTAGGGTGGTTCCTAAAACTAGTTTCATCACAGAGCCCTGGTGTAAAATGACCATTTCCCAGTCCACATGGAATCATCCAGTCGGGGGAATTGAGGAGCCAAGTTTGTTCAGAGTATGACAAGAGCTCAGATACTAAAATAAAATTCTAAAACGTATCTTTTAACTACTTGATAAACAATATTCATTGCCCGGGGTCACATGAGTAAGACCCAGAGAAACAATAGGCTAATTTTATTTCAATTTACTTTTCGGCATTTCCCCAAATATCAGCTGGAACTGGATGTGTGTCAACACTTAGACAACATAAGCATCAGGAAACCCAGGTCAACCTAGCCTGAGTTAGACTCAGTAGTCATGTATTTCTAATCATATTTATTTCCGTTGTCTGTGTTCCAGCTCAAGTGCAAGGAAAAGGTGGTTATGGAACTAGGTCAATGCTACTTGACACCCCAGCGGACAAAAACGAGACCTGGCAACTCGGTAACTCCCACAGCATAACCCATTGGATATGGAGGGTATCTCTCTGCCATTGCTTTCTACAACCAAAGAAGTACAAGACACACTCGTGTCCAGAGGGAAATGGAAATTTTTTAACTGAAAACTATTTAAGCACTGGAATTTATTGGGAGGTTATAGGAATTGAACTCTTCCTAAGGAGATGGAACAAGAATCTGCTTACCCCAGATAGTGTATCAACAACAGACCAATGTACTATTCCACCAAAGTCCAACTTGGCAACTTGACAAAGAGATTACAAAGTATGAAATCCAAGTGTTTCTAGTCCTAAGAACTTCAGGTAAAGTTTCAACTTGCACTTCAGACAAAGCAATACTTCTCTCCCTGTTTGGAAAGTACGGTTTCCATGGTTTCATTGAAGTTAAGACTATAAATGTTAAAAAGTAACAGGGTCTCTGGGTTTGGAGTGATTATAAAAGGAAGGCAGTTCTCCCAGGTGTAAAAAGCTTGCTGAGAGTTGGATAATCAACAAACAATGCTATACTAGTCATTCTGTGTTTTTCTGATTCATCTTCAAAGGAACATAGGTGACATTGTCAATGTCCTGGATGTGCTGAATTCAAGGTGTTCCTTCAGTCTCCCAATGGAGCACACTTAGTTGAGAAAGGAGGAAAAAGAAGGAAGGAAGGAAGGAAGGAAGGAAGGAAGGAAGGAAGGAAGGAAGGAAGGAAGGAAGGAAGGAAGGAAGGAAGGAAGGAAGGGTGAAATTGCCTCCCTCCCCCATATTGTGAGTCCTTGGTTCTCACTGCCAATAGATTGTTATCCTGGGGACAAGGACATGAGCAGGAAGAACAATTCAAATTCTTGAGTTCTGAAATCAAACATCATTTCCAACATCTAATAACCTACATGTTGTTGGGTAAGTGTGCAGAGGTAAGTAGAATCAGACATCACAATGAAATGCTCCTTGTTTTTAGAAGTAGGCTTTGCTAGATGTGATTGAACTCAGCATGGTTTCCTTCTGCAGCCAAGGCTGGCCTGGAGCTGCTTTCCCAGACAGCATCTTGAGAAGGGAATGTTTACATGTAGGAGCTGCTGAGTAAGGACTCTGGACCAGGAAGTGAGGGGAGCATTAGGGAGGAGACGGCTGAGGGAGATTGTGGCTCTGGATGAGATCTAGCTAGCCTCATTCTCATCTCCATAGGGCATGAATTACAGCACAACTTGTGTGTCCATGTCCCCCACCCCAACCCCCATGATGACAGAGAACAGGTTCCTTCCCACACCACTGCATTCAGCAAACTTCAGGACACAAGGGCTGTGGAGAGAGAGATAAACTCTCAGCCACTCATGGCCAGTTACCTAGAGAATGTTCTAGATATAAGCAACAGCCTCATTTGTAGCAGTTGGGAGGTAGGGAGGTGGGATTCCAACCTGCAAAGGGGATCTCAGAGTCTATCACCAACATTGGCCATGGAGATGGCCATAGAGTAGCCATGTACCAATCACTCAATCAAAACCTAGGACCCTTGTTGAGCTTGGTAGCACACACCACCAATCCCAGCACTTGGGAAGTGGAGGCTGGAGGATAAAGTTCAAAGTCAAAGTTGCAAAAAAAAAAAAATGTCCCGGCCTTTAAGGACACTTGCTGCTCTTGCAGAGGACCTAGGTTTTGTTCCCAGAACCCACACAGCAGCTCACAATCTTCTGAAACTCCAGATGCAGGGGCTCTAATGCCCTCCTACTAGCCCCCATGGTACCTTGCATGCATATGGTTCACATACATACATACATACATACATACATACATACATACAGGCCAAACACTCACATACATAAATAAAAATATATTTAAAAAGAAGAGTTTCAGGTCATTCTTAGGTACACAGAGAACTAGAAGCCAGCCTGAGCTACATGAGAACATATCTCAAAAGAAACAAAAGAACACTTCAGCACTACCAGCAGTTTTGACCTCTGGTGCAAAACACCAAGCTTTATGCTGTCTACAGGATCTGATTGCTTCTTCTTTCCTCTTCTTTCAAAACTTTCCCTTTATTGAAATATATTGTGATTAAGAACAGTTACAAAAGACACAACAGCTCCACATGCTTGCTACAGACTGTCTTGTTGCTGTCAAAACATGGTTACAAACTAGTTTTTTTTCCCCCTACCAAGAGCTCAAACATGGATTAAAATATAGAGCTCACTACAAGGGGTGGAAACCAGCCCCGCTGGAACACAGCAAATGGAGTAAAACCCACCAGAAGACCCAGCAAGGAAGAGAATCAAGAGCCCATATTCTCCCAGAGGTGGACAACATGTTGCATTGCTGAATGCTCTTGAAATACATCATGGGCCTGCATTGGCATCAGATCATACGAAGACGGCAAATGCAGCAACCTCACCCTCCTGAGTTAACTTCCTTGTGGCAGCGGGTCTAGTTCATTTTGGGGAGGCATGAGGTCAAACTTTACTTTGATTGAATCCTCAGCGCCAACAACAACAACAACAACAACAAAAATTGCCCCGAAACTTAGCAGCTAATTTGGATTTGGTTTTGTTTTCTTAAGGTTCCAACGTTCTTCATCTCACTTAGTTTCCATTTCACCATTTGCTAAATGGAAAACATAATACCTTTACAAGTTACAAGTACGAATTAGACATGGCAACAGGAGCCTGTAGTTGAGACAAGAGGATTGGGAGTTCAAGGCCAGCCTAGGCTATATAATGAGCTGGAGACCAGCCTGGGCTATAAGAGACTCCATGATTTTAAAAGATAAAATTCTAGTTGGAAACCAAGCTGGTGGCTCATGTCTGTAATCCAGCACTCAGAAGACTGAGGAGGAATACCACAAGGTTGAGGTTGTTCTGGGCTACAGTGTAAAATTCTGTCTTGAAACAATAACAAAATAGTTACAAGTAGAACTTTGAAGTGTTTTAAAACTGCTTGAGCTACAGGTGTGTGGGGGGGCGGGTAGCAGACATCAATAAACTAGCAATTAGCCTGTCCAGGTAAGAAGATCAAGAATTCAAGGCCCACTTGGTCTACATAGTGAGCTCCTATCTCAAAGGAAGAAAATGAAAAATGTTGAAAAGTTTACTTGATTTTCTGCTTCTTATATGTTGGGTTTTTTTTAATGTAGCGTGTATTGGTAAGAGTCATTCAAAAAGTGTCTTTGGCAAGGACAGAAACCTGCAAGATGAAGTCCTGGAACATTATGATGGGCTACCTTCACCACTGTAGCAAAACCTAAGAAGATGGACTGTCCTGCCATGTCTCTCTCTCGAAAGAACTGGACAGACACTTGGTCTGTTTGAGCTGAAATATTTTCTGAAGCCTTGACCCAATCATGTCCACAGATCCATAGCCCTTAAATTCCTTCTTGTGCCACCATCTTCCATAACATTTCCTTTCATCTCTTTGAATTGGGTAAATCTCATGGTGATGGGGGAAGGGAACTAACCACAATGGATAAGTACAGGGATGTTAAACCCCACCCATCTCTTACCATGAAGACCTGTCCCATTCACCTCCCATACAACTTACTAATAATAGTCTCTCAATCCCAAGAAATGGTGTGTTGATAATGGCATAAACCTAGACCTTAAGTTCTTCCACCCATAAACAAACTACCCAGCACTCACTGGGAACATAATGCATCTTCCAGCAAAGCAGTTGCAGGTCTATTAAGGGACAAATGCACGGAGTCCCAATCTAGATTCTATTAAGAGCTAATTACTGCCGGGCGATGGTGGTGCACGCCTTTAATCCCAGCACTTGGGAGGCAGAGGCAGGTGGATCTCTGTGAGTTCAAGACCAGCCTGGTCTACAAGAGCTAGTTCCAGGACAGGCTCCAAAACCATAGAGAAACCCTGTCTAGAAAAACCAAAAAAAAAAAAAAAAGAGCTAATTACCATATCAGAAAGCAGCTTAAGAAAGCCAGGCTCCTACTGCAACACCCACCACCCCTCAGTCTGAAACTGCAGGTGCCCAATTCATAGGGAGTCTACATGTAACCAAAGACACAGGACCTCATTATTTTCCGTGGTGGCCATCCTAGCATTTTCAAAGTGAAGTAGATATGCCATTGTAAACCAATTACCTTTAGCTTTTGTTTTACTCTGACTGTGCTTTTCTAGTTACACAACTGGGTAGTTCAGACTTTGTGTCTTCTGGAGAGTAAAGAGAGCAGTACGAAGCGCTTAGGAAAAGGTGACTGTCAGCTGAGCCTGGAGCTCCATCGGTGGAGTGGCTGCCCCTCTGGAAGCCCTGCATTTCATTCCCGGCACCATACACCCTCGGCAGGACAGCCCACACCTGTCATCCCAGCACTAAGGAGGAGGAACCAGGAGGATGGAAACTTCAGGAGATCTTCCCTTGGCTGCATCGCAAGTTAGGGGCTGGTGCCAGGTGAAGAGAGGAGACAATGAGACGGCTCAACAGGTAAGGACACTTGTCTCCAAACCAGAGTCCCTTTGTTCAGTGCCCAGAACCCACAGAGTGGAAGGGATCAACTCCTGAAAGTTGACTCACAGCCTGTGTGCACACACATGTCAAAAACAAGCAAACAATTCTTGTCGAAGACACTGAAGTGTTCCTGTGCCGTTTTGACACCTGGTTTTTCTCAGTGAGGTTTCTTTCTAGCTACTTGAACACAGAGACGGCACAGACATGCTGTAGCTAAAGAAGGGGCACCCAAATGCAGGCTCATGATGTTCCTACGCCAGGGACAACCCACAGACCAGCTAGAATCTTAGGTACTAGAACCCCTAAAACCGACTATGGTTCCCCACCCCCAGGGAAAGCGCACGCGTGGTTCAAATCCAATGAGAAACAAAAACTAGAAACACAAAGTACCTTAAATTTTTCTGAGAAATTAGCATCAACAGAAAGAAAAACAGCAATTGCCGCCATGGAAATAGCAACCCCTCCTTGCCTGCAGCCATTTGGATCGGAGATTGTTTGCATTAATAAGGCGTTAGCCTTTTTTCTCTCCCTCTCTCTTGATTGTCAAATGCCAGCCGTTCAATGTCCCACATTTGCCGTGAAATTCAAGGCAATGAGGCTGACAGAATGTAATTTACTCGCATTGAAATATGCCAGGCCCACGATTTGCTTTTCCAGCCTTCCAGGCTGGGGGTCACATTCAATGGCCTTTCTGAACTCTCAAAGAAGAAGCCAACTTCCCTGAGTCACAAAACAGCAAGAGTGTGGCAGGTGGGTGGCCGCAGGAGCAGATGGCAGAGCCACCAGCACTGTGGCAGTTGTGCAGAGGAAGAACACTCCTGCCAACCTGAAACAAGTGGCTAAGCCCTCCTTGAGCTATGGATTTGTTCGCTTTTATCATCTATACCTTAAAATGAATGCAAATTTATAGGTCAAAATGAAACACTCGGATTTATTCATCTCTGGAAAATGTAAACGATCTGAGAATTTACTAGAGCATAGAACTAAACGGAACTTCATAAATAATCTGAGTGGATAAAACATTTCATCATCATGCTGAAAAATTTTTGAAATGGAAAATAAAAGCCCAGAGAAGTCAGAGCACATAGGGAAAAAAAAGCTTTGAAAAATGGGGAGGGAGAGATCGGAGGCAAGATTTTCCATACATATAAAATAGTCCTGTATTAAAAATCATTTATGGAATTTATGTTCAAAGTCATCTATCATAGAATTATTTGAAACATTAAGAATTTTGGAAGAAAATAAATGCCCAATAACATGGAAATCTGTTAAATAAATTATCATCCATCTATACAATAGTGCCAATAAAAAATTCTGCTGTAAAGTGTATTTAATAGCACAGGCAAATACTTCCAACATGATCTTAATTTAAAAAGCCGTTCTGATACTGATTGTATAGACTGTACTAACATGTGTATACATGCATGTATATTAATATGTGTATGTGTGCATGAATATGTGTGCTTGTGTGTACATATCTATATGTATAGGTGGAAGGAGAAGAATACAATCTTTAAATTGGCTGCAACTAAATATAGTTGTTGAGACTACGTTTTATTTTGTGTGTTATTCTCTAATTTAAATGTTTTATATGAAGTATCTATCTTGATAAGAGAAAGGAAATCATTAGAAATTAAAATAGTCTCACTTCTGGGAAAAATTTAATAATCAGAAGTTCCAACATTCCCTAATATATATTCCTTTAAGTAACACCCTCCATCCCATGCTAGCAGAATGAAAAAAAAAATTCTTAGAAAATTTGGAATCAAAATGAGATTAGTAGACAACTCCACTCGGAAGGGAAACCCACACATTGCTTATGTTTCTTTATCTACATGGATATGGCTTATGTATACGTTCATGTTTGTATGCACATGTGCACTGGGTACATGCAAACATCTGTGCACCTGCACATGGAGGCCAAAGGCCATCGGTGTCTTCTTCAATCGCATCCCACGTTTCTGAGACTGCGTCTCTCACTGGCTGACTGGCCAGAGAGCCCAGGAGCCCACTTGTGTCTTCATCCCCGACACTGGAGTTACAGGCATAGTGCACAGTTCCCTGCTTTTTTGTGTGAGGCTGGGGATAGGAACTCAGGCCCTCGTGTTTGTGCCAGCCCTTTTAGGCACCAAACCATCTTCTCAGTCTTCTTCTTGTCCTTTAAATACACATTGAAAATATATGTATAAGGCTGGAGAGAGAGCTTAGAGGCAAAGAAGGCTTGCCTGAGTTCGACTTCCTGTGAGAAGCTGAGCGTAGCGAACAGCCCTCTAAACCCAGCATTGTGGCCAACAGAGACACAGGAGGGTCCCCAGGGCTTCTAGTCACTGGACTAGCAGAAACTGTGAGCTGCAGGTTTAAAGACCCTATCTCACAAAACAAGGGTTTAGATAGAGGACGACATCCTACATTCGTGTACACACACACACACACACACACACACACACGTGAGCAATTCCATAGCAATAATAAATTCCTATACTAAAATAAGCCAGCACCTGATTACTAATGGGCTTGGAGAAACCCATTTCCAAATGTCAGTAGCACATGAGAATACCTTATTTACCAATTAACAAGAGCATGGTTTTCAGAAGTTATTAGGGATGATTGACACTGCCAGAGCCCAATCATGAACACATCCACTCTTTAGAACTTCCTGATAGGTCATTATCAGCCTGCCTGGGCCCCCACCCTCTGCCTCAGCAAATGAAAACAGTAATGTCTACAACAGAGACTAAATGCACAATCCCCCAAGGACCCACAAACACTAGAAGGCTTACCAGTGACAAAAGGTGGGCTCGCATGCACCGTGATTGTTTGGAAAGAGGTGGAATACAGCTTTCTGCCAACTAGTATGGAACAAACATCGAACTTATGGTCCAGCAAAAGCCGTACCAGCTGTGACCAGTCGGGGAGCAGCACAAAAACCAAAACCTATGGGCAGAAGATGAAAAACGCAGCAAGAGCCTTTCCTACCAATTAAAGGTAGTCAATATTGATTATCTGAGGGATTGCCATGCTCAGAAAGCAAATTAGAAACTCAATACCTGAACTATTCCTAAATGCAGTTATCAACTTCAGAGTTTTATCTCATAAAACCAATTCAGCTTAGAGTTTAATTCTATTAAATTAGGGCTTAGAAATAAAATTTGCTCTAGAATGAATGCATCATTAGCTTTAAAATGCAATATACTGAAACCCAAAATGTGCTGTATTACAGTTTGAAGACTAAATGAGTGGAGATGGCATCTAAACACACTTCTCCCTAAATATATTTACAAATACAAAAAGTGACAGTCCCTCAAGACATTCGTAAAAAAAATAACCTCTCCCGGTCCTGCGCGTTGCTTACAGTTTGCTCTTTGCTCTCTCAGACCTCTTAATCCACCACCCCGCCCCCAAAGAAAGAAGAAGAACGAATTCTAATTCTAAAAAGGCTGGGGTATGGAAACTCTGTCTTTCTCAATTGTTCCACGGCGGAGTCATACTGGCCACATGGACTGGGAAGGGGGGTGTTTGTTTTATGATGAGGCCCCACTATGTGGCACAGCCTGGCCTTGAACTCATGACCCACCTGCCTCAGCTTCTCAGTGCTGGGGATTGCAGTCCTGTACCATCGTTCCTGGCTAGTTGATGGGCTCCATGGAGTCAGATAAGAAGAAAGGCCATAAAAGAAACTTCCCCTTAAAGCCAGAGCCTTGAACACACCAGGAAAGCCCCCCCCCTTTATTAAATAAGGCAGGTACCAGAGAGTTCTTTGTTCCTATCCCAGCAGCTGATATCACTACGAACATGTTGTAGAACTAGACAATGTGACCCTGACCAAACCTAGCAAAGGGCTCCCCCTGGGTCCTTCTCCCCAAGCCTTTGGCACAGGAGTATTGGGACAAACTACACCAGAAAAATCTTGGTGGCTATCCACCTGATAGGGATATCACAAGGCCGAGAATGGTGAAGAAAATAGAAAGAGGCCATGACTGGGTCAAGGAACACAAAGAAGGCCTTGCACATTGAAAGCTACACAGCCTGGCAAGGGCCGCTGCTGATCTCCTTATGATCCGGTACCATACTGGTCTGGATATCGAGATGCTCTGATGACAACAAATGACCCTCCAGCATCCTGTCATAAAGTCACACACTCTCATCCACTATTAGAGAAACCAGCAGCAGTGTTTTAGAGACAGCTGTCACGTGGGTTCATGTGTCATTTGTGTCTGGGAAGAATTTTAACATAGGCGTGAGGTACAAATCTCTCAGGAAGGGTGTGCCGGGAACTTCCACAGTGAGAGGAGTTCGCAGCCTGAGCTGGGTTTGAAAACAGGGATTTCAGGTGAATCCTATGCTGTAGATGGCGTTCTTAGTGCCATAATAACGTGCCATTTTTAGTGCATTACGAAGCAGGTGGGAGGCAGAGCAAAGGATCTCACATTGCTCCGGCTTCTAATCACTCACCAACATATTCTCCTCCTTTCCAATGTCTTCTGTGTCTTTCTATGTGCAAACCTATTCGCCTATTGAGAAGGAAAAAGCAGCAGCATGTAAGGGGATGTTAAAGATGGAAGGCCCTTCCTCTCCCTTGGGCGGAGGTAGCTGAATGGATAAACAAGAGCATTTCCCAGTTTCCCCCAGAATGGGAGTGATGTGCAAAGGTTCTCTGAGGACAGTTAGTAGATTCCAGGTGAAGACTTATGACCCCCCCGGCGTCTGAACTGAACTTGGGGAATGTCCTTAACCTCTTCCTTTAAAAACGATCTGTGAAGCCACCAACAATGTCGAGAGGGTGCAGCTAAGCCGCATCCCTTCCATGGCCCAGGGAGCAGTCAAAAGTCGCTCCATTTTGTAAAGTGGTCCTTTGAGGACCCACCAACTAGTTGTTATGCCCTCCCTTGCAGTCTCTCTCAGCCAGTTAGTCACATGAGACAGGGGGAAGATTTTCAGATTCCAAGTCCACAGGCCACTAAAGAGATGGATGACCTTGAAGAAGTCCTTGACTTCCTTTGTCATCTGGTTTCCTTCACCTCTCCGAGGAGTGGAAAAGAGGACAGGCTTGTTCCTGATTCAGGAACTTGCAGTTCCAGTGATGAGCAGCCAAAGAATGCTGGGTAATTAAAGTCTCGTGATTCCAGCACTCAGGGAGTAGAGGCTGGGGGATGAAGAATTGGGGGTACATAGGAAGACAACGGAGGGGGGCTGCAGATGCCCTTCAGCAGTACACTACTGTGCGCCCTAGCATGTCCGTGGCTTCCATCGCAAGCACTAGAAGGAAAAAGGCTTTAAAGAGAAAACAACCCAAAGAAGGCAATTCCCACAACTGCCAGAAGCCAGCAAGAGGAAGCCCGGCCGCGTACTTCTGGGAAAGGAGAAAGGCAACCCCGAGAAGCTGACTCGCTGGACTACAGCCTCGGAATCAACACCCACAGAAGCTGTCACTGACTTCCAACCCAAAACTCTCAGGACATCAGCAAGGTAGGCTTTGGGGCTCAGTGTTTCTAGAGTGGCCCAGTCCTGTCTACCCGGGCGTGAAGATAACGCCACAGACGTAAAAGCACCCAGCACATGTCCACTTCACGCGGCTGGAACGGCGAGCGGACAAACACCAAAGAGACAGGAACCGCTAATTTAAAAAATAAAATGCGAAGTCGCAGGGCCCAGTTCAAATTGAGTCTGACAGCGAAGGTCACCACATCTTTCCCTGTTGTTTAAAGACACAGCTTTGGTACCGACCGATGCAGACAAAGACACCACAAGGAAGACAGGCCGTCCTGAACCAAATTCCTCTGAGAGCTTTCCCCAATAGCTTTCTTCTTTACAAAATAAAATAAAATAAAAAATCACAAATTGCCAAATAACTAACATTCTGAAAAATGAAACACAAAATTGTCCTAAGCGTGTGTCACCACACGAGCCAAATGTCCTAAGCATCAGAGCGGACCGGCCTCTGCAGCCACTGTATTGATGCCTCCAGCATTTGCGGCTGTTCCCACATTTTCATTTTGTTCCTGCTTTTTTTTTTTTAATCTGCCTCTTCTCCTCTTGCCTCTTTCTTTTCCCCTTTTGTTAATTTTTCTAGTCCCACCAACCATAAGAAGCGGCAAGGCACACGAGTTTTAAGAAATTGTTCAAACCAGTTCTAAGTTTCATTGTCTGTAAGGAAAATGACTTTGGCCTCTAACATGTGTTTCCAATACAAATGCATCACGTAAAAAGTGAAAGACCTCTTGTCTACTACAGCAATCCACAAAGAGCCTTCGGGGCTTTACAGAAGGCTCTGACTGATAGCCCGGTGGGGGTGGGGGTGAGATAAAGCAGACTCCCCACCTTCTCTGGGCCTGGTTTCCATCTCTCCCATGCTGTCTCCTGAAGATACTAGCACTTGATAAAAAGTTCAGACCCTCTTGGTGCCGGACTTGTCTTACCACTTTGCAAATGATGAAAACCATTAGGGCAGGGCCAACGCGATGGTTCAGAGGGTGAGAGCACTTGCCACCAAGTCTAATGACCTGAGTTCAGTCCCTGGGGTCCACACCATGGAAGGAGAGAACAAACTGCCACAGCCGCCCTCTGACTTCCATACAGCCGTGCCTATACTACATATATGAACAAGAGAAGTGGGGAGAGAGAAAGAGGGAGGGGGAGAGAGAGAGAAGGAGAGAGGGAGGGAGGGAGGGAGGGAGGGAGGGAGGGAGGGAGGGAGGGAGGGAGGGAGGGAGGGAGGGAGGGAGGACGGACACACAACTTCATCAAAGTCAGACTAAGGATCAGGAACCCTCTTCCCAGTGTTCCCCAAGTCCTTTCTCCTGTTTGAAGTTGAACCCCAGAAGTTGAAGCTTCCCTACATGGCAGCATGCAGTCTTTCTTTTTAAATTAATCCTCTGTTTCCTATGTTCTTTGATCGAAATAACACTCCATACCTTTTTGAAAATGTTTCCAAATAATTATGTATTTAAGGGGCTGGGAGATTGTTCGGTGGGTAAAGTACTGGCTGTGTTGTCAAGAACACCTGAGACAAGACGCACAACACCCACGTACGAGGCAGACGCAGTAACCCCAACACAGCACAGGAGAGGCGAAGACAGGTGGGCCACGGGGGCTGCTTAACCAGCCAGTCCAGCCCACAGGGTGAGCCCCAGATTCAATAAGAGATTCTGTTTCAAAAATTAAGGTAAAGAACAATACAAGAAGACACCTAATGTTGACTTTTGACCTTTATACACACATGTGCAAATCAGTGCATATAATACACACAGCACACATCACACACAGAGAGAGAATTTTGGAATCAAAAACATGTCTTGGAATCATGTTTCTAGGTGATCATTGTTTATTGAGGGTATCTCAGGAATTGAAGTGTGTGTGTTGGGGGGGGGACATGGGTGACTCTCCTCTCACAAAGGGGAAGGAAGCCAAGGACACCAGAGGGCATCAGAGGCAATGGCCATGAAGTCTTGGTTCCAGTTAAATTTCTGTGTATAAATTATTTAGTACTCTGCCTTTTTTCCTTCACCTAAAAAAAAAAAAAAAATGGTGAGGGCTGGAGAGATGGCTCAGTAGTTAAGAGCACTGGCTGTTCTTCCAGAGGATCCAGGTTTGCTTCCCAGAACCCACATGGTAGCTCACAACCATTTACAACCTGGGTTCCAGGGAATGGAGAGCCTCTTCTGGCCTCTGCAGGCACCAGACTTGCCCATGGTACACATGCGTGCACGCAGGCAAAATGCTTCATACACATAAATATTTTTTTTCTTTTTTTGGTTTTTTGAGACAGGGTTTCTCTGTAGCTTTGGTGCCTGTCCCGGAACTAGCTCTTGTAGACCAGATTGGCCTCGAACTCCCAGAGATCTGCCTGCCTCTGCCTCCCGAGTGCTGGAATTAAAGGCGTGCGCCACCACCGCCCGGCTCATAAATAATTTTTTAAAGAAGCCTGAATATAAGTGTTTACACAAAATCACCCATACTACTGTGAAATACTAGAAGGACATGATTTGTGTTTGTATGGCGGGCGCAGCAGCCACAGCAGTTTCTCCAAATCCCCAGGAGTCCCTTCCCATCTGGCCCAGCTTCCCAAGGGAGAATCTCAGAGCCCCACGAACTGGGTTCCCAGGTAATCTCCATCCTTATGCGGGGCAGTATTCCTAAGGGTTATGTGGAGGCCAAGCACTGGTCATTCATTTCGGACTTCATCACAGATTCCCAGATACCACACATGGTTCTAGGGCTGTGCAGAAACCACAGTTCTTATGGCTGGTCTGTTCTGTGGTACACTTTTCCTGAGTCTTTCGGGGAAACTCAGCTTGGAGGCCCCATCACAGGCTTCCTAACAGTTTCCTTGGTGTTTCGGTCTAAGTAGGATCCACGTCCTCCGTCAGTTTATGTGTTTGAATGTTGTTCCCCAGCTAGTGGGTGCGATTGGGGGAGATTATAAAACTTTGGGGATGTAGCACCTTGCTGAAGGGCAGGTGTAGGCCACTAGGGCAAGGCCTTGAGGTTCACAAAATGGCTTCCTGATCACCTTAGTTCCCTGGTCCTGACCTCATGATCCCGCGACTGCAGATGGCTTCCCTAGTCATCGTGGGGGACAATAGGCCCTTAAATCGTGTGCCATTCCCTTTAGTGGCCTCTGCTGGGTATTTGGTTACAGAAACTTAGACAATCAACAACCAATATCAGCTAATACATTCCCTCTGGCTTAATGCATCTAAAGTGAATTCTGTTGGCTAGGACTAAGAACCTCATCATGAATTATGTGAAGGTCCTCACTTTGGTGGTTGACCTACAAAAATCTAAACTTGTCCATCTTCCCACTGTCATCTGCTGATGCTTTGAATCCCACCTCCTCTATAAACAGGCAGAAAACCACGTAGGAAGTATCCTACACCAAAACCTCCACCCATCTTCCTGACTTCACACAGCCTTAGAGCAACCTCTCCTCTCCAGAACATGCCTGACTGGCACAACCAGGGTGGCTGAAACAAGAGATACCATCTCTTGAAGAGGGGACATTAATGCATGACTTGTCACATGCAGTCAGTGGGCATAGCATGACTCGTTACAAGAACGATAGCCCAGTGAGTCAAGGGACCGGGGACAAAAGAGTGTGGAGAGTTGATCACCAAAAAGAAAAGAACCTCCTCTGTCTAAGACTGTGGGACAGTCTTCCGAAGTCACGCCCACCCTCTGTTCACTGACCAAGTGTGCCATCATGCGAAAAGAGATACCTAGCTACCCTTGTTGAACCAAATGCTCACGTCCCTCCAGACATCCTCTAAGTTCTGCAAGCTTCTTTCAAGCATAGGTCATTCTCCACGTCGTATGAGTTATGCTGGTGTTTCCCTTTGCTCTCTGATGCACTCTGATATGATACCTTCCTTATGTTTGCTAAATAATGGTTTGCTAAATGGCTGAGTAGCCTAACTTCAGGAGGAGCTCACCATAAATGTGATGAAAGACTGAGTATCATCAGCCTGAGTCGGTTTCACTCAGTCATGCACCCAAACATCAGGGAGCATGAGAGGGGACTCACCAACATCCCCCATAACCCTAGTAAGTGGGCATTGACAATCACAGCACCCTAGAAGACCCAGGGAGAGCTCCCCACCCACGTCTAAGTCCTTTATCTCCTGGTCAGTCCCACTATCGAAGATAATAGCCTGAAGACTAATGTCTTTTTAATACTAATCCACATGGCACTTAATTCCTAGCACTTGTGGCATTTATTTAATGAACTACATTAAATATGAAGATGTCGTGGACACCTATCATTTTCTTAGGTACTCCACCTAACCTCTCATCTCCCAAGCGCACTCTGATTTTCCACAGAGAGCTGTTGCTGCTCTATTCGGTCCAGGCCCTTAATTCTCATTGGATAATCTGCACTGCTCTGTAGCCTGATCTTGACCAATCAAATACCTTCTTATAAGACTTTGTCTCTTGAGCAAGGAAGAGAAAAATGGAAGAAAGTGGAGATTCTTCCGTAGAAACAGCAAGAACAGCCCTAAAGATTGTTCCTACTTTGGTTGGGACATGAGGCATCTTATTCAGGCTTCTAGCCTCATAGCATCCCTGGCCCATGGTTCCTGTCCCTGCCTCACTAGCTAGAGCCTCTAAATGATGCTCAGCGTGAGTGTGGAGGCCAGAGGACAGCTTTGTGTAGTCAAGTCTCTCCTTTCACCTTAATGTGAGTTTCGGGAATCAAACTCAAGCCATCAGTCAAGGCAAATGCGTCCCCTTGCTGCGCCATCCTGTAAGCCAGGCCTCCTTCCTCTTCTCCCCATCATCTTCCCCATAATCTTCCTTGTTAACTGCCTCTGTTCTCCTCCTCCCTCATCCTTCTCCTTCCCTCCTCCCTTTCCTTACCTCCTCCTCCTCCTGTCTTGCCTCTTCTTTCTCCCCATTCCCTTCCTCCTTTTCTTCCTCTTCTCCTTCTTCTTCCTTCTCCTCCCAATCTTCTTCCTTCCCCTCCTCTCCTCCACCTCCTCCCTTTTCCCCCTCCTCTCCCTCCGCCAGTGAGCTAACTCAACTCTTTTGATCCATCATATGCCTGATGTCCGTATTTTTATTTCAATACTCTTCATTATCACTTTATAATCTAAGGGCTTTATGCCAGCTATTGATTTGCTTTTCGAAAACACTTTCATTCTTTCTTAGGACTTTATAATCTTCTTTAGACCATGTTTCTGCCTTGGCAATTCTATCCTTTGAAAATGGTAAACATTCTTTAAATTAAGATGAAAGGTCCCAGCTCTCTAGAGAAAATTATCCAGGTCAGTATCCTTTAAGAATACATCACATAACCTCCCCAGTCACCTGACATGTTTACAGCACCCTTCTAAAAATCTTATCATGGTCAAGACATACATTGATTGCACAACTTTGGAAACACAGTTGGAAGCACCACTTCAAATTCGAAGTATAGCAACCTACAGGGTGTTTGAGAAAAGACAGCATTTTAAATACAGCTCATGAATAAGCAAACAGCCCCTACCACCCAAATCAACTTGAAGAGTAAACACAGAGGGAATGTTTAGTTGAATTTTAGACGTCATTTGACTGGGGGAAAGGGCTGAAACTTATCAGTAGAGAATGAATTATGTCAATACCCCCAAAATGATGCGACTGAAGAGAACCGTCTTCAAGCAAATGTTACCCAGGCACAGGGTGACTGTTTATGCACCACAGATAAAATACACTACCACAAAGGGCTTTGCCCATGTGAACGATAACTGGGAGATGCTTTCGAGCAGGGAGGATGGATATACACACAAATCTTACTTGCATATTACAGGGCTGTACTTAAGGCTTGTCATGGGAAATAAAGGTGCTTATATACAGACTGAGTCCTCCACCAAAGGCAGCTGTTAACTCATTTCTAGCTATAACTAAGTCTCATCTCCTGGTGTGGAATAAACATCCAGGGGGCAGGTAGCAGTATTCCTCATGTGTGGGATATAAAAAGAAGGCGAAAAGCATCTCATGGTTTCTACCCCTGCTTCCTGCATGCTCAGAGACAGCAAGAGGGCGCTGCTCCATGCCTGTTGCATGTAGACACAGAGAGATCATGGGCCCCTGGGGAACTCCACCTCCACCAAAGCCATTCTCCTGTAAACATGTATTCCATCCAATCCGCTCTTGAGTTTTCTCTCAGAGCCCAGCCTCCAATAGGCATTGGATAATTCATTCAAGCCACCTTATTGTCTAGAAGGTAATGTTGAACTACTTTCTAATACTGTTTATATGAAGGTCAAATTGTTTTCTACCTCCCCCTATAGATTTATTTGTCCATCATATCTAGAGATAAAAGTGGGTCTCTGACAACCAGTTTGTACACAATTGAGGTTTGCTGCTACCATTTCGATGCTGGGCATCCGACAAGCCATGTGAATTAGATATTCCCTGTCAACTCTGAGGCTGAAGGCAATACCAGCAGCAAAGCATCACCTCCAGCCAACCCTCGGAGTCAGGAAGCAACACTCTAAGCAGAGCTGGTCATGCATCTGCTAGGTCATGCGTGGGGAAGACAAGCTACAAGGAAAAAGAAACCACAAGAACAGAAAGAGGAAACAACCGAAACAACCTTCACACGCATCTGCCCCAAACCCCAGAGCTGCTCTATCTCCGAAGTTGCAAGGAAATCCTCAGAGAAGTACCCATCATTCTCCTTGTAGCTCTTAGACAAGGTGTGATCTGGAAACCAGCATTTGGAAAGTATTTCACAGCAAACTCCTTTTCCTTTGCTTTGCTCATAAAGTCACTCTGGAAAAAAACGCGTTCTGAGGCACAGGCCCCGGTGCAAATCAGGTTCAACGTCGTTTCATGGCCATGGGAGTGTTAAGGTTTCTCCTAAGTCATGGTAGTCAGTACCTGCCCTTCCCTGTGCTAGATTTGAACAGGAACATGAGCTATCACGCAGCAGTTCTTATGTGGAAGAAAATCCTGAAGCATAAATACCTGTTTAGGAAACTCTTTCCCTGGGTAGACAAACAACCGTCTCCCCATTCCTTGCCCAGCCTATATGCACCCTGCCAGACCGCCAGGCAATCTGCAATTAAGGCAGAATTGTATACGACTAGCTAAGAGACACAGGAGGAAGCAATTAAAACTGGATAAGGGTCCGGTGACCCTCTCATACAGACCCATCCATGAGGATCAACAGCCAATAGGACTCTTTCTGGGGTTCTCTTGGACTTAAACAAGGTTGCTCTGATGAAGATGATGGACTGTTACACTCAGCCCTAGACAACAATACTTCACTGCCTTCTCCTTAGAACTTTTACCTAGTTTCCTGTAAAACCGGCTACACCTTACTAATATTTCCTTTTCACCGTAGAAAAATGTTGCCCATTGTCTTGGCAATGCATAGGCCAACTGCAGGGAGAACACCACCCTTGCCGGGCTCCTATCATTGCCCTGTATTTACCAGTGGGCTGAGGATTCCAAGAAGGTCATCCGAGAGACAGATGAGAATGAATCTTCAAAACTGATAGTTCTAACTGTTTACCTTATTGACACAACTCCCAGAAAGCTTCTTGTGAGCAGAGTCAGCTCTGCACACGGCACTGGTGAGCCAGATTTGAGCCCTCATGCCGTAGCCTGCGTAGAAAAGAAGAAATACTGGGATCTCGTGCACCAGGAGTGAGCAGCCTATTAAGATCTGAAAAGCTGTCATCCACACTGAAAGGACTTGCATCAGCCACCCAGGATATATTTTAAACCGCCTGTCCGCAAGAAAACTCTAATAACGCAGCTTTGCTCTGTCTTGTGAGAGGAGAGGCAATTTTACTTCTTCTATTAACCCAACGTGATTACAATGGCTTATTTCATGGAATATTAAGTTCAAATTCTGCTCCCTGGGAGGACAATAAAAAGAATGTGTGTGTGTGTGCGCGCGCGCGTGTATGTGTGTGTGTGCATGCGTGCGTGTTTGTGCATGCATGCGTGTTTGTGTGTGTGTGCTGGCTTTGCCCAAAATAGCCACAGGACTACAGTTCCTTGGTGCTTTAAGCCATCAACTACTGTAATTCGATAATGGTGAAGTAAATTAGTGGCCAAATAATAACCTGAAAAATATGACAAGATGGAAAGCAAATGTTTATGTTCAGAGAGGGGCAGCCCAGCAAAGCCGGCGGCCATCTCGCGCCAGTCCCTCTTTTGGAAAACCAAGTCTTATTGGAAACCTTTGATGGTGGTGGCTTCACTTTAAGATGTGTGGCTAGGCTGGTCAACCAAATCAGTAATCAGCATGAGAGACAATGCCCAGTTTCAATGCCCCTGAGCAAGAGCGATGTTTAGGGTCAAAAACAGGGTTTCCTCCAAGAATTCCCATGGAGAAAGAACTACAATCCAGGATAGTTTCCAAGAATAGTTGCACTAATGAACAATGGTGAATCATTTACAAAGGGGATCACCTGGGGTCCTCCCTAAGTCCAACTGCAGGATTTTACAGTCAACTTCGCGAGTCACATGCTCATGTTAGCTGCAAATGAATAACTGACCGGAATAAGAGTTACAGTTAGCTATATAATAATCCTAAGAGCCAAAAGGTTCCCTCTGGCTGGTGCCCAGAAACCATGACCAACACTTGCTCCTAATGGCTTCGGGTCTCCATCCAAAATGGCTCCTGTCCTCCAACTAAGCACGGAAAATGGAAGACGACCCCTTCAGAGTAAATAGCAGGAGGCAGGAAGTTCACACGCCTGGCGCTCTGCACTATTCGAAGGCTGCATGAAATGACAGAAGTTGAACAATTATCTTTAAGAAACGTAATTCACCTGCTTCATGGCATGAAGCTATTTCCTTATGTTCCCATGGACGATGTTAATGTCACTAAATGGGAAGCACAAATACTTAACTATTTATGGTGCTAGGGATGATGGTAGTGACGACCAAATTAGCCAGGCCTACACCTCACTTGAAAACACTCAAGTCAAAAAAATAAAAATCAAAATAGAAATAAAAAAAAAATCTTTAGATACGTAGGAAAGAAAACCCTCTCATTCTCTCTCTTTTTTTTTCCAAGGTGGCATTTTAAGATAAACCCACGCCGAATGAGCATACACCAATGGCTCAGGAATGACATATTACCTGGTGGGTGGGATTTGTCACTATTTTTATTTTTTACAGTGGGGGAAAAATTACATTTACCTTTAACATTTTTATTTAAGAAATGCAAATGGTAAACGGGATTATAATCAAAAGTCAATGGACCCACGGAATGTTGGAAGTTAAACAGTCATAGAGATAGGGCTACGAGTCTGGAAACGGGGGCAGGAGGGGGCAGCGTAGGAGCACAATGATGCCTATTTCCACCCTCCTCAGAAGAGCCCTCTGTTTGTGGCTCACATGAGAAAACCATCTGATAAGAAGAAGCAAGGCTAATGGCAAACGGCAAACATCCCATCCCGGTGTATTTCCCCAGCCCTGACCTTCAGATAGATCACAATCGCACAGAAATCTGCAAAACCTCCACACATCCAGCACCTCGCACTGCCAACATTTTCCGAAACAACAGCCAGAAGGAAGGGAGGGAGGAAGAGAAAAAAGGCAAAGAGAGAAAAGAAACAAAGGTACAGCTACTGACGACAGTCTGCCTTTTGCCTTCAGTGCGTCGGGGTTAGGGTCAGCTGAACGAGAGGGCTGCTCTCGCCATTTCTTCTGCAAATGTGCCTGTGAGCAGGCACGTGTGCAAAGAACACACGTGCGTGTCTATCATTTTCATACGCGTGTGCAATCAGGATTGGGTGTGGGGGAGTTCACAGGAGATATATACATACTGTGTGCATATTTAAGACAGAAAAAAAAAGACTTCAAACGGTAAAAATTTATTGCACTGTGAAATTAGCTAAAATCATGACAACTGCAGAAAAAAATTATGCGGGCAAAATTTGGGTCTGGTGGAAGAATTCTTTGATGTCTGGATTCCAATTTAACCCCCGACTGAGTTCTAAGAATCAAATGAACAAAGTATATCATACACCCCAAGTCTGCCTGTCAACGCTAGTCATCATTTCTGATTTTATTCTTTCCAGCTGCATGTATTTACAAGAGTCTTCTGACATCTCCTCCCCTCAGAATGTACACACTGACTGCTACGGGCAGTTGCCAAATGCATTTGTAAAACAGCTCAGCCCCGTGTTTGTTTATTCATTATGCGTCTCCATCAGTCTCAATAAATATGTACCACTCTAATTTTTTACATTTGGTATTATGTCAGACCTTCGTATATTTGACTTATGTGTTTACGTGTGAATATAAACAACCCACATTTTTAAAATATCTGAAGGACATGCCGCAAATAAGACGGCGTATTCACATGCAAAAATTCACATCGCCGCTCGCCTGACTGTCTAGAACAGATTCAAAGGATTATTTTAATGATGAAGGTTATACTGGCAGAGTTTTCAAAACATCACTACATGTACAAATAGTATAAGATTCCTATCTTGAGCCAAAACACTGCTCGCATGTAACTGAACGTCTCCACAGATGTGTGTTTCAAACACAGAGGGGGAGCAGCACTGGACTGAGTGCTCAGATGATGCTGGAGAACCCATGTAGACACCACACACAAACACAACAGTACCCGGGTATTTGCCTATCAAGTGAGCCAAGTCCCCAAATATTGTAAGGCAGTTATAAATATTTAAAATGTTAATAATAAATCTAGGTTGCTTAAAGAATATTTCCAAATAACATGAAATATTTAGTTTCCCCCACCCAACCCATAAAAAGATAAGATTTATCACAAAATGTTTGAGGAATAATCAGCCATTTTGAGCTAATATATTTTAATATTTATACACATGACACATGCTGAATATAAATGATACGCTGTGATTTCCCATAGTGTATGGAATTTATACAATTAACTGTGAGATCCAATGGCTTCAAGGCACGTAAGGGGCAAACACAGTTACAAGGTTTCGCTGATTATTGTTATAAATCTTATAAAGCGTAAAAGCATTAAAGTATATTCTGTTTACACCATTCATTACAAAGCACGGCATATAAAAGTAGTATTATTTCTTATTAAAAGATTTATATTTTTCTGGCTTTTTTCTTTTATGAGGTAAATTTATTTGCCAGTATTAAGAAAAAAAAACTTTCTATTTTCCACCTCCAAATATATGTTTAAAATATACCCTGAGTTTCAATATCAATTTTCTAGTTATTTCTCAAGGGTTACATTTGTGCACAATAATTGCAGCAAACATTCAGAAATTATTCATTTGGTTTCTCCAAAGTGTTTAAATTTAAAAAGGATCAAATAATAAAAGCTTGACGGACCAAACAGCTTATTTTCCACACATCTGATAGCCGTATACATATGTATGCACTTATACATGTCTATCTCAGTATATCATTAATCAACAATGACAAAACCATATTATCAATCTATCTATGCTGGACATTAATGTTTTTAATATTCATACAAACCACATCAAAAATATATGTGTGATTTTGCTTCCCAGAATAAAAGACTCAAGTCTTTCATGATGCTATTTTTTTGACGGGTCTCTCTATGCTTTCTTAGCCATGTGTAATGTTTAAATACACCTGTGACAAAAAAAAAATTTAAAAAAAAAAAGCCTGCAATAAATTCAGCAGCATGCTTCAAACCTTCCGGTGTCTGAATGTTGTTGCTATTTTGAAAGAAGCCAAAGCCTGAAAACCTCTGAAATGGGAAATGGAAACATCCCAGCATCTGCTTGCATGATCCAGGACTTGTCCACCCAGGAGGAAAAAGGAACTAACCCGGTTCTACAGCTGCTTCTCAAATCAGCTTTCGTTCCTCAAATGATTTCCTGCTGCTGAGCCTGAGTCTGTAGGCAGCCATGAAAACATATCCGAAAGATTGATCTAGCTCTGAGGGGAACCTCTGGAGAGACACGGAAGTTTTATCAAACCCGTGTCCACTCGCGTCACCCGAGGACCCATCACCTGCAGGAAGGCTAATGTCACTAGCGTATTTACCTGCACTGAGAGGCACACATAGCAAATGGCCTGCCTAGGTCTTGGGGATGTGATCCACATACAGGCTCAATGTTTGTGCTCTCCCCAGAACAGGTATAATTAATCTGCATGTCTACGTGAGGGAAACAGCAGGACCATGTCCCTTTTCTTTCCGCTTTTTGCTGTGACCACCCTGGCTGTCAAAAAGAAGGAATTGCGGAAGTAAAGAAACAATTCCTTTTATTCCCCACTCAATTCACAAAGGTGGGGTAGAAATTCAGGACCTTTTATTTCCCCCTTTTCTATTCAGGTGTCAAATTGGAATACTGGAAAGAACTGAAAAATACTGCTTTCTCTTGCTGTCCTTCACCACAGAAAGCAAAGGTCTAGATTAAGCTCTGCTTCTTTTCCCAAATGGGCCTGCTGTTTTTTCTCAGTCGCTCACACCTACCCACAAAACCACTGAGTTTTCAGTCCACATCTGGCTCCCAAACCCGTTACTCAATTGCAAGTACAGCGGAGCTTAAATATTGGAAGCCAATTTGGACTTAAAAAAAAAAAAAACTAACTATGATATGAGAAATCAAGCTAAATATGAGCCTTGGTAACTTTATTTTTAATGATGACTTCAAAAAAAAAAAAACGTAAGGTAGAAAGATCACTGGGTGAGTGTAAAAATTGTTAATCTTAAATTTCTACAACCCCGAGTGCCAGAGCGAGCATGTACGGAGCATCAAGCATAACAAAAAGAAACCAGGTGGGGGAAGGGGTCCCCCGCACTTGCTTCCTTGAATCCCTCTGAATACATTTCACAATTCATCAGTTTTTGTCTTTCCTGCCTCGAATGAGGACAATCAGACCAGACACCCATTAGATTTTTCATGCAATTTTTTTTTCTTGTTCATGACATGTTGGCAGGGAGGATGGCAATTCTGAAATCTTACCAAATGAGAAAAATGTCAGAAGCTGAACTGACAGCTAGTGGTTACTATGGTGATCGGTGATACTAGGGGGAAAAAAAATAAAATAAAATAAGACTCGGTTAATTCAAAAGGAATCAAGTTGGGTATTTTTAAGCCAGTTGATAGAGATGAAAACTTAATCCTGATATTGGGACATTATCTTTTCCAGCTAACAGCCAAAGACACCATTTAGCTTAAATAATAACTGAATACATAACTCGTAATCTTGTGGTTAAAAATAATGGGAAGAAATGGTATTGATAAATGGAAGTCAAATACAATTACCAAATGACTATCAGAGAAATATAGAGCATATTAGTACAAAGAGGATTTGGGGTGGGGTTTGTAGGGGAGAAATTTACACTTTTAGAAAAAAAATATTTTTATAAGAAAAAGATGGAAGCCTCATAGAAAAAAATAATCTTTATGGCAATATAGAGTCAATTAAACACACAGACACATAAGTATGGTATTTTCCTTGTCAAAGTTCACCAAAGCAAAAAGAAAGAAATGTAACTCTGTTTCGATCCCAGTTAATATAATCCAACTTCTTTCCTTTTAAAGGGTATTTACAAAACGTCTTACTGTGTGATTTTTTTTTTCAGGTGTATTTATTCTCCATGTCACCATTTCTCTCTTTTGTGGAAATCAAGTTTCATGGACTGATTGTTTTTCTGAGCCCCTTACCACCAGAATGCAAAACGAAACTCTGATAGGAAGAAGAAAGCACCCATAGGCGCCGCTCCCCTACACCAGACCATGAGGACAGGTGCTCGTTCAATCAGCTACTGCTGTTATTTTAGCCTCAACGGTCTACAAGAAGGCAGACTGTCGTGAAGATGATATTTACAATTAGCTAAAAACATTATTCAATTTTTGCTCTACGTGTAATATACGCAGACTCAAGACAGATGATTGTTGTTAAGGAGAATTTTTAAGTAAATCGGCCTACAAAGATATGACAAAGATTTGTCAGGGGTCAGTCTAAAAAGAATGCTACACAGATGAGCAATCTTTGCTACATCCAATAAAACTTTATCAAGCCTTCTCTCCAGAGCCACACTCAACTATTCGGAACAGAACGGGTTAATACCCAAAAGGTGGACTTCGGAAGACCAAAGACAGCTCTCATTTTAAAGCACTGTCATCTGAGAATATTCCATGCTTGCATATCTTATCCGTACCCCATGCTTCCAGATCTAGCCCATATATTTTTTCATTTGCTCTAGCGACATTAAATTATCTGCTGCATCTTTTTTCCCTCTAAATCAAATCTTTTGAGAGTTACAGGTAACTAGCAAAAACAAGATTCTTATTTATAACCTCAAGCTAGTATTTAATGCAAGGGAGGGGGTGTAAGGAGGACACTTGAGGGGAAATATATACACACACACACACACACACACACACACACACACACACACACAGTCCTATTGGCTCAGGGAAGCACTCGCCACTGAACAGACTACAATGCCATCTACTGGGAAAGTGAGGCTCAACCTCCTTGCCAAGAAGAAAATTAGTTTATAAGACTGATAGATTGACTGCAGAGGCATCCAGTCCTACACCCACCACTGTTCTAAACGGTAGGAAACGCACGTATGCACTATACACCTATATGTACATATATATGTATATGAATGAAGCATCAATTCCTATGAACCACTATGTTCTTCCTCTGTGGTCTCCTCCCAAATTTTTTTATTTTAATTTTCTACAAAGTTGTGCTGCCCTCGGGTCCCTTCATCTGCCCTTCAGTCGCCAACAACACCCAGAAACTAGAATCACCAGCGAGTGAGTGACCTTGGGTCCATTTCTACAATCTCTAGCATGAGAATTTTACAAGTTGCTTGTGCTACAATCCACTCAGCAGAAGTTTTGGTTTGGGATTTTTTTTTTTTCCTCTCTATAAAATGACAGCAGGAAAAAGCAGACAGAGAGCCTGGCCTCGGAAGCCTCAGGTCTCTGAGCGTGCCCCCGCTGGGTGGGATGCAGCGGCCAGGTTCCAGGAGCTGTCCTCACATCCCCACCTGCATGTCCTTCGCTCTTTACATGCCATCCTGTTTGGGACACCGTTTTCGAACATGAGAAGCAGGAAGGATGTTTAAGGCCACCGTTTCTCATTCTGTATACAAAGCTGTTGATGTGAAGGGACGGAAGGGCTAGGAAGCTAGACAAGTCCAGCACCTCCAACTAAGGAAGCTACTCTCTTGCAACCGCTTTGAGAAAAAAAAAAATTAAATTCAGTGTACACCCAAAAGTCTCTGTAATATTTTCCAATTGTGGGTAAAATGTAAGAAACAGCAGGAATACACAAGTTGCTGTCGGGGCTAGGCATCCTTTATTATACTCCTACACTACATAGGACGACAAACAGAATCTCTGGTCTCCACTCAGGAGATGTCATTAGCCCACCCCCCATATACATGGCTATAATGACCAATCGAACTCTCCAGACTTTGCCTGCAGTGAGGGGGGTGTCCAGAAGTAACAGAACCACCTCTCCCCATTGGTAGCACCACTATAGAATACCATTTAGAGGAAGTATTGTCCTGCATGATGTTCACTGGCTTTGATTCACAGTGAAACATGAAATGATGCTTCTTTTTTTTCTTTTTCTTTTCTTCTTTTTTTTTTTTTTTAAGACAGAAGACAAGGGTAGAATCATTATAAATAGGAGTCCAGAAACCTGCATCATGTAAATTCTTCCAACCACGTGGCTAGTTGGAGACCCTGAAACTTGTCAAAGGCCTACCTGGAAAGTTCTCATAGTGGAAGGAAAGGGGAAGGTCACCTATGGACAGGAACTCTTAGACATGTTCTCAAAGCGGGGGGGGGGGGGGCAAATGACAAGACCACAGGGAACAGAACAGACCAGAGGTAAGATGTGGGGAAAAGTCAGAAGTTGCTATTATAATTATTCAAAAGCAAAAAGTAAAGTGAAAAATAAGCAATGTTTAAATATGAACCCTCCTTTGCCCCCTAAGATAGAAAATTCCTACCAGGAAGTAAACAAAATTTTAATTCCCTAAATTAGCAATGTCATTAACAATTTTGTGTTAAATTTTAAAAACTGTATCAGGCTAGAAGAACTGGAAGAGGAATCAGGGAGCCAAGGACAGTCCATTCAGGAAGACTGGAAAACTGGGGATGTGGAGCAGTGGTGGAGCAATCACCTAGATCCCCCGCACAGAATGAAAGAAAACAAGCTGGGTGAGGGGAACTAGTGAAGTCAGGAGACATCAAGATCGGGCATAGAAGACTTAGACCTGTATGAATCTGAACTGTTCGTGACCAGAAGGGAGCCCTTGCAGATACTGCTTCTGAGCCTGCAGCGTCTGCTTTCAGTTTCTCCCACCGAATGCATGCACTTCTAACGTGCTGTATTAGATGCCCACGGCTACTGCCACAGCCTTCTCACGTCTCTGAGTTCGCTAGGTGAGAAGTTTTCCGTGGGGTAGCAATTCTTTGGTGGGATCCACACTGGACAATTGAGCAGCTGTGTCCGATGCCCTTTTTTAGCAGCATTTCCGCGTGATACGCCAGTGAGGTTTGAGAATACATTTTCTACATCTAACACAGTTTTCCCCAATATTCTTTTCCTTGTTGCAGGAGGATGTGTGGGAATCAGAACAAACTGAATAGATGTGAAATATATTCACTCTAAAAAAAAAAAAAAACCCAGTCACTGGTGTCACCTTCTATAAGGCTAGTGGCTTTGTGGAATGTTCCTTTCTTTGAAAGAACTGGACCACACATACGCCCTCATTCACAGTGACTCTATAGATGAACTGTCTCCGTATTTTTAAAGAAAACTCAGCTTGTGCGGTCCGCTGATAACTCGGAGAAACTCCTGGACTGTTTTCACATCTCATTCACAGAGCAAATGGGGCCACAGAGCCCACAGGGCAGAGCAGACAATCCCCCTGGAAAAATGAGTTCCGTTGGTGGTGACATACAGGGAAGTCTCTACCGTGTCTGTGGTGAGTTTCTTAAATGAGGCTGGATCTCTAAGGCAGTGCTTAGAGCTTACACAAACCCAGGAAGCATTAGCTGAAAAAGAACATTCACAAGCACACACACACACACACACACAGAGAGAGAGAGAGAGAGAGAGAGAGAGAGAGAGAGAGAGAGAGAGAGAGACTACCTTGCTACAACCCTTAGGTAAGTCTTGGGCATCTAAAAAAATAAAACGTCCATTGCTCCCTTGTCCCACTTTTGGACATGATTAAGCACACTTTTAAATTTCAGGTAACTTCACAAGCTCAGGACCTTAGCTAAGGTTGACTCTCCTAAGCTGGCCTTTACATTTCTTTCACATTTACTCACTTTTTTTATTATTTAAAAAAATAAATCTGTCCTTTACCTTTATGGCTGTTAGGAGTGTGTCCTTTCGAGGTTTCTGTTGTTGTTTTTAGGGTTTTTTTTTCTGTTCCTTACAGTGAGCACCTGGTCAGTACCCTGTAAATTGCTCACACCTAACAACCGTCACCACCTCCCAGCCCCTCCTCTCCAGACAGAGTTAATCCTTCCTTGGCTCCTCAGGAGAGGTGTGTGTGTGCACAAAATGCCTGTGGAATCCAGCCCCCCCCCCCCCCCGCCCCGCGCCACTCAGCATCCCAACTTTCCTCATCAGTTGCTAAATTAACTAATGATGAATTAGTTAATGTTTTCAAAGCCTTTTGAGGATGAAATGTACAACCTGAGCCCTAAGTGTAAAACAGCATTAGTTACCCAACTCCACAAAGACTTTAGCTTTGGGTGGAGGTTTCCCCACACTCATCAATAATGCCCCTGGTATTGTATGGTAGGAGTATGAGACCCACCTCACATTTTAAGGCTTTTATGCCCGAGACACGCAGAAATCACTACTGCGGTTCACTGCTGGGTAACTCCTGGCTTTCAGTGTGGCTGAGGGGGACAGTGATGTCATCTATATAGAATGCAGCATTTTTTGCTGTCAAGAAAAAAGAAAAAGCTCGGGAGGATTATTTAACAAAGCTAAAAGTAAAACTAACTCTTAGAAAGCGCAGCAGAGACACGATCAGTGAACTTGTGTTTAAGAAGAATTAAGCTTTTAAAGTTTCTCCCTCCTCTAAAAAGCTCTTTAACAGTGGTTCTCCAGGTGGCCTCTGGATTTATTGTGAGATTTCCCTTTGATGGCTATGAGTCCTCTTGGGGACCATTATGTCAATAATTTCTACGGCAACATTTTGTTCCAGGTACAGAAATGACTTAGAAGATAGAGACAGGGTCTGGAAATTCCAGCATCCTATTTTAAATGGCCCGCACCAGCCTCTATGGACTGAAAAACAGATAGCTTTCTCCATCATCCCCAGACCTCTTTGCTGCCCAAGCTGAATGCACAGACCCTTGCTGTAAAGCTTCTTGGATGCCAAGGGACCTGACAAACTCCTTAGACAAGTCCAGGACTTTCTTCTGTTCATTTCCCGAGATTTAAATACATAGGCCAGTGGAGATTATGAAGTTGAGACAGACAAGTGGATAGTGTTCTCCTGCTGTCTACCAGGGGGTCTTAGTCATAAACACTGAAGATTTGGGTCGCTCTCTCTAATGCCAGAGATTATTACTTTTAGTCAAGGTTAAGCAATCCGTAGCCTTCCAGATTAAAGAATATTGCATGGCTTTTGTTTGCTTAAAGGCTGGGGTTTTGCAGCTTGGAGATTTGTTTGGGTTTAGGTTGGTGGCTTTTTTTTTTCCCTCCAAAGAGGGCAATTTCAAAATGATACCACAATGCAGATTTTCTGAGACCACCATACAAACACCATTAAGGTGTCAGTCTCAAAAGAGGCAGCATTAACAAATGAGTTCTCCCCGCCTAGTAAAGCACACAGACCATTCAGCTTTGAAAATAAAAAGTTAACCAGAACGAAAGGAATTTCACCCTTTGAGCATATGTTCCCTAAGTATGCAGAGACTCCAAGAATGAATTTCTGTGTCAAACAAACACAGGGGCACAGGAGCCACATATATGTATATGTACATGACATTATCTGTAATTTAGAACAAGTAGATGACAGGTATACACAATCTCTCTCTCTCTCTCTCTCTCTCTCACACACACACACACACACACACACACACACACACACAGATTTCGATAGAGCATTCGCTCAACAACAGCAAAAGTGACAACGTGCATGCAGATTCCCAGGACTAAATATTGGGTGCCAATACCAATGTGAGCATTTTGTATATTCACAGAAGTCTATCTGCCAGAAAACAGCAGAATCATCTGGAAGCAAACCGAGAAACAAGTGTAGGGGAGAAAAGGGCCCCACTACCTGAGAACTTCTTCATTTCCTATGAGGGTATAAAAGATCAGACACTTGAAATAATTCGCAAATAACGATAACCCAGCTCCTTAATTTTTTTTTTTTAATGATTAGGATTTAGAAGCAAAACTGCTCACATGAAGGGCAGCTCTGATTTCCAAGGTCCTCAGAGTGGTTTGGACAAGGGTAAGGAAAGAAAAAGGGATAAGCAGCCCAGGGGAAGGCTCCCGTTTGTGACCGGAAGCTGGAAAGGGGGTTCCCTCAGAGATTCTAAGGATCCTTTAAAATTCTTATCAGGTCCCTTCTGACTTTCTTTCTCTTATAATTGAACAAGTGTTTAACTGCTTGGCACTGTCACAGACGTTCCGATACGTGAACCGCACTCTGTGTAACAGCTTTCGCTACGCGTTTTTGTGCCAAGGAGTTTCCGTACATTGTGATAAAAGCCCTCGGAGTGTGGTACTGCCTGCACGCTGAAAATAAGCCCGGCATCTTTAGATTAGGTTTTTGTTTTCATTTTCCCATCTGACACGTATGATTTTTGGCAAGATGACGGGTGCTTGAGATTCCGTACATTCTAAACTGAATACAGAATCTTAGCTTATTATTATTTTTTCAATGTTATCTCACTCTTTGGGGCCAGATAGAAATAAAATTTAAGTTGGTTTGGCAAAGAAGGCCTGAACAACTGACAGTGTGGCTTAAGCAAATCATTGTCCATGGGCCGAATGCTAATGCAATTTTTTCACTTCTATAATACCTTTATGACAAACTATCAACTATCCAAATATTATATGGGGCAGAGGCCATGCCATATCATTTGGTGAGAGCTTTTAAGGAAACGGGGCAGGGGAAGGCACGCAGTCCAGATTTTTAATTCACTTGTTTGGTTTCCAACTCAGGAACTCTTGGTCATTCAGCCCTGAGTGACCATGGGGTGTTTCCAAACACAGGTAACTCTCCTGAAATGACCACCGCAATTCCTGACTTCAGTTGTCCCTTCCAGAAATGCTTCATATAGGAATAACACAGAAATTCCAGGGTGCTTTTATCTGAACCAGAATAAACAGACGAAACAAAGAATAATCATGCCTCTTCCTACGTGAAAAGAAGTGTTTGTCTGAACAGTTTTTTGAATGAAATGCCCACATGCCATTGTTTCAGACACTGTGAGGGGAAGATTGTGACCTCGCCATTGTCCTCTGTTCCCGATGACAGTCGCCTTCAGCATTTCCAAGTCGCCACCTTTTCTTCACAGGTTGCCTAAAATCTTTCCCTCTTGCTGCCCCTTGAAGGAGTGGACTCGCGGTTGGACACTTGGAGGACTGCTCTGCGCTTTAAAACGCAGTAACAGAGACACCTCCTGTCTCTTTTATATTCCACAGGCCCTCCCTCCTTTCTGCAAACTGAAGGCTGTTGTTGAAAGGATTGAAAACCTGGAAAGAGTTTGGGGTGGACTGGCCAACCCCCTTTTATTTTCTTCAGATGTTTACAATCTAGCACCTTTCTGAAGACAAAGATGAACGGGGCTGTTTTTCCCTTTGACTGAAGGGGGAGACAGGGGGGTATTAAAAACTGATCAATGTAATTTTTTTCTCAGAAGTATTTGCACATCTGAGAAATAATGTAATTTCTTTTTTTAAAAAAAAAACTTTTTATATGACATCCATGATTACAGCCTGATCTGGAGAATTACTCAAATATAAAATTAAATGTTCAGAAACTAGCTGTGCTGTGGATGGCTGGGCTTACCCCAGCTGTGCATCAAACTTATGCAATTCTATTAAAAGTCTAACACTCAGACTTTCTAGGTTGCGGTGAATCCCCCCAAAACGAGGAAAGGTGTTTTAAAAAGGAGTATGAGGGGGCTACTTCTTTTTGGTTTCGTTTTCTTTGGCTGTGCCTCCAGGGGCCTAAGGAGGCTTCAACAACAGCAAGGGGCAGGAGAAGGACAGAAGGACAGCAGAAGGACAGCAGCCTATACGGCAGAATAGCCTTGCGTGTTATCACAGGGTTCAGAACAATCTGTGACTCAGGGAAAGTTCTGAACCTTCAAAGTTAATTCTTTTGTGCCAGTGAAACTACTTTAGTTTTAACGTGAGCTGTCTGTCGTTTCTCCTTGGCTGCTGTATTCCACACGGTTTCATGCTGCTCTCACTCCGGACCCCCTGCCCCCCAACCCATGGAAGCAAACTTCTCTGATAGGAATCCGCTCTTCTAAGGCACGATCCTGAAAAAGCCAACTTTCCCTGACTCCAGTGTACTGGAGGGTTTTGCTTCTCGTGTACGTGATCTTGCTCGGTCCCCTCCGAACACCCATCTGCCTCGTAGAGCTGATTTCAATGCCGTTTTCAGCCCATCCAGCCTCGCCCCGTGTCTTGCACCATCAGCTCGAGGTAATGGATCAACGATATAGAACACAACGGAGAGTCCAGAAAGTAACAGACATTTACATCCCTTTGAAGGTATAGACCTAACCCCACACTCCAGGGCCTGCTGCTCGCCACATCTGGTTCTTTTAATAAAATGAATTTCTAAAATATTTACCGGTTTAAAAATAAGCCAGGTCCTTTTATGAGTTAATACTATTCAATTCTAAGTGGAAAGAAAAACACAATTCTCAATAATTTTCTGGCAGGAATTAATAGATAATCTCAGGAAGGAGAAAAGAGGGGAAGGAAAGGGTATGTGGTTACTGCTCTGCAAAGCAGGGAACAACAGAAAGCGGGGAGATTGTTGACGCTGTGTAAGACAGACAGACTTTAATAACACTTAACAGAACGACACACATAATGATCTCAGAAAGCACTTCCCCAGCCTCATCCATCATGCCAAGAAGAAAATGAAGCCTTCGACAGCATTAGGAATTATTCTGGATCTTGTCAGTAATTCGCAGTGCCTCTCCGCTATCACAACACAAACGTGCATGTGAGCGACACTGACCATTAATCTACACAAGGTTTCAGGTGTGTGTGAGAGAGAGCGCACGAGCGAGACTGACAACAGCAGGCAGAGAATGGATTACCCCTTCTGTGGAGGGGCAGCACCCTCGAAACCGCACGAAATAAACCAAAGAAAACTACATGAGTAGAGAAGCGGGACCTTAAGGAATCAAAATGTTTTCTGTCAAAAAAACGAACGAGAGCAAGGCCATGTCCCCGGTGCAGTGCCCTAGCTAGGCCAATCACCAACTATAAATGCCATAGCCAGGGAGCCGGCCCCTCCCTGATGAAAAGTTTCTATGAAGTTGCGACACACTGTCAACAACCCTAAGTAATGAGATCTTATGTGATGAGAAAAACGATGGGTTCCCTTTTGTTGCTGCAAAGACATGCAAAAAGGTCTACTTTCTATCCTTCAGCCAAGCGTCAGACTGAGCACCTGGGCTGTTTGTTCACTGTAAAGTTCTCCTTGATTCAGACAGGGTGGGGGTGAGGGGCAGGAAAATCGCAGAATTATTAAATGACCAGTTTATTCACAGATACACCTGGCTTTGACATCACGTCACTGGTAAAACCAATTTGAATTCCCAGTTCTCCTGAGAAAACAGGCAACAGTTTGGGCAGCATCCTCCTGAAAGGGAACTCTGTCCTCCACGGCATGGTGGGCATCCTAAAAGAGACTCGGGTCCAAAAGCAAAGCTTATCGATATTTGCAGGACAGATTTTTCACAGCGTTCATCTGAGTCCACTCCCAATTGATTTCTATACATGGTCTGCAACGATAAAAGTGTGCTGATGCCTGGTTTATGATGAATTAGGATGGCTGGACTTCCAGAATCATCTGCTCAACACAGACGTGCTCCTGGGGAAGCTCTGTGAGCAAGTCAACAATAACAACAGAAAGCAAGGTGGGCACTAGCCAGATGAGTGTCGCTTAAGAGGGGGTCAGCTAGAGGGGGGTTCACTGGAGGAGGGCCAGGAGGAAGCCAAAAGAAGAGGAGCGGGGTGGGGGGAGGAGTATAATAATAAAAATATACAAGGGAGGAAATGCCAGTCCCAGCTAATATGAAATTCAAGGTCATCTGATGTATCGGACAGGACTTTTCGTTTCGATGGAGTGAGCTGAAATATATTGAACAACTAACAGGCAGGCCCAAAGCCCTTGGAAACCGGCCTTTACTGATAAACGGTTTAGTCTCATTTTCAACAACCAAAATTTGAAAGATTGTTTTAAAAAAAAAAAATACAGAACTTTTCCTGCCTCTTGAGTAGCCAATTCAAGAGCAAATACATATGTTAAGTATTCAGTTTAGGCAGGGAGTGTGACCCAGCACCCCTTATCCCCAGCTGGAAAAAGAGATTATTATTCACGAGGAAGAAACACACTGCACGATTAAAAACAGCTCCCAGGAAGTGGATGCAGCCTGGCCCCTCCCCTCCATCTCTGCTCCAGCCCACCTTCCCTGCCCCCCCACCCCACCCCGCCTCTCCCCCCACCCCCAGTTGCTATAAAGCAGAAATGTCACTCGGAGCTTCATCGAGGCCTGGCAATGGACAGATATTTATACTGAATAATGCTCACGTCAGAAATGAGTAAAACCAGGTTTAAAATTGAGGTTTTCACAAAATAATGAAGAGGAAATGTCACGCTGGCAGCGGTAACGGCATAAATTGTGCTTATTTATTCATTATCCTTCTTTCCCTCCCTTCCTCCATGGAAACGTAATTTTTATTTTTCACGATCTGCTTGCATGAAACAGAATGGGGCTTTTACTCCAGCTGCTGTACTTTACCGGCCTCCGACCAGAGACAAAGACGATCTTTAAAGATTTAGAAACACAAAAGTAATAAAGAATGCAGCCAGAACGCATTTCCTTCTAGATTTCAGTTCAAAGAGACAAGGTAAATATGATTCGCCCAAACAAAATTACCTGCAGCTTTAACTTTTACCTTATCTAATTGAACTACAGAGAAAATATCAGGGAAAAATGTCACTTGCCCAACAGTAAATACACAGCTGGTAGCAAAGGCAGTGTGAGTGTGTGTGTGTGTGTGTGTGTGTGTGTGTGTGTGTGAAAGGCAGTGTGTGTGTGAGGCAGTATGTATGTGTATATGTGTGTGTGTAAGGCAGTGTGTATGTAAGACTCTGTGTGTGTGTGTGTGTATGTGTGTGTATGTGTGTGTAAGGCAGTGGGGGGGGGGGGGAGTACAGACCATGACCAAGGTAACAAAACAACAAAAAAGAGAAGACTTTTCTGCTAGAGGTTCCCACAGCCAGCTTTCCTGGGAAGACACTGGGGGCCAGTTCCCACAGTGATGACTCAGACAAAATAGGGTGGGGTACACCTTGGTAGTCTAATCAAAGTGCACGCAGCTGTCAGGCTAAGAAAGAAAGCCCCCTGAGACCCCTGTTTCTCTCACACACTCTCCATCACCTCCACACCCCCAAAATAAAACTCCAGTGAACTCTGGCACCTGGTGGCAAGCCTGTAAAGCCAGCGCTGAGATAAGGACCGACCTGCTCATCACACACCTCCAGGCTCGGCCGTCTAATAGGAACAAATTGGCAATGACTGCCCAAGCTAGTAACATAGGCCCACTGATTTGTAGATTGATACGGACGCCTAATGATCCCCTTGGGCAGATCAATAGCAACAATCCTCGTGGCTGCCTTTCTTCTTTATTGGCATAGAAGACTAAGGCAGGGAGAAAAGCAGGATGCTGTGGAGGCCACGGCCTACCTGGGGAAGGAAGGGAGAATGACACAGGTGTCGAAGCAGCAGGGGGCCAGGACTTCCCTCTCATTGTCCTGCTTCATTGTGTGTGTGTGTGTGTGTGTGTGTGTGTGTGTGTGTGTGTGTGGCAGGTGAAGGGCATAAGATTGGGAGTCAATGTGTTTGGCTGCTAATGGTGTCTGGGTGTGGCATCCGCTGGGACCTGGTTTACAGTTATCCTAACTGGGAAAGAAAAGAGAAACCCAGCTCACCTCCAAAAAAGATGGACTTGGGGGACCCGAAACATGTATCTGATAACAACAACCGAGAGAAGGGAGACCCGGGATGCTTGCATCTCAGGAAAACTGCTCTTAGGATGTATTTGAAGGAGCTATGATGAACAAGGCGCAGTAACGCGGGGCTTCACTTTAAACATGACAGAAAGAAGGCAAACACAGCTCCTCTGTGTTGTCTGAACATGTTTAAGACACCCGTCTGCCTCCCGCAGGACGGAAGGTCAGGTGGCTCTCACATCCATGTTGTTCCCTGCACCTTCTGCCCTTCTTTGCATAGCACCTGAGCGGGTCTCAGCGAGCCTGACCCTGCTGCTTTGCAGGGAAGCTTCCTTCTTCCTCCTGCCTGCTGACTCCACCCCCACCCCAGAGTCCGGGCTTGTTTGCCATCTGTGTATTATTCTTTCTGAATAAAATTATCCAATTAGGAAATCCATTTAAAGCCCTTAACAATAACAAGGGGGGGGGGGACTAATGGAGTTGCTTTGGATTTTCTTTTTCAATAAATTAATGGTAGTGACGTCTGTGGACTCCTAAGTGCTCGTGGATACCACCGAGGCTATTGCAACAAGGACAATTAGTTCCAACTTGTTCTACTGATTTCCTATACCTTAGGAAGTCCAAGGAGCAGGCCACCAGAAGGAGCCAAAAGAAACTCAGAGGCTCACGGGATAAATGTGATCAAAACAAAGCTCCAACTCTGAAAAAAAATCTTTGGAGTTTGTATTTATATTTTTCATCTTCTTTTTAACTAAATACACGTTTCCTTTTGTTTTTAAGGAGGGGAAAAAACTCTCTTCTTTCCTCCTTTTGCAACTACAGCATGCACATTTTCAGGTGCTGCATATAAAGCAGGCAAAAGGAGGAGGGGGAACCGTCCCACTTTCGCGGCTTCTCGGACCTGCAACCTAGCCGCCTGACGATTTGCTTTGTTCGCAATCAGTCTCGTTTGGTTTTGTTATTAAAGGAAGATAACTGAATGCCAGAGATAAAACTGGGTTTCCTCTATTGTTGATGGTGAAAACCTTTGCCACCCTACCGACAGAGTGAAAGATTCTCTCTCTCTCTCTCTCTCTCTCTCTCTCTCTCTCTCTCTCTCTCTCCCTTCTCATAATAAAAAAAAATTTAATCTTCTTTCCCCTCCTTTTATTTTTTGCATACTCAAAACCAGAACTGAAGCCACATGAAAAGGCCCTGCGCTCCAGCCTTCTGTGTAAAACCACAAATTAGCCATCTACTCCTTCCTGGAGGTTGCACCATCCTTTTTAAATAAAAGCGAACGCCAGAGCGGTGTTAGATTTTGACAGTGAAGGGTTTGCACTGATGGACCAAATAATCACGTGCGCTGGGGGGGAGCGGGGGGCTCTGGCACTGACCACTTAAAATTCAAATTTCACACTAACGCTAAGCGTAATCAGCTCAATCAGCACCATCACCATCATCATCATCACAATAAAAAGATGCATTCCGAGAGCTGGTGACATCAATCAACCACGGTGCAGATCAGAAGTGGTGCTCCCCTCTTGCTGGCTCGCTCTAGCTGTCTGACACTAGCTCCCCCCCTCCCCACCTAGCTGCTCCACCCCCCCCCTCACCCCCAGCTTGGGAGAAGTGATCACATTTAATTCATTACATCTTTATGTCATCCCCATCCTAATCTCTGCCCTCACACCTCCGCCACTTTGACATGCAAATGAGCTAGGAAAAAAAAGCCACACATTAATATAAAAAAGTCACAGCAATCTTGTCATGATTTCCTCCCTCCCAGCCCCACAACATACTCGCTCCAATCTCCACCTTCCCCCCCCCACCCATCTCTCTTTCCAGCACGCTGGGCCGGCGATCAGAGGAAACAACAGCAATCTGTTGAAGATCAGACACTGAGACAGGGAGGTGGGGGGGAAGATACAACACGTACACGTGTCGGCAACGCAAGCGGCCAGGAGTCCTATTTGCATATTCACAGGAGTTCCGTTCTCAGATTGCTTAAGCAGGGAAGAAGTTAGGTGGCTCCCCCCTGCCCCCAGCCACCCTCCCAGATCCAAAGAGAAACAGCTGCTGAGGGGAGCGCACATGAACGCAAGGAAAGGGGGGGGGTATGGAGAGGGAGGGAGAAGGCAGAGACGGAGACACACCAGCAAGAGACTGAGAGAGAGGGAAGAAAAGAAAAAAAGAAAAGAAAGACTTTCACATCTCCCTTACCTCAGCTAGCCTGCTTTCTGGAGCTCTCAAAAGGAATTCCCTGTGGCTCCTTCACAATTTTTGAGACCCATCCTTCAGGGTTTCTCTCTCTCTCTCTCTCTCTCTCTCTCTCTCTCTCTCTCTCTCCCTCTCTCTCTCTTCCTCCTCCTCCTCCTCCTCTCTCTGTGTTGTGACTGGGTTTAAAAAAAAAAAAAAAGACAACTCCATGTTAAGCCCCAGTGAAGGAGGCATCTTGAAGTCCAGGGCTACTGGGGGCGGGAAGAGAGGAGGAGGGTCATAGCTGAAGCCATACAAAGAACCCGGTCTCTGCTTCAAAACATCCTCTCGCACAGTGACTGACAAAGGCAAAGATATAGGGACTCCATATGTACATGGAGACAACTGTCCATTTCCGCCAGTTTCCCAGATGCCAGGAATATTCAGATTGTGGGGCGAACACGCCTAAGACAATTGGGAGTCCTTTCAGGAAACCCCATGGCAGAGCCACTTGGCTTGCTGATTGCAAGAGGGAGCCAGGCAGGCAGGGGCTTTATTTGCTGAATCACATTTGTGGTAATACCTGGGTAATAATAACAGACGGACCGGAGATGGGGGTTTGTTTCAGTTGCTGCTGTGAATCTCCAAGCTTTGGTCAGTTTTCGGCAGTACTTTTCTGGTCATGAGAACACGTCAACATGTCCGCAGATTTTTCTGGGTGGTTTTTAAAATAAATAAGAAGAAATGAGGGGAAAGGGAGAGAGAAACGGGAGAGAGAGATTATAATTTAATATATACCTACAAGCTAATAATAAAAGCCATCTCTATATATTCTTTATGAAGAGCAAGACTGGTATGAACTGAAAACACAGAAGGACCGATGCAGACGCATCTGATTTTCTAGTGGCCTACTGTATAACATTACCCTAATTGACTTTATTAGCTCTGGTGAGATGCTACCATCCCTCCAAGGAACCTGCCGTGGAGGACAGCAGCACACAGCACTGAGGAAGGGCAGTTGATACCAGGAAATTAAGTAGTTCTCTATTAAAGTGAAAGGAATAAAAACATTTTCAAAACACAGTGAGCGGCGGGGAGTTGAGTTTTATCTATCAACCAGTTTATTTCAACCAGGATAAAAATAAAATAATAATAATAAAAAAGACATCGGATGTCCGAGGGACCTTTAACGGGAATCTGATTCTGAAATCTGGCCAGGGGGTTGCGTTTGCAAAATTGTTTTGCAGCATCAGTCATAAACTTAAATGCTATAAACAATGTTAAGCTGAAGCAGGAGGCAAAGACTCTTGGTGAATACGTAAGTCCTGTGCCACGCATGCAAGTGGAATTCACCAACTAATAAGAGTATTACAGAGAGCAGGATAATTTTAGAGAAATGCCAAACAGGGATTACAGTATATATCTGTACCAGACACGAGGACCCAAAGGCAGGTCGGTATCTAAATGACCACACACGTATATACAGGAGATTAGCATTCTGTATCTACGACTGATGAGAGGGAGGGAAGAGGGAGGGAAGAGGGAGGAAAGAAGAAAGGATGGATGGATCGATGCTAAAAAGATGTTACCCTTTGCAGTAATAGAAAATTTGGGAGTCAGTGGCTGGGTGTGGGTGACAAAGATGCTGAAATATGAATTGTTTTTATCTGATACTAAACTCTTGGTAGACACACATGAGAAAGAAATTAATTTATCTGTGTCTCTCACAGAGACCAGGAAAAGGGACTTTTTAAAAATGATCTTGGCCTGAATTTGAAGGGGAAGAAGGTAACGTTAAAGCTCTGACCCCAGTACTCGGGCTACAGCTCTTCACCAAACTGATGAAAAATATCTATGACAAGACTCATCACCAAGTCCCTGAAATAAAAAGAAAGAGAAAACAGCCACAACATTAGACCCAGGAACGTTATATTTCAATATTATCATATGAATTAAATGTAATCCTTGAAGCGACCAGTCCCTAGGGTCACATATTAGGCCTCCCCTCACAGCCCCCACCTCCCCCTTTTTTTTATTTAATAGAGGTCACCCAGGCTGAAAAGCAAAACCCAAATGAAAAGCATCTTCAGTGTGCTTATAACACGAGCGGCAAGGGGTCAGACAGCGTCTTGTATGGCCTCATAAAAAATACATAACCAGACAGCCTAATAGTATTTCTTTGCATTCATTTTTGGATGGAGAACGGGAGCTGGGGGCTGGGGACTGAGGAGGAGAAGAGGTGAGGTGCAAAGCTATCGTGGAAAGAAAATCAAAGACAGCCCAGAAATGCATGTGTAAAGGGGGGTAGTTAGTTAATCCTTTTCTTCTATGAAAATCCGAGAAGCATGGGTCTTGGTGTGATTGATTTACACTATTCTATGGATTTATAACGTTCTAAAATGGGATTGATCTTGATTTTTGAAGACAGTAAAAGGTGTAGGCATGTGCATCTATATTCCTTCTTATTTCCTTTGGCTGGTCCTGTTAATTGGAAACTGAAGTACTATGCTGGATACTATTCCCAGTTTGCATATCTCTCTCTCTCTCTCTCTCTCTCTCTCTCTCTCTCTCTCTCTCTCTGTGTGTGTGTGTGTGTGTGTAGTGTCTGTGTGTAAATAAATATTCATTTAGTTATATATTTATAAACACTTATTCAGCATGACTTCTACAAATGAAACAAATAATGAAGAGTAGGAACATGACTAGGGTTTCTGTTGTAACAACACAATGTAAAGACAGATAAACTACCAGGGGAGAAGAATGAGCAGTTATGAGGAAGGGAAGGATAGGGCTGGACTTAGAACAAGAATAGCACATTGCAGGAGAAGTGGAAGAAAAAAATAGCTGTAAATGCTAGGAAGATGAGAGGACCCTGAAATATACTCCTTCTCCTTCCCCTCATTTCTTTCTTCCCAAATCTAGTCCAGACATGAGTGGTCCTGCTGGGGGGAGATGGAGGCAGAGAGGTGACCCTGTGCTGACCAGTCTGTTAGAACTAATAAGCTGTCCTCCTAAGCCACTCCACGGACATTAGAGCCTCGTGGAGATGACTCTCTTTGTTATTGCCCACCCTCCGCTGGAACTTTACACCGCCTTTGCATCATTAAAGAGACAGCCCACATCTTCGATGGGGCAGAGAAGGTTTGGTGGAGATAAACAACTCTGCATTATTTTTATTTAAATGTTATGTTTGTACTCAGTAGCTCAGATATTAAAAAAGCGACGATTTTACAGCATAGCGACGAGAATAATCTGCTGGTGGGGATTCCCCTGAGATCATAAGCACATGAGGGAGGAAGCCTGGCTTTATATGTTTAAGCTCTGCACCCCTCCTCCATGGCTGGGGTGGGGACTGGACAGGAGAGGTGAAAGAATGAGAAATACCATCCAGAAGTATTTATTAGGGGTTAGAATGCCCAGTGTGAACATTGGAATATTCATGAATAGCACCATAAAGTTTCCATAAATGATACTTACTCTGTAAGGTTGTGCACCACTTAGAACTTCATGGCTCTTAATCACAGCTAAAGGGTGCGACCGTTTGGGTTATTTACCTAGTATTTTTAGGGGGTGCCATTTCCTATTTCCTTAATAATTTGGTTTTCTGTTGAGAGCATGTTATTTATAAGTCCTAAAGATATACAGAAGACAGACACTATCAGCTTCCACCCAGGTCAGCATCCTGGAAATGTAATTTTAAAAAAAAAAAAGGCTTGTTTCATGATGTGCCCCACGAGCAAAGGTGTTTCTTGGAACTTTAGACAAAAGTCTTCCAACAAATGGCTTTCTTCCAATAAAGTTCATATGCCAATGTCAGAAATTAATTTTTCCAAATAAGAATCATGGGAACAGTTGGCCAAAGGGTGTTAAATGGAAGCAGCACGCACAGAGAACAGTCTGTGATCTGTAGACTCGGATGCTGCAAACACTGATGCTCAGGATGATGGTTTCAGGGTAGCCAGTGTCTCCCCAGATCTACCTGACAGGCTCTTTCCCGGAACATTGCACAGGTGCCCTCTGGGCCCCAAGAAGAAGGCAGAGGCTCTGAAAACTGGGAGAGAGAAACCCTAGAGAGGAAAGTAACTGTTGATCAGGTTGTTGTTCTCCCTATGATTCTGTAACTGGGACCGAGAACTGTCAGCACGGAGACCCAAGATGTGCCATCTGGCCAGCAGAAATTTCTAACTTCCTGGGCGGTCTTTGACATCTTCTCTTATCCTGATTTCCTCTTCAGTGTGTATCATTCAGAACTAAGCACACGGCCTTAGCAACATGAAGCCGTCCACTCTACTGGAAGCAATGGATTGATTTAAAAGTCTCCACCGCCCCCATAAATGATGTCATAGTCTTGAACTGGATGATAACACAACTTGACAAATTTAACAATGAAGAGTAACGACTGCAAATCAATAAGCATATGCTGGACCAATGGGCAGCCAACAACCAGTCAACTGAAGAAATTACAATCTGCAGGGAAACATCGCGACCCAACCAACTTGGGAAATGGACACATCTTGAATGTTGTTGAACTAACTATCTGAGATCGCAATACTATGATGAACTCTATTTAATCTTCAATCTAAATTTATAAGGATTGTTTATACTGCTGGGGATTAGTCTATGTGTACTGAATATCAGCCACATCAAGGTATCCTCTGGATTCTTCTATCGTTTTGTAAGCTCATTTAGTTGATGTCTAGCTTCAATAAGTGATCATGACTTCCATACTTTTCAAGACAAGGTGCCTTACACAAAATGGATAATTTCTGTATGGACTTAGACACAGTGATAACTAGAAAATCAGTATGTTCTAAAGGGAGACACATTATGAGTTGGCATCTTTAAAAGAGATGTCTACAGAGTAATATCAGCTTCCATCCGCTGACATCATGCATACTGTGGAATGAATTAACTGGCGTGCCTAATAGTTGAAAACTAGCTTGGGCAAAAAGCTAAATGGTATAGTCAAAACCCATGAAGGCTGCCTTAGAGTCAGGGGTCCTGTGATTGAGTGCTACTGTGTGAACTTGAGAGTTTCATTGCATTTCACTTGGCTCCAATTTCCTCATGCCCACAATGAGTGTTCATTAATAGTATCCTTAGTTTCCATTTCTTCACAAAAATAAGTAAATACATGAAATACTCTTCCCTTCAACAATAGAAGGGGCCAAGAGCCTCCCAGTGTGTGTGACTAAAGTCTGAGGTCAGGGAAGGTAAGTTGTGGGTCCTCTGATCTCAGTCCCTTGACCACTAAGGTTCCTTCACCACTGTAAGACTGATCCTCAACTCCCTTGGCTATCATGCAACACAATACATCATGACCAGGATGTTTGGCTAACCAAAGTCAAAATAGGTGAGATAGCTAAACAGGACTTCTTGAGAATAAAATAGTAATAATTGTACCAATAGTGTTAATAAGTTTGCAGAATACACTCATTGATCAAAAGTCTTCATTTATTATTTGGATTGTGAAGGTAGGTGTGTGTGTGTGGGTGTGTGTGTGTGTGTGTGTGTGTATGTGTGTGTGAGTTCAGGTATACATTGAGTACTCTGGAGGTCAGAGAACAACTTTTAGGAGCTGGTTCTCTCCTTCACTGTGGGTCTGGGATCCACAAACTCAAACTCAGGTTGTAGGGTAAACACTTTTATGCACTGAGTCATCTTGCACACCTACCAAGTACAGTAGAGCATCCACACTCATCTGCTACTTGAAGGAATGCTGAAGTGAATACACACCCTCACCCACCCCCCCACACCCACACAATTATAACCAGTGTGAATTTTTCTGAGACTTTTCAGTTAAAATTATTTCTTTGGAGAATGGAGAACCCAAACTTCTGATGTCATCATATAAATCACAAACACCAAGGTTATCAAAATAAATAAATTTTTATAGCATAAGAATCTAAGACATTTAAATATCAGAGCATGAGAGTAATTTCCCTTCTTTTATGATAATCCACATTTCAATTCCAAAATTACACTGTGAAAATAATGTCATTTTTCAATTTATTTTTTATAAATTCACACTTTTTACTTTTATGATTTCTTTTATGTAGATTTTTCAAGTATTTATCATTCCTCAAATGGGAAAGGCAAAAATGTGTTTCTATATACTCTCATTAGTGATTATGTTAAAATGAAATGTATAATGCGGTTCTTAATAGTGTGCTGATCTAAGATTAAAGTTTTCACTTAAAATCACCTCTTCATAAGACAGCATGCAAAAATGATGAGCCGATTTAAAAAATTCCGAAGAGAGTTGACAACGTTATAAATTACTATGAAAATGATCCATGGGTCACAAAGGTTGGAGATGCTGATCTCAGAGGTCTATTTCAGCTCTACAGGTCTCTATCTTAAATGAGACACCTCTGACTTTTCTAAATTAGTAGAAGGTAAGCTCACAGACTGCCGGGTCCCCCAACCGTCGTACTTACTCTTCCAGTTCACCTGAACAGAACAAATCATGCCTGGAAATTTAAATACGGAAATGTGGAAAATAGATAAATGCATTTCAAATGTGAACTTAGCCACTGTGTCTTCTTCCTCATTGTGTTTGCCAGGTTGGCCATTTGCTTTACTCAACGTGCCATTTAAGCTTAAATTTGGGGGGATGGGGAAAAGATAGCTCAGTCTGTAAAGGATTCACTGTACAGGCATGAGGACCTGAGTTTGGATCCTCAGACCCAATGTTAAAAAGCTGGGCAGGATGGCAACTGCTTGGAATCCCAGCACCGGGGAAGCAAAGACAGGAGGAGTCCTGGGGCTCTCTGGCCAGCCAGCCTAGCCTAATCAGTAGCGGTGAGTCTGAGTGAGTGAGAGACCCTGTCTCAGAAAGAAACAAGGTGACAGTGGTGTAGCCGGCACACACTGCTATATGCTGGTCACCAACTGGATTTAATATGTACCTAGATGCCTAGTCAGCTCTTCAGTGACACCACTGCAGTTACCCAATCTCAAGATGCCCATTGCTTTGAATTCACAGGTCAGAGGAGAAGAGGTAAGATTGCCTGCTGTCAGGGGCACTGGGAGCTGGTGTGTTCTGAATAAGAGAGTTTAAATCACCCAATAGCACCTATTAACGATCTAGATTCTAGAAAAGACTGGACTATAATAAGTCTTGGAGTCCAGTAATAAATATCAGGATAGAAAATATTTCTATGCAGAACCAGATGGGAAATCTTTCAGATTTTGTAGGCCAGTCTTTATCCCAACTATTTAACTGCCCTTATGGTGAGAAAGAAGAAATCAATAATACATAAACCATTGAGCATGGTTGTGTTCCAGTAAAACTTTACATATAAAACAAGCAACAGGCAAGACTCAGCCAACCCCTGATCTACAATAACTTTTAATGTAATTAAAGAGGAGAAATGGCACTGTCTACTAGAATGGGGACAATTAGAGAATCTAACGAGGATTTTATTTAATTTTATTTTTTTGTTTTTTTATTTTTTTATTGATTTTTATTGAGCTCTACATTTTTCTCTGCTCCCCTCCCTGCCTTTCCTCTCTCCCGTTCAACCCTCTTCCAAGGTCCCCTGCTCCCTATTTACTCAGGAGATCTTGTCTTTTTCTACTTCCCATGTAGATTAGACCTATGTAAGTCTCTTTTAGGGTCCTCATTGTACTGTAAGTTCTCTGGGATTGTGGTTTTTAGACTGGTTTTCTTTGTTTTATGTTTAAAAAACACTTATGAGTGAGTACATGTGATAATTGTCTTTCTGTGTCTGGGTTACCTCACACAAAATAATGTTTTCTAGCTCCATCCATTTCCTGCAAAATTCAAGCTGTTGTTATTTTTTTCTACTGTGTAGTACTCCATTGTGTAAATGTACCACATTTTCCTTATCCATTCTTCGATCAAGGGGCATTTAGGTTGTTTCCAGTTCTGGCTATGACAAACAAAGTCACTACGAACATAGTTGAGCACATGTCTTTGTGGCACGATTGAGCATCCTTTGGATACATACCCAAAAGTGGTTTACTGTGTCTTGAGGAAAGTTGTTTCCTAATTTTCTGAGAAATCGCCACACTGACATCCAAAGGAGCTGTACCAGCTTGCATTCCCACCAGCAATGCAGAAGTGTTCCCTTTACCCCACGACCTCATCAGTGCTGTCATCAGTGTTTTTGATCTTGCCCATTCTTACAGGTGTAAGATGGAATCACATGAGGATTTTAATCAGTGTGATTTGGATGGGGGAGGGGTCCATGTGTAGATAAGTTTTGTTCCTTCAAAATGAAGTAAACACAAACCACAGTCATTGCCTTGCTCACTCATGGTGTCACTGTCCATGGTTTAGATGCCACAGCTATCCATGGTCCAAATAATCTTAAGTGAAGTTTTCCAGAATAAATTCGTAAGGCTTTAATTGTGTAGTGGTCTGGACACTGGTGCAATTGTGAGCCACCACACTCCTCCCTTGCCCTAGTACATCTATAAGCCCTACCCCATGGGAAGGGTTATGAGACTGAATATCCATTCACCTGCTGCACTGCCTGTGTTCAAGTGACTAGCCCTTACAAGGTAGCCTCATACCCTGTCGCCATGTTCATGCCACCCACCTCAGTGGACCTCCTCACATTATTACTGTACCATCTCACAGCATCGTAAGAAGCAGCTCAATAAGGTATTTTAGAGACATGCTGTCCACATAACTTTGATCCTTGTACCATGTTATGCTTCTTCTATTTTATTGGTTCCTATTAATTTGTTATTCGACCTAACTACAAATTAAGCTTTATCAAATATACATACACATAGGGAAAAGTGCCTAGCCATGGTTTCAGGTGTCCACCAAGGGAATCTAAAATATATCTCCCATGATAAAGACTACTGTACCTTGCTCTCTCAAGTTTCAGATCGGTCCAGGTGAAACCTGTTTTGTGGACAAGGAAATCCAAGCTTCCAGACCCTGCCTGACATTTCCAGGTTTCTGAGGTGGCACTGACTTTCAGAGTTTCTGACATGTCTGATTGCTGCATCAAATTATAGTATCCCTTAAGACACACTCATGGCCAGCTCGCTTGATGGTTCACACCTGTAATCCCAGCACTCAAGAACTGTAGCAAGTTTGAGACCAGTCCGCCTCCATAGCAAATTCCAGGTCAGCTACAGCTACAAAGCAAGACACTAAAAACACATTCACACACACACACACACACACACAAATTATACATACACGCACGGCAAGTCTTACAAACCAGTGTTTTAGGGGTGTTAGTGAGAAGCTTAAGAAACAACCAAAAGTAGCAACAACTTAAGCCAAGTTCTGAAGTACTGATTGACAAATGTGTCTTATCTAGGACAGAGCTGTGGGTTCAACTAAATTATTCACAGCAATATCTCCATTTAAAATGGAAAGAGGTGGGCATGAGGCCAGGGAGATAGCTCAGTAGGTACAAGTATTTTCCACTCAAACACCAGGACCAGAGCTTGAATCACCAGTACCCACTGAAATGCTGGCTGGTTGGGTGGTCACTTATAACCCCAGCACACGAGAAGTCACAGGGAATGTGGGGACCAAAGTGGCATGCCACACTAGATCCCCAGTAAGCATTGTGTCCAAAGGAGAGCTCCTGCGTCATAAATAAGATGGGGAGAGATCAAGGAAACATGTATCAACATCCTTGAGCCCCATATGCACACACTCACATACACAGTCATTCATAACACCTACCTATACATAAGAGATCACTACACTCTTTGCAACATAGATGTTTGTCTGTCCTTCAGAACATCGATTCTGTGCATGGTCAGGATCACAGACATGTCCACTCTACCGTGGAAGCGCCTCACATTTCCACTCTCTTTAAACACTTCATTACATGTATGCATAGTGTAAATGTGTACACTCATATGCTATGTACCCTTCGCTGCATGCATGGAGGTTGGAGGACAACTCACAGGAGTCAGTTCTCTTCATTCACCTTGGAGGTCCCAGGGATCACACATAGGTCACCAGACTTGGTTGCAAGTAGTGCCTTAGCCTTGTGAGTCATCTCATTGTCCCCATTCCTACTTAACTTTATCTCTGCCTCGCAGTGTGTCCAAATACAATATCCACATGCTACTCTAAAGCTTTCCACAAACCCAAACCCCAGTCATAAGATAACCATAGCATGTCTATCACGGCGGTCACACGGAATCGTTTATACTGTAGTGATAAGATTTCTCTGGGCAGTGATAATTACCAATTCAAGAGCTGTTTGCATAGAATAAGATACAGGTTTTATTAGGTTGTTTAATAAATTGTGCATTTGACATAGCATCATGAAAAGACAGTGGGGTCAGTTGATGTTATCTTAGTTCATTTTGTATTGATGTGATAAAGATCATGAGCAAAAGGAATTGGGAATGAAAGGGTGGATTTGGCTTACTTTACAGTCCATGGTCAGGGGAAGCCAAGGTCACAGAGAGCCCTGCTTACTGGCTGACTCCTCGTGTCTTGCTCAGATTGCTTTTTTAGAGCACTCAGGACCACCAACCTGGGGGTGATACTGCCCACAGTGGGAAGAGCCCTCCAACATCACCCATTAAGCAAGAATACACCCTACAGACTTGCCGATAGGCCCATCCGAAGGAGGCATTTTCTTATTCGAGGTTCCTTCTTCCCAGATGACCTTAGCTTGCGTAAAGTTGACAACAAAGAACTCTCTAGCACAAAGGTGTTCCTGAATAGTTTAAGGCAAAACCATGACATTGCGTGGCACACATCAGCAACAGAGGCAACCAGGCTCCAGAGAACACTTGTGTCAAGGGCCTAGTGTAATCCTCCATGTGGGTGGGGGATTGCATGCACTGATAAACACGCACAAAGGCCAGGGGAGGACATGTGGTCTGCTCTGTCACTCTCTACCCTGGACACAAGATCTCTTGCGCAGCCTGGTGCCAGCCTGGCAGCCATCAAGCCTCAGAGATCCTCCTGTCTCTGCCCAGCACAGCTTTGCCATTCTAGGTATGTGTGCGTATATGTACCAGGCCCTCCCTCTTTATACAGGTGCTGGGGATTTGAACTCCAGGCCTCACGCTCCCTCAGCAAGCGTTCTTAGGCTGTTGTTCCAACTCTAATACTCTTATTTTAAACTAGTAAGTGGGACTCGAATCTTTATTTCTAAGGACTCAGCAATTTATTTTCAATAAGCAGGGAGAATAACAGGGAGGAATTTTCCATTCAAACACACTTCCTCATTTCACAACACTGTATTCCAAGTTGCGCTACTAAAGTGATAGGCCCATGAAAATGATGGATCAGTGATTTGGAATGAAGCCAGATATAAAGGGGAAAAAATAACCACAATAATGAAAATTATTAAAATGATAATCCTATCAGGCTCAAAAATCCAAAGAATCAACTTAATAAGTAAAACACCAAATAGGAAAAAAATCAGTTTCTTCTACAATTAATTCCACCAGCAGCATCTTGGTGCCAGCAAATATCACACAAGACATTAAATTAATGTTGTTAATTTGAACTTTAATGCATTTTATAGTAAATGTATATAGAAATCTGTAAATCTACCTCAGTTTTACAGCTGGATAAAAGCTAAATGCATAGGAAATTAATACCTAATTCAGTGTTTGCCCCAACTTAAATAATATGCTATGTAAAAATCACTAAAAATAATTTCCATCAATTCCAGGAACCTAAGGAAATTTCTGCTTTAGGAAACATTGCCTTTATAAGAACCAGATGGGTTCCTACAAAGAACTGGGGGTGCACAGCTCCACCCTACCAGGATGCCTTACATTGCCTGGAATGGAAGCCGACTTCTTGGAGCCGGGAGACCGGCTCATTAAAGGTTGTGCTTGGCATGGTTCTTCAGCTGCCCTCAAGTAGTCTTGACAACAGGCAGAACCCCTTTGGCATATCCCTGGACCCCAAAGGATCCCTCTGCCCAGTTCATACGTTCCTATATCCAATGATAACTCAGCATTTCCTGATATTCACATATAAAGACCACAGAACAAGAAGAAATTAGTATTACTTTGTAACTTAAGATAAACTCAGCTCCATGCACTTTTTCTATGTATACAAGCACTTATTAGGTAACAGACATGGATGAAGCATTAAGGACTGGCAGCTAAATTAGGTTACAGTCTATGCTAAAGTGCAGAAGCAATGCTAATTCAGGCTCTCCCACGACTTCTACGATATTTTAAGTGCTGGCCTGGGGCTGAGGCTCAGAGGTAGGGTGTTCATCTAGCACTGGCAAGGCCCTGGGCTCCATAACCAGCACTGAAAACAAAACAAAACAAAAAATCGCCTAAGTCCTGCCCCTATACGAGATGGCACACATGGCATTTTCATAAGAATTTGGCCTCAAATTGTTAACCCTGGGAAATGGCAATGTGTAAATCATTCACTCAAACCCACAGAGGCCCAGGACTACAGGGCAAACAGACAGATGCTGGCATGCAAGCTAATTCTCTACCTGGCTGCCCTCCGACCAGGTCATTTTTCCTGGTCCTCTTCACGTCCAATAGATCTCCATTGATTTAAGCTGCTTCATTCTGAGCTGTAGCTAGAGATGACTACTTCATTGCTAGTCATTTTCATTTGGTTTCAACAGAATTCACTCAAAATGGGTCATGGAATTAAATAACTTAAAACCCAGCTACGAGTTAATCAGACATCTGCTTCTGGAAAAAAAAAAAAGATCCTATTTTTAAAAAATTAATAAGAAGAAAAGAAAGAAAGGGAAAAAAAACCCTTGGAAATGAAGTCAGAACTTCATTTCCCTGGATTATACTTTGTAGCACATTGACTTATTAAATATTAAACATTTCTGATAAAACATCAATATTCTTTGTTTTACATCAAAATTCTCCTGCCTGTAAAATGTCACCACCCCATCTCCCATCTCTCTCTCTCTTTACATTGTGATATTGACAGAATGGAAATGGGATCACTATATTTTTGGCCCTGTGCAGAGTGACTGGTATCGAAATTCTGCAGTCCCATCCTAAACCAGGTTTCCTCTGAGCACCGCCAGCCCATTTGGCAGGTCCCCTCCAGCAACCAAGGAGCATGAGATGGGGCATGCAGAGTGGAGCAAGGACGGCAAAACATTTCAAGGGCAAGCTGTGGGAGAAGGAGGCTAAGACAGAAGCTCGAGCTAAACTCCAGACAGATGCAGGATTGGGGGTTAGAGCAGGGCAAGAATCAGGATGAATGGAAAGAGGCGGGCAGGATACGGAAGGAGAATAAAACTCAAGAGTCACAAAGGACCATGGTCATTGACGGGCCATCCATTTGACAATTTTCAAAATGAGATTTTTGATCTTACTATGCAGACTGCTCAATGTATGGACTCTTTAAAGATTTGTTTTTACCATTTGTGAATGTTTGTGTGTATTTATTTACCACGCATGTGTGTGCAATAGTGTTTGCGTGTGTACCCTGTTCAGACATAATCCTATGGAAGCCAGAAGAGGGTGTCAGACCCTCTGAAAATGGAGTTACAGGCAGTTGTAAGCTGCCATGTGGGTACTGAGAATAAACCTAGGTTCTCTGTGAACTCAGTAAGCACTCCTAACCACCAAGCTATCTCTCTAGTCCCCCACCTTTTTCATTTTATTATGTGTAGGTGTAGGTGTGTGTCTCTGAGTGTGTGTCTACGTATATGAGTGCAAGCGCTCTAGGAGGTGTCAGACTTCCTGGAACTGGACTAACAGATGGTTGTGAGCCAATAGATACTCGGAACTGAACTTGGTTGCTCTGTAAGAAGAAGCAAGTATTTGCAACATTGAGTCATCTTTCCGGGCCATATATGCATTCTTTAGCAGATGAGATCTTGACCTGGAAAGCTGCATCCTAACAGGAAGACCACTCGGCATCAGGAGTCCAAAAGTCTTCTGAAGTACTCTGCAAAACTTGTGTGTGTGTGTGTGTGTGTGTGTGTGTGTGTGTACAGAGCTTCCAACTATCCAAGCGTCCATGATCTCAAGTAAATTAAGAATCGCCACTCTAGAGACAAATGCACTATCTGTCCGCCTCCCTCAGACAGGGCCAGGAAGAACACAGTAACTTTCAGGATTTTCTCTGCAGCTGTCCTGATCAATCATGAGACGGGTGAAGTCACAGGTCAGAGACTGTATGGGAGACAGTCATGGTCACGATCACCAAGATGGAAACTGGACCTTACGCACCCCCAGTGAGTACAACATGGAAATAGATACATTCAGGGGCATTCTGATGAAAACAAACATACCGTACAGGATTGGGTCAAAGTGTCAGAGAGTCCAGGAAAAGCTGCCTCAAACTTCTCTCTCTGGTAGCTACCCAAAGACACAGGAGTAAGGCCCGACTACTCAGCTCTCCTAACTCTCTAGAAGCTCAGCTACACATCTCATAACCAACAGTATTGCTGTCGATGATGGATCACCTGCACCAAATGAGACCATACCATTATATTGCCCGGAGACAAAGAAGACATGTTAGTTTATGTAAGTGACTCCGGAATGTTGGAGCAAGGATAAAACTTTCTAATAATACCCTTCTCACAGTAGATCCTCGTCATTAAGTGACATGTGACTATTTTTATATTGATCCAGGAAACAGAAGACATGATACTGGTTAACTTGTATTTTCTATACTGTTTCCCTGTCTTCTCTCACCATGAACTGAACTACTCTCCATAGATCTGACCCAGAAAAAGCATTTGTTTTCAGTACTTGCCTCCCACCCACAAGCAACACATGTTTACACACCAAGAGATGGCGTGCCTATCCCAAGGGTTTTGAAGGTCAGATGTGGATAATAAAAATGGTACATTTCTGCGGGACAGTGGCGGCGCACGCCTTTAATCCCAGCACTGGGGAGGTAGAAGCAGGCAGATTTCTGTGAGTTCAAGGCCAGTCTGGTCTACAGAGCGAGTTCCAGGACAGGTTCCAAAACTACACAGAGAAACCCTGTCTCAAAAACAAAAATAACAAAACAAAACAAAATGGTACATTTCTAATTTTCTGTTTCATAATGAGCTCTGGGACATTGTGGGGCAATCTCATTCCTTTGTTTTGTGCCCGCAGACACCCTGAAACTCTCTCAGAGAACCCAGTTAGTATTACTAGGCAGCACCCTTCCAAAAGAGACCCCTTAGAATAGTAGGGCAGGTACATGTCGGCCATACAGGCGGATCAGCTCTTTCGCGTGCCAAACAAACCCAGCTTTCAACGCTCTGAAGCCATCTCCGAAGCGTGTGCACATATTAAATGCCTAGACCTTTCAAACTGTTTGAACAGGAGATTAAGGCTTGTATTTCACACGCCGGCCAATTTGAAATATTCATGTGAAAAGAGACCGGGGATGAGATGGCCAAGAGTTCTCATCAGGAAATATTTGATGACATCAGAAAAACTCTGCTAACCTGCAAGTAATTCCTACCAGGGTGTACCAGCCAAGAAGGACGGAGCTCCTCCTATGCAGAAATGCAGATGGGAACCAGTCGACTTCTGGCTAGAGAAATAAATCTAAACAGCACGTGAACACATTGTTGTTTGGGCTCCTGAAATCATTCAACTCTGGCTTTTTTCAAATATAAGTTTTCCCTGACCAGAAACCCCACTCAACTAAACGGTAGGTAGAAATGACTGGAATCAAATTCAAAGGACAGCGAAGACTCTAAAAACGTGTTCTCAAGTCACCTGAATAAAAGCCAGCCCTCCTTATGTGCTTTGGTTGAACGGTGATGACGCTACTTTCTGCTCCTATTCCTGTGTGTCACACTGCTGCTTTGGGGAGAGACTCTAGTAGCAGCTAAGAGACAGTATCTCTGTCTTTTAATCAGTTTTGTATGTGTGTGAGTGTTTGCCTGCATGTGTATATATGCCCCACATGCATGCGTGGTACCCATGGAGGTCAGGAAAGGGCACTGTATCCCCCAGAAGGAGTCACAGAGGGTGGGAAACCATCATGTGGGTGCTGGGGACTAAATATGGTTCCTCTGAAGGAACAAGTACTCTTAACTGCTGAGCCCTCTCTCCAGTCGCAAAACTGTACCTCTTTTTAAAGATTTGAGGATTTCCACACATTGATCACTTCTCTATTTTATACAACCAATCATCAGATTCCATTAAAATTTCCTTTTTTGTTTAAAGCTGTTGAAACACTTATTTCAAATGAATTTGAATTTCTTTATTTTTTTATTATCCCTGAGGTCTATTCATTCATTTGTTTATAAAGCTTCATAACTGGCCTGAGAAATTATTCAAATAGTATTTTCTTCAATACATGTATTTTTATTCTCTAGCAGGATCCCAACCCACTTTCTCAGATTTTTTTTTTTTCTCGAAACTTCTACAGTTCCTTCCTATTTATTTCTCAGTACCTTGTCCTGTTTTCCAATCTGGAAGGAAAAGTTGCCTTCCTTTTCCCTTTAAGGGTTCAAAGGGAAATATTTCCCTGATTTAAAATCAACTCACAGGTGTGATATAAAAATAATAAATACCATATTTAACGTCCCAAGCTGGGCTATCCAAGGAATCATGGACAGGAATCCTCCAGTGCTGTTAGGAGTGGGAAAAGCGACTAGATTTTATGCCGCCTAAATGTCTTCGTTCTTTCAAGGGTAGTGCAGCCAACGCTTCTCCTCCCAACATGCAAAAGAAAGCCTGTGTTCAGGAGATGGCCATCTTTACTGGGCCAATCCTTTCACAAGCCGTGGCTGTTGGAGGACAACAACCACCTCAATGGAAAGGTGGGAACCCAACTGCTTCCCAGGCAGAAACAAAGACATGAGTTGGTAAGCAGGAAGAGGAAAATGAGGTGAGTGTGGGCTAGAGAAAAAAGGAGAAGAGACCAGGCAACAAGAAGACAGATTCTATCAAAGAAAGGTAGTCAGAAACCGTGATGTTCATTAACCCGGTGCTTCCCAAAATACATAATAACGTCACTGAACTATCTGTATCGCTGCAGATTTTTGTAAAAGAAAAAGTTGCTCCAACATGTCCTTTATGAGAGGTTTGGAGGAAAGTGAGGTCAAATGAAGACTTTGACATGAATGACACTGTGAAGGGCAGAAAGCAGAACTACAGCCAGATGGGGGGATGGCTCAGTTGGTAGAGGGCTTGCTATGCAAGGCTGCAGAGCTGAATCCAGATTCCAGAGCCCGGTAGGGTGGGCAGTGCCTGTCTGCAACTGAGGAGTTCTGGAGATAGGGAGACAAGAGGATCCCTGGTCTTTGCTGGCCAGCTAGAATAGCCTAATGGCTGAACTCCAAGTGCAGTGAGGGAATCGGTCTCAAAAAAGTATGGTGGAGAGGACCTGAGGAGGACTCCCCGTGTGTTGACCCTACATTCACATGCAAACACACACAGATACACACCCCAAGGCTAGGTAGCGTGTGGCTAATGTAAGAGTCAGAAGTTCGCTGGAAATAAATACTTGGACCTTGGAAAGCGCCCCGCCTCCAAGTGAACCACATTCCGGTCGATTTCTAGATTTTCCTCGGTACATCTTGTTGAGTCAAAGAACAAACTGAGGGGCTAGGGAGATGACTCAGCAGGCTACAGTACTTTCTCTGAAAGCAAGAGGACCTGAGTTCAAATCCTAGCACCATGTAAAAAACCAGACAGGCATACCATGTCTGCAACCTCGGCATCTGAGGATGGAGACAAAAGGGAGCCCCCTTCCCAGTGCTCACTGGTCACCAGTTCAACCTAACTGATGAACTCCAGGACCAATGAGAGGCACTGTCTCAAAGGATGTGATGTATTCCTGAGGATGAAACCCAAGGTTGTCCTTCAGCCTGCACACAGGCATGCGCGTGTGCTTGCATTCACAAACACACACATACACATACACGCAGAGAGAGAATAATTAAACAGGATGACCGTCAGTCAGTTGACTTCTCTGTGCCTTTGACCTTCCTTCTCAGGCTTATCTAGATCAACAGCTCCCTCACTCCAACCAAAGCACCCCACCTGCCCTAAAACATAGGTCAGATCTAAGAGGCACCCTTGCCTCCTGTCACATATGTGATTGTCTCCTCCCAGATGTGTGAGGATTTCTGTTTCTTATTTGAGACCACGGAAAAGTGAGGAAGGCTGGATTGCATTGACTTTGGCCATGGAAGTCTTTGAGGAGGACGTTCCTCGAACTGAGAAAAGTCCCTGGTCACCAAGAGCAGTGTGGTCTTGAACCAGGGGCAATCAGGTTGACCCCAAATCCAGAATACATGGTACAAAACCAACGCATGTATGAGCAGTGTGATCCCTGAACCAGCTGTGCGCTCCAAACCTACACCCAGCCCTGACAGAGCAGTGTAAGGCCCACTATTTCTTTTTGATCAATCTCTCAACAGAATTGGACCCCAGTTTACAGCTGGAAATGAGAAATAAATTTATTATGGTTTCTGTCCCATGTATTCCCTCGTACTTCTTGCTTATAATAATATGGAGATAAAGATTCATTGTGTGTGTAAAATTGGCTTTCCGACAAATTCCATTGCTCTTGAAATAAAAATAAGATTCCCAAGGTAAGAAAAAAAAGCAATATATGTGCGAAAGAAAACAACCAAAATGGGAGGAAGTAATAGAGAAAAGAAAACAATAACCAGCCCCAACACTCCGTATTCCTGGCCTTGCTACTGTTTTCCCTGTGAACTGAGAGTTAGACGGGGTAGAATTGGCACGGTGGCTCCTCTCTGGAGAAAGCCAGAGAGAAGAGACAAGGTGTTGGCCTCGTTCCCTTGCCCATCAGCATTATTGGAATGGCAGCTGGTCAGGAGTAGGAAATACAAGAGCTGGTATGGAAAAGGACCTTAAGACCTGTCCACTGAGCTAGTCAGAGGGGAAGCAATCCTGGAAGTTCTTTGGAAGAGCCAGGATGCTCTGCCCTCCGGTCAGGACATTCAGAGTCTTGGGTGGCAGGTGTGGCTGCACACCGTGCTCAATCAGCGGAAGGTAGACTGTATTGACCTTCAATAGACAAGAAACCAAGAGCTGGCAGGAGCCAAGGAAATGCACAGAGGGAAAAGATAAGCAATAGAAACTCTGCAGAAATGGGCCCTTTCCTAAAGAATGCCTCTGGAGCTGTCTGCAGCTCTCAATGTATGCTTCCGTCAGCTGAGTCTAAAGAAGAACTTCCGGGACTGGAGAGATGGCTCCGTGGTTAAGAACCCTGACTGCTCTTCCAGACAAACCTCTTCCCAGGTTCAATCCCCAGCACCCACATGGCAGCTTACAACGATCTGTAATCCTAGTACCAAGGGATATGATGCTCCTTTTCTGGTCTCTATGGACACCAGACATGTACATGGTGCACAGTCACATGCAAAACACCCATACACAAACAAAAAAAAAATGATTTCTAAAATCTTGTTTTTGAAAAGGAGATCTAAGGAGCCCTCATGAGACTTCCCCACCTATGCTGGGCATATGGAAGAGGCTATTTAAAAGGAATCTGTGATTATTTTTTTTTTTACTTATGTTAGTGTACATGGGTGGGCATGTTTGTAGGTGGTACCTGTGGGGTTCATACATGTGCAGGCAAGAGGACAACATTGGGTGTCAGTTCTCAGGCACTGTCCACTTAAAAACAATATAGGATCTCTCCCTCCCCACAGGCAAGGCTGGCCAGCCCCCGAGCTCCAAGGACTTGCCTGATTGGGCCTCCCCACATATATGTCAATATGCCCAGTTTGGGGTTTTGTTCTGTGTCCGTGGGTTCTGGGGATGGCACTGCAGTCCTCAGACTTACACGGCCATCACTTCACAGAAAGCATCTCCCCAGTCCTGAAGGTTTTCATCTCATTTGGATCTCTTTGAATCTACTTTGAGCTGCAGAAATCAAGTAATACAAAAATGATTATGCATCCGGGATTATCAAAGGAAGAAAAGGTGATAGGCATTTTTTTTGCGGGGGGGTCAGATAAAGACTCTCCCTGTACCAAAGGGCATCAAGGAAGAGGACAGAGAGAGGAGCCATCAGCACTCGAGACGGCGCTTTGGTCCTGGCCCTCTCCTCCCCGGCATGAGTCTGTTGGAATAGATGAAGCGTAGGTCTGGAGAGCGAATGATGTTTCCACACAAGGGAGCCTAAGACCAGGAAGGATAGTCACCCCAACATTGCTCTCACACTCTGAATACATTTGCACTTTATGAACTCTCAAAGATGCGAGGGATCTCAGGAGACACGACAGGCAGGTCTGCGGGAGATCAAGGGCTGCACGGCATGTGGTTCCGGTTACAGAAAATGCCTAAAGTGGGAAGATCCAGAAACACAGGGAAGCAGAATAACAACTGCCTGAAGCTTAGAGGATGAAGCTGTGAGTTGTGGTCTGAGGTGCCTGAGTGTCCACGGCTGGGAGTTTTCTTATGTTGGACATTGAGCATGCCATGACTCTTACACAGCTCTCGGACTGTACCAAGAGCAACTGACGTGTGTACTTAAAATGGGTAAATCACACTGTACGTGAATTGCATCTCAAGAAGGCTGTTGTTATTACTTGACCTGTCAGAAATGTCCAGGTCAGCCGCAATCTAGAGGAAAGCAAGATCTAGGGAACCATCAGATCTGACACAGTGAATAGAATGGCAAGGACAATAACTACAGGGGCCTCCTACCTTATCAAGGCAAATCCCACAGGGAAGACAACGTCTTTGAGCCGGTAACAATGTGGGTTGAAATTCACCATCTTACCTGGACCAAAGGACAGTCAGGCAGTGCTGACCAGAAACCTTCATTAGTGTCTGTGGTACCTTTGCTTCTAGATATCAAAGCCATTCTCTGCTAAAGACAATGACCCAAGCTGTAAGGTTCACACAGTGGTTAACTCTTCAAAGAAATCTATTTAGCATGCTTTCTGGTAAACAACGCCTGTCCCTCCCCAGGCAGAAACTGAACAGTATTATTACAGCGTGCTTTTGGTTTTATTAAGGCTGGGGTAGTTGTTTAAAGTTACATAGTATCTCTCATAACCATATGTTGTTCCCATATGGATAAAATTGCTTTGGAGTTCGCCTCTGGAATAAATTTAAGCACCAGTAAATTGACGGCAATTTAAAATAAATACATACATGTAAGTATTTTTTTAACTAAGCATGAAAATATCAAAATCCAAAAGATGATCCTTTATAGGTAGCCTCGAGGAAAAAAAAAATTCAATGCAAACATCACTATGAAATGCCAAGCTCAAGATTCACTTTTGTGCCTCATGAGAAGGCATCAGAGAATCTCCAGGTCTGGTGGCATATACCCATCATCTCAGTTCTGGGATGTCCAACTCAGGAGGATCATGTGTTCTAGATCAGCCTGGGCCGGTTACGTGGTGAGGTCCAGGCCAACCTAAGCTACACAGTAAGACCCTGTCTCTAAAAGACACAAAACAAATTGTATAAAGAAGAAGAGAGGAAAGTAAATATGTAAAGCCTCTAACAGATAGTGATATGACATGAAGCTTCGCCAGCTTTACCACCTTCTTCCCAGGCAGACCAGAGCAATAGGCAGTTGGCTCAGCGATTTTCATTTTTTTTTTTTTTTATAATCCATCTCCATCAAAGCCCGGGCAGTGATTCACATCCACCCCTCCGTCTGCACACAAAAACCTTCCACTTTCAACATTTCGGTTCCATAGATAATTTTAGGGTGTTATCAATTAGGCAGATTTTCCTCCCAGTATAGGATGTGGGCTTCAAGATAGTTCTGATTTATATGCGCAGGGCTGGGAGAAGATGGGAGAGAAGACGGAAGGAGAGACTCTGAATTACGACTTTATCAGACCACAGCGAAATGTCATCGGGTTACAACTCTACAGAAGCCAGCCCGTGGGTAGACATTCAGCGGGAAGACACCAAGACTGATAGCAAACAGGCTCTCACGCATTCTCTTCGTTGCCAGTCTTACAGAAAAAGAGGAATAGAATATGGAAGCCACGGAAACTTTATATTACACAAACATCTTCCCATTGGGTAAGGACTCCTGCTAACCTGTGAATCCTGAAACATTTCCTTCTGAACACAGAACGAGAAAGGGAAAGCCGGCCATGCGGTTTTACTGTCTCCACAAAGAAATGACAGCAACAATTTACCATGTTCTCCTGTCTCACTCCCCGCGCCCCACCCCCACAGGGCCTGCCTCTCCAGCCGTCATTCTTCCTCTGTTTTCTAGTAACTTCCCATCCTGTTGGCTCGTGCCTCGTATGCGATGCCGGTGTGTGGAGAAATTGTGAAAAGAAAATGAGAGGGGGAGGAAAAGAGAGGCAATGTGATTAGAAGGAGGACCGGAGAAAGAGAGAGACTGAGAGACACGGAGAGAACGGCAGCGCCTGGCTCTGGCATTTGTCTATTTAAATGCAGTCCTGCAGCCCTGAGTGAGCTGAGTTATGAATTACTGATCAGACAACTGATAGGTTATGGGCAGGGTATAATCCCATTGAGAAAGCCTTTGCCTCTAAGCAGGTCCACGCGATAGCCTGCCCTTGAGAGACAGCCCCCTTTACATTGCCCTTTGTATGCATGTGTGTATCTCTTTGCATGTGTGTGTTTGTGTGCATGCACGTGTGTAGTTTCCCACATACACGTGCTTATACACATACTTTCCCTTTCTTTAAAAAAAGTCTAAGTTATCATTTTATGAAGATAAATACATATTAATAATTGATGGTTGCCAGCGTCAGAAAGAAGGCCATCCCTCGGCATATCAGACAGTCACCAAATAAACCAGTCTTCCGCTAACTTAAGTGAATTTCCTCTACTTCACACATCTCATTTTGTTATCCATGCTGATGACCTGAAGGCAATGTGGAAAGATTGGAGGAAACAGACAACACGCATGCTTGTGACACATGCTGTGGTTTGCTTCCTGTTCGATATTCTTCCTGTAGCTTTAAAGCAGGATAGGTGTACACAGTGGATTGTGTGTTGCCTGTACAATACGTGAAAAAAACAATCCAGACTTCCTATTTACATACATGTGAAACATACTTGAAGTCGCTTTGTGCAATCATGACAGCCAACCGTGAGTCCAGCTGTCATTAACCAATACACCAAGAGACTTCCAGGCTAACTGAAACTTAGGTAAGGTGGTATTAAGTATGTATGAGGACTCCACAGTGGCTCCTGGCTCTGGAAGCTGTAAACCTAGGGAGGGAGCTGCTGATGACCAGGGTATTGACCCCCCACACACACATCAGTTGCATACATGTACAAAAGACAAACCTAACACACATGGGGGGGGGGCACTTCAAGTCCTCTGAGTGCCATGGGTAGAATAACAAAGAAAGGTGCTTGGGAATAAAGATATAAATGTCATCACATTTAAAGAAGAGCAGTTAGGACTCACCCCTGCCATGTTTTGATGTGACATCTTAGGGTGCACATGGCATCTCATGCTCTTGTTTGCTTTCTCTGGCTGGGAGGAGGCATTCTGACATTCAGTCAAAGGGGGAGGAACCTTACTGATCTGCAAATTGATTGGCCTGGCAGAACAGGAACCTTGCAGGCAGAACCCAGTGCCCCTGCCAACCTTGAGCCCGCTATGCCATCTGGGAGGGCGTGTGTTGAAAACAACATCCCATCAAGATTTAGGTAGATACGGCTTCCAAGACCAAAATCCACAGTACCGATCAGCACCATCCTCCTGTCAAAATGCCCTGCTCCTCCCTATCCACACTTACACGTCTGTCCTCCTTATTCTATGCTATAGTGGATCCATTAAGCAAGTATGGATGCTAGTCAGGGGTGGGGTATAATCTGAGAGTGCAAATTATTACCTGATTTAGATTCATTACAGGCGGCCCCGCTGTCTGCATCTCACCATCTCTTTAGAACGGGGAACTTGCAGAGATAGAGTATTATGTAAATCTTTCTGTCACAGATTATTGCCTCTATCCACGACTTCTGCAATGCACATTCCACAATGCACATCTGCTTTCCTCGCGCACTTATTACACACACACACACACACACACACACAGTTTCTGATTTTTTAACCTTTTTCTTTGCCATTCTCCTGCTTCCTCCAACACTCATTATGGGGGAAATTACCTCCAACAGGAGGCTACTGCTTTCCTTCATCCAATTTGCATAATTGCTGTTTTGTTGCTTTTGCCTTTTTAAGTGGATCCGCTGCTCCCCAGAGGGAAATGCGGAGGGCAAAACGATAGCTGGAGCTCCATTCCAGGTTATGAATACAAGGGTGAGCCCATGGGGCATTCTGGGTCACTCTGGCTCACCAGCATGCAAGTGATTTCCAAGGATTTCAACCATTCCCAGGTCAGATACACAGGCCGAGGGCTTGGGAGATGTCTAGTAAAGTGCTGGTCTCTCAAGCACGAGGCCCTGAGCGTGAGTCTCAGAACCCACATAAAAATATGGGATGGTGATGCATGCAGCCCGGAAGGCAGGGGCAGCCAGATCCTTGGGGCTCATTCCAGCTTAGGTGGTGAGTTCCAGGCAACTAAGAGAACCTGTCTCAGGAAACAGTGGGTGGCTCCAGGGATGTGACGGAAGAAGTTCAATTATATTCTGCACATACATTCCACGTTCATGCACACACACGCACACACACACAAGCACACTAGACACTATAGGGTTGCTAAGAACCACAGAAAGTGCTGGCTTTGAATCGGCGCCTTGTGAGATTTCTGTAATGTATTGGATCAAATCTGGTACAGCTCTGGGTGTGTCAGAAGGACTAACTACAGGGAAAGACCTATCCCATAAGCAGAGAGCCTTATCTCATAGGCCGAGAGCGTGGGTGTGCTAAGAGGGAGTGTTGGGAGAAAGTCAAGCTGTTCAGACATTCTCTCTTTCTCTTTCTGCTTCCTGGCAGCCCTAAAGTAAGCTGCTTGGCTCTCCCCGGACCCTCTGCGGTGACAGTGAGCCAAGTGTCTCATGTCTTCCTCCCTTCGGTTGTCCTGCTGAGGTAGTTTGTCTCAGCAGCTCTAAGTCTGACTAGTACGCATGCAAAAAAGCAAAAGCAAATGAACAACAACAAACAAGCCAGGAAGCTAGCTCTTTCGGAAGAAAAATCTACTGTGAGTGAAAGCAGCCTCCGAAAACTGCAACATCTTGAGGCTTCTCTGTGCCACCCCACACGAGAGCAAGAGAACACGCACGTACATCTTAAGTGTGGATACATCACACGTTCAGAACAGTCTAAACGCCACATGTACATTTGAAAGTAAATCACATAACATACACTGTGTAACCTCCAGGCAGGTTCAGAAGATGAATTCACCTGAGGTTTCCTCCCTAGGAACTCCTGCCTCCCACCCAGCAGCTTCCTAACATAGACTCTCCCTATTACCCCATCCTGCAAGCAACCTTGCAAATGGTGTCTGCTCTTTTATTTATAAACAAGACCTTCCTGTATGTCTATATCTACCTGTATGTTATCTATTCCCTTGCTTTATTCTTACACCAACTTTACAACACTTCATTTTGCCTGTTTCATGCTAATGGACTCACGATCCTTCAGTGCTATTTCAACGTAAGCTCACCCAGAACATGGGATATGACTCAGTAGTAAAGTGGCCACCACACACACATAAACATCAGAGTTCAGCTATGCAGAACCAACATTAAAAACCCAGAATTGCGGCATTTGTTTACACTTCCAGCCCTGGTGAGGTAGAGACACAGGGATCCTTAAAACTCATTGGCCTACAAGTCTATCCAGATCAATCAGCTGCAGGCTGGGTGAGAAAGCCTGCTTCAAAAAAATAAAGGTAGAAAGTCACCAAGAAAACATAGCTAGCATCAACCTCAGGCTCACACACACAGACCTACATACCCACATGCACAAGTACACATGCCACACAACTCACAATACCACACACATACACACAGCAAAAAGTCACTCATAACGGTATCAGAAGCATAGCATACTCATTTTTCTTACTGTGTAGTATTCTATTTTATGAATTACCAATCTTTATTGACCCATTTCTACTCTTGTGGAATGTTTTGAGCACTTTTAGTATAAAGCCATTATAAACAATGCCATTGAGAACATTCTTGTTGGTGTCTCACATTCAAGGTTTGCTCTTGGTTATGTAGACCAAGAACAGAGACCCTGTGTTCTAGTACATAAATAGGTTAAGCTTTACCAAGTAAGCCCAACTCTTCCAATGGCTGTCTAACTGACATTCTCTTTACAAACTTCCCAGCATGTTCATCTTTGCCAACATGTAAAAACATGGCTAGATAAATAGTATATAAGCAAGTTTAATTATGATTTTCTGGTTTTAATTTTTATGTGAGAGAAGTCAAACATTTTATGTATGTATTTCCTGGCCGATTGGTTTTATTCTTTTGCAGGGAGATACAGATTTCCCATCTATTATGTGTTTTGGACACTACTCTTTGGCAAGTTGTGTGTATTGCAAATGTCTCTCCCTGGATGACTCTTTTTCTTCACATTGTCCTTTTCTTTTCAGTGATGGGAACTGAACACAGGGCCTTGCCCATACAAGGCAAGCACTGCACTGAGCTACATCCCTGCCCCGTTCACGTCCCTTGTGGTATCTAATAATAAATACAAATTCAGGGTTTCAATGTCTTGCTAGACTGTCTTTTAGTAAGGATTTGGGCCTCATTTAAAAGATTTCCCTCCATCTGAGGTCATGAAAAGACTCTCCTCAGTTATCTGCTAAACTGTTCACCACTTTGCCAATCACATCTTTATATTTTGACTCCACCTGGAACTGGTCATCTCAATCACTAGGAACAGAGTAACCAATCTCATTTCTTCTTTTATACCAATGAACAAATGTCACCACTTATTAAAAAGCCTTTCCCCTCCTCACTGATGAACCAATCAGACATACCGACTGCTTGTATTTCACAGTGTTCTGCTGTGTTCTAAGAGTCCATGAATCACTGGTAACCTAATGGTTACATTGACTCGCTGTGGACCAATAGTGCAACCTGGCATACAGTAAATATTCCCTGAAATATTTCCTTTATATATAAAAAAAAAACTTGAAACTACTCCACTCTTGACAATTTTGCAAATGTACAATTCTTGTTTCCAAGTTGAGACCAAGGTCAGGACCACAAGAGCAACAGTTCATTTCAGGCATCAGAGAATTTTGCTGACCCTCATAACTGGGTTCTTCATATTTTTTTAATGATTATTTAATACATCCCAATGGATTAAAATTCTCAAAACTATAGTGTTCAATAACATAGAGTTCTAAGAACAACAGAAGTAATACTTTCTACAGGAGATGTAATCTTGACGGGTTCTTCATATTTTTCTATTCTCAAAAATTGTCTGTTTTTTAATTTGTTTTCTGTTTGTTGCTGGTTTAAAAATACACAGTTCATTTTTCCATATTGATTTTGTTTCTGGAAACTTTTCTAGATTTTACATTTTAATAATTTGCACAATGATTCTTTTCCATCATCTAAATCTGCAATCAGATCATCTCTGAAAAATGACACTTTTATCTATTCCTTTACGATTCTGGGTTTTTTTTTCCCTTCCTTTTTCCGACAATCTACATTAAAACACCCAGTACTAGGAAATGGAATTAAAGGGGGTGATTTCTTAAAAATATCTTTTTCCCCATTATTTCTCTGTAAGAATGATGTTTATTTTACACGTTTTTACATATGAATGCAATCACTCACAAAGAATGTTCTTTCTAACCTACATTCCTAAAAACTTGAAATAACTCTAATGACCTTTGTCAAAAATGTTTCTGGATCTATAAAACATGATCATACAATTTTCCTCCTTTAGATAATTACGTATAAGCCCAGTATGACCATGACAATAGTCTTGACTAGTAGGAGCCTGGAGGATGGCAAGTTGGAGACCTACCCAGGAACCTGAAAAGACCCTCTCCTCAAAATAAAAGCAAAAGACTGTGGCAGTAGCTCATCAATAGAACACTTGCCTGGCACACTCAAGAATGGAGGATCAATCTCAGTGTGCCAATAGTAATAATGAAATAATCAGTAAATTATATATTAACTGATTTTCTCATTAAACCAACATGTATTCTAGGAACAAGCCCAAGTCATTAAATAATATTCATTGTATAAAATACAGTATCTTGGCTCAGTATGTAGTTCAGGTGGTAGGATGCTCGTTTGGTACTCACGGGTCCCTGGGTTCATCCCTAACTCTATGTTCATAAACAGTGTTTAGTTTCCAATGTTGGTGAACACAGCACTGGGGAGGCTTAGACAAGAGAATCAAAAGCTCAGGGTCATCTTTGGCTAAATAATAAGTTCAAGTCCAGCCAAGGATGCATGAAACCTTGTTTCAAAAAGCAATTATCAATTAATCAATCAATAAGCAGTTGGATGTGTGTTAGTCACTTTTGCATTGCTGTGACAAAATGCCAGAGAATGTCCCTGAAGGGCAGAGAGAGTCATCTTGGCTCATCGCGTCAGTCCACGGCTGGTCGGTCCCATTGTTCTTAGAGCTGGGGCAAAGCTCAAACAACATGATGGAAAACCCTGGTGGAAACTGCTGTCTGCCTCATGGCAGCCAGGAATGATAGGGTAGAAAGGCTACAAGGTGTAGTTTCCAAAGGCAGTCAAATCTTTCCCCTGTGGCCTTGCACAGAACACATCCAGGCCATGGCAGTTCCGGTTACTAACACTTTATATCTGTGTTCCAGAGAAAAACAGGCTTAATTGTCATTTCTTTTCTTTTTCTTTTTTTTTTTTTTTGTCCTTTGAGATCTTGCTATCAGGACTCCATGCCAGCTTGATAAAATGAGTTACAATGCTTCAAACACTTTGGGGTTGGAGTCAGGGTAGCTGCGAGGAGGCAGGAGACCACGGAGCTTTGCCTAATTAAAGCCCACTCCCTGCTCTGCTCTTCTTTTCCCCCGTGAGAATTACTCAAGGGCCAGACAAAGGACAGAAACTATACCCGTGAATAGAAGAGAAAAGAAAAACTACAGACTCGTTAACAGGGCATGCAGAATTGTCAACTAGCTAACTGAAAAGGAATTCCAATCTATCAAGCAAAGGTTTTCTACTCTGGATTTGAGAAAATACGGTAAAAAGGTTGCGATTATGAGAGTAAGGAGTCTGGGGGAAAGGCTAACTTTGGGGCTTTAAAAAGGAAGGCTTGGATGGCCAGTCCCAGAGTACCAAGTGAGACACAGCGAAGCTATGCCTCTGAAGATGCCAAGGGGATGCAAAGGGGATTGATGGCCACTGTGGAAAGGAGTGTCCCCAGACAGTCACAGTATGGTACTGAAATGATAGTCACGGGGAAGGAAAACTGCAGGAGGCTTCACCAGAAGCAGAGTATCGAATATATCATTTCCTCCACTCTACCCCTCCATATCCTTCTTGGGGTCCCTAGTGGCTGAATATATAGAGAAAGAAGTCTGCTGGCAAAGCAAAAATGGGCCTTGCAGAGCACTCCTGCTCTAGAATCACAAAACAGGATATGTAAGGTTGGGTGTACAGCCAAAAGATAATCGCTTCATAAATGGCACGCTACTAAATATATTGATGCTGGCCAGAGCAGACAAGCTAGTGATGGAGAAGCCAAGTCCATCACAGAGAATCACACAGCACGGCTGAGCATCTCGATGATGCATCTCTGTTTCCGGAGCCCAATGCTGAGGCCTTCACTATTGCTCCTCTCACGCTGCAACGTGTGGACATTGCCAAGTGGGAACAAATGCCCCACATCCAGACCCTGTACGTGAGACGGTCTCCTTTTCCCACGCAGGATGAAGTGTCTCTCATTCCTTTAAGTTTAGGTTTGAACATCATCAGGTCTGATGGAAGGTTTAGTTGGTGTAAGATTAATAGCACAATGCATTTAGAGTCTCAGGGAGTACTTCACCTTCTTAATGCTGGAAACCGAGGCCACTAGATGCAAACAGGTACACTGGCCTCACGGGAAAAGATGGATCCCACAGGAAGATGCCCCATAAGTCTCAGCGTTTTGAGCCATTCCACCTGAGACCATAAACATGCAAAGCCACCCCAGCCATCTAGACTCAACCAAGCCAATACCAACATCATTTCCTCATAAGTGTAATAACTTGTGCACTGGAATCTATTACCATACATAGCCAAGAAGTATCAGCAATCAGCGTTCATCACTCAGTGGATGTGAATGAGCCACATCATTCTCAGTCAAACCAAATTCTTGTTCTCACTCCACAGACTGACAGCAACCTGCAATTCCTTGTCAAAGCCTCCTACTCACCTGCCCACCCACTCCCACAAAACATCTCAGAGAACTGGAAGGGAGAGCCTGGTATACTACCCCCACCAAGGGTCACCTGTCCCATATTGCTCTGGCTTGGAGGGTAGCAAAGTCACGTGAGTGTATGTTGCCATCGTCATTTCTCTTGGGCTCCACTGGGAGACAGCGAGAGCTGTCAAGAGTTTTCAAGAACGGTGTTATTTTATCACACCCAGGAATGGAAATAGAACAGTGATATTGTCTCTTTTTGGTCGTCACTTCCTGGGACAGATCACTGGTTCCGTGTCACCCAGTATGGATGTATGAGTCAAAGTAAAACAAGAAAACGGGACCACTCTGGTGATCTCACACAGAAGAAGGTAACACTGGCGATTGGTTCCTTTGATATTGAAAAGGCAGAGAAACTAAGATGGTGGCAGGAAACTGTCACTCACAAGGCTGGAGGTGGTTGCAGGAGGTCAAGATGCGATGCTGAGATGATGATCAGGTATTTATTTATGGCTGAAGTCGGGACTGGTAAGAATTACATACCACGGAAGAGGCTCCGAATGGCATGTTCTCTTCTTTATTTTTAAGAAGCGGTGCTATGGAGATTGCTCAGTCCATGAATTGCTCCTTATGCAAGTAAGAAGACCAGAGGTGGATTCCCAGCACCCAGTCAAAAAGCCAGTGTGGTGTTGGACACTGGCAGCACAGAACTGGGGAGCCAGAAATAGAAGATCCCAGGGGACTTGTTGACAAGCTAGTCTAGCCTAGTCAGTGAGTTCCAGGTTTCTTTAAGAGATGCTGTCTCAAAAAGCAACATGAGTGACTCTCAAGGCACAACATGAAGGCTGACCTTTGGCCTCCATATGCATGGGCACACAGGTACACATGCACCTGCATACACACAGATGGAAAAAAAAGGCAAAGCAATCCATTTCTCCCCATAGTCTGTTCTCTGAGGAAGGCCACAAATTATTGTGATTAGAAGGCAGTGAACAGAAATTTGACCCAAGTCATTTCAAAGTCCAGGTGTCCCTCGCATACATAAGAGAACACAGAAGATGGGAATGGCATTTTAGAAATGACTCACAGATGACTGGCACAAAGGCAATGAAATTGGAGGGGGCAGTAGGTACAGGCCTGTGAGGACATCACCACAACCAACAACATAGTCATCATCTCAAAAGACTGTTCTGTTAGCTATGAACTCTTTGCGCATTCAACAGGAAGCCACAGAGGTAGAACGGAGAGTCTCGGGTACACTTTGGGAGTTTCCTCCATCTCTTATACTTACTATGCAGCAGCAGACCCAGGACTCGACACTGACCCAGTGAGTGTGGACGATGCTCTGTTCTCATGACCAAGTCTGTGCTGAAATCTTGTGTGCCGATTCTTCCCAGCACGCCCCGCTCTTCTCTTACCTTTGCAAGTACATTTATGAATATTCATTCTTTTTTATTTATCATGTATAAATATTCTGTCTGTGTGTATGCCTGTAGGCCAGAAGAGGGCACCAGACCCCATTACAGATGGTTGTGAGCCACCATGTGGTTGCTGGGAATGGAACTCAGGACCTTTGGAAGAGCAGGCAATGCTCTTAACCTCTGAGCCATCTCTCCAGCCCTGAATATTCATTCTTATTAAGAAAATATTGCTGACGTTTTATAGCAATTGCACTAAACATATATTAGTATCAACCTCAGGGGAGTGGACGACTTTGCTATGCCAAATCTTTGCATCTATGAACATGGTATGTCTTTCCATTTCTTCAGATCTTTGGTTTCCCTCACCAATGTTTTAGTGCTTTCAGCATCTAAGTTCCACTGTGGATCCATCTCTCACTGTGGATGTCTACCATACCCACAATGCCTACCTAAACATGTTTTAGAAATTACTAAAGGATGGTTTTTGTTGTCATTTTATGTGTGACTTTTTTTTTTTTGTTTGTAATGATAGGAATCACACCTGGGGTTTTATGCATGAGAGACAAATACTCTACTGTACTCTATCCTCACCCTACCTACCTTTTCGAGAAATTCTAAGTTTACAAAGGGGAAAATGAGTGGAACTACAGAGTTCTCATATACCCCTCACCTGACCCCTCCGCTGTTTCATTTATCTTGTTACATTAGTACTTGATAAACTAACACTAACGTACTACTCTGTTACTGGCAAGGAGCCAATACTGACAAGTTGACCCAAGCCCACAATCTACACTAACATCCATTCTTTGTGATGTACCTGCAGTGGGCTGGTTTTCAGCCAATGTGTCCACCATCACCGTAATTTCTGGTCCCTGAAATCCTACGCGGTCCAGCCATTCATCCCACCCTCCCTTCCTCACTCCCTCAACCCTCCCAACTGCTTACATGCTGCTGCCTTGTGGCTTTTCGTTTCCCAGAATATCACACGGTGAATGACATGCTATTTATCTTTGCAGATCAATTCCTTTCATTTAGCAATGCATGTTCCAAGCTTCTTTCAGTCCTGTTCTAGCTCGTTTTTAACACTGTCATTGACGTTCTTTATGCAGGTGCACCAGTTTGTTTAACCATTCACTTTCTAATTGAGGTTCCATGCAAGTTTAAATAACCAAGCGTACACCTGCTATAACCAGGATGTGTGAGTCTTTGTGTTAATGTAGATTTTCAACACACTTGGGCAAGTACCATGCCGTGTGATTGTGGGATTGTGTGACAAGATCATGTTGAGTGTTGAAAGAAGGAAACCACCCATCTTTCTTCTGACTGTCTGCACCCTTCTGCATTCCCATCAGAAGCAAATGGGAAGTCCTGGTGGTCTACACTCCAGCGTCAACACTTAATGTTACCCTTTTAAGACTTTAGCCCCACAGGTGTGTAGCAGTAGCTGCCTGTTGTTTTAACTGGCGATTCCCAAGCAACCTTCCCAAATGACACTGAGAATATCTGTGCATGAGTTTTGGTGAAGTAATTCTTTTTTTTTTCTTTTGGTTTTTCAAGATAGGGTTTCTCTGTGTAGCTTTGGAACCTGTCCTGGAGCTCACTCTATAGACCTATCAGCCTTGAACACACAGAGTCGTGATCTTTTCACAAACCTGCCTCTGCCTCCCAAGTGCTGGGATTAAAGGCTTGTGCCACCACGGCCCAGCTTGGTGAAGTTATTCTAAATGCCCATTTTAAATGGGACTATTTCCCTTTTACTGTGGCATTCTAAAGCATTCTTCATGCATTTGGATATCAGACCATTTGGAGGTAAATGTATTTCATACTTTGTCTTCTCATTCTCTTAATGCTGGTATATGTCAATGTTACATTTGTCAACACAGGCTGCTGCTACATGGAAATGCAATTGATGCATTTGGCTGTGTCTAGACCCCTTGCAAAATCTACTCACTAGTTCTGGCGAGTTTCAACAATTATTTCATCTACAAAGTTTGACTTTCTGTTTTCTGAATTATATATTTTCCACCTTTTATTTCTTCTTCCTTTATTTCCCCAAGACTGTATCACCATGGTACTGAGCAAAGCTGCGCAGGAGCTCAGGGGAGCACTCGCTTTTCTCTCGACCGTGGGGAGAACACCCAGTCTTTACACATGAGAACATCAGATAGCTGTCATCCTCTTGTAGCTCTTAGCAGATGGTCCTCTCTCTTCACAGTTGTATCTGACTTGTTTTTAAATCACAAATAGGCATGGAATTTGTTTACATGTCCAGCCTATGGATTAGTCATATGTTTTTCTTCTCCAACCTATGATTATAGCAGATCAGATGTACTTTAAATTTCAGTCCCGTGCTCTTAGAACAATTGTGTGTGATTCCACTTGCCTCATGCTGCCTTTGCTTGGTATCTTAAGATTTTGTCTTTGTTCAGGAGTGAAGTTGAGCTCTGATATTCCTTTCCCCTTTCTTCAGGGAGCACTGTCTTCAGGTTGGCTACCAGGGCACCACTGGCTCAGAATTGTTGCTTTCCTGGTCTAATTTTTAAGGGTTTATGAATAATTGAAGTTAATTCTTCATACATTTTAATAGAATTATGAAGTGAAACTATCAGAACTTGAATCTTTTTCCTTTTCAGGACAAAAAATCATAAATTCAATTTCCTTAAGCATTAAAGAACTATTCAGATTGCCTATTTTATGATGAGATTTAGCAGTTTGCTGCCAAATTTGTGTGTATAGAATTGTTTCTACTGTTTTCTTCTTACAAGTGGGTATCTATGGGACACAGTGGTATCCCTGCTCCTCCTTATATATTACTAATTTGTGTATTCTCCCATTCTTCCTTCATCCGTCATGCTGGAACTTTGTTGATTTTATTGATTTTTCTCAATGAAGCAGTTTTTTGTTGTATTGATTTTCTCTACTTTACTGCTTTTTGTTACATCGATTTTTTTTTTCTTTTTGCTCAAATCTTTATTACTTCCTTTTTGCTTTGGGTTTATCTTAAGCTTCTTTTTCCAGTTCATTGAAGTGGGCTCTCAAGTCACTGAGAGTCCATCTTTTTATAACAATTTAAGCATTCAGTACTATAACTTTGCCTCTCAGAATTGCCTTAGCTATATGCTCTGTTGGGGTGTTTCTGGTTCTATGCCCACTCATTTCCACATAGTTATCAATATAGATTAATTAATGTATAATTAATTATAGATGTGACTTAGTTTCTGCGTGTTTGGCGAACTTCCTGTCATCTGTCAAGTTACTGACTTCTCCTTTGATTTAACAGTGAGCAAACAGTGCTCTCTGGGTTAACGCATTTGCATTTGCTGAGGTTTGTACTGTAGCCCAGGACATGGTCCATCTTACCATCTATTCCATAGGTATTTGGAAATGCAGGCGCATTCTGTCAACACTGGGTAGTTTTCCATAATGTCAGTCAGAGCCTGTTGGTTAATGGTGCTTACTGTGCTGTCTTCAGCATGTCCCAGGAAAGGAACTGATTTCTCCAGTTGTAACTGTCAGCATGTCTATTTCTCCTTTTTGTCCCGTCACCTCTGCTGCTGGGTTGTTTGCTACATACACACCAAGGAACATTGGGTCTTTCTTTAATGATTTTGTAGTCTTTTTCTTTCTCCCTCTCCCTCGGTTATACTAATTCAGTCATTTGATTTGTATTGGCATGGTGTATCTTTTCTGATTCTGCTACCTTCAGTTTGCCCATGTAATATTCCAATAAGTTTCTTTTAGATGACATACACTCAGGTAAAGTGGATTTTCAAATTCAACTCTGCCAATCTCTGTCTTTTACCTATATATTTAAACTGTTTATATTTAGTGAAGTTATTAACAAGTTCAGACTTGGTCTTATATTTTCTCTGTCCCCCATCCCAGGTCATTATGATTTCTTTAATTTTGTCTTGTCCATGTTCGTCTTAACTGTATATGCCTGCAGGTTCCTGACATTTGCCAACCTAGGAATTTGAAATATTTCTTCGGTCCCACCTTTATTCTCCTTTCCTTTCAGAACCTTAGTGACTTGAATGCTAGATCACTTTCCATTCAGGGTCTTTATTCTGGGACCTTTAGTCTCTGTACTTTTCTAAGTTTTCCTAAGACTGTTACATACATGAGATGATAGATAGTCTGATTAATGCATTGGTTGATTGATTGAGTGATTGATTAATATATTAATTGATTGACTGATTGAATGCCTTTGGTTTTATCTGTACTCATTAGAAATAGCCAAAAGTGGGCTGGAGAGATGGCTAAGTGGTTAAGAGCATTGGCTGCTCTTCCAAAGGTCCTGAGTTCAATTCCCAGCAACCACATGGTGGCTCACAACCATCTGTAATGAGATCTGGCGCCCTCCTCTGGCGTTCAGGCATACATGGAGGCAGAATATTGTATATATAATAAATAAATAAATAAATCTTTTTTTTAAAAAAAGAAATAGCCAAAAGTATTTCTATTTCCTTTTTCCACAAATGAATGTTCCATAACATCACCCTGGCAAGGGGAGCAGGTAGGCTAACTACAGATCTTCACCACCCCCCATCCTCCAAGTCCAACCCCACAGTCTCACCCTGAGCTCTGAAGCAGACCCCTGCTACAGCCTCCCTTTCCCCTGCCCCCATCTCCAATGAACACTGACCTTCCCTCCAAACTCCCCCACCTACACTCATTGCCTTATCCCAGCCCCTACCTGACAGGCAACCCCTGGGGTCCACAGCCACTCTAGGCAGGATACCATATAAGCTCACTGCAGATCTTCACCTCTCCCTCCATTCCTCCAAGCCCAATCCCCCAGTCTCAGCCCCAGCCCTATAACAGTCCTTCTACTGTGGCCTCTCCTCACTCTCTACCCCCATTCCCACCAGAATAACTAAGCAGGTCCTCGTGGAACACCCTATTTTCTCCCGCACATGAAACCCCTCAGTTCCCCTCTCTCCTTGGCCATCCCCATTCATAAGTGTCAGCACGCAATATCTAAAGAGACATCTTGCCAATCTAAGGAAAGAGATACCTATCAAGGTACAGGAAGCATACAGAATACTAAATAGGTTAGACCAGGAAAAAAAAATGTCTCCTTGGCACATAATAGTCAAAATACTAAACATGCAGAACAAAATGACTATTAGAAGCTGCAAGGGAAAAACACCGAATAGCACATAAAGACCGACCTATTAGAATAACTCCTGACTTCTCAATTGAGAGTCTAAAAGCCAGAAGTGCCTGAACATATGTTCTACAGACTCTAAAAGACCACAGATGTCACCCAGACTATACCCAAAGAAACTTCCAGTCACAACAGATGAAGAAAATTAGACAGTCCATGACAAAAGCTAATTTAAGCAATATCTACCTACAAACCCAGCACAACAGAAGACACTAGAAGGAAAACTCCAACCTAAAGAGATTAACCACACCCAAGAAAACATGAGTAATAAATAATCCCACACCTAAAAATCAAAAAAAGGGGAAATGCATACATGTACCACTACCAACAACAACAACAGTCGCCACCACCACCACAACCACCAATACCACAACAACAAAAACAAAATAACAGGAATCAACAAACACCACTCATTGATATCTCTCCATATCGATGCTCTCAATTCCCCAATAAGAAGACACAGACTAAAAGAATAGATGCAAAAACAGGATCCATTCTTCTGTTCCACCCAAGAAGTAGACATCATGGTAAAAGGATGAAAAGAATATTCTCTCTTTTTTTTTTTTTTTTTTTTTTTTTTTGGTTTTTTTGAGACAGGGTTTCTCTGTAGCTTTGGAGCCTGTCCTGGAACTCCCTTTGTAGACCAGGCTGGCCTCGAACTCCCAGAGATCCGCCTGCCTCTGCCTCCAGATGAAAAGAATATTCTAAGCAAATGGACCTAAGAAGCAAAATAGACTTCAAATCAAAACTAATCAGAAGATGGGGGAAAGACGCTATATACTCAGCAAAGGAAAAATCCACCAAGACGACATTATTATTATTCTCAATATTTGTGCACCAAACACAGGGGCACCCAAGTTCATAAAAGAAACACTTCTACAGCCTAAATCACATGAGCCCCTCGCACACTGATAGTGCGAGACTTCAATACCCCACTCTTGCCAATAGACAGATTGTACAGAAAAAAATTCTAAACAGAGAAATGTTGTAGCTAACTGATATTACAATCCAAATGGACCTAAAAGATTTACAGAGCATTTCACCCAAACACTAAAGAATAGACCTTCTTATCAGCACCTCATGGAACTTTCTCCAAACTGATCACATACTGGGCCACAAAATAGGTCTCAAAAGATACAAGAAGAATAAAATAACACCATGTATCCTACCTGACCACCATGGATTAAGGCTGGATATCAACAACAACAGAAAGCTTGCAAACTCATGAAAACTGAACAACTCTACTGATGGTCAAGACAGAAATAAGAAAGAAATTAAAGACCTTCTAGAATTAAATAAAAGTGAAAGTACAATAGCTAAACTTATGGGATACGATGAAGGTGGATCTAAGAGGCAAATTCATAGCACTGAGTGCCTACATAAAAAAAGAAAAAGGAAAAAAAAACCTGGAGATATCTTATACTAGCAACTTAATAGCACACCTGAAAGTTCTAGAACCAAAAGAAGAAATCACACCCAAAAGGAATAGAAATAATCAATCTCAGGGCTGAAATCAATAAGAGAGAAACAAACAAACAATACCAAGAATCAATGACATGCAGTTGGTTCTTTGAGAAAATCAGTAAGAGAGACAAACCTTTATCCAAATTAACTGAAAGACAGAGAGACCATCCATATAAAGAAATGAGTAATATTAAGTGGGCCATAAAAACAGATGCTGAGGAAACCAGAGAACCACAAGATCATACTTAAAATCCTGCACCCCAACAAACTAGAAATCGAAAGGAGATGGATAATTTTCTCAACACATAGAATTTACCAAAGTTAACTCAAGATCAGATAAGCGATTTAAACAGATCTATACCTCCTAGTGAAATAGAAGAAGTAATTAAAAATCTCCCAATCCAAAAGGCAGGGGGTTGATGGTTTTATTGCAGAATTCTAGCAGATTTTCAAAAAAAAAAAGTTGTCAATACTCCTCAAATTATTCCACAAAATAGAAACAGGAGGAATATCACGCAATTCATTTTACAAGGCTACCCAGATACCCAAACCACATAAAGACCCAATGAACAAAGAGTTTCCTTTATGAACACAGATGTAAAAATTCTCAATAATTGCAAACCAAATTCAATAATACATCAAAAATACCACCCATCATGATCAAGTAGGCTCCATCCCAGAGATGCAGGGATGTTTCAACATATGCAAATGAATAAATGTATTTCACCATATAAACTGAATGACAAAAATACATAAGCATCTCATTACATGCAGAAAAGGCCTTTAAAAATTTAAAACCCCTTCATGTTAAAAATCCGGGAGAGATTAGGGATAGAAAGCACATAACTCAATATAATAAAGGAAGTTTACAGCAAGCCCATAGCCAACATCAACTTAAGTGGAGAAAACCTCAAAGCAATTTTGCTAAAATCAGGAACAAAACAAGGTTTTTCACTCTCTTAATGCCTATCCAATACAGTTCTTGAAGTCTTTTTTTTTTTTTTTTTTTTTTTTTTGGTTTTTTTTTTTTGTTTTTTCGAGACAGGGTTTCTCTCTGTGGTTTTGGAGCCTGTCCTGGAACTAGCTCTTGTAGACCAGGCTGGTCTCGAACTCACAGAGATCCGCCTGCCTCTGCCTCCCGAGTGCTGGGATTAAAGGCGTGCGCCACCACCACCCAGCTCCAGTTCTTGAAGTCTTAGCTAGAGTAATAGAACAACTGAAGGAGACCAAGCGGATACAAATTGGAAAGGAAGTAGTCAAAGTATCTTCATTTGCAGATGATATAATTGCATACATGAGTGACCACAAAGGTTTCCTTGGGAAATTCCTACAGCTGATAAACACTTTCAACAAAGCAACTGGATACAAAACTAACTCACAATAAAATCTGTAGCCCTCCTATATACAAATAAGAAATGGACATCAATGGTGTAGCAGAAACAAGAGGCCTCAAGTCAGACCAATGAATCTTTGCAATGAACACCGGTAAGTAAAGATCTACAGACAGAAGTTACTGCGGGACTCCCCATGTTACACTGCAGCGTCTCTGATGAGGTTTTGTTTTTCCTTTTTCTTTCCTTTTTTCTTTTCTTTTTTTCTTATTTTCTCTTGAATTTCATTTTATCGGGGGGGGGGGAGTGTTGCAAGGGCAGAGGGTGAAAGAAATCAAGATGCACAGTATGAAAGATACAAAAAAATAAAGTTTAAAAAGAAATAAACCAGGGAAAATCACCTTTCACAATAGCCTCAAAAGATATGAAATACCTTGGGGTAACTCTAACCAAACAAGTAAAAAGTTTGTATAATTAAAAAACTTTGAGATGCTGAAGAAAGAAATTGAAGAAGATATCAGAATATGGAAAGATCTCCAAGATCTTTGATCAGTAGGATTAATAATTAAAATGGCCATCTTACCAAAAGCAAGCTACAGATTCAATGAGATCCCTATTAAAATCACAACAATTCTTCACAGATCTTGAAAAGACAATTGAATTTCCAGCTTCATATAAAACCAGATACACTGAACCTAACAGAAGAGAAAGTGGGAAACAGACATGAACTCACTGGCACAGCAGGAGACTTTCTGAACAGAACACCATAAACACGGGCACTAAGATCAACAATTAATAAATGGGACCTCGAGATACTGAAAATTTTCTGCATGGCAGAAGACACTGTCATTTGAGCAAAGCATCAGCCTACAGAATGGGAAAAGATTTTTACCAACTACATCAAATGGAGTATCAGTTCTCAAGCTGTGGTTAATGAACCCTTGGGGGGGTCACATGACCATTTCATAGGGGTCACCCAACAACATCAAAAAATTACATATAGTTAATTTACAATTCATAAAAGTAGCAAAATTACAGTTATGCCGTAGCAACAAAAATAATTTTATGGTTGGGGTCACCCAACATGAGGACTTGTATTAAAGGGTCACAGCGTTTAAAAGGTTGGAAACCACTGCAATAGAAGGCTGATACCCAAAATATATAAAGAATTCAAATAACTAGATATCAAGAAGACAACCGAATCAAAAATGAGGTACAGTTCTAAACAGAGTATTCTCAAAAGAGGAAACTCAAATGTCTGAGAAACTCTTAAAGAAATGCTCAACATCCTTAACCATCAGGTAAATGCATATCAAAACTACTTTGAGATTTCATATTATACCCATAAGAATGTCTAAGATCAATAAAACAAAGGACAGCTCATGCTGATAAGGATGTAGCATAAGGAGAAACACTCCTCCATTGCTGGTGGAAGTGCAAACTTATACAGCCACTATGGAAACCAGTGTGTCTATTTCTCAGGAAGATGGGCATCTATCCATCTTAAGACCCAGCCATACCACTCTTAGGCATATATTACCCAAAGGATTCTTCATCCTACCACAGAGACACTTGTTCAACCATGTTAATTACTGCTCTATTCATAATAGCCAAAAATGTAAACAACCTAGATGTCCCTCAACAGAAGAATGGGGGAAAAATGTGGCAATTTACACGATGGAGTATTACTCAGCCATTAAAAAGAAGAAATCATGAATTTTTCAGGTAAATGGGTGGAGCTAGAAAAAAATCAATTCAACTGAGGTAACCCAGACACAGAAAAACAAATATGATATGCCTCTACTTATATGTGGATATTAGCTGTTAGGTCAATGATAACCAAGCTATGATTCATAGAAACACAGGGGTTAGATAGTGAGAAAGGGTTTAGGGGGTACAGAAAGATTTCCCTAGGAAACAGAAATAGAATAAATAGTTATGAATGAATGATAAGCCTGGAATGGGCGCATCAAATGGGGAGGGGTAAGGAAAAGTGGAACTAGAGTGAATATGGCAAAATAGAGCTAAAATTAAGGCCATTTGAGAGGTAGTAGGGAAACCAAATACAGTAGACTGTTCCTAAAATACATAGATATATGAAGGAGGTCTAAAAGAAGTCACCAAATAATGGGGGAGACAGAGCCCCAACTGGATATCTCTTGCCACCAAATGAAACTTCCATTTCCAGGATTGGGTTACATCTAATTGAGTTGCTAACTAAGGGGGTCCCTATAGGAATCCCCCAACGAAGACTATAGTTTGTTTTCTACAAACTGATTGCTGAAGGTAACACCTACACAACTCACTGACCAGAAGGCGAGCTGGTGCCTACATAGAGCCTTTGCCTGTTTGTTCTAGCATCTTTGGTACAGGAAGGTACTCCCCACACTCTCAAAAGAGAAGCTTAAACACCAAGCCAGCCATAAACCCTTTGATCTACGATCTGCCCCACCTGCATGATAGGCTAGGGCAATGGAGGCACAAAGCTTATGGGAGTAACCAACCAGTATCTGATTTGACTTGAGGCCCATTCCATGAGATGGAACCCATACCCAACACTGCTTGGGTGAGCAAGAACCTGAGACTTGATAGCCCAGGAACCTAGGGTAAAACCTAATACTAGTGCTTTGGGGGGTGGGGAATAGCAATAAAGTAACTCCTGACCACATTCTGTTACACTCATCTGATACACTTGCGCAATCACCATCAGAGAAGCTTCCTCCTGCAGTAGATGGGAACAATTACAGAGTCCCCACGAGCAGAGAGAGTGAGAGACCTTGGACACTTAGCCCTAAATGGGATGTCTTCATCAAATACCTCCCATCAGAGTTTAGGAAACCCCACTGAAGATGATGCAGAAAGAGTGTAAGAGCCAGAGGGGATGGACACCAAAGAAAGCAAAGCCCTTTGAATCAGCAGCATCAACTCACATTATGAGCTCACAGAGACTGGGACAACATGCGAGGGCCTGCACATGTCTGCACCAGGTGGGCCTAGAGCTGAAAGAAGCTATGAAACACATGTCCCCACCCCTAACCCGGAAGCATCTCCAGTTGATAACCACTTGCCAATGAAAATTTAGTTTCCTCGAAGGGAGTCTCACTGGGGAAACAAACTATTCATAAGGGTAGAATGCACGCCCAGCAGCAAATGGGCAACCCAACCATCTACTGAAGAGTTTGCTGAGATCTTTAGAGGTTCATTCTCCCTCAGTGCCATGCCAGGGTTTTTATTTTTTAAAAAAAATTGAATCTTACTGTTTATTTATAATAAGATGTCATGAACATTTTTTTTCAGTTGTCAAGGAAAACATACTTCCAGAGTTCATTTACATCTCTAAAATGTTATAACTTAACATTTCTTCTCTCTTTTCACCCTACATGGCCTTTCTGTATGTATTGTAGCTTCCATTTTAGTGTTTTTATATGATACTTGAGCATGTGAACAAGTAGGTCTCTGTTTCTTGCACCTTTTCTTGGACTCTTTTTCTTTCTTTTTGTTTGTTTTTTCCCCAGTTTGAATGTGTTAGTGTTTTTATCTTTTTATTTTACTTTATTATGATCCTCAGAGCCTGTTTGTTTTCTAATAAGAGACAGAAAGGGAGTGGGTCCAGATGGAAGGTGAGGTGGGGAGAGACTGGGAGGAATAGAGGGAGGGAAATTGTAAATAGGATATATCATGTGAGAAAAAAAAATCTATTTTCAATAAAAGAAAAACTCTGTAAACCACACAGAAGTAAAAAGCATAATATATATGAGCTTTAGAAAGAAAACTATAATTTTACTGTCCTAACGGAAGAGCTTTGCTTACTTTAATCATAGAAAACAAACTCGCAATATATTATTTTTCTTCATTTTAAGTAATATACTTTTTCATACCAAATTATAACTTTTAGAGATATAAATTCTAGAAGTATCTTTTTCTCATAACTGAAAAAAAAGAAAGTTCATGACATTTTAATGTCTGGTTAATATAAAGATATTCAAAATGTAAAGATATTGAGGAGAGGGACTATTTGAGCTTTTATCTTAGTGAAAGAAGGAATCTGTCATGCCACATCTCATGATGACTCCGTATCACAAGACAGGAGCATCTGAGGTGGAGGGAAAATCATTGATTTCCTGCACTACATTCTCCCACTCACTGGATCTTATTATAAAGGTGCCCCAGGATTACAGGGCACGGCTTGTTGGGCTTCTAGGCCATTTCTCACTTAGTCACACTTGAGGTCAGAGACTATGAGGTCGGCAAGAATGGTCATTCCCATGATTCCCTGATGAGGCTGGCATGACCAATGTGTCTGCTCTGAGAATGGGACATGGGCTCAGAGTATCTTGTCCCTGTTCAACTACAGAGCCTCCATCTGTCTGCCGTACATTCTGGGCTTCCTTGTTAGATCCAATTAGAAAAACTGGGTAGAAAGCAACTTAGCACTTTCAGGGCCTATTGGAGGGCAGGATGCTTCATCTACATCCGAGTCCTTTTCATGATGGAAGATCCTCAAGTGTATGCTTGGGCAGCGTATTTTAGAAATGATGTAATAATCTTTTTTTATGAGGAGGAGATAGCAGTGTGTACAGACAAATTCCAAACAAAATCAGAGATAAAATATGTAAAGTCAAGATAAATTTTGAACTGGCAAGATGGCTTAAGAGGTGAGAGAGAGCTTACCACAAAGTTTGAGGACCTGTGAGTCCATCCCTGCAGCGTACACAATGGGAATAGAGAACCAATGTTCACAGATTGTCCTCTGACCCCCCACTTATGCAGCCGTCACACACACACACACAGATACACACAGATACACACACACACACACACACCATCATCACTACCCAAGGAATAAAATAAATAAACGCAAAAAAGTTAAGATAAACTTCACAGATTCCCTTACAGCAGTAACCATTAGTTTTTACAAGTAATACTTTCAAAGAAACTCCATGACTGCTCTTTTAGCGTTATGGCTATTCAAAAGCCCTGAGGGGAACCTTATTTCACAACAACTATATTCTGAATAGGCATGTTCTGAGGCTTATTGATCTCGTAAGTCATAGGGAGAGTTTCTGTGGATTCGGAACTTCAGACTCTACCAAAAACCTTTTGCTTAGTCCAAAGCAAGGGGCAGCAAAAAGGGACAGTGTGACCCTGGATGCAGCTCCGGCTGAAGCACTCCCGTTAGTGTGCAGAGTCTAGGAGGACAAACAAGGAAAGAAGTAAAACCCAAGACTTCGGCATCAAATGACACACCCCTAGATAAAGGTGCTTCTCGGCTGCAGAAATAGAGCACTTTGGGATGGAGAGACGGCTCAGCAGTTGAAAGCGCTTGCAGTACAAGCATGAGGACCAACTGGCCCTCCAATGTTAGCATCAGCACAAAAGCAGGACACGGTCCCACATCTGTCTGTAAGCCCAGCACTGAGGGGCAGAGACAGGGTGAGTTCTAGGGTTCGATGCCACGAGCTCCGAGTTCAGCAAGACACCCAGACTCAAGGGAACAAGGCAGAGAGTGACAGGGACATTCATCTCCTCCCTCTGTCCTCACCAGCAGCACATCATACACGTATATGTCCATACACCATATACATATACCTCATCCAGAAATAAACATATAGATAGATAGATAGATAGATAGATAGATAGATAGATAGATAGATAGATAGATAGATATAGATAAATAAATAAATAAATAGATAGACAGGCAGACAGACAGACAGATAGAGGCTGATGAGATGGCTCAGTGGGTAAAGGTGCTTTCCACTAAGGCTGATGATGATCTCGGGAGAAGAAGAAGAGAAACAATTCCCCTAAACTGTCCTTTAAACTATCTGTGTGAACCACACACAAACAAACAGCACACACACACAATGCAAAATATAATAATAAATGTTCAAAAAGAAGAAAAGCAGGTAAGTGCTTGAAGTGAATCTTTACCAAAGAGGTAGCCTGACAAGGTCTGAAGGACTGCCATTGTTTCAGATCTCTGTGGGAACTCATAAGAAGAGTAATGTGGTAGAAGGCAAGACACAGTAAATGGGAACCACAGGAACCCCTAATGTGGGAACCGCACAAAGGGGATGAACTCTGAGACTTTCATAGCAGAAGGAAGAACTGCTATGAATAAAAAGGGTCTAAAATGTATAACAGGGGCCAACTATGCACTAGCCCAATGGTTCTCAACCTTCCTAATGCTGTGACCCTTAATTACAGTTCCTCATGTTGTGGTGACCCCCCAACCATAAGGCTATCTTTATTGCTACTACATAACTGCAATTTTGCTACTATTATAAATCATAAACGTAAATATCTGTATTTTCCGATGGTCTTAAGCGACCTCTGTGAAAGGCTCATTCAACCCCAAAGTGACCCACAGGTTGAGAACCACTGCACTAGTAGCTGGGAAAGAAATCCACCTCCAGTGGTCTCAAAGGGAATTAAAGAAGATACAAATTCATGGGTGGACATCCCATGTTCATGGAGTAGAAGACCTCACCATATTAAAAATGTTACTAAACCCAATGTGAACTATTGCGGTCTCAGACTTTCTGATTTGACAAGGTTTTAGAGAGCTTCAGTCATTGGGTCAGTGTGCTGCTGGCATAGGGACAGGGGCACAAGCGGATGGGGTAGAATAAAGGGCAGAGAGATGCTCACATATATGGTTAGGTGGTTTTAGATAGGGTGCTTAGATCACTCAAGGGCAGCCTTTAACAAACACTGCTACGAGAACTAGGTATCTCCATACAAAATAGCTCAGTTGAACTCTTTATACCATAGGCAAAACATGAACTCAAAACAGATCAAAGTTCTAAATGTAAGGCCTAAGAGTGTGAGAGCCTTGTAAGAAAATGAAAGAGAAAAGCTCTAAAATCCTGCATTTAGCAAGGACTTACTGGATGTAATACCAAAGCACACACCACAGTATTAAGGTGTGTGTGAGAGAGAGAGGGGAGGGGAGGGAGGGAGGGAGGAAGAGGAGAAGGAGAGAGAGAGAGAGGAAGTCACTTTGAGGTCAGAGAACAACTTTTGTAACCTTGTTCTTTCCTTCCATCATATGGATCCTGAATACCAGCCTTGGCAACAAGTACCCTTACCCACTGAGCCATCTTGCCAGCCCTTCCATAGCTTCTAGGAATCTGAACTCAGGTCCTCATTCTGGTACAGCAAGCCCTTAACACACTGATCCAACTCCCCAGGCACATCACAGTTCTGTTGAATAAATTATTACCTGTATGCAGTTGTATCTATGAATCTCAAAACCACAACTGTTAGACTAAAAGGTGAAGAAATACACAGAAGAATTCATTCTGGGTAAGCCTGTTTGCATAGAATGCCAAAACAATGCAAACCAAAAGTCAGCCACTGCTTGTGGGTACAGTTTATATGTCAATGTGCATATAAAATCTAAGGAATAATTAACAGATGATACTGGCTGGCAACTCCCAAGGAATTTGGCAAGGCATATACATATAAATAAAGCAAGCACGGGGTGGTCAACATATCGTGTATGTAGGTTGTACAGATACACCATCTCACGTTCTTTTACATGAAGACATGTAACACAATTTAAAGAATATTAATTGTACCCGTAGTCATTTATACTATAATTCAGTCCTCTGTATGAAGTAGTAGATAAATACATGTTTATGAGGTCTCCCAAAGACTGTGAACTTGCTAAGATTTAATGGGTAATAATTTAAGGCATAAACCCTACCCTCAAGGATATCACGGTGAGAACAGACATCTGTCAAACTCTAGTAAAGCCTGCCAATCATATCAGATAAAAGGGCAAGCACAATTTCTAATCTCCAGTAGTAGGTGCACAATGATTGTGTTGCCCCTGTATGAGATGTCCACCGCAGGTTTGGCCACTTGGTTTATAGCTGGTGCTGCCATTTTTGAAAGGTTCTAGAAACTTTAGAAATAAACCTCACTAAAGAAAGCGAGGGGTGCACCCACACACTGGGACAATGGGGATGTTCTATCAGGAACTCACCAAGGCCAGCTGACCTGGGTCAGAAAAAGCATGGGATAAAACCGGACTCGCTGAACATAGCGGACAATGAGGACTACTGAGAACTCAAGAACAATGGCAATGGGTTTTTGATCCTACTGCACGTACTGGCTTTGTGGGAGCCTAGGCAGTTTGAATGCTCATCTTACTAGACCTGGATGGAGGTGGGTGGTCCTTGGACTTCCCACAGGGCAGGGAACTCTGATTGCTCTTAGGGCTGACGAGGGAAGGGGATTTGATTGGGGGAGGGGGAGGGAAATGGGAGGCGGTGGCGGGGAGGAGGCAGAAATCTTAAATAAATAAATAAATAAATAAATAAATAAATAAATAAATAAAGCAGTAATGCCATGCTTTACTTCCTAACCGCTTTCTGCTTCCTGTTCTGTCTGTGAGCGGGAAAGGTATCCTTGCTACACACTCCCACCGCTGTACAGCTGCTGCCAACACACTTTCCCCACCATAGTGAACTGTATCCCCTTAAACAGTGAGACAAAGCCTTGGAAGATGTCCCCAGCTGGATAAAGGGAACATCTACAATTCAAGAAGTTGTTATCTGGCCGGGTGGTGGTGGCGCACACCTTTAATCCCAGCACTCCGGAGGCAGAGGCAGGCGGATCTCTGGGAGTTCGAGGCCAGCCTGGTTCCGGAACAGGCACCAAAGCTACAAAAAAAAAAAAAAAAAAAAGTTGTTATCTGACGACTTATCCTGAAGAAACACAGGCGTCTCCATAGATGCAGCCTTTTACTATGAGTTCGTTTGTTGCCTATGACACTGACAGACCCTGCTTTCTGAGGAAGCAACTATGGACACGTCCTCATCCTCACGGAACTAAGATACGGATGGCTACAGAATGCAGATGAAAAGACTGCCATCGCATTCTTGGTTTATTCAATACAAAGGAAATGTTTCCAAGTTTATATGAGTGGAGCTGCCAGAGCGGAAGGGTCATAGGTTTGGAGTGTGTGTCTGGCATTATCCGACATGATTACAAGATCCTAGGGCCTAAAGCTACCTTAGAGACCATTAGATCCAACAGCGTACTCAGATCTGTTGCTCGGAGAGGTCAAAAAACTGAATCGGGGCTCCAAATATGGCAAAATCACGGAGTCCATTTGTTGGAATTGGTAACGTATAAATAATACATGTGTATCTATCAGTAGCTGTGGGGAATGGCTTTTTAAATCACTGCATAAGTAACATTCTTAGAGCATATCTATTTCTTGTTCTTTTCCATCAAAAATAAATCAATTACATTAACTGTGGATAACTTAGAGTCATGCCTGGCACTATATGTAATGAATGGAATATTAATTTGGAAGTCAATTCAAAATTTGAAGATTGAAGAAAAATACCCTTCAAAAAATTAAACAATGCCCTTTCAGGTGTGTTTATAAATGCCTGGAATCTTATTGCCTAGGAGACAGAGGCAGGAGGATCACTCCAAGTTTGAAGTTAGCCGGAGCTATACAATGAGTTCCAAGTCAGACTGGGCTGTATACTATGACTCTGTTGAATAGAAACCAGAAGAAAGGATTGTGGGAAGGAAAGAGAGAAGTGGGGAGGGGGGAAGGAAAGAAAGAAGAAGAGCTCTTTTTGGATTTTTCACATCACAAAATGGGTAAAAAATATGTATTACAAATTTTAAATTTTGATCTGAAGTCCACTGAATTATTTAGCACTCCCCACCCCCCAAAACCAGTCTAGAAAAAGCAAGAGAGGTAGGGCCCTCTGGGTCCCGGTTACATTCAGCAGGTGGGTTCAGGCTCTGTGGTAGCGGCTCCCACAGCACCACATACAACTGCGGCCCTGCCCGAAGGCCTACCCAAGTCCCTCTAAACCTGCCTGTTCAACATGACTCACATCACATGACACACAGAAAATACTGAACTAATAATTGTAAACCTACAATATCCAAGCTAACAGGCACTTTTGTTTTTTAGTCACTTTGGAGAGAAAATGGAACCATTAGGTTCCTTAGAAACAGAAACCTGCTTTCCTGTGGTGTCTGAATATTTAGTCCCCTGGGTGGGAACTCTTCAATTTTTTTCAGTTTCCTTGGAAAGAATCCATTATATAGTAAAGTATTTATCTTCCCTTTCAAGCTGGCCTCCTAAGAAGTAAAGAAAACATCTAGAACACTTTGAAATGATAGTGGAGTACATTCTGAGCGTGGGGGGACAGATTCTAAGAACATTAATCTGACCCCCAAAGAGAGAAACACTTGGAATCAATTTTCTTTTGATTAATGCAATAAATGCCGTCTGCACTCCGTGTGCCAGAGGAGAAACACTCTGAGATGAAGGAGGTCTCCCCAACCTTTCCTACACAACCAGTGGTTGCCCAAATTGAATATGCATGAAGAGTGCACATGAGCCCTCTTAAATCCAAGAACCAGGCCCTGCCTGTGTAATAAATCTCACCACTACTCTGCTATTAGACAGGGGATTAAAACTAATCTAGCAATCCCCAAACCAAGCGCCGAGTGGATTAAAATGGGAAAACGCGAGGGAGTCGGAAGATGCTTAATGCTAAATAACAAACATTTCAATCAGAGAAATCATTTTTATCTTCTTGTTTATGCTAAGTAGATACTATTAGACTTAATATCTGTATTAACCCAAGTGGAGGAAAGAAATGGCATGATGAAGACCCAAGTATTTAGGTGCCTTGGTATAATGGCCCAAAACAATAATAGGAAAGAGAAAGAGAAACAGCCGTAAGGACATGGAGAACAGGTGGTTCTTCATCTAGACGGTTTGCTTCTGGTGGATCGACTCGGGGATGATAACCTCCTGAGTTTTCTTTCAAGCCAAGCAGTATATGCTTTAAGAGTCGAGCCACTCAAGACCAAAGACTTCGCAGGGTTAGCACACACAGGACATGCACGGGTCTGCACCAGGTCCTCTGTGTATATATTACGGCTTTCAGTTTAGTATTTTTATGGGATTCCTGGGTGTGCAAATGGGTGCATCTCTGTTTTTTGTGCCTTTTCTTAGGCTCTTTTCCTTCTGTTTGTTTAGTTTGTCCAATTCCAATGTGTTAGTTTTTGATTTCTTATTTTATTTTATTATTTTAAAAAAGAAAGAAAGCAAAAAGAAAGAAAGTCCAGCATTGACTGGAGCGGACTCTCTTGAGGTTTCGCTCATGAGAGCTGCATCTTCCCTTGTTTCTGTTTTTGTTTTGTTTGGTCGAAATTACCACAACTCCCAACAGAAGGACCCCACTTGGAATGAACCTAGAAAATGTCCCTCATGAGGCCCAAGACTCTTAAAGCTGGAGCTGATTTGCCACTATAGGATAGTGAGAGCAGACAGGCTTTCTGCAGCACCAGCTGTGCTGGGGCATTCATACATCTGGCATCTCCTACCAGCTGGGGAACATATTAGACACCAAGCTGATGGCTGGGCCCCTGCTGTGGTGCATGCGGCACTGGAAGAAATCCACAAGTTTTATCTGAAATACTGTTGTATCTTTCAACACCATAATCTTCTCCAATTCTCTACTGTGGGTCCTGTTAGAATGTTTCTTAGGTATCTGCATTTCAACTTGAAACACTGTGCTGTCCCCAAGTCCCTCCATCCTGTGTCACTCTATGTTGACGGCTCTCAAGTCCTACCTAGACTCCCTTACAAAAATGAATTGCTCCAAACAGTTGTCATGTAAACATGGAGTATGGTCCTGGGACACTTACCCCATTCCCAGTGTCGGGTCCCAGAAACTATTACATCTAAACACGGTACCAAGCATGGAACACTTGGACCAGGCTGGGTACGCTCCACCAGCTCGGTCCTCAGCTACAGCTTCTCACTTCATTTCCACTGAGCCAGGTTTATTTGTTTGGAAAGCTCTACACGTTTCCCAGTAGCCTGCGGTGCTAAGACTTATAACAAAGAAGTGTGGGGCAGCGATAAGGTCTCTGGCTTCAAGCATCCTCGTGCACGAGTTTCTTCAATGAAGCTGCTGAGCCATCTCATGTTTGTTACAACAGAAACAGAGCCCAGGTTTGAGAACCTGCCACGTGGCCATATCAACAAAGTGAATTTCCTATTACTCTGTATTGAGGAGACACTAGGAATTGCTCCAAGAACAGCTTAGTCAAAACAAGAAGACCTTTCACCTATGAGGAAACATCTGTAAAGATATTTCCATGTTTCTTATTTGCCATAGAACCCCAGTCTCATCAGGGTAAGTCACCGAAAGCCTGACTCAAGTTCTTCACAGGCCACTACATCTCTACAATGAGATGACTTTGGGGGCAAATACCTGGTTTTCTGCAAAAGTTCCCAAATGGTTGGCCAGGGCACACAAGTGGTCACAAAGCTAAATTTACATGCAAGCAATCCTGTATCCGAAGATACACATGCTTTTAGTATTTAAATGTCTCTTATGAAATAGTTATAATAACACAGTAAGTTTGCTGAGTTTTATGAGCGATGACCATGTGTGTGAAAGTCAGAGGTCAACCTCAGGTGCTGCCCACCTTGTGCTTTGAAGCAGGGTCTCTCTGTGAACTGAAGTGCAGTGATTCGGCAAGGCTGGCCACCTGGTGAGCCCCAGGCATCATCCACCTCCATCTCACCCATGCGCACTCCACCACGCCTGGCTTTCTCTAACGTAGGTTCTTAGCAGACAAGCTCAGGCTCTCTCGCTTGTGCGGCACTCTACTAACTGAGCCTCACAGACATCTAGTCCAGTTAAAAACAAACCCCAGGGCCTCGTGCATGTGAGACCAGCAATCCACCACGTGTCCTCAGCCCTGAAAGACTTTTGATTGGCAAAAATTTTTAATGTAATGATTCATGAAATGAAAACCACTGGGGACTTTCTGGACTAAGAAATTGTCACTTCCGCTACCTTGGATTTAAAACTTGAAAACGCCATCACCAAAAATGCAGTTTCTCGTGAGCTGTCTGTCAGTCTGTCTGTCTGAAGAGCTCCAGGAGAGGCTGACTCAGGACAGGGGTAGAGATGGAGCCAGTACAGTACACCTACTGCCTCACAGCTAGCACCAGGTTCTTCACAGTTTTCTCCTTCATTCTTGCTTTCAGAGCTGGTCACACTGGTGAGTTCGAGGGTACCCAGACTTCCCTGATGCTGGAGAAAGTCCCCAGTGCCACTGTGCACACAATGACACTGACCCCATCTAAACAGAAACAGGAAATACTTCACTAGAAGCTCAATTACCTGTTTCTCATCTTTATATGTATATGTATGCCTACGAGTGTGCACATGTGTGCTTGCGTATTTGTGTTCCTGTGTGTGTTTGTATGTATGTGTTTTGGGCATGTGTGTGTATTGCCTGAGTGAGTGCGTATTTGCTTGTGTGCGTGTGTGAAAGTATGTGTGTGCATGTATGTGTGTGCATGTCAGTATGCATGCGTGTGTGATCTTATAATGTTGTTTATAAGAAGCGAGCTTTAGTCACCTAGAAGACAGACTGTAGCTCATTTTCAGAACCCGATGAAGAGATGTCAAAGCTTCATCTCCATTCTTTTCAGGCGTGGCCATTCTCTATGGAGAGAGAAGTTCCTGAATGTTGCCGGGCCTGAAGGACAGTGGTGTGGGAATTTAAGATCCACGTGTGGGCATCCATTCGTCAGCTCACTCCAAGTGAGGCCCTAGCTCGCGCCTGTAGACTCTCAAGACGCAATTCCGATGGCAGATGACAGGAAGTGGAAAGACTCAAAACTTAGAGGAAAGACTATGTGATGGGCTGATGGGCCTCTTGACGCCTTGGCTACTGCTGATGATGCATAAGATGTTTGAACCCTTTGACAAAGACAGTTTCTACCAGCTGAGGAGCTGGCTCAGTCAGGGACGAGCTTGCCATTCAAGTTTGCAACCCCAGCTCTAGGGAGGCAAAGACAGATCTCTGGGACTCTCCAGCCGGGCAACCTAACCTAAACTGCAAACCCCAGACCAGTGATAAATGTTCTCTCCTCTCTCTCTGTCTGTCTATCTATCTATCTATCTATCTATCTATCTATCTATCTATCTATCTATCTATCTATCTATCTATCTCTGTCTCTCTCTTTGACATGGCTCTTCACCAGAGGTGCTCAGAATTCATCTTTAGTGACACAGAACCAGAAATGACCACAAACCCCTCAGAACTGAGTCTCCTCCCCACAGAGAAGACATGAAATCTAACCACCTGCCCTTTTCTTTCAAATGCCCCCAAATGTGCCACAACTCAGCTTTGATCCCACGTCCCATTGTTTTACTGCTCTTACCGGCAGGAGAGAATTGTCCTCGTACGTGAATGTCTAACCTAAATCCTTCATGCTGCAATTTACATCCAGTCCCTTTGTTCAAAATGACATTTCTTCTCCCACCTGCTCCCCATTAAATGACTATTACATACTTCAGGGTAATCATCTGGAGGCGAGGAAGGCATAAACCCCTGCAGCTGAGGGCAGCAGCTCTTTCCACACAGATGTGTGAGTCACTGTTGGCCAGTGAGAGGTTTGTGAGCGGCAGCACGTGGCAGAGGCTGTTTGGGGCCAGCTACCCTCTGATAACAACAGGAAATAGACAACAGACGTGCAGTTAGAAGTGGTAACACTGGACCTGCAAACATACGTGTGTGTGCACACACAAACACACACACACACACGAGTGGGGGGAGGGTTAGTGGGATACAGTGATAATGGATAAACTGGCAATCCCTGTCTATGCCTCCGTGGAAGTCCTCTAGCTTCTGCTAAGTAAGTCTATGCAAAAGCGGTCTAACTAGCTAATTCTGATAAACAGTATCTGCCCATCCTATTTATTTTATGTCCTGGTGTCTAAACCACCATCATGTGTTCCCTATCCAGATCTCGGTTCATCTTTTTGCCATCAATCAGGTGTCCTTTGAGGAGATGCCCAGCTTGGCCAGTGTTCTAGGCATATACACAAAAAGCATGTTTTAGTATATGTTTCTCCCATTCATTCCCTCTGTGCTTAGATGGTCCGCAAAAAAAAAAAAAAAAAAAAAAAAAAAAAAAAACCTCCAAAGAATGGGTCACAGATCAGTAGCTGCAATATCACAATGGAGAACGTTAGAAATAAATATGCACTTCCAGAGACTGGGGAGATGGCTCAGTCAGTAAAATGCTGACTATGAATACGTAAGGACCTGAGTTCATTCCCCAGTATCCATAAGAAAGTTGACACTGTAATCCTGGTGCCAGGGTGACGGAGACAGGAAGATCCCTGGGGCATGCCAGTCAGCCAGTCTTGCCCAAAGGGTAAGCTACAGGCTCAGAAAGAGACTGTCTCAAAAGTACAGGAGAAAAAAACTGGGGACCAACACCAACCTCTGGCTCACACATCCTGGAGCACACACATGAACACAAACACACATATACACTCACAAAAAACACAAACTTAGACAACTGATTTAACCTGTGTCTTCTGAACAATAATTTTAAGTCTAGGAATACTGCTTGCCTTCCCGCACCTCTATTATCTCATCTGGAAAATAGACGTAAACTACCCCGAGTTTCTTGCTCACTTCTGGTGTCTTAGAGCTGGATACTTGGTCCTGCCAAGAGGCCTTCCCTCAGCACTATGCTGGGGAATCCTTTGTGCTGGGGTAGGCAGTGACTTAGCATGCTCTGGAAGATGCTCTTCCTAGACCATACATCTGTCCCTCATCCAAACTCCACTCTGTGCATGGCAGGAAGGCGGCCCAGACAGTCCTCCAGCTGCTGAGGGAAAGGAGGGGAGGCTCATCCGCTGGAAATAGCTTTCCTCCTCCTGGTCTTGGCTGTCAAAAGCAAACACAAACACTCAGAGGTTAAGTCAGCCCAGATGGAGGGCCAGCACAGCAGCCTAGACATCTGCACAGAGACTCACAGACCAGTAGCTCCCTCTGTAAGGCAAAAGGCCAGGAGAGGGAACTGGAGAAGAGCCACCATGAGACTCCAGGGCCTTCCCTCTCTCCTTCCTTGTGTCATTCCTGCCCTCTGAGGGGACCAGAATGAAAGAAACATGAGGGTCTCGTGAAACCAAATGTTCTGGGGACCATCAAGCAAACCCCTCACTGGATACCTGAGGGATGGGATAGAACATTCACTTGGCACCTCTTGACTGTGGTGAAGGGTCATGACTCTTGTCATGTGGTGAAGTGGGTCCCTCACTCATGGTACTGAGCCCCACCTGACTTGTCCAGACACTGGACAAAAGTGTCAGAGAATAAAGGAAACAAACCTAGATTGAGTCCTAGATCTCTAAATAACTGTTCTCTTACATCTAAGCTATAGGCAAAAGGGGAACATTGGAGTCCTCTGCCAATTATTCCAATGACAATGTAAGGTTAACCCCACTGACTTGGGGACCAGGTACAGAGGGTACCATTGGTGAGACATTTCCTTTCATAGTGAGTGATGAGGGCCTGGAAGACAGGAAAAGTCTAGTGACTGTAGACACACATGTGCGCCGAGCACCCTGGTCCCATGGCCATCTCCTCCCATCCTTGCCCCACACATCCTGGTCCTCAGTCTCCCCTCCCAGCCTAACCCCACTTCCCATCATCCTTTTTGACCTCCTTCCCTCTCCCAGACCTCATCCCAGCCCTTCTGATTTCAACCTGTAGAAGACGAGAGCTGTGAGGGAACACGGGGCAGCGACGGCCCCTAACGAGCTGAAGAGCAGAGCGAACACCCTCACAGAGTCGCCTCACAACCCCAAGGCGGAGGAGCTAGTTCCAGAACATTTGTTTAATTCATGAATTAAAAGCGGGCTCTATTTATTGTTGTTTTGAAGTTTGTGTTCATTGTAGAATGGCTCAATTGGGCTAATTAACACGTACTGCCTCGGACGATTAGTTTTCGGGTGTGAACACATAGGACTCTCTCTTAGCAAGTTTCAAAATATACTACTGTGATTATTAACTGTGATTACCTTCTCGGACAGTAGACCCGAACTAATTGTTTTGTCTAATTGAAATCTTTCATTGACCAATATCTCTCCAATATCCCTGTAACCATTGTTTTAGCTCTAAAATTTTCTCTTTTCTCTTCTTCTTCTTCTTCTTCTTCTTCTTCTTCTTCTTCTTCTTCTTCTTCTTCTTCTTCTTCTTCTTCTTCTAAAAATTTTACATAGAAATGATATCCCATGGTATTTAGTTTTCTGTGCCTGGCTGATTTCCTCTGACTAAACACGCTCCAGATTCAACTATTACTCCCCAGATCACATTATTTCCTTCTTTTTAAGGGTATATAGTATTCCACTGCACATTGTCTCAGCATCCTGTGATGGACAGGCAGGTAAATCCGGGGCCTCAGCTGTAGTGCACAACACTGAATGACCTTGGCCATGCAAACGACTCTTTGACGCACCAATTTCATTTCCTCTGAATGTAATCCCAGTGTTGACTGGTCAAAGAGTAGTTCCATTTTTCATTTTCAGTGACCCTCCACCCCGGCTTCCTCCATGGCTGAATGCACTTCATATTCCACAAGCACTTCTTGGATAACTTTCTTACTTTTCTTTCCATCTCTGGAATCTCTCCCCCATAAGAAAACAGAAGTCAAAATTCAAAGCAAGAGAGACGTAAATGCCAGTTGTTTATCTGGTGCCGTAGCTGCCCCATCAATGGGATAAAAAGAGCAACAGCATTGTGTGTTCAGTGATGGGTCATAGGCTCACTGGATAGTGTACCGGCAGGGAAGGCACCAGAGTTGATGGCATTTTACCTAAAGCGTACCCCAAAAAAGAGCTTGGCAGGCAGGGTTCTCCACCTAGGCACCAAAGGTGTGTGAGATGGGTTTTCTAATGTACAGCTGCCGTTTAGACCCACTCCGGAAAGACTCTTCCAGGATGCTGATGCTTGGGGCTTGCCCTGCCTTCTTCCTGTTGCCAGGTAGCACTCATCACTTCCTTCCTCATCCTCGGACAGCTCAGCACGTCTTGGGTGGACCGCTGCATTCAACCCGGCAGTCTTATGTACCCCTGGCCACTTGGAGGCACAGAGGCTTGGGGAGGCTGGCACTACACACTAAAGGGAAGAGGCAGGACGGGAACACCTAGGTCCACCTGGCCCCAACGCTTGTGCTGTTTCCAGATATGTCCCTGGACATTCAGCTCCTTCATTGCTCTTTTCGCGGGTAGTCTCCTACTGGTCACCTCATTCCCTCACTCGACTCTCCTGGAGACAGTGTCTTCTAATCCCTGTACCAGATGAGGCCGGAGGATGTTCAATCCATAGCAGACGTTCTAGTGGATGGAGCCAGTCATCTCCCCCATCTCCTTCTTCTTGTTTCCAAACCCACAAAGATGGCAGGCTATGTTTCTATTTCATGGGGACAAGCTACATAAACACACATAAATACGTTTAGATTTGAAACATATGATCTATAACCGCTTCTGACGCTGAGAATACACTTGATAAATAATGGACCAGCCTCTTCTTCCAAGATGGTGGGAATTCACCATTGGGAACCAAGACAAAGCCCCTCTACCCTGACACACACAGAATTCAAGATACCACTAAAGGATACTACGGGGGCCTCCATCCATTTGTTACATGTTCGACAGAACCCACCATCGTCTTCCTCTGAACCAAAGACAAAGAGGTCTACTATGATCCCGGGGGTGTCACAAAGCATAGCAGAAGTGAGTGGGGTTTATAAGATTAGATACTTTCTCTCCAGGCAGTGGGTCAAATCAGAACCCTCGCTCAAGCAGCCCAGTGGATAATCCGCTTTTATCACTTTCAATCAGACTAAGTGTCTGCAATCGGTACAATGGCCACTAATTTAGTGGAAACAAATAATTTGGAGAGCCTGATTATCAAAAGATGAGACGGAACACAAGGTCCAGACTGGATAAGCACCCTGGAAGTTTGCTCTTGGCTCATTTTATTCAAAGCTGCTGTGACTCATACTGCATTAAGGACTTAGAGTTGGTCCACTAAGCTCAAAAAAAAAAAAAAAAAGATATTGTCGACATCCCCCCCATGAATTCTTCATTTAAATAAGGAAAACTACAGTGTGTTGGTTAAATTCCAAGCCTTTGTCACTCACGCGTGGAGCCGTCCATTGCCTGGACAACTTTCACATGAAAAGGTTTCATTGTGTGAAAACCAGACCCCTTTTTTTGTAAGATAATGTATAAATTTCTAGTTATACAACCAGACGGCATCACAAAGCTCCGTGGGTCCGGGAAGCCTCTCTCTCCCCTGCCACGGATAATAAGGCATGGGGTTTTGCTTGCTTTGATTAATTTCAGAATATTGCACTGAACCTGCATAATCCCTAAGACAGCAAAGGAGAGGAGAGAAGGGAAGGCGATGGGCAATGATTAAAAAAAAAAAAAAAAAATGTAGTGATGGGCAGAGGCTATGTTCTGTTGCTACACAGCACAGGCATGCACACAAACACACACACATGCATGCACACACCACCGCCAAACTGATTTCCATTTGGGCAAGTACTAACCACCATCATGGTCAACATACAAAACGGCCTTTGACTCTAGGACTCAAATGAGATGCACGAGGCTGCAGTGTGCTTAAACAAAAACTCTGAGGTGTCGCCGGGGCTGCGATCAGATATATAACCGTGCCAGGGGATGCACACCGCCTTTTTTTTTTCCTCAATCACAGCAACCATTATTTATACAAGTCCTGAATATGGAAAAGGCTCTGACAACTTTACAGTGGTGTTTGGATGGATGAAGATGCAGGATGATGGATGAGGGAGAAAGAGGATTCCCTTATTAAAGCATCAAATTCGGCTCTAACTATCAAACAGACATCTTAGCCCCAACCGCATTGCTTCCTACTCAAAAATCATGTAGTCCGAACACAGGGCAAGGTTTTCTACGAGAGGAAAAAGCAGGATGTTTGCCTAATAAATAGTGTTAATTTGGGACTAGGCCATTAAGTACCTTTCCGCTCTGCATAATGTGGGCTTCAGAGTGCATGCCTATCAAACAAGAACAAATGTGACAATTCACAAACCTCAATGAACGCTGGCAGAAACGGGACCCATCCCCAGTCTGCCATTCTGTTCTAAAATTTTAGTAAATAATTTCAGTAGATAGCATCTTCCAGCTATATTTTTGGTGTCTTGCTTGACAGGAGAGCCGCTCTGAAGGGAAGAAAACTCACCATTTACTCTGTGGTTTTTTTTTTTTTTTTAATACTGTGCTTGGATGAAAAATATATACGCATGCACACGATGTCAGTAGCGCTGCAGTGCCCACTAGTGGACACTCTGGAACCACAGCCACATCCTGTCTCCAGGGTACCTTCAGCAGACCAAGTGTGTTCATCACAGAAGGATAAAATCAAAAACGAACAAAAGAACATAAAATAAAATGCATCTGATTTATAAAGCATTGGTGCAGCCACTTGATTCTTATTGTTCCCATACGGTGAAAGCACTGGTACATAGAAAGAGAAAAGCTTGGTCCCGCCCAGTTCAACTCTCAGTTGGCTCCTCCTGTAAGGTTTTGGGCAGGCAGAGAAACATACTGGGCAGCATCCAGGACACTCCTGCTATTTATCAAATGTTTATGTCTGATGATCAACTAGAAGAAATGACAGTGTCTCGGGAAAAAGAAAGGCCTGTTTCCAAAGGAAGCGAGTTCTACCCCAGTCACGGGAAGGATTGGACCTTGCCTACCTCTATCCCGAGTGATGAGGTTACTGGGAACCGGCCTTTTAGCATCAGCATGGTCCTAACATGTAATCCAAGAGTAATGTGGTTATAATTTACCAGGAAACAATATTTACATATTGCTAGTGTTACCAGTTCCTTTCCTTTATAATGAAAACAAGCTTCCTTTCATATTTTAATGTTTCTAAGTACAATGGTAATTGTCCCATTACACTCACGCGGGCGGGCGTGCGCACAGGCACGCGCACACACACACACACACACACGCATGTACATACACGCATGTGCAAGCACACACGTGGGGTGTGGGGTTCCACACATAGGCCCAGAGACACTTCTTTAGCGTCATGTCTAAGAATTTGTAGACTTCTAAGAAGCTAATTTCAGAAAAAAAATACACAGTAACACATTTTAAAAACTTCATTCCCAAAGCTATAAAACAACAAAGCGTTCTACTTCCTGTCAAGCCAAGACATCTTAGTTAGCAGGAGTGTGTTGAAAGGATACAACAGAAGCCAGGAAACCAAGACTAGAAACCAGTTTTAAAATCCAAAGTGTATACACAATGCAAATCAGGAGTTGTATTTTAATACACGTGAGCTAGCTATATCATAGCATGTCAGTCAGTCATAGAGGTCTGTCATAGTGTTTGCTTTTGCTTATAAAAAAAAAAAAAAAAAAAAAAAAAACCCTCCTTTCCTAAGCAGGTGGAAGCGAGAACTCTGAAGACAGGCCGGTGCGAGCCTGACTCTGAAGTTCCTCAGAAGCCCAGGGCAAGGCTCTGGCTCTTTGTTACGTCTTGACAGAGCCTTCTGGACTCACAGCTGAGCAATCAAGCATTTTCATGGGTTGTTTTGATAAGAAATAAAGCTAATATAAAACACACCAGAGAAGGCAAAGGAACGGGATGGTGGCATCCATCATCAGAGCATCACCCGCATTCCCAGAGCCGTTCCCAGCACTGATCTGAGTTCCTCAGGACACAAACACAGGCCGCGCAATGAGCCCTGCTGAGAAGTGACTGCCTAGGGCTGGACTGCAGGTTGGTGGGTAGTGCCCCCCTTATCCTTCAGGAAGCCCTGGGTGGCACAGAAGTTGGGACTGGCAGCCAGCAATAAGGAGATTGAGGCAGAAGGTTCAGGAGCTCAAGGTTAACTCTGGCTACTTAGTGAGTTCCAGGCTACCTAGGATACCCAACTCCATCACAAAAAAGGGGGGTGGGGAGAGAGAGAGAGAGAGAGAGAGAGAGAGAGAGAGAGAGAGAGAGAGAGAGAGAGAGAGAGAGAGAACAGCTAACTACAGAGATCCATGAAGAAACCCAGCAGGACTTGGGATTTTATGGCACACGACATCACAGTCAATTACCTAGGTTCAAATCTCACCTACACTGCTTACTAACTGGGAAAGTTGCTTAACTTCCTACCCTGTTTTCCTCATTTGTTAAGTAAAGTATCTCGTGTGCTTGTAAAAAAATTAAACATTTCCCTGGCACCCCAGGCAGCCAATACCATCAAAGAGGTGGGGGAAACGGGGGCATCTAAAGGAGGCTGGGGAGCTGTTTCAATGATATAGTGTTTGTATGAAGAAGACAGAGTTCAGCTCTCCAGGACCTGTGTAAACAGGGCACAGGAGTGACTCAGAAGGCAGAGAGGAGGATACCTGGGCAAGCAAGACCCTACCTCAGTAAAACAAAGTGGACAGCAAGTGAGGGAGACATCCATTGTCAGCTTCAGGCCTACACATACACACACACACACACACACACAGGTCACCAGATTGACTAAACTAGCCAGCACACACACATGACCAAGGCATGACCAAGAATGCTTCTTTCTGATACACTTTCCAGGGCCCCCACATGCAAATACACACACACACACACACACACACACAGAACAAAACAGGACTTGACATGAAAATGTTTTTACCTTAAAAACAAAACTTACTTCTCCCGTTTCTCCATAGCATGAATGTGACTCTGATTCATTCATGCACAATATAGATTTTTTCGATATACCAAAAGGATCATTTTTCATTTCTTTTCCCAATAAGCTTTTTTACCCATGGAGGACGCCATGGTTTAGCCAACCTTTCTTTTCAAACCCTCTGTCAAGTGTAAATCATCCTGAGAGCTGGCAAGATGACTCAGGCGGCAATGGAACCTGACACTAAACTCGAAGAGCTGAGTTTGAGCCCCAGGATCCACACAGTCGTCACAGAAAAGCCTTAAAAGCTTGACCCAGCAGCACATACCTGCATATCCAACATTGCCATGAGCAGCAGGCCATTCTCCAGAGCTCACTGGCCAAACAGTGAGCTCTCTGTTCATTGTGGGAACCTGCCTCCAAAGTTAAAGTGAAGCCACCAAGATGGCTCAGCAGGTAAAGGCTCCTACCTGCACACAAGCCCGGTGACCTGAGTTGGCTCCTCAATACCCATGATGGAAGGAGAAGACCAATTCCCAAAAGCTTCCCGCTGACCTCCACAAGCACAGCATGGCAATGCACCCCCACTGGCAAGAATAAACATTGATGTCTTAAGTGGAAGATATCAACAAAGACCTACGTTGACCTCTTGGGCTCAAGTACCCACACAGGTTCACACGTCCATACTCACAAACAAAACAATAATAAGAAAATAACTTCTTGAGATATTTTCCTGTACTTTGTATAAAAAAACAGTATTTTTTTTTTATGCAAGGACTATTCCTCAAATTATCTCCTATGGAATGCTGGTTACACTAGTGTTCATGAGACTTTTTTACAAGGGAGTAAGTGTGGTGGACAGTGGAGTCCGGAAAACAAGGCTGGGCCATTACTGGTTTCCTTCACTATGACCTGTGGGGAACAGGAAATATGCTGATGGTGGTGTCAAACTCCCACAGGGTAGGCAGGGCATGTCCCAGAAGCTCAGGCCGAGAGAAAGCGCAGATAGGAAAACAAGGACTCAATGTGGTTGAAGGCAACAGTAACAACACGCGCGAGTAACAGAGAGCAAGGATCCCTGAGGGCCACGGCGGCACTCTCGGAACTTCCTCCATGATACCTATAGCTCACCCCAACTCGGTGAGGTTCTCCCCTTATCACAAGAAAAAACTGAGGCATGAGCTGGTGGCTTTTCCAGGAGTGAATGATGGAGGTAGGGATTAGAACGCAAGCGGAGTGGCCCGGAGACTAATCCAATGCACATGCGCAAAACACCAACAGCGACAGGCCCAGGAAGGATCGGTCCACTCACCGTGACTGCCCCACAAGACTTTCCTCAGACCAGCGGCCGGGCTCCAGCTCCTCCGTTCTGTTCCAGTACAGCACCTGGACTTAACCCCGAGCTCCTCCGCAACAGGCTGGCCAGAAGCAAAGGAAGACCCCATATCCACAGTACCTGGACCATGGCCGTGAGAGCAGTGCACGTCCAAGGGCTTTGCAGGTTCAACAGACAGGAGACATGCGCACAGCTAGTGACTTCTCCAGAGAAAGCCTATTACATTGAGCCCCATACGCAGACGCAGACGGCCTAGCTGATAAACTCTGGGCATGGTGCTTTAGAACTATCACCAGAGAGCCAGGAACTAAAGCGGGGTGCGGGGGAGGAACTCATGTCAGCCTCAGCTACATAGTGATTTCCAGGCCAGCCTGGACGACATAATGAGATGCTTTCTCAAAAAAAAAAAAAAAAAAAAAAAAAAAAAAAATTTTAAAATTAAATTTTAGAATTAATTTAAAAACTTGAAAGCATAGAGACCTATACTCCATTCAGGGATGGCGAGATTTGGTTTTAAGATGGAAATTGACCTCAGAATGATCTGTGAACTAGAAGTAATACCAGCCAAAACTCAACAGAGATTCTACTGATTTTTCTTTCAACAGAGAGGGTTAAATCTAGGGCCTTGGTCATTCTAGCGAAGTCTCCACCACTGAGCCACACCCCAGACCCCCCCCTCCAAGAGCACTTATGATTCATGATTAGCTGCTTCTAACATCCAAACACAAGCAAAATGTAAAAAGCATGCAAAGCCCTACTTAGAAGAAACAACGGGCATGGGCTTAACCTTCCCAGATACCAAGTCTCCTTAAAAGCAATAGTAAATATGACTTTACCTAACACCGGCATTGAAATAGACTCACAGAGCCTCACAGACAGAGGGCAGCTGGCTGCAAGGAATGGGGGCTCTGAAGTTCAACGGGGAATGGAGACTACTCCACTGACCATGTATCATGATGGACTGTCCATGAGGAAGGGAAAGAATTACATTTCATAGCTTTGCCTAAACATACAAAGAAGAAGAGTAAGAAGACGGAGAAGAATGGAAAGGAAGAAGAGGAGGAGAAGGAGGAGGAGGAGGAGGAGGAGGAGGAGGAGGAGGAGGAGGAGGAGGAAGAAGAAGAAGAAGAAGAAGAAGAAGAAGAAGAAGAAGAAGAAGAAGAAGAAGAAGAAGAAGAAGAAGAAGAAGAAGAGAAAAAACACATGCAGATAAAATTTTTTAATTTTGAATATTTCACTTGAATATACCATGAGAAAATATGTTTATGATACTCCAACAGGAAAGAACTTATTCCAAGTGTATATTTATACTGTATGGATAATATGTTGCATGCATCTGTATACCCACATGCATGCATGCAGAGGCCAGAGGCAGATATCTGGTATCTTCTATTTCTCTCCCCCTTTTTGTCTTGAGACAGAATCACTCACTAAACTAGAATCTTGCTGTTCTGTTGGCCTGACCAGCCAATGAGCTTTCGGGATCCTTCTGCCTCCACCCCACAACACTGGGGTTTCAGGTACAAGTAGCCATGAACATCTTATTACATGAACACTAGGGATTTGATCTCAGGGACTTATGCGTGAGGACGCACTCTTACTCTTTGAGACATCCCTAGCTCTATGCTTTGTAAATTGTCATAAAAACTGATAGCCTATGTATTCACAGCTATCACTGTGTATGTGTGTGTGTCTGTATCTGTGTGTATTGTGTCAGTATGTCTGTGTGTGTGTGGTGATGATACTTTTTATTTGTGTTTTTGGTATTTTCAAGAATAAAATACATTTTCATTAGCTATAGTCCCAAACTGTATATAAGTGTCTTAGACTCACCCCTCTGGTCCAGTTGAAACTTTATGTCCTTGGACCAACATCTCCCCCAGTTCCCCTCGTCCACCCCAGCCCCTGTCACTGTGGACATCTACAAAACCAATGTTTATAGATTTCATTTAAGAGTGGAATCAGGCAGTGTTCTTCCCTGGGAAAGTTTTGCCCTTTTCTCTGTTAATTGTCTTTGCTCTGCAGATGGGGCCCCTTTTCTCTTTGATGTGACCCCTTTTCTCCACAGGTGCTTTTGTTGCCTATTTTGAGGATTCACAGTTTCTTAGATAAAACTCAAGAAGTATATGCCATAAAAATAAAAGTAAATAAATAAATAAAGTGAGGGGCTAGCGAAATGGCTCAGCAGTTAAGAGCACTTGCTGCTCTTGCAGAGGATCCAGGTTTGATTCCAAAACCCGCATCAGAAGGCTCACAACCATCTGTAACTCTAGATCCAAGGGATCTGATGCCCTCTCTGGCCACAGAGGGAACTGCATGCACATGGAGCACAGCCAGACAAGCAGACACACATTCATATACATAAAGAAAAATTTTAAGACAAAGTTGATAATGTGGACCTCATTTAAAATTTAAACTTCTACCTAATGAGACACACCTTAACCAAGATGGGGAGGCAAACTAGAAACCAGATGAAAACACTTGTCACATACATAACTTAGTATTGCAATTCTAAATGTACAGATAGATACCTTACATATTTATGAGGAAGAAAAGACAATGATAAAAAAAAATGGACAAAGAAAACAAACAACCAATTAACAAAAGATTTCCATGTGAGCCGTACATTGATGGAGGGATACTCAAACCCTAAAGATGGGGTTTATTTCCCCACCCATTGAGGAGCAACCCGAGAAAGATAATCACACATGCTTAGGAGGGCAAGAGATCAGGATGTCTGCTCAGGGGGTCTGATCAGTGATGCTCATTACAGTAAAATGAGAAGGAAGGGGAGGAAGTCAGAATCAGGCTGAATCTCCTTGGTATAATGGACAGACGGGCATGAGAGTGAGGGCTTGGTCACTTGCAATCTGCGGGCCACATTCTGATTCAGACAGTCACTCTGCGAAAACCTTCCTCGCCCTACCACTAAGTGAGGAGCAGGGGAAGACTTTCATCTCTCTCCCCAGGAGCCAAGGTTCTCCAACTGGACTGTGACTAACTCTGCAGAAGGAGGTCGTTCTTGTCAGGGAGACCATGGGTGCCAGCTAGGCACTGCACTGAAGATAGTTGTGGCCTCCCTGACCTCTGCTCAGTAACCCCAACTGTGGTCCTGCCACCCTGAACTGCACCCTAGTTGTACTGGAGGCAAAATCCTTCAAAATTGGTAGTGACAGTGGTGTCAGTGGTGACGGTAGTGACATTGGTAATGGTGGTGATGGTGGTAGTGGTGGTGGTGGTGGTGATGGTGGTGGTGGCAATGGTGGTGATGGTGGCAACGGTGGTGACAGTGATAACAGTGGTGGTGGTGATGGTGATAGAGGTGGTGGTGGTGCTGGTAGTGGTGGTGATGGAGGTGGCGGTGGTGACAGGTGTGATGGTGGCGACAGTGGAGGTAGTGACAGTGATGGTGACAGAGGTGGTGGTGGTGGCAATGGTGGTGATGGTGGCAACAGTGGTGACAGTGATAACAGTGGAGGTGGTGATGGTGATAGAGGTGGTGGTGGTGGTGGTGATGGAGGTGATGGTGGTGACAGGTGTGATGGTGGTGACAGTGGAGGTAGTGACAGTGATGGTGACAGAGGTGGTGGTGGTGGCAACGGTGGTGATGGTGGTAGTGATGATGATGATGATGAAGCACTTTTGTTCTATATTCAAGAGCAGATTCAGTTTGTTTCTAAACAGGACCGAAGCACTGTTTAACTTGCATCTGTGATTACAGACTTTTCTCTTCTTTTTGTAGCCCACGGTTAATAAGCTGAATATGAAGGAAATCACCCATGGAATGGAGGCAGATCTTTTCACTTCATATGAAGTTCACATTCGGATCTTTTCCACCCTTGGGGATGCACAGGAGACTGAGACACCTTACCTTAATTTGCCATATATTGCCTCTGTTGTCAGATAGGACTTTTGATGAGGAACAGGGCTTTATGGCCATGATTAAGTAATATTCTTCAAAAGAGATCAGGATAACCACCTCCTTGAAACTGTGTAATCAAGGAAAAAATTGGAAGTGACATTTATTAAGAGAAGTCCATGCCTGCAAAGATGCCTGGTTAGAATGGACAGACTTGAGGTCTGGGCCATCCAAAGTCCTGACACCATCATCTCAGGGAACCTGGAGAGGCACAGCGGTGACCTGCAGACTGGTAGCCACCTGCAATACTTGTCAGGATGGGGACGACACTAAATGACAGAGTCCACTAAGCACCTAATATGTCCCAAACACAACACTAAAACTTCACTGGCTCGCTGCAGGCTCATGAGGAGATTCTGTCACCTTCCCCTTTGCACAGACTAGGAAACTGAGGATCCATGAGTTAGGTCACTTAGTCATGCCACAAGGCTTGTATGTAACACAGTTCTTGGATCCCTGTAAGCAGAGATTAAGTGTGGAACACACCCCAGGACTCGACTCTTCAAGTACACACCTAAAGGATTCGCATCTGCAGTCATGCGCAGAGGGATATTGGCCTGGGGTGAGGGTGTGGGAACCGTCTGTGAACCAAACTTGGCCCATTGTTTTTCTCTGTGTTCCACACCTATAGTATTACCACCTGCGTTAGAGTAACAGCTACCCCGGATGGTGTGTGGACATAATAAACATCTGAGGGTCAGCTTCTTGGATCTGTTTGTATTTTCCCACAGTCTTCCTACAAGATATCGTTCATGCAAATCAAAGCTAGAGCATCTACCAACGGATACTAACTTCTGTCTCAACAACTCTCTTCCTCCAAATTGCTAGCACAAATTCCATGTTCAACTTGTAACCTTCCAGGGTTTGTTTTGATATCGTAAGTCATGCAGTCACTGTTGTAACCAGCTGGGGCTCCCATGTGCATGTTAACCACCTATTTACCTGCCACGCACGTGTGTGCACTCATGTTAAAAAGCAGTCACAGACAACACAAAAACAAATGAATATGGTTGCTTCAATAATGCTTTCTTTAGAAAAACACAGTGGGCCACATTTGATTCTTAGACAGTTCCCACACCGTCATCCTAGTCCAGTATCTCTCTGAGCATGGCTGCAGAGGAGAATCCTTTGGGTATGTATTTGAAAGGTAGAGTCCTGGGGTGTGTTCCCCGCCTACAGCATCACCACCTGCCTTTTCAGGAGCAGCTACCCTGGATGGTGCACAGATATAACAAACCACCCTCTTGGACCCATTTCCACCCCCTACAAGGTGTCATTCTTGCAATCAAAATTAGAGCATCTTCCAACAGAAAGGCAAGGCCTAGTGACAGAAATCCAAAAGGGAAGATGGGATGTTTGACCCAGGATTCACCATCTTTCTGGAGAGTCTCCTAACTGGAAGAGGCTACTTAGTTTTACAAAAGAGAAATATCATGAGCCACGGTAGTGGTGGGGTAGGGGTGGGGTGGGGTGGGGGCTTTTGTTCCTGGTAGAATCACGCTGATCTTTTAATCAACTCGTGACACACAAACACACACACCTGGGCATGTTTGAAGTATGGATACCTAGTTGAAGTTTGACAATTCACACGTGCTGAAGCTGCTTTCATGTTATTGAGGGAAAACGAGCACCGGGTCTTCAGAAATAAGAGGGCAGGGACAATAAACGAATTTGTGCGGAATGCACCGTCGCCCACACTGCCTGCTTCATGAATACGTGAATGCGTCCTGTTTTATCTTTTCTCGTTTCAGAACTAAAGCGATTCAAATAAATCTGGATGCCCTTTTTCTTTGGAGGAATTACGGCTGGCACCGTCAGTCTCTGCCTTTACCCAGAGCAGCATGGGGGAGGAAAGGCCGACCCTTCACTGTCTCCTGACAAAGGACTGGAAAAAAGAGTGAACAAGAGTGGAGAGAAATGAATGCCCGGGCACACGCTGCAACGGAGCTGACCAGGTCGCCGTCCACCTGGGATGACGCCTCTCTCCAGCTGGCAGACACCAGTGATCTGGTTTCAGTCGCCAGCACCCCAAACTTATTAACCGGCTCTGATCTTCCATCTGTCGAATGCCAGGAACCTCCCCCAGCCCACCTTGCATCATAAGACTTTAGTTTATAGACCCCTTTTGCTTCTGCTCACTTTTTATACCTTCCCTCTGATCCCACTCCGCCAATGACCCAAATGCCTCCAAGGCACAACCCTGCCAGTGGCGATGGCAGTCCCCCTCTGAATGGCGTGCACAGCTGGGATGGCCAGACCCAGCTGTAAAGCTGACTCGGTCCCACCACCGGGGCCCCCCCGAGCACTGAGAAGTGTCTACTTATCAAACAGAAGTTGGCTTCATGGAGTCCTTTTCTTCTCCCAATACTTTGTATCCCATGGCCACCACGGTTATTTTGAAAGCATATTTTAGAGCTAGGTGATGACATTTAAATAAAGTAATCTCAATGAGGAGTGAGGGATTAATAAAAACACAGCCAAGGCCCCCACACAGTAGCACAATTGGGAAACCGGGCTTGCCCAGCATTGAGCTCCTGACGCGGTTTTCCTAAAAGGGAATTAGGTCTCGTGTCTACACAGGCAAGCTGTGGGCTCTTCAGAGTTGAGCTGAATCTGAATTTGGCTGTATCTATGATTCGAGTCATTAGCTTTCTAATTTCAGGACCCTGGAGTTGCGAGCCCTTTTGGACTCAGGCTTCTTCGTCCAAGTCCAGGTCTATGATTAAGTTACTTCTCTAAGAGTTGAGAGAACTGCAAAGATGGTTTAAAGAATTTTGAGAAAAGAATGTTCAAGTGGATATAGATGAAGATAATCCGTGGGATGCTGGAGTAAGGGGGCGAAATCATTTTCAAACCCTCACAGAACTTCATCTTTTACGTTATCCTCAAAGATAACTCTTCCGTATGGAATCTCTCTCTCCTCGCCCCCCCCACCCCCCACCCCCCACCCTCTGACATTTAGGATTTGGCATTCTAGACAAGCACCCTACCATTGAGCTGTATTTCCATCACTCACAGTTTTAATCAATATGGATTTCTTTCAAATGGATACTGTCATATTTAGCAAATGTTTCAGAATAAAATGAGCTCTTTTTTTTCTTTTTTAACAAAGATTAGAAATGTATGCTGATGATGGCAATCTCTACAGAGTGCTTCTGGGCTGTGCTGACCTCCCTGGCAATCTGAACTCTCTTAAAATAGAGGCTTCAGCTGTGTTCGAGTTCTTGTGCTGTGGGAAGAAGCACAGTACCAGGTTCTAGAAGCAGAGATGAGTAAGAATTCTTACTCGCTTTTCCACAACTGCCTAGTAAGATGTGCTGTCAAAAAAAAGAAAGAAAGAAAGAAAGAAAGAAAGAAAGAAAGAAAGAAAGAAAGAAAGAAAGAAAGAAAAGACAGCAGTAAAGAAAGTCCAGGAATAAAATAATCAAGAAATGTGTTCATGTGTGAGCATGCATGTAGAGGTCAGAGGTCAGTGTTAGTCCTCTTCCTCATTGGTCTCCGCGTGAGACAAGGTCTCTCACCAAGTCTAGGGATCATAACTCAGCTAGACTGGCTGGCAGTGAGCCCCGGGGCTGCTCCTCTCTCCACCTCCCTGGTGCTGGGATAACTGGGTGTAGACCCCAGCACCTGGCTTTTCTTTTCCTCAGTGTGGATAATGAGAGCTGAATTCAGTTCTGGCACTTTCCTGTCTTAGCCACTCTGCTAGATAGGATTTTCAGAACGCTGCCCTCCTATTTTCCTGTTAGATGCCAGAAGCATCAGGCCCTGGGCTTGACCTTCAAGAAACTTGTCATTGACACCACCAGAGAGCACCAAGTGAAATTTGGGAAGCCCAACCTGAGCAAGAATAGTGCCAGATGGAATTATGTAATACTACACAGTAACTCCACTAACTCAACCACCATTCTTAAAGTATCCAATGTGGTCTTCATATGCGTGCTGGCATAAAGGGAAAAAGGAAATACTGATGCTCTCGCTCGTCTTTTGGAGTAATTTATGCATTTTTAGCTCTCTCGGAATTCAGAGCTACAGGAACAGTTTAAACAAAAGACAACTATAGTATGCAGTCTCTAATCACTTCAAAATGCCTGCTGAGTACGATTCATAACTTTTCTGTTTCCATAGCTTTATAAACAAATTTGGCTCACAGCAATAAAACATTAAATAAATGGGAACTATTATTTATTTGTAATGAATACTATGATAAATAATACAATCAAGAACATGTTAGCGGGCCTCCTCATTTAACTGCAGAACAAACTTGTGATACCTCACTATTCCCCTTTCCAAGTTAGTGGAAAGGTCCAATAGAAAGAAAAGCCAATGGCAGGCAGGGTACAGGGATGCCCAAGCCTGCCACCCCAGCCCTCGGGAGAGCTGGTTTAAAGCCAGCTTGGGTCAAAGCTCGACAGCAATGGTCTCCCTGTTCTAAGCCTCTGCCCTGTCCCCATGAGAGTATTTCAACTTTATTTTTCTTAACTGAGAATAGGCAAAAGTAAAACTTCTATTTTCTTTCTCCTTTAGGTCAATGGTTAAGTGTCCAGTAGCCACATCTGGCCAGTGGTTTCCATGGAGAACAGTGCAGTTCATGTTTTCAATGTAGAATATTGCACAGGCAGGAACATTCTGTCTCCATAGAGCAATCTACACGCACCTTGTTTAGTTATTCAACCGTCTTAAGAAGTAGATGCCCTTATCATTCCCACTGTACAGATGACTAAATTGAGGTGCAATGACATGGCCAAGGTAAGAATGGAGTTGAGCTCAGTGCCATGCGCTCACCTCCGAGAGCTGAACGACTCCATGGCTGGATTGCCTACGACATAGCCACTAGCTCCCTGTGACTACCGTCTTGAAATGTAGGGGTGTGCACAGTGGATCCAGAATGTCCCCTGTGTTAGAAGTGTGCTCCCCTGCCTATGGTGCCACCTGGGATAGGGTAGGACCTTGAAGAGGTGGAGTCTAGAAAACTCTTAGGTCACTGGGGCTGTGACCTTGCAGTGGATTTTTTTTTTTTTTTTTTTTTTTTTTTTTTTTTTTTTTTTTTTGGTTTTTCGAGACAGGGTTTCTCTGTGGTTTTGGAGCCTGTCCTGGAACTAGCTCTTGTAGACCAGGCTGGTCTCGAACTCACAGAGATCCGCCTGCCTCTGCCTCCCGAGTGCTGGGATTAAAGGCGTGCACCACCACCGCCCAGCCCTTGCAGTGGATTCTGCCTCTCTGGTCACTTCCTCTCTCTTTCCCTCCCCTGTCCTGAGGAGGAGGTATGTTCTACCACGTGATCTCAGCACAATGGTCTGAGTTCTCACAGGTCTAAAGCAAGGCCCAAAGGTGAGGAACTGGACCCTCTAAGATGGTGAGTCAAACTAACCCTTTCTTCTGCATCAAGGAATTATTTGGGGCACTTGTTACAGAGACAGAAAACTGGTTAACAGCGTGCGGCTGAGGAACGGAAAGTCTAACGTACTGTTACTTATTCAAACACCAATGGACCTCGGTGAGCAGCAACCAGCTTGGCGAGCTCGGATCTAGCCCCGTGATTCAGTCCTCAATTCCTGCCATGTCTAATCGTACACATTAACCAGGGCTGTGAGCAAGCCCCAAGGTGAAAGAGGTGCCCTGTTCAAACAGTAGCTCCATAGAGGTTCAATAGAAGCAGAGTCTCTGTTTGGTTTTAGTCCCTAAAACAAGTGAACTGGGGACAAAATTTAAATTTAGACCAGAATCTATTTTCAACGTCTCCTGGAATTGCCTGTTTGCATGCGAGCCAACGGAAGAACACCCCACATATGCTTTTCACAGCATTCAACATTTATAAAACAACCAGATGAATTACAGAATGGGTCAAGCTTCAATTCCTTGGTGTTCTGTAAGGATAGGGCTGGGGTAACCACGGACCAGACACATAGCTTGACAGAAGTTCTGTAAACAGGCAAAAAGGGCTGGCTTCCATGTTACAGACCCCTGTAACCTTCGGCTTTCTAGAAAACTCCATTGGACTTCTCATGGCTGATTCCAACATCAGCTTTTCATCCATCTGGTTTTATATGTGGTTCCGTTAGAAACTCTTGCCATGGGATATTTAACAAGAAGAGGAACCAGGGACCCCTACATTTCCATTAACACCCAGCAGTGATATCGCTCAGTCCCATGGATCTCCAAGTGCTCCACCCCGATTTTTATTTTATGTGTAGGAGTATTTTGCCTGCATGTATATAAACGTGCCACATATGCACAGCATCTACAGAACCCAGAGAGAGCATCAAGTCCCCTGGAACTGGAGTTAGAGATTATAGTACGAATTCTAATTGGTATTAATAATAAAAACTCGGAGTCAGCTATCAGGGGTGAATGCTGAAGATGAGAGAATCAGAAAAGCCAGCCAGCTCTTATCTACCTCAGACCGACTGGGCGATCCTGTCTCAATGAATCCTCAGACTGCATGCTGTCTCCACGAAACCTCAGACTGCATCTGAGCTCCTATCTCCTCCTTCTATTCCTCTCTCCACCCAGCCATATCACTCCTGTCTCCACCTCCCTAGTGCTGGGATTAAAGGCTTGTGATTCCAAGTACTGGGATCGCCTTTATGTGGGCTTTGTTTTCTTTTAGACAGATTCAATCTCCTGTAGCCCCTGGGTAGCCTTGAACTCACAGAGGTCCAGCTACCTCCGTCTCCCAAGTACTGAGATTAAAGGTGTGTGCCACCACAGCTTTATTTGTTAGATTACAAACAAAATATCACTACCACAGATAGTTGTGAGCCTCCCTGTGGATGCTGGGAATCAAACCCGTGTCATCTGTGAGATCGCCAGCGCTCTTAACCGCTGAGCTATTTCTATTGGTCTTTATGCACATTTTATAGTGGGATGGTGATGTCAGATCTCAACTCTCGTCCACATAGACATCCTGTTGGTAATCATCAAATGCCATCCTAGCCAAACCTACCTTGAACACTACCCAAGTCCTCATGACTTGAATCACAGAATGGCACTGGCGTGTACATCCCTATACAAGATAGAATTGCGCACAGTTCGGTCAAGCTAGAGGGAATCTGTTCCAGTCCCTCTCTGCAAAACACATATCACACACATATAATTCATCCCAAAGAAGCACCCTACACATCAAAAAAAAAAAAAAAAGCACAGCCATCACCTTTCATTTCAAGCACAGTAAGGCTGAAATAACGCAAGAATTCATACCAGACACTCGGGAGCTGCCCAGGTGGCTCTCATGGGCCTCTACTTTCTACCAGCAAGTAGGCTTTGCCCTTAGAGTCCTGGTGCAAACTCCATCCTGATGGAGCTCATCCTAAGCGCACGGCTGAAGATATCTTTTACAAACCTCCCTCCCACCTAAATGAAGACGACTCTCTGAAAATGTAGACTGGAATAGTTAAATACACTGACCTAAATGCACAGTGGATATTTAAGTTGAAAAAGATCAGAAGAGGGAAAACACACACACCCTACAGAGGCTACTTCTCAGATCCTACCAGCCTATTACTTTTCAATAGACTCACACACACACAAAGGGTTTTCTGAATGTAGGAAAACAAGTTTATAATTACATAATTATGCAGCCACACCACAATTTTTCTTTTATGTTACCTTTATCTTTAAAAGGCAACAGACAGGGCTGTACTAAAAAGCAATAAAGCATGGGTAATTTAATACCAAATTACATCCATATTGAAAAGTTTACATGCAGTTGAGAGCAGACGGAGGTCAGGTTTTCAACAGGACTGTCTTTAATTGTGGCCATCAGTTTTAGCAGTCCCGATCTCTGGATCAAAGACAGATATAATGGGCTTCCTCAACGCTGAATAGTGAAAGCAGACAGCAGGAATGGCGTTATCTGGCACCCAAAGGTCATAAAAAAATCACAAGAAAGGGAATGTGTCTCATAGTAAAATTATATATCTAAGATAAAATGTACTTTTTTAAAAAAATCATTCTCCCTCATCCAGTTTCCAGTGAGCTATTGTAAGTGTAGATCTTTTTATGGGGGGGGGGGCATTTTGTCACAGGTGCAAGCCTTCCCCAGCTTTGCGTCTAATAAACACACAGCCTCTACATAAATCTCTGCAAATTGTTTCAGTTGCTGGCAATCATGATTTGTTCCATCCTGTATGGCAATCCCTTTTTTTCCTGTGTTTTAAAACAATGTGATCTAACGTCATCATCGCCTTCTTCTTCTTCTTCTTCTTCTTCTTCTTCTTCTTCTTCTTCTTCTTCTTCTTCTTCTTCTTTCTTCTTCTGCTTCTGCTTCTGCTTCTGCTTCTTCTTCCACCCCCTTTAAATCAAATGAGTAGTAAATTATTAGTAAAATAGATAGAAAACCAGTTTCCTGGCTCTGCAGTTCCAGTCTACAGATGAAGCAATTTCGTCTCTGCTGAATCCGGGATGTGGGGTGTTGTAGGGGAGGGTGGACGGTGGCATGGGAGAGGAGATTTTAAGTAGCCATGGGGGATCAGAACAGAGATGCTGGCTGGCTAAGCATCCCGGGCTGGCCTGCACAGACCACTCAAATCTGCACCAAGAGACTACTTGTGAGAATCCATCTTTTTTCACTTAACAAGATACAAAATATAAAACACATTTGCCTCTTATTAAACCTCTCCTATAAGTGGTTCCAGGTCCACCATTTTTAAAGGGAGGAGAGGGGAGCCAAGCCCCTCCTGGGAATTTCAGTGGGGTGACTGGAGATGAGGTACAGGCTGTGAGCCTTTATTACTTTAATTTTATTTTTTTTTCTAAAAGCGCAGAAGGGATAACATTTTCAGTCATTAGCATTTGCTTTAAGTAGTTATTTCTTCCAACTGCAGGAATCTCTGCTCCCAGCCCCCGTCCCCATTAGCGCTACTCCTAGATCCTGCCCAGAGCTGCCCTGTGGAATGTCCCCTCCACCACTCCAATCTGGAAGGCGCGTTTTTAAAAGGATCTCGGCTTCTCAAATGGAGGCGACTGGGGAAGAAAGCACAATCGCCGTTTTCTTTCAAGCGCTTGGAGAATGAGGCCCTTGTTTTTGTGGCACCTGACCATGGCATTGGGGGGAGGAGGGAGCACTTCCTGTTATGACAGAACACGGTCATCTGTGGAAACTCCATCCTTTGAGATTCCCATTCGGCTCCACACATGTGTGAGTGGCAGGCAAGATGCTTTTAAATGATTAAGCACAATGCCTACTCTTTTTTTTAGAAGTGGGATGAAATCAGCCACCTTATTAAGACAATTTATAGTTTCCATCAAGGGAAAGGCAGAAAGAGAAGATTTGTAAACCCAGGAAAAGAAACTCAGTCCTGAGCTCTGTAGGTTCAAAACGGGGTGGAAATGGCAGCAGGAAAGAGCCTGTCCCTGTGCAGCTGGGTAACGGTTAGTGTACTGTTCTAAGACCCAAGAGAGAAAATAAATCATCAGACAGCTCTACATTTTCCACCTTGCTCTATCCAGAGAGAAATCTTACTGAAACCGAAGGACTTTGCTAACCTTCAAGATGCCATACCAAAAGAGGCCCACAATGCTAGAACCGTCACTGGCTTCCCTTCTGCACTCCATAAGAGACATTCAAGCTAAGTGGGAAATCTGTGCAGTACAGGGCAGATGGACTGCATTCTTGTTTGTTTGTTTGTTTGTTTGTTTGTTTGTTATTTTCAGTCAACGAGGGCCTTAAACTTCTCATCCTCCTGCCTCCACTTTTGGAGGTTTAAGATTATCGGTTTATCACCACCCCCAGTTAGAGGTACTGAGACGGAGAACTCCAGCTTCCTGCAAGCTGAAGTACATCCACAGCTCCCCTCCCCCTGAGCTGTGTTCTTTGTGCTACCAGTAATCAGATGCAATGATCAAAGACGGGTGTTATTTTCGTTCTCTGCAAGATCCAAGCCATGCAGCTTGGCCCTGGTACCTTGCCCACTCCACCATGCCCCCCTATACTTCTGTCACTCGGCTTCAATGCTGCATGACAGAGGGAAGTGATGGATGACTCTCCCCTGGCCCGCTCTTTCTCATCGGTATTACAACTTATTTGTTGGGCACCAACAGGGCACCCAGCACTATTCAATATACTTCTTCAGTCGCTGGAGCTAGTGTGAGGCAGACTTTCCATCTAGCTCAAAGAGAATTGAGGAGTATTCCTGGTGGAAACCCAGTAAGAGCTAATAAAAAGAGCCACACGAGGGTTCAAACACAAGACCTTATGCTTGGATCCTGGGTTAAACATAAAGAATTATAATAATTGTAAACATAAAGAGAGCCCAAGAGGAAAGGGGAAAAGAAAGTAACTTTCTGCGGAAGAAGTGGAATTCAAGAGCGAGGAGGTCAGAAAGATGTTCTGGGATGATGTTGCAGGTCACAGCGGGGGCCGGATGGGATCAACAGTTGCCCAGGTCCATAAGACCCCCGGTTCCTAACTGAACCTGATCAGGACAGCCAATGCCTGTCCAGAGGAAAGCAGGTCAGACTCTTTCTTCAAACAGAAATTAAAAAAAGGAAATTCATCCCATGCCTGTCTTCAACGACTTGGGGGATTTTCAAAAGCAATCAGATCTTTAGGGTTTTGAACACCACCGTGGAATACAGGTGTGTCATTCCAATGCCACGACTCCATGGCCCGGCTCCATGTCGTCATTCTTTCATGTGCAGAACATGAAGAGATGGTGATGAACCACTCAACCATGGTATCAGAGGACAAGAGCTCACGGATGCAGGAGACGTGGCTTACATGTAAAATACCACAAGGCAAAGAATTAAGACCAGAGCCGGTGCAATGGCTCAGGCAGGAAGGCATTCGACTTGCAAGCCTGAGTTCTTCACCACTGGAGTTTGATTCCCCGAAGCAAAATGTAGGAGAGGCTGACTCCCCAGAGGTGTCCTCTGACCTCCACATGTACGCCATACTACACGCACACCACGCCATACCACCACAACACAACGCAACATTGACAGCGACTTTTTAATTGAAGAGTTACTCACTTCAGGGACTTGGGTGCCCACTTTAGTGACAGCCCCTGCCACGTTCATTGTGGTACCCACTGCAAACTTCTATGCTGAGATCTGCACCGGGTCTACCTAATAACTATAATAATAGTAAATTACACTTAGTTTAAATTTTTATTGTTTTACTGGCACATTTAATTCTGCAATGATTCTGTTTGGCCAGAGTTCATCTCACACACAGACAGCAAAAGCTACCTACCACGTGACATTTCACTTGGCAATCGAGACTTCTGTTGAAGCTGAACTGACACAAATGGAGTCCACCAATCTGGGATCTCCAGAGCCTAGAAAATGCCAATCTAGATGTATTCTAATCTCTATACCTGTTCAAATGCTTCTAACTCGCTTATTCCCCGTAGCTCACCTACCACCAACTGCTTTCAATACTCCCTAAAACCAAGGTGTCTCAGATTCCTTAAAGGGCTACAAACAAGGAAGTAAAGCATCCAATCCATGAGGGGGCTGAGAAGAGAAATAATGCAGAAATTAGGTAATACAAAACAAACACTAAAGATGAGCAAAAGCAAGGGCTGGCTCTTTGGATGCTCCATGGGTGAGTCACGGAGCCAGTATTACTGACCTTTGAGGTAACCTAGTGAATGGTGACCAGATGGCCTCCCTTTTATGCTTGGTAGTTTCCAGCTTGGGACTGCTAGTCTCTTCCTTAGGTCTTTCATCCTCCACCCCAAGCAGGTAAACATGCCCAAGGTGTGAAACGCATGGAAGGGGTGGGAGGGGTGTTTCAAAGTCATTCACAAAGGAGAGTGTGAAAAATATGTATACACAGGAATTGTTCAACTTTGCCGCAGAATATAAACAGGAAAGATGCTGAGATGCCCATGCATCAGTGAACAGGGAAAACTGAGCTCAGAACGATACCTTCAAAAGATCATAAAAAGACATAAACATTGATATCTGCTCCCAAGCCAAGCTCCACCTCTAGATGTCCTTAAAGAACAGAGAGCCATTCATCTCAGATGGCTGAGGCCTCCATCCTTCTGCCTCAGAGCCACGGGCTAAGCAAAGTTCATGCTCCTTACCTTCAGTCTCAGCAAGATGAAGCCCAGCCTTTTCAGGTAAACTGAGTTCGGAATGCCAGTCAGTCATGCCAAGCACACTAGCAAAGGATGCTTTGGTTCACCCTGCATCCCACTCCAACCCCAGCTGGCTGTTTGCATGTTACTAAAAACAATGTGTAGCTAACATGAAAATATTGGTATCCACTCAAAGTGGTGGCTGCTAGGGATATGGTTTCCTTGTATGACTATCCACCTTGGGCCTATGAGATGGCTGAGCTCGTAAAGGCACTTGCTGCCAAGCCAGGACCTGTAAGGGCATTTCTCTTGTATTTGAGCAAATAAGACTTGCCTGAGGATCAGAAAAGTAAAACAGCCACACTAACCAGCCTTAGAGACCGGGCAGCAATGACACTAGCTTGCCATAGAAACCAGGTGGTAAATGGTGCACACCCTTAATCCCAGAACTAGAGAGGATTATAAAACAGGAAGAGACAGTTCTCAGACATAGTCTCCTCTGAGATTCCTAGAGGCAAGATCACCATTTCAGACTGAGGTAGAGGTAAGAGCCAGTGGCTGGTTGCTTTGGTTTTCTGATCTTCAGGTTGAACCCCCAATTTCTCTCTCTGAGTTTTTATTAATTGTGCTTCAAGGATCCATGTAGTGGAAGGAGAGAACCAACTGCTACAAGATGTCCTCTGACCTCTACACACACACTATGGCATGTGTCTTCCCACCCCACCTCCAAAACACACAAGTAAACAAATAAATAAAATTAAAGTCTCCTCAAAATAGTGTCTGTGGTAAAGAGAAGCAATCAAAATTCTTGGCATTATCAATGTTTAATATTTATCAATAGCAAAGCCCTAAGAAGTCAATGTGGACGGTACACTTGATAAATTTTACGAGTTCTTCCATTCAAATTCAGTAACTTGCCTATCTTTGCTAACTACATTGCTTTTCAATCAACCCCTCCAGGGTATTTCTTGTTTGTTTGTTGTATTTTGTTTTTCTTTTTGCAACTGCTGTCAAATAAGCTGCAAATGGCCTTGGAAAGAGAATGCCCATGACATCATATGGCTAGCCAATAACAACACGTGCCTGTGTCTCCAAACAATGCCACCAAAATGGAATTCAGGTTCAATTTTCTCTAAGTAAAGTACCAGACAGCGTATTCAGTCAACACCAATGATTTTCCTTAACCAAGAAAGAAGGATGACATGATATTAGGAATTTTCCCCAAAAAATTATTTTAATGGTAAAAAAAAAAAAAAAAAAAAAAACCCTCCTGTCTCTAAGAACCTAATTTGGAACATACATTGCCTTGGCAGATTTTACATCAGAAAGCTTCGAATTTAAATATGAAAAGCCAGGATTTGCTTTCTAGACAGAATGTGAGTCTGAAATGTCATGCAAATTCCTTTTTGGAAGGAGAAATGCAAACATTTTGAGAAGAGCACTGGATATGCACAGGGCTTTGGGGAAACCATGTGTAAAATACTATTTTGCCTGAGGCAATCTATCTCCCACATTTGTTGAGGAAGAAAATAATAGCCAATATTCGCTCATGACTGTTGACGGAATGAATGGTTTCTATCTGCACGGTTCCTGTCAGCTTTTCTGGGAGTTCTGAAAAATCACAGGATCCACAAACCGTGCACAGACCAAGTCTGTCTTTAATATGGCCCCTCAAGCATCCCGCGCGGAAGCAGCATCCTACCGACATGAACACTTATTCACAAACTACCGCGTTTCCGAGGCAGCCGCCCGACCGCCTCCTGTTCCTTTCCCCAGGCTCGGACAAAAGGACCCTGTCTTTTCCTCTTTTCCTGTTGTGTGTGTACCGGGTAATACACGCCGCATGCGTCAGACTCCACATCGACAGAACAGCCAGCAGACTCACTGGCTCACTGGCATTCCCTTCCTTCCTTAATCACACCTGGTACCGTGCTTCAGCAGGCACACAGGTCTGTCACGAAGTTCTGGGGCGTTTGGAGCAGGTTCTCTAGAAGCCCTGTTATACAAAATGTCCACAGAATGGAACCAAGCATGCCCCCGCTGCACTGTTACAAGCCACAGACGGTGGCAACCAAGCCCTTGAACTGTGGCTAGTGAGACAGGATCCTTGCATTCTCTTTAGTCAGTCTCCACTTACCTCTGTCTGGTGCTGCACCAGGAACAGGAGGCAAATGCAGGTCAATGAGAAGTTCAAGGCTAGTTGGGGCTACAGAGTGAATGCAAGGCCAGCCAACTTAAGAAACACTGTCTCAAAATAAAAGGCAAAAGTCAGAGAGACAGCTCAGCAGTAGAAAGCACAGCTGTGCAAGCCTGGTGACCCGTGTTCAAGTCCCAGTTCCAGGCGCAAGGAGAGAATCAATTCCTGAGAGCTTATCCTCGCACCTCCACGTAACACAAGCACCCAGCTCACTTGCAGGCACACATCCGACAGAGAGAGAGAGAGAGAGAGAGAGAGAGAGAGAGAGAGAGAGAGAGAGCCAGCATATGCCAGACACTAGGTTCAACGTCTAGCACTGTAGCAAATAAATAAACAAACTTAAAGAGCAACATAAGGCATTCCTCCAAGCTAAGAATATCTAGAACTGAACTCTGATGGCAGGAAGAGAAATCAATCCAGACAACCCTGAGCAGGCCACGCCGCACCTGTGACTTCAGTCTCCTCAGCTCTGAAAGGGCAATAATAGAAGCTTCTATCATGTTGTGGTGACTAAATGAGGTGCATTTTGTAAAACAACCTGATCAGTGACAAGTCGTGGCCTTCTTTCCGTTTGTGTTTTGTGTGTGTGTGTGTGTGTGTGCCTTGTGTGCACGCAGGGGTACTCACCTGTGTATGTGTGTGTGCGCAAGCGTAGAGGCCAAAGCTGGTGTCGGATGCCTTCCCCTACTGTTCTGCACCTTATGTTTTGAAACTGGGTCATCTCTACAACTCACTGTTTTGTTTATCCGGATAGCCAAGAAGCCCCAGGGATTGGCCTGCTTCCATTCCCCAATGTTGGGGTTACAGGCATCCACCACACACCAAGTTTTTGACACGGATGATGGCAATTCAGATGAAGGCCTTCACACTGGTCCAGCAAGACTTTACCAACTGTGACAGCTCCTCTGGCCCTGTTTACTTTGGGGAGGGGGATTGTTTGTTTTCTTTTGTTTTTCAATTTACAAAATGTGTATTCAAAAAAATATTTCAGGGCAGTTATTACAATAAAATGAGGCAACGAGTATGAAATACTTATGATATATCAATCACTAAAGCATGAACTACTGGGGCTAAAGAGAAGGCTCAGTGGCTAAAAACACTGTTGCTCTCGCGGAGGACCTAGATTCCGTTCCCGGTACCTTATGTCAGCTCAAGGGGGTCCAGTGCCCTTTTCTGGGCTGCACCAAGTATCATGTATACACCATATATGTGATTCACATACATACAGGCAGGCAAAACACTCACACACATACAATCAAAATAAATCGGTCTTTGGAAAAATATGCACTATTAATAATTCCATTAGCTCAAAAGAGTTTAATGATGATTTGTATTTCTTTTGTTGCCTTTGTCATCGGTATTCCAGTCTTTCTGGAATCCTAGCATCTTCAGATTCACACACTGCATCTGTAAAATGTCTGCATGCCACCTTTGTAGAGGGACCTGTGTACCCTAGCCAGGGATGCCTTTGAATAATCTCAGCCACTACCAACTCTGCCTGTGTCTGGGGCTTTGAGCATCCATAAAACCTTTGCGTTTCTACATCACACATAGAGATACTACGTCACAGGAATTCTTAAAATAAAAAAAAAAAGTAAGGGCAGCAAGATTTTCTGAAATTCCCACATTAGCTGAGAAAAGTGAGTATACTGTCTCAGAAATGGCTGTCAGGCCCTCAAGATTCCTTTTAAGGCTCAGCTTCTCTACCTGTTCATTTGACTCTTCCATCCTATTGCAAGCCTCCGTTTCCCTGTGTATGAACTCTGTAGGATCTGTGTATGAACTCCAGAGATCTGTACAATCTCTGGAGGTGAAGCTCTTGGAAGAAGAAGGTAGTGGGATATTTTTAAAGCAAGATGTGAAATAAGGAAAGATAGATTTGCCTATGTATCTGTCTGCACATGACAAAAACTTCATCCTACATCCTGACGGGCGGAGACACCCTTCCATGCAAGCGGGAAGACAGAACAGGGATTTTTAAAGCAAACCAACAGGTTGTGATGGTCAGGAATTTGCTCTGGACCTGATAGGGAGTGAATGCCCCAGTGAGGTCATTGCTTAGAGTCAGGTGACCAATGAAGAGTGGGAAGTCCACCAGGGAAGTTGTGAAAGATGAAATAGGAAGAAAATATGAAAACTGATAAGCAATGATGAGTCTGATCTCATGAGCCCTTAGATATAATCTGCATGCCAGAGATAATCCCAATTAAAAGTGGATGAATTTGTACTACAGAGCTCCTTTCTATGTGCTGTACATGACAAGGGAAAGTTATTTTTTTTCCTGGCAGTAGTAAAAGAAGGAGGTTATTACAAGTGGGCTGAGAGATGGCTCAAGGACTTGCCTCCCAGTGAGGACCTAAGTTCAATCCCCAGATGCGGCAGTATCTCTACCGAGAACCCCAGCGCTCTTGCAGAGAGGTAGAAGGCAGAAAAAGAACACCGAAGCTCTCTGCCCAGCTAAGTCTGGCACACTCAGCAGTGAATGCGAGACTCAGGGAGGAGTCAGCTCCTACAGGCTGTACTTGACCTCCACACACAGGCTGTGGCACATGCATGTTCAAACGCACAAGCAGTATGAATACGGAAGAAAAATAAACGCAACTTCAAAATTAAAAATTTAAGAACAGAATGACCACATGATCTAGTCACTCTCCTAGGGAGACTTAGAAAGATACTTGTACATGAATGGCCATGGAAACTTTATCATAATAGCCAAGAGTGGAAACAACCCCAATGTCCATCAAGAAAGAGATAACCAATATATACAGTGTGTAATCATGTGACATAATCACCCTTAAAGAGGAACAAAATTCTGATACCACAACTTGGAGAACATTTATAAACATGCTATGTGAAATGAACACAAAAGTGCCAATATTACTTCGTTCCCGTAAGTGAAAAACTTGAATAGGCAAATACATAAATATGCAAATTATAATAACAGTTACTATCATAGGCGTGGAGGGCCAGGGTTGACTGAGTGAATTCACTGACTTTTATATCAATCAAATTAAATAAAATTCATCTCGAAGCAAGAATTATACCCAAGATAAGAAATAGACAAATAGGAGATGCTGAGGTAGAAGGAAGATTAATCTGCCTTTATCTGTTTATTGAGATCTCAGGCTCTAGAGCCCTGTGCCAGCTGAGGGACTTGCTGCAGATCATGGAGATCACAGTGGGGAACCCTGAAGATTCTGGCAGCCCCGTGACACAAGCAAATTGTCAGAGCATCCAAACGTTTAATAATAAGAACCAGGCAGAGAGAGATGTAATAAGAGGATCTTATATCATATCAGCCCTGAAGTTGGAGGGGACAGCATGCCTACCCTAGGTTGCACACGTAACATAGGCTCCCCAACTCAGAAAGGATCAGAGCCCAGGCATGAGGCAGAATGAAAGGCAACCTTCTGAAACTTTCCTCAATTCACACACACACACACACCATACATGTACACAACATACATACTACACATACATACACTTATACCACAGACACACTACATAGACATCACACACATACCACATGCACATTGCACACACACACACACACACACACACACACCAACCAACTGGGATAAGGGTCTTAAGAGACTTAAAGACCACTTTGATGAAACACCAAAAGACACATAACCTATTGTGAAGCAAGGGCAACTCAAAACTGGTAGTTTTTCAAGGGAGTAAAGAGAGACAGATCTCTCTTTTTAAATTGTTTTTATTGAGCTATATATTCTTCTCCACTCTCCTCCCTTCCTCTCCCCTCCCCTTTTCCCCTCTCCCATGTTCCCCTTGCTCCCAATTTACTCAGGAGATCTTGAGGGAGACAGATCTTAACGCAAGCCTTACACCCGAAAACTACACAATGCCACCAAAGGAAATGAACAAGCACCTAACAGAAACGTAGTCTGTGTTCGTGGACCAGGCAATATTATCGGAGAGGCTAGTTATCAAACTAATCTATAGATTCAACACAATTGATATTGAAATCCCAGCAGACTTTTTGCAGAAAACAAAAAGTTGACACTAAAATTCCTACAAGAAAAGTAAAGCATCCTTAATAACCAAATGATCTTAAAAATAAAACAGTTACAAGGTTTTTTGCTTCCTGGTTCTGAAACACAATAGCTGGCGTAGTGGTTAAAGGTTCTTGCCACCAAACCTGATCACCTAAGTTTAAACCCTGAAAGGAGAGAACCAATTACCATGAGTTCTTCTCCAATATCCATGTACACACTATGGTACACACACATGCATACATATATACAGATGTACAAATAAATAAATATAGAAAACAATAGTAATCAAGACATTGGGATACTAATGTACAGTCACACACAGCATCAACAACAAAAAAAACTCAGAGTTTCTCTGCCATCTCCAAACTCCCAAGCGGAAATCCTGATGTTCAGGGTGATGGTGATGATTTAACAATTGGATTAGAGACTTTTCTGAAAGACTGGAGAGAGACAAGTTGTCTCTTCCCAGCCCTCACCAGTGAAGACTCAGCAAGAAGTCTCTATCAAAAAGAGTCCTCAGCATATACAGGATCTATCTTCGTCTCAGATTCTCCAGCCTACAGGATGGTAAGAGGACATTTCTGTTGTTTATAACCTACATAGTTTCTGATAGTTTGTTACAGCGCCTTCACATCCCAAGTTAACAAGGGGTCTGAGTACAGACGCCCAACACATGTGTGCCACAGCCTGAATCAGACAGAGGATTTCAATTTAACCTGGATACCCACGTTAAAAGATTTCAACATCTTAGCTAGGAGTAGAACCTTTACCCTGACTCCAAGATACATATGGGGTATATCCTGTTCTATGTCCCTACTGGGAACCCAAAAGTCTCTAGTGTCCAGGGATTTCCAGGGACACATCAGAAGTAGTGTATTGTCGAAGTGACAACTGTTGATTCAAAAGATGCCCCCACTGTGTGTGTGTGTATGAGAGAGAGAGAGAGAGAGAGAGAGAGAGAGAGAGAGAGAGAGAGAGAGAGAGAGATTGATTTAGGGATGTGTGTGAGTTTTCACTCCCCCATGCATGAGTCCAACCTTAAGAGTCTACAGGGAGCTGCTAGATGTCTTTTTTACTCTATCTGATTTTTTTGAGACAGGGTCTTAGTGAATCTGGAGCTCACAGTATGGGGTGACTACAGGCTCCCACCACACACCCCATGTTTACAAATATACCAGAGATCCATTCTCAGACCCTCACGCTGGCACAAAAAGTACTTTACCCACTGGGCCATTTCCCCAGCCCCCAAAAGATGTTCAAGAGCTCAGATTCGGTTACAAGACCAGGCTGGAAGAGGCTGCAGAGGAATAGACTCGCCATCTCAGCTCTGTTAGATGAACAAAATACAAAACCACCATCTCCATCCTAACCAGCAAGAATGCTGTGGATACAGGGACACCTGAGACTCTCTCATAAGAGGAGATAGCTTTTTCATAACCACTATACTTCATAACTGCCCCCAGCCTGATTTCTTTTGAGCCTAGATTCACAGGCTTCACACATTTCATGGTTATTTTCTCTAGTTATGCAGACGTCTTTTTTCTCCTACTGTCTCATTTTGATCCCCCTCCCTCCTCTAGTTCTTTCCATTCAAATGGGTCCAACCTGGTTCCTATCACCTAGAGATGAATTAACCTTTCCAAATATTCTGACATCGCCTTCTTAGGAAAAAGTTCCCCGGAGCTCTGAAGCCGCTGGGGAAGGGAGGCAACTTGGCTTCGACTTTAATACACATTTGGAAATACCTTCGTGCAGGACTGCTGGAAATAAGGATCTAATAACAAGGCGCTTCTAAAATTACCGCTAAATCTGAAGCATTCGGCCTGGTGCACGGCCTCTGAGCGTCTTTAATTCATCAATTAAGTGATCAAAGATCTTGTTTGAGATACGATTACATTTCTTTTGTTCTCTTTGCGCCGTTGTATTAAAATGGATAGCACTGTGTAAGTCAGAGCTAAGGATAAAAACTGACAGAACGGCTTCTCATTCATCACTTCCCACGGGCCAAGCTACAGATGCTAGAACGAAGATGAACCGGAAGTCTCCCTGGATCCTCAGGGGACCGCTAGGCCTTTGGGTTGAAGGCAGGCTCCTTCAAAACCAGGAGAAGAGTAAGAGGGACAGAGGGAAACCCTGGCACTTTGCCAAAATCAACCCCAAGCAAACAAGTTTGGTACCAAAGGATGGAGGTCTTTGAGTGGCAGCTGGTGACCCCTGTTAGGTTCAAAAAGACTCCTTTTTCTCCATGCCACAAGAAACAAAACAACGTAAGTCCCCAAGAATCAGACGGAAATGTCCCTTATTACCACAATTCTTAATCCTCACTTCGCAGCAGCAAGCTGTGTGCTGTCGGAATCTCCTTGCTCATAAAGAGGGTTTAGAAAATGTCTATAAAAGGTCAGATTACGGCCTCTTTGACTTTTACAAGTGCTCATTTCAGCAGGACCATGAAAGAAGTTACAGATGGGTATGCAAATGAGCGGGCGTGGCTACAGGCCATTAACACTCTCTTTACAGAAGTAGGCTTCAGTCCAGACCGGGCTGAACACCAGCCCTTTTCTGAGCCGTGTTCTAAAAGCATCATAACCAGAACCCACACTTCACTGCTTTACAGAACGAGCTCCTCTGAGCCGGGGGAAGTTTGTAGTTGCATTCCTCCTACCCTGAGCAGCATGTGGGACATTCTTGGTGACACCGGGGCCTCGGGACAGACAAACAGAATGGGTTTGAGGCTGAGGAGAGAGTCATTTTGAGTCCCAAGGGCAACCTCATAAGGTTTGCTCTTCCGAAAGTTCATTTTCCTCTCCAAATTAAACGTTTAGGCAAGATTCATCGTTCCTTTGTGTAGAACCTTACTTAGGTCTCACGTTGCACCCCCGTTATTTATTACCTGAGTTTCAGTCTTAACAAATATGATTTTGTTTTTCCCTGTCATCAATGGAGCGAGCCCATGTGGTTTTGATTGACAAAATTGTGATAAAATTCACTGTATCCTTTAAAAAGTGATTGAAAAGTTTGCAGGCTGTTGCAAAGACCGGGGGTAGGGGGAGCCAGGGGATTGAATTTCAACAAAAGACATGCCAGATTTTCTTCCCGCTCTTATTATCCAACATTCTTCCACTGCTGGGTATCTAATTAGATACCGGAACAAGCTGAACAAGCTGGGAGTCATGTGTTTCTCTTTAAACTTTTGGCAAGTCTGCTCCTGGATGGTTAAGGTTGGGTACACTTAGGTTCCCCTCCAGGGACCAGCACCGGGTGACATCACCTGCTATGTCACAAATGATGGAACATAAATAAGTATGCATGCTTCGAGACAGCTGAAAAATTCTTACAGTCACTCTGATTTCCCTTTTATCATCTACTTCAAATCCATATTCATTGTGTTTCTGAAAAATCTTCATTTTTGTCCTCACAATGTTTTCCAGACACAGATGGCCCTCAATAGCCAGTATCTATTCTGCTACTCAGAAAAAAAAAAATTACAGTTTAACTTTGGGGGGGAGATATGGGTAATTGGGGCACCTAAGCAGTCTGTGTGCCTGGTGAGACCCGTTGAAATGTTTTTCTCAATAAACCCAAGACAGAGCAAAACACAGAGTACATCTTCTTAGAGGACACCAGGCCAAGCCACCACATAGCTCAGGCACCCTCATCGACAGGTGGCAGTTGTGCGGAGAGAAAGAATCTGAGTGTCACAGACGCCTGCCATATGCTGGCTGCCTTCACCGTTGCAGCCCTCAAGAGCCACCATCTCATCTTCAGTTCTCTGGATACAGAGCTGGGGAAGGACATTGTGTAACCTGTCCATGACTAGAGAGATGCTAAGTATGCAAAATAAATTAAATCCCTCAAAGGCACGGTCAGATCTTTGTAAACTCAGAAAAACAAGTAGCTTTTGCCGAGGAACAGACATCCAGAAACTCACTTCCTTTCCCTCCACTGGGTTACTCCCCAGAGAGATGGTAGTGATTCCAAATTTATATTCTGTGTCTTCTCTATCAATAAGCAGGTTTTATAAATGGTTCACTGTACAGATGTGCTGTGTAGTTGTTTTCAAATAAAACTCCTGGGTGCACTTGGGAGTCGGAGGTAGGAAGATAAGGAGTTCAAGGCCAGCCTGAGCTACATTGTGCGGTTCTGTTTCCAAACAATAGGTACGCTACTTGACAGTACAGGCTACTTAGTGAAATTATCAAGGCTATAAACACTGAACTATTGAAAAAAAAGTCATACATATAGTATATTCTAAACTTAATTTTTATTAACAGTTTTAGTTTAAATTTTTTAATTGGAGTCTTACTCTGTATCTGAGGTTGGCTGCAATTTGTTTTGTAGCCTAGGCTGGCCTCGAGCTAACCATAATCACAGTCCTGGGCCACCACATCTTGCCTAAAGTTTATGAATTCATAATACATTTCTTTGGGAAATGAAGGCAAAAGTAAATTACAGAATCTTGTATAGGTTATTGTCTATATACAAAATATCATGCTATTTGATGGAGTTGCAACATTCATACATTCTGATAGTAATATCTTTCTTTTTTCTTCCTTCTTTCCTTCCTTTTATTTATTTATTATAAATATTTAAATTAAATAAATATTATTTATTTATTATAAAGCCCAGACTGGTCTCGAACCCTCCAAATAGCAAAAGCTGGTCCTCACCATCCTGCCTCTTCCTTCCAGATTCTGGGATTGCATACGTACATCACACACTGGATCCTCTCATCAGGACTTTTCCCTTAACAAAGCTAGTGGTAAGCCACCTTACATACCCAGTTTCTTAAAAAGTTGCAGAAAAGTTCCCACAGTGAGCCACACTGGGCTGACCAAACATCATACTACTACTGAGTAGGTTCCTGGTTCTTATCTGCTTGTCAGTAATTCCTATAAATGTTTGCTTAGGGATGAAGATGTAACTAACTCGGAGGTAGAGCACTGGCCTAGCATGTCCAGTCCCCTGGATTTGACTTCCAACACCGCCAAAATCAAACTGCTTCTCTGTCTTTATCTTGTGCTGTCCCATTGCATCTCTAAGCAGTTGGTTTGAGGCATCTAAGGAAAAAAAAATCTCTCAAGTGGGTGTCTTGGGTTTTTATTGCTGTGAAAAGACACCATGACCATGGCAACTCTTATAAAGAAAAACACTTAATTAGGATGGCTGGCTTGCAGTTCCAGAAGTCCAGTCCATTATCATCATGGTGGGGAGCATGGCCAAGGTCAGGCAGACACGGTGCTGATAGAGCTGAGAGTTCTATGTCTTGCAGGCAAAAGGAAGTCAACCGACTCACTGGGTGGTATCCTGAGGTAGGAAACCCCAAAGCCCACCCCCCCACAGTGACACACTTCCTCCAACAAGGCCACACCTCCTAATAGTGTCACTTGCGATGGGGTCCATTTTCCTTCAAACCTCATCACTGGGCATACTAAATTTGACTCAAAGACTAGTAAAGACATGAATTATGTTTGGTCACTTCTAACTCCAGCTCCAGGGGATGTGTCCCTCCTCTAAACCTTTAGGGCACTACACTTATACATTCACACACACATACATACTTAGTTAAAGAAAATCTTTTAAGAAAAAATACTTCAATATTAGCATGCCTACAAAGTAAGACCTTGTCTCAAAGAACAAACAATAACAAAGAGGATTTATTGTTTGAAGCATTTCAACTGTCTTTAATTATTTGCAATATTTTTCACCAATAATACATTTCTTTGAGTCTTTTCTGTTTCTATTACCTTTCTATTCAAATTCTAAAAGACAAGAAAACTAACATGCCAGTCTAAAGATATGGCTCAGTGGTTAAGAGCACTGGCTACTCTTCTAGAAGACCCAGGTTCAGTTTCCAACACTCACACGGTGCCTCAGAGTCTTCTGTAACTCATATTCCAGGGGCTCCGATATTCTCTTCTGCTGTCCATAGGCAACCGGCATATGCCTGGCACACAGATATAGATGCTGGCAAACTATCCATACACACATAAGCAAACAAACAAATAAATAAATCTTAAAAAAGAAAAGGAAAAAAACTGCCATGTGGTGCTATTCTTGGAGCAGATACAGTCTGGTCTCAAGGTACCTGAGTCATCCTGTGTTAACAGTTAGACGAATCATATACACATCCTCACAAAAGCCCACAGTATCTGCTGCCAGGCTCCAGTTACAGTAATGGTTGCTGCTTCCCACAGCTGCTTCCTATAGAAACTGGCGAGAGTCGGGCTAAAGACCGCAATCCCTGCTCATTGATTCACAAAATGCTACCATTATATTGACCATCTCTAAAAATTAGAAAGAAACAAATAAGTAATAAAAACTTTTAGGAACGCCTGATCACCATTGGAGAACCAACTAATTTCCAAAGCCTGAGATGCAGGCACCAAGGATCAAAGGACAGAAAAGAGGTGAGGTTTTCTATCCTAAGTATCTAAAGCCAACATGAGCAGTACAAAGTAACACAAAATACTCAGCTAAACACAAAACTGTTACAGCGAGTTCTTTTCTAAAAGATTTAACAGATTTAAAAGACTAAACAGTGGTACAGAAAACTGAAAAACATAAGACAACTATGTAACCGACTAAGAATAAAAAAGTCATTGTTCCCCCATCAGCATCAGGCTACTCAAAGGCCAAGAAGGAGCATCCGATGACTAGGGTAAGCACTGCACTGATGAAAGGCAAGAGACAAGGGAGCTGTGCTGCAGGAAATACGTGGAAAAGAATGAAAAAGTAACTGTCAGCACCTTCTGGGCTAGCAAGTGAGCAAAAGGCAGACACATGGTGAACATCAGTACATGCAGGCAAAACACATACATGTAAAGTACATGTATTTAAATATTTTTTAAAAAAGAAAGAAAGTAAACAAACATGTTGATTCCTCTTGGAGCAGAGACAGTATGGTCTCAGTTCTCCTGAACTGAGTCTTATCTAGAATGTCCAGAAGGAGAGCAAACGTGTGCATGTGTGTGTGATGTTCACGTGTGTGTGTTCATGTGTGGGTGAATATGTGTGTCTGGAAGTGTGTAGAGTTTATGTGGAAGTCAGAGTTCACCCTCAGGTGTCATTCCTCAGGAGCTGTGTACCTTATTTTTTGAGCCAGCGTCCTTCACTGAGACCTAGGACTCATTGTTTTGAGGTTAGGCTGGCTGACCAGCAAGCCCCAGGGATCCTCTTGTCTCTGCCTTCCCAGAACTGGGATTACAAATGCAAGCCACCATGCCTGGTTTTTCATGTATATTCTGAGACTCAAACCCAGGTTCTCAGGCTTGTGTGGCAGCCACTTTAAAGACTGGCATCTTCCCAATCCCCAAGTCTGTATTATTAATGCCATGATCTTTTCTTCCATATTTTTTATTTAAAAATTTACTTTTCATTTTACATACCAACCCCAGTTCCCCTCCCTCCTCTTTTCCCGCCCCCTCCCCCCAATCCTAACCCCATCCACTCCACAGAATCTACTGCCACCTTCCAGTTACAGTAATGGCTGTTGCTTCCCATGAACAAAGTCTGGCATACCAACTTGAGGCAGAACCAAGCCACCATCACCACACACCTACCCCTACCCCATAACAAGGCTGAGCAAAGTATTCCACCATAGGGAATAGGCTCCAAAAAGTCAGTTCATGCACTGGTCATGGTGCCATTGCCAGCCCCCTCCCCCCAACAGATCAAGCCACATAACTCTCACTCACTCACACTGAGAGGGTCTAGTTGGTCTCATGCAGGTTCCCCAACTATCAGTACTGAGTCCGTGAGCTCCCACTAGCTCAGGTCAGCTGTCTCTGTGGTTTTCCCCACCACACTCTTGACTCCCCTTGTTCATGTGATCCCTCCTCCCTCTCTTCAACTGAACTCCAGGAATTCAGCTCAGTGCCTGGCTGTGGGTCACTGCATCTGCTTCCATCAGTTACTAATGTAGGTTCTATGATGACAATTAAGGTAGTCACTAATCTGGTTAGAGGGGAAGGCCCTTTCATGCGCCCTCTCCACTACTGCTAGGAGTCTTAGCTGGGGCCATCCTTGTGGATTTCTGAGAATTTCCAGAACATAATGACCCCCTCTATCAAGATATCTCTTTCATTACCCTCCCCCTCTATCCCTCCCCCAACTTGTTCTTCTTGATCCCTCGTGCTCCCATTCCTCATCCCCTCCCAGTTTACCCAGGAGATCTTAACTATTTTCCTTCCTGGGGCCCTCCAGTGTATGTCCTTCTTAGGGTTTCACTTTTAATCTAGCTTCTCTGGGATTGTGGATTGTAGCTTGGTTATCTTTTGCTTTACATCTAATATTCACTTATGAGTGAGTACATGCCATGTTTGTCTTTCTGGGCCTCAGCGGTAAAAAATAATGACACCTTGAAATTTGCAGCAAATGGACAGAACTAGAAAAAAACATCCTGAGTAAGGTAATACCATGATCGTAAAGCACAATCATCTTTGGCAACCACTGAAAGATATTAATCTGTGTCAGGTAATAAGAAAAAAACACCACCAGGTGGTGGTGGCACATACTTTTAATCCCAGCACTCAGGAGGCAGAGGCAGGTGGATCTCTGTGAGTTCGAGGCCAGCCTGGTCTACAGAGTAAGTTCCGGGACAGCCAAGGCTACACAGTGAAACCTTGTCTTGAAAGATAATACAGGAAACAATGGGAAAGACTTGACTTGAGTCTGTCTGAAACAAGGATGACTTATTTGACATTAAAAGGGGGACAACAAGAAAGACAGTGATTAGCAAAATAAAAATTGCTACAAACCGGGGTGGAGGTATAGCTCAGTTGATAGAGCTTGGCAAAGTTCAAGTTCCATTCCAGACACCATATAAACCAGGTACAGTGGTGTATGCCATCTTAGCAGTTGGGGGAGGGGTGAAGGTCAGAAGAGCAGAAATTCAAGCTCCTCTACAGTTACTAGTCTATATTTCTTGAGAGAAGGCCTTGCAAGGTCAATAGTTGAGGGCATGTCTCTTACTGCAGTACAGCTGTTGTGTCTGGGACAGCTGATTTAACCGACATCCGCATTATTGAATTTAAGATGACCTGCTCACACCACCCAAGACCTCACCAACATAGTGAGTTCGATCAGGAAGGGACAGAAATCAACATCTCCACCCTCTCTGAGTGATTACGAGGACAGCATTTCTACTGTCTCCCAAAGGACACAATTGTACTTTTATCTACCTTCTGAAGGAGAGGGATAATAGCAGTTTCTACTCAGCCCTTGCTAATAGATCAGGAGTCATTATGAGGGTCTGTCATGACTGATGGTACATATTCCAACAATTCACTTATTCCTTTTATAAAAGAGGGATGAACTGAAATTCCCTGGACAGGGGAAGCGGTGGAGACCTGGAGACATGGCTTGGTGGTTATATGCACTGGATTCTCTTTGCAAAGGACCTGTGTTCAGTTCTCAGCATCCCTATGGCAGATGCCTATAACCCCAGTTCCAGGGTGTCTACTGCCCTCTTCTGGCTTTCATGAGAAGTACACATACAAGGTACCCTGCTGTAGGATAACCCTTCTGTATGCTGAGATTATATGTTCCTCTCATTGGTTGATAATAAAAGCTGCTTTGGCTTACAGCGAGGCAGGATATAGGTAGGCAGGAAAACCAAACTGAATACAGGGAAAAAGAAGGGTGGCATGGAGAGAGACTCAAGCAGCTGCCCAAGAAACAAGATGCCAGCAGACCCGTAAATGGTACGGCAACATGGCAATACTTAGATTAATAGAAATGTGCAATTTAAATGTAAGAGCTAGTTAGTAATAAGCCTGAACTATAGGCCAAACATTCTGTAATTAATATTAAATCTCTGAGTGATTATTTAGAAATGGTTGTGGGATGGGACGGGACAGAGAAACATCTGTTTACAATACTCACACATTCAGGTGAAATAGTCAGGCACAAAATAAAAATAAATAAATCTTTTATAAACAGTAGTGATCTAAGCTCTCTCTATCCTAAAAAGAAAAAAAAAGTTAAGTGCCTCCAGGACTACGATGATGTAGTCAAATCTTCACGTTCCTGAATTCTAAACTCCTGTATTCTTATTGTGTGTTCCTGCCTCCCAGGACGCAGTGTGAGCTGGGAGCGAATCTAGCAGTCTCTGTAAAGACTAGTTGTACTTCTCTCTCCCAATTGTCTAGTTACCCTGGAAAATGCATCAGACACTTTTAGAAAGACTCGAACCCTGAAAGACACTGAGATGATACTGTGTTTTCCCTTTCTTGAGGATATTTGGCTTCTCTTCACGCAAACCAATTACTGCCTTGAGGCTTTGTTAAGGAGTCATGCTTCTTCCCACCTGACCTCAGGTCACCGAGAATGAATTTCTCTCATTAAAACTTCACTTGAGCTGCTCAGCTCCTTCAATACATCAAATATTGAGACTATTCAAACCACTATCATACTCTCTCTATGTGTTGTAGATTATAATAACCACACTGTGATGAATTTTTGATTGTTAACTTGACTGCATCTGGAATTAACTAAAACCCAAGCAGCTGGGCACACCTGTGAGAAAATTTTTTCTTAATTAAAGCTTTTGAAGTGGAAAGACCATTTTGTAGCACAACTCTACACGCTACGCACTATGGTATGGTTCATGAGTCAGGCAAGGGGCTGGAGATTGAAACACATGCACACAGAGGCACAGGTAATGCCAAGAATGTCCACTTTATTGTGTTCCAGGGCAGCTTATACAGAGCTCTTTCTTGACCAGTGGCCACGCCCTCACTCTCAGCTGCAAGCCCACCAGAAACAATTCCCCCACCATTAGGAACTCCTGAGGGTCTCCTGCTCAGAGCAGCTGCAAGCACAGGAAAACAAGTTGATTACTCCGGCAGGCAGGGAGTCACAGGAAATTCAGGGTCTGGGGGTCCACAGTCCCCAACACCATTTTTAATCCATATCTTTTGAGTGAAAAGATCCACCTCTAATCTGGACCACACCTACAGCTTGCAGTCTTTGTGAAGGACATGGAAGAAGGAAACTTGCTCTCTGTCTGGGTGTTCTTGCTCTTGGCAAGACCATTTCTTCACTGGCATTAAGATCTACATCTTTAAGAATCTGGCATATATACTGAAGAGCAGCTGAGATATCCAGCCTCATGGACTGAACAACTACTGAAGTCTTGGACCTTCTATTGGCAGTCACTGTTTGACTAGCTGGACCATAGCCTGTAAGTTATTCTAATAAATTCCCTCTCTAGACAGACAGACAGACAGATAGATAGATGATAGATAGTTCTGCTCCTCTAGAGTGTCCTAAGTAATATATATATATATACATATATATATACACATATATACATACATACATACATATACATATATATGGTACCAAAAATGGGTCAAGAGCAACAACAGTATAAAGACAAATATATTAAATACCTAGAATAGGCTTCAAATTTGCCAACGCCTACAGTTACTGCAGTCTATCCAATTACTAAAACCTCTTTTAGAAGCTTGGAGGGTACTGAAAGCCCATGACATGAACAATTTCACAAACCTAAGGAGACAATTGCATTTGATTATCCTGACTCATCAATTGTGAGAGGCAATGGAGTTGGTGACTCAGTATATAAGACTTTTGGCAATTTGTAGAAAAATAAGGAAAATGATAATGCTGACTTGTTCCTGGAATCTCTGGATAAACTGACAAAAAATGAGCTTTATGATAAAATTAACCAACTTCTGGCATCTCAGAATACAACGAAAGACAACAAACTCATTAAGAAAAATTGACCAGCTCCAGATAGCCAGTCTAAACATTCTAAACGTTTCTAAGTGTACCCTGAAAGAGCATCTTCTCTCCAGCAGCCACAGAACTCAAGTTTCAAAAATCAAACCAAAGCCCTCGTTATAAGGTTGGCAGAATTACAGCAAAAATTCATGTCTCGGCTTCAGAGGGTGTTGGTGGTCAGAGCTTTGTTTGGTAAAGAACAGGATCCTATAATGTGTGATAGAGATGTGTGGGAGAACCCTATTGGGGTTGAGAACTTCAAGCCCTGAGATTCTCAAGGGTTTATCTCACTCAAAGGAGCAGTCACTCCACCCTCAGCAGAAGATATACCCCAATCCCCTGAACTACTTACTGCCTTTTCCATCTTTGACTGAAGAAATTAATCCTTCATTGTCTGCTAAACCAGCAGTGGTTTTCCCTGCAGGAGATGCCAGGCAAGACAATACTGATGTCCCTCAGGGCCCAACAGTAGTTGCCTCTAGACCGATAACCAGACATAAGACATAGCAGATTCCTAGAGAGGGGCAAAAGAAAGAATAGGAGGAAGTGTGCTACACTATTAAAGACCTTAAGGAGTTCGCTAATTCATTCGAGCAGAAGTCTGGGGAACGTAAAACTGGATCAGGCTGAGTTTACTGATATGGGCTGCTTAGCTAGGGTTTCTATTGCTGTGAAGAGACACCACGACCATGGAACTCTCATAAAAGAAAACACTTCATTGAGGGGGCCCGTTTACAGTTCAGAGGTTTAGTCCATTGTTATCATGATGGGACATGGTAGCGAGCAGGCAGACATGGTGCTAAAGCAGGAGCTAAGAGTTCTCACTTCTCGGCTCACAGGCAACAGGAAGTGGTCTACCTCACTTGAGCATAGGAGATCTCAAAGCCCACCTCCCACAGTGACATACTTCCTCCAACAAGACCACACCTCCCATTAGTGCCCTTCCCTTTAGGGACCATTTTCTTTCAAACCACCACATGGACCCACCGAGAGGAGATTCTAGGTTTAATATGGACGTTCACAGTTATTTTAACAGTGTCAAAAGTTTGTTTGCATGGTTGGCCGAGGGGTTATGAAAAGATGGCCCACTGAAAAGAAGCTGGTGATGCCTGATAACCCTTGGTTTAGTGTTGATGAAGGGATTTTGAGGCTCAGGGAAATTGCAGTACTAGATGGAAATGCTGTCAAACCTAATCCTCCACAATGGGCGGGCCCAGAAGACATGTCCTTCACTAATTCTTTAAGATGTGAAATGGCGACAGGAGCTTTGCTGTTGCCCTTTTCCTTGTGTCAGGCCTTAGGGCTGGGGTGCTGCTGCCCAAGTAGATAAAGTTAAAGTAATGGGTTTAATTGAGCCCCAAAGTGGCAGCCCTGAATTGTCAAAGGCAAGGTGATCGTAGTCACTGTAAGGGGCGGCACAGATAAAGCAATGCCCATAATGACCTAATCCATAATCAGTAGCGCAGGCAAAGTGATTTTTATGGTAGCATGACTCATATGGGCTTTCTATACCAGCTAATCAATCATGGTATTTCCGGGCAGAAAATAGATGAGAAGCCTACTGTATTTTTGTTTGATCTGTATAAGTGGAAAATCTCTCAAACAAATGCAACAAAGGCTCCATTGGATTGTGGCAAAAGGGAATCTTGGCCCAGGAATGAATTTCCAGACTTGAGACAGTTTGCAGACCTAGAACCTGTAATTAAAGGGATGACCACGTTCCCCTGTAGAACCTTGAAAAAAATACCTAAGAGTTTTACTGTTGGTCTTTCTCCAGTCCTTCCCCAGAGGGACCTAGGGCCTTTTACAGGAGTAACTGTACAGTGAAGAGAAAGAAACAATCAGACTTTCTGGAATCTACGGTTTTGAATTGCCGCTGATTCCGGGAGATCCCAAGAAACATTGTGTCCCTCCGGTTAAAGTAGGGGCTTCTGGAGGTCACGTGGTTAATGGAGCTCTGGCTGAAGTCCCACTGATAGTAGGTCCAGTGAGTCCCAAACTCACCCTGTGGTTATTTCCCCATCCCCAGAATGTGTAATTGGGAGAGATATTCTTAGAAGTTGGCAGAATTCTCCGATTGGTTCCCTGACCTGTGGAAGAAGGGCTATTATGGTTGGAAAGGCTAAATAGAAGCCTTTAGGGTTGTCTCTGCCAGGGAAAATAGTGACCCCAAAACAGTATTGCATTCCTGCAGGAACTGCAGAGATTAATGCCACCACCAAGGACTTGAAAGACGCAAGGGTGGAGGTTCCCACCACATCTCCTTTTAACTCTCCTATCTGGCCAGTGCAGAGGATAGATGGATCATGGAGAATGACAGTTGATTATCAAAAACGCAATCAAGTAGTGATTCTAATTGCAGGTGCTGCACCAGGTGTGGTGGCTTCCTTGCTCGAGCTAATTAACACATCTTGTGGTGCAATGTATACAGCTATTGATCTAGCAAATGCCTTTTCTCAGTACCTGTCCATAAGGACCACCCGAAGCTATTTACTTTCAGTTGGCCAGGCCAGCAGTACACCTTTCCAGCTTCACCTCAAGGATATATTAACTCTCCTGCCCTGTGTCATAACTTAGAAGGGATCTTGATTGTCTCTTCCACAAAATATCACATCGGTGCACTATGTTGATGACCTTATACTGATTGAACCAAGTAAGCAGGAGATTTGAACTTGTTGGTAACACACACACACACACACACACACACATCAGAGGCTAGGAAATAAAGTCAAACAAAATTCTGGGCCTTCTTCATCAGTGAAACCCTTAGGATCCCAGTGGTGTGGGGCGTGCAGACATAGTCCTTCTAAGATGAAAGCTAAGTGATTGCACCTGGCTCCTCCTACCACCAAAAGAGCAGCACATTTACTGGGCCTACTGAGATTCTGGAGACACCTTATTCCTCACTTAGGTGTGTTTCTCTGGCCCATATACCAAGTTACTCAGAAAGCTGCCAGCTTTGTGTGGGGCCTGGAACAGGAGAAGGCTCTTCAACAGATCCAGGCTACTGAGAAGGCTGCTTTACCACTTGGACCATATGGTCCAGCAGACCCTATGGTACTTGACATGTTATGACTAATGGGGATGCTATTTGAAGCCTTTGACAGGTCCCTATAGAGAATCAAAGAAGAGACCTTTGAGATTTTGGAGCAAGGCTCTACTGTCATCTGCAAATAACTAGTCTCCCTTTGAAAGACAGCTCTTGGCCTGCTGTTGGGCCTTAGTGGAAACTGAACATGTGCCCTGAGCTTCCCATCATGAGCGGGGTGTTATCTGACCCACCAAGCCATAAAGTAGGATGTGCACAGCAGCAATCCATTGTCAATTGCAAGTAGTATACACAAGATCGGACCTAAGCAAGTTCTGAAGGCACAAATTATATGAAGAAGTTACCCAAAGACCTAAGGTTTTATTCCTGTTCCGTGTTTGGTTTACTTGTGGCTAGCATTGACAGGCCTGCGGAGCTTCAAAGAGCTGCAGAGGAAATGTCCAGAAGGCTCCTGCCTGGTTGGAAGCCTTAATATTTTTGTGGAATTGGTGAATTCTCACTGTCTATTGCTGTGGTTGTTGTTGTTGTTGTTGTTTGAGATTCTTTTCTGGCAATGCAAAGTTCAGCAATCCTCCACAGAGGTTTTCCGATGTGCGTTCTAGACTAGACCTTACAGTAAGCTGATAAATCAAGAGCTCTCCTTTGTCCAGAAGTCAAAACAATCACCACTGCCTTCCCCTTGCCTTCTGGAGAGAAAGAACTTTGTGTTTCCACGCCATTTCTTCTTTCATGGGCACCGACTCAGCATGGAGCTATTGTTTCAGAACCAGGGGGAAAATGTATTCTTTTTGCAGGTTTATTCCTTCAGCTGGAATTGTTTAAGTGGTTTCCCCTGCACAAACACAAAAAAAAGCCCTAATACATGCAGACTGGGTCGGCCTCATGCCATCGGATGTCACCGCTGATGGGTGATGGCACTTAGATAGATTTACACAACAAAAACTACATTAAAAATGTTAAGGTGGGGGAGACAAAGGCACAAAGGCCTGGAAATTCACAGCCGGGATTTAAACATACTATATCTAGGAGGAACGGAGTGCATTAGGGTAATGGCCCGGTGACAGGGTCCCTATTGTACCTAGGTCCCAGACACTTAATCCCTCACAGAACTTCCTGGTGGCATTTCCTTTGTCTCCTTTTGGGGGGCTTATGTTTTTTAATGGCATTATTATTGTGTAAATGCTCTTATTTTATAAAGTAATTTCAGGATGATTAGCATCTGTTTATGCAATTAGTGTAATTATACCTAATTACAGAGTAGAAACAGCAAATGTAATTAGTTTATTAGAGGTACAACTGTGATAGGTAGTGATTTTTAAATCCTTATGAAACTTTATTAACAAATATCTCATGAAGGTGAAAGCTAAATATTTAGATGCCAGCTCTCTTGTATTATGTACATGTATACTTATTTCACAAGCTCAGCAGTAATTAGACCTACTGCTTGTCAAATTTAGTGCTTAAAAAAAATCATAGTGCCATTTTAGAAGAAATACAAATCTAAAATCTGTGCTTGGGAAAATGAGAACCACTCACTGATATTTCTGATTATGGTTTGGTCTTGTAAATCTCTCTGTCTTACCTCCAGAGGGTCACTCTCAGGTGACGGTAAAGTTATAAACCCCACAGGGATGTCCCATGACACCACAGCGTATCACGCCCACCAATGGGACACGGCGTTGCTGACTGATGAAACTGTCCCTTCATCCTTGTGCTGCGTGTCAAAGTGGAATTAAAAGATGAACTAGGGGCTGGAGAGAAGGCTTGGTTGGTACAGTGCTTGCCACAAGCATGAGGACCTGAGGTCTCTCCCACATGAAGAAGTCAAGTTCAGCAGTATGCACCTGTAATCCCAAGGGTGGAATGGTGCAATCCCAGAGGTAAGAGCCCTGGAGCTTGCTGGCCAGTTAGTCTAGCCATACTGCTCATGATGCAGTGAGAGACTCTGTCTCAAAAAAAAATCGAGGGAGGTAGACACCTGTCTTAGGTTTCTATTGCTCTGATAAAACCCCATGACCAACAGAAACCTGGGGAAGCAAGGGTTTATTTTACCTTATGCATCCATATCACATTCCATCATCAAAGTAAGTCAAGGCAGCGACCTGGAGGCAAGAGCTGATACAGAGGCCATGGAGGGGTGCTGCTTCCTGGCTTGCTCCTCGTGGCTTGCTCAGCTACTTTCTCATATACCCAGGACCAGTCCAGGAGCGGTACTGTCCACAATGGGTTGGGCCCTCGCTCCCACATGAATAAATAACCAAGAAAATGCCCCACAGGCTTGCTACAGGCTAATTTGGTAGGATCATTTTTCTCAATTGAGCTTCTCCCTTCCAAAATGACTGTGTCAGGTCGACAAATCACTAGCAGACACAACGCCACATGCCTACATCCACACACACACATATACATGTATGTATACCAGGATAAGCATGAGCTCAAACACACACACACACACACACACACACACACTGAACTAAAACTGTGTTAACTTAAAAAAAAAAGAAAATTCAAAAACATCACAAGATAGATTTGCTTCTAAAATCACCCACTGGAACACAAACATGAGAAATACCTGCTAACACAGACATTGATTCCCTTATTAAGTTTATTTCTGTTACTGGTCACTCAAGAAAAATGTTCTTTTAAATTTTTATTATATTTTATTTACTTTATGCTCATATACATATGAATGTGGAAGTCAGAAGACAACTTTTAGAAGTCAACTCTCTCCTTCTGCCATATGGATCCTGGTCATCTGATCTGGTGACATGTGCCTGTACCCATTGAGCCATCTCACTGACACAAAAAGGGATTTCTCGGTTATTCCTTCCCTCTTCCTTAATATTGAAGCTAAAAAGAAATTATATAAACAAATGGTATGCCAAGATTTACCATACTTGAATTATGAGGGACATTTCCCCCTATAAATGAAAAAGATTAAATATTTTCAGCTAGGGTGTCACTCTTATCCTCTCGGGTAGATAGTAACTTTGCATGGCAGATCACATCTTTATCCCAAGGCTCACATATTCTCAGTGTTATGTTGCAAGGAACAGCTTGTTCGTTCCGGCCACCCAAAACCAAAACAATCACACAGAAACTGTATTAATTAAATCACTCCTTGGCTCATTAGCTCTAGTTTATTATTGACTAACTCTTACATCTTAATTTAACCCATTTCTATTAATCTGTGCATCACCATGAGGTCGTGGCCTACCAGCAAAGTTCCAGCACATCTATCTCAGGTGGCAGATCCATGGTGTCCCCCAACTCCGCCTTCTTCCTTCCACCCAACATTCTGTTTAGTTTTCCTCACCTAACTCTAGTCCCCTATAGCTCTGCTATAGGCCCAAAACAGTTCCTTTATTCACTAACCAATCAAAGCAACACATAGACAGAAGGACCTCCCACACCATTTCCCCTTTTCTGTTTAAACAAAAAGGAAGGCTTTAACTTTAACATAGTAAAATTACATATAACAAAACAGGTACCAAGAAAGAATTACAGTTACAATATTTCTATTTACTTATCTTTTATCATATCTAAGGAAAACTATAACTATCTATCTATTATTCAACTCCAACAAAGACTCCAGAAGGATATAATATTACCTAAGTAAACAGGAAGTACATTGTAAGCAACTTCCAAAAAAATCTAGAATTGACAGAGACATCTTGCTACCTGGACAGTCAACCAAAGTTCTTTTGTACCATTGGGGCATCCATCTTCAGCCTACAGGCCCATAGTATCCCGCAGACTTTTCCATAAGGCAGGACATTTCAAAGACAGGTTTCTGCCTATATTGGCAGTTTGCCAGTCACTTTCTTCTGTATCTTGCAGAATGTCTCGCAGACTCTTTCATGAAGCAGGAACCCTGAATGATCATCTTACCTTTAGGCAAGTTCAGCAATCGTTTCTCTGTGGATCCTGCATCTCCATAGCAAAAGGACTCTGAGCTTCAACTATAATTGAAGCAAAGTTTCAACTTACAACCTGTTGTTCAAACAATTACTCTTTTTTAGAATCACCCTGAGTGTGCTCAATCTATATTTTTATTTATTTAATTAATGGCACAAGAGTCTTCTTCAAGATTCAAAGTCAAATGTGTTTTGACTTCTAAATAAATTAGTGGCAACTCTCATCATTCTGAAGAGAAGCGGATATGGCCATTGGTTTCTTTACTTCACTGTTTAAAACCTTCAAAAAAAAAAACCCTTCTGATCTAGACTACTCTGTGATTGACATGCATGAAAATTATAACACATGATACATATTAGGGTGAACCTTTGCAGAAGATAAAGTCCAGGCCTTGCAATTCTTATATTCCCCCATGGCACCATGGAGACTTTGCATCAGGAAATGCTCGGTACATACATAATTCATGAATGAGAAAAAGGAAGGAAGAAGGAAGGAAGGAAGGAAGGAAGGAAGGAAGGAGGAAGGAAGGAAGGAAGGAAGGAAGGAAGGAAGGAAGGAAGGAAGGAAGGAAGGAAGGAAGGAAGGAAGGGCATATCAAGTTATGTGTCATGGTTTGAATGTGGGGGGTGGGCACGAAGCTCACATTATCAGCCCTTATCCCCACCTGTGGGACTTTATTGATAGGCTAGGGAGCCTTCAGAAGGTGGGGCCAGGATGGAGGAAGTGGGCCACTGGCGGTGGACCTTTGAAGGTTATACCTGCGCCTTGCTCCATCCCACGGCATCTTTACTTCCTGCCAACACCATATGAACACAGCTATTTCTTGCTCCCGCTGCCAGACTTTCTCTGCCAAGATGGACTGAAGTCTTTCTAAAATCGTGAATCAAAACTACAGGCTGGAGAGATGGCTCAGTGGGTCACAGTGCCTGTGTGAAAATCCTGAATTCAGATCCCAGCGCCCAGGTCAGAAGCTGGACACGGCTGCATAAGCACCCCAGTGCTGTGGTGGACAGAGACCAGAGGATAATCGGGGCTCACTGGCCACCAACTTAGCATCAGGTTCAGTGAGAGGTGCCACCTCAAGGAGAAAAGGCTGGGCATAACAAAGTGGAAACATCCCAGGTCCTCTTCTGGACTCTGAACACTTATCAGAGCACATAATTTCATATCTCACATCTACACACATACATACACACACGAAAAAAAATTAAAAATAAAATGTTTTATTTTTCCTTGAGCCTGTCTAGAGCAACATTCTAATGGTGACATCTAGAGAAATCTCTTTGCAGTTAGAGAACCTACTGTTCTCACAGAGGACCTGGGTTCAATTCCTAGCACCCACATAAAGCGACTCACAGGTGTAACTCCGGTTCCGGGGATAGGATGCACGCCCTCTGGCCTCCTGCACAAACGTGGTACACATAAACTTATAGAAGCGTACGTAGTCTTTAAAGGTCCTTTTCTTCTCTTAAGTTACTTTTTTTTTTTTTTTTTTTTTTTTGGTTTTTCGAGACAGGGTTTCTCTGTGGTTTTGGAGCCTGTCCTGGAACTAGCTCTTGTAGACCAGGCTGGTCTCGAACTCACAGAGATCTGCCTGCCTCTGCCTCCCGAGTGCTGGGCTCTTAAGTTACTTTCACACCAATAAAAGTAACAAGGAGAATACGCAACTCACTTTTTTACAGAGTAAGCCAATTGAAAATAGCTTCTCCCCCTTTTATTTTCTCTCTGCTCCTTTGTTTTCAGGGACTTTTAAGTTGCTGTTTTAAAAAGTCAGCTCTCCAGACCATCCTCCCCAAGGAGGTGTTTAATTGTATAAGGACACAAAAAAACTTAACAATGTGTCTGGCTCAAAGCAGCCATGGAAAAATATTAGTTCTTCAAGGTTCGGGAGATAGCAAGTTCTTTCAAAAAGGCCTTACATCAATTAATCAATCAAGCAAGCAAACAAACAAACAACAACATCAGAGAGGACTCTAAGAGAAACATCACAGCGGTAGGAGGAGGGGAGGAGAGGAGGAAGGGAGGAAGAAGAGGAAGCCACAGTGGCAGCTGGTCCACTGAGTATTAGTAACCCTTCCTTCGGGACCATCCCAACCCGGCTTCACACCAGGAGACACTGCCTAGATTTGGGGAAGAAGCTACCTGAAGAAAGAGCAGTAGATCATCACGGACCTCTCAGCAGGCTCTCTGAGGTCTCAAGGGTCTACTGATGCAGTGGTTTGGTCTTGAGACCAAGTCACTGTGAAAAGGAGACAGTCAGCGGGGGGGAGGGGGGTGTTTCACCTTGAGAAGGAGGGAAGATTATGACTCCGGTTCCCATAGACCCAAACACACTTGTTCTCCCTTCCTTGCTACACCCCCCCAATGCTATAAAATATACTTGGCAATCAACTCAGAGGGAGGGAAATCTGTAAATGCTGAGAGAGACTAAACATAAAAGAGATTTCTTTCTTTCCCATCTGGACTTCAGAGTGAAGACAAAGTCAGCAGAATAAGGAATGAGCTGTAGGGACCCAGCTCCTCCTTCTCACCTAGGAAGTGTACCTTCCCAGTCACACCCAGGGTGGACGTGCCACACACTTCCACGCTATCCTGTGGCCTAGACATGAACCCAGTGTGCCAGGAAGAAAGGCAGGATGCATGCTTTCCAGGTAAAAGGAACACAGGCTAACGCTGCCCACTGCCTTCAGCTGTGCCTGGCTCCTAGGGAGGCTGGGTTGCTCCAGCTTAGAATCTAGGAAGGGCTTATAGAGAACTGGCTGAACCCCACAGCTAATGTCAATGGCCAAGTGGCTCCCCAGAAGCACCCTTCATTCCCAACAGACCAAACATCCCATGTAGCCTTCTAAACATGGATAAGGTCAAAAAGTTGGATAATCACTCACTCAGTGGGTGGTTTGTTTTTCATTATTTCGTTTTGTACGTATACATATTCTTGTGTGCAGGGCTGGGGTATATATACAGACACATGTGTAGACCAGAACACAATGTCAGGTGTCTTCCTCAACTGTTCACCACCTTTGTCTGGAGGCAGGGAGTTGACAAGTGTGCTGTCTTGCAAGCCCTAGGGGAGCAGCCCTGTCTCTACTTCCCTAATGCTAGGATTACAAGCATGTGCCAGCATGATCTGCTTTTCTTTCGTGGGTGCTGAGTGTTTACTAAGCACTTACCCACTGAGCTCCCTCTTGGCCCAACACAAGCTGTTATTCCGTGTTCCAGACAAAGAAAGCATTGCTTATCTTTGCCCTCCGAGTCCCATCCCTAATTACAATAATCATAACAACTTCTGGAAAGTTCCACAGTTTCTGGTTCAAGGAGAGTCCCAATATCCTTGTCTGATTTTATCTTTGCTTGTTGGGGGGAAAGGTCTATCGCACTCAGCAAGAGGCTACCATGTTCAACTTCCACAGACGTCTTTCTGCACTTGCCCCTTAAACTGTGAGCTGAAAGACTAGAGATTAAAAATGGAAGTGTCTCCCTGGCTTCATTCTGGCGTGGCACTGACCCAATCTCCCGTACCATGTGAGCACACTCACCAGACTGGCATCCATCCTCAGCACAGTGGAGAGCCTAGGAAGGCATTATTCTTTCCAGGTGTGCCTGCCTGGGTTATTTATGGCCTGACTTCCTTTCAAAGTGTGAGAAACCTTAGCCTCCTGCCAGCTGCAAGGGATTGTTAAGAAGCATTTTTAAGTGGGAAAAATATTGAGAGCGACACTTCTTTTCCTTATCCCGGGCCCTCCCCCAGAGCCAAGTGGGCTTCATGCGCCTCCTTGTATCAGTTAGCCAATGACATGTCTAAATAGGCATTTAACTGTACTCACCATCAAAGAAGGTGCCCCATGCCGGCAACAGTGTATTAACTTAATGAATTCCAGAACGGATGGGGAAGAGGACACCGTAGACTCTGCCCAAGCTACCTTCCCGAGACCACTCATCACTGGTGCTGAAAACACAGACATGTGCCTTCCTCCCATTCTTTCTTGTAGCAGAGACGCTTGCTGTGGGGCCTGGAGGCCTGGTGACTACGATGAACTCAAGTCCACAGGCAGATCCCAGTTTACAAAGAGGCCCTGCGACACTTGCATGGTTTGGAGACATAAACTCACTTGGAATGTTTTCTCGTTCATGAATAACACGGAAAGGGCCCCATGGTGCTGCTTTCTTTGGCTACACAGCACGAGCATTGCTTTAATTAAAGATCATCACTCGCTTTTTAGTGACCATGTTCTTTAAGTAGATGGAAGGAGACAGAAGCTGGGTCCGGTCCCACAAGCCTGCAACCTCGGCTTCTCGTGAGACTAAGCTAGGAAAATCCTGAAGCCCAGTCTGCATGATTTAAAATAAAAATTATCCTGAAAAGGGGGCTGGAAATGCAACTGGGTGGTAGAGCATATCCTAACACGTGCAAGGTCCTAGGTTCAATGCCCAGTGCTACAAAAACAAAAGATAATTATCAAAGGTAAAGTTCCAATACCATGAAAAATACATTGCATTATCCTCTGGAGAAGACCCTAGAATATGCCTTCCACAGCCAAACCTGCAGATGCTGGCTGGAATCACATAGAGTGATGTTTTTAAAAAAAAAAAAAAAAATGACCAGCCCAGCAAGATAACTCAGTGGGTAAAGGTGTTTGCCACTAAGTGTGATATCCCAAGTTCAATTCTCAGAACCCACATGGTAGAAGGGAAGAACCAACTCCAGAAAGTTACTATCTGACCTCCACAGAAGCGCCATTGCGCCCTCAGCCCTTCCCCTGTGTATTCAACTCATGTGCACATTGCTATGTAAACAGTTCCTACAGTGCACTGTTTCGAGAATGATGGCAAGGAAATCATTGTCTCCATGTCTACAACAGACAAAACTCTTTTTCGAACATTTTTAGTATGCTGTTGAAGCCCATGGGTGCAGAATCCACAGAAATGGAAGCTGACTCCATACCCTAACTCAAATAATTTTTCACAGGCAAGCTGAGCTTGGTTCTGAGATAACTGGTTCAATCTTCTAAAACTGTAGTCTTGGGGGCTGGGGAGATGGCTCCATAGTTAAGGGCACTTGCCGCTCTGCAGAGGATCTGGGTTCAGCTCCCAACACCCAGATAGTGGCTCACAACTGCCTGTAACTGTAGCACCAGGGAATCCAACACCAGCACCAGGCACACATGTAGTGCACTGACATGCATGCAAAACACCCAAACACATGTAAACATAAATGATTCTTTTAAAGAACACATGTACTGAGTACAGACAACTCTCTAAATGTTTCTGAAAAGATAAACATTAAACTAATTGGCAGAATCTTTCATAGCAATTATGACTTGTAAGAAGGCAGAAACACGTGGTTGGTGACAAAGATAAGGCCTAGCTGACAATCACCCATGTGAAATGAGTGACAGGACCTGAAATTTGAAATAACAAATTATTGAACGCAACAACAGGCGTCTCAGGAAAATTCGAGCCCTCAACTAATAAGATCACAGAGTAGCTATGTTTCTTGCAACAGAAAATTCACTTTTATTGGGTAGGTGTGGCTCTAAAAAATTGCCACATAATTTAGAGATCTGCGGGAATCTTTGGTATTTTAGAACCTCGTGGAGCCTTTGGAAAAAGCTCATCACAGCTCCTTTCAATCTTGGAGGAAGCTGGCACTTCTGCAATGGAGTTGTTAAACAGCCTGGCCATGCCAAAATTCATCATAGCACTGCCCCAGGGAGGCTGCGAGCTGCCTGACCCAGTAGCTCAGAGTGCGTCTGGAACAAAAGGCTAGCATCAATTTCAAAAGGAACCCTAGGAAGCATCCGGGAGGACGCGGAGTGTAGAGGTGGAAGGCTGCAGACAGCGTGAGGGAGGAAGCACTAGCTGAGGAAGGCAGAGCCCGAGTGGGAAGGAGGCTGCCACAGCTCCCCAGCAAATCCAGCACATAGGATTGCTAGGCGATGGTCAATTTCCACACAATCATCACAGAGTTAACGACAAAGTGGTGAAGACGGAATATTATGAAGAATGTGCCTCACACAGAGAAATAATAAAAACAAGGAAAAGGGAGCAGGGAGGGACGGAAAGGAGGAACAAAAAAGGGAAGAAAAGGAAGAAAGGAGGGAAAGGAAAGGGGGCAAAAAGAGTGAGGGTGGGGAGAGGATGGACAGGCAAGAAGGGAGGGGGAAGCTGGGAAGGAGGAAAAGGAAGGGAGGGAAAGGAAACGGAGGGAAGGAAAAGGAGAGGGGCAGTGAGGATGAAAAACCAGGAAGGAAGCAAAGAAAAGAAGAAGGAAATTGAAAGATGGGATAAGGAGCAAGGCGAGGGAAGGGCGGAGGAGGAAGTAAAGGTCAGAGTGTAAGGGAAGACATTTGAAGAAAAGGGTCAGCAAAACAAATGCCTAAAAGGACTGGTTACCGGCAGGCCATTTGTGTGTGTGCTGTCAAGATGTACCAGTTGTCTGAAGCATTCAAATCTCTATCGGTCTATCAGTTAATTATTTTATTAACGCTGTTCAGGGCTTCACACTACTAACACGGGATTGTAAATAGCAATGATAACGACATCCAGGTTGGTGTCAAAGAAGCTGAAGGTTTTTATGTAAAACACAGCCTACAAGCAAGGAGATGACAGGTTACAAACCTTTACATCACACTGAGGAGAAGCCTTACAAAGATCCACAAAACTGTGGCCTTAGTATGCAGCAGCATCTCCTGCCCCTGATGTCCCTCTAGAAAAATTTATTCTCCCCCTACATGTAAAAAGAAAAAAAAAAATTCAAGACCCAAGGAGAATAGTAAGAAAGAGTTAATGTATATTTCAGAAGGCGAGATCTTTAACCCTGTCCCTCCACTTGTCTTCCAAAGTGAATTAAAAAGAAAAAGATTTAAAAAAAGAGGCTGACTGTTCCACTAGGTATGAGGGAGAGCACAGTCAGAGGCATCTGGAAGGGTCTAGAATGAACTGGGCCACTGGAGGTGGGGGGAAATATGACAGAAAGAGAAAGTGTGGGGAGCCAAGGACCAAGAGACCAAGAGTCCACCAGCCCAGAAAGGGAAGTAGCCAAAATGGATGAGGTTATATAGGGATCCAAGGCTGGGGTCAGGCAGCCAAGTGACTTTAGGGTAGAAAGTGGATATGCCAGCCAGGGGGCTCTGTACCAGGCAGGGACTGAGGGTGACTGGCGGTCAGAGTCTACTTGATGTGTTAAGTAGGCAATCTCAGTTAGCCATTTGTCTGGATTTCTTTGGGATCTAACCCAAAGCTGAAGCCCAGTTTTGAATTCTGGATGGTGTATTTAAAAGCTAACAATGTTGGTATAAAATCAGGGTGGTTGCCTTTGATCACTTAAAAATTAGTCATGATAATTACTGTCCAATCACTGTAGCTCACATAATTAGGAGTCTGAACAGCCTTGGTGGGCCGGACATCTTCAGTCTCCAGCAAGATAAACTTGGAGCTCTTCAGGCCCATCAATGGCCACAAAGGTCATTCTTCCTCGTGTAGTCTTTAGGCTTGGGGAAACGTCTTGGTTTTATTCCTACTTACTAATGAATTTGTTCTTTCCCTCTCCTCAAAAGATAGCAAAATCCAAGAAGGTTCAAGTTCATTATATTAACAGTACATTTATTATCTGTGCATGATGTGTGCACATCTCCCACATACTTTAAATCCACTCTCATGTATGATGCCTAACACAATGTACATGTTAAGTAAAGCATCGTCCCACCACACAGTACAGAAAATACCGATGAGTGGGGGAAGTCTGTACATGTTAAATACTGACTTTCCAAAAGTTTGGCTCTGAGGTTGACTGAGTGAGTCTATGGGCTGAGAATCCACAGCCATGGACTGTCAAGCATATGGCACAGTAATTACAACCAACTCTGCCCAACATCTTAGTTAACTAAGTGATAGGACACATTTTTTTGTTTTCTTAAAACTTCAATAGACTCCAGGCAAGTTTCTGCTGAATAACTCTTTTGGTTGGGGGCAGGGGAGTTAAGGCTTAGTTTGACTCACTCGTTTCCTGACATTGGAACCAGGTATGATAGGTTGGATGTGAAAGGTTCCCAGCAGACTCCTGTGTTTAAACATTTGGTGACCCAGCTGGTGACCCTGTTTAGGGAGAGAGTGGAACCCTAATCTACAGGATACACGTGAGAATCCTGGGGATCTGGCCTTGAAGACCCATCTCTGGCCCTGACCTCAAATTCCCGCTACCCCAGACAGAGTCCCTCCTCCATGCCTCCCCACCAGGCCAGATTCTGTTTCTGAAACCATGAACCAAAAGCCCTTCCTCCCTTAAGTGGCTTCTGTCAGGTCACAGACGCGAGAAAACAACACACCAGTCGAGAGGCAAAATTGTAATTTGAACCAGACTCTGAATCCCAATCTTACAAGATGATTCAAGGGAGTCCAGACCACGGTTTCAGCCCTCCGTGACCAACCACTAACTTGTGAAAACAGATATGGTGAAGACTCTATAATTTGAGATGTAAATCACACTTTAAAGGTTCAATAGATGTCAAAGCATTTTGCATCCACTTTGAAACCAAACACCAGCCCTCCACTGAAACAATGGCCTTCCCGTAAGTCTGCTTTACTTAAAAGGTTAAGTAAGCTCCTGAATGCCAGCAAGTGTTCTTTGCTAATGCCAGGAGGTAGTCTGGCAATCTCCTAGCCTGGGAGAGTTGGCTAATTGTTTGTCCGAGGAGAAACTTAAGTCCTTTTCGAGCACTATCTCGAGTAAGCGTTGCCATGGGAAAGCGGGAGTATGCCACATTTCCCAGTGGTTGCACAGCTACAGTCAAGCGTGCAGGGAGGAATCTTTGTAGGCAGCTGCCAGCCACACCCTATCCCCAGGCAGTTGTCCCCCTTTAGGAACTACCAGTCAAGACAAGACGTGTGGAAGATGCAGTACAAAGACTCACCATCTAACGCTGCAGCAAAGACAGTGGGTGGAAGGGGCTGTGAGATGGAGGGGGGATCCATGCACACACTCTCTTGCTCCAACATCATGGGGTCCCCAAATGCTCCTGCTTGGGCTGTGACCAGATGGAAACGTTTGCATTTTACTCTTCTGAACGTGTGTAAAACGTGTGCAAAACCTGTCAGATCACTGAAGCCCACAACATCTTCATCCTGAGAGGAAAATGTTGGGTACCAGGGCAATCTCTCGGCAGTCACACCAATTGCATAAGAAACAGAGTCAAAGTCCTCCAGGGACTTTGGGAAGCCCCTTGTGGGGAAGTCCTGCTCGCACCCTAGAATCCCCCCAGAATATCCAGCTACTTCCCAAGGTGAAATCTCCAAGACTGAGGGGATGTGGCTAGCTCTTAACATAGGGGTGAGGAGATCTTCTCTCTCTCTCTCTCTCTCTCTCTCTCTCTCTCTATTTTTTATTTTTTTGTAGCCTTACCATTTGACTCTCAGGAAGAGAGTTCAGGCTGTAAGATACCTTTCTGCCTGGGTTTTTCCATTGTGACAGCATCAAAGGTGGCTGGCCCTGAAGTCCTGCCTGAGTGCCCCATCATCAGAAACCTTCCCCCCTTTGTTACATCTGCTGGGCCTTCCTGGAAAGAACTGAATTAGATAGAGGATGGGGGAAGGGGAGGAGGCGGCTGGGGTGGGGGATGGAAGGAGGCTGGATGGAGCAAGAATATATTTTCTATGTCTGGATAAGGGAACGGGATTCTAGGTAATTGCCTGGTTTTCTCATTGTTCCCGGCTGCCATGCTGAGATTCATGGAGGGCCTGAAAGGATCTTTTTTCTTCCTTTCCCTCTAATTCTTCACTCCCCACACACACCCTCCAAATCACCCCTCCCCCGCTTAATCCTCTTCCCTCCCCTCTCTCCCTGCGCTTTTTTCCATCCTAAGGGGGGGGGCTGGTAATTTGTCTGTTTTATTTATGATGCAATGAAGGTATGCTGCTCTGTCAGGGTAGTCTGACACCGGCCAACCTGTCTGACGGCCTGAGCAACTGCCGTCATACTTGGATGAGTGGATAGTTTAACTCTTTGTATGCTGAGACATACCTCCAAGTTTTGATGAGAAGTACTGTACTGTCTCTCCTTTAAAAAAAAATCTATTCTGTTACATTCCAATTAAAAATGAAGCAGGAAGTGTTTGTGAAACCTTTTGTCCCATATCTGCACCCAGAAATATACAGGGAGGCCAAATGTCACTGGAGAAAATTCAAAAGTGAGGATTCTGGTGGCAGACAGATGTCTGAGGACAGTCTGAGGACATCTCTCTGTTTAGCAGCTTAGAGGCATCTTGATCTGGGTTCCCAATCAGAATGCGCTGTTTAGCCATCCAAACCGTAAAGTGGGGTGAGCATCAGTGAAATGGAAATGTCTAGCTGCTGCTCGCTCCCTCTGAATCAGACATGAAAGCACAGGTCAACCAGCTCCAGTCCTGTTACAAGCGAGGCTGAAAAGGGCAGATGCCTCTGTAAACCAGCCATGTGGTGATGTTTATCCCAGGACGAGCCCAAGCAGCTCTGGAGGTGAGAGTCCATCTCCCAGGTCTGCATCCGTGTCGCTGAGGCCATTTGCAAATCGGGACTTTTAAGAAATAATTTAACAGCAGCGAAGCGAATGGCCGAGAGGGCATGTGGCCGCATTTATCCCTGTCCAGCTCCCCTTGCACAGCACGAGCTGGTTCTCTAGGTCCACTAGCCAAACGCACTTCCACCTCACACTCCAAGTGTGTGCCCTCTCATCACTCCCGGCCATAAACCCCCAATTCCAGAGGGCCCGCCTTGCATCTACCTTCTTGCTCTCTCCCTCTGTTCCCTGTTGCTTTGCCACCAGCGATTTAATTCTCTTTTTCTGACACTAAAGGACACACTGGGTTTTAACAATTATACTTTTGATTTCCTCATAAAAAACAATGCTCAGAATTAGGCCCCAGATAACCTTTCCTTGTCCTGCAAAGGAAGGCCTGTGGGGGCAACGCGGTAGAAGAGCCAATGGAGGTTTCTGCTGGATGAAAATATTTTTATTTTTAATAGACTACAAAAGAAAGAGATGTTAGAAAAAAAAAGTCACTCACAACAGGTTCAGAAATGTAATGCAATGCACACAGCAGGGGCAGACACAAAGACCCCGCAGACAGAGAGCGATGAATGGTCCTAAGCCACCTCGTATTTATTTATATTTTTAAAATATGCATTTGCCTTTCATCTGCAAATGAAAGGAATGGGAAGAAAGTGAGGAACCATTCCAAGAAATGTCTGTGGTGTAATAAGAATGAATGCAATATTATAAACTCAAGAGGAATTAAGAGTCTGTCAACCACAGAGATCCAGAATGGCTGGAGAATCAAGTTCCCCTTGTGGATTTATTTGTACTGGTCTATGAAAGGTGTCAAGGAGAACCCAGCATAAAGAGATGAGGACCATGGTGCTGAACTCTTCTGTTTTCCCAGTCAAATAAAAAAAAAATCATGCACATACATCTTTTTTTAGAGGAGCCATGGGGGGAAAAAGAGATCATTTAATGCTCCTTTTTGTAACTGAACCTAGTCTTAAAATTCTAAGAAAACTGATTAAAAGTCAAGGCTTCCGAGTCACTCACGATAGAATGTACACGCGTATGAGCTGGAATGTTATTTTTAAAATTTCAAGCCTTACAAAAGTTGCCCATCCCTTTACCGTGTCCAAAGTGTCAGGAAAAAGAAAGCAGAATTTTCGTAGTACGCGTCTTACGCTCTGTAGACACTGTAAGTTCATGTATTTCAGCAAGGGTGCTAACTCACAAAGAGCTGACGCGGTATGCTTCACTAGCCATGGGAGAAACTAGACATTGCTTAATACAAAAGACTCCTGGGTTTATATATGCATATGTATACACAAACACACACCTACCCATGTAGCTAGGGAGAGTGTATGTTGTCTTCCGTTATATCAATATTAATGACACCAACTGCCCATGAATTTTACAGGATGAAAAACCTTCCTGAAAAAAGAAAACAACAACAATAACAACCAAACAAAATCCTTCCTGTCCAATTTTCTACCTCTGCAGATATCTGAAGCCTTCAAAACCCTTTGCATGTTTGTTCTTGTGTTTATTGTTTAATATTGGAGGAATTTTAACCAGTGTCCATTTCAAATAAAAGGACAGACACAGTCGGGTAGAGATGTGTTTAGATGAAGGTCAAAAGCTGTACCCCCTATTACTGACAGCACAAGGGGATGTCCCTGAAGAGGAATATAAGCAAATACGGCATGCTTATTCTGAAATTCCAGAAAATATTACATGTAGCCTGCCAATATTAACTATGATAATATGATGTCAATATAACACAGATCAAGGAGTTCACTCATTATCAATTCACTAAAACGAAATTCTTTAGCTCTCAAAGATAAGCCAGGTTGATGTATAGGACCATTTTATCCCATACTTCTTGAATAGAAGAATTATATGTTGACCTGTACAAGGAGAAAATGATGTCAATATAAACAGAATAGGCTATTGGACCCTAATCCATCCAAACAGTTGGTCCTCACAGCCACGATTGCATGGAGAATATCAATACAGCATAGAATGGATCATTTGGTCAAAATGAGCCCGCCAACACGAACATCTGTAGCATCTGGGCCACCTACACTTCCGCACTCTCTGTGTGCTTTAAGTTTTAAAAGTTTGGTCATTTGTCTTTTCCAAAGAGTTTCCCAACAGCTAACAAGACAGATCACGTCACTCTATGTAACCTGATTAAACTTCACATGGGTGAGACTGGACTGGTCTACACCCCTCCCTCACCCAGTCATTTTTCTGCCATGTTGTGGCTGCTGCTCCACCTGGCTCGGGCGCAGCTGTCATAAATCGCAGGTAACACAGCTGCATGATTTAAGCGAGTCAGCTACAAAAACATAAGTTAAAAAAAATTTTAAATCACTTCCAGGTCTTCCTCTTCACCGAGGGACAATTCGTCTTTGTGCTCACTTTATCGCGCTGTGTGATAACACCTGAGCAGAAACGGGCAGCGAGGGTAAATAAATAAAGGACGCTTTGCAAAATCATCTGGACGTTACACGCACACAATTTTTTTTAAATCACATTTTTGAGCTGCATTAGGAAAAGGTCCAGGGAAAACCCTTGCAAATTTAAAGGCGGGCAGAAGAAGAAACTCTCAGTGCTGTTTCCAAACTTGCACTGGAGATATAAAAACCAGTGTGAACTGGCAATCCCTGTGATGAGGGCATCCGTGTCTGTTCGGTTCTCCTCATATGGGTGACTGTGTGCGTAAGGGGCATCCTACGTGCTTCTCTTTTATGTTTTTCAATTTTTTTTGTTTGTTTTGTTTTTTTTGTTTTGTTTTGTTTTGTTTTTGAGACAGGGTTTCTCTGTGGCTTTAGAGCCTGTCCTGGAACTAGCTCTGTAGAACAGGCTGGTCTCGAACTCAATTTTTAAAACATCATGTAAACACTTGGAGACAGGTTTATGGACGTCTCTACCCAAATGGCGGTTGATTTTGCCCCCAGAAGCGGAGGGACCGAAATGAACATCCATAGCACCGTTTTCCATCCTTTCAGCATCGGCCTGGGTGTCTCTAGCTGTTCTCATCGTCAGCAGAATATCTCCCTCCTTTTGGAGTTCAGGAGAAGCAGATTGAACTGTTTGAGGATTCTGCTGTAATGTACTTATCTCGGCATCAGTTAGGTGTGACCGGGTGCTCTGACTGGGATGGCGCCCCTGATTCTGTGAACTACCTGCCTCTCTTTAATCCATTCCTCTCCCAGCCAGAGGCGCACATCAAACAGGAGAGAAATACGACCAAAAGAAACACCTATTTCCTCACACTTTCCAGATTAAATATCTGCAGCCTCTGATAGAAACCTCTTTAAAGGGAATTAATTTCTGTATTTAAAAACATAACAGCTCGTGGTGTTTTACTTTAGTCGCACTGGTGGGGCAATTTGTAGGCTCTCAAGTTCTTATTATAAATGTATTTTTAATCTACAACCCAGCCTGATGGGTCTCTTACTCTCCTAACTGCCATTGCCCCCTCCACTTGAGACCTTATTTGTTATCTCTCACTCAGTGCTTATTCAAAAATGCATTCAATCTCTTTTTAAAAATTGGTCAGCAAGACAATATCCAAAGGATGACAGAAAACACACACCCGAGCTATGCACAATCTATAATTTTCCAATGTAGAATAGGTTTCTTTTTTTTCCCCCTCCTCCTATAGCCTCATCCAAAGGAAAAAAAAAAGGAATTATTTACATTCACAGCTTAAAAAATAATTCTAAAGCTTGTTGTCTGCACTCACCGTGGCTGGGCACCGGGGTTTGTTCTGTGGAGGCAGACTGCCCTCTGCAGGGAAGAAAGGATTTGAACTGCCTCTTTCAGGCAGTCAACAAAACAAGGCAGCTGGGGTGCTAAACATAAACAAATAGTTTATCAAATGTGTTTGCTTGTAAGCAATTAAACTGCACTTACTCACCCTCAGAGAGACTCGCCCACATCCTCTGTTCTGACACTGGCTTATTCCAGAACAGTTATGGTTGTACAAGGAAACAAGAAAGAGGCCACTTCCTAGTGGATGTCGGTGCAAGGTGCCCGGTGCTATTAAAATGAACACAATGGTTCGGACTTATTTCTTCCCCCAAATCAGAGCAAGCAAAGAAGAAAACCAACGGACCAACCCCAGGCAGTCATTCCAAACCTGGTGGGTCGTGCACAGTGAGGACTGGGATTTTACACCCATTTTCTTTAGGCATTTTCTCTGGTTCTGAGCTGGGGTTCGGATTACGGGGGGAGGGGGGTGGGGGGCAGTTAACATCTTTAAATGCCTAGAAAGGCACACTTTGCTTCAAGGTTTTAGATCATGAGGTGAACCAATACTGACCAACTCATTTTAGTTCTTTTTTTTTTTTTTTTTTTTTTTTAGAAAAGAAGATACAAATTGAGACAGTCTAGTCTAACAACTGGGTCTTAGTAACTTCTTGTATTGGGGTGTGAATTAGTGGCGGGGATAACTGGTGACTTCATTTTCTCCAGACTGCCACACTAGCTTGGCTCTGCCTGCCGCGTACCAAATACCCTCTTTCATCCATGAAAAGGGCAGGGATGTTTTGGCTTCTTTGGTTTTAGGAATTTTTTTTAAGGTTGTCACACAGTGGGCTCTGTAAGTAAGAAGGGCTTGAAAAGATGTCCCCGGTTAGTGGCACTTTGCATTTCCGCACATCTTTCTGGGCGAAGCCTCACACTTCAACAGACACTACCGACTTTGGCTGTCATTGTTGTGTTTCCTGCTGGAGCTTCTGACTTCCCTCCTCCAGTCTCTAAATGCGACCAGCAGGGGGGCGGATGGAGTGCTCATTTTTTACATCAGTCTTATAAATTGCTTTCCCCATTAATTGTATCCATGGAAACAATACGTTCGACTGGGAAGGGACTCCTGAATAAAACTTAATGGGATTCTCAAAAAAAAAAAAAAAAAAAGCATGCAAGCTGGGAGATGCTCCTGCTGGCCAGCCACACTAGTAATCTAGGTTCTCGGCCCCACTGCAGGATCCATTTCTTGCCTTCGAAAACTATTTTGAATAAATCCAAATTCAAGTAAAAAAAAAAGAAAGAAAGAAAGAGAAAGAAAAAAACAAACACCCTCTTTCACCCATTAAGAAAGAATTATGAAGAAAGGGGTGATAGAAATCACACAGCAACCATAGCAACCATAGAATAAAAAGAAATTCCAGACATTGCCCAAGGGACTGTTGGGATGATGCTCAGAGGATCCCTCAGACTCAAGCCTTGACAACATAAGTGTGGTCAGTTCAGGACAACACAGCAGCTCTCCAAAGCAATACTCAGATGCTGAGTTAAGTCTTTAACCATGCCAGGCTCACATCAATGCTCCACACCATCCTAAACAGACATTCTAGGCAGTCATTCACATCCCTGCATCTGGCTTTCTATATTCCTCACTTCTCCCTCAGTGTCCCTAATCCTTGAGGTGATTTTGGATTTTGGGGGTTCTTTGGTTTTTTTGTGGGTTTGGTTTCATTTTCTCTTAGCAGGAAAGTATAGGATCTTAAGGCAGACCTGCACACACATATTTAATTTGGGAAATGGGTGGGTAAATACTCCTTGTTAAAGCATTAGTTATTTGCTGTAAGCTGACCACTGTGAAAAATCGGGTTTTTTTTTTTAAGGGATGCCATCTCTTTACAGTAAAGATAGATAGATAGATACATAGATAGATAGATAATAGATAAATAGATAGATACATAGATACATAAATAGATACATAGATAAAAATAGATACATAAATAGATACAAAGATAGATACATAGATAGATAGTCCATTCAAATTCATTGGATGCTTCTCTTAACGTTAGATGGGTGTGATGTAGATAAAGAAGGATGTGACTTTAAGCCTAATAATAATGCATAAATTTCAAATTATCCATGAAGGTTTTTTTCTAAGCCTCAAGTCATTTCTGCCTCTGGGTAAATAGCTTAAATTTTTTTAATATATAAAAATTTGGTTCCAACATTTCCTTTCATATAAATTATTCTCTCTCCGAAATGAAAGGATGCCCCTGCTACATCAAGACTTCTGACCCACATTACCTCTGAAAAGTCGTGCAGCTGCAAAATCCAGCGGAGAAACTGGGACTATAGGCCCAACAGCCAGTGAGAAAGGAGTGGATGCCCTAAACTCAACCCAGAGTCCCACATGCTTAGTGCATTCCGACTAATTGCCTCTGAGCTAGAGGTCCATCCATGGCTGCTGGTTCTTGGCTACACCTTAAGCCAGATGCAAATGAAACTCAGGCAGGTAAATCCAGCAAGAACCAGACAGATGGCAGAAATCCTGAGGGAGCTGAGACTAAAGAGAGTCACAAAAGGAGCCTTGAAAATGCTTGTACTTCTGACTAGGTACTTTCCTGTTGGCTTGAAGAATTTCTCTTCCACAGGTAAATCTTTGCACAGTCGACATAAGCAGAAACATCATGCAAACACACCACTCAAAAGAACAGATTAGGCACTGGATGTCAAGCAATGCAGGGTGGATTTTTAAACTCATGGTATTTCCAGACGAAGAAGTAGTTGAAAAAACAATTAAAATTAAATTCATGTAATTTTGTAATGGTATGAAAAAATACAATTTGCTTATTACAAATTGGAAGTCATTTCTTTAAGTAATCCTGATGAGGGATTCTTCTCTGTATGCTTTAATAAAGGACTGCCTTGGGCCTGTAGCAGAGCTATAGGGCAATAGAGCTAGGAGGGGAAAACTGAACTGAATGCTGGGAGAAAGGAGGCAGAGTCAGAGAGAAGCCATGTAGCCCTGCAAGAGACAAATGCCAAAATTTTAGCTCATAAGACACAGCCACGTGGCAATACACATATTAATAGAATTGGGTTAAATTAAGATACAAGAGTTAGCCAATAAGAAGCTAGAGCTAATGGGCCAAGCAGTGATTTAAATAATATAGTTTCTGTGTGATTATTTCAGGGCTAAGTGGCCAGGAACCAACAAGCAGCCTCCTTCAAACAAATTGGCAATAACATGGTGGACTAAATCTACGTAAAGCCTGAGCAGGCTTGGAAAGGAATTCTAGACACTAAAAAAACAAACTTTAGCTGCATTTTTTTCCTACTGGGCTTACTGGCAGCACACTGTGGCTCCTTCTAAAGAGGCTTTCCTGATTCAGCAGTAGCAAAAGAAAAAAAACATGCTATTTTGAAATGCTGGCTTTCTGGGCATGCTGCCAGTGTGAACTCTGGCTCTTTCAGAAGATCGAGCATTTAAATGGGGTTTGCTATGGCTTGCTTGGTGGCAACATGGACTGGCTGTGTGCCTAGAGATAGGGCACTGTGCATGACTCTCAGAGGCTGCGAGCAGCTCTGCCATGCTGGGCTGGGCAGGGCAAGCAGGAAGTAATGTATTTCCCCTAGCAATGGCATAACTTAAGTTTTTAAGAAGTGCTTAGCATTTTAAGAAGCGCTCTTGGACATTAAAGAATTAAAGATACACAATAGGAAAGATTCATACATAAAAGACCTCTAAATGGGTCACAGTATTGGACAAATGTACGCAGGCTTGGGAGAGAGAAGAAAAAAGTACAGAGAGTTATAAAAAGAAGTACATGTTTTTTTTAAAAAAAAAAATAAAACAAATTCTTTAAAGAGACAGAGTAAGTCATAGATTAAAGGGGTAAAGATAATAAAATAAGTATTAAAAAGTAATAGAGCAAAAACAAGCCATGTAAATATGGAGAATACACAGAGAGTCTGGATTATGCATATTATTGTGTTTTCTTTAAGTTTTTTGACTGTGAAGGAGCTAAGTACAGAGAGACATTTCATTGTATGTACTGCTAAGTTAAACCAACATAAAGGTATCTTGACTTCAGAATTTGAGTCTAAGGATATGTTGCTTTGGAAAAGAAGTTCTTCTTTTGTTTCCACAGAGGATGAGAACCTGTGGAATCCTTCCAGACTAATGTGATTTGATGAACCAAGACCCACTGAAAGGTCACCTTCAACACCCCTCAAAAAATTACTTTGCCTAATAAACAGCAGGAAGCAGTTTGGAAAAGAACTATGCCCATATTCCCAAATATTGTTTATAAATGTCTATTTACATTTAAAGGGGGATATGCTATAGAGATGGATACTTTGCATTGGTATGCATCTTGCTTTATTGATACAAAATTAAGGTCAATTTTGTTATACTGTGTATATGTATTTATGATCTTGATTAAGATATTGTGTGTGCAGCTTACTTAAAAGTGCAATGTATAATTAAGAAATATAGGTTAATAGTCATTTACAATAGTCAAGCTTATAGTCATGTTAGTTAGATTTTCTAGATGTGCAGATATATATTTCAGATGGATAGGTATTCATCAAATCTTTCAAAAACTATGGAATATGGCATTTAAAATATTTTAAGAAGTTAGGACTTTTCATGACAATGAGACACATTTGCTCCTGGAAGCACCATCTTCTTCAAACAAAAGATGGGCATTGAAGAGGCTCCTTATGGAGTTGGTTAGCCATTTGGGCATGAGACTATTCTTGCCTGGACTGCTTGATGAACTGGACATGCAAGACCCACGGAGAAGTGACTGCTGAACTTATCTAAAGGTGAGAACATCCTTTGGGGTTCCTGCTTCATGAAAGAGTCTGCCAGACATTCTGCAGGACACAGAAAAAAGTGACTAACAAACTGCTAATATAGGCAGAACTGTCTTTGAAATTTCCTTCTTTGTGGAAAAATTTGCCAGATACTATGGGCCTATAGGCTGCAGATGTGTGCCCCAATGGTATAGAAGAACTTTGGGTGACTGTCCAGGTAGTGAGATGTCTCTGTCAATTCTAGAGTTTTGGAAGTTGCTTACAATGAAGTCATTGTTTTCTTGGGTAATATTATATCCTTCTGGCATCTTTGATGAAGTTGAAGAATTTATAATTATAGTTTATTTAGTTATTATAAAAGTTAAAGTAGATATAAATATTGTAACTGTAATTCTTGCTTGATACCTGTTTGGCTATATGTAATTTTACTATGTTAAAGTTAAAACCTTCCTTTTTTACTTAAACAAAAAATGAGAGGTGATGTGAGATTCCCCTCTGTATACGTTAATAAAGGACTGCCTTGGGCCTATTGCAGAGCTATAGGGGAATAGAGCTAGGTGGGGAAAACTGAACTGAATGCTGGGAGAAAGGAGGCAGAATCAGAGAGAAGCCATGTAGCCCTGCCAGAGACAGATACCAGAACTTTAGCCCATAAATCACAGCCATGTGGCAATATATAGATTAATAGAAATGGGCGAGATTAAGATATAAGAATTAGCCAATAAGAAGCTAGAGCTAATGGGCCAAGCAGTGATTTAAATAATAAGTTTCTGTATGATTATTTCGGGGCTAAGTGACTGGGAACCAACAAGCAGCCTCCTTCCAACCTAATCCAAGTGGCCACCGTGACCATAGCTCCACATATGCAGAATCAGCTAACTTTTGTTGCAACAATTCAGAATAAGGCTTGGGATGTAACTGGGTGGCACAGTTCCTGACAGGGATGTAACTGGGTGGTACAGGGATGTAGCTGGCTGACACAGTTCTTGACTGGCATGTGTAAAGCCCTGAGTTTAATCCACAGTACTGAAAAAAAAATTCAAAGACTGAACAGATGGCTCAACAGTTTGGAGGGCATACTGTTCTTGCGGAGGGCTGGAGTTCAGGTCCTAGCACCCACACTGAGTGGCTCACAACTGCCTGTAACTCTAGCTTGGAAGGGGGGATCTGATGCCCTCCTTCTAGTCCCTGAAGGCATCTGCACTGGCATGCATGTACTCAAAAATAAACACACACAAATAAAATAAATAATTGTGTGTAAAACACACGCAAATAAATTTTTAAAAAATTTTAAAAATTCACTGAAAAATGTGTGAAACCTTTTTCTTGTCATTATTCCCTAGACAATAGAATGTTGTAACTGTTTATATAGCATTTATTTTGAGTTAGGAATCCTAAGTAATCTAAAGATGACAAAGCTTTTAGGAGACAGGACATAGGTTATTCCAAACACTATGCCATCTTATGTAAGGGGCTTGGCACCTTCAGATTTGGATTTCCAGAGCCTTGCAGGACAAAGAGTGTAAAGAAATGTAGACATTCTGTGGTGATTATTTTCTTCATAAATTCTTTTTCTGATTTTCCACAATGACCATCAACTTGTCTCATGGTTTTGAGAACCAAAAGAAGTTACCAAATGTGGATTCGCATCTACATCCCGTAGATCACAAGGTTGACTTTAATTTGACCTTTTGCAAACTGAAATGACCAGAACAGACAAGTAAAAATATCCCAGCATCTAAAGCAGTTCAATGATAGATACAAATGAGACCATGTTAAGTATGGAAGTGAGCAGAAGCCCTGAGGAGCTCAGCTGTTCCAAGAATGGGATGGTCAGGTAAAAATAAAATTTGAGATTACCACAGACACAAACACAAACCCTGCTATTCAAGGGAGACTCAGAGGTCATCAAATAACTGCCATGCCCTGTGACAAATGTTCTAAAAAAAATGTTTACAAGATTTTCACATTGCAATTGTGCTAAGGTCATTTCAGAGATTGCAAAAACTGAGTCCTTTTAAACTTCATTTAAATAGTGCTCATGTGAGCTATGAGAGGAAGCACAACCAAGTCCCATCAGCTTTCTCCACGGAGCATGAAATAGGGCCTCCGTGGCCTTCTTGGCAACCTCACACTCTCCAACACGAGCACCACCAAGGACTTGTGGGAGGATGATAGCAAATGGACCACACCCCACACTCAGACCCAAAGAAGGCCAGGGAAGGTATCCTTTCCTCTTTCTCCCCGCAGCCTCTTCAAGAAGGCCCTAGGGAGACGTTTCTTCTGCCCAAGTGGCATCAGTGTCTTATCAGTCAATACCAAGGATCTGGGCGCCGTGCCAATGGCTGGCATTACCTCGAGCCTCACAGCCAGTGTGGGAGGAGCTTCCAGAGCCCTGACTTTCCCATTAGCAATGACTGCTAGGGTGTGGCTGAGGAAAGGAAGCCAGAGCACTATCTTGACAATGTCATTTGGCTGTTGTCATGGTGATGAGGCATTTAGACCATGTCCTAGTTAGGGATAATATTGCTGTGATGAAACATGGCCAAAGCAACTTGGGAAAAGGAAAGGGTTTATTTCAGCTTGCGTTCCCATACTTTAGTCCATTCACGATGCCCCCCACCCCTGGGTCGTTAATCTCTAATTAAGAAAATGCTCTGCAGGCTTGCCTACAGGCTGATCTAATGGAGGCATCTTCTCAGTTGAGGTTCTCTCCTCTCAGATGACTCCAACCTATCCAGTTAACATAAAACTGGCCAGCACAGGCTAGAAGTGAGATCTATGAAGACATAACTCACTCACAGAAGGGTGTGTTCATTGAAATAACACTCTCACTTCACCAATAAAGGAGGTAACTGTGACTCCTACCCCTTGTGTTCACTTGCTGCTTAGGACCTTGGGATGATGTTATTAAGATGGCGGTGTGGCCAACTGAACTGAGTAAATCTCTGTGTGAGATCCCTTAGCACTTTGCTGTCAAGAGTGGGAATCACTGAAGCTGATCATTTAGTGAGAGGGAGAGTGTGTCGAGGTTCTAGTCAGCTCCACTGCCAATATTTCTATAGTCTCTGACAGAGAGAGAGAGACAGAGAGACAGAGAGAGACAGAGAGAGACAGAGACACACACAGAGAGAGAAGGGAGGAAGGAAGAGAGAATGAAAGAAATCTAACCTTTCTTATTTCTTATCTCCTGCCCCCTCTAGCTGTAATAGAATGGTGGGTGACTCAGCTTCCCACTGAATAAATGAACTAGAGGAGACAACATGAGTGAGTGTTAATTCCGCTCCATTGTACTCTGTCCCCCTCCTACACCAGCAGCCTTCCTTTCTGAGCATTCAGAATTTTCATGACATATCCACTTTAAGTCATTCCGGTTTGTAAAATCTTATCCTAATGCATAGTGATTCTGCTTACAAGTAGATATCTATCAGAGATGCTTATAAAGATACAGAAAGATGCTCACAGGAGCATCATTTATAAGAAAAAATAGAGCAGACAAACAACTTAATATGTAACTATGGAGAGAGAACACCTAGGCAAATGATAGAAGCATTCTTTAGAAGGTTTAGAAAGCCATTTAATAGTGGTATAAGCTTCATAATAAAGATTAAAAAGTTATCAAGTACTGTACAGCCTATGTATGTTATTATAATCTTAATTTATAAAGAAAATAACATAAGAAAAAATGAGAGATCCCTTCAGCCAAGACAGCCAACAGAGCTGAAGTTCATGATCTTTCTACTCTAAACCCACCCAGAACTTGCACACAGAATTTAAAAGTAAAGGAAATGGACTTCGTGGCTAAGAGCACACATTGCCCTTCTAGAGGACCCAAGTTTGGTATCCAGCACCAACCATGAGAAGCGGACAACTGCCAGAAACTCTGCTCTGAGGAATCTGACGCCCTCTTCTGGCCTCTGAGTGTACCTGCACCCACATGCACATTCCCGCACCACCACCACTACATATACACATTCATAATTTAAAACAAATCTTTAGTAACAATCATAATTTAAAGACAAATTTTAAAGCTTATAGATGGACTTTAGCATAATGAAAGTTAATTTCTGATAGCCATAACACTAAGCTTTTATGCCCCTCAGAGGATGAAGTATAAACAGATAACATCAATTACACAAACCAAGATGGCAAATTTTGAGCTTGCCTCTGTTTTCCACTTTGTCAGTCATAGGTGTGTGGTAAATGTATATGTGTGTGCATGTTTACATGTGTGCAAGCCCACATCTGTGGATATATATACATGTAGAAAGACATGGTTTATGCTGAGAATCAGTTCCAATTGCTCCTCCACCTTCATCATTGAGGCAGGGACTCTCAATCAAACTCAGAGCTCACTAAGTGGCTAGTCTAGATAGCCAGCTTGTTCTGGACATCTTAGCTCTACTCTCTGAGGGTGTGAGTAGAGGTTGGGCTCCATACTCGTGAGCATTTACTTGGGTTCTGGGTATCTGAACTATGGTTCTAACACTCATGTTGCAAGCTGGAGTCATCTCCCCTGCCCTGGGCTGACTTCTTTAAGTCTTAGGGTTTCTCCACTAAGCAAGACAAGGTAAAAAAATGAAGACTTAAATATCTCTTTCCATCACCCTAAAGACAGGGCTTGTTTTAAGGTATGGGCAAGAAGCAGAGTCAATCATGCCCATTTTAACCCCTTACTATGTAGGACATGCAAACACAGGGCAAAACTATTTGACCCAAAGTTCCAAAATCTAGAAAGTACTGTTAAAAATTGGCCTAAAGACAATCATACCACAAAGACATTTGATCAACTATGTTCATAACGACTTCTATAAGCCAGAACCTAGAAATAACCTAGATGCCCCTCAACCAAAGAATGGACAAAGAAAATGTTGAACATTTACAATGGAGTATTACTAAGTAGTTTAAAAAATGACATCTTGATATTTGCAGGCAAATGGATGAAACTATGAAAAAACCATCCTGGGTGAGATAACCCAGACCCAGAAAGACAAACATGGTATGTACTCACTCCTAAGTGTATATTAGATGTAAAGCAAAGGATAATCAGGCTGCAATCCACAACCCCAGAGAAGCTAGGTTAAAAGAAGACCCTAAGAGGGACACATGGAGCGCACCAGGAAAGGAAAATAGTTAAGGTCTACTGGGTAAACTGGGAAGGGGAATAGAAGAGAAGGGAGAAGGGTTGGAAACATGAGGATTCAAAATGGCCAAGTTGGAGGAAGGGTAGCGAGGGGAAGCAATGAAAGAGATATCTGGATAGAGGGAGCCATAATGGGGTTAGAGAAAAACCAGGTGCTAGGGAAATCCCCAGGAATTTTAAAAGTACTACTTCTGGGGCTGAAGAGATGGCTCAGGGGTTCAGAGGTCCTCTTCCATAGTACCCAGGTTCAGTTCCCAGCATCCACATGGCAGCTCACAAATATCTACAACTCCAGTTCCAGGGGACCCGACACCCTCACACAGATATACATGCAGGTAAAGCACCATGTCCATAAAATAAAGATGAATAAAATATTTTTTTAAAGTACTACTTCTGTGATCCTATTTTGAAATCTTTAATCACTACTGGACAAAACTCAGTAAAATAAAGTTTGAAAAAATTATCCATCAGTTTTAATAAACAAAATGCAGAAAGTAGTCCATGCCATGTTCTGAATTTGGCCTGTTAACTACACCATGAAGTTGGGTTCCATTTGGGCCCAACTGTCTTTCTCAGATTATATACACCTTTCTCTTTAAGCAAATACGTATCTACCAATAAGTTTTAAGATAAGGTATAGTATATTTTAAAACAATTTCCACAACCACAAAAATAGGGGAAAAAACCCTCCCATTACAGGAAATTACCTTTTACCTGTATTTATAGTAGCCCCCAAAGTCATCATTTATAAGTAATGGATGTATTTCTAACCAAATGGATACTGAAAGAAAAAAAAAGTGCATTTTGCAAGCTCTATGGGAAAGGGCCTTGCAAATAGCATGTAGGTAATTACATCTCTGGAACCATTCAATTGGCCACCTATCTTGGTGAAATTACAGTAATGTGCATTTTGGCAAATCATATCATTTGACTAAGTCGTTTTAAACGTCCACGGTGCATTTCTTCTCTTCCCTCTCAAAGTAATTCTCTAGAATGCCTCAAACTCAGCGAAAGATGGAGATATGCCCTCCCTGACCATCCCATCATAACCAACTTTGCTCTGCGGGATGGGTACAGTACTCTCCTCCGCAGAAATCTCATCTTCGTAGAAGATGCCACCAGGAAGACCCACCACCTCCATCCCTTTCCACTGCCAAAGCAGCAGATCCGAGGGAGGGAACTTTGTCAGAGCCTTGCTTGATAAAATAAAAACCATGGCCGACCATCAACACCTCCCCTTGCACGTCACAGACAAGAAATCATTCCTTCCGTGTCTACAAGCTAGGTTTATCATCACCCAAAGCGAGGGCCCTTCTATATAATTCAATCCGCACCATGGCGCTGTTCATATTCATCTATGCAATCACATTATAATATACGAAAAACTGATCGTGAGGAATGGGGTGGAAGCTTCCTTACACATCACCGTAATAGATGTGTACAGAGCTCTGGAATATTAAACTAATGATTTCATTTGTCTACTCTTGATGTTATTGAAGAGCTTTATCCTATGCATAATTAACAAGGTTTTGAAAGGTTGGATATAAAACATTACGGCGTTTCTTGTCGACTTACATTGAGAAGCCTCCGGTGACCGGCACAAAGAAGCTGTGGGGGTGGACTCTCCTAATCTGGAAGAATGATGGATACTGCACCCCATCAGAGCATCTTTGTTCGCACAAACTTGTTCTCGTTCATTCTCATTCTCTCACTCTCTCCCAATCCTACCCACACTAACAACTGTATAATGCAAAGTAGAAACCTTCTAAAAACCATTAAGAGCTCTGGTTTTACTGACATTTCACAACCATCAATGTCTATAGACCTTAAATGAAAGAAATTAAAGTATGAACATAGTCGTAGAAATCGCATTACTGTCTAACTCACACGGAGGTCTCTTACCGTGGATTCCTTTGGATTAGAAAAACTAAAACATTATAAAGCACACAAATTCTATCAGCACTAAATTTGGTGGCCTACGATACCCCATGTGCCGGCTCATGTTGGCTTACAAAAGTCACCATACAAATGAAAATATTGCCTCCCACTGTGACTCTTTCCCTTGCTCCAAATAGTTGATCATTTAAAATTCTACACTGGTTGTAATAATACTATGAAAGCTGCTTATCATGGGCTGGGATGTAACACGCAGGTCGGATGGTCCGGGTCAAACTGGATTTGAAGCAACATGTTAAAACAAAACAGGAAGACGCAGCCATGAGGGGTGGGGCTGGACTCGTGACCCTGGGATTATGACACACTCGCATGCCACAAATCTAAACGCCAGGCACTGTCTAAGCTGTGTCCCCCAAACACTAGAATGGGTTCACTTAAGAACACTGGACATGCCTGGCAGTGGTGGCGCACACATTTAATCCCAGCACTTGGGAGGCAAAGGCAGGCAGATCTCAGAGTTCGAGGCCAGCCTGGTCTACAGAGCTAGTTCCAGGACTGCCAGGGCTACACAGGGAAACCCTGTCTCAAAACAAACAAACAAACAAACAAAATGAACACTGCCCTGGTTGTCTCATTGTATATTAGTCCAAACAAGGATGACTCTAAGACCGTCATATTCAAAATAATTATGCCTGACCTTGTGTGTGTGTGTGTGTGTGTGTGTACGTATTGCCGAGGGGCTTACATATCTGTGTACTGGGGAGAGGGTACAGATGCATGCATGTACATGTATATGTGGAAGACAGAGGCCAGCTTCTACTGTTCCTCAGGAGACACTCGCCTTTTTTTTCCACTTTGTGTTCTGAGATAGGGTCTCTCACTGGTCTGGGCTCACCAGTTTGGCCAGGCTGCCTAGCTAGAGTACTCAAGGATACTCCTGTCTCCGCCTCCCTGAGGCCAGAATTCTAAGTAGAGGCCACCACACTCCTGTGTTAAGAAAGTCAGAGAACCAGGAAGGCTGCTAAGAGACTGTGGCTTCAAAATAAGACCTGAACAATGACACTACCAGATAAATGCCAACATGGATGAGGGAAATCTCGGGGGCCTCACCCCTAGATGAAGAGCTATAGGCCATTAACAACTGTTGAGAAAGGGAGTGTTAGTGCTTCCCAGGGATGAGCCCCCTAACTGGTCACCTGATACTAAGTCCTAAAAGAGAAATCCTAGCAACACCTAGCTCAGCAGGAGGTATTTATATGCTTATCTCTGTGTTTGTGTTACGTGTGTGGTGTGTGTGTGTGTGTGTGTGTGTGTGCAAAATAATAATAAAGGGAAAGAGGCCATGAATTTAAGAGGGAGGGGTATGTGAGAGATGGGGGAAGGGGGATAAATGATGCAATTATATTTTAACTAAAGAGAAAATAAATTAAAAAATAAGATGGAAAGTGTTTGAGACGATACCTAATGTTGGCCTCTGACCTTCACACGTGTATACATGTGCATGTATACCTCTACATGCACATACACACATATACATGAACACATACACACACATGCAACAGACACGAATGAATCAATACTGTAAAAATTCATCTGAGGCACAGAGACATCAGTTAGAGACAAGCAGTTGAGGCTTTCTGGAGACCATTCCCAGCGAGTTTGCTGGTCGGTGTTTGTTTTCGTTTTTAGGAAGCCATCCGAAACTCCCAGTCACTGACCAGGGAAGAACATGGGTCATTTGTTAGAGACTTGGTAACAGTGGGAAAGAGGAACAAACACCCCCCCCATGTCGCCTAGCAAATGGAGGGCGGTGACTCCCACTCCAACAGTTACCTTGAAGGTAAAATTAATTATTAATTGGCAAAGCCTGGCCATGGAATGACTGCTATCAATATTTTAATACTTTCCTTGCTAATTTCATCCTCACCAGAACCACTGAAGATCTGTTTGCGTTCTGCAAAGCTTGTTTTAATGATCGTCTGAAGTTTTCCAACATTCTGAAATGTTCTTCTTTAATTTCTAAGATTAAACAGATTGAGGGAGGAAAGTTCATACCTCATTCCTACAAAGGAATGATTTTCCCATTCTTTGAGGGCTCAGGAACTTCTGAGCAGTATTAATTTTTAAATTTCCACCCATGGCTGCAAGTCTTATCTATTCAGATATGTGTTTTTATAGTTGTCTTGGGGTCAATGTGTACAACCTGAATTTGTACAAATTCTCAGTGAACTGAGGTCATCCCTAGAGCCAGCTTCTATAAGAACGCAGTTAAAATGCTTCAAAAGTTAAAAGTTTTCTCCCAAATGGTTTAAAAGATTCCTTCAAGTAGCAAGGCCTGGACAAGCCACAAATGGCTGTGCATAAACAGAAAATGAGAAGCAGCCAGAGAACTGGGAGTTCTGGGCCAAGCTGGTTTACAAGGAGCCATCCTGCCTTGTCATAGGGGAAGTGTTTGCCAAACACGCATGGTCTCGGTCTGTCACCCACCACCATATAAGCTAGAAGTGGTGGAGCTGACTTGTAATCTTAGTCCTTAGGCGATGAAAGCAGGGCGGTCAGAAGTTCGAGATCATCCTCTGCTACTTCCAGGCCAGCCATAGACACTTGACAACTTGTCTGAGATAAAAAAAAAAAAAAAAAAAAAAAAAAAAAAAAAAAAAAACCCTTTCCACTTTAGTTTTTCATGGCCACTGGCTCAGAAAAGATGCTGATGAACAACCTAGAAATGTCAGCCTAAGAAAATCTCAGATTCCAGAATGACCTTCAGTTGGCCTCAGGGACAGAGCCCTGGGCTTTAAGATTGGAAGCAAGGCTCCAGGGCAGACAGGGGAAACTCACCAGAGATCTGGAATTGCCCAGAGCATTTAAACTCTAGAAGGGCTATTCTGGGAAAAGCATTCCCTGGTCACATTATACGTCCTAAATAGTCACAGGAAGATTCATATTGAAGTACATTTTAGAAATTAAAAGATGGGTCCAGTGAGATGGGCCAGGGGATTAAAATGCTTGCCACCAAGCCTGACTACCTGAGTTCGATCCCCAGGACCCACGTAGTGGAAGAAGAGAACCAATGTCTGCCCTGCAAATTCTCCTCTGACCTCAATGTGCGTGTGGAAGAATGCACACACCCCTACACATAGATAAAGTTTTAAAAAACTAAAATAAATTTTATAGGAAGTTAAAAGATCATCATCTGCTTTGTCAAACCATGTAAGAACTGGGGAGTGGTGTTGTCCTGGGTACCTATAGATACTGGCCAGAGATTTACCCCCAGATTTTTTAATTTTTACATGTATTGGTATTTTGCCTGCATATGTGTCTGTATGAGGGAGTCAGATCCCCTGGAACAAGAATTACAGACACTTGTGAGCTGCCATGTGGGTGCTGGGAATTGAATCCGGGACCTCTGGAAGAGCAGATAGTGCTTTTAACCACTGAGGCATCTCTCCAACACCTACCCATTGATTTTTAACAGCATATACCTGTTACCTCTAAGTATCTTGTACCCTTCAGCCTGTGGCCAATTTCAGTCACCACTTGGAATCTACAGGGCATTCATTCCTGGAGCCCTAGATACCAAAATATACAGATATCCAAGTCACTTCTACAAACAGCATACTATCTGTTTATGTTATCAAGCCTTCCTGTGCATAGGGAAGAGTCCCCAATAAGGAGTTAGCCTGTGTTGTTTAGGGAATAACAGTAAGGGAGCAGATCCTAAGTATTCAGTGCAGATGCATCTTTTTCCCTCCCAATATTTTCATCTGTAGAACAGACATTCTCTTGGTATATTGCATATGCTGTTTGACGTCACTAAGAAGTTCACTCTGGAACTGGGGTTTCTGCTCCCTCTACTTCAGACACAAGCACATTCAAGGCTTCTTGTCTGGGGAGGGGCTTCTGCCACCCAACTCTACCTGGGGTAGGAGAATACAACAAAACAGTGTGCCCTTGAAAAAAGCCAGAGGTAAGGCATCTCCAGCAGGTTACTGCTATTTATCCCCCAGTATAAAAGTACCTATAGTGGTGTGCTGGCTAGTTTTTCCCCAGCTGACACACGCTAGAATCATCTGAGAAGAAGAAACTTCAATTGAGAAAATGCCTCTGTAAGATCAGGCGATAGGCAAGCTGGTGGGGCGTTTTCTTGAGTAATGATTGAAGTATGACGGCCCAGCCTACTGTGGGTGGTGCCACCCCCTAGGCAGGTGGTCCTGGAGTATATAAGAAAACAGGATGAAGAAGTCACGAGGATCAAGTGAAAAGTGCTCCCTGACTCCAGGGACCTACCTTAGTCTATGCCCTGACTTCCTTTGATGAGGGAAAGGAATGTTGAACTGTAAGCTGAAATAAACCCGTTCCTCCTCAAGTTGCTTTTGATCATGGTGTTGTATCAGAGCAATAGAAAGCCTAATTAAGACAAATGTCATCCAAGCAATCACTCTGCTCTGCCTGGGATTCTCCCTACTGGGAGCTTACCTGGCTTGAAGGTTTCTGTGAGGTGTTTTGAGCACTGATTGGGCAGTGTCTCTCTTTCTCTCTCTCTCTCTCTCTCTCTCTCTCTCTCTCTCTCTCTCTCTCTCTCTCACACACACACACACACACACACACACACACCCCATCTGTCTACCTTGTCTACCTGTTCCTTGCCAGTTACTCTTTACTCTGCCTTGTTATAGATACAATAAACTCACTACTCAAAGCTGAAGATCTAGCTATGAAAAGCCATTCTCTGGACTGCACGAAACCGAATGTGGGTTCCTTGGATCTTCAGTTGAAGAAGTCATTGGTATTGAGGGCTGAGTCCTTCAGGCCTGTCTGCTCTCCACGGCAGCTCTGGCTGACCATATTCCTCCCTAGTACCAGGAGCCTACAGGGGAAAGATCAGAGTCCTGGTTGGCTGCTGCCAGGCACCTTGACCAGCACTCAGCACTTACCCTTCTCTAGCCTACTACATCTCAACAATCCTGAGCCAGCACCAATACTGTGTCTCACCGATACTGTGTCTTCCACCACTGTCTAGTCTGCTACTCACCTATCCCCAATGGCGCACAAGCTGGATTGAGTTTGGCCACCATCTTCCTTGCCTCTTCGCTCATTTCCTCTACTTACTAGTCCTCCACCAACGCGTTCTGAACTTGGCAATCGCAGTGTTAGGCGGGTCACTTCTCAATGGAGCACTGCCCTACTTGGGCTCCATGAGAGCTTTCTATGCTCTGGGGCCATCGCCAAGCACTCCATCAAACATTCTAGATTAATCCTGGGATTCATCTCATCTCTCACCACTTCTGAAAAACCAAACTCTAGACCCCTTAATATATATATTCTCACTCTCTTTGAAGTCTTAATCTGACCTCATCTCATGACTCTTGGCATGCCAGGCTAATGCATAGATCAGCATGATTTGTCATGCGTTGAACTTCTTTCAAACATTCTGAGACTGCAATTTAATTTGTGCTACAACTTCTAAGAATATTCATAACCCATGAAGAAAGGTTTTAATTAATATTTGTTGAGTACCCATTGTGTTCTGATAACTTTTCTAAATATTTATTTGAGCTGACTTGAGCAACCTTATGGGTTGCTATGAGTGCAGTCCCATTTGACAAAGAAACTGAGACATAGAGTAACTAAGTAAACACAGCGCAGTGCACACGCAGAAGCACCAGGATTGCAACCATGCTTCCAGCATTCACTTCTAACCCTCTCCGTGGCCCCAGACACAATCTGAACAACCCACATTTGAATTTGTGACAGCTAAAGACACATGTGTATCAGTTAACAAAAATAAAATCTGTTTGTGTCAAGGTTGCGGGTGTTCACAAGGGCCAGAGGGTCTGCTCTGCAAATCTCTGCAAGAGTTACCTCTAAATCAAACTTCACACCTTCCCAGCTTCCTGCACAACTCGCCAGGGAACCTGCTCCAGTTATATTAACATTTGAGACCTGTTTTGAGGAACAATAAAGTAGAGATATCATAATGTGGAGTTATTCTCCTGCCAAGAACTAAAACTACATAATTAATGCTGCAGAAAAATGTGGGTTCCGAGCGCTTCAGAAATCTAAACTGTACGTCATTTTCCATCTATAGTTTATTAACAAAATTAGATGCAGCTTTTTTCTAGTAACTGTTGTACATTTTGCTGATGTTAAATCAATACAGTTTCCATTTTTCATGGAGCAGAAATTTAGGAAATTAAATATATCAGACAAGTGGCCATAGCGCAGCCGTGAAATGACACGGGAAAGATTAAAATAATGGCCGCCATTCACCATGCGCATTTGCGTCCTCCGATAGTGAAAGTCCTAATTGCTCGCCTTGGGTTCTAACAAATAGAAAGCAAAATATGGATGAACAGATTGGCCTCTCTGTCTTCCAGGAGAAAAATTCCTGGACAAGGATCTTGTGATCAATAAATCTTTCACTGATTGATCCCTGTAATAAGCCTGTTTAGTTGCCAGAACTGACACTCACTGTTCTGAGTATTTTAAGCAGTGGGAGGTGGCAGCAGGGTAGCCCTGCTCATATTTGTTAACAGCAGATAATATTTTAAAATATTTAAAAGCCTTGTAGAAGTCAACTGAAAACATAGCCATAGTAGGCACAGGGACACATTTTTCCTAAGATTTATTCTGTTTCTAATTGTGTGCATGCATGGATGTCTATATGGATGTATGCACCTGCACATGATGCGTGCAGAGGCCAGAAGAGGAAGTCAGATCCCTGGAGCTGGAGTTACAGGAAGTTGTGAGTTCCTGGTATGGGTACTTGGAGCCAAACTCCAGTCCTCTGTAACAGCATATGGCTCTTAACCACTGGGCAGTCTCTCCACCCCAGAGCAATACATTTTTTTTTTTTTTTTTTTTTTGGTTTTTCGAGACAGGGTTTCTCTGTGGCTTTGGAGCCTGTCCTGGAACTAGCTCTGTAGACCAGGCTGGTCTCGAACTCACAGAGATCCGCCTGTCTCTGCCTCCCGAGTGCTGGGATTAAAGGCGTGCGCCACCATCGCCCGGCCAGAGCAATACATTTTTACAGCAGGGTTTGTATAATGGGTTATTAATTCATTCATGTGTTTAATGATGACCCACTATGTTCTAGGCATGGCAAGGTAACAGCCAGTGGCTGGCTGTTTTGCTTTTCAGATCTTCAGGTTGAATCATGATTTCTGACCCTGAGTTTTTATTATTTGTGCTTCAACTGACCATGCTGCTTGATGAGTTTTGCCATTCTGAAAAGTCACCCAGCTTGTTGGCATAGCAGAAAATGAGGCACATCTTTGCCTAACATTATAGTGTCATTATCACGCCAAGCTATAAATCCTTACGTTGAGATAGGGAACATTTTAGTGCAATTTAAGACAGAAGAAAGAAGTCAAAGTGGAAAGCAGGAAAAAGAGAAGGAGGAGGAGGAAGAACGGAAGGAAGGAGAGGAGGAGGAAGTGAGCAGCACAGGAAGTCATAAAATTGCAAGTCTTCATAGAGTGTGATTTGTGCACACAGCATGTCATCTATACACAAATATGAGTCAGCGTGTCCATGCCCTCACAGTGTGACTTAAGAGAATAATATCACCCTGGTTAGCTTCAATTATCAACTTGACAAAACTAGAATTACATAGGAAGAGATTCTCAACTGAGAATTTGCCGAGATCAGATTAACCTGTGACAATGTTCATGGGGCACTGTCTTAATTAACTGATGTAGGAGAGTGCAGGCCACTGTAGGCGGCACCATTCCCTACGCAGGTGATCCTGAACTGTATACATGAGCTAACTGAACATACCCTGCCTGTCTTCGTTACTTTTCAGTTGCCATGACAAAGCACCAAGACTAAGGCTACTTAGAAAAAAAGAGAAAAAAAGAAGCATTTAATTGGGGCTTGCTTACAGTTTAGAGCAGTGGTTCTCATCCTTCCTAATGCTGTGACCCTTTAACACAGTTCCTCGTGTTGTGGTGACCCCAACCATAAAATTATTTTATTGCTGCTTTTTAACTGTGATTTTGCTGTTATGAATCATAATGTAAATATCTGATATGCAGGAGATCTGATATATGACCCCCAGCCCAAAGGAGTCGTGAACTATGGGTTGAGAACCTCTGGTTTAGAGGATGAGTCTTGATCATAGCAGGGTTCTGGAGAAGTTTAGTTTACAAACTGAAACAACCACAAAGTGGGAGAGGGGTGTAAGTAAGCACGGTTAGTCAATGTCATTGTTTTTTGAAACCTCAAAGCTCACCCCCAGTGGACACACCTCCCCCAACAAGGCCACACATCCTAATCTTCCCCAAACAGTTTCATCAACTGGGAACCAAGCATTCAAACATGAGCCTGAGGGTCATTTTCATTCAAATCCCACACTGCCTTCCAGCCAGCAAGCAGCATCCTCCAGGCTTCCTGTCTGGCATCTTTTGGCTGTGAAGGGAGTTCTTTGGCTGGAGGTCTTGGTGGAGGCCTGCCTTCAAGTTCCTGTCCTGAGTTCCTGCCTCAACATCTCTAAAAGGCGGAGTATGGCCTGGAGTTCTAAGATGAAATAAGCCCTTTCCTCCCCTAAATCGCTTCGGGTCAGGGAAACTGTCACAGCAACAGAGATGAAACAAGGACAAGCACCTCACACAGAGATGAAATCCCAGTTTACGTGACCTTATCTGGAAGGTCACACAAGGACAGGTACCTCATACAAAAAGGAAATCCCAGTTTATATGACCTTATCTGGAAGGTCAAACAAGGACAGGTACCTCACACAGAAAGGAAATCCCAGTTTCTATGGCCTTATCTAGAAGGTCAAGACTGGGTAGTTCATAATTATATCAGACCCTTGAGGTAGGCAAAGGCCACGGTCTCTGTTTTCTTGTGATTTATTATCTTTACAAATATATACAAGTTACTGCAGAACTGAATTAGAAGTACATGCCTTTCATGAAAATCCAAGAGGTAACCATTCCTGAAACCAAGCCATGTTAGTCCTTGAAGATTCTAGTTTTGTTAAAGAGCCTGTTCACTCCCCTGCCCCAACCAAAACAAAAAATTCTAAATTTGAATTTTGTTTCCTGTGATGCCCCGTAGGTAACGAACACTCACGATGTGTGTCACAGTACTGAGGATTCTGACAGAGCAAGACATCACGTGGTACCAAACATCCCAAACACACACAGCAGCCATGGCTTCTACAACACAGTCATTCTGTAACCAAGCATTTCCAGACCCTTCACCACGGCGGTCTCTGCTGCGGGACTGTGCGGAATTCTCACTAGTGAAAGCAGCATCCCTTCCTGTTTTCGTGTGATTTTTCTGAATTGTGATATGAAAACGAAAGCAAATCAACAGCTTTCACAGGGGAGCTTGAACCACAGCGACAAAGAAGCCACAGCTGCCTGAAACAGAAGAGTCCCCAGCACCGGATGGTGGACGCGGGGATTCTGGTTTTCAAACAAGACTCATGTTGGCACCAGAGCACACAAACGTGTTCCTCAAAACAGCTGTTGCAAACACACAGGATTACAAACAAATATTTTCCCAATTATATCCTTTTATGTTATACATTAAGGCAGTTTTTACAGAAGGTCATACTGTGGTTGTGTTTGTTCAAGGCCAATTATGTTTTAGTCTCGGGAAGCAGGCAAGAGAAGGAGTTAATAAAGGCAGAGAATGGGGGAGTAGGTTAGCAGAGCCTTCGCTATGAAGCGTGTCTGCTGACAGAAATGGCTCTGCACACCAATAGAGAAAGGAGGAACGGTGTTGGGGTATACTGAATACCCTTGTAGGGAAGCACAGTTAGTTCCAGTCCTTATTATCACAGCCCCCCCCACAAGCCAATCCCGGGAAGATTGGAAATTTTATGGGGAAAGGCACAACTTTCGTTTTTAAGTCCTGTAGAATAGGAACGATATTTAACGGCTTCAGTGCGGGGAAGGATGTTTTAAACATCCTTCAGTTTGCTAAGAACCTAACCTAGAAAGAAGACTAAAAACTTAAATCAAAAGAGCTATTCTTTTTAAAAAAATTTGTCTTATTTTGTATTCGTGTGTGTGTGTGTGTGTACGTGTGTATATGTGTGTATGTGTGCCTATTTGTGTGGGTGCCCACAAAGGTCAGAAGAAGATGTTGGGTCCTCTGGAAATGGAGATACAGGTAGTTGTAAGCTGCCCAGTATGGGCCCTGGGATCCAAACTCGGGTCCTCTGGAAGAACAGCAAGAGCACCCAGTTTCTGGGCCATCTCTACAGCAATGAAGCACTCTCGTTATTAAATGCGCCCATAAAGGAGTTGAAAAAGGCAAGTCACCAAATAAATAAAGACAATTATATACTCACAGCTAACAAAGCATGAGCATCTACTGCCTTACCACATTGTACACAGTCGTAGGACAAAGATAAATGAGGCTGTCTGGTGGAGCACTTGCCTGCCATGCACAAGGCCTCAGGTTCAATCACTAATGCTCCGATTAAAGTAATTCTTTATTATTTTAAAAAGACAGATGAGTTTGTAGAAAAATGAGCAAAATACAGAAACAGCCCCTTTCAGAAAAGGAAAGAGAAAAGTCAACACTCATATCAGAGTCTCATATGCACATGCAATCATGGGAATGCAAACTCTACTGAAATACAACTTTAGATTACTAGACAGGAAAAGGTCAAGAAGTTGTCAAGGGCTAGAAACACTGAGAACTACAGTACAATAGGGATATAAATCACCATCTAAAACAGTGGTTCTTAACCTTCCTAATGCTATGACCCTTTAATACAGTTCCTCATGTTGTGGTGACCCCCAAGCATAAAATTCTTTCATTGCTACTTCATAACTGTAACTTTGCTACTGCTATGAATTATAATGTAAATATCTGATGTGTGAGCCCAGAGTCTCATGACCTACAGGTTGAGAACCAATGATCTAGAAGACTGTGGCTTTATCAAGCAATGTTGACAATGTGCATTGTCTACAAACCAGGTAGATGTTCGCTAGACTCGTACCCTACTAAAGAGGGGAGGAGATAGGAACAGAGGAAGGAAGGGGAAGAGAGGACAGAGGAGGAGGAGAAGGATGGGTATAGAGGTTCAACCACATTCCTTAGAGTGAGATGAACAGAAAGTGGAGGCAACCTGATTGTTCCCAAGAAGGCCACATTTGTCAACAAAATGCCCCATAGACAGGAAAAGGAATGAAGCACGGCTGTAAGTAACATTGTGGGGAATCTTAGGAGTAAACAGTCAGATTTACCATGGGGAAAGACTAAGTTGCAAACTAGTGTGGAAAATAGGATGACACATCATGAGTGTTCAAGACAGAAGGAGTGAAAGAACATGTGTGAAGGCACACACTCATGACCTCACCACTGCATAACAGTGAACCTCACTGTTTTTTCAAGAGTCAGGATGAGAAGAAAAGGAATCAGGATGCTAAATCCTTCAGGCTAGGATTGGAGACTGAATTCCCACAGGATTTATCAGCAGCTACTTTATTTAGATAATTAAAGATTAAAAAAAAACACATTAGTATGGGGATGTAGCTCAGTGGTAAATTGTTTGCCTAACATAAACATGCAGAGTCCTGGATTTGGTTTCCAGAACCATAAAAAGAGGACACACACATACACACACACACACACACACACACACACACACACACACATCATGCTTTCCACAAATGTCATTATGAAAACTGTGAAACCATATTTGAGGAGTCAGCCCTAAGACTGGGACCACATAGGATGAACCTTTTATGGCTGAGCAGATACTAGCACCAAGGTCTGACCTCTCTTCACACTATCTCATCAGCGCACACTTGCTCCAGGAACTCGGTCATTTGCAGACCAGAGCTGAAGTAAAGCCAATGGTCTGGTGGGGTAGGTTCCCATAATCCCTCACCTCAACCCAGGGGTCTTGAAAATCTTGTAGCTGCTGAAATCAAGGTCTTGGTCATAATAGTGATTATTCAAAATGTCAAGTCGCTGGGGAGGACGAGGAGGGGAAAATACTAAAATACATACATAGAGAGAAGCCTTAGTGGTTACGGTGGGGACAAAAAAAGAGGGCAACTCACTATGATCAGCTTCACGTTCCATGCCACTATCCAATCGTAACTTGGGCACCATAATTATTTAATACCTCATCTCTGCTCTTTGTTTCTATCTGAGTCACCCCTAAAACTAGAGCCTATTTCTAACATATCTTCAATTATTTCTGTCTCATGTTAAATGCCCATGGCTTTGGAGGGTGCTATATTCATACTGCAATGTTAACTATTTAATACAAGCCGGGCGGTGGTGGCGCACGCCTTTAATCCCAGCGCTTGGGAGGCAGAGGCAGGCAGATCTCTGTGAGTTCGAGACCAGCCTGGTCTACAAGAGCTAGTTCCAGGACAGGCTCCAAAACCACAGAGAAACCCTGTCTCAAAAAACCAAAAAAAAAAACTATTTAATACAAATGACATAACATGGAAACATGGATAACACCAGAGGCACAGAAATGAATTGATAAGTGTCCCCAAGTCACTTACAGGTTCAATAGAGAAGTCCCAACAAGTACCAATAACAACAACGATACCTGTAATGTTCAAGAAATACATGTGGGTGGGAATATTTAGAAGAGAAAGTATGGTTGGTATTCAAACTATGAAGCCATAAAAGCCGGAAAGTTCTGGGGCTGGAGAGACAACTCAGTGCTTAGGAGCACTTGGGGCTCCTGCAGAGGACCCAGGTTCAGACCCAGCACTCACACAGCAATTACCAACCGCTTGTCACTCCAGTTGCAGAGGATCTGATACCCTCTTCTGGCCAAAATATTGGCTATATTATCTACTCTGGGTCCTAAACCCAACAAAAAGCCAACTCAGCAGATTAACTCAGCGCTAATCTGGATTTGCAGAATTAATATCCCTAACGAGACCTATTACTAATGTCTTCATGGATGTGTCTAGTCTGGGCTGCAAGCAGAGAAACAATCAGATCAGTGACTGCCCTTAGCAAATTCACAATAACACAGATGTAGCTTCAACAGTACAGTGGCCACTTGAGTAGGAACTCACTGATGGGAGCCACATTGTCCATGACAGATGGAAAAGTGAATGGCGTGACTCAGCTACAACAATAGCTCCTGATTCACCGCTCACTTTCATAGGGAAGGGGCCATGTATGTGCATGGCTACACATGTGTGCACACACGTATTCCTAATTTAGAAATCCCCACGTGGCACAGCAAAGCACCTCCCGATCACCACCTAGATTTCAGTCTGTTTTCGGGACTCCACCCCAATACATTTGTTTTGGGGATATATAAACTGGTAAGGGATGGTTCCCCAAGTGTTTGGTGTTTTGTTTTTTAAGGTGACAGCATCAGCAGGGGGCAATCTAACGTAGGAAACCTACCGCGGTAAGAGCAAAACAAGACTGTATCCTTCAGCTGTTAAAAAAGTAAATCTCCCCTGCTGAATACAAAGTATGGCATAGAGCGAAAGGAGAAAACACACAGGGTGGAGAACAAATCGGGGGCAGAAAAATAACAGAAGGTGAAGGGTTTACCTCAGGATCAAATGAGATGAAACAAAATGAAATAAATATAAAATAACTTTTAAGAAACCCTCACACCAGCTACAAGAAATCTATGAAGGCAGAGAGGCAGACTTGGATTTTGTTTTAACTTTGCCTGCAGGCACAGCTCAGTCCCAATAGCTGCAGACCTGGAAATAACAGGTGTTTATTGATTTCTCTGTGATTCTTCTCTTTTTTATTTCATCCTTCTTTTCCCCCTCTGGTACTGGAACAGAAAGGCATATGCACTCCATATGTAACACTTTACAACACTTTACAGAATGAAGAGCAAGGGAAGCGCAGACCAGATGTGCACGCCGGGATCCACTTTCCCTGACACACTCTCATGCCAACACGCTAACCGTACCTTAGCCTAAAAGGCCAAAGGACCAAAATGCTCCCTCAAAACACGCCAACTGATGAGCTTGCATGTGAGCATGAACCCCTGCACTGGCCAGAAAGAACCAACTTTAGGGTCTAAATTCCCCTTTTAAGGCCTTCAGGAGCGACCACACAGTCATTAAAAAGCAATCAATAGCTTGACTTTTTTTTGTAGGCTTAAAAGAGAATAGAAAACTAAGCAGTCTCTGCAAACATATATTTTTTAAGCCTTTGATTATTCAGCTGAGCTACAAAATCACACATCAAGGTTGATTCTAGCCTGAGATATTTTTTTATAAAGAAGCTCAGGAGATGAGTATCTTTCTGTGGATGCTGAGAATTATCTCCCATCATCCAGCTGTCTTTTTCCTTCTTGGCAGCATACAGTCTTCCACTTATCAAATCCGGATGGTCCTTCTTGTGTTTAGTATCTAGTAATGGTTAGAGGACAAGCCCATGGCCCCAAATAAAATACCTGTCTTTAAAAACCCACCCCCTCCAATGGGGGGAAAGACGAACGTCTCTCTTGACACTGGATTTAATTTTAAGAGCAAGGGAATTCTTATCATGGAAACTACAAAACATTATGAAACAGTGGGGGGAGGCAGAGAGGGAGGGAGGGAGAAATGAAGGAGGGAGGAGGAAGGGAGGAAAAAGGGAGAGAGGGAGGAGGGAGGGAGGAAAGGAGGTCAAAAGAGTGAAGAGAGGAAAAAGCAATTGCAGATTTCACTCTGTTGGTATTTTGCAAAATCTGAGGGGTTTTAAGAAAGGCTAAGGGGGATGCACAAGGGAGGGAGGCAACTTTCTGAACACAAGGAGGGGGGGATGAGCCAGGGAGGGAGGTTACTTTCTGAACACAAGCAAGGGGATAAGCCAGGGAAGGTTCTTTCTGAACCTAGTTGAGAAGGCAAAGGGAAACCAGTGTGCAAGATGGGTCATCAAGACAATGTCCCCCCACTCAGAGTTGGTTAAAGGGAAGCAGAAGGTAGAAGAAAGGAGGGGAAAGGTGGAGTGTACCTATAAAGGCCATAGGCAGCCCCAGGCTTGCAAAAACTGAAACAAATTTCTCTGGGGAACAAAAGGTTTAAATGTTCTTACATATGTCAAACTGTGAACTCTCAGGGCAGCAAATGACCTGCAAGGAAGACTAAGAGTATGCTGGGTAAACTTAAGAGAAAAAACAGTGTCCCACAAGGAAGGATTCATTCTTCCTAAAGGACTCAGGGATGCATGCATGTGTATGTGTGTGCATTTGTTTTCAAGGACAGTAGTCCCCTGATGTACCTTTTTTTTGGGGGAGGGGGGCACAGTTTTGGCTGGAAGTTTACTTCCTTACAGCATGACTATATTTGCTGTAGCCACACTCACCCATCCATCATAGGAAGAAGAGCAGAGAAGATGACAGGTGATGGAGAGCGAGAGGGCCAGGCAAACACCATGATAGGCTCCTAGTAACTCATTTAAGAACTAGGCCTCAGTTCCTGCCTCATGAAGCTAAACAAGACAGCTTCTGAGGAAGACACCAACAAGGGGTGACCAATTGCCAAATGCCCGACCAGTGAGAATGGGAAGAACTGCACCTACTAGACCTGGGCCAAACCCCCCACACACACACACACATCACCTTGAGGTAATAACCACATAAGTCTGGAACTTGTCCAGACTTGCCCAAGAATGTAAAAGCTTTAGTCGTAGCCCACCCCTACTATCCCTAACCAATTAGAAACATACTAATATGATTGACACTTGTGTAAGCCAATCCTAGATAGAATAATCACACTGCTTTTAGAATTCCTTTAGTTGTATCAAAGAGCCTGAAAGCTTTTCTTGCGGGTCACCATTCACCATCTTTGCTTTTGTGTTGGATGTGTGACCCTGGAATGCTGGTACTTCTATTCTCGAGATAATAAATGCTCTTGCTGATTGCATACATGGATGGCTGTTATGGCAAAAGTAAAATGCTGCAGATTCCTGAGTGGCTGAAGTAAGCAGTGGGTCCCGAGGCCATGCCACAGGTCCCTGAAGTGGTGGCAGGCAGCAGGCAGCAAGACCACAGCAGGCTGCAAAGCAGCCAGGTCCCAAGAGCAGCCAGTCCCAGGTAGGAATGGCGCAGTTCCCCAAGTAACTACAGCAAGCCACAAGTACCAGGCAGGGAGCTGTGTGGTGAGTGAGACACCTTGATGGGGCAGCCAGACCCACAAGGAGAGACAGATGGATGGGCATGTCACAAGACCATGCTGCAGGTCTCCAAAGGTCCTGGGCAGGGAGCCACACAGCAGGTGAGAAACAGAGACGTGGATAGGCACACCATGCAGAGTGAGGCTGGATATTTATTTAGTGGGTTATGGAGGGTGAAGGAGAGAAGAGCAGAGAGAGAGAGAAACATGGAGGGGGAGAAGTGGGGGAGAAGGGAAAAATAGAAGCTGCCTCTTTGAGAGGGAGATGGAAAAGGAAGGACTCAGGCTGGAAGCTAAAGATCAGCTTGCCTTGGTGGAGAGGGGGAGTAGGCATGGCTTGTCTCTTAAAGGAACAGGACAGATCATTACAATGGCAATCTTTTTTGGTACTTCTTCAAGACACTAACATTCTCATTCAGTGTGGAAAGCCAGGTTTAAAAACAAGCAGATTATAGGTGGATGCATTTGAGGACTTCTGTTTAGTGTTAAATATCAATGGAGTCTTTTTATGCCTGTCAATTTACATTTAGATGGTGACAGAAAGTGCACATGTATATATGCATGCACACAGACACACACATACATGCAAACACTCAGCAGCTGCCAATCTACCTGTACCTTTTTTAAAACTCCAAAAAAGCCACACTCCAATTTCCTAATAGCCCTGCACCTTCCCGTTTGACCTCGTCTCCCAAGCTATTCAATGTATGCCCAGTATGAAGCATTTTTAAGTGAGTTTGTCTTTATTGAATTATGATTTCCAGCAGATACTGGTAACAAAATTCAAATTGCTCTAGCAGACAAGACTTTTGAAGAGTGCTGGGATGTAACTGAGTTTTTAAGACAATCTCCAAGAACCACCCGCCAAGCATGTGTAGTAACTGCCACCACCCCCATCGATGAAATACTTCAAATACTTAATTAGATTTGCCAAGGGGGAGGGGAATCAATTGGTGAATCAATCATTAGGAGTCAGCACTCTGGGAGGCGGGAATGGCAAAGAACTGTTATTGGCACACCCAGGGTGTGGTCAAAAGGAAAACTTAACAAAACAAAATTTTGAGACTTCCGTGGTATGGCCCCTGCAGCAAGCATGAGACAATTAACAACATATCAAGAAGAGAGGAAGGCAACTTTCACCCCCTGCTTCCTTCTTACCAAGGGTATGCAGCCTACTTTAAAGGCATCTGCAAGCAAGGAGGTGAAGAGACTGAGATTCTATCAGGGACTGCACGGCCTCGGAACACCTGCAAACCGAATTTGCAGTGTTTTGTTAACCATTTATTTTGTCTTTACCAGGTTTTTCAAAGGGAAATGTGATAATCCCAGTGGCCTTTAGCCAGGGACAGGATGTTTAATCTAATAAAGCCACTCTGATGCGATGGATTAAAGCGACATGGCACATTCGTAATTTGGGATGTGGGAAAGAATTTTAACATTCAGGCACAGCAGGCTGGGTCTTAAAAAGGTTATATGGAGGAGAAACACAGGAGCGTCTATGAAACATCTGCTTTTCCTTTTCAGGTCTCCCCACATCGCTCCTGCTATGTGAGGCAAGCACCAGACCTACAGGAAGCCACCATTCAGTGGATCTATAGGGATTTTATAGCCTCAATTGAAAAAACAAACCTTCAGTCATTCAGTTATCATCTGGAAGAAACATCTATGGCTAGAGAGAAGAGAGAAATTAAGTGGAAAGGGGGACTATTGGGAATAAACATTGCAAAGATATTCTTCTGAGTCATCGCCCAATAAATAAGGCTTACTTAAATTAAAACTTAAGCTGGGCTGGAGGCATAGCTCAGTTGGTAGAGTTCTTGTCTAGCATGTTTGAGACCTCGGGTTCAACCCCCAGCACCACATAAAGACAGGTGCAGTAGCCCAGGCTGTAACACTAGCATGCAGAGGGTGAAGGAAAGACGCCCAGACAAGTTCAAGGCTTAACTGTCTCAAAAAAAAAAAAAAAAAAAAAAAAAGAAAAAGAAGAAGAAGAAAGAAAGAAAGAAAAATAAATAGAAAGATAAATGTCGTATATTCTCTCTCATATACAGGTCCTAGCTTTGAATTTTTTAATGTCTTATTTAAGTCAGAGTGGGTGTCTATAGAAATCAGGAAGCAAGAGGGCCTTTTACTCTGCCTTAAGGAGAACACAGTAAAACACAACAATATTAAAGTAAAGCAATGGAATACCAGGGATGTAACTGTTTAAATGATCAGTGGGGTGGAGGATGGAAGGGGGAGGGAGAGCTAACCAAAACTAAGGATATACGGAAAGCCACAGAGAAACTAATGACTATATAAGCTAAGTATAAAATATAATTTTTTAAAGATGAATTTGAACATTGGTATCTTGAACAGTAGGGTGATGTTTCTCCCAGAACATTCTAGGTTTAGGATAACTTCCTAGGAGTCACTGGCTAAGTCAAAGAGGTCTCAGAGGCTTCCAAACCAATACAATGCTAGGTATTGCCATTACTCTTGGTTACCCACCAGAATTACATGGTAAATTACACTGCTGAAGACACCCCCACTTTATATGCACAGCATGGGGGTTGGGGTGGGTAGTCTTTGAACTGGAAAATTCCTTCCTGCTAGCTACAGTCCATAGTGCTGGGAGGCTCTAGGCAGGTTACTGGGGGAGAAAAACCAACAGTCTTTCCCAGTTGTAAGCCTTGTGAGCCATAATACCAACCAGTGAGGCAAGCTATACCTGTTAGTGCAATGACTGCTGGGAGATAGATAGCTAACCACTTTCTGGACAGATTTGAAGTTCATTCCATGGGAAAGAGCAGCTGGTGTTTTACACTGAGCTAAAGCCTCTGACTGGGGAGCTCACAGGTCCTAGAAGATGCCTACTACAGATGCTTTGTTAGATGGACATGGTGTCACGCTTCCCTGTAAGGCTTTGGACCATAGACTAGTGCTGCCATCAGTCTCTTTCAGAGAAGCATCCTTTCGCAGTGCACATGTGTGGGTGGAGACTGCTCGTGTATTCCCAACCTCCCAGACCTGAAAGAACCACACAGAAACTATATTAATTACAATACTACTTGACCAATCACTTAAGCATATTTTTAGCTAGCTCTTATATCTTAAATTAACCCATTTCCATTATTTTGTGTTTGACCACAAGGCTCATGGTTTACCAGTAAGGTTCCAGGGCCTCTGTCTCCTTGGGCAGCTACACAGCATCTCTCTGGCTCCTTCTTCTTTTCTCCTTTATCTCTGCTTGGAATTTCTATCTTGCTCTGTTCTGCACCACAATAGGACCAAAGCAGCTTTTTTATTAACCAATGGTAATAAAACATATTCACAGCATACAGAGGGGAATACCACATCACACGTGACATCCTTATGACCCTCTTCAAAGTCCAAGGCACACTGGAGAGGTGGGTGGGGTGGAGTGGGGAGACTGGAATTGCTGAGGATAGGAAGGAGTGCTGACTTCTGGGTGAGACATAGCCATTGCAGTCATGAATACACACAGCATGTGAGGCTACCTGCACGCACCCCAAATCTGGGAATAAGAAAGTCATCAGGAGCGGTGGGGAGAGGGGATAAGTGATAGCAATGGAGGTGGGTATGATTGTGGTACACGGTAGACATACACAGAATTGTTGAAAAAAAGACCACTATTCACTCCTATACACAAAAGTAGCTACAAAATTAATTAAAATAAAGTAGTGGGAATGAGGCAGATGAGAGCAAATTATAATGATATCTGTGTAGCACCACGAGGTGGTGGCTTACCGGGAAGGATCTTAACCTGCGTCCACCTTGGAGAGGAGAGCTATAGCATCTGTCTCACTTCCCTTCTTCCCTTTGTAGAAGGAGCTGCAGGCTGCCTTCCCGCCCAGCTCCTGCATGGCTAGCTTAGCCCCAGAATAATTACATGGAAACTGTATTCTTTTAAACACTGCCTGGCCCATTAATTCCAGCCTCTTATTGGCTAACTCTCACATCTTGATTAAATGGAGCCTAGCTGGGGGATGTTGGTCATTGCAACCCTGAAACTGCCTTTTCTTGCTCCTTCCCTGTCTGTCTGTCTCTCCCCTCTCCCTCTCCTTCACCTCCTCTCTGTTTCTCCCTCTCTCCCCCTCTCTGTCTCTCTCTCTGTCTCTGTCTCTCTCTCTCTCTCTCTCACACACACACACACCTACTTCTTGTCTCTCCTCACTCTCCCTCTGCCTCTCTCCCTTCCTCCTATCACCCATCAGGTACATAGAAACTCCTCTGTCCCTTATTCCTGCCACCATGATGCTCTGCGTAGCACACAGACCTAGATAACCATGCACCGAATCCCTGTAACCATGTGCCAATGCTAATCCTTCCCCTTAAGTTGTCTTTGGCCATAGAAATAATAAAAAAAACTAGTCAGATCTCTGTGAGTTCAAGACCAGCCTGGTCTACAAGAGCTAGTTCCAGGACAGGCTCCAAAACCACAGAGAAACCCTGTCTCAAAAAACCAAAAAAAAAAAACCTAGTTAACAAACCAGTCAACATGAGCACAAAACATTAAGACACCAAGAACTGACTCTTCAGAAGACCCCAAGTCAAGAGCAAGAATGAAAAATAGCTTTTAAAACAATCAAAAACCACACTGCAGATGGGGTAGAGTTCTAGTAACCAGGAGAGGAATGAACCCCACCCTTTAACTGACTCTCCACTCTGACAGCATGAAATACAGCTGAGGGGCTGGAGAGCTGACTCCCTGGTTAAGAGCACTGCTGGCTCTTCCCTCAAATGACGGCTCACAAGCATCTGTAACTCCAGTCCCAGGAATCCGACGCTCTCTTCTGGCCTCCAACAGGCACCAGTCACACACACGGTGCATAGCCATACATGCAGGCAAAATTCACACACTCATAAAATAAAACTAATTTTATTTAACTATATACTGAATGATGTAAGACTGCTCAGCTAAGCAGAGGACTCTGTACGAATGTTCTGGGTCTCGACATCTGTAAAATTAGGAAGGATTGAGTCCTTTTTAACCAGTTCTGTAATTTTTTCTCTCCTCTCTTCAGGCTCCAGGCCCTAGAGGAGTAACATCAGGCATTTATTACTGATTCTGTTAATTATTATCCTTAATTAAATAACACCTTTAAGAATTACTTAACCAAGAAGCATACGCCTTGCCTCCTTAATTAGAGTATAAGATCCTGCAGCCAAAAGAGATTAAGTACCTACTGGGCTGGAGCATAACGTAAGGACAGAGCCGTCTCCCCAGGCGGCTGGCGTATTGCTCGTTTCATGCTTAATAGCAGCTGGTTCCAGTGGAATGGTTTCTCTCTTACACTGTCGTTTTTTGCTCATGTGAGGTTTTGTTGGGGTTCTGGTTGGGTTTTGATTCTGTTTGGTTTAGGTTTGGCATTTCTTTTTTCATTTGGGTAAACGGTCATGAAAACAGATAAACAGGGTTTCAAGAGATTCCAGAAAAACAAAGCCTATGTCTGTCCATTCAGGATTGTTTCATACTCTTCTGGACTTCCTGACCACACTGTCTGCTGCTGTGTGTCTGTGTTTCTGCTGTAAATGTCACCAATACTCACCAGGCTCTGTTCTGGAGAAATAATGACGTAATTTGGAAAGAAGTTAGGTAGGCACTGCCCTAGCTTGGGTTCCCCAGAAAGCCAGAACTGAGCCACCAAAGACTTGGTATGTGATCACAAGCAGTACAATTGGCAAGAGGAATGAGATGGGAAAGGGGGATTCAAAAAGGTGAGCCGAGAAGGAGATAGTGCCGAAGATGGCGGGCTCAGTCCCCCTGGGACCCATTGAGTCACCACACAGAGCAGTTTCTTCAAGGAATGGAAAGTCAGAAAAAATATGTACTAAACCCCATCTCTCAGTATTTGAGAGCCACTCCTGGGAAAGTTCAGTCCTCAAGAGACCCCACATAGAACAAGAGGAAGGCCGAGGTAGAAGACTACACACACAGGACTAAAAGCCTTCACTCTGCAGGGGAACTGCAGCAGACAATCATGGTCTCAGCTGCAAACCAAGGGGACATGGGAAGGGCATCGTCTAAACCTGTTTCACAGAGTCTTGCTGCTTCCTGTAGTTCCTAATAGCTCCAGTCACTCAGCTAATATTGTCTACTGGCTTGCCAGCAGAAACCATACTAGATAGTAGCATTAAAGCTATGCATGGTCCCCACCTCGGGAGAGCCAGAATCATTAGATAGAAAAATAAAACAAGATGATAAGTGCTAGTAAGTATAGTCCCTAGCCAAACTTGAAGTCTATTCTTGAAAGTCCATTTCCTAGAACTGATTTTTTTTTTTATTATTTTAATCTTATGCATTGACCCTGGAGCATCACTTGAAGGAAGGAATCTTCTTGTAAATCAAGGCTGAGAAAGCTGCACTCACTTGAGTCTTGGAGGATGGTGCTATCATGCGCATGGATTTAAACTGTTCAATACTTATCACCAGGTTCAAAGAAAGCAAATGCCTCCACCATAACTCACATGAAATTTCTCAGCACACGCTGCAATTTTCCAGCATGGTGCACAGCTGTGAATCTCCACAACATCTATCCTTCCGGGTCGTCCAGCATCAAGAACCTTCCATTCTACAAAGGTGGAAGATCTGCTCAGACTCATCCTTCCAAGATCTCTCCCAGCCCTTGGCAGACAGAAAGGTGACACTGTTTTTGACTGTTTCATGGCTTGGAAAAAAAAAAAAGTTGACTACTCGCTCACCTCACATGAGAGCTTCCCTCTAGCTTGAAAGATTACAAACAGATGTTGATAATAGACATGGCTCAGTCCGTAAAGCTCCTGCCTCACAAGCATGAGAATCTGAGTTCAGACCCAGGAACCTATGTCAAAAGTCAGCAGAGTCAGGGACGGGAACTGAGATGGGTAGGGCTTGGAAGACTGGCCAGCCAACCTAGCGGAATCAATGAGCTGCAGGTTGAGTGCAGGAGAGGCGGTTCAACAGGTAAGAGCACTTGCTGCTGCACAGAGGACTAAAATCTGGTTCTCAGCACCCCTGTCAGGCAGCTCACAGCCACCTCTAACTCTAGCTCCAGGGGATTTGACACTCCTCCTGGCCTCTGTGGGCACCCACATGTATGTGCATCCATACACAGAGAGACATGCATGTATACCATAAATAAAAAATAACTCTTTTTTTAATAGGTGAAGAACAATGGAAGAAAGACATCCAGCATTTACCCGAGGCTTTTACACACACACACACACACACACACACACACACACACACACACACACGAGGTTGAAGCAGACATCCATGAGTTTTGTCGTAGTGTACCCAGGAATGCAGTAACCATCGGTGACTTCTCCCCATCGCCTCTTTGTTGGTTGAGAGAGAGAAATGAAATAGTCAGTCAGCATCATCCAGATTAGTTCTGGTGCATTTCATCCATCAGCATTTGATAGAACTGAGCAAATTGATGATCCAATTAAGCAAAACTCTCCTGGTTAACTTGAATTAGTTACAGTTAGGAAAGCCAAAGACGAATTCGCTACCTTCATCTGAAGCACGGAAATGATCATTTGGACGTTACATGTGGGGTGGGGGTGGCGTCTGGGAAGGCTGTCCTTATTCATTCTAAATAGATTCAAATCCTAATTAGCCTCAGCTAACAGTTTAAACCCAGGCGCATGACAGCACCATCCTCCAAGACACAAACGAGCACAGCTTTCTCAGCCTCGATCTACAAGAAGATTCCTTCCTTCAAGTGTGGATGTGGGTGGGGTGCGTGCACATAACTGCGCAGGTGTGTAAGCCCCTGCATGGGCATGCTGGTGCATGTGCACATGGAGTCCAAAGCTTTCTGCCTTATTGCCTTGAGACAAGGCCCCTCACTGAGCCAGAAGCTCACCACCACTTTGGCCAGTCTGCTCTCAGGACCCTTCCTGTCTCTCCTCCCTAAGGCTGGGATTACAAGCACACAAATGTAGCCATGTAGTTATGTCCAGCTTCCTACCTAGGTGCTGGGAACTAGAACTACCTCTCTTTCCCGTAGAGAAAGCATGCTTACCCACTGAGCCGTCTTTCCAGCCCCATAAATATCCTACATGTTAGGGAAATAATTTAACTCTAATTTTAATGAACTTTTAAAAATAATTACAGTTTCACTTCTTTCAGAAAGCAATTCAGGCAGACTCTTATTAGCATAAGAATTCCTGGCAAAATAGTGTTTGTCTTCACCTGGGTACAGTTTGAAAATGGTTATTCTCAATTGCTGCTTTTCATGGGTTATGTTTTAAAAAGTGAGTCATCATTTCATTTGCATCTATTTCTACAGATTCATGGAAAACCCCGTGTTATTTCATAACTAATGTCTAATTATAAGTGGCATATTTATAACAGCGAACACAATGTTTTGAGCGCATGTCTGACTAACAGCACAGCTGTTGGAACTCAGGGCTCACAGAAGGATCATCTCCACTCTTCCATAATGAAGAAAAAAAAAACCTCTGTTATGATTATTCAAATATTGTACTTGTTGGGGTAATCATTGTGACTCCTGAAGCTTGCAGACTGTGACATTTGCATCCCGAATTAGCATTCAGGTCAAGACATTAGAGACGTAAATGAACTCTCTCCAACTACTCTGTATTTAAGGAACTGCCTCCAGACAAATGTTCGTCATTATGTATATTCAGTGGTCAGTTGTATTTCATCCAGATATGAAAGAAAAAAAAACACCCTCAAAGCAGACAGACGTGCAACACCCCATCAGCTCACCAGGTGTGTTCCAATAAAACCAGCTTAACAGTGCATTTGGATTTATGTTTATTTTCACATATAAACAAGACAGCTCCCAATGAGAAGAGGAAGGGCTGAATCAGTTCAGAAGTAACGCTGAGCATTCTCTCCCGGAAAACTAAATCTGAGGTTTATCTCCAGCCCGTCACGAGAAGCCAGACGCTCACTGAAAGGACACACACCCTTTTCTCTGCTGATCATTTTTATGCCACTTTGAACACAATAGATGGCAGGAACGGCCCAAGGTTTGTTTGGTCAGGTGGTTTCCAAGGTTTCAAGGCACCATGGTGGAAAGCACAGGGTCGGGAACTCAACTGAATCATGCTCTCTCCTCGACCCCTACCCTTTCTCCCCATCGTGGTTCAGAAGGCAAGTAGTATGTCATATTGCAGGCTACACTTACTAGAAGACTGGGTGTTGAATAGGCAGTGTGCCTCTTGGGTGTACATATCGTTGGTCCATGATATATCTTACCTCTGAAAGTTTGAGATGACTGACACACAGGAGCTAGGACCCCCTGCCACTCCTGAAAAGAAAATGATATGAGCAATATAAAGTCTGCCAGCTCACAGTTCTTTTTTGAACCAATCCAGAATCTACAGGAACAGGAGCTACCAGAGTTTACCAAATCTGAGGTTCATCAAATATTTATGTAGCACTCCAAACAAATGCTATAATCAAACTATGGTACAAAACACCAATTTTAAGATTCATCTTGATCTCCCAGATGATAAAATAATGCTTCTTGAATCAATGTGGCACAATATAAAAACACATGCCCTGAGATGAGCAACATTTGGTGGCATTTCTTACATACCACTATGATTTCCTACAGAAGCTAACACATCAATTATTTTAATGGCAACATAAAATCAAAAAAATTCCCAGGAAAATATATAGATTTTTATGCAACATATTTTTGAACTTTTTGTCTTGAAATAATTTCAAATTTCAGGTTGCAAGGGCACTATACCTTGTTTCATTATTTATGTATTCATCTATTATTGTGTGCATATATATGTATGATATGGGTGCATGAGTGTGGATGTACACAGGCCATGCTACATGTGAAGAGGTCAGAGGACAACTTTTGCGGTTTGTTCCTTCTACCCAGGGATCGCAGGATCAAACGCAAGTTATCCGATATGTGAGAAAATGCCTTTACTTGCTGAGCCATCTTGTCAACCCTCCATAATTTCTTTCCGAATCGTTTGAGGGTAAACTGCAGACATTTTGACCCTTGCCCTCTTTACCGGCTCAGCGTATATTTCCTAAGATGTCCGTGCTCTCTGGTAGAACTATGCTGCATCATCAAGTATGGAGTTCATTACCAGTATAGTACTGGTGTCTGCTAAGCAATGTCCATATTTTTCCAACTGTGTGCACACTCTCCTGCATGGCATTTGGTACTGGATGGAATAAGGCCTCACACATCATAGATGGACACTATGCCTACTGGCCTCTTCTACCTGAGAGTTAGCCTTTGTTCCTCATGATGCTTAGAAGATAACAGAAAAACTACTTTGTAAAGTTTCTCTCCTTTGGGGGTTGATACATCATGAATATTAGATTCAGGCTGTCCACTTCAGGCAGGAACAGCGCCGGTCCCATCAGCAGACAGAGCCTCTCATTCTGTGCCATTGGTAGTAATATCCACTAGGGTCACATAGCTCAAGCGGTTTCTGATAGATTTTGTTTTGTTGCTTTTTGTTTTGGTTTTTTTTTTTCTCCCTATAAAGCAACTATTTTTACTTTCACATCTGGTTGGAAGTGAGTTTGAAATCAGACAATGCCCTGTTCCTCCCTACGGTGGTTTGAATAAGAATGGTCCCCATAGGCTCATGTATCTGAATGCTTAGTCATCAAGCAGTGGTACTACTTGAGAAGGATTAGGAAGCATGGCCTTATTGGAGTAGGTGTGGTGCTGTTGGAGGAAGTGTGTCACTGGGGGTGGGCTTTGACATTTTAAAAGCCAAAACCAGGCCCTGTATTTCTCTCTCTTTCTTCCTGCTGCCTGTAAAACTCTCAGTTACTTCTCCAGTACCATGTTTGCTTGCATGCCACCATGCTTCCCACCATGATGATAATGGACTAAACCTCTGAAACTGTAAGCCAGCCCCAATATAATACTTTCTATTCTAAGAGTTACCATGGTCACAGTATCTCTTCACAGCAATAGAACACTGATGAATAGCCATAGTACCTGAGGCTGGAGAGGGAGATAATAGCTCTCAACTGCTCTCCCAGAAGACCCAAGTTCAGTGTTCAACACCCATATCAGGCAGCTCACAACTACCTGCAACTCCAGCTCCAGGGGACCTGACGCCTTTGGCCTACATAGGTATCCGCTCTAATGTATACACACTGATAGGCAGATACACACACACACACACACATTAAAACTAACAAGAGATACATTCTTATGAAAAAACCCAGCTGTACCATTCACTGAGAATTCTGAAATACTGAACTGACTAGTTGTTACTTAGATGGTGTAAAGGTTCTAACAGATCCTATTTCTAGCACCCAGGCATGTTGTCCAGTCTTCACTCTAGAGTGAATCATTACAGATGTAAGGATGTTGTTTAAGGAAATCAGAGCTCGGAGCTGGAGAGATGGCTCAGCTGTTAAGACCATTGTCTACTCTCAGGACCTAGGTTCAGTTCCAAGCACAATCATCTGTAACAAGAGTTCCAGGGAATCTAATACTCTCTTCTGACCAGACACTATCTTCTGAACTCTGCAGCTACTGTATGCAGGTAATGTGTGTGTGTAAATATAAGAAAAATGCACACACATAAAACAAAAATAAGTAAATCTGTTCCAAAGAAGGAGGAGGAGGACGTGAGGAAGAGGTCAAGGAGAGACTATAACCCTACTTATAAGTAACCCACTAAGGGTTAATCACGGAAACATGTGTCTCTTTCCAGTATGGTGTAAGGGCGCCTACAGATGGATCAGTGAAGCAGAACAGAGGTAAATGGATAGGGTAGCAGTCAGTGTAATTCAGGCTCTCTGGATAATTTTTAGAAATCACAATTTTGAAATAACATGGGAAATAAATATGGGAAGTACAGAATTTTCTACGCTTACACTCAGTACTTATGGGAGGAGGGGAAGAGAGAAGGTGAGCTACCACAACACACTAGAGATGCCAATGAAATCCCTTTTGTATACCAGGTGGCTAATTGCTGTGTTGCAATGGGACAATCAGATCTCAGTCTTGGTAAGGAAGAACTTGTCAGAGTGAACCACATGGAACTGTCATTTTCTAAGTACTCCAGTGGTTATGGGGCAGAAAATTCATACACCTTCTGGCTTCCCTCAATCCCACATACTCAAGGAGCTGCTGCCAAAGCAAGACCCTCACTTAAACTCCTTCATACTACAGGTGTGCCCTCTGCCATAGGGGCCCCCACACCTTCCTCTTTTACTCGGCATCATGAGACCCTCACTTAAACTCCTTCACACTACAGGTGTGCCCTCTGCCATAAGTGCCCCCATACCTTCCTCTTTAAAAAGGAGCCAGAAGAGGGACTTCAATCTCTTTCCTGAATGTGATGCATTTACCTCTTTGCATTACCATTTGGTCAGGCAACTGGTAGGTCATTTATCCCTGGGACTTGTGAATACTTGAGGCTGTGTCCCATGAGCCTAGAGCAGTAGGGTGGCGCTAAACACTAGAGGATATGCAGAGGTAAGTCACAAAACAGGGAACTAGATATGACCTGGAATAGTCATATAACAAGTGGGTATCATCCGGAAAGAAGGAACTTCATTTGGCAAAATGCCTCCGTAAGGTTGCCTGGCAGATAAGTCTTTGGGGGCATTTTAGTGATTGACTATTGATGTAGGATGGCCCAGCTGACTGGGGACATTGCCATTCTGGGCAGGTGGTCCTGAGTACCATAAAAAGCAGGCTCAGTGAGCCAGTAAGCACTGTCCCTCTGTGGCTTCTGCATCAGTTCTTGCCTCCAGGTTCCTGCCCTAACTTCCCACAATGATGGAGTGTGACTTGAGAGTTGTGAGCTGAAAGAAACCCTTTCCTCCCTAAGTTGTCTTTGGTCATGGTGTTTTATTGCTGCAAGAGAAACCTAAGACACCATATTAGCCAAACTAAGTAAATCTCTAAAACACAAATATTGCATGTTTTCTCTCATATGTAGCTCCTAGCATTTACTATAGGTGCCTAAAATCATGTATGTATATATTGTATGAAAGTAGATGTGATAGTGTCTGGAGGAACAAAGGGGTCTAGCAAGAGTGGGAGGAGGGGAAAAGGGAAGACGGGGAATAGAACAGACATACAACATATATTTGTATGAAAATGTCCATAAGGAACAGTCCTATGTACAGTGACTATGTACCATGTAAAGAATTTTAAAGGAAGAAAAGTTAAAATTGATTACAGGAGGGCTAGGATATGGCTCAGTGATAAAATATTTGTCTAGCAAGAATAAGGCCTGGGGTTCAATCACCAGAAACTTTCTCTGTCTCTCTGTCCCTCTCTGCAAGAAAAAACAACCTATTGTTTTGTCTCAAATTGTCTAAGTAAGATATGAGCAAGTGTCTATATCCACAAATATATCCTGACCCTCGTGTTCCTAACAAGAATCTTACATATTAACTAATGATCAGTGTAAAATTGTTTAAGATCCAAGAAGAAGAAGAAGATAAAGAGGATTAGGAAGAGACTACATAAAAAATAAAAGTCTGAGCTAGGCAAGGTGATGCTTGCCTATAATTCCAGCACTTGGGAGACTGATACAGGAGGATAATCATCTTTTTGTGACTTTTTTCATCTTTTTATGTGTGTATAGGCAGAGACTGCTCTTTCGTTTCCCAGTGGCACAGACCCAAATAATCACACAGAAAATATATTAATTACACTGTTTCACCAATGACTCAGGCATATTTCTAGCTAGCTCTTACATATTGAACTAAACCATTTCTATTAATCTGTGTATCGCCACAAGGCTGTGGCTTACCAGGTAAGGTTCTAGCTGGTGTCTTTCTCCTTTGGCAGTTACATGGCCTCTCTTTGACTCTGCCTACTTTCTATATCTCTGTTCGGATTTCCGACCTGGCTTTGCTCTGCTAAGCCATTGGCCGAAACAGTTTCTTTATTAACCAATGGTAATAAAACATATTCACAACATACAGAGGAGAATCCCACAACTTGGGTGTTTTGACTACATGTGAATCCGTGTACTACATGCACGCCTGGTACATGCAAAGGCCAAATGAGGGCATATGATGCTCTAGCCCTGAAGTTACAGCTGGTTGTAAAGTGTCATGTGGGTACTGGGAATCGAATCAGGATCCTCTACAGGAGCAGCCAGTGCTGTTCATTACTGAGCCATCTCCCCAGCCCTCAGAGAGCATGATTTGAAGTCAACTTGGGCTACCAATTGAGAAGCTATCTCAAAATAAATCAATAAAAAACAAGGGCTGGGCAGGTAGCTTAGTGGTAGAGTGCCTACCTAGAATGCACAAACTCAGCATTTGATCCCAGGGAAGAGAGAGCATGGGAGAGGGAGGGAGAAAGGGAGAGAGGGAGGAGGGAAGGAAAGAAATGATATGCTGGCTCATGTTGAGACTACTAACTTCCCATTTATAAAACTGGATTTCTACACACACATCACAAGCCTTAGATAGCAAATTCAAACACTGTAAAACAAATGATTGATTTTTTTTTTAAATTTAGATCGTGCTGTCGGGACTCATTCTGCCAATTTGCAGGTTATTCCTAAATAACCAAGTCCTCATTTGCACTGCTAACCAGCTCTTTAGCGCATCTGCAAAGAGCACGCACTACATTTCCTGCGTCTAACAACTTTCCCATTAGCTACAGTAAACACTCTGCACTCTGGTCACCCATCAGTTCCCCGTAGAGTTATGGGTTATAAGTTTAATTGTTTCATTTGCATATCCAGCTGAGGTAAATTAGAAAAAAGGGCCCACACTCATTACACTTTATTGCATTACAAACACAGATGTCTGTTATTCTAAACCCGCTTAACCTTGACCTAAAGAAAGAGATTAGAGTAATATGAAGAGAAAAATACACACTGTTTGTTCACTTGGCTTCTCATGGCTGAGCCGTGTTGAGTTTCCTTGACAAGGAAAAAGTCTCAGTTTTGAATTGACAGGGAGTTTCTGAGAAAAAAGACGGCATTCCTTTGACTATTGCTGCTTCCCATGGTTATAAATCATCAGTAAAAAGCTATTAAGCATCAGTTCCCTTGACCAAGAGACATAAGAAATGATCTCTGAGAAGAGTAAGGTCACCATCTCTGGGAAGGAGGTCACCCACCCACCACCTGGCTTAAACTCAAAGCTGGTCAAGTCATGGAACACAGTTTGTCCCAAAAGGCTGAGTCACTGACCAAGAGTTTTGCAGAGTCTGTGACTCTCACTAACAGGAAGATGTCCTCTGCATCACCACCTCTTCCTCTTCAATTTGAAATTATTTTTTAAAAGAGCTACTTGTTTTTATTTTATACACATGTGTTTTGCCTTCTTGTTTGTCTATGTACTCCATGTGTTCCTGGTGCCCAAAGAGGCATAAGAGGGCTCAGATCCCCTGAAATTGGAGTTATGTTTGGGTGGTTTCTCTGTGTAGCCCTGGCTGCCCTGGAACTCCCGCTGTAGACCAGGCTGGTCTCAAACTCAGAGAGCTGCCTGCCTCTGCCTCCAGAGTGCTGAGATTAAAGGCGTGTGCCCCTACTGCTTGGGCTAATTACTTAAGACACCATCTTAGTTACTATTAGACACATATTAGTTACTAGTAGCACTTTAACAAAATACCTGGCAGGAAAGAATGTCCATGGTGGTAGGAGTGGGAGGCCCCATGTGGTAGATCAGGAAACACAGTATGCCCTGGAACTTAAAGTAGGCTACAACCTTCCAAGGCCTGCACCTGGGGTCCCTTGGTCCTGCCACAGTCCCCAAACCTCCCCAAATGGCACCATCATCTGGGAACCAGCACTCAGAACCCAAGCCTGTATAGGACATCTCACCCCCTGATCATAGCGCACTATCTCTTTCCACATCGACTTTTCTATGGTGTCAAGTGGCATTAAGATGATTGGGGACCTTTCCAGGGCTTGATAAAAAGGGACATTGAGTTGGGGATGCATTGATGTGGGGGTGTGGGGTGTAGAGATGTGTTTTCCCATCCCTTCCATGTACAGCTACAGTGCTGCTCACCTCCGTGGAGGAATGGGTGGGAACAGCCCTACTTCCCAGTGTGCTGACTCTTCCAGCAACGAGATGGAAGGACAAGAGTCTGGGCTCACATCCTGACCTGATAAGGTGTGCAAGGTGTCAAGCCTGAAGCTCCTCTGCAAAAACAGCTTCCCATCATCAATCTATAAAACTGCAAGAAGATTCAGGGCTAGTGCGCCAACAGTCAAAACAGAGCTCTCTCCTGTCAGAGAGGGAACCATATGCATAATTTGAAACTCACTATGTGTGCCCTTTCTTCCTATTCTTTATAACCAGCCAAGTTTAAACACACTATTTTATCTGTAACTTAGAAAAATGCCTTTCCATAAAGTAAGAGGAAAGAGCCTAGAATTCTGATTTGGATTATAAAAAGAGTACTTTTTCTGTCTCCTTAAATTGATCAAGTAATGGGGAGCTTGGGTCAAAAACATAATGGAACATATGATGAAGGAGATAAACATAATAACTGAAATAGAAATTGCTCTGGCATCAGAAAAAGAAATGTACCAAAAATTTTTAAATCACACGCAAAATGATAATCATTTGAAGAGGCGGCAAATGTTGGCTGGTAATGAACACACTCTTGGTTTGTGTGATCATCGAATTAACGAACAGAGAGAACTCAGCTAAATACATGGGGGCGGGGGGCTAATCTTCCGGACCTGACAGCAAAAAGCTCTGACGCTAATGAAGATAACACAAAATGTACAATGTACAAGGACCTCAAGAGTGGGTGCTGTCAACTCAGAGGCCAAGACTCTTCACTAGCTGAGTACACTTGAAATGCCTCTAAATCTCAGGGCCTAAATAAAGGGAAACTGACTCACGTTCCCTAATTTGAACCCTAACAAATCTTAATAATGCAAATGGAATTTGCAGCAAACGATTTGGACACTAGAAGAAGTTTTCCATGGCCTGGGGACGTGGGTTAGCCAGTTGAGCAGTTGATTGATTTGGCCTGGGGACATGGTTAGTCAGTAGAGGGCTTGATAGATTTGGTCTGGGGATGTGGCTAAGTCAATCCAGTGCTTGCCTGGCATGCTGGCAACTCTGGGTTCCATCCCCAGGACCACAAGAACTGAGCATAGGGCTGCATGCCCTACATACCAGGTGCCTGGGAGGTGAAGGCAGAAGGAGCTAGAAGTTCAAGGCCATCCTCAGCTAGGTGGTGAGTTTGAGGTCAGCCCTGGCCAAGCCCTGGCTCAAAAACAGACCAAGCTAGAAGAGCAGATGTATAAAATAAACTTCACTATAGAATTCTTTTAAAAATGCCAACCATGCTAGGGAAGAAAAACAAAATCAAAAACAAAAACAATATTGTCAAGACTACACAACGAGGCCGGTAGAGTGGCTCAGTGGGCAAGGACATTGGCCACCAAGCTTGACTTCAACCAGAACCCACATGATGGAGACGACCCATGTCCTCAAGCTATCCTCTGAGCACGCATGTGTGTTGCAGCAAGTACATGTATATCTAAATACATCCATGTATACCACCACAGACCAAATAAACAAAGGCAAGATATTAAGATAAATGAAGACTACAGAACTAAATGTTAAGGAGAAACTCTCAATAAAAGACGAGTTTTAAAGTCTCAAAGGCTGTGAAGACGGCTCCATGGGTAAAGTACTGTAAATAAGTACGAGCTTGAAAACCCAACAGCCAGAACAGCTCCCGGGGGGGCGGGGAGAGGGGGGCTCGCTGAACCCAAGACCAAAGAACAGAGGAAAACATTCAGCGTAGAGCTCCAGTCTGTACACGCACAAGCGAGCACACTCGTACACACATACACAAGTGTTTTCTCTTTAAATCACTAAAAATGATATGCCATTGTCTTGGATTCGTATTTACGAGCTACAATGTAATGCTCTGGTTCTCGAGTCAGAATGAGGAGATCACGTACCCCCCACCCTCGCCATTTCTTTATGGTGGGCACAAAGTCTTCTTCTAGCTGCTTCTGGGCATGCAATGCACTGTTGCCGAGCCTTCGATCTAGTGTTCCAGAAAGCGCAAGCGGACTCGCTCGGTCCAGGAAGACTGGGGACCCATTGACTGACCTCCCCCGACCCCTCCACACTGTCTCTGTGAACCACCACACCTGCTCCATCTCCAGGAGATCCGCTGTATTCAAACTTCCTTGGATGAATAAAGTCAGCATTGGTATTTTTCTTTCTGGGCCTGGTTTATTTCACTTGACACAATAACATCCTCCAAGTTCATTCACGTCGTCACGGATGACAGGACTTTAACCCTTTTGTGGCGGTCCACTGGTGACATTTAGGCTGATCCCATGTCCTGACTGTTAATGAAGAGGTTGCTATAAACTGTAATGTTCTTTTTATTCTTTGGAGGCCCACCACCCAGATCCCAAACAAATACACTGAGACTCACTCTTACTTATGAATGTCCAGCCTTAGCTTGGTTTGTTTCTAGCCTGCTTTCCTAACTTAAATCATCCTGCTTCTCTTTATGTTTTGCCTCTGAGCTTTTTACCTTTTTTTTATTCTATGTCTCTCCCTCTTACTCAGTAGTTAGCTGTGCAGCTGGGTGCTTGGCCCCTAGCACCCTCCTCTCCTTCTACTTTTCTCGCTCCTTCCCTTTTCCTCAAGCCTAGATTTCTCCTATTTATTCTCTCTGCCTGGCAGCCCCACCTATCCCTCTTCTGCCGAGTTATTGAATGTTCAGCTCTTTATTAGACCAATCGGGTGTTTTAGGCAGGCAAAGAAACACAGCTTCACAGAGTTAAACAAATGCAACATAAAAGAATGCAACACATCTTTGCACCATTAAACAAATATTCCACAGCGTACATGAATGTAACGCATATTAAACTAATATTCCACAACATTTTCTTTTATTGTTTTCAATCTCAAACTTTATGTCTATACTCAATTTTGAACTGATCATTTTTGTTTCACGTGTATGCAAATATGAGAGTATGCCAGATGGGTGCATACCCAAAGAGGCCAGAAGAGAATGCTGGATGGATGCCCCAGAACTGGAGTTACAGGTGATTCTGCGCTATCTGACATGGATACTGGGAACCGAACTTGGATCCTCTGGAAGAGCAGCAAGTGCTCTTAACCACTGCGCTATACCCCAGCCCTATATTTTCTCTACGGAGCTTGAAAAGCTTCAAGCCTCACCCACTCTAGGTCAGCAATTCTCAAGCAGTGGGTTGTGACTCCCTTGGGGGGATCGATTAACTCTTTCACATGGTCACATATCAGATATCCTGCATATCAGATATTTACATTATGCTTCATAACAGTAAAAATATTACAGCTATGAGGTAGCAATGAAATAATTTTATGGTTGGGGGGTCAAAACAAGATTGAGAACTGTGTTAAACGGTTGCAGCATTAGGAAGGTTGAGAATACTGTCTTACATCATCTCCTGTCTCAGAGCCCCACTCCCCACTTCTGGTATAGTCAGGGGGCCACTGTCAGGCCTGAATGGTGATGCAAGATTTGCAAGCATCTTTTCAGAACCCTGATGGAACAAACTTGGAGAGCAAACTGTGATTTCCCCATGAAAAAGAAAGTGGCCTTCTATCTCAGTGGAGAGTTCCTTCCACAAAAAACAACATGCAGGAATGGTAGCTGGGCAGATAGAGTGCTTGACACTCAAGTGTGGGGAACTGAGCTCAGATCCCCAGACCCAAGTAAAGCCTGAACTTGTCTCTAATCCCAACACACATCTGTAACACCATCCTACAAAGGGAAGGAAGGTGAAGAAGGAAAATCCCTGCCTCTGCTGACCCCGCACATGAAGCAGGCAACAAGATCCTGTCTCAAAGAATGTGGAAGACAAGGACCAACAAACACCTCAAGTTGCCCTCTGATGTCCACATATGGTCCATGGCACACACATACACAAAAGCTTTGATTGAAAAACAATCATAATTCTTGCCTTTGCCTAGAAACGGAGGATGGGTGGTCCCCACCCTCCCTGCGAGGCTAAGTACCCTCGGGACATCTTGTCTGCAGGCCTACCCAAAAGCCATCTTATTCGAGCTATCTCTTCCCTCTTAATTGTATAATTTTTCTTTATTAAAAATTACTAAACAAAAAGAGAGAGGAGTTGAGTCATCGAGATTCATTTTTCTAAGCGCCTTTTGTTGGTGAAAATACGCAGTTTTTCCAGTCTTGTCTCCGGTACTGCCGAAAGCATTATTAAGTCTGCCGTTCTTTGGGGCTTGTGAACTGCCCGTGACTGTTACTCTGCCTACTTTTTTGTGTCTGGGACATTATCGTAGGAATGGCAAGCTCGTTCGGAATTTGTCTATGACTATAAAGTCACTGGGACACCAGCGGAAGAAGCTGACCTCTATAGCAGCCTGTTACCATTTGGTCTGCTCAGAAACCCTTTAATCCCAATCCTTATCCTCAGAGCGGTGAAAGCCTCCGCTGTAAAACAGCGGACACTTAGGAGTCCCCTGTCGATCTGCTCCTTGAAGAGTTGCTTCGTTTCTCCGGCACAGAAAGAGTCTTTAGATCCGCTGCCGCAAAGGACTCCGAGAGGTCGTCTGTACCAACTGCCAGAGAGGGCCGCGCTTTAAATAATGAAAACGGATGGTCGTTACTGCAGCTCTTGAAATTTTTTATGGGACAGATGTTTCTCCCCAAGAGAGCTGCGTGTCGCCTTCAAGAGCACCTTTGCTGAATGAAGATCTATAAAGCCAGCCAACTGATCAATACTCCTTTTACTTCGAGAACACTGGACCGATGTCTGGACCCAGGCAAAGGTTAAAATAATGAGTATGACTCTTGACAGTAAGGCTCCACCCCACGAGGAAGCCTTCCATGGGTCAGAGATCACCTTAGTGTGAACAGAAAAGGAATTCTTGGTCCAGTCCCTTTCATTAATATCTTCATTCCACTGGGCCACACACATAGTGATGCTGGGCAGCACCCAAATTCCCCCAAATTATTCTTTATTTGTCAGATGCATAATAAGGTTTTGTATTCTTTTTTCCCATTTCTGAATTTTGCTTTGGAAGTCCAGAATAACAGATACTGTATAGACAACAGACCTAATAGTTGGCCAAGGACTCACAGGAATACGGCCAGTGAAGAGATAGAGAGAGAAAGAGAAGTAAAGCCACCTCCCTCCAGGATTCTGGAATTCTCGCAGGGCTGATCTTGGTGGTTCCGTGCCTGTGCCCTCTTTTTCACTCAAAGTCCCCCTATTCTATAATCTCAGGCGGCTGTAAAGAGGACACAAGATCTCCTTCCTCTTAATTTCTTTCTAAGTTTCTACTACAGTTTATTCGTGTGAGGTGTGTATGTGTCCACACCATGACCATGGCACTCATGTGGCGGTCGGAGGCCATCTTGCTGAGTCAGCACTCCCCTTCTGTTGGTGGTCCAGGGACTCAAACTCAGATCCTCAGGCTTGGCTATAAGTGCCTTTACCCACTAATCAGCTTGCCAGCACTTCCTCATTTTCTTACATACAATTCCATCTAGGGAGCTAGAAGTTTAAGGGCACAAATACCAAGAGATTTCATGCTGACATTACTAAACTCATAATAAAATTTTTAGGCTACACTCCTCAAAGGTCCAGCCATACTTCTCTAAAGCTAATTAAATATTTTCCTTAGAATGTCCTTTACCAGGAAAGACTGGGCTCACCCAAACTGCTGATAGTCACTAGATCTCTCAAGGCAACCCCCCAAAAAAACCAATGCAGCAATTCCCAGAGCTTAAGTGCAAATCAGCTACCCCCACCCCCATTTTTAGATAAAATTCCAGCTTGTAGCCTAAGCTGTCTTCAAATCCTCCATCCTCCTGCCTCAGCTCTCCAAGTGCTGGGTCTGCATGTATGGCCCATCATGCCCAGCTCCAAATCAAACTCTCATGAGGAGTGGACACCAATATCTTTAAAGAGATGACTTTGTGTGAACCCCCAGGAGGTTTGAGAAGCAAGGGGAGTGGGGAAAAGGACATGATAAAGAAATGGACCACATAGAAAATACTGAAGCTTGAGACACACTGATCTCAGAGATTTTTAGCGCCAATTACCAAGTTGGTGTTGAACTTGATGCAGACTTTGAAAACAGTCTCTTTTGTCTTCATAGCTTTAATATAATAGAGCCAACATTTTTATGTTCCAAAGAAATACATGCAACAGGGATGCACGTGTGTGCATGTGTGTGCATGTGTGTGTGAAAAGAGTCAGAGGCTTGGCTCATGTGAGGGGTGACAGGACCGAAATCCGCAGCACTGGCCAATGGGCTAGAGACCCAAGAAAATGGCATTTCAGCTAAGTCATAGGTAAGAAGGCAGAAGCCCCTCTTTTCAACTCAGTCCTTCTTCTAATAAGGCCTTCAAATTAAATTCCCACATAGAAATTTCTAGAATAACATTTGAACAAGTCTCCAAATACTACTGTTTCACTGAGTAGATTCAGAAAAATTAACCACTACGACAATGACATCCATCAATATATCCAATCTGTGGTGTGGTATAGTATGATGCAATGTGGCATGGTGTGGTGGGTGTGGTGTGGTGTGGTGTGGTGTGGTATGGTGTGGTGTGATGTGGTGTGATGTGGCATGGTGTGGTGTGGTGTAGTATCGTGTAATGTGGTGTAGTATGGTATGATGTGGTGTAGTATGTTGTGGTGTGGTGTAGTATGTTGTGACATGCTATAGTATGTTGTGGCGTGGTGTAGTATGGTGTAACGTAGTGTAGTATGGTATGACGTGGTGTAGTATGTTGTAGTATGGTATAGTATGTTGTTGGTGTAGTATGGTATGGTATGGTGTAGTATGTTGTGGTGTGGTAAAGTATGTTGTGACGTGCTGTAGTATGGTGTGGTGTAGTATGTTGTGGCGTGGTGTAGTATGGTATGGTATAGTATGGTGTGGCATGGTGTAGTGTGGTGTGGCATGGTGTAGTATGGTGTGGTGTGGTGTAGTATGTTGTGGTATGGTGTAGTATGGTGTGGCATGGTATGGCATGGTGTAGTATGTTGTGTGGTGTAGTATGGTATGGTGTAGTATGGTGTGGCATGGTGTAGTATGGTGTGGTGTGGTGTAGTATGTTGTGGTGTGGTATAGTGTTGAAGTGTGAGCGGCAGGGCTGCGTCCCCGGCACCCAGCCGCCCACATGGCTATCTTATGCCCCGAAATAATTACACGGAAACTGTATTCTTTTAAACACTGCCTGGCCCATTAGCTCCAGCCTCTTATTGACTAGCTCTTACATATTGATCTAACCCATTTCTAATATTCTGTGTAGCCCCACGAGCTGGCTTACCAGGAAAGATCTTAACCTGCGTCTGTCTGGAGTGGGAGAATCATGGCGACTCCTGACTCGGCTTCTTTCTCCCAGCATTCTGTTCTGTCTACTCCGCCTACCTAATTTTCTGTCCTATTAAAGGGGCCAAGGCAGTTTCTTTATTACTTAACCAATGAAACAACAGATAGAAAGATGACCCACCTCCATCAGTATAGTGTGGTGTGATATGGTGTAGTATGTTATGGCATGGTGTAGTATGGTGTGGTGTGGTGTAGTATGGTATGATGTAGTATGTTGTGGCATAGTGTAGTATGTTGTGGCATGGTATAGTATGGTGTGGCATGGTGTAGTATGGTGTGGTGTGGTATAGTGTGGTGTAGTGTGGTGTGGCATGGTATGGTCCTTATGCCATGCTGTTTGAATTTCCACCTCCAAACCTAGGGGACAGATAAACTTCCTTTCTTTGCAAAGTAGCCTGCCTCAGATACTTCATCACAGTGATGAAAAGTAGAGAAACTCTGGACTTAGGTGCAAGTGCGCCAGCATTCCCTCACCCCTTGTCATAAATGGTCTATGTGTACAAACATAAGATGCTAATCAGGAAGATGCTGGAGAGATGGCTCAGCAGTGAAAAGCCCTTGCTGCTCTTGCAGAGGACCTGAGTTTGCTTCCCAGAGTCTATGTTGGGTTCCCAACATGTGCAACTCAGCTATTGGGGATCTGGTGCCCCCTTCTGGCTCCACAGGCACCTGCACCCACACATGCAGACACACATACATAACCTTTAAAAGATGTTAATAGGGAAGAACTCAGCAAGGTAGGTGAGGGGCATATGGGAAGGCTCTGTGAGTTTTCTAAAATGGCTCTAAAAATAAATCCTGTTAGGAGGAGGCAGAGATACAGCTGCATGGTTTTAAACTGAAATTTGAGAAGTCATTCCCTCAACTTTGGATGCACCGGAATACAGTCTTACCGGGGATTTTTTATGGTTAACTGCAACTTGCTCCATCTCAACTATTTCTAGAGTCTATGGAACAGATGATAAAGATGTCTAATTTGAAGGCTGATACATATTCCCATCCAAAAGGAAGAAGTATGATCCGGTGTCTCCTGGGCTGGGGTTGGAGTAGGGCAGGATGAGAAAGTAGGCCACTAGGGTACCAACAAGAACATAGCAACTCCTAGAGGAATCAAAAGTCAGCTCCTCCCAGGACCCTGGACCTAATCTCTCTGGAGAAAGAAATGACTTGTTTGAAATTCCCACTGGCCAAATCTATAGAAAATTTTAATGTAAGTAACAGGAAACCTAAAACGTGTCTTTGCTGGACTGTGGAGACATTGGGAGAAAGAAGTTCAGCAGAGTTTTCCTCCTTGGCCCAGTATTGCCTTTTATCACAGTGGACGGGCCATGGCTGGGAGTTTTCCATGAGCTAGTGATGGAGATGGAGACTCAGGCGACCCAGTGAGAGGCTATTAAGAAGGTTTTCTTCCTTTTGTTCTCGTCCACACTGAAAGGACATGTATATTGTGAGAGCAAAACACACACACACAGAGAGAGAGAGAGAGAGAGAGAGAGAGAGAGAGAGAGAGAGACTGCATGTGTGGAGGTCAGAGGACAACGTTCAGGTTCTCTTCTGGCACCGTGGAACCTGGGGATGAAGCTTAGGTCATCTGGGTTAGCAGCAAGCACCCATACCAGCCGAGCCATCTCATAGGACTCTCTTTAACACCACCGATGTTTCAACACCAGTGCAAGGGGGACAATCACCAAACGGTGGCAGCGGTGCCAGGGCACTGTGTGTTTAATGCTATTCCTGTCTCTACAAAATCTTCAGTAATTGGTTTACGCCTCTCAAAATTCAACAATAATGTGCACATAAGTTAACTTATTTAATGTGTGCCTTTTTCTCTCATATCTAATTCAGAATAAAAATCAAGCAAGTGCTCTGTTTTGAAAATACATAAGATGTGAACATGCTGGGAGCGGGGGTACCCCTCCAAAAGCACCATTCTACCAACCGTGGTTTTTTTAACTTAATAACTTAAGTGAACTGTTAGTGAAATTACAACCTGCTTGTGACACAATAAATTCTCCACAAAATTCATGTTATAAATTATTCAATTCCTTGACTACAGTCAAGGAGAAAAATGTCACCAGGAGCAAGTGATTAGCATGTGAAAGTAAGAAGCCACCTCCCTTACGAAGCGATCTCTGTCAACGCTTCTTGTTGGAGCTGGGCAAGAATTACCATCAAGAACACACTCTTAAGGCCTTGCAAGCATTTGATTTACTTTGCGCTCATTTGCTCCTATTGATAAATTGTGGCCGAAAAGTCTGAAGCAGAGCTGAGGAGAAGGCTCAGTCACTGAAGTGCTTCCCACACAAGCATGAGGACCTAATGGAATGAGCAAGCACCCACGGGAAAGCCGGGTGTGGCGGCCAGCATATGCAGTCCCAGGGCTGAGCACAGTGTCTACCCCTCAAGCATGAAGAGCTGAGCTCAATGCTTCAAACCCCATAAGGAAAAAGAGAGAAGCCAGTCGTGGTGGCACACACCTACAACCCCAATGCTATGGCAGGAGACCAGGCCAGCTCAGGAGCTACTCAGCGAGCTCCAGGCCAACGAGAGTCCCTGCCGTGGAAAACATGGCCAATAGCTCCTGAGGAATAGCACTCCTGTTCACGGGCATGCACATACCTCACATTTATACAAACATGCACATACACTCACATTCACAGACACCACACACACGCCACATACACACAGCCACATACACACACAACACACACACACATACACAGACATCACACACATATACAGCACATCCACATAACGCATATACACAGACACCACACACACCACACACACACAACACACACACATATAGAGACACCACACACATATACAGCACATCCACATACACATAATGCATATACACAAACACCACACACACACACACATATACACATATGGTTTATTGATTTAATTTGGTTCATGGTTTTAGAGGTTTTAGTCCATGAACAATTGTTACGTTGCTTTTGGACATGAAACGAGGTAGTGCATACCACTTCCAGGAAACAAGAGCCATCAAGAAGCAGGCAGGAGGTCCCATGATCCAACTTAAGGATACAGTTCCAATGATCAAAAGACCTTTCCCTAGGCCCTACCTATTAAAAGTTCTCCCAACCTCCCAATAGCATCATCTCTGGGACAAAGCTTTCATGATGCCTTTGAGAGACATCCAGGATCTAAACTAAAAGGCTCAGGGCATAGTCCAGAGACAGGTGCTTCCCTAGCATGGTCAAGGGTGTGGGTTGGATTGTAAGCAACACACACATTCAAACTACAGCTTCTTTGTTCTGAGAAACTAGACACAAGATTGATTCTGAAATCCAGCCCTTTGATAAAATGTATATCTGTGCTACAAACTTCCCTTTGTGAGATTGTCTCCCTTTCTGTACTAGGAAAAGAAGACTGTCTAAGTCATTAGAGACACGCATCCACTCGGCTCCATTTCGATCCATGCACCAAACTCTGCTTTGCTCACACAGCTTGTTCTGGCCCTCTCCTCCGAACCAAGCCCTGGACCCAAACCTTCCCTTTTGGGTTCGGCAATGGTGGTACGGCAGCCTAAGGCATGAAGTGATCCAGAGCTCTGGAGATCGGCTGGTTTCTCTGGGTCGGTCTCCTGTGCACAGATCTGCACATCCTGAAATGAGTTTCTGCTGCTGTTCTCTCTCATCAAGTGAACTCCAAGTTATGGACTAGGAAGAGCATAGAGGAAAGTATTTTTCATCCCCTAAAGTTTAATATACAAGACGACAGCTAATATTGCTGAATAAATATTGACTCCGACCTGTCCTGTCCTCGTGAAGAATAATAGGGTCCCCCCTCCGAAATCAAATAAGTGAAATACAAATGGATTGTTGACACTAATTGATGACACTGTGCTGGGTTTTATAGAGTGAAGGACCACAAAGTCATTTCAAGATAGAAATGAAGCAGCCGTCACTAAACAGGCGGCAGCCATTCCTTCACAGGGAGGGTCCTGGGTACGGTTACCAAGCACACTGTGTTGGGCCCACTAGCTGGCATTTCACCCACTGGATTATTTTTCTCATCACCGTGACAAAATAGCTGGGAAAGGTAACTCAACCAAGGAAAGAGTTACGTGGGCTCTTGAAAAGGAACATATGACCACAGGAAGTATGAGGTCACACTGCGTACACAGTCAGGACGCAGAGAGGTGAACGTTGGTGTTCAGCTATTTTCTGCCCCCACCCCCAACATAGCCTATAGGATGGTGCCACTCACATTTAGGATAAGTCTTCCTACCTCGGTTAAACATGTCCGTAACCGCCCTCCCCAGCACACCTCAGCGGTGTGTCCCCTAGCTGAGTCCAAATCTGGTCAAGTTGATAGGGAAGATTAACTCTCCCCCAACCTTAGCATCTTCAATGTCCCCTACACATTTTAATAGAAGTCACTGGATGTTACACAATGGACTCCAGCCGGCATGCTTCATGAAAGAATTAGAAACTATGCTTTTCTTTTTTAAAATTAATTAATTAATTAATTTATTTATTTATTTATTATGTATATAGTGTTCTGCCTGCATGTATGTCTGTCTGCGGCCAGAAGAGTGCTCTTAACCACTGAGCTATCTCTCCAGCCCCCAGAAACTATGTTTTTCTGTATGACTCCACAACTGTGTGTGATAGTCAGTTTCCAGAACTGTGACAAAGCACCTGAGACTATTAACTTAGGTGGACAAAGGTGCTTTGTTGTTTTGGACCTATGGCAGTTCCATACACCATGGTGTGAACACACAAAAGAGTTTGTTCATCTTGGTGTTTAGGAGACATTCAAGAAACCAATCTTCTGCTATGCATTTAATTTGTCCCTTCCGTATTTACTGTCCCACGAAAGCCACAAATCTTCTAAACAAATTATTTTTTCTTGTATTTCTTCTCATATCAAGGGACAAATATGATGAAGACGATCCAAATACCCCCTTCCTCTAATCCTCCCTCTAACACATTGTGATCCCAACTTCTGCTTTATTGGCAAGACTTCCCTTCCGCTTTTCTTTGGCCCTCTTCTCCAGGAAGTTGCTACCCCCACCACCACCATCTGCAGGACAACCGCAACCGGCACCACTGAACCACAGCCAAAGCAAGCCACGGCCCCCTGCTGGTAATAAGCGGAAGTACAAGATGGCACTTCCTCTCTTCCTTCATAACAAATGGAAATCCGGCAACCAGTCTGTGAGAGTCCGCCTCAAAACCATTTTGTGTTGGACTATATCAAGGACCCAGAATTCACTGATCAACTTTAAGTATATCCCTAGCAAGCTCATTTTAAAAATGTACCTCCCTGCCCTGTTGAACTTTCCTTTCTCAGAGAGCACAAAATTGTCTCCTATGTAATATGCACAAAGTATGGGCAGGGGCTGGAACTCAGCTGGTAGAGTGCCCACCTCACATCCACAAAGCTGGAGGTTGCATGTCCCAACCTCAAAAGCCAGGCATGAAATTGCATGCCTGTAATCCCTAACACTAAGACTCTCAGAACAAGAGGATCCAAGGTTTAAGGTCGTATTCAGCTACACAGCAATTTCAAGGCCAGTCCGGGCTATAGGAGATCCCAACTCAAGATTTTTTGAAAGGAAGAAACAGAAACTATCACACAGGAGCAAAGACAGAGATTTGTCAACTTAGGGCAATTAAACCAGGAAGTCAAGCTGCAAGACTTGACACATATGATTTCCCCTCGAATACTAAATAAATGTGTTTTATTTTCATAGTCTGGAGCAAAACTCAAATATTTGAATATCAAATAGTTACTTCAATATATTCAATTATTAAGACTAAAACACTGGCACGCTAGTTAAATGTCATGAATGAACATCTCCAGTCGCCCTTCCTTTTCCTCATGGCATTTCTGTCCTTGGATGCCCTGGAAAGTCACCTGACCCTCTGGGTCCCCATTCTAGTCGACAGTCGCAGTGATATTTTGTTTGTATTCTAACCAATAAAGTTCATCTGAAGATCAGAGAAGCAGTGCAGCCAGTCACTAGAGAGACTCTACCAATGTTCAGACCGAAGGTGATTCTGTCCTCAGACTGCCTCCTCGAACTGCAACTGTCTCCACTGAACCTCAGACTGCATCGGAGCTCCTGTCTCCTCCCACGTTATTTTCCTCTCTCTGCCCAGTCTATCCCTGCCTGTCTCCACCTCCCTAGTGCTGGGATTAAAGGCATGGAATCCCAAGTACTGGGATAGAAGGTGTGAGCCACCACTGCCTGGCCTCTAGTGGCTTAGCTCTGCACTCTGATCTTCAGGCAAGCTTTGTCTGTTAAAAACACAAACAAAATATCCCTACAGACAGTTGCGGGTTTTGGTGGCTCCTCACCCTGTGTCTTAGCTTTTCCTTCATGAATCACCTCAGTCCAATCCAGAACGCCCATGATGCAACAGTGTCTGGATCCCACCTTTAGATCCAGGGACAGATATATGACCCGTGTCCTACTCTCCAGACTATTCCATCCCAAAACAGCAGTAAGGAGAACATAGCTCAAATCAGAGGTAATCAGATTGATACCATTTGTGGTTAGCATTCAAGGCAGAGAGAGAATAAAGCTTTCTTTACCCCAGAAGAGCCCTGTAAACACGGAGCTGCTTGGCGCCCTCTTGTTAACAAGAGGTGGTGGATGTTTGAGAATGAACTAGAATGAGGCAACCCAGAGGAAACAATGAGTTCCTGGACCCAACTGTGCCTGAAGCCTGCTAGAACTTTTCAAGTATGTGACCTAACACAGCGTTAATTCACCTACGCTGCTTTAAGTTGTGTTTCTGTCTGTTCCTACTAGGGTGTGTGTGTGTGTGTGTGTGTGTGTGTGTGTGTGTGTGTGTGTGTATGTATCAGAAATAGAAGTTAGAAAAGGCAAGGAGAAATATTTTCCTAACAACAACAACAAAAATGAAATTACAGAATACCTTCTAAGGCCAGCAAGATGAAGGTAAAGGCATCTGCTGAAGGATGCAAGCCTCATGATTTAAATTTAATCCCTGGAACCCACACAAAGGTGGAAAAAGAAAACCAACCTCCACATGTGTGCCATGATATCCCCCCCCACACACACAATTTTCAAGAAAATTACTTTTAGAAGGAACTGTGTAGAGACTACATTCTTCTCACTAATAGAAGATGACTTTGAAATCTGTTCATAATAATAGTAATAATAATAATAAATACCTTGGCCTCAACCCCCTAGCACTAGGTTTGGTCCTCAGTAGTGTATAAAAAGGAAGAACATGAAATTACATAAAGTTTGAAACACATTGCTGGTACTAGGCGGTAGCAGACCACATCACTATTCCTAGTACTTGGGGAGCAGAAATAGGACTGTCTCCACAAGTTTGAGGCCAGCCTGGTCTACATAGCCAGTCCCACACATAGCCAGAGCTACAAAGAGAGACCCTGTCTCAAATATAACAATAATAATAACTGCTGATAATAACCTAGGCGAAGGATCAATTATCTATTCAAATTAGAAATTTTCAAGGTTGGAGAAATAGCTCAGACCACTGGTTGCTCTCAGAGGGGACCTACATTTGATTCCTATAGCACCAGCATGGTGACTCGCCACTCCTTAAGTGCAGCTCCAAGGCACACACACATGTGCACAAGCAAAATACTCACACAAGTGAAATAAGAGTTAATAGATTCCTTTTTAAAAATTGACATTTTCATATTGTAATGAAAAAAAGAGAAACTCCACTAGCCATTTTTAGGAAATGAGTCTAAAATAAAACAATACAAAGAATGGAGATAGCCATGTAAGGAGAAACACACCAAGACATTCTTCGCATAAGGGGAAAAGACAGAATGTTACCCAAAGGTAGTACAAAGACAAAAAGCAGTGTTTGCCCAGACGATGTAACACATAAGCCTTAGAACATGCCCAACAGTACAGAGTGCAAAACACACATGTAAAATGCAAGAACACAGAGAGTACAGCATATTTGAGAAGTCTAATTAACCAGTGTGCTCTAGCAGATCTAAAACAGAACATTAAACTCAATAAAGAACTTCTTCTCAAACAGTCAGGAATCCTCACAGCGGAGCATTGATCACGTATTAGATCATGAAGGAAAACCCCTCCAGCTCCCATGGGGCAGGAGTCAGGTATGCCATATTGATTAGTGACAATGAAGCAAAATTAGACTCATCATGAAAACAAAAGACAGAAACAATCCACAGGCTTAGCAACTTAAAAAAAAAAAAAAAACACCTGAGATTGACTTGCCAGAGAAGGAAAAAAATCAATTTAGAACTTAGACACTATTCAGAATCCAGAGTGCCGACCACCAGCCATTACACCATGGGACAACGTGTGTGGTAAACACACTGAGTGTAGAAATGAACAGTGATAAGACCTGTAAAATCTCTAGGATTTCAATGAAATTTAACTCTACCGTTGTTTGGGTGGAAGCTTCACCCCAGCCCCTGGCATCCATATACCCAAAGAGTCTGGAATGTTCGGGTGGGGGCTCCAGCTCAAGCCCCCCCCCCCTCCTGGAGCTGTTTCAGTCCAGACTCCACCCCCCAAGAAAGCCCACCAAGTGATGACTCCCCCCCAGAGATACTCAAGACCATGCCCACAGGGTATTTAAACTGCTCCCCACCCAGGGAACAAACATGTGGTTTTCCTTCACCATGGGGGACTGAAAAGCCATCCGGGAGTGCTGGTGTCCATTAAACCTGGGCATTTTCAAATTCTGTTTGATTTAGTCTGCTTTGGGTTACTGCACCTGTGGAGAGGCTTACCAGAGTGCAGAAACTTTTCAACCTTGACACCTCCCACTCTACTCTTCCATTTCGTATTCTCTTTTCCAAAGGACTGCCGTGAGCAAAGATTAGTTATGACTGCAGTGGTTGGCCATGCCTGCCCTGAGGGACACTTAGATTTTTCCAGGTTTGTCCAACATTATATTATGGAACACCATGTGGAAGTTAAGTAGGGTGAAGTGCCCGCAAATGGAAATGTTTCCAAGAGTACAAGGCTAACTAAAAATACTGAAATGCAGGAACACAATCAAAATGTTATGTTATGATACCTTTTCAAAACAGCTTGACAAAAATTATAATTACATTTTTAAAAACTTGTACATCTCTATTTCTCAAAAGAAATCAGGAAGGGAAGATACCTAATATAGAATATTATATGTTTTTTAATTATTTGTTTGTTATATATATGTGTGTGTGTGTGTGATGAGTGCTGTGTGTGTGTGTGTGTGTGTGCGCGCACGTGCCATTCATGTGTCTGGTAACTACAGAGTTCAAAAGATGGTACCCAATCCTCTGAAACTGGAGTTAAGAATGATTGTGAGCCACTATGGGAGCTGAGAACCAAACCCAGACCCTCTGCAAGAGCAGCCAGTGATCTTAACTGCCCAACCCTCCAGCCCCAGAGTCCTAGAGAAAGGGGAGAAAACAGAATAGGAGAAAAGACTAGACGCTGAATATTTGAAGCAGGAGCTGGCTCTTTAGTGTTTGTGAGATGGAAATTGTTCTTGGGTGGATGGCTATTAGGAGGTCAGATGTATATGGTCCTTACAGAAGTTTTGGGGAAATCACCCTGGCAGTTTGTATAATAATTTTTACCCTGACAAGATTTTATTGAGGGAGCTTGCTTCTTTCCATTTGGAGCCTGGATAGAGGGGACGAGGTGTCCATTAGCTAACGCTTTGTAATGTGTTCCATTAGTTAAACCACTTGCGTTCCTAAATTAGCAGGCCAGAAAAGCACTGAAGGCAGAAGACTTCAATGGAGCCGAATTTTACGAACTCCAATTATTGTTTTAGAATTACATTCTATGACCCACACAATAAATCAGAGCCCTCCCACACTCTGTTGTAATCCCCGATACCTTGGGGTCCTCCTAAAACTGAGTTTCTTTTCAAGGGAAGAACCCATCCCGATATACCATTGGTTCGAGATGGGAAGTAAAATGCAAAAAAAAAAAACCACACACATAACAAAGAAATCAAAGGTTCCATGAAGGAGGAGTCAGGTGGAGCACACGCAGCCCCTTCCTGCGACTGTATGACAAAATCTTCTTAAAATAACTTCCAGACCCGCCGCTGCTAGACGGGAAAGAGGGCTGAATACAAGAAAAGTTACTTCAATTCCAACAAAATTAATAAAGAAATGTTCTGCGTGGCTCACCCGTCCCACCCCCACCCCACACTTCTCCTTCTGATCATTTATCATGCAAATGAAAGCAGTAATGGAAAATGTAAAGAAAACAAATTCTGCAATATACTGAAGCCTGATCCGGAGAAAGATAAGACTGAATATCAGAGGGGAGGCGTGTGAAAATTAGCTGTCCATACAATAACTGGGAGGGAAAACCGTTTTATTTAGCCTGGAGGGATTTTTTTTTTGGTAGCAAACTGACTAAATTAAAATCCAGTCTATTAAATCCAGTATCATACTAGAAAATGCCTTATCCCCACACTTCCAGATAAATTTCCATTGATCTCATTTTACACATGATTACATTTTTAATGAGTTATGCAATATTTCCAAGCTAATTTTAAATCCCCTTCTCCTTTTGCCCCCTCCACTTACTGCTTGCTGGATTAACATTTCTGATAAATTGTTGGACCAGAAGGAAGGACCATAACGAAGATGAAATAAATGACTTCCATTTCTCCCCAGCTCTAAAGCGATAATAGGAGAATACAAACGCCCACCGTCTAATTACACCACAGCTTCCAATTCATTTCACAAAAACAATTATTTTATTTTTATGTAATAGGCATGTTACCTTGTATTTATTGTGAGCGACCTTGTGCAGTGTACAGTCTATTAGAATAGAAAGAATTTCACCCTAATGTTGATCGAGTAAACGTGATGTATGAATGTCTTTAAAAGGAACCGCCAAAGACTGAGCTATATATAGTACAGCAAGGCTATCAGGAAAATAGAGAAACTGAAAAATAGTTAGAAATATTTTTAATAATATTAAATTTCAATAATATTAAAATTAACAATCGAATAAAGTAGAAAATACAATGTATAAATTCTTGAAAAGATCCATGACTATGGGGCAACAGACTGGGAGCGTCTCTTTCTTTTCTTTTTTTGAGACAGGGTTGCTCTGTAGCTTTGGAGCCTGTAATCGCTCTATAGACCAGACCGGCCTCGAACTCGCAGAGATCTGCCTGCCTCTGCTCCCGAGCACTGGGATTAAAGGCGTGTACCACCATTACCTGACCTGGGAGAGTTTCTTAACTGGTTTCCACGTAGGCACTGAACATACCTGGTTACATTTTCAGACCTGAACAGCAAAAAGAGACATGGCTTGCTGGGAGCCTCTGGTATTTCCTCCTTCAGCCAATAAAGAACGTCACAAACTATTAAAAGGGGATCCGTGGCCACCCCACCTGCAGGCTCTTACGCCTTTCTCATTCATCTGTATGGGGGTCTGTGAATGCGTGTGAATACCACAGTGCGTGTGTAGAGGGCAGAAGACCAACTCAGGTATCTGTCCCTGCCTCCCACCATGTTTGAGACAGGGCTTCTTGATGCTCCTCACTGCAAACCTCAGGCTGGTTCTTGTGCTCCAGCAATTCTCTCCCCAGAGTGTCTCTCAGCTTTGTCTCCTCCTCATCAGAAGAGTGTCGTGATTACAGATGCATGCCACCATATCCAGCTCCACGTGGGTCCTGAGGATCTGAACTCAGATCCTCACGCTTGTACGGTAATCACTTACCTACTGTCTTTCCAGTCCCCTTTGTAAAACCCTGGGTGAATAAAAATGGCCCCACAGGCTCATAGAGAGCGGCACTATCAGGGGGTGTGTGGCCTTGTTGGAAGACCTGTGTCACCGGGGTTGGGCTTTGAGGTTTTAGATGCGAGAGCCAGCCCCAGTGTCACTCTTCCTGCCGTCTGAGGCTCCAAATGTAGCGCTCTCAGCTCCTTCCCCAGCACCATGTCCGCCTGCATGCGCCATGCCCCACCATGATGACAATGCACTAAACCTCCAAACTCTAAGCCAGCTCCAATTAAAATGTTTTCCTTTATAGGTGTTGCCGTGGTCATGGTGTCTCCTCACAACAACAGAAATCCTAACCAAAACTTTCCCCATCTTAGCTGGTTTTAAAACTCCCTCTCCAAGCACTGACAGCAAGAAAGAACAAAACTTGGTTTAAAAAAAAATATATTAAGCTTTCTAGATCAAAGGTCGGTTGGGAGGCCAAGCAAGACACCTATTGCTCTTGAAAAGGACCCAGGCTGTATCCCAGCGCCCACCTGACAGCTCACAACCATCTGTGATTGCAGTTCCAGGGAATTCAATGCTCTCTTCTGACCTCCACAGATATTGCACATGTGTGGTACACAAACAGACATGTAGGTGAAACAGACACAAGGAAATAAGTAAATATAAATAATCATCATAATAATAATACTAAAGTATGGACCACAGAAGACTGAAAATTAGCATGCAAGGCAGGACTGTCCAGGTATGTGTAACTGGAAGAACACTGGTGCTTAAGGTAGCAATTTTAATCTTTTTCTTTGTCTTCTTTTTTTTCTTTTTGGTGGTGGTGGTAGTTTAAATATCATAGTATAAATGAAAGGAAAAAGCTTTGAAAAGAATGTAAAGGCAACCTGGAGTTGTAGCTTAGCAGGTAGAGTGCTTGCCTAACATGCCTGAAGCCTTGGCTTTGATTCCCAACTCTATGTAAACAAGATGTGGTGGGGCTGCCTATAATTCTAGCACTCGGGAGATAGAGACAACAGGATCCGAAGCTCCTCGGCCACATGGTGAGTTCAATGTCAACCTGGGACTCATGAGACCTTGTGTTTGTGTGTGTGTGTGTGTGTGTGTGTGTGTGACAAGAATATATGTGCATATATACACACATGCACGTATGTACATGCTAGTGGCACATGAGTGCACATGTAGGCAAATAAGCATTAATTCATATGCCCCTAACACAGTAGAGCTTCAAAACACAGCAATTCAAAACTGAATAAATGTCAAGACGAAACGGCAGAGGAAATGTTAATTAAAGACATGGATTCAGGGGCTGGAGAGATGGCTTGGAAGTTAAGAGCACTGACTGCCCTTCCGGAGGACTGACCGGAATTCAGTTCCTAGTGCTAGGAAGTACTGCAGGCAGCTCACAACTGCCTGTAATTCCAACTCCAGGGGATCTGGCACCCTCTTCCTGTCTTTGTGGGTACTTGTACTCATGTGGGTATACCCACACATAGATACACATACACAAATTAAAAATAAAATATTTTTAAAAGTTTATCCTGGGGCTGGAGAGATGGTCCAGTGGTTAAGAGCACTAGCTATTCCTCCAGAGGACCTGAATTTAGTTTCTGGCACACAACCATTTACAAGTCCTGTTCCAGGGGATCTGATGCCCTCTTCTGGCCACCATGGACAACAGACATACATGTGGTACACAGACATAATGTACAAGAAAAACATCCATACACATAAAAGAAAATTTAAAAAAAAAAAAAAAGAAGTCCAGTATTTCAGATCTAAGATTCCAAGACGCAGCTCTAATTCCAAGCTTGGATTCAGATTCTCACCCCACCACTAAAACAAGAGGACGGTACCACTGAGGACTGCCCTTGAACTCAGGGTAGAAAGGGATGAACATCAACCTGGTTCTGAGGGTGTTTTACACTCTTTTCTAGCTGCCCGTGTTTTAGTCCTCTCTGATAACTAATGCCATAAGACGACGATAGCACTTAAACAAACACCCAGTGCCAACCAACTTCTGGATAATTTGACATTTCCACCGCAGAAACAGGCTTTGGAGAGTTAAAGAGCTATAATAAAAATCTGAAGCCTGGGACTGAGCAATTTAACTCTTTTTAATGAGAGTGAACTGCAGATACCTGACCAGCAATATAAAATATGAAGATCAAAGGGAAACGGGGACGTTTGGAAAGTCCTAACGGCCTAAAGGAACGTGCTAGTTTAACAGACGGCAATGTTCGCCCGAGAATATGGCAAGAATCCTCGGCTCGAAACAGCGCAAGGCAGTCCTCTATTTGTTTAACCCGCTGACAGTGTCTCTAGTCTCGATAGTGACTGTCTAAGTCTTCAGCAGCAAAATGTAATTAAGATATGCTAATATTAGACAAGAAAGGGCTATGAGCTGGGATGGAGAAATTCGTGCCATGCCACAGGGATGGGTAAGAATATTCAGACACAGAGAAATGATTTTCCCTCCCTGGGGACAGGATGTCAAAGTACTTACTGTACAAGTCCTGAAAAAAAATGTCTCTGCTTGCAGTGAAGCCATAAATCAAAAAGTTTAAGGGAAGCTTAGAGGTTAGGAGAGCTTTCTGCTCTTCCAGAGGGCCCGAGTTTAGATCTCAGCACTCACTTTGTGTGGCTCATAACGGCCTATTAACTCTAGTTCCAGGGGCTCCAACACCTTTCCCTGGCTTCCACGGGTACCCACACGCACATGGCATACACTGCCACAGACATACATAAATAAAATTTTAAAATAAAAATAAATCTAATTTTTTAAAACGTAGGGGCGATTTCCATTTGTAGAGACATCTCAGGGCACTAACTTGTCAGGGGTTTCCAGGCCATGAGCAGGCATTCCTATTTCAAGAAGTTCTATAAACACAACTCGGGGAGTCAACTGACTGGTATAGTTGGTGTTGGTGGCCACCCAGAGAGACCTCACAGAGGCTCCTCAAAGTCATCACTGTGTCTCGGCACACAAGTGTCGAGTTGAAGAAATAGCCCCCTCTTGTTTCCAGTGCTGGCTGCACCACTTGTGAGCTGTGTCTTCTCCAAAGACAGCCACTATTGTCCCTTCCCTGACGGTACAGCATGTGGCTCTCTCTGGCAAGCCACGGCCCTCCCTTGGCTTAGCCTTGGAACTTGGGTGGAACAGACCCTGCAAGGTCCCACTCCTGTCCTGTGACAGGCTGGCTGCTTCTGTTTCCATTCTGATGCCCGCTGAGGTTTGGCTGACGTCAGGCCACCACACTGCCAAGGGGACGTGGAGAAACACCAAAGCCTGAGATACTAGAGCCAAGCCTTCTCAGAAATTCCAGCTCAGCCAGCATGACGTCTGAATGCCACAGAGCAAATGCAGAAGCCATCACAAGGTGCATGAAAACTACACAGCTGAGATTCATCAAGGACCGGAATCCAAGAAAAAAAATTTTCAAAGTTTTAGGTAATTGGTAACTCTAACTCATCTAAACGTGTGTGCTTGCATGCGTGCAAGTGTGTGTGTGTGTGTGTGTGTGTGTGTGTTTGATTTGTTGGTCAGTTAGCAGTTGGTTGTTTTTATTTGTTTGTTTTTCTGGTTTTTTTTTTTTTTCCAGACAAGATTTCTCCATAGCTTTGGAGCCAGGAACTACCTCCTATAGATCAGGCTGGCCTTGAACTCACAAAGATCTGCCTGCCTCTGCCTCCCAAGTGCTGGGATTAAAGGCATGCGCCACCACCACCCAGCTGGTTGGTTTTGTTTGTTTGTTTGAGACAGGGTCCCGTGTAGCACAATCTGGCCTCATAGTCACTATGTAACCAAAGACAGCCTTGAATTCCTGATCCTTTGGCCTCCACCTCCAATGCCCTGGGATAACTGAGTGTACCACCATATTTACTGGAGTCAAAGACAGGGAGAAGCTGCTAATCAAATTATTTGTAACCTCTTATCTTAGGTAACGTGTACTAGGTACTGTGATGGCCTCCGTTCCCTGGTTATCAGCTGCAAAGGGGATCCAGTGACAGCCCTAACCACTCTGCTAAAGAGCTAATTGTTTGAGAATTTCAAACGAACATATTATGTATTTTAATCGTGTTTTCCTCCTATTCCTCTCCCTAACTCCTCGCAGATCTACCCTTACCCCACTCCCTTCCAATATTATGTCCTCCTTTTCCTTTCTTTCTTTTTTGTCTTGATAACCCACTGTGTCCAGTTTATCCTGCTTACATAGGCAAGAGTGTGAAACTCCCCACTGGAACACTGTCAACCTACCAAAGAACAAAGTCTTTAAAAAAAAATTATTTAATTTTATGTGCATTGGTATGAAGGTGTCAGATACTCTGGAACTTGAGTTACAGACGTGCCGAAGGCCAGCCTCGACAAAATTCGTATGTTCCAGGGTGGGAGCATGGGGATTAAAAATATTAAGTAAGAAAAAAAAACAGAGATAGGAGAGAAATAAGAAGCAGAAACACAGAAGAGCACCAGGAGGGAGATTCAGTGAATACTGAACAACCCGTGGTTATTATCCACACGCTTGTATACTTCACTCCTAAAGGGGAGGGGGGAGCAACAGACTTAATGGACATTATATAAGGAATAGATCTGAATTCTCCAACCTTTGGTTCAGGTGGAGCAGATCCACCTCTATACCCAAAATACTAATTAACCACACCTCAGGTCAGAATCTCTTCTTAGTAGCCCCATCTGTTGTCAACAACTTTGAGAGAGCAAAAATAAGCTTCGATTCTCTGACCTCTAGTCAAGGTGGAACAGGGTCATATCTGTGGGTCCTCACACAGACAGTTGTGAGGGTGCGGGATACTCTGGAAGAGCAGCTAGCGCTCTTAATCATTGAGCCATCTCTCCAGCACCCCCTCCCAGAACAAGGTCCTAAAGAAAGCTGATTCTCCAAGTGGAAAAGTGCTTGCAAAGGAACAAACGAGTTTCTTCAATGAAGTCTCACAGGGCATATAAAGCACACTCAAGGGCAGGCTCCACACCCAGCAGGATGACCAAAATACAGTGAAGTCAATGTATTTTTGTAGATTTTTGTTTCATATTGCCTTGTTTGGTTTTTATTTATTATTATTATTATTATTATTATTATTATTATTATTATTTTAAACTAACATTAATCTTTTGCTTATATATTATGACTTCTGATTTTGGTTTTTTATTGGAGAGGGGGTCTGTGTGTGAGTGTTTCCTGTGCTTTTTCTTTGTTTTGTTTTGTTTTTTAATTCAAGCTTTTTCTGTTTGTTTTCTACAGAGAAAGAGAAAGAATGTGTAGAGATGGATTTGGTGGGAAAGCGGGAAGGACCTGGGAGGAGATGGGGAGGGGAAACCATGATCAAAATATATTGCATGAAAAAAATATTTTCAATTAAGGAAGGAAGGAAGGAAGGAAGGAAGGAAGGAAGGAAGGAAGGAAGGAAGGAAGGAAGGAAGGAAGGATGGAAGGAAGGAAAAAAGCTGACTCTCCCTATCCAGGAGACATTGCCAGTCAACAATTCGTGGGGTAGGGGCAGCAGGGTGGGGGGCTCATGAGCCCTTCCCTCTTCCTGTGCTGAAATGCTGTCTGGCTTGATGGTCATGGACTGATTTCCAGGCAAACACGAGTGCTATGGGTTCGTGGCAGTAAGGGCCTTGTCACGTGGAAAAGACACTTTCTCTGGGGTCCTCCCTGCCTTCTGACCCCTCAGTCCTCCTGCTGTCCTCGTCCATGAATGTCAGTCTGGAAGACGGTGGATGCAAACGCCCCATTTGTGGGCGAGCACCCCACAGACGCTGATCCTCTGCTCTGACAGGTTGTGAGCGTCTACTTAGTCATCGCCTGCTGTCCAGACAGCTTTCTCTGGGAAGTCTGTGTGTATGGAGAGATGTGTTGAGAGGACCATCTGATACCAAGCCCATTTGAAAGCTAATGCTTCCTTGCCCACAGAGGAAATATTGTTTCTTTCTCCGACATTACCTATAGAAAAACAACTTGTAATTTATGTCTCACTTTCAGGAAGCCTGAATTTTTACCAAAAGCCACTTTATTATTTTTTTTCTGTCCCTACATGGAATTGATATTTAAGACACAGCCATTATCAGCCTGTTCAAATTCATAATTTTATTGAGATTTGATTCATGGTTTCAGAATACATTACACTCGATTTGTTTTTTTCATTCCCTTTGTGAATAATAAATCAGTTACTCATGGTCACTGCCAGGAATGGTTGAAAAAACACAAGGGATCCTTGAAATTCTTGGCCCTTCTTTCTTCCTTTTCTCTCTCCCTATCCCCCCCTTCTTCTTCTTCTTCTCCTTCTCCTTCTCCTCCTTCTCCTTCTCCTTCTCCTTCTCCTTCTCCTTCTCCTTCTCCTTCTCCTTCTCCTTCTCCTTCTCCTTCTCCTTCTTCTTCTTCTTCTTCTTCTTCTTCTTCTTCTTCTTCTTCTTCTCTCCTCTGTGTATATGTACATTCTGTATAGGTGCACATCCATATGTGAAGACAGAGGTGACCTTGGGTGCCATTCCTCAGGCCCTGTCAACCTTTAGAGACAGGATCTCTTATGGTCCTGGGGCACACCAACCAGGCTGAGCTGGACCCTGGGGCACACCAACCAGGCTGAGCTGGGTAACTGTTGAGCCCCTCCTGTCTCTGCTTCCCTAGAATGGCACATCGGCACACCACCATGCCCGGTTTGTTATGTGGGTTTCTGGGAAACACAAAGAAGGGGCTGGAGAGATGACTCCAGGCTGCTCTTCTAAGGACTGGATTCCCAGCACCCACTAAGAACTGTCTATAATCCCAAGTTCGGGGGATCCAAGCACTTGCTCTGGCTCTCCTGTGACACACACCACGTTACCATGACACTACGATAGACCAGCACCCCATAATGGACAGATGTTGGCCAAACTCTTAGACTCTTTTCTGTTGCCTTAACAAAATCTCTGAGACTGGTAATTAATGAAGAATGGAAGTTTACTTGGCTCATGGTTCTGGAGGCTGAGACATCTAAGACAGAAGTCATGCCAGAAATGGTCAGATAGCCGTCCCCACCCAAGCTTCGGGGCTCAAGGTATGGACAGGGATGTTTACATGGCTCATCTATTTTTATTACAGTCTTGTGGGGCCTGTGTGGAAGACCAGAGGGAACTGAGAGGTCTGTAAATGGCTTAGATGTCATTTGAAGATGAAAGCAAAGTTTCACCGAATGCTCGGGACATGGACCATCCTACCTGCCATTTCTCAGAAACCCTTCAAGCCCTACTTTCCCATCACTTTTTCTTCCTTCCACCCGAATGGAAACAGTTTTCAAGGGAACCTGCTGATGGCATCCAGACTTGTTCTGCTGGTAGAGACAAGGTCTGCACATTCCCATTTTATTACAGTCCTTTTCAGTTTGGTCTGCCTGTTGCTCATCTGTTTTAAGGAACCCTGCCAGCTTCCTAGTTTTTAATCAGCCTTTCTCCCTCTAGCATCTGCCATGTCTCATGGACTCCAGGAGCATTCTGGTTTGTACCTGCGAAAAGCTGGGGAATGGAAATTCTTTCGCCCTTCTAGGCTTTATCCTCTGCAGCACAAAACATCGAGGAAGTTTGAACTTTGCATTTTTTTTATTATTTTTATGAGCTCTACATTTTTCTCGGCTCTGCTCCCTACCTCCCCCCCCAACCCTCTCCCAAGGTCCTCATGTTCCCAATTTACTCAGGAGATCTTATCTTTTTCTACTTCCCATGTAGATTAGATCTATGTATGTCTCTCTTAGGACCCTCATTGTTGTATAGGTTCTCTGGGATTGTGATTTGTGGGCTGGTTTTCTTTGCTTTATGTTTAAAAACCACTTATAAGTGAGTACATGTGATAATTGTCTTTCTGTATCTGGGTTACCTTACTCAAAATAATGTTTTCTAGCTCCATTCATTTTCCTGCAAAATTCAAGATATCGTTATTTTTTTCTGCTGTATAGTGTGAACTTTGCATTTTTTAAGAGGCTGTTTTGAATGTGTTTGACAGTGTAGTTGATGGCCTGACTAAAAATTTAAGATTTGTCGTAATTTGTCACACACACACACAATGGCAAGATCTACCAATACATGAAAAGGGAGGTCACTGTGAGGCTCAATGGAGGAGCAGAAAGATTTCCCAACCCTAGGTTATAGAAATCAAAACCTCAAGAATCAGAACAAAATGGGGAATACTTAGTATGCAAACATTATCAAAACTCCCTACAAAATACCTCTAAGGGTCTAATAGCCTAGGAGGGCAGCTGTTGGGAAAGAGCCAATGAGCCCGGCTCACTGAACTCACGGACCTGTCTCAGCATCATGACCTCCAGGCCCGCCGTAGTTTTCTTGAGTCATTTTCCTATTTGCCCATCTCCTGCCAGCATCACCACTGTGACTTGGGCAGATTACAAGGAATGCCCTCTTAGACAATGTAGCTTAAATCTCCCGCTGAGAACTAGGGAGGAAGCAAAGTCAAGTTTAGACTGTCCTAAGTTCTTGTAAATCCTTCAGAACATTTAAAATTCCCAAGCAGGTAAGACACCACCCTGGACACTCAGCCAGGCAGCTTCCATGCAGACGTCCCTGCAGGGCCTCACCTTGCTGTCGGCGCTATCCCTGGACCAGTGCTGGGAAAGAATCGACCCTCGCCAGCATCCATAGGAACCAAGGCAAGACTCCTGCTGACGGTGCCAGGACCTGTAATCTGAATGTGTGTCACACCTTGAAGAAATCCTACAACGGAATTATTAAGGATGTCTTTCTTTAGAAACAGAAAGAGAGCAGGAGGCTCCTTTCCCCTTTATAGAAGCAAGCAAACTGCAAAAGCAAATTCCCTCTTCTTGCTTAAGGCCAAAACAATGTCAAATGAGGGAAACCAAAGGATAAACACATTCCTCCGAGGCCACACTTCCCTCGTTTTCATGGTTCTTCTTGCATTATTCTCAATACTAACAGGACCAGAATTCAAGGCTAGTGGACAGGATATGGGGCGTGGGGAGAGCAAATTAGACTTCAGTGGGCTTAAAGTCTCATTTTAGACAACCATGCACTAATGTCTCCAAAGATAATATTCCAAAGCCAATCCATAAACAACAAAGAACCAGGAACTCTCCCACCACGGAGCAATTGTTTTGAGTTCCGCTACATAGCCACAGCATAGTAGCAAGACCAAACTCTGTTATCTCAAATGCCTCATGAACAGCAGAAGCGTGTCCAGCAATCCACACAGCCAATTTCATTCTCGCCTCTTGTCAGGTACGCACACCCACAGTCTGGTCACTGATTGTCAAAATATTTTCCTTTTTTCAAGAGCTTCAAAAGAAAACTACATTTAACGACCTATATGTTTGTACGAAACCAGCAATGTGCAACATCATATTGAATATGACAGTAATCTATTTAATTAGTATCTTTAAACAAGCCACCACTTCAAACCAAGTGGTACTCATGAAGGTCCCACCCAAAAGTGACAGCATGCTTTCTTGAATTTGCTTGATGGAGACAATTCCCAATTTTCAGATTTTTAAAAAAATTATTTTTATTTCATATGCATTCATATTTTGCCTGCATGTATGTTCATATGAAATGTCAGATCCCCTGAAACTGGAGTTACAGGCAATTGTAAGCTGCCATGTGGGTGCTGGGAATTGAACCCAGAGAAGGACTGCCATTGCTCTGAACCCCTGAGCCATCTGTCCAGCACCCCCAATTTTCAGATGTTTTTGACTTTCACATTTTTTCTGAAATATTTCAAAAGAAGACATTTAAAATTCCTTCTTCCTTACATTGAGAACTAGGAAGATTGCTCAGTGAATAAATTCCTAAAGTTATAATATTATCTCTTGATTACTTATATTTCACAAGACCCAATAGGAACAACTTAAGCTAAAATACTTAATTAACATCATTCATACCAAAGATAAAGCAAAAAAAAATACTTCACCCTCCTAAGGACATTTTTAGAGTGATGGGGAAATTCTAGACAGACAAAAAAAAGGGGGGGGACTGGAGCCAAATGCGGTGGCACAGCACTGAGACCCCTGCACTCGTGAGAAAGAAGGGGCAGAATCTCAAGCTTGAGGGTTATCCTGGCCTACATAGTGAATTCTGGGACAGCCTGAGCAACTCAGCAAGATTCTTTCAGAAGATGAGGAAAAGGAAGAAGGGGAGGAAGAGGGGAAAGAAGAAAGAGGAAGAATGAAGAGGAAGGGGGAAAGACAGAGGAGGAAGGAGAGGAGGGACCAGAGCAGCAGTGGCCCCGCCCCTGCAGCGCATGCGGTCTACACTGTTTGTCCTAAGCATCGCGGATTCCCAGAATGCACACAAACACACAACAGCAGATCACATGCATACTTTTTCTGCTAATGTGATCATGAAAAACACTGCAAAACTGTACTCGGTTGCCATGGAGTCTAACTGAGATGCGCACTGCTCTGATACATGGTGTCTGAGAGTCCAGGGCCACACAGTTTCACTATTGATACTTTAGTGGTGTCTTGGGTGATTCCTTGAATACTATACTGATTCCACCTTGAAAGCAAGATTTAACATCCCCTTAGACTCCCAAATATCCTGTTCGTGTAGCAGGTATTCCAACAAAGACTTCCTGATGGCACGCAAGTTTAACTATCCCCCAAATAGCCTGACATCCCATTCTCCATTCCTTTCTGTCGTCTTAACAGCCAAAACTGATTCCTGCTTGTTGAAAATGGCCAAAACAAAACAATGCACCAGGATTGTTTTATTCACATTTCCCAGACATTAAGGGCACATGGAAAAAGTTTTCCCAGATCTAGAAAACAATCATCCTATGGTATAAATGAACCGACAGCTTGCGCCTGTTTGCTAAGACAAAGATTCTCCTGGTGTCTCAATTTTTTTATGTAAAATGTGTTTCCTAGGCACTAAGGAGATGACTCAGTTGGTAAAGTGTATTTTGTGTAAACATGATGACCTGAGTTCATCCCCAGAACCCATGTTAAAACATTGATGCATCAGTGAGAATATGTAACCCCAGAAACCTGGAGGCTGCTGGTCAGGCAGCCTAGATAAATCAGTGAGCTTTCAGGTTCAATGACAGACCCTCATCTCAAAAAAATAAGGTGAAAAATAAGAGGATGTGGAATTGGAGTGAGAGACTGGAGGAATGGGGACTGGAGGGAGGGAGGGAGTGGGGGCCTGGTGTGATGAAAGTATTTCATATACATCTATGGAAGTTTCAAATACTTTTTAAACACAGCGCTCTACAGATTGGGGGAATTCTGTCTGCTGGAGCTCTGGGGACCCTAGTGGCCATGAAGCTCTCTTCTGCAGCACCAATTTTGCTAAGGTTCTGTTTCCTTCACAGACTCCACCATGTAACCAAGCATCAGGGTTTTGAAGGAAAAACAAAGCCCAATGTTTTTTCTTTATCATTCTCATTTATTTTATTTAAAATGTTACTTACCATGTATTGTATTCTTAATTTTGTGTTTTAAATAAACAAATGCTGTTTTTTAAAAGAAAGCTATTGTAAATGACATGAAGATGTAGGTTAGAGAAAAAGAATGTGTTTTTTTTTAATACACATAATTTCTCTTGCAAGGTAACTGGCCCCATCAGGAATCGTGAGAACAAAAATTAATTAATTGAAGTGGAGAGTAACAAAGACACCTACTTTAACATTCACCTGTGACTGGTACACATGTGCGTGCACCCTCGAGTACACATGTATGCATGCATGCACAATATGTCTTATATATAAGCTTATAAGTCAAAATATCAATGGAGTGAATACTATTGAAGGATTCATCCGAACCAGAAAGCCTCAAGAAGCTACCCTGAGACCCATCCCTGCCCTGTTTCAATCTGCAAGCACACACACACATACATGCACACACGCACACACACACATTCTCTTGTCTCCAGATGAGTCCTGATTTCTCTTCTGAGGGTTTTCTTTAGCTTTCCACAGAACTCATATTCTCAAATTCCATTGGCTAAAGAACTTAAAAGGTTTCCTGTCTGTTGTCATCTTCCCTTGCAATGGAAATGCCACGGGAGCCTCGCCAGCAGGCACAATGCCTCCAACACGGCACACTCAGTAAGCATTCATCCAGCCAATGTTTGAGCCTTATGCTTTTAGAACCCTGCATATGGCATAAAAATATAGTTTGTTAGTTTTACACGCCCACGGGACAAATACCAAATGACCTATTGTTGATGGCTATTGGCTTCAGTCATTCCCAGTTTTATTTGAGGGTCTCACTCCATAGTCCAGACTGGCATCAGACTTCCAATCCCCTGCATCACCACCCGGGATTATAAGTGTATGATTGTGTTTGACTTACGTCAAGTTTTCAGTCTACTATTTTAGCGTGTGTGAACACTGGTGCTATGCACATTTATAGAAATGAATTCTGGTGCACATAATACAGGAATTTCTGTGAAGGATCCCGAAGGACTACTCCAAATGCCCATAACAACCTCCCCAGCGGCACTCAATGCTCTGCCACGTAACTGCACCAATTTGGACTCAGACCTTGCAGGAGAACCCCCTGCCCTCCACACCTCACCAGCACTGCCATCGGGCAGTCCCAAGCTGCCAGTCTAGGGCACCTCATCATGCTGTGAATTTGCATGTCTGTGGTTGTTCAAGACAGTCAGAATCTTTTCCTACTTTCGCTGGTCCTTCCTCCTTTGTTAACACCTTAGTGAGATTTTTGCCTGGAGCCTGTGGATTTTTTTTTAAATCCCATCTTTGTTGGTATATAAGTCAAGGTCCAGCCAAACAACCAAACCACACAGGTGTGTTAAATTGGTAGAAATGAAGATGGGGAAATGGTTGCACAGCTGGAAGTTGGAGGGTCCTGAGGTCACCTAAAGATGAGCCACAGGAAGAAGCTTCAGTTCCTCACACTGAGGGATTGGGAGAAATGAGAAGATTCTCAGAGGGCTAGTCCTGGGGCTGCAAGTTCAGCCCATAATTTGGACCCAGTGGGTTCTCAGACAGCCCAGAGGGAGTGAGAGAACTGGTCATCGCTGGTACCCAGCTGTCACAGAGAGAGACGGATGCATGCCCACTAGTCTTTCCATGGAAGCAGAGCAAAGCCCATATTAGAAGCAGGTTACCAGCAGTGAAGTGGGGGCAGGAGAGCTGGTCTCACCCCACATCGGCCACCACAGGGTTCTCCTCAGTTGATGACTTCTGGCAAGGATGGAGGCAGAGAACAACTCATTCTCCCTAGGTTGGCCCCTAGGAATTTGGCCATGTTCCTGTGAGTATATGGGCAACACAAAATGGACTTGATTTTTCCTTTATCTTTTTTCTTGTGGGGGGGGGACGTGGAGGGAGCCAGGGGAAAGAGGCAGATAGGGGAAGACTGGGAGGTGAGTGTAATTGGGGTGCATGATGTAAGATTCCCAAATAATCAATTAAAAATAAAATTTTTAAAAAGTGGGCTCCCTAAATACCATTTATAGGGCTAGAGTTGAGAATACAGACTGAGGCCTCCATACAACCCCAAGCAGTCACAGCTCTGCGTTATGTGGACTCGTTACCCCATAGCTATGAATACAACCAGAAGATGCTGGGCATAGTGTTAAAGCTCAGGGAAGGAATCCTCCACTTCACTGCCCCAATGCCACCGCCGCTGCCACTGCCACAGCAGTATGCTAGCCAATACTTAGTTTCCATAACCAAAACAAAGCATTTGAGCCTATCAATTCTAAGAGCGAAAAAGGTTTGTTTAGGCTTAAAGTTTGTGTATCATTCCATGGTCCCATCATTTTGGAGCCTGTGCCAGTGTACATCACAGCTGGGAGTGCATGGGAAAGCAAATTGCTGACCTCACAAGAGCAGAAAATAGACAATGGGCAAGAAAAAAGTTGGTATCCCATAAACCCCTTTCGAGGGCACAAAATCAAAGTCCTTTCTAGTGAGACCCAGCTCCTGAGGACGCCACCTCCTGAGGAAGCCACCTCCTGGGTGAAATTACCTGGCGCAAGTGAGAATGAAGCACTAAGCACACAACAAACCCACTTAAGAGTATTAGAGGAGACATGTGTACAGGCCTGGGGACGTCGGTGTGGAGAAAAAGAGCTTGAAGATGGTGCATCCAGCTTCTAAAGGCTGCCTAACACATGTGCATGGAGGAGGGGTAACGTAGCTACATCATATGCAGATGACGGAGCTCAAGGGCTTATGTAGTTCATATGTAGGTAATACAACCATGCTGCACGCAGGTCACACAGGGACTTTTAATGTCCCGGTGTGGCTAAGTATTTTGCCTGAGAGCTTGTGTGCATATGCATGTCCCTGGAACCTGGAAGTGCCCTCCACCACTGTGTGGCTGGAATCATAACATTACACCCTTTTGTTTATTATAAAAATTTGGGGGGTTGGGGTCTTTAATGGGTGGGAATGGGGTGTTGTCAGGTCTCTCTCGAGACTGTTTCCTGCTGATTTTGTGGATGTCAGAGAGTTGAGGTGCTTGACCACATCCTGGGGTGGCTGATTACTTCCGTGTTTTTCAGGCTCTGTGGAACTGGATGGCTGGCAGCTTGCACCATGCAAGATGCTGGCAAGGCAAAAGATTATGTCTGGAAAAAATTTTAGATCCTAGTGATTGAGAGAGAAGAGTCCCAAGATGGAAGATGGAGGGGGTTTTGTGGGGGCAGGGGGTTTGAGGTGGGGGAGGGGGATTTGAGGTGGAGGAGAGTGTTTCCCAGGGTTCCTAAGACTAGGAATGATAAGGGAAGAATTAAATGATACTTATTTGGGGTGAGTCTGGTCCATTTCGGTAGGTTCAATTTGGTTCCCTAGAGCTTATGAAAAATGTTCAAAAAGAAATAAATTTTAGACATATTAAAAAGCTTATTGGTTACAACAGTATAGTGTTGGGACCGAAGATGGTGGGGAGGAGGGAAGAAAAGAAGGGAGAATTATTAGAAAGGGGAATTATTAGATCCCTCAATGTTTTACCTGAAGCAAATCTTAAGGCACTTGTTCTCTTTAGCATCATGGTTTTACCTTAACGTCCAGGAGACATTGCTGCAGTCGGTGATAAACCTGCTATGTTAAAGTCTGTTTTGTGAGTTTTTTTTGGAGTTTGTGGCTGTGAATGTCCCCAAACTCGTTATTGTTTCTTACCACCTGGGCTTTTGGCAGTCCTTGTACCTCTGGCTCTATGTTTAATGATGGTCCCTGTAATAACAGCTGAGTGGTTAACTAAAAATTTAAGTATGACATTGGAGATATAGAGAAGTTGGTAAAGCAGATAGGAGAAAGAGGAAGAGTATATGGAGTTTTTGGCACAGGAGAGTTGAGTACAGTGATAAGACTTTATTCTTCTGGAACTGGAGAAAAAGTGGCTGATCTTGGTGTCCTCTGGAATTTAAGGGAGCAGGGCCATGTTTGAGTTACCATATATGAGGGAGTATCTTGAGCTGGAAGGTGAAGGTGAGACAGGTGGATCCAATGAGAGAGTCCCTCGAGCTTGGCAGCTGTGGGAGTTACAAGAATTACTTTAAAGGAGCCCTGCATTTAGGGGGAAGGGGTGAAGGGTGTTGGTCTGGCAGGGGGAGAATAGTTCTCCCTATTTTAATCAGCGGTGGGCATGAATTAGCACATGGTTGAGGTAATGAGTAGTCAGTAAAATCCCATAATAGGGAGCAAAGATGGATAACAGTGGAGTAAGCAGGTTATCAGGAAGGGGAGAGGTTTTAGGTGAGAGGCGGGGAGCTAAACCAGTTGCCCATACATGAGTTCAAAGGGCGAGATGGAAAGGGGGCTCTCTGGGCCTCGGGGAATCGCACCATTTTATCTAAACCATTACACTGAGGAAACCACCTCCTGTCAATAGCACCGAGCTGACAGCCACGATTTCAACACATAGGACTTTAAAGGACATTCTGGATCCAAACGACAGCACCCATCCCAAGGGGAGTGATAATCAGACAGGCTGAGCAAAGCTGAAGGCTGACATCAGTGGTGACGTCAGCAGTGACAGGAAAAGATAAGAAAGAAGGTCCTGCCCTAGTTCCCATCAAGCCTCGTGTCCCCTTACTGATTGGGAGCCCACTGCTGGGAAGTCTGGGGAAGGACACTGTAGAGTCTCAGCTCCGGTGTCAAGGTCACTCCCTGATGCTTCTGTGCATTAGGCCTTTGCCAGAATCTGTATTTCTAGCAACTTCTCCAAGTTTACAGAACTCTGGGTTTTTGGCTGCTTGTCTCAACGGCCAGCTTTTGGTGAGCTCTCTATTTGATACAGTCAATTTCTGACAGATTCTCAGTTTTTACTACAAACAGCACTGCCCACTTTTTGTTTCCATGTTTAGAGATTGTATGTTCTGTTTGAGAGCACCTTCCCTGCCCCGAAGGTCACAAAAATAATCTATATTTTCTGAAATATACGTTTTCTGAAAGCTTTTAGTTTAAAACCTACAGCTTAAAGACTCATAAGGTCTCTAATGCACCTGATATTGATTTCCATAAGCATGCAAGATAGGGGCACAGCCTTTACGCACAACCCAGGATGGTGCATGGTCCTGCCCACTCCTGACCCGACCCGTACCAACATGTCTGTCCTCTACGAAGCCTCCCCATATCTGTGGATCTGCCTGAGCCATTAAAACCTCTGCTGATCCTCCGCCTGCACCACCAGCAGCATGTCTTAACTGACAAAGCTCTGTTTTGGTTTTAGTTTTTCAGACAAGATCTTTTTCTGTGCCAGAATGGCCTCGAACTCACACGTCACCAGATATGACCTTGAACTCCCAATCCTCCTGCCTCCTCTTTCTGGTTTAAGCGGTACTAGGGATGGAGCCCAGGGATTTGAAAGGACCAGATATTTGGCTAACCGAGCTCCAGCCCTGGCCCCAGCTCTGCAGGACCTCACTGCCATATACCACTGCTGGCCTTTGTCATTTTTCAATGAGTACACAGAGACTTTTCTTTTTAAAGGTGTTATTACTTTTAATTGCATGTATGTACATATGTCTGAGTGCATGCCAGTGAGTTGCAGATGCCTCGGGAGATGGAGTGCCGGTAATTGAACTGGGGTCCTCTGGACGAACAATGCATGCTCTTAACCTCTCAGCCACCCATCTAGCTCCACCCCAGTACCACCCTTGACCCCGTACACTGCTGTGTGTACTTTACAAGCAGCTTCCCAAGTGTCATGAAAGGAACAATCCTGGATGGGTTTAAGGAGAATGGCGCTGGATTCTAAGTCGATCCCAGCAGAGCTGACACATTTGCAGTATGGCCTCTTCTGATCCATGCAGTTCCCACAAGCTCTCCCACCTCCTTTGTTGGATTTTCTCCCTCTCCTTGCACGGCTCTAACCGTCTTTTTACTCACTCTCTAAACGCTTGTTGCCAGCATGGGGAGACACAATTGACTTCTGTGTATTGATCTTGAATCAACTAGCTTCTTAGATTCAGTTGTCAATTCTTCTGAATTACCTGCACATTCCTTTTCCATGGAATCCTATTATCAGTAAAGCTCTCTTTCCTGCCATCCAGTTAGGATACCTTTGGTTCCTCAATTTTATTTACTGTGGCTGGTTAAACCTTCAGCAGATTGTTGAATCAAAGTAGGGGTATGGTGTACTTGGCTGTAACCCCATCACCAAACAGCTAGAGGCAGGAGGATTGGAGGGTCAAGGCTGGTTTCAGCTGCATAGCAAGTTGGAAACCAGTCTGGGTTACATGAGACCTTGTCTCAAAACTATACTAGTCTGGGGACTTCTTTGGGTGTTTAATTAATTTATTTATTCTTTAATGCATTCTGGTCACACTTACCCACTCACTCTCTTACCCCACCCCACCAAAGACCCTCCTCTCACAAGGTCAACCATAAATAGAAGTTTCTAAAAGCATCACAATCAGGTATAAAGGTCACACGTTTTTCAATAAACCTTGAGAAATTGAGGAAATGTCCTTTCCGCTCTATTTGTCAATCATTCTTCCTAACTGTGTGGTGCTTGTATGACCATTCTCTCTTTGGAGCAAGGAGTGGGGGACACAGTGAAGGGGGTATTTTGGGGGGTTGTTTTGTCTGTATTTTGGTGAGTTTGGGGGGAGTCGTTATTGTTTGGGTTTTTAAGATAAGGCTTCACAAAGTAGCCAAGCTAGCCTCAAATTCAGCCATCCTCCTGCCTCAGCTTTCAGAACACTAGGATTATAGATGTGTGCCGCCATCCTCAGCTCAGTAATTTTCTTTTAATCTACCAACGTGACAAATAACACCAGCTGACCTTCTGAACTAAAACTAAATTTATATTCCTGGGACAAATACCATCCTTCATTTGTGTGTGTGTGTGTGTGTGTGTGTGTGTTTTCACTTCTCATGGTATTCCACATATTCTTTCTCCCCTGACCATTAATAATTCATTGTTTGCTCAGGACACATTCATTTCTTATCCTGTTCCTTATTCTTATGTATTACCTCTTCCAAGATGCCTCTGACCACCTAGCCCCAGTTCTCAGGCTATCATCATCATCATCATCATCATCATTATTAAATATTCCTGTCTGATAACTCTTCCTCTCATAGCACCTATCAAAGTATTTCCCTTTTTATTTCTTAGGTGTAAGTTCATTAACTACAAGAACTGTTGCCTGTTGTTTTGATTTTGAATCTTCAACTCTTGCCAAACAAATCGAGTCCCTGTCTTGAAATCCTTAATTGAGCCAAGCATGGTCGTGCATGCTCACAATCCCAGCATGACCCGCCAGCCAGCCTCGCCTGTAGATCCGCCCCTTGCCAAGGTAGCTTTCTCAAAATCCAGCGTTCTGTTCTTGTTTACTTATCCAACACAGAGATTCTCTTTTCCCAAACAACAAGCTTTCTCTATGCATAAAGGTGAAGTCATAACACATATTTTCATATCTTAAGATCCAAGACTTATCTTTCTTCAAAATTGTTTTGGCTATTTCCAGCTCTTTGTATCTACAATTCTAGAATCTGCTTGTTTTCTCCCCAAGTAATTCAGTGTTTCCCTTTTTGAGAGCTGACACATTGCTGAACCAACTTACCTTCCCACTGACAATGTATAAGAACCAAATTTCTCAATTTCTTAATATTTGCTACCATTTATGAGAGCCCCCGTGGCTGTGAGGTTATTTGCATATCCCTAGTGTGGCAGTTTGAATGTAATTGTCTCCCATAATCTCATAGGGCGTGGATCTATTAGGAGGCGTGGCTTTGTTGGAGTGGGTGTGGCCTTTCTGGAGGAAGTGTGTTCCTGTGGGGTAGACTTTGAGATTTCCTATGCTTGGAATACACCCAGTGAGTCAGTCAACTTCCTATTCCCTGCAAGCCGCGATGTAGCCAGCAGCACATCTGCCTGCATGCTGCTGTGCTCTCCACCAGGACAATAATGGATAAAAACCTCTGAAACTGTAAGCAAGGCACCCCAGTTAAATGTTTTCCTTTATAAGAGTTGCTGTGGTCATGGTGTCTTCTCACAGGATTAAAAACCCCAACTAAGACACCTAGTGACAAACATTTCTCACATGATTCTCAGCCGTTTGTATGTCTTCTTTGGAAGGTCTATTCAAAATTTTGTCCATTTTTAGTTTGGCTGTCTCTTGGTTAAGGATTAAGTGTTGCTATGTTATCTAATACCAGAGCCTCAACAAATTCTACTTGCCAGCCTCTTCTGTGGCCTGTCTTCTCCCTTTCTTAGCAGCTCCCTTTGAAGTAGAAAACTGCTTCATTTTTGTGAAACCCAAGCTGTTTTCCCCTAATTCTCTGTGCTTTAAACTTCACATATAAAATGTTTATACTGGTTTCAGAATTTCACCATTTTAGCCATTGCATTTACAATTTAGCCATTATGTTTTGATCCATTTTCACTAATTTTCTAGGTCACGAAGCAGAGTTTTGTTTTATTCTTCCATGTGTGGGTACTCAGTTGACCCACCACTGTTGCTAGAAAGACTATTCCTCCCCCGCTGCATTTCCTCAGGACGCTCACTAAAAATCAGCTGATCGTACAGTCTAATATATATTTTAAGATTAAGAATTGCAGCCGGGCCAGGCGGTGGTGGCACATGTCTTTAAACCCAGCCCTCGGGAGGCAGAGGGCAGGCGGATCTCTGTGAGTTCGAGGCCAGCCTGTTCTACTGAGCAAGTTCCAGGACAGGCTGCAAAACTACAGAGAAACCCTGTCTTGAAAACCAAAAAAAAAAAAAAAAAAAGATTAAATATTGCACTCTACCATTCTCTATGTTTATTGTCAGAATAAGACTTAACTATTGTAACTCTGGGACAAACCTGAAGTGGCGAGGGTTAATCTCTCACTTTTTTTATTCCTTTCAAATGTGTTTTCTCATGATCTTTTACATTTATAAATAAATTTTAGCACTAGCTTGTGTATTTCTGGGAAATAAAGAAGTACCTAAGATTTTTTTAATAGGTATTACATTTAACTAAAATATCAGGTCCATGTAGAGACTGCTCACAGTGTTAGTTCTGCATCTGTGAACACGGACCGTCATGTTTCTTTATCTCTAATCTCCTTCTAGGAAATTTAATGCCTGCACCATCAAATTTAATCTTAATCGGAAGTATCTTTTCTTTTTGGTACTACAAATGAAATTACATTCATTTTCACATTTTTCATTGTTATATATAGAAATACAATTGATTTCTGTTATACAGAGCTTATTTCTACAACCTGTTTGGTTTCAATAGGGTTGTGTATATGAATTCGTTAAGATAATTTTTATAAACGTGATCACATCATCTATGAATATTGATGATTTTATTCTTCCTTTCTAATAAGGATGCTTATTCATTTTCTCTGATTAATTGTCTTGCCTACAATTGCCAGTACAATGCTGATGGAGCAAAACAGCAGTTTTATTGTGTTGCTCCTGAGCTAAGAATAGCAAGCTGTTAGTCTTTCTGCATTAAGTGTGATGTGTACTGTGAGATATACCTCTTATATACATACCTAACAGATCTTTATCTAAACAAGCCTAAAACATGCAATAAATGTCTTTGCTAATAAGCATTTTCAAACTGCAATGGTCCGTGGGGTTGCTAGAGATCAAGAAGGTAGAATTTAAATGTTGACAGACTACTAACAAATTTATTTATTCTGCCTTAATTATCAAGAAGAAGAATTTTGGCCCGGAGAGATGGCTCAGAAGTTAAGAGCACTGGCTGTTCTTCTAGAGGTCCTGAGTTTAATTCGCAGCAACCACATGGTGGATCACAACCATCTGTAATGAGATCTGGTGCCCTCTTCTGGCATGCAGGAAGAACAGTGTACACATGATAAATTGAAGAAGAAGAAGAAAAGGAGGGGGAGGAGGAGGAGGAGGAGGAGGAGGAGGAGGAGGAAGAGGAAGAGGAAGAGGAAGAAGAAGAAGAAGAAGAAGAAGAATTATTATTATTATTATTATTATTATTATTATTATTATTATTTCAATCTGGGCCTTGCAGCACAGACCTATAATCCAAACTTCTTGAATCATAGGTTCTAGATCAGCCTGGGCTACAGAATGAGTTCATGATTAATCTAGCCAACATTGAAAGCCCTATCTCAAAAACAGAAAAACAGTCTTGTTTGTTTGTTTGTTTGTTTGTTTGTTTGTTTTAAAGGGGTGGGAGCTCAGAAGCTGAGTGCTTGCCTAGTATACACATAGTCAATTCCTAGTATTAGATTTAAAAAAAAAAAAAGCATTCTTACTACTCCAGAAGCAGTTGTCCAGATGGGCAATCTAGAAACCTGGACCATTTTTAATACCTTTCTCTCCCTTGCCCCTCATAGTAAACTTATGGTAAAGCCCCTTTTCTATTTTTTAAAGATTTATCTTTATTTTAATGGGTGGGAGTAGAGGTCAGAGGACAACCGCAGCAGCCAATTGTCTGTCTTTTCACTGTGTGGGCCTGGGGCTGGACTCACATCAACACGCTGGGTGGCAAGCGCCTTTATCTGCTGAGCCATCTCACTAACCTGAGACTTCCATTCTCACCAAGATGGAATTAACAGGATCCAGATTCTTCTCTCTTCTGGAAAGGACTGCATGGCAATGAAAACCAGTTCTGAAGACGCTAGACACTAATCCCTGAGAACCAAAGCATAGGAAATGACCCCACTTGCTCTTTTGAGTCATTACAGGTCGTGGTGCAAGGCCGGGAAGCAAAGGTGAGGCCCAGTGAACTCGCTGGCAGTAGTCAGAGTTTAACACAGTTACAGCATTGTTGAAAAATAAAAGTAATTAAAGTCATTTTTATATTTGAAAACCAGAAGAAGGATTTACTTATAGAAACACACTATAAGAAATAACTATAAGAAATATCTATAAAGCCTTTAAATAAAAGGGAAAATATAGATTGCATAAAGGAATGAAAACAACCATAACAAAACGGATATGTATATATATATATATATGTTTGTATATCTTTTTAAAAAATACTAGAATGTTTAAACAAAAATAACCATATATAATATGGTATTTATAATATAATGGTAAAAACATATATAGCAGGCAAAGACTAGGAAAGGAAAACATAAATATGCTTTTAGTTTGTTGTTTGTCTTGAGACAGGGTTTCTCTGTGTAGTTATGGCTGATCTAAACTTTCCATGTAGACCAGGCTGACCTCAAACTTAAGAGATCTGCCTGCCTCTACCACCCAAGAGCTGGGATTAAAGGTGTGTAGCACCCTGCCTGGCTGAGGTATTCTGTTTTAAAACTTTTATACTATGTATGAAATTATGTAATGGTACTTGAAAATGAATTATGAAAAGTTAAATATGTATTCTATAACCCTAATTAACTACTGAAAAGCCAAAGTGATAACTATACAAAGTCATAAATACAGTTCAATTAACCAAAAAGAATAAGGAGGGAAAATATTAAAAAGAGACAAGAGATAGGTTTTTTTTTAAAAAAAAAAAGGCAAGGTGATAGATTAAAGCTAATCAAATCCTTAACAAATCACCCTAAACCTCTTTCAAAGCACCAAGAAATATGTAATTTCACAAACTTTTATTGTTTCATGAAACTTACGTTTAGAATTTTATCTCTAAATAATTACCTTCAAATGTCTCCCTAAAGTAAACATTTTTCCTAGTCTACCTAGACCAGAAAGAAAAAAAGAAAGCATACATAGCCATGGAACTAAGAGGCACATTTTTCTTGAATTACCTTATACAAAATGGGACTGAGATTTTCAGAATCATCATTTTGTCTGAGAGCCTGAAAGTCAGAGAGAGCTCAGGGAACCAGAGAGAAAATGGACAAAATTAGTGACATAGCAAAGAGCTAAAGTCCTTGTTCAATTACAGTCATAAAAGGTACACAGCACACACACATCATACACACACACACACCAGTAGACTTCTTTATTAAAATGCATAAAGCAACCAGGAGCAAGAGCACCAATAAATTCTTCTGTATAAGCAGAAATTCTTAATGGTTCCCTGAGCACTAATAACACCGCTCTCTCATGTGCACTTGACTCTGTTTAACCTTTTTCTGGTGCTTTTTAACTTCCCCGAGTCAGGTACTAATATGGAACTAATGTGGGGTTTATTTTCCCTATAGGAATAGCAAAAAAGAGCAGGGCGCATTATCGTAATCACGCCAAGTCTTTCAAGCAACGGTAGGGACTTTAGACCAGGGAAAGAATTTATTAACAATTGCAAGGCTAAGCAATCCTGTTTTTAAACATCAAATATTTCACTGAACGTTAGTCATAAAAGGAAAAGGAGGAAGAAAGCCCAACTCTTGGCAAGCGAATGACCCAGCAGGAGAGAACCCGGACATCCTCCAGGTCTGGCTCAGTTGCTCTTGGCCTCCCTCCGCATCAAGGATAACCAGGCAGTAACCAGCCCAGTGAGCCGATGGTGATGAAGGGTGGCTGGAAACGTGAGCCCATTTTATCTCTGGAAGATTTATTCTGGAGGTGGCTTGCACTGCTGGAAATAAAATGATTTGAGTAGCAAGGGTAGGGACAGAGCCGCATTTCTGGCTCCATCAAGTAAGTACCCACCTCAAGATTCAGGCTCCCTGTGAGGCACTAGCCTGATAAGTATTAAAATAGACCCTAGATTCAGCATTTCTTCCCATTTCATATGCTTGTGAAGGAGTGTGTGTGCGTGTGTATGTGTTTGCACACCCATGCACACACACATTTATGACTCTTCTTTTACAAGGTACCTTAGAGATACTGAAATACTTCTACAGAGGAGATGAACAAGATGCATGGAGATTTCCCCCCTCCCTGGCTTGTAGCTGTTGGACACTTTTCAATTCTTTTCTTTCTCGCATGCCGAGGTCACCCCAGCATCCTGTCACCGCGGTCCCAGTGCCTCAGCTGCATTAATCCATTCCCTGCTGGGCTTCTGCAGAAAGACAAATTCGTTTGACACCAGCAGGGAGAAGACAAGGAAAAAATTAAGGGAGAATGAATACATAGATAACTTGACAAAAGAGACCAACCAGGGACTGTGTGTGTGTGTGTGTGTGTGTGTGTGTGTGTGTGTGTGTGTGTGTGTGCGCGCGCGCGTGCGCAGGAATAAATGGAGGGCCTGGAGTAAAACTGGAGAGAAAGGGGTTGCCTGGGCTGTTCCTTTGTTCCTTTAAGCATTTCTCCTTAGGAAAGAAAATAGAAATGAGAAATTGTGGATTGCCAGTGAACTACGGTGACCTTAGGGGTTTTGTCTGGATCTAACTTAAACAGCACCTTGAAGTAAGAACCGAGTTCCTCACTTCTCTGAATACAAATATGCCCAGCCAAGTGATCCACAGTAATGAAATCAGCTGTTTCCAACATCAGACCCCATGTTTCATCAAAGCTAGAGTGAGACATGTGGTTAAAGCAGCAGAGTTTTAAAAACCACTGTTCTGATGCCCTGAAAATGTCCCTCATAATAGGATATGCTTTTCATAATTATTTCTAGCCACGAGACCACATATACAAATGAACCGGCTAATTTCTCCTTCTTTTGTCTAAAGCTAACTGGGAACATTAGAATATCCTCCCAAGACACAGGGAGGCACAGAGAACCATCCCTTCCAATCTGTGAGCTAACTTCCAGAATGACTGAAAGGCCAGCCATGCTGTCTGAACACCCTCCCCACAGTCCCAAGGAAAAGACTAGAATAGCCAGAGAAACCTGAAGAGTAAATTCTAAAGCAAGCAAACAAACGAATCTGCTTCTGCGGGTTTAAAACCACAGTCCTGAAGAGATCACTCACAATGTGATAGCCAAAGAGAAGCGGTAACAGTAACAGGCAGAGGGAGGTAACCAAAAAGATATGGGTATATGACCAATTAGCCAACCTGACTCTAACTTGCACTGTTTCCTAAAATTATGTTTATATTGGGAAAAAATCATATTTGTGCAGTAAAAGTTTACATCATACCAGCACACTTATTAAAAAATCTCCTTCCCTCCAAAATTTTAAGATTTTTTAAAGGTTTTTTAAATTATTATTTATGTGTATACATGTGTGTCTGTGTGTACGCATGGATGTGGTGCCAGAAGAGACCATAAGAGGGCACTGCATCTCCTGGAGCTGGAGTTAACATGGATGCTGAGAGCTGAGCTCCTGCCCGGAAACTGTTTTCATGTCTTTTCCATTCTCATCTTCTAAAGAGAAAGACAGAAAGAAGTCAGAGTCCTGAATTACTCTGAAACTGTGTCATTAGCTTGGCACCAAGTGAGCTAATAGCCATCAGTGTAGTTCTAGGTCAAGTTTAATCAAGATGATGGTTACATTTAATTAGGACAATGGCTGCCGTGGCTGAGAACTCACCCGGATGGGAAGCACTGATTTCGCTGTGCTTTTTGATCATCAGCCATTTCAATTGACAGATTCGAAGCCTCAAGCTCACAGATGTCGGTCCCTGTGACTAGTCATATTCTCGACAGAGAACAGTCTACCTTCAGAGCTGAGCTTGCACGGCACTGCCTGCCTCTTGAAAGATGACTCTTTCCAAGACGAAAACAAACAAAAACCAAAAAAAAGCCAAATTAAAAAAAAAGGAGGTCATGCAAGCGCTTTATTTGAACGGGAAACTGTATCTTTCTGGCCATGCTGAACCTGTGTCCACTGCAATCCCCACCCTAACCCTCCCCACATCAAGACTCTGGCTTACAGATTATAGTTGAAAAAATTCACCCAGCATATCCTCTTCAAGAGCAAGAAATGGAAGAAGGCAAGCTTCTTTAAGGAAAAACAAAAATCCCTATTACCCAGTGGTCTGCAGTTTTCAAAGTATGAATCTCTTCAACTCCCGCTATGACAATTCAGAATCTTTCTTAAATGGCCAGCTTTTCTGAAGAGCGGGCGGGGCTCCAGCTCCACGCAGGGACAACGGTGATAATAAGCTCGGGTTTCCATAGCGCCCTTTCTCCACGGAGCTCCATGCTATTGGATTAACTCCACTAGTTTCCTTTGGCAACATACTTCCGAATATAATATTACCTTTTATTACTGTGCATTATAAGGAGAAGAAAAGCATCTGAAGCGCAAATAGTAGGCTAAAAAAAAAATAATCAACAAATACAGATTATCCCTGAGGCAAACACATTTCAAGAAAAATGTATGTGTCTTAACACATATTCAGGACATTTTTAGGAGAATTCTTGATTTTTTTTTCTCTTTTAGTGAATTACATTTCCATGGGTAATGGTTACCTGGGAAGCTTGGGCTACTTAGATGTTTGGCTAAACCGTAAAGAGATAAGCAAATTGTCGGGTTTTTTTTTTTAACCTAGATTTATTATGAAATTAAATAGCAATAAATATTTCCAGAGATGGGTAAGCTCTTGTTTCTTTTAATTAAATGGGATCCTAAAGATGTAAAGTAATGGGTGGGGGAGGGCAGTATCAGGATAAACTAGAAAGGAGGCTGTGCAGGGTACAAAGGGGGTATCAGAAGGAATTGGAGAGGAGAGGGGCAGGATCAACAAATCAGTTGTTTGAAAATGCCAGAATGAAATCTAATACTGTATGCTTATTAATTTTAACATCATTTTAAATAAATAAACTAACTTCATTTTAAGAAAACACTATACAAGATAATTATATTTTAAGAAAAAACAATAGCTGTTTTATTCTCTCTCTCTCTCTCTCTCTCTCTCTGTGTGTGTGTGTGTGTGTGTGTCTTGTGACAGGGTCTCATACAGCCCAGACTAACCTGGCTCTACTTGGTTGAGGATGACCTTGAACTCCTGAGCTTGCACCCCTCCAGCATGTCCAGCTTACCGACTATTTTCTTTTTTCTGAGATTTACTATATATGTGTGCCATGTGTTTATATATACTACGTGCATGCAGGAACCTTCAGAAGTCAGAAGAAGGGATCACAGTCCCTGGATTTGGAGTGATGGGCAATTGTGAGCCATCATGGGGTGCTAGGAACGGAACCTGGGTCCTCTAGGGAGCCAGTAAGCACTCTTAACCACTGCTCCATCTCTCCAGCCACCCCCAACTCTCTTCTTGAAACAAGATTATAATCCACTATAGCTATGCTTGCTCCACTGAAGTATCGCTGCCCCATTCTAAAAGCACAAGCACTTTTACCCTTGGTGCATGTTCAGTGACCGAGAGTGGAAACTTTTCAGAACCTCCTCTGCCAACTTCTTATTTAAACTCAGAAAACCCTGCCAGTGCGGACAACAGGTTGTCAAATGGTCCACATGGCCACTTCCGCTTTTCCTTCTTTCTTCCTTTCCACCCAGAAACGTCCCGTGCAAGAATCCAGACAACCAGATGCGGCGGATTTGCTCTGGAGAGCTCACTGATCACAACCATCAAGTCAAATAGAAACTTCCTTGTGAATGGAGCCCGGTTTCCCAGTCTCTTTGTCAGAACGCTCCCCTGGGCGTCCGCTGTAAACGGTTGGACCACAACTGTCACAAGCCTACGTCTGGTTCTGAAGGAGGCAGTGGATATGCTGCAGATGGGCTGCGAACTCACAGACCAGACGTTCTCTGTGAGGGGAAAGACTTGAATGTCATGACCACAACAAAGTAAGTTGTTAACTCAGCAATTCCAGACCCAACGTCTTGCCAAGTGCGGAGGGCAGAAGGGAGGAGGCAAGGTAGGAGACCAGAAAGTCAAACCGCAGGAACAACAGAGGCCAAGTTAAACCGACCAACCGCCCCATACTGCTGCTATTTGCATATGCCCCGCCCCGTATTGCTTCTATTTGCATATACCACGCCCCCGAAGAGTACTGCCTAGAAGAATTCTAGTTAGCATTAACTTCAATATATCATTTCCCCCCTTCAAAAGAAATGCCTTGGGTTGTCAAGATGGTCCCACGGGTAAGAGTCTGCCTCCAAGCCTGACAATCTGAGTTCAATCTACAGTATCCACAAAGTGGAAGAAGAGAATCGACTTCTCCTCTGAGCTCCGTGCGCTCCGGCACACAGTCACGCACATGCACATGTGTACAAACAAATACACAAGCATAAAATTTAAAAATGTTAAACGAAATGTTAGAACCAAGCACACCACCCACCTGTTGCAGAAAGGTAATCAGAGATCCCCATGGGTCTAGCACTACACTAGAAATATTTCCAGTGCTTAATGAATAATAACAGGTTCAAAGCCCCCATGCTGTTATTGCTTCTTCCGTCTGAAAGATGGCTATCACCCATTTCTTCACTTATTAAACACAGTAAGATCATGTATTAATAATACAGGTGATAGTACCTTGAATTTGATTCTAAGGGAAGTGGGTGGGAATTGTTTTACATTGTCTTGTTAAGGCTGCTTTGTGACAGATGTTATAATGTCAGCCCTATCAGGTTCTTTATCATTGTATTTTATGTGTATGGGTGTGTTCCTGCATGTGTGTCTTTGTATCATATGTCTGGTGCCTTCAGAGGCCAGGAGAGAGTCCAAGATCCCCTGGAACTGGAGATCTGGTTATGAGCTGCCGTGAGGGTGCTGGAAACTGAACCCAGATCCTCTGGGAGAGCAGCCAGTCGCTCTTAACCCCAGAGCCCATCTCTCCAGCCCCTAGTCTAGTCAAGTTCTACTACAAAGTACAAATACTAGCTTTAAAAAAAATAAGGATGGGCTGGAGAGATAACTCTCTGGTTAAGAGTGCATGTATTCTCCCAGAGAACCCAAGTCCTGTTCCCAACAGGAGGGCATTCAGCTCATAACAAAGTAACTAGAATATGTTTTTAACAACCAAAGCACTGGGCGGCCAGGCATGGTAGCACATAGCTGTCATCCCAGTATGAACAGGCCAAGCAAGGCATGAGAATCGAAAGTTCAAGGTCAGTCTAAGGTATATAACAAGGCTCTGTCTCTAAATCATTAATTAAATAAGATAATTGGCAAAGCACCCCCGTAGCTGTTGCTTCTACTGTAACTGTTTTAAAATCTAGAGAGAATGTATTTACAAACAGCAATGTTAAGGATTATTGAAATGATTCTATAGAATTCTTTTCAAATACCCACAGAGCAAGTCTCAACTAATTCAACAGGCTCTAAAGAAAATCATACAACCTCACTCTCCGAGGCAGCAAAATAGGGAAGTTAGCATTGAATGCAAAGCCCCAAACCAAACACTTAGAAAACTAAAAACATTCTTCAGAATAATTCAACATCCACAAATGAAATTATATACAATTCGAGGGGGAAATTAAGGGTATTTCTCATGAATCAGACCAGAAATTACTGGGAAATTAGGAGGTTCTAGATACGGGGCAGAAATTGTCCAAGATCAATCTGGAATATCCAGCATGTCAAATGCATGCTGTGTTAGCATAGACTGAGGAGCTCCTCATTCCACACACTCAGAAGGTGCCCAAGTTCCCATCCTCAGAACCACTGAATATGCCACCTGACCTGAAAACCGCATGACAGCACATAAGAAGGTCTTCCGTGGCCAGGAACTGGAATGGAATCCTGGATGGTCTGGGAGGATGTGGCTGCAAACACACAGAGTTCCTTAGATGGGATGGAGGGAAGGGCCAGAGATAGGACTCGGAAAACTGATGATGCTATACCCTAAGCGTAGAACAGGGTCATGAGTTCCTACGCTTAGAATATAGCATCCTTTGTATCATCAGGAACACAGACAGCCTCTCCAGGATGAAAAAGGCAGCAGATTCTACCAAGACCTTCCAGGGAGAACCAGTGGGTCAGCTCCAATTTAAAATTTCTCATCTCCAGTGTGCAGAAGAATATATTTGTGTTGCTTAAGCCATTAAATCTGCACTAATTTATTACAATAGGAAAGTAATACAGATGAGAAAAATAAAGCTGAAGGCACAACTGACAGGGGTTAGTGTTTATTTTACATTTACTTAATTATTCGTGTGTGTGTGTGTGTGTGTGTTATATTCCCACATAGGCCTGAACGCAGGTACCTGTGGAGGCCAGATAATGACTCTGTATTTCTCTCTACCTTATTCTCTTAACACAGGGTCTTTCCATGAGCCTGGAGGTAGGCTGGCATGCAGCAAGCCCTAAAAACCATGCTTTTCCTGCCCCATACAGTACTGGTGTTACAGGTGTGGACACAGCCACACCGAGCTTTTTGCCTGGCTGCTGGGACCTGAACTCAGGCCCTCAAACGTGTGTAGCAGTGTTCTTACCCACTGAGCATCTTCCCAGCCCCCAGTGTCATATTCTTTAGGTCCGAAGAACTCCAAAAAGAACTGATCCTGTGCCACAAATGACCTTGGGAGGAAATCCTTCCTCAGTGACATCTTCAAGTGAGGCCTCAGACCCTACCAACACCTGACTTGCAAGGCAGCTCAATATCCAACTAAGAAAAAAAATATCCAACTAAGCCACAACCTCATTCCTGACCCAAAGAACTTATAAGACAATAAATATTGCTATAAGCTCAATATATTTTGGAAGAAAAGGTTGTACAATGCATAAACAGTCTAGTTACTTTTATACAAAACAATGAACAGTCTAAACTAAGGAGTTGCAGGGCAGGGGAATGGTTGGTGTGCAGACACATGCACAAGTGTATGAATGTCTATGTAGAGTTAGAAACAGGGCTGGGGGACAGAAGCCTGGAGGAAGGCACACATCTGCTAATGGAAGCTATTTCTGGGGTGTGAAATTAGAGGGGAGGTTACACTTTCTATTTGCATATCACTTGAATTGATTACGGCAAGCCCTAATTACCTCCCAGATCTAAATACCTATTTTCTGGAAAGTTGTCTGGATAATTACTCTGAGTGTTCGTGACTCTTTAGCAATGATGAGCTACCGCTCTGAGCTGTTTGGATAAGATAGAGTTGGATTCCCACCAACCCACCCACAAGTTTATCATCTGTTGTAGTAAATGGGGCACAGAGTCCATATTCAATCAAACAGCAGAACTAACTGACCTTTATAGGGAGTGAACCTTGCCCTTGTCAGGTTAAGGAATAAAATCCTGCCCAAAGCATACTGCAAGGGAGATGGCTCAGTGGTTAAGTGTCCTGACTGCTCTTCCACAGGACCTGAGTCTCGTTCCCAGACACCTTGGATGGCTCACAACCACCTGTAACTCCTGCTCCAGGGAACCTGGCACCTTCTTGTGACCTCTATGGACACTTGTACACACACACGGCCTCTACTCAACTAGATACACACACACACTAAAATAGAAGTTATGTAAGCACACTGCACCATTATCACTAGATCCCCATCACTTCTTTCCTTTGCCAACCACACAAACTCGTGAGCAAGTTCAAGAAACAATGCACATTTGAGTGTGGCCACCTTTCTCACCTTCCACAGTCCATCACCTTGTTCTCCTAGCTTGCTGCCTCTCTCCTACACCGCAAGGTTGTTCTCTCACTGGCCTCCCAATGTCTACACTGGGGGGCTGACAAACTACCCTATATAGGAGCCAGCCTGATCACTTCTCTCTCTCTCTCTCTCTCTCTCTCTCTCTCTCTCTCTCTCTCTCTCATTTTGTATTTTATAATGACTTCAGATTTTCAGGGGGTAGGGAATAGCATTAATACACACACACACACACACACACACACACACACAAATCCTATCTAGGCTGACAAAATGGCTCAGTAGGTAAAGGTACTTGCCACCATGCCTGGCTACCTGAGTTCAATCCCCAAGACCCGCACACTGGAAGGAGAAAATCAGTTCCCACAAGCTGTTCTCTGATTCCACATGTTTATACATAGACACATGTGCACACAATCTCAGTAAATAAAATGCAATAAAAAATTTAAAAGAATCCCTATGAAAATTTCCCTATAAATTCACTCCGGAAAAAGGAACCCGGCATTTGCTTATCATTACCTGCCCCCCACCACTTCCCTCCCACCCCTCCTCCACCCCCTCCCACTTCACCCCCACCCTTGCCACCACAGATGCATCCGTACTTTCTGAAGCATCTCATTCCGTCTCCTCCCCCTCCAAATACTTCCAGATGCCTCTCCTAAATGAAGGAGAAACTTTCTCCTGCGTAAGCAGTTAGTGAAACAGCGCTGTGACTTTATCATCTAACCCACAGCCTTTGTTCAGGTTTCGCCAGTTGTCCCAACAGTGAGGCCACTTTTTGTAGCATCAGCCAAACCGTGCACACAATGCTCTTGTGAACACACATTACACTGTAACACACAAACTTCTCACTTTAGTCTAAAGGTCTGCTCAAGGTCCTGCCGGCTTATCCTCCTTTACCTCCTAACATTCTCCTATTCGCGACTCTAATTGAGTCTCATGGGTCATTCTCTTCCCCTGGTTCCCTATCTTCATTTCCACCAAGGCCTGGAAGTCACACTGTGGCCTCTGCTGCAATGGCCGGCCCCACAGACCTGCAGTGGTGGAGGTCACTCATCACACAAGGCCACCGGTCCCCTTGCCAAGGTTGTGCTGTTTCCTTCCCTCACACAGTGTTTAGCGGGCAAGAAAATTTCATCCCATTTGTTGTCAAGATCCCTGAAGGACTGAATTAATAAAATTAATAAAATTTTATTTTACTCAAGTGATTTATAAACTGTGAGTATATGGTCCACATGGAGCATCCAAATTCAATGAAACACTCTTCTTCCTGGACAGATGAGGTAGTGCATGCCTTTAATCTCAGCACTCAGGAGATAGGGGCTCTCTGAGTTCAAGGCCAGCATGGTTACGTAGCAAATCCAGGTCTTCTTACATCTTTCTGTGTCAATAACAATGTATATCACCATACTGCTGTTCATCAACACCACCAAGTTCCTACCAGTAAGTGATGTATATTTTTTCTATCTTCAGCCTGTTGACAGTGTCCAAAACCGATACACATTATACCCAAGTGCAAGCATACCTACAGTCACTCAGCGGTGAGGCTCTTCTGAGTACAGGAGATGCTCCTAGGGAGCTCAAGGGTTTTAGTGACCGTATATAAGCCAGGTGTGGTAAAATGCAACGGTAAGCTCAGCACTAGGAGGGGACGCAGGGGGACTCATCACCTCGACTTTGAGACCAGCATGCTTTTGGTAGCCAGGTCAGCCAAGTCTGCATAGCAAGACCCTATCTCAGAAAAGAAAAACCAAACATGTATAATCGGTGTTAGCGGGTACGTATGTTAAGATTCATTTTATTTTTATTTATGTGCGTGTGCACATTTGTCTGTGTGAGTTTATGTACACATGTATGTGCAGGTGCCTGAGGAGGCAAGGACAGGGAATCAGACTCCACTGGAGTCCCAGGTGGCTGGGAGCTGCCTGATGTTGATGCTGAGATTTGAACTCTGGTCCTCAAGAGAGACTAGCAAGCGCTCTTAAGCACTGGGCCATCTCCCGAGCCCTAGCATATGCTTACAGCCTCTTTGAAGGCGCAAGTCATAAACAATCCCACACCAGTTTGGAATTGTGATTAATAGGGTGGTATTTATTTAAAGGGGAATAAACTTACAGATCACGGTCCCAGACAACAGCCCTCTGCGCACGCAATTGGGAAGAAGTCTAGTCGCCGGAACCGGAGCAGGAAGTAAAGAGAGAGAGGAGGGAAGTGGCCGCTTTTTTTTAAAGGGAAAGATACCACGCCCCAATGGGCTGGTATCTTGGTGGCTATTGGCTGGAGGAGCGGAAGGACCTCCCGCAACACCTCCCCCTTTTATTTAAGTAAGAGAGTTCTAAACCTACTATGAAATTATATACAATAAGTACAAATATCCTATTCTAACTAGCTTAGGTCTTATATAATAAATAGCTTGGCTAAGTCATGAGTCGAAAGTAACTACATTTATATAGTCTTCAACCCCATCGAAGATCTGAGAAGGGAAATAATGTTACCTGAGTAATTAGGAAGTGCAATCAAACAACTTCTAAAACATGCAACAAATCACAGAGACAACTAGCTACCTGGGCAATCACCCAAGGTCACGTTTGCAGCGTTGAAGCAACCAACTTTGGCTAAGGCCTAACATAACTGACACACCATTTTCAAAGGCAAGAAACTTGTCAAAACTATCTTACCCTGTCTTGGCAGGATATGACAGTCCTGTTTTTTCCATTCACAGATACTCTGTATTTCTGTCAGTGGTTGAGGTATGGGCATTTCTTTACCCAAAGGCCAGTTCAGCCAAGAAGAAAGGCTCCGGGTGGAGTGTCTTTGGTGCTCAACATTCTCTCGGGAATAGAGCGGTGTTGCCAGGAGCAATTGTGTCTCACTACCACAAAACTCTGAGTTAGATTAAAGGCCATTTTCTACAGCTCTTTGAAGAGGTTGAAGATTATCTATCTATACTGAGTATAATCTCTATGTGTCTAAAGAACCTGATTAGTCTAATTATAAATGACAAACTTAGAATACTATTGATCTATATAATTCTCAATACCTATCTAACTTAAAGACTAAGACAATAAATAACTGTGAAACAAATGAGGACAATGACCTCCAAATATAAGCAATGTACAAATATACATTGCAGTATGGTAAATATATATCAATACACAAGCAATATGTAAATATCTTAATCAGAGGTAGAAATGTACACTGCAATATGGTAAATATATACAATATATATCAATACAATATGTCAATACATAAAAAATGTTTTTAAACAGAGGTAGAAACATGCATGCATACAATAGTCAATATAATTTCACTTTGTATCAATATATAAGAATCGATACCAATACATTTGTCTCAAAACAATAACTCACAAGTACCAACAAGTACCAATCTATTATCCCTCTTTTTTTTTTTTTTTCAAATGATCCCTGAGCTTATTATAAAATTCCTTCCCCAACCCTCAACCATATACCAATTTATAATCAACCCCTAAATGATGTCCCTAAACCCAAGGGCAAACTTTACTGGGAGAGGGGACGTCGTCCTCTAGAGTTACTTCCAGCTGTCATGGGGGCGACGTTCTTTCTGGGGGATCCTGTGAAAGTAAAATGATGGTTAAATTTCAAGATCGATGTCTTTTAAAATTGCAAATAGTCTCTGAGTATTTTGTGCAGGTCTGGCCAGAATGTTGTATAAGAGGTGCACCATTTCAGCTAACCAAGTTGGGATCGTCTTGTGCAGCTGGTACCCAAAACAGGTCTTGTAGTAGCGCTATCAGTATCATGACGTCATATCAACCAGGTGGAGTCGTTGTTATGGGGCCCCATCTTCTTCCTGGAAACTTTAAATGTCACTTCAGGAAAAACTCATTGTTCATTGTGAAAAACTTAAACATCAATCATATAGACACACACACACACATACACACACACACATATATTCAATGAAAGGAATGATAGATATATTCAATGAAAAGTATGATAGATATGAAGAAAAGCAAAGATGTTTTCTAAACTCATATTTCTTTCTGTCCCCTATCATGGCTCTTGACATGAGACAGAAACTCCAGAAACTCTGGGTTTTTCTCTTACCAACAGGCTTGGAATTGGAGAAGGGACTGAGCCAGAGTCCAACTTCAAAACCAGCTCTATAAATTTAGAAATATGGTTTAGTATATTTTACTTACACAACTTATTCAGTTTTCTTAATAGTTCCTATTGGGCAAGTATTTTTCCATCTGTCAGTATCCAAACATCCAGGATCCCTTGAATTTTTCAAAGATGAGTGTTTTCCTGTGGAGATAAGAACAGAACCCTGCCCCCATTCTATATGTTTTTCTTACCACCTGTAGGAATATCATCATTGTGGATGAGTTGTCATTTCTCCTTTCCAAGAGGTTTCTCCTCTTCAAATCGAACCTTTATTAATTTTGATGGTATCCACAATTTTTCTTCTCCTGTGGAAACAAGAGCAAAACCCCTTCCCCAACGTAGCACATCTCCTGGCTTCCATTGAGAGGTCAGCACATCTTTGAAATAAATTGGTTGATTTAGTTCAGCAGACTTTTCCATTATCCAATGTCTTTCTGCTGCTGTCGTTCCTTTCTCGTTAGCGTTAAGAAAATTCAAGGTCAATAAAGCATTATGTAATCTATTTCTGGGGGTATTTTCGGTCCCTTTCTGTTTGTTCAGCATATCCTTTATAGTACGATTTGATCTTTCTATAACTGCCTGACCTGTGGGATTATGTGGTATACCTGTAATGTGTTTTATATTATAATAAGCAAAAAAGCGTTTCATTTTCTTAGATACATATGCTGGACCATTGTCTGTCTTTATTTGTGCAGGTATTCCCATGATGGCCATAACTTCCAATAGATGTGTGATTACTGAATCAGCCTTTTCTGAGCTCAGGGCAGTAGCCCATTGAAAACCTGAATATGTGTCTATGGTGTGGTGTACATATTTTAATTTACCAAATTCCATAAAGTGGAACACATCCATCTGCCAGATTTCATTTCTCTTAGTACCCTTTGGGTTACTCCCTGCAGGCAACGGTGTTTGATTATAGAAGGAACAAGTAGGACATCTCTTTATAATGTCCTTAGCTTGTTGCCATGTAATGGAGAATTCTTTCTTTAGGCCTTTACTATTGACATGATGCTTCTTATGAAATTCTGAGGCCTGTAACACGCTTCCAATCAATAATTGATCAATCTCATCGTTGCCTTGTGCTAGAGGACCAGGCAGACCTGTATGGGACCGGATGTGTGTTATGTACATCGGACAAAGCCTGTTCCTGATTATGTCTTGTACCTGGATAAACAATGAAGTCAACTCTGTGTCATCTGGTATAAATTCAGCAGTTTCAATATGCAAGATAACTCTTTCTGCATATTGTGAATCTGTAACTATATTAAGAGGTTCTTTAAAATCCCTTAGCACCATAAGAATGGCATATAATTCTGCCTTCTGGACAGAATTATAAGGGCTTTGTTCCACCTTACTCAATTCATCTGACTTATAACCTGCTTTCCCTGATTTATTTGCATCAGTATAGAATGTACGGGCTCCAGTTATTGGAGCATCACGTACAATTCTAGGAAGAATCCAAGAAGTTCTCTTTATTAGGTTAAGTCTACCACTTTTGGGATAGTTGCTATTAATTTCTCCCAAAAAATTAGCACAAGCTCTTTGCCATGGTTCATTGTCTTCCCATAACTTTTTTATTTCTTCAGTAGTAAAAGGGACTATAATTTCTGCTGGGTCTATACCTGCTAGTTGACGAAGTCTCAGTTTACCCTTTATAATTAATTCAGAGACTTTTTCCACATAAGTTTTTAATTTTTTACTTGGTTTATTAGGTATAAATATCCACTCTAAAATAATATCTTCCCTCTGCATTAGAATCCCTGTAGGAGAAATTCTGGAAGGCAATATGACTAGGATGCAGCTAAGATTTGGGTTCACCCTATCCACATGTGCCTCCTGTAATTTTTCCTCAATCATTGTCAGTTCCTTTTCTGCTTCAGCTGTCAGTTTTCTTGGACTATTCAAATCTTTATCACCATCTAAGGTTTTGTTTAAATGAACTATTAGATCAGGTGTTATCCCAACAGCTGGTCGTAGACTGGAAATGTCTCCTAACAATCTTTGGAAATCATTAAGAGTCTTTAACCTGTCTCGCCTAATTTGTGCCTTTTGCGTTTTAATTTTCTCTAACCCTATTCTGTAACCTAGGTAATTAATAGAATTTCCTCTTTGAATCTTTTCAGGGGCGATTTGTAATCCCCACCTAGGCAAGACTTTCTTTACTTCTTCAAACATCCTTTCTAAAGTATCTTTATTTGAATCAGATAACAAGATGTCATCCATGTAATGGTAAATTATGGACTTGGGGAATTGTTTACGAATTATTTCCAATGGCTTACTTACAAAATATTGGCACAATGTAGGACTATTGAGCATACCCTGTGGGAGGACAGTCCATTGATATCTCCTATTAGGCTGAGAATTATTATAAGTAGGCACTGTGAAGGCAAATTTTTCTCTATCCTTTTCTTGTAACGGTATGGTGAAAAAACAATCTTTCAAATCAATAACTATAAGAGGCCATCCTTTTGGTAATAGAGAAGGCAAAGGAATTCCAGATTGTAGTGGGCCCATAGGTTGAATTACCTTGTTGACAGCTCTTAAATCTGTCACCATTCTCCATTTACCGGATTTCTTTTTTACAACAAACACAGGAGAATTCCAAGGGCTGGTTGATTCTTCAATATGGTGAGCATCTAGTTGCTCTTGCACCAGCTGTTCCAATGCCTGTAATTTATCTTCAGCTAGAGGCCACTGTTTGATCCATATTGGCTTCTCAGTTAGCCATTTTAAAGGTAGGGCTGTTGGTACCTCTAAAGGTTTGGTATTTGCTGTATGTTCTTGTACAGCCTGAATGGCTGGTGACCTTTTCCCATAATATCTCATCATGTCCTTCCCAGAATTATGAGTTCCTGGAACTACAGGAATGTTAATCTGGGTATTCCATTGCTGTAGCAGGTCGCGGCCCCATAAATTTATTGCGATATTGGCAATATATGGCCTTAGTCTTCCTATTTGCCCTTCAGGCCCTATGCATTCAACCCATCTTGTGCTTTGTTTTACACGAGATAGGGTTCCAATTCCCAGGAACTGAACATCTACCTCTTGAAGAGGCCAATTCGGATGCCAAGATTCTGGAGTAATAATACTTACATCCGCACCTGTGTCCAATAAGCCTTCAATAAAAGTGCCATTTATACAGACTCTTAGCTTTGGTCTTTGATCATTAATAGAAGTCTGCCAAAATATACGTTTACTCTGTCCTACTGGGTTTTTTGACTCATCCTCCATGCGTAATTCATCATTTAGACCAGTAATATTTTTTACAGCAGAAATTGGAGCTTTTAATTTTCTTGGTGAGGCACGTTCTCTACTGTGACTGGGAATGACTGGGCCACTGTTGGCTTGGGGGCCTGCGAGAGGCCCCTCAAGGAGTTTCCCGACTGTATCGGGTTGCCTTGTCTGTCTGTTGTTGACCTGCATTCGTTGGACCAGTGTCGGCCTTTACCGCATCTCCTACATATACCTGAAGGCCGAGGTCTCCTATTTTTGTCATTCCCAGACGGGATATTATTCCTAGAAATCCTTTGCCTGCAGTCCCTTTTCAGATGTCCTAATTTACCACAATTAAAACACCTGGCAGTTTGATGTCTCCTCATTGCTTTGGAAATCGCTTCTCCTACCCAAGATTCATCATTATAGCTAAACGTCTCAACATTCATTGTATGCTGAATCCATTCATCCATAGGTGCTGATCTAAACTTTAAAGGCCCAATTATCTTTTTGCATTCTATGTTTGCATTCTCAAAAGCTAGAGATTCAAGAAGTAGTCGTCTAGCTTCTGGGTCTGTTACCCCTATGTCCAGAGCCTTAATTAATCTTTGCAAAAAGTCAATAAAGGGTTCTCTCTGTCCCTGCCTAATTCTGGTATATGATTCAACCCTTTTTGCTGGATCTTGTAGCCTATTCCAAGCATTTAAAGCTGCTTGGTGACATAAACACAGTACTTCATCATCATAAAGAGCTTGGACCTGTGGGTCAGCATATTCTCCTACACCAAGAATTTGATCTTGGGAAACCTCCACACCTTTTGCTCTTCCTTGCTGTTCCATATGTTTGGATTCTTCTCTGAAATAGATTCCAAACATCAAGGAAGGTCCATTATCTAAAACTGCAGACACTAACTGATGGAAATCGTGGGGGGTAGCTCTAGCATTAGAAGCCCAAGTCCTTATCATTTCCTTAACATATGCAGAGTGCAAGCCAAAGGTAACTATAGCTTGCTTAATTTCTTTTAGATCATTCATTGCTATTGGCATCCATCTAGCTTCTCTGACTCCCTTTGAGCCTTTAGAAGTTGACGCTTTGTCAGAATGAATTACAGGGTATGTCGCTAAAACCCTGGGTAAGCCAGATCTAATAGCTGGTGGTGGCATTGTATCCTGTCCTTGTGCCTTCTTACTCTGTTCACCAGCTCCAATAATTTCTTCAATCATTTCAAGTCTTTTTATCATTGTCTCTCTTAAATCCTGAATCTCCTGAGCTACATGTGTTTCTAGTGATTTCACTGAGGTATCAATTTTTTGGTCCCCATTCTGCACCTGTGATTTCAAAGCTTTTGAATCCTGAATCTCCTGACCTGTATTAGTTTCTGGTAAAGATTGTATGGTTCTTAGGACCATATTTTTCCTAAATAATAGAATATTCAAAAGAATACTGAAACCTAGTAACCAGTAAATTAAGTTATCTCCATAGTCGTATAAACCTTGCATGAAAAAACCCATTGTTTTGGTAGTTAAAATAGTAAAATTCATGTTGGAAACAAAAACTGCCATATTACCTATTATCCAGCAGGTGGCGCTGTTCCCAAGTCGCGACGAAAACGGGGTCCTGTTTCAGTGTCCGCCTAGTATTTGTTAAAAACTGGGAAATGCAAGTTGCTCAACAAAGTAAATGTAATTAAATCAATTCCGTACACGGAACCATAAACCCAGAATCCAGGGGTAGAGAAGAGTAACCCGGAAGCCGTGTATGCCTCCACGTGACAGTGTCGTCCCAAGGGGTTGCAGCTTTCCGCAACCGGTACCGCGTGCTCTGGTTCGCTCCGCTTAAGAGCTGCGCTTGCAAGGGAGATTTGAAAACGATTCAGAAAAGAGCAAACCACGTGGGCAGAGACTACGCGGGCCTGTGGAATTTAAATCCACGTAGCGAGGCAAACGATAGGCTGCGTGGGGACTTGAAGTCAATCTGAGGTGTCTAAAGGGAAAATATAAAGAACTGCAGCAAGAAAAGCCACTGCGTGATGATTTATGTTAAACTGCTGGCTCCACGCACAAGGCACAGGCCGCAAGGCACAGGCCGCGGCCGGCCGAACTGGCGGCCGGCAGCCGAGCGGGGGAAGGAGGGGTTCTAAAACCAAACGTTGGGCGCCAGATGAAGGCGCAAGTCATAAACAATCCCACACCAGTTTGGAATTGTGATTAATAGGGTGGTATTTATTTAAAGGGGAATAAACTTACAGATCACGGTCCCAGACAACAGCCCTCTGCGCACGCAATTGGGAAGAAGTCTAGTCGCCGGAACCGGAGCAGGAAGTAAAGAGAGAGAGGAGGGAAGTGGCCGCTTTTTTTTAAAGGGAAAGATACCACGCCCCAATGGGCTGGTATCTTGGTGGCTATTGGCTGGAGGAGCGGAAGGACCTCCCGCAACACCTCTTCGTAAGGAGGTGTGCCCCAAACATCACTCAGAACTGCAGAAACCACTTCTGTCGTGAACCCAGTCCCACACGCCGTCACGGGAATCCAAAAATGGCATACGACAGATGGAAAGTAATTATTGACGTTATTAGGGCTTCGTGTCATTTCTCTGTAGTGTCATCCCGTATTGCTCCTACTCGGGGTGGCAATGGTTCCCCTGCCCACGCTCGATGACAAGGATTACATGTTTGAATAAAATGTCAACATCCTACATTATGCAGGGTAATGGGACTCCATCATTTAAATATCATCACCACCCAAGGATGCCGTGTTCCGATTCTCCCCCACTATTCAGAGCAGAGCATCTTCAAGACCCTGCCTGAATTTTCAGCGGATGTCAAGGTGACAGACTGTTCTTAAGAACTGTTACCACCTTGGATAATTACAATGCTAGAGAAAGGCTTCCAGAGGAAACAAAGGAGATTAACACTTCTACACGTCAGGCGACACCATGTAACTGAGGCAGGAGCTGGGGGCCTTGCACTCAGAGAGCTGCTGCATCACCCCCAGATGGGAAGAAAATTGAAATGAGAATCCAGGGATCAGACGGTTCACAACAGCTCAGTACAAAAGAAGATGGCTGTCTCTTTTCTGAAGGCTACAGATATTTGTGGCTAAGAGCAGAGCTGTTCTGAATACCGTCAAGGTCACAGCGGCGAACGAGTGGTTCCGCAATATTAAAAGGGACGAAGAACAAAAGGAGAAAAGTAAACAGAAATATCCTCACCATGCAAAATGCAGGGAACCAGTCCACTTTGACCTTGGCCCACACAAGCACACAGGCACGGAGGCAGGATGAAACCCATTACCAAAGCTGTGGGTCATGGGGCCCTTTACTGGGGATTTTGGCCAGTTGAATTCAGAACTACCCATTTCTGCTTAGTTAGTTCAACTCCGCAAACATGTTCTACAGCAATAACCTTTAAACGTTCACCCAAGGAGACATGAAGAAATGATGTCCCAACTTTTATCATGTATTTTTTAATCAGTGGTACCTCAAAGTTGAAATCTCTTTTATAAGGTCTAGATTGCGTATGTTATAAAATACACAAGTACTATCACAGAAATACACATAGACTACTAAACTGAACACAAACATAGAGTGAATGATTTTTATTTAAATCTACTGGACAGGTATAGTGGTGTACACCTATAATCCCAGTGTTGAGGGGCTGAGGCAAGAGCATAACAAGGCTACAAAAGGCCAACCTGGTCTACATGGGGAAGACACTGCCTCAAGAAAACAAGCAATGAAAGAAAGTTTGATGACTGGCCTGTGGTCAGCAAAGATGCTGACGTGGGAGTGCTGGTGTGGGGCCCTGGGGTGCCCGTTGTTACGGCCTTCCAAATGACTCTGATGGGCATTTCACCTAGATAAATTCGTTTCACTCTTTATTACAAGTCTACATTTAGGTGGTATAAAACAGAAAGGACGGGTCAGTGAAATGGCTCGGCAGTAAAAGTACTCACTGAGCCAACCTCATGACCCGAGTTTGATTCCCTGAACTCACAGTGGAAGGAGAGAGCCTACAAGTTGTCCTCTGATGTACACCACACACACACACAGATACACACACTCACACACACAATAAAGTAGAAAAGGCAAAGGCTAGTACTCCAGTCTACATCACCCCCTTATCTGTAGTTTCAATAATTCATAGGTAACCACTTTCCAGAAATATTCATGGAAATTACATAACTAATGCATAATTTTAAATTGTCAACGTGCATGATGAACTCTGCTACCAGTCTACCCTGTCCCATCCAAGGCGCTAATTACCCGTGTGCTCGTGGCACCCACACTGTGAGCACCAGCCACTCCTCGGCAGTTCAGAGACAGAGCACATCCAAATAACTTGCTATGGCATATTATTCCAGTAATTTCTTTATATTATACTTACTGTGCTTAAGTTATAAACACAACTTTCTTACATATGTACAGCACAGAAACGTATGTAAGATCAGGTGCTCTCCAGTCGTAGGCAACCACTGGAGAGAGCTGGAGAAACAATGGGAGATGGCTATTAGAGCTATCCTACTCTGAAGACGAAAGTCACTGAAGCCCGGGGTACTTGGTCGGTTCCCAGGCTCACACAGCCTGTAAGTTAAAGAAGCAGGGTTGGAATCCCCTCTGGCACCAAATCAGTGATATAATCTCACGAAATTAGAAAAGTACATTTGACCTAAAACACCAAGGTAAGCAAAAAGAACTAGAGAATGGATGTGTGTGTGCGTGCGCATGAAGGCCAGAGGTCAACCCCAGATGTCGTTTCCCAAGAACCACCTTCCTTGTTTTTTGTTGGTTTGTTTTTGAGACACCATCTCCCAAATATGAGCTTATTTGACTAATGTGGCTGGCCAACAAGGCCCAGGGATCCTCCTTTCCCTGCCTCCCCAGCGCTAAGCTTCCAAACTTTTAGGTAAGTGCTGAGCATCAAACTCAGGTTCTCACTCCTCACTGAGCAGCAAGCTCTTTGCAGACAGAGCCACCTCCGCAGCCCAGAGTTACAGTCAACTTCCAGGTAGAACCTCCAGGGGGCGCTCCATGGGCTGCGTCACCCCCTTAACAAGCCTTCCAAACAAAATTCCTCTTCTCTTGCGTATAAGTCACCTTTTTCCGGCGTCATGAGATGGAACCCTTCTCGAAAGCCAAAGAGAAAATAAGACACAGAAATTGCTATCATCAGCCAGAACTGCTCCCTGCCTCTGTTTTCCTTTGAATGCAGTCTCGGACCATATGGAACTCATCACCATCTGCTGCTCTCTTTCTGCCTCCTTTCTAAGAGTTCCTTCTCCAAACACTCAGTAGCTTCCTCTCTTTACATTTGTAAATGCTGTTGACTGTGGATAGAATCCATGTTTACTTTCTACTCGAAACCCCATAGGAAAGCCTGTCTTAAATCACCCACAGATGCCACATTCAGCTCTGCTTAGCTTGGCCCCGGACTTCAGAGGGAAATAAAAGGAAAATCTTTATTTTATATTTCAATTGTAGATTGCTACAGACTAAATACAGTGCCAAACTGTTATTGGAAACAACACAGCCCCTGGAATAACGATAGCCGACATCGTGGTTTTACAATTATAATCTTTTCTGGCGTTTGTTTAACTCGAGATGGTTCCTGTATTTTAGAAGAGGCTTTTTTTTCCCCTCCCCTACTACTCTAAAAGAACCTTCATGGAAGCTGTAGAAGTTTGTAATTTATTTTTGACACATTCTTGTCCATTTGAAGAAAAAATGAAGCTATGGTATGATATGTAGTCGTTAGGTTTCCCTGTTATCCCTTTAAATTCCTTCACAAACGTTCATTAACCAGCTGTAATGTCCATCTTGTAAGTCCTGAACACCTCAATGGGTCAGTTTTTCCTCCCTGTCCTTACATTGCCTTTACCTCTTACATACCTTGATACATGGGGAGGTTGGGAGATGGCTCACTTAGTAACATGCTTGTCACACAAGTGTGAAGATCTAAGTTCGGATCCTCAGCGCCCATGCAAGAAGCCAGGCATGGGGACATGCACTTGTAATCCCAATGCAAGGGAGATAATGATGGGAGGATCTCTGGACGTCACTGGCCAGATAGTTTATCGTTAAATCTGTGAGCTCCAGGTTGAGCGAGAGACTCTGTCTCAAATAACAAAGAGCACGACAGAGAAACACACCCAGGGTTGAGCATTGGCCTCCATGCACATGAAAGATACACAAATACTTACTATGAATTAGGTTCACACTTCCCAATTATTGAATGAGAGGAGAGAGCTGGATTTTCTGGCAAACTATTTCTAGGAGTTTCTGGTAGACTATCTACTTAACCTTCCCAAACTTTCATGATTGCTTAACATCCGGTGTCTTAATAGCCCATGCTTTCCTGCCAACCCCAAGTTCATCTGCATCCCTACAACCTCAGGATGTCTAATAGGGTTTTGTGTGTTTTGTTGTTTTAGTTTTAGGGTTTTTTTTTTCAGTTTTGTTTTTGTTTGTTTTTGTCTCTTCTTACTCCTACTAATGCAAAAAAAAAAAAAATCAGACTGAGCTCCACAAAACCAAAGTCCAAAAATTAGCAAATCTTCCTCTCTGGTAATCTGTGAGTGACATCCCTCTTTCAGGAGCATTTGTGATTGTGTGTCAGAGTTAAGAACCTCTCAGTCCAGTGTGTTAAATACCACTGATAATTTATTCACTTTGGCTGTAGTTTGACTCAGGACATGTGGTTCATAGCAAAGAAAAAAAAAATTCTTCTCAAAAGTGACCCTAGAATTGGGGCTGGAGAGATGACTCAGAGGTTAAGAACACTGGCTGCTCTTCCAGAGGACCCCAGTTCAATTCCCACCACCCATGTGGCAACTCACAACTGACTGTAACTCCAGTTCTAGAGGATCCAACACCTACAGACATGCAAGCAAAACACCAATCAATGAACAAGAAAAAATAAGAGAATCATTAAAAAAAAATTTAAGTAACCCTAGAATGAGCCCAACTAGATCATGAAGCTCTGTGTAACTGTTTCATTATATATGTCAAAACTGTGTGTGTACTTACATTCATGTTATTTCATTGTTCTCTTCATGTCTGTACAGGACACCTGGGTTAAAGAACTTGTTTTTACCACAGACATGTGTATACATGAGGTGGAAGGATGGTTTCTACTCCATTGAAGAGAAGTTACCAGAGCTGGAGCAACGGCCCAGCCATTGAGAGAACTGGCTGCTCTTGACAACCAATCTAATAAAATGCAAAACATTAGGTTCACCGAAAGACCTTGTCTCAAAAAGCAAGGCGACAAGTGAGAGAAGATACCCAATGTCTACCTATAGCAACCACATGCACATGTGTGTGCACACACAAACCCACACAAGCATGCATGCACACACACATACACTCAGACACACATATACATACACGCACACACAAACACACACATACATACATATAGTATATGCACAAAGAATTAGCAACATTTGGTCTTAAATGACTGAAAGGCTTTCTCTACCATAGGATTCTGCTATTATATATAGTGATAATCCTAAAATTGTATTCTAGGCTAGTCCAACACTTGTGAGAGCGGTCGGAGCCACAGCAACAAACACTCCCTCGAACACAGTTCCTCCACGTTCATGCAATGCCGGACAATCTCTTTAAGAATATCATGCATAGGCAGCCAATTGCTGCAACAGCAGCAGGGGAAATGAATCCAGAGTGGCTGATGCTCTGTGACAAGCATAATTAAAATGAAAAACAGGGAGGAAAATTAAGATGGGATGCACACATAGGAATAGAGGCATATCTTCTATCACAGCTGAAATCAAGATAATTTACCTCATTTTTAAATCCCAAACATAAGGTTTCCAAACATTTCCAGCACAAACATATTATTCCTTGTCAAGAAAGTTCCATCTCAAAAATAAATAAATACTAACAAATTTAATAATATATAAATATATATGGTGTTGGGTTCTTAATCTACAAAATTATCTATACAGTCCTGTATGTCTTCATATCTAAAATAACATCAATCCTAAAAATACTATCAGTTCCTTTCCCAAGGAGGGAAAAAATGCCAAATGAGGCTGGAGAGATGGCTCAGTGGTTAAGATTGCTTGCTGCTCTCCCAAGGGGCCTGAGATTCATGCCCAACACGTACATGGCAGCTCACAGCTGCTTGTAATGCCAGCTCCAGGGCTCTGACTCCCTCTTCTGGTCTCCTCATGTACTGCTTTCACATGTGGCATTCACGCACATGTATACACACACCCAAAAATTAAAAGTAAATCTTGACAAATGAAAATGAGGCCAAGACATATGATCAAATGGAAAACAAATTCTAATTTCAGAAATTAAAATGGGGGGGTGTGTGCCTTAGACTTTACGAAATTCTTTTTTTTTTTTTTTTTTTTTTTTTTTTGGTTTTTCGAGACAGGGTTTCTCTGTGGCTTTGGAGCCTGTCCTGGAACTAGCTCTGTAGACCAGGCTGGTCTCGAACTCACAGAGATCCGCCTGCCTCTGCCTCCCGAGTGCTGGGATTAAAGTGCGCCACCATCGCCCGGCTACGCAATTCTTTTACACACACACACATGCATGCAGCCCCACAGGCACACACACACACACATACACACACTCACTTGAAATAAGAATTCTGCTCAGTAATACAGTAGGACACCTGCCTAAGAACATTAAAAGCATAATAAATGCCTCCAAAAAGAGTTAACCCTCAAGCAATGTGGGAAATCAACTTATCTCTACAGCTTCAGAAATCTTTCCTTTTTCCAATTTTTTCTCTATAGTTTTACCTCATAATGTATTTTAATGTGTTGGGTTTTTTTTTCATGGATTATACTATTTTTAAAGTACTTAGAATTAAGAGAGGTTGGAGGGGGGTTTTTTAAAAACACACAAAACAGAACCTGTATAAAGAAGCAGCCTGGTGTGGCATGATTCTACTTTAAAAGAAAAACAGAATCCTCTTCTCTTGTTTACTCCTTGAGTTCAGGCATCCTCTTCTCCACAGAGCGGCTGCGGTGGCTACCGTTAGAAGCCAGCAGATTCTGTATTGCTTGTGCGGCTGCCAAAGCCTTTAACCAGCTTGCCGTGAGAGACTCTGACCTCACCCTTCCCAGCTGATGATTTAGAGAAGAGATGGAGGTAAAGGCATGGAGCTCAAACCATCAGGACACAGGCTGTAGACATGGTTTCAGGCAAGTTCAACGCTAATGATATGAATCCAACTATTTCCATTACCTTTCTGAGACTCCCAGGAGGAAGAGCTTGTGCCTCTCTGCTCAGTTCTCTAGCTGCTCTTGAGATTTCAGTTTAGTTTCATGCTAATATGCATGGACACACATTAATGAAAAGCTCCAAATTCCGGTTCCCCTGTGATGGTGAATGCCAACATGAGAAAAGTCAGGTGTCTATAAAATCCTACGTATTCCTGAAGCCATCAGAAAGCTGAGGGCATAATGTAACCAAGAAAGCTGCTGTCCAAAGGGAGACAAGATTTCCTGAGAGAGGGAGGAACATATACAGTACACTCTCTGCCGGAGGAGAAAGAGCTGGTCACGCCCACCATGTCACAGAGTCTCTACTGTGGAGTCTAGACTGGCCTCAAATACATAATCCTTCTCCTCCGCCTCCCCAGTGCTGGGTGGTGCTAAAACGAGGCTTTTAGAAGATAAAGGTGGGCGGATGTGTTGTTCATTGGAAACAGCTGGAGCCCTAGAAACAATGTTTCTACTGACCATCTAATGCTCAAGAATCCATGCTGAGTGCTCACTCTTGGTGAAAGATGGGGACAGGATGGGATGTCGGAGATCCCTATCAGTGACCCACCTGCTTTGGTGGGGATAGAGCTTCCACACAGGAAGTAGCACTTAGGCTACTAAAGAAGGGGCAGCAAACTCCTGTCCCGCAAGCCCAGAAAAAAGACCTACTGCTTCTAAGGAAGTGACAGAAGCAGATACCTCTCTGCCTCTGGAGTTGGTAAGGAAACTGTCCAGGGCCCAGAACTCTCTTTCTCTCAAACTCTCTCTCTCTCTCTTTTTTTAATAATTTATTTATTTTTATTTCACATGCATTCATGTTTTGTCTGCATGTTTGTGTGAAGGTGTCAGATCCTCTGGAACTGTAGTTACAAGCAGTTGTGAGCTGACATGTGGCTGCTGGGAATTGAACCCAGGTCCTCTAGAAGAGAAGTCAGTGCTCTTAACTACCGAACCATCTCTCCAACCCCAAGTGTCCAGAACTTTTTCAAGACACCAGTCATACTAGGAGTGACAAAAAATGTTTTCCCACCTAAGAGCCGATAGACACAAGGCAAGACTGACTGCCATGGGTGAAGAGGGAGGTACGCTGAGAAGACCTACTTCCAAGGACTGCTTAAGTCTGAGACTCAACTGCCAGAAAGAAAAGCCTCTACCCCTACCGCAAGCCCAACACCAGTGGATGAGCAACAATGCTGCCATCAGGAGGAACATGAAGATAAGGAGACATTTCTGTGGTTGGAGCAGGCAGGACAGACAATGGAGCACAACATCCAGTATTCCATGTACAAGTGGATAGCAGTCACTCCTAGTGGAACTTAAAAGTCTACCAGCTCAAAGTCTTACTATTATCATCCAGTCTTCACATCAATGGCATGCAAAAAAATAAATAAATAAAAGCAATATGGCATCCACTAGCAGGCAAAATATATACTGACTTCAGTCTCTTCATTTAGATGTCCAGCATTTAATAAAAAGCAAGAAGAAAGATTCCATCGTCAATTATACAGAGAGAAAGATTGGGAGTCACTAACTATGATCAGTATGGCCAAGCATCTAGTAAAAAAGATGAAGATGAGCAACATGAGCAAACAGAGAAGAAATACAAGCTGGGAGATGGGAATTATTAATATGGAACACCACAGGGCTGAATGCACAGCTCAACACATAAAAGTACCTGCCATCAAGCCTGTAACCGAGGAACAGACTCCCAAAAGTTGTCTTTTGACAACCACATGCCATGAGGCACACACACGCACACACACACAAATAAATAACAAAATATAAAAGAAACTTTATAGACCATCAAACAGAAATACTGGAATTTCATAAAAGACAGTATCAGTTAACAAGACCATTGTCCTGAGACCAGTGCCAGATTAACAGAGAATTCTAAGCATAATAAGAATTATATGCCTGTGTGTGTATGTCTCTGTGTGTATATCTCTGTGTGTGTGTCTGTATGTGCGTATGTCTGTGTGCATATATCTGTGTGTGTCTATGTCTGTGTATCTGTGTGTCTGTGTGTCTATGTGTGAGTGTCTGCATGCACATACAGATGTCTATGAAGGATAGAAGAGGGTGTCGACCCCCTAAAGCTAGAGTTACAGTTTTGAGCCACACAGTGTGGGTTCTAGGAGCCAAACTTGAGTCTTCTACAAAAGCAGTACTGTACTGTTCTTAGTCTCTAAATCATCTCTCCAAACTTGGTTTTACTTTGAGACAGAGTCTCACTATGTAGCACTGACTGGCATCGAACTCGCTGGGTAGAACAGGCTAGCCTCGAACTTGTAGCAATCCTCTTGCCTAAATTGCATCCACTCCGGGATTATTGGTGTGTGCCATCACATCTAGCAAAACATAATCCTAAAATGTATGAAAACAAATATTCCTATTTAAAGTCAGAGTGAAATTGTGACTTTGTGCAAACAATTCTCTTGCTAAGGTTATATTTAAGAGAAGTGGAACACAGATTATCTATGAACTCAAAAATATAATTTCAAAATTACTGCTTTATTAGAACATTTTTAAAAATGTAATGTTTTGTTTGCCAGCTTCCCATACAAGCAGAGAGATTATTTCACAGACTGATGCCCCTCTATCCCTGCATGGTCATGTGGGCCTATCACCCGTCACCTCTGAGATGGTAACAGAAGCAGCAGTTCAAGTCCAGCCCCACCCACATAGCAAGCTTGAGGCCAGCCTGGCTGCACCTGTCATACAAAGGTGTGCTCTTGAGAAATCCCCAGGATTCGAGCTTACACAATGGGAAACGCTGAAGTAAGCAGTTTCTTTGGCCTCGCTGAGGCTCTGTGGTCTGCTCTCACTGTTCATGGTAGTTATGGCCTATGAGACACTCTAATTGTTCTGAACGACCCAGCACAGATCCCTGCTTCCAGGCAAAAGTTACAGTTAGATTCTAGGAGGGTTCCAGTTGGAACCCTCTTGCTCATTTTGACAAAAGTGGTTACAAAACAAACAAACAAAAACCTCAGACATTTTTCTTTCCTGGACACGAGATTGCCTTGTCCTCTGAAAATGGACTTTCACAGGAACAGACAAGAGTTCAGAACCTAACAGGAAGCTCTGCCATTCTGTCCCTCCTCAGTTCTGTTTGGTCCCAGCCCTACTCAGAGGGGCAGTGTCCCTCTGTCCCGCTGAGCACAGGACTTTGCAGAATCCAGAATCGTAGTTTTTCTACTGTTTACAGTTTAGACATGTTTGTCAGAAACTTAAAACTAACCCTTTTAGCTGCCATATACCATGAACTAAGAAATCTTTGTATAATATCCCAATATAATGTCTCTTGGAGGTCTGTTTAATTTTGCCTTTTTAAATAATATGTTCAAAGATTCCTGCTCACAGCAGAACTTTAAACAAGCTACTGAGGAGTTTTTAAAATAAGATTTGGAGGCTTAAGTCACCAAGTCCTCCAATTTTGTTTCATAGGCCATTGATAGTCTCTCAATTTCATAATTTTAAGTGAAATCCCATAATAAACCAATAGGCAATTTAACTGTTTGATTACCATCAGTCTATTTTACCAATATTGGTATTCTTGGCTGGGACACATTTTCCCATGAACAGGATGTCTTGTTACTGTGTTCAAAATGTGTTTTAGTAATGTGTCCACAATGTTTCTTCAGCTGCTGATTTCAGAATCGGAAATAGTTCAGTTTCCAGCTTATTGATAGCCACTGTCAAGGGGGTCCTTGAAACTGCCGTTCTATTGGTCAGAATGAGTCAGTCTCAGAGCCAAGTCACTTGGATGCACAGATGTGGTCAGCAGTTTCACGTCTTTGGTCGGAACATCACTGAGATGATGTCCTCTTATAAACGTAATTACCTACTTTCTTATGGTTTTGTAAGCTTATACCCGATTCTACATCTTTCACCATCTTCATCCTGCCTTGACTTAGCTACTCTGTGATAGCCACCCATCCAATCTAAGTGCAGATGCTCATATTCTTATTTCAGTTCCATAACTGGCTAGTAAGCAGATCTGCACATCTGAGGAAGCCATGCTCTGCGGACATAATAGTAGGTCTGAGTGTTAAAATTAACTAGGCGATTGGCACAAAATAACTAATGTCCAATTCAGATGTTTCAGACATCCATTTTAGTAATCCAAAAATATGTAATTAATGTCAATCTTTCAGAACAGCATTAACGGGAAACATAGATAGATTGACTCACTGTGCTAAAGAATTTTGCTCCCTAAGGGAGGATATAAACCTAGCTAACTGAAACTCTTATGCAAGATTTTTAAATCCACTGAAAGTTATCTTCCAAATGAGCACCCTAAAACTTTTTTCTGCCCTTACTTATGGCTACTGCTTTTGAGCAGCATGTATATAGATTTCTACAGCCACTGTGTAAATAAACTCAAGAATCACAGTCTTTACTGAAGTCCATGAAATAGTCTGGCAATTCTCTAGATTTAGAACCACGAGCTGGGGTTCAGTTTCTGGTTCTGCAACCCCCTTAAGCAGTAGACTTGAGTAAGGCACTTAATCTCTCCTCATCTGCAGTCTCAGGTCTACGGGGAGAAGCATGTACTGCACATCCATCTGGTCGAGAACAAAAGAGAAAGAAAGAATGAAAAGCAAAAGGCAAAGGTTTTTTAAGCTTGACCCTACTGTTGTCTGAGGACAGATAGCTACTTGCTGCAGTTTTGTACACTGAAGGACATCTAGCAGCAGACTTGAACTCAATCCACCAGATGCCAGTAATGTGTGGACACAAACACACACACATGCACCTCAGTTCACATGTAATTGCCAAAAGTCCCTCTACACACTGCCAAATCTCAGGGTGAAGAGGGGAAAGATTACATCCACACTCACACCCTTGCTCTGTTGAAGATGACTGAATTAAATGGTTGATATGAAAGCCTTCATTAATACTTCAGAAATATAATAGCCACTTGCTATATGCCTGGCACAGAAGCCAGGCTGAACAGGATGTGATCTGAGCCCTCCAACAGAGCAGGCAAAGCAACTCAGTATTTAAGGAAAGAGCAGATGAGGAGCCCACGGGTGCACAGAAGAGCCGGGGCTTTGCTATTTAAGAGCAGGAGCCACAGGAGCTGAACTAAATGGATCGGAGGGAAGGAGTAAAGGCCGGAGAGAAAAACAACTCTTACGGTGTCAATCGTGGTTAATTATTATTTATTACCCATGTCAATAGAATTTTTCTACAAAATAGCGCCATTTACCAAAAGCAAATTCATACCACATAAATGTTCATAATACCCTTCCCAGGGACTGCTTGACTTTTAAATAGTGTGGGAACTATTTCAGCTCTTCCATTCCGTTTGCACACCTCTTCCAGAGTCATAAAGACCAATGGAGGCCAATGAAGTCTCACATCATAACTAGACCAGAAGGCTCAGAAATGGGTGGGGGAGGGGCATAACAAGTCTATTGCTGTCCCTTCAGCCAGCTCCCAAATAATACCACAGAGACTTCTTATTAATTATGAATGCTCGACCTGTAGCTTAGGCTTGTTCCTAACTAGCCCTTATAGCTTGAATTGACTCATTTCTATTAATCTATGTTCTGTCACGCATTGCACATCCAGCATCCTCCGTGTCTCCTCATGTCTCTCAGGCACCTAGATTCCTCCTCCTCCTCCTTTATCCCTCTGTCTGGAAGTCCTGCCTATATCTCCTGTCTAGCTATTGGCCATTCAACTCTTTATTAAACCAATCACAGCAATATATCTCCACACAGTGTGCAAATGTCCCATAATAGCGGGGTGCTGGATAGATGGCTCAGTAGTTAAGGGCCCTTGCTACCCTTATAGAGGACCTGAGTTCTACATCAGGTGGCTAACAACAGCCTATAACTCCAGATCCAGGGAATTAGTGCCTTCTTCTGGCCTCCCCAGACACTCCACATACCTTTGTCATATACACACAGAGAGACACATAAATCAAAAATAAAAATAAATCTTACAAAAATGTCAGCGGTGTAATAAGGAGCAGCGCACACGGTTCATGATTTTTGGACTCATTCATTGAAGAGCACAGTATTTTAGCATCATCTAAGAGGCTTGTTAGATATCAACTTTGAAAACTCAAGTTGCTGTGTCTCCACAACAGCAAGAAAAGGAAAGCAAAGCTAACCTGGTGTGAAAAGACCCTTTCCCACTCTTCAGAACAATACCTACATGTAAGGCCTCACAGGCCCACTGCATTGGCCAACCTTTCTATACTATGGAGGGTGAGCCACTGTCCCACTAGCGTGGGACACTTTCTACCTTATGTGAAACCAGAAAAGTGCTGTTTTGCAACAAACAGCATTCCCTTAAGGAGAGTTAGTTAAAGGCGGCTAATGGGGCCTGCTGGCTCCTACTTCTGCCACCGTGTTTGGAGAAGGACCGCACGCCTAACCACATTGATTTCCGATGAAATTCTCTTTACCAATATGTTACCTAACACCCTGACAATGATGAACATCTTCCTAGATTTTAAAATTTATAATATCCCTAACAATGGAATCCTGTGTGGAAATATTAAAATTCAAGTAACAAAGGCAATTTTTGCAACGATCAAAAAATAGAAACCATTACTAGGATATAAAAACATTTTTGTTACTTAAAAACCCATGTTTCTAAGAAAGGCAGCCTTATTAACCAACATTTGCTCAATAGGCAATTTTCCCCATTTAATTTTCATAAATAGATCACTTTGAAAGCTGTTTCCCTCTAACAAAAGCGGCACGTTAACAACAAATGATACGTCTTCAAATTTTAATTAATGTCAATAGCTTTATTTTGCTTCCAAGCAGCTTACAGAAACATGTTATTAATATAATTTCATTTAAGGGGCAGGCATTTGTTTTCTATTTTTAAGAATAGGTGGTGCTAAGATTCTGGCCCTGTCAACATCATTTAAACATTCCTGTCCTATGCCGCTGTCTAATAAATTAAATCAGCATTTTAATTGTGCCCATGTTTTGTGGTTCCTGGCAGCACAAAAAGATTCTCTTGTGAGCTCATGACTCCTCCCCCGTATAAAACCCCACTGAGTGATTAATTGCTAGTCTGGAAGATATAAATATGTCTCTCAATAGAGACAGTACGGACAGCTGAAAGCCCTAGCCGTAGACGTCTCTATGGGGCGCCTTAGAATACAGACATCCTCCTAATTCAAACAAGACTCTGGCTCCAGCGCTCAGGGACAGCTCCACCATGACACACTGCACCTCTGTGGAGCAATGCATTTGTTTTAATTAACATCATTTGGGATGTATCCAAGAACCAGAGGGAATCAGGCTTTTGAGACGTAAATACATAGATTTCTCCAGCTGTCTCTGGCTCTTGAATAGTAGAAAATGACCTTGAGTCTTTTAAAAGCACCATCTTTATATAAAAGTATTTTGATTATACCCTGACATTAATCATGGGTCCTTCTAAGGAAAAAGTTTGGCCAAGAGATCATAACTTTGTAAGTGAAGTTATAAACCAGCAGGTCTCTTTTCTGAGCCTTGAGGTCACATCTGTGTAAACTGGGGAGTCCTCATTATCTCTACAGCCTAGACAAGGCAAGAGAAAGGACTTGATGGAGCTTCCTCTGAACTGCAGACAGCACAACCAAGGCCTAAACCAAGATCTGAGAGACTCTCCAGCACTTCTAAAGGACTAAGAGCAGTAAAGAGGCACCAAAAGACCAAGCAGACAACTAAGAAAATAGGGACTAGAAGCAGCGACTACCTCATACGGGACTCTCTGACTTAACCCTTTGTATGAGTGATCGCGACGTGCCCTGCCTGAGCCCAGCATCTCAGCCCCCATCACCTTCAAGGATGCTCAGGAAGATAAAGAGAGCAGAAGATAGTAAGATCATATGGTGTTCTGGCCAGTCCAGAACTTTTCCTAACTACCCCGCTTGAAGCAAGATGAGAAAACATTCCCTAAAAGGCCAATACATGTGCATCCAGGCTTACTGTCCTATATGATTTTACCTGGCATTTGTAAAGAGGTATTTTTGACCATGATCAAACATAAAGGTAAAGATTAAATCATTCAGCAAAGGTAAATCTGAACCAGAGTTCTGTGATAACCTACAATGATGACCATCATATTTCAGCTTCTCCTCGCATCCAGAAAAGGCAGTGTATCCGTCCCTAGCCCAAGCCTCTAAAGCAGCGATTCTCAACCTTCTTAATGCTGCAACTCTTTAATACAGTTCCTCATGTTGTGGTGACCCCCAACAATAAAACTGCTTTTACTGCTACTTCATAACAATAATTTTGCTACTGTTATGAGTCATAATCTAAGTATCTGATATGCAGAATGGTCTTAGGTGACCCCTGAGAAAGAATCATTCAACCTACAAAGGGTTGCACCCCACAGGATAAGAACCACTGCTCTAGAGACTTTATAAGTTCCATTCTCAAGTTTTTACAACTCAGAGACCACTATGGCAACAGACCTGGGCGAGCCTGTGAGGGTGAGGCACCCTGTGAGGAGAGGCCTCCGCCACCGTAGCTGCAGACATCATAGACCACGCAACCCCTACAACCTACCAGCTGACAATAAGCCACAGCAACCCTAGACAAGATTAGCCACGCTTGGCTCAAGCCAGCAGAGTCCTTCAGAACTGTCAGCCTGCAGCATCAAAGCTAAATTAACTGGCTACAATTTTAATGACCAAGTTCAGGAGTGGTTTGTTATACAGAAACAGAACCGTGATACAAGTTCCAAAACCTCCAAAGAAGTTCTCCAAAGTTTGGGCGCTAGGTCAAGTTTCCCACTATGTCACCGTGGCCTCTGTCATGCACTGGAGCACGTACCTGCTGACCTAGCTCCTTTTCAGTTCTGACGACTATTTTTACTGAAACAAAATTTAGGGCTTGGTTAACTCATGTCTCATACAATTTTCTAAGGGCCATCTAAGTATGATTCATAATTTCCATACGAGTTATATTTATTTTTTAGTAGCCAGCACACTGAACTCTTTTTCAGTAAATACTTAGCCTGATCTAGAAGGGGCTTCAGTCTGTACCAATGTCACATGTTAACCTTTTCTTACTTGTAACATATACATCAACTTAGCCCACCCCAGCACAGAGCGGAGTCAGTAATTTTTTTTAAATTAGTTAATAATCATTTTCCATATATAAGATATAATAAATTGCCGGGCGTGGTGGCGCACGCCTTTAATCCCAGCACTCGGGAGGCAGAGGCAGGCGGATCTCTGTGAGTTCGAGACCAGCCTGGTCTACAGAGCTAGTTCCAGGACAGGCTCCAAAACCACAGAGAAACCCTGGCTCGAAAAACCAAAAAAAAAAAAAAAAAAAAAAAAAAAAAAAAAAAAAAAAAGATATAATAAATTTAGTAAGCAATTAAAAATCAACTCAACATATATAATTACATGAATCACAAAAAAGCACAATGAAAAAACAAAAACTGGGGAGGGGAATTAGGGTTATCACTTACAGGTCTACTACGATCCATAATACGCAGATACATGATAAAGACAATTCTGAAGAAAATTGAGTTCTTAGGGGTATAAATGAAAAGAAAAAGGTACTTCCTTACAAGAAATCAGAACACAAATTAAAACAAAAAATGTTTCTGCCATGGTATCATTGAAATTAAAGAGTCAAGATTATTGGTAAGAATATGTGAAATCAGGCCTTCCTGCACACCAATGATAATATCACAAACCAGTACAGCTTTTAGATTAAGAAAAAAATGCTTGGGGGGAAGGGCAATATCTACCAAAATATGAGACACATGTGTTTTGGTCTGAAAATATTCATTGAAACCTTACTTTCAATACTGAATTCAAAAGCTAAACATTTATCGCGCCTTTCATGCCAAATGCTGACTCGCTCATCTACGAAAACTACGCAAAGGATTTTAAAGAATGTGACAAGTATGTACGGACTGCCACGAGACAACAAAACAAACAAAAAAAAAACTTTTCTAACAAGACAGTTTGCCAAAAGAAAGTGAGAGAGCGATGCTACTTCTAAGTCGTCTGACATACAGATGCAAGGACGGTAGTCAAGTCTGAAGCGAAGTAACATAGCCGCTGGTTATTATGACGGTATGAAAAGTGGGGCCAGTATCCTCAGGAGAGTGGAGGCATTCTGGATACTTCTGTGTTCTCCAAGGACACATTTAGGACTGTTATTTGCTTCCATTGTACATACCTGGGTAACAGGAGCAGGGAACAAAAGCAGCTTCAACCACGGAGCCCAAAAGGGAACTGGAAGTTCAATAGAAGTCTTCAGCATATCACAGCTGGAATGAGCAGAGTGGCTCACACAGACACTACACACAGGTGCGAACTTGTGCTTGAGTTGAGGATCCTGGAAGCTTGACTTCCTCTGTAGAGGTGGGGGGGCAGTGTGGAGCAGTGAGTTGTGCTGGCAGCCTTGAGTTCTACTCCTCCAGACCACAGAGGAGATTCCTCCTAGAATCTGCAATCAAGAAGGTCAAAGTGAAGGTTAGACTTGAAAATCACGACGATGTGGGTGAGAGGAGAAAGATGAGAGGCTGCCTGGAATAACCAAGTCTGCAGTTGCCCATTGCCATGGCTACCTCCATGGTGCTGTGAGCAAAACGCTTGCCAGGAGCAAATGAAGAGAGGAAGAGCTTATCTGGACTGATGGATTCAGAGGACTCAATCCATGGAGGTCAGACAGCATGGTGGAACTCAAGGTTTGTGGTCCAGACTCCTCATAGCACAACAGATCATGAGGCCACAAAGAGGCCAGAATGCATGAAATTGGGCTCTCTTGCACACACACGTGCAATAATATTTTTAACCCTATATGACTTTCTTCCCTATTTTGAATGTATGTCTGACCCTTTAGGTAGATTTCCACTATCCTTTGCTATTTTAGGTCTATCTCAAATGCTCATAATCTACATATAAGTAGTTGACACAGACACTGTTGAATTTATAGACCATAAGTATGTCACAAACCTAGGCAAAAGGTGGAGGAGATATGGGGGCAAAGTCAAGGCGCTACCTCCCTGGCATTGAGAATGGTACTTGAAAGTATTCTGGAAGGACACAGTGTAAGTCCACGCTCCTGCCTGTCAGACACACTGAGAATCTACATGAGATGCTTTGAAAGAAACCATTCCTTTGCTTTAAGGAAGAATGCCTTAGGACACCGACGAGGCAGAAGGAAGAACTGACCAGTGCTCTCTTCCCCTACATAAAGGCTGTTTAAAGAGACTTAAAATTCTTCGGGAAGAGACTGAAGAGATACTCAGTGGTTGAGGGCACTTACTGCTCAAGAGAACCCAAGCTCAGTCCCCAATACCTGTGTCAGTCTACCCATGACTTCCTGAAGTTTCTGTTCCAAGAGATCTGATCGTCTCTTCTGGCGTCTCTGGGTGCGTGTACACATGACACGTGGTGCACGCACATGCGCATGCATACACACACATAAAAATGAAAATAAATCTTTTTAAATTTTTCTTTGGAAAGTAACTACAGATATTTGTGGTTATAGCTGATTGAGACAACTGGTGTTTAGTAATTTTCTCTGGAGTAGCTTTAGCCTCTTAATTAAGGGTCTAGTGTATAGCCATAAAGAGCCCTCGTAATTAAAATCTTCACCCCTAACTATAATCTTTAATAGAAGGAAGTCTTGTAAGCATTACTACGAATACAAAGAGGCTATAAGATTTCTAAAAATGCAAAGACGTCTCTTAAGATTAGAAGCCATTGAGGCTGAAAGATGGCTCAGCAGTTAAGAGCACTCCTATTCTTCCAGAGGACCGAATCAAACTCAAAACAAGGTAGAAGAGAAGGAGCAATACCTGAGGGTATCCTCTAATCTCTGCACATGTGCCGAGAGAGAGAGAGAGAGAGAGAGAGAGAGAGAGAGAGAGAGAGAGAGTTGGCCATGGTTTTAAATCTTATGAGCTCCTCGGGTGTCAGGCCCTTTCTCCTGTACATTGTCGTTGCCATTCGGGCCCAGGATGATCTGCACATCCACAAACACGGCAAAGCAACGTGAGAATTACAAAGCTTGTTGTGTAATATAAAATTGAAGGGGGTGCTAGATTGAAGAGCATGCCCCAAAGATGTCCACACCCTAATCCCCAGAATTTCTGGGTACATTGCTTTATACGGTAATAGGAACTGGGCGTATGTGACTAAGGAGCTCAAGAAAGATGGGACAGAGGTAGAAAAAGACATTGTGCACTTGCAAGATGAAGAGTGAGCCAAATAGAATTCAGGCAGCTACTATCAACTGGTCGAGATAAGGAAATAGATTCACCCCATCCCAGGACCCCAGAAGAAACACATCCTAACAACTCCTTTAACCTCAAAGGCTTATTTTGTATTCTCGCCTCCAGAACTTTAGGTAATAAATTTGTGTTCTTCGAAGCTATCAAATATGTAGTCATTTGTTACAGAGCCGGTAAGAAACTATGATGAGAGAAAAGGGCTCAATCTGAAGCCAGTCCTCAATATCAAAGCAAATGCTTTGTTGTCCTCAACACCCTAGAGAATACAAAAATGTCAAAAATAAGACTTTAGAAAGATCCAAGGCAATAAAGTCAAAAGATAGTGAGGAAGAAAATACTAAGGCTATCAAGCATGAACATGGATCTCCCAAATTTAAAAACACAGGTCTCTGGAGTTTCACTTGAGTGACAGATTTCTATACCAGTCATGGTACAGAACATGGTTTACTCTGAACATTTCACACTGATGTCAACTCAGGATCAGAGAAAAAGAAGATGGCCGCCCACCTGTGCTTCCTTGCTACTTCCAGGAGAGTAACGTCATCCACACCACACAACGGGATACAAAGGGACTCCACACCAAAGAGGATCCAGATAAAGAGAGAGGGTGTCAGAATCAAACCCAGACATGGAGGCATGTCTTCTGGCACTCCCCCACCCTCACCAGTCAAAGTTCATGATACCATCCACAAGAGGAAAGAGATCACAAGATCAGCAAGAAAGCTTCTTCATCAGGCACGAGCTGGAGCAGAAAAAGACTCGGACTCCAGGGAACGCCAGGTTTACTCATCTGTGGCCTTCCTTTGCCCATACTTAACTGTGGTTACCAATCACAGTACCTTCTAAAATAAATATTTCCATTTATGAATTTTTCCTTACTTTGACTACATGAAACCTAAAAACTTAATGTATGCCAAGAGATGCAGGCGATGGTGTAGATGATTTCAAGCTAAAGCATATGAAAGATTTTATAGGTGTGTGTATGTGTGTGTGAGAGAGAGAGAGAGAGAGAGAGAGAGAGAGAGAGAGAGAGAGAGAGAGAATCTACTTTTGATGAAATAACTACCTCATCTGTTTTTTTTTTTATTTATTTATTTTTTTTTTTGCTGTTGCTTTAGAAATATGCTCTCCTCCTTCATTGTTCCCATGGTGAGACATCCCGCTGCTGAGACGGATGAAAGGTCCAGTCTCTTTAAAATTTCATGCCGAATCCCTCTCAGCATCCAAGCTTTCAAGGCCCATGGCAAATTCAACATATTGTTACTCTTGATGGAAGCGGATAAAAAATTACATGCAAAAATATATCATACATTCGCTGTCTGGAAAGACCCTAAAGTTAAGGCTTCCTTTCTTTCACTAACTAGCGTGGACAAGGACATCCTGGCTCCAATATTTAAAGACACAAAGGCTGCCCATGGAGTAACAAAAATAAGAAAGAAACTCAAATCTTGCAGGGTTAGATTGGAGCATCACAGTATGTGAATAGCTTTATCAATAATCTTCTGAAGTTGCTTAAGACATAGAGGTATATTTTAAAGACAGCAAAAGACACAATAAAAGACACTTCGAGACTTTGGGCTCCAGAGCTCATTGCCCTAAGCCGTTTGCATTTGCGAGAGGGTTCAGGTGTGGTGATTCATTCCTTCACGCCTTATAATCCCTACACTCTAGAGACTGAGGCAGGAAGACTGCCAGGAGTCCAGAAACAATCGGAACTACAGGCTTGAACTACAGTGTGTGAATTAGTGTCCAAAGAGAATTTTTGAAATTTAGGATTGTAAATTTCTTATTTTTTTTAGGTAATTATCTCAAAAAGTTAAAAGCTGAAGACATTGGAATGAAAAGCACAGCTGCGTCAAAAACTTCCTCTGCCCAGCTCTCTGACGCTTGCCTAAGACAGCTGCCCTACTCCAAAGTCTCCCTGAAATTCACAGCTCAGACATCGCAAACTATGTTGAGATTAGCAGGCACAGTGGCTTAGTCTAGTAAATTTGAGGTTGCAGGTTTTGATAGCTATTTTTCTTCCATTTTTTTTATTCATTCTTGGAGAATTTTGAACACGTATGTGATGTGTTCTGTAATCTCCACTCCCACAGACCTCCAATACATCTTCATTCTCAATTTCACGCCAACTTCTTTCTTTTTTATAATTAGTGAGTCTAATTAGTGCTGCCCGCACGGTGAGGGGCCATCCACTGAGATATGGACAGTCTATAAATGGCCGCACACCCAAAGAAAACTGACTCTTTCTCCCCAAGCAGCCATCAAGTACCAACAGCTCCTCTGCTAGGAATGAGGCCTTTCAAACGCCTCCCCATCCATGCTGGAGCACGGGCTGGCTTGACCTTCTGTGGCTAACCACAGCTGCCCTGACCTCCTGATGCATCAGCCAAGCAACGGCCAGACAACACCTCACGCCTCTCCTCCCCATTTTCCTGCTCTGGCATTCTTTCTGCCCTCTCTTCCTCCATGTTCCCTGAGCTTTGAAAGAGATGATCTATTTAGCCTTGGCTTGGCAAACTATGTTTATATGGCACCATTTGGCCTAACTTGTGTCATTTGAATTCATTCATTCCTTTTTTTCTTTTTAGTTTTTCGAGTCAGGGTTTCTTTGTGTAACAGCCCTGCCTGTCCTGGAACTAGCTCTTGGAGACCAGGCTGGCCTCGAACTCACTGAGATCCACCTGTCTCTGCCTCCCAAGTGCTGGAATTACAGGTGTGTACCACCACTGCCCAGCTTCATTGTCTTCTTTTTAAGTTTTTGTTTTGTTTTGTTTTGAGACAGGTTCTCTCTAGGGTCTCTCTGTGTAGCCTCGGCTGTCAATCTGTAGACCAGGCTGACCTCAAATTCACAGAGATGCACCTGCCTCTGCCTCCCGAGTGTGGGGATTAAGGGCACGTGCCACCACTGCCCGGCTCATTCTCTTCTTTAAGCATTTCCTGGGTATTTACTCCATGCCTGGCACATGCTAGATATCAAAGATGAAAGAGTAGTCTCTGCCCCCAGGTTAGGGTAGGGCGGAAGGCTTCATTAAACACAGTGCACATGATGAGCCTGGAAGCCCCGTAGAAGAAGGAGGTCTGGAGAATCACCCTGCCATCAAGAGTGATTGGGCTCTTCTGCAAGAGAAGAGAAACGTAGCCAGTTACCAAGCCTCTGATCGCAGGCTGGCTCTTGGCTAAAAGCTGGTGAAACAAACCCAATGTTAGCAGATGCCAAAGGAAGGAACAGCTTTGAAAGTCCAACAGTCTAAAATCCTAGGATTTGGTCGGTGGTTCTAGGAAGAAAGCGTGAGAGGGGTAGAGGACGAACACCTGCTCTATTATCGATGCTGCTACTACGTCACTGCTCTTTACCACTTCATACCTGCTAGGCACTGGGTTACAAAACTGAAGACACTGCAGTGAGCAAACCTGGGAACCAAGTCACTGAACACAAAAGGAAACCGGAGGCCAGCGCTACTGCCTGGATGTGGTTCATCTCTACAAAGACTCTTTGGCATGTGCTTACCACATAGCAGGGTCAGTGAGTAGGACCATTAAAGTTAATGTTCTTCTCTTGAGACTGGGTTAGTTCTTATTCTGGATCAACTGTGATGAAGTGAGTCTCTGTCTCTGTCCCTCTTCTGCACACAGCTCACTCACCACCCTCACCATGTGTCATTTGCCATTTTATAACAGCTTGAGGCCCTTGCCAGACCCAGCTTCTCATTCTTGAACTCCAGCACCCAGAGCTAAACAAACATTTTCTTCATAAACAACCCTGTCTCCAGCATTCTGTGATAGCTACCTAAAACAGTAGTAGTGTGAAAAAGAAGAAGAGAAGGAGGAAGAGGAGGAGGAGGAAGAGGAAGAGAAGGAGGCAGGAGGAAGAAGAAGGAGGAAGAGGAGGAGGAAGAAGAGAAGGAGGCAGGAGGAAGAAGAAGGAGGAAGAGGAAGAGGAGGAGGAGGAAGAGAAGGAGGCAGGAGGAAGAAGAAGGAGGAAGAGGAAGAGGAGGAGGAAGAGAAGGAGGCAGGAGGAAGAAGAAGGAGGAAGAGGAAGAGGAGGAGGAAGAAGAGAAGGAGGCAGGAGGAAGAAGAAGGAGGAAGAGGAGGAGAAAGTTCTCTGAAGAAAATAAAACAGATGTGCTAAGAAAAACTGGTGGTAGGCAGGCTACTGGCTGTGGGAGAGCCACAAAAGATGCTCTAAAGTCTCTGAAGGCTAAGAGGAAAAACCTGCTCAGAGAGCTGAGGAAAGTGTATCCCATAAGGAAGGGCAAGTGCAAAATCTTGGAGGACAAAAGGAGGCTGGTGTACAGGACAGAGAAGACAAAGGTGGCTGTGGATGGCAACCAAGGAGGCTGTGCATAGCGACCAAGGTGGCTGTGGATGACAATCAAGGTAGCTGTGCATGACAACCAAGGTGGCCATGGATGACAACCAAGGTGGCTGTAGATGGTGACCCAGGTGGCTGTGCATGGTGACCAAGGTGAACCAGGAAAGGCAAATGAGCCCGGCAGGAGTGTGTCCCCTTCCAAAACTCATACTGGAATTTGGCTGCTAATATTCCAGGGTTTAGGGGCTGGAGAGTTGACTCAACATCTAAGAGCACTAGTTGCTCTTCCAGAGGACCCCAGTTCAATTCCCATCACCTACATAGTGGCCCACAACCATCTGTAACCCCAGTTCCAGGGGATCCAGCACCCTCCTAGAGATACACATGTAGGCAAAACACCAACATACATAAAATAAAAATAACTGATTAAAAATATATTACAAGGTTTACTTATAACCCAGGTAGGAAGTTCAGATCTGGTCTTTAATCTAACAGGAAATAGAAGCAGGATCTAGTGGGGGCACATGTTCTTCTAGGTGTAGAAACCAGAGAACGTCAGCAGGTATCTTCCTTGGTTGCTAGGCAGATCAAGTCTCAGAGCCAGCCCAAAGTCAAAGGCTCTTCCTATTCTTTATGTGAACAAGCAAGTCACGTGACAAGGGGTGCAGGCACAGAAAGGCGAGATTCACTGGTAGCTGTTATTGTAATTATTTACTGCAGACACAGTACAAATTGTAGTAGCAAAACCCCAGCTTCCATTATACAAGCTTTGGCTACACCATAACTGTCTTGTCCGTCCGGAGATGCTTCTCAACTCTTTGAAAACAATTCATTTATCTTAAGTTCTCAGATTTGCAGAAAAGCATCTCAGAAGTAAAATTCCGTCTCTCAAACAAATTCCCAGACTCTGAAACCAGATGCAAATGATCGCAGTGCCTCTGAGGAACAGCAGAAGAGGTTTCAAAATCAAAGAGTCTGGGAAAGTTCCTGCCAACCTCACTGTGCTGGCCAGTCTAGTCTCGATTATCACCGAGGGATCTAGAACCACTGTGGACTATGACCTCTGCATATGTCTCTAAGGGACTTTCTGGATTGAGTTAACAGAGACCCAGGCTGAATGTGACCGGTACTATCACATGGGCTGGGACCCTAGATGGAATAAAAAGGAAATAGCGGCACGCTCGTGTCCCAGTTAGCTTTAAGAATCAACTTCACGTAGCCTTGAGTTACCCAAGAAGGGAGTCTCAACTGAGGGGCCCAGATATGAGATCACAGGAAGTGTTTGTATGTTCCTCAACAGGATTCTTTAAACCAAGAGTGAGTCTGGCCACATGCATTTGTATGAAAACTGCTTCAATCCAGGGTGTAGGTCTTTGGTAGACAGCTTGTTTACCTAGAACCCAAAGAGTAAACACAGAAATAAGCATTTTGATCCAATGCTTACACACTTGAGTGACAGATAGACATGAGATTCTCTGTCTATACTTGCAGATTAAAGAGTAAAAAAAAAAAAAAAATACAAATTAGCATCCATTGAGAACATTTAGAGAGAAAGATGGCCCGGTTCTGCAGGAAAGAGGGAGTCAGCCTCCTGCTTCCTGCTGAAGATGCTGACCAAGTGAGTGACTGCAATTCACAGTGTGTCTGAAGATGCTGAAGAACCCTGAATGTGGGTAGGCCCGGCAGCACACACCTGTAACCCAGCTCTGAGGAGCAGAGGCAGGAAGCCAGGTTCAGCAAGTCAGCCAGAGATGCTGCCTCTAATAAATTTATTTAACACAAAATAAATTTTAAAATTGTGATAATCAATGCTAACCATAATTTTGGCAGACTTTTTCCAGATGGGGTCTCTCTGTGTAGCCCTGGCTGTCCTGAGACTCCCTCTGTAGAAGAGGCTGGTCTCAGACTCACAGAGATCCACCTGCTTCTGTCTCCTGAGGGCTGGGATTAAAAGCATGAGCCACCACAGCCCAGCCATGAACTAAAATTTTGTTTTGTTTTTGCTTTTTGAGTCAGGTTTTCTCTGTGTAACAGCCCTGGCTGTCCTGGAATTAGCTCTTGTAGACCAGACTGGCCTCAAACTCTCAGAGATCTGCCTGTCCCTGCCTTCCTGGAGCTGGGATTAAAGGTGTGTGCCACCACTGCCTGGCTTTTTTAAATATAAACTGAATTTTTAAGAATGTGATGTGTGCCGGGAGGCAGAGGCAGGAAGCTCTCCTTGAATTCAAGGCCAGCCTGGTCTATAAGAGCTAGTTCAGGATAGGCTCCAAAACTAAAAAGAAACCCTGTCTTGAAAAACAAAAACAAGCAAACAACAACAAAAAAGAACGTGATGTGTGAATCATAACTATTATATATGTTCCAGTGTTATGGCTTAGGTAACTATTATCTGGGCTCTGGTGTTTGGCTCATGGATAAGTCTTTGTATCATTTGTTTAATTCAATAAAAGAAAGAACAATCCCAAAAAAACACTCAGACATTGCCAGGAATTTCTTGATCACAGTGATAACTATTGACTTTTAACAAATTGAGGTCCAGGCACAGAGCGAAACGCTTTCTGTAAAAGGAGATTGCTTGTTTCCCCGTCACCCAGGCACAAATAATCACACAGAAACTATATTAATTACAACACTGTTTGATCAATAGCTTAGATGTACTCCTAGCTATCTTACATCTTTAGTAAAGCCATTTCTATTAATCTGCATATCACCATGAGACTGTGGCTTACCGGTAAGGTTTCGGCATCTATCTCCTTTAGCAGCTACATGGCATCTGTCTCCTTTGGCATCTACATGGTGTTTCTTTGACTCCGCCTATTCTCTCTCTCTCTCTCTCTCTCTCTCTCTCTCTCTCTCTCTCTTCTCTCTCTGTGTGTGTGTACGTATATATACATATATATATATGTATGTATGTATGTAGATGCATATCCGTGTGTGTGCATGCATGTGTCTGACAGAGCACACACAGAGGAGAGAGGATGCTTCTAGTGTCGGCTTTAACCTTTGGTCTTAAAGAACGGTCTCCTGCTTTTATCCCATGGTATCAAAGCTACCTGACCCCTGAGCTTTGGGGCATTTTCCATTTCCACCCTCATCTCGCTACAGATGTGCTGGGGTTGCAGATGTGCATCACAGAATCTGGCTTCCCATGGCTTCTGGAGGTTCAGACTCAGGTCTTCACCCTAGAGTGGCAAGCGCTTTACCCACAAGAGTCAACTCCTCAACCCCAACCTAGATTTTTTTTTTCTCCAGCACCTAGCAGTGGGAAAACTTACCAAAAATATCGCTACCTGTAAATAAAAAATCTAAGGAACAGCAACTATTAAAATATCTAAAGAGGGCTGGGTGGTGGCATTTGGGAGGCAGATGCAGGCAGATCTCTATGAGTTTGAGGCCAAGCACCAAAGCTACACAAAGAAACCCTGTCTCAAAAAAAAAAAAAAAAATCAAAAGAGGCGTAGAAATGAGTCTCTTTTACAAAGCCATAAAGCCCGATCTCTTGTGTTGTTTTCCACTGCTGAACTTGTGAAACACCATCACATCCCTTTCTCCCACTCAGGGGTCAGGCTGACTCAGGCCTCAGGACCCACTGAGATATATCCCATGAAGTCCTTCTCTGTCTAATTTCTCCCAAAAGTATTTCTTTTTCCTTATTAGTCAAATACCACAAGAACAGTTCTGTGCCATAGTATGCCAACCACAGAAATTGTGTAAGGGATGTACACCAAATTACAAAATTATAATTAAATTGGGGGTAACTAGATAGGCCCTATTTATCTGTGAGTCTCCTGTAAGCGTATCAGACAATAAAGAACATCCACCAAACTAGTTACAGAAAAAGAATGTCCCCTCCAGTTACATCACACAAGAGAGTGGGAAAACCCACGCTGGGTAAGAAGTTCAGGTTTATCTTATCTTAAATCAGACCAAAGGGATTCAGGATGCTTTTTTAATCTACTTGTGCATAATGATCTCTCAGATTAATCATACTGTTTAATAGAATATTATTATTAATTAGACGTCAGTGCTTCAGGCAGGAAATGATTGGAACGTAGAAAGATCTGTATTCCAAAGGCTCTTAAGAGAGAGGTTTCCACTTCTAAAGCTGCACACATCTCTCGGTTCCAATTTTCAGTGGAAAATGCTCAATGAATTCACCCCGTGTAACATGAGCATTTAGGTGTTTCCCATTTAAGCACAGTCTGAGCAGAATTGGCCTTGGAAGATATTTTCTGCTATTTAAAGAGCAATTACATTGTTTGAGGTTTTATTGTTGTACGTGTAGGAGTGTTTGCCTGAATGTTTGTCTGTGCACCACATGTGTGCAGTATCCAAGGAGGCCACAGAGGGAGTCACATCTCCTGGGAATGGCATTACCAATGGTTGTGAACTACCTCGTGGATGCTGGGAACTGAACTGGACCCTTAGAAAAGCATCAAGTGCTCTTAATCATTGAGTCATTTCTCTGGTTCCATTTTTAGAATGCTCAATAGCTGTATTAATGGGAAATAAAAGGTTTAGAAGATATGGGTGGATGCTTTACAGCTCTCTCTTATAGCTAATATAATATAGTAGTTCTCTATGTAGCTACATTTTCTTTTTTTTTAATCTTCTGGGTGTGGTATTGCACAACAGATCTCTGTGAGTTCGAGTTCAGCCTGGACTACATAGGAAGTTCCAGGCCAACAGGGCAGCTATTATAGTAAGACCCTGTCTCAAAACAAACAACAAAAATCTGAGTATGGTAGCACACACCTGAAATCCCATCATTTGGGAGGTGAAGGCAGGGTGATCAGAAGTTCAAAGTTTCCTCAACAACATATTAAAGTAAAGACAGGCTAGGACCCTCAATGCCCCACCCCAAGAAGTAGTGTGTTCTGCATATACTAATCACTGTATACTCTACTCACTATATATGCTACTCACTGCACATACTATTCACTGCACATACTACTCACTGCACATACTACTCGCTGCATATACTATCCATTGCACATACTACTCACTGCATATACTATTCACTGCACATACTACTCACTGCACATACTACTCACTGCATATACTATTCACTGCACATACTACTCACTGCACATACTACTCACTACACATACTACTCGCTGCACATACTACTCGTTGCATATACTAGTCACTGCACATACTACTCACTGCATATACTATCCACTGCATATACTACTCACTGCATATACTACTCACTGCATATACTACTCGCTGCATATACTACTCATTGCACATACTACTCACTGTACATACTTCTCACTGCACATACTACTCACTGTACATACTTCTCACTGCACATACTACTCACTGTACATACTTCTCACTGCACATACTACTCACTGCATATACTACTCATTGCACATACTACTCACTGCATATGCTACTCGCTGCACATACTACTCACTGCATATACTATCCACTGCATATACTACTCACTGCATATACTACCCACTGCATATGCTACTCGCTGCACATACTACTCACTGAATATACTACTCACTGCATATACTACTCATTGCACATACTACTCACTGCATATGCTACTCACTGCACATACTACTCACTGCATGTCCTTCAAGTAAGGAGACACAGCTATTGCAGCAAAGCCTGAAGTTGAGGAGTGAGTCTGCAGACTCTTACTGACCTCCAATCCCCAGTCTGACCTCAAGGTTGAAGTCCAAACTTCCTGCAGACCTGTACACAAACCGAAGTTGTCTGTGGTGTAGAAACAGCCTATCTGGTAAAAATTCAGGGAGTGAAGCTCTGTTGCCTCAGGAAATGCCCATCTCTCAGTGAAAGTAGGTCTGGGAGGCCCCCATTTGCTCAGGCCCTGGTTGGCTACAGTCACAGTTGGGTTCTGGACTGAAAGGTTGGAAAAGCAAGAGGACAGAATTCTCTCTCATCTGCTGGAGTTGGCCTCTTCACATTTTCCCCCTATTCTGATGACCATTAAAAAAATCTACAATTATTTTTGTCTGTGTTTATTGTTCAAGACAGGGGTTTGTTAGGTAGCTCACGCTGGCCTCAAGCTCAGGATCCTCCCTAGTGCTGAAGTTACAGATGTGCAACATCGTGCCCCCCCCCCAGGAGTTCTGAGTGCCATTTTATGCTTATACATCTGTGCTGCAAAAAGAGAGCGAAGCATCTAAGACTTTCTGTGGGGCTGAGAGATGGCTCAGCAGGTAAGAGCTTGCTGCACACAGTCCTAAGACTGGAGCCCCTGAATCCACACAAAGCTACACTCCTGTAACGAGACTAAAGAGACCAGGGAATCCTCGGAAGCTCTTTGGCCAGCCAGCCTGATGTATGCACAGATAAACATAAAAGGTTAACTCAGGTGAGAGGTTAAACCAACACCTCAAGTTGTCCTTTGACCACCACATGCATGGGCCATGAGATACACAGATGTGCACTCAAACACAAGTATATACACATGGAGAGAGAGGAGTAAGTAAGATAAATAAACTGAGAGTAGTGAATTGTGGTATCTTTGCACCTTCATCGGAAGTATATATGTATGTATTTGAGCACATGCACACACATGCTCATGTTTATGGTTGTGTCCCCTAAGACCAGAAAAGGGTGTTAGAGTCACTGGATTTAGAGTTACAGGCAATTGTGGGCCACCCAATGAAGGTGCTAAGAAGAGAATTCCTGTCTTCTGCAAAAGCAGCAAGCATTCTTAACTTCTGAGCCATCTCTTCAGACTGAGAAACTTGTTTAAATATTTACTTAGGGGCTGGAGAGATAACTCAGTGATTAAAATCACTATGTGCTCTTGCAGAGGACCCAAGTTCAGTTCCCAGCACCTGCATTGTGGTTCACAATCATCCGTAACTCCAGTTCCAGGAGATCCAATGCCCTCTCCTGACTTCTGTAAGTGTCAAACATATATATAGTGCACACATACACATGCCGGCAAAACACTCATATATACTAAATAAACCTTTCAAATTTGATATTTACTATTTCATGTATGTATTGTGTGCCTGCATGCATTTAGGTGCACCACATGCATGCAAACACTATGGAGCCTGGATGAGGCCACAGAGCCCATGGAACTGGAATTATGGGCAGTTGTGGTCTCCTGATGTGAGTGCTGGCAACTGAATTCTGTCCCTGTGTAAGAGCAGCAAGCGTTCTTAACCACTGAACTATCTCTCTAGCCTCCTGAATTTAAAAAAAAAAAAAATAGAAAATCAGGCTCGATTTGTATTAAGTTGTTAGAAGGGCATTTATCCTTCTAAGCCCCACAGATGCGTCTAGAAGAAAGATGGACTTAATAAAGGTACAGAAGAAGCTCTGGGTTAACGTGAAGCATTCCTACTTATTGTAAAAGTTTCTGCAACCATAATAATATTTTTCGTGTGAGTCAGCATAAAGACTGCAAAAGAATCTTCGACAATTCCTTACCTTTAAAACTAATGCCGCCCAGCATCCAGCATTCTCCAAATATTATTTTAACCAATCGTAGAAGTTTTTTTAATTGAAAAAGAATAATTTTTATATCTTTGAGTGTCTAGAAGTAAAGAGTTATAATGAAATTTTCCTCTTGCTTTAACATTAGAATTCATGATTCTAAAAATGTACATATATATATATATATATATATATTAGGTCAATATTTTATAAGGCTATGCATTCTAAATTATACACAAAATAGACACATGCGCATGTCCTATGATTATTAAACTTCACAAATCTACTCATAGCATAGTGTTTCTTTGCCCTTTCTTCTCTGTTTAAATCTTGCTGGGTTTGTTGTTAGACTCTACCTGATCGCAAGGTAACCCAAAACACATTGACTTTAATAACTTTTACACATTCATAAATATTCTCAAACCTCATAAATGTTTAACATTTGTATTGTAGATCAAAGTGCCATGCTTTCCCCTGTAAATAAATCATTTCTAATCTAAAGATGGGGGTGAGGGGCACTTGGGGAAAAGGAGATGCAGAATACCAGTCCTGTTGGCTAGTGAATCAAAAGACATTCCCAGACATAAGCTTTTCTTTCCAAACCTGAGAAACGTATTAAATGCATATCTTAACATAAGATGTTTTCCTCATGTTTCCTGTGGGCCAAGTCCCTTAGTGCATTCCTCCCTCTGCAAGGGAAAGGAACCGAAATGACTATGATATCCCTTGACCAAGACTCACTGTGTCAAGCGCAAGTACGATGAATTATAATATAAAAGAAAAATGAAAATATAAATATTATATACCTAGACATGTGCACAAGCCACTGTACTTCTTTACAAGGAATTCCCACCATCTGTGTCCGGAGAAAAAAAAACACATAAGGCAAGCAGGGATGCAGGTCAGTTAGCAAAGTGCTTGCTAAGCAAGCACAAAACCTTGTAGACTGGGCGTAGTGGCTTGTGCCTCGCCCTTCGGTGACAATGGCAGAAAGACTGGATGTTCGGGTTCATTTCCTGCTACATAGTGCGTTGGAGGCCAGCCTGGGCTACATGAGAACCTATCTCAAAAAACATAAAAATAAGACAAGGCATTCACAGAATTGAAAAGAATTTTCAGGACTGCTAACTGGTCTACAAACCACTCACACAGCTGAAGTATGGCTGTGTCTTGCAAATTAAGCTTCTCCTTCTTACTGCCTTGAACTCTTCTGGTACTCATAGGAACAGGATGCAAGTTGCCTGCATCCGACAGGGTGGTTGAGACTGTGCTATGAAAGCAGTGAGCTGTCACACTTGCTGTGCAGCGGCTCAGCATCCTGGTGCTCCTTCTGTGATGTCTTTCTCATGTGCTTTGGCCATGCCCATCACTAACCGATTATGCTATGCCAACTGATTATGTCGGTAGCTGTCAATAATTCTTCTGCATAAACATCCTCTTTGAATCCATTCCTGGCCACCTCAATTGTCCCACCTCACTTCCTGTCAGCAGCACCACCACTTCAGGGGACGAAGCTCCTCTGAAAACATGGCTCTGCGGCAATCATTTGGTTCTGCGTGTGCATTTTAATTTCATGCACTACAGGGGGGAATCGCAATCGGCCTTAAACAAAAATTGAGTCTTTAATGCTTTATTGTGTTGCAGCATTTATCCTTCCTGTAGCCTATTAGCTCTTTATAAAAATATAAAATACAAAACAGAAAGGACCCTGTTGATACCAGGAATTCAGAAACACTCAACTTCCAAATCAAAATCCTCCCAATATTTCACCAATTGTACTTTTGTCAAAATAAGCTGAGTCTGCCAGACACCGCCTCTTTTGCTGCCATGTCCCATTGTTATGCCAGCACAGTACAGCTTCACGCTTTAAGCTTGGTCCCCGTCAGGAACACCAGGAGAGAAGCATTCAGTTTTGACTATCACAGATTTAGAATGGTTCTGCAGTATGGCCTATAATTTAAGTCTCAAAGAACAAAAAAGAAGTGGGATGGGGTGGGGGGGTAAAAGAAGTATGGGGGTGGGGGCCAGTGGCGGAAAGTTGAATTATCTGCAGCTGGAGACAAATGAGGATTGGTCTCAAGCCTGCCGTGTGATTTTCTTCTTCCCTTGACACGGTTGTCATCCTTACACTGGCAATAGCAATCTAATGAAATTCTGGTCTTTTCCTCTCCATGTACATTTTAAGGGAATACGTATATATATTCACAAGTCAGAGAGGACAGGCTTGCCTCAGTCTCTGATGAGGGCACTAAGTCCAGCAGTTAGAACTTGATTAGAATCTGGAGAAGCAGTGAGTGATAGGCTCGGCAGGAGAAGCAGACCAAGAAAATCTGAGGCACTTTCAGAATCATCCGCTCATGGAAGCCACACAGAGGGCAAAGCCCACGTCTTAAAAAGCACACACGGAAAGCAAAGTGGGGCTTCTGAGAAAGACATCGTGAAGAATTTTACTTACAAGCCAGACTTTCCTGCCCTCTTGTGGAGAAAATACAGAGTTCTGAAGCCACATCAGTATGACGGCGCCTTTTTTTTGATTGCACATGTTTGTACATGGATGCAAGTTCACATGTCAGTGGGTGCACATATTGGGGGTGCATGGGGAAGTCAAAGGGTGACACCAGGTGTTTTCCTTGATGGATCTCCATATTATATGAAGGAGCATAGGCTCTCACTTGAACCCAGAGCTCACCAATACAGCGAGGCCACGTAGCCATCTTATCCCCGGGATCCCCTGCCTCTGCCTCTCCAGCAGAGGATCTCAACCTGGGACTGCAAACAGGCTACCAGGCACATCCAGCCATTTATATAGGTATTGAGGATTTGAACTCTGGTCTTTGGACTTGCACAGCCAGCTCTTTACTCACTGAGCCATCTCCCCAGCCCCGATGATGGCATTTTAAGTGGCTTCTGATGTGGGATTCCCCTCTGTATGCTGTGAATACTTTTTTCTAACCATTGATTAATAAAGAAGCTTCTTTGACCTATGGCAGGAAAGAACAGAGCAAGGCGGGGAAACTCAAGCAGAAATAGAAGAGGAAAGAAAGAGAGGAGGAGTCAGGCAGACGCCATGTAACCACCCAAGAAGCAAGAGGTAACAAAACACAAGCCCTGTGGTAAAATATAAAATAATAGAAATAGGTTAATATAAGAATAAGATTTAGTTGATAAGAAGTCTGAGCTAATTGGCCAAACAGTGCTGTAATTAATACAGCTTCTGTGTGATTATTGGGGTCTGAGCGGCTGGGAACAAAAAAGCAGTCTCCAGTTATAGGCTTCTGCATGATTTGCTGTCAGAGGTGGGTTGTCAGGTGTTCACAGAATTTTATTAGCTGTGAAATATTGTTCTGCGATCAAAAGTAGAACCTGTGTGTCTCTCTGCTGAGGACACACAAGCAGCAAAAAGAACACAGAACTCACTATTATAAGGAAACATGATGTGGGGAAAGGGAACGATTTTTTGAGAGTAAACACTCCTCATCATTCACCAGGTTATTTTATACAGAAGAATGTTTGCTTCCAAGGTAACTTAGTTTTTTTGTTGTTGTTGTTGTCTATTCAAATCAATGTTGTTAGTGATGTTAGCTGTACTGATCCTTACTCTTACATTTCCGCTGTTCTGGAGTATGTTGTATATTGAAAAAAAAAGTAAAATAACACACACAGTAACATTTAAAAGAAAATGAAAAGTAGAATTTGAACAATCGAGTAAAGCCAAGACAGGTGTTAAGCTGGTAGAAACCATTTAATATGAGAAAAAGGAGAGATTACAGAGAGTTTTAATAATAGACACAAAAATGTATTTTAAATAACTAGGAAAAAAAGAAAGCAGAATTTCCAAGAGAGCCCTGGATATCTGCAGTTCTATTTCCCACCTATAGAAAGTGGAACAGGGGGGAAAGGGAGGTGCAGGGGACGCCTCCACGGTACATTGTCACCAAGCCTGCCCGGGCAACTCCCATCAGCAACTCCTGTAAGCTCGGAGGGTTTGCAAGCTGCTCTGGGTTAGTGGTTGTTTATTTAAGGAAAGTGTGTGGAAGCTGTTTTAAATTGACACAGAGAAAGAAGAAGGCAGACCCTGAGCACGAATACAACACCCAGCTAACCAAAGGCCAAATAGTGCCATGGCTTAAGCCTCAAACCTGCCTTGGGCCATTCTAGGGAACAATTGAAATCTTTGTTGTCCATTTTGGAGACAAGTTCTCACTGTGTATAGCTCTGACTAGCATAGAGCTTTCAATGTAGATCAGCCTAGTCTGGAAGTCACAGAGATCCACTTGCCTCAGCCTCCTGAGGGCTGGAACTCAGCCTGGCCTGAGAATGTGCTAGTGTTATTCAGTACCTGTTCTGAAAGTATCACACAAAGGGTACCACAGTACAATCTGATTGATCTTTTTAATGTCTAAGACACTGAAAAGAAGAGGGGAAATATTCACTATCATAAAAACAAAAAGAATCACGAAAATGTGTGAAAGTTTTGAAAGGCAGGTTAGTCTGGTGATGATAAAACCCCCTCAGAGCGGCTGTCACACAGCAGCTGCTCCTAGCGGATCCCAGCCACGCTGCTTAGTGCCGGGACAACTCACGAGAGAGACAAACAGTTCCTACCTTACATCATGCGGCAGCTCTCCAGCTACAGACAGCAGCTGGCCTGCGAGGCCTTATAAGCAAAGCTCACCCTCTCGTTAATGGGCTCGGGGAGAAAGTCCTGGATGTCAGGGATTTCCTGGAGAGGAAGTACAACCAGGTAGAAAGTGGACATGGAGATGGAGGAGGAGGAGCTGTTCCCGACAGAGCAAACCCAGGCTGGCTTATCAAGAGTTAGCACGCTGGATGTCAAGGGCTCGTAAGACAGGGTACTCTAAGTAAAAGTGGCTGTGGGGCTGGAGAGACAGACAGCTCAGTGGTTAAGAGCACTGGCTGCTCTTCCAGAAGACCCGGGTTCCATTCCCAGCACCCACATAGTGGCTAACAAGCAACTGTTAACTCCAGTTCCCGGGGATCCAACTCCTGTTTCAGGCCTCTGGGGACATCACAGACACATGGTACACAGACATATGTGCAGGAAAAAAAGAAAACATACACATAAAAATAATAAACGCTTTAAGCATGTACTTAAAAGCATGACTGCTGACAAAGAGGCTGCCCTGATAGAACGGCGCTGTAATATCAAGAACATGAACTGCGAAGCCTGAGTTGGGGCTTCATCAGAGGAGGCCCTGACTGACGTCTGGGCTGGGGCTTTATTGGTGTCTTTTCTGCAGGTGAGTCTCAAGAGGTTCCCAGTGCCTCAAAAACACGGGAGGTGGGGGGGGTTAATGAGAAAACAAGCCTGAGCAAGTGACGGTAAATGTTTCCGAGGCAGCTAGAGGTCAGGGACGGAGCCCACAAGCTGTGTGGGAAGACTGATTAAACCGAGTGATGGGTGTAGCGACCTCCAGTGGGGAGGGCAAGGCATGGCACTGCCAGCACCGAGAAGCTGGGGGAAGCGAGAACTCACGTGGTTCTCGCTAAAAGGGTGGTCATTTTCTCCATGTATTTTTTTTTTTTAAGTAAACTTGAGTCTACACCACAGATGCAAAGAGTTCTTAAACTGTCATTTAAAAACAAATGACTCAGCTACTCCACGGTGGCGGTGTACACCTGTAATCCTACCACCTGGGCAGGCTTAAACATCAGCAAACGAGCAAAAGTCACATTCCCCAGGTTCGGTGGTTATGTGCCTATAACCCCAGCACTTGGAAGCAGAAGCAGGAGGATTGCTGCGAGTTTAAGACCAGCCTGGTCTACAGATTCAGGCCAGCCAGGGCTACAGAGCAAGACCCCATCCCAAATTCTAGCTTTACAAAACACAGTAATTTCTCCACTATATAATCATTTAAGCACTTATCGATCACTTATGCCTGGCACTATGTGGGGGACTAAAAGTAAAATGAAGTCCCTGGTCCCAATTTCTGAATGTATTATGTTCATTTATTATGTGTTGGCATCTATGTGGGGTGAGCACACAGGTGCTATAGTATACAGTGGCGGTCAGAAGTCAGCTGGTGGGAGGCAGTCAGTTCTACCCTTTCACTATGTGAGACCCAGGGGTCAAACTCAGGTCAGCAGGCTTGTTGGGAGCAAGTTCCTTTACCTGCTGAACCACCTGGACCCTCAGTTTCTAATCTGTTAGACAAGGAGTAAGACATGGTCAAGGTTATCTCAAGGACATTCATTGTGACAAAGGGCACGGACACTCAAGAGGACTGCATCCAAAGGTTCTCTGTACACTTTAAAGCACAGCAAAGTTGAGAGAGAAGTTTTGTTTTGTTTTGACAAAGAGGCAGAAAGGAAAGCTACTCAGGGCACAGACACTGTATGCAAAGCAAGATAAACCAGGGTCTGGGAGAAGGCGCAGCCAGTGAAATGCTGAGTGTGATTCCAGAACCCACTTGACAAACCGGAAATGGTGACATGCATCTGTAATCTCATCACTGGGGGCTGGAGAAGTAGAGGCAGGCTGAGGGGGTTCACAGGCCAGGAGCCAATCAGCCCGGTCTGATTTATAAGCTCCAGGCTGAGGAGTCACCCTGTCTGCAAGGAGGTGCATGGTGCTCTTGGGAATCACACCCAAGGCTGTCCTCTATCCACCCATGTGTGCACACACACAGACCTGCACATGGGCATACACACATACATACATACACACACATACATACACAAAATAAATAAATAACAAAGGGTTTTAATTTAAAAAATGTAAAGCAAAGACAAAATAGGAATATGTTGCGTGATTATCATTGCAGTGGGTTTTAACTGACAGGTGAATAGTCAGTACATAATTCCACAGGCAAGGTGGCCACTGAGATGTCCAGCAGGGCTTGGAGTAATGACATATAACACGTCTATAATATAGCAAGTTTGATATTCATCATTACATCTCACTTAGCTGTAACATTCCTGGGATGGAGGCTCAGGGACCACCATCAGAACCATATTCAGTAATTGCCACCACAGTAGCTTAGGCCATCTGTGCTAGATAGTTTTATGTCAACTTGACACAAGCTAGAGTCATCTGAGAGGGGGGACCTTCAATTGAGAAAACACCTCTATAGGATCAGGCTGTAAGACAAGCCTGTAGGGCATTTTCTTAATTAATGATTGATGGGAGAGGACCCAACCTATTGTGAGTGGGGCCATCCCTGGGTGGGTGGTCCTGGGTTTTATAAGAAAGCAGAGTGAGCAAGTCATGAGGAGCAAGCCAGTAAGCAGCTCCCCTCCATGGCCTCTGCATCAGCTCCTGCCTCCAAGTCCCTGCCTGGTTCCTGTCTTGGCTTCCCTCAATGGACTGTGATTCAGGATTTGTGAGTCAAACAAACCCTTTCCTCTCCAGGTTGCTTTTGGTTACAGTGTTTCTTCCCAGCAACAACAACCCTATATGTGACAGTCAGGTGTGATGGTGTCCTACAGTAATCCCAGCACTTTGAAGGTCGAACAAGCAGACTGCCTGTTTGAAACCAACCTGAGCTGTGTTGTGAAACTCTGGGGGTGGGGGGGTGGGGAGAGAGACCTAAGGAGGAGAAATCCAAGTTTCCAGTCTCAGCAGTAAGTAAGAGTAAAGACAGATCAACCTCCGGGAGCATTTAAATCAGGAGACACAAACAAGATACCGCCAGGCTACCGTTTTCATTGGAATTCCTAACACCCAGGCTGCTCTTACAACTTAAACTGCCAAAAATAAATGGAAAGAGACTTATAGCAAAGTCCAAATGGAGCCTGGGAAGTCCATTCATGTTCACGTGCGTGAACTTTGGTTAGTGAACCCTGCAGCTGTCCTTTCATTGCCGAGATAGCGATCTGTGCAGATACAAACACTGTCCATGGGCAGAAGGGCTACCCTCCCTCCCATGCCACCTTGTGCCCCCACACACACACTTTAGGACTGAACCCCGAAGGTGAAAGTCATCCCTTGTTGTTGGCTAGCCCACGCTCAAGGCGAAACTCATGGGAAGGGTTCATTCCACAAACCCACAATTAATTTTTAAAATGTAAATGTGCTGAATTATGTACAGCTGAAATCCCACCATAATGAATCTTGTAACAAGATGTGGGGAAAGAGCTTCGTCCTGGGAGAGGACTGCCCTGCCGGGCCCATGACTGGCACAGCTGGGCAACCATTACCCAGCCTGCATGGAAACAGAGCACTCCTACTGAAGAGATTCTAGCTCTTCAGGAAGAAAAAAAAAAAAGAGTTTTATTTGTTCTTTTATTCTTCATCAAGAAATAATTACTTTTAAGAAAAAGAGAAGACATTTCATTTGAGATGAAGGTAAATTCCTCAATCCATTAAAAGTTAAAAGAGGAACAAGTGACTGGCTTTCCCTAAAACACTTGCACAGACTGATGGGTGGAAGGACGGGTGGATGGATGGATGGGTGGATGGGTAGATGGGAGGAAGTATGGGTAATAACCAATGGCTAAGGGAAGGTATGGAACCAAGTGATGGGACACTACTTCTGGAAGGGCAATTTGACAACACGCATCCAGAGTGTTAACATGGGGCTGGTGACGCGGCTCAGCAGGTGAAACACTTGCCATACAAGCCTGGTGACCCAAGTTTAATCCCTGGACCCCACAAAAAGGTACAAGGAGAAAACTGACCCCACAAAACTGTCCTCTGACCTCCATAGGAATGCCATGGCAGCACACCTACACATACACACAAATCATATTTTAATTAAGTGTTAATATGTGATACATACATACTCAAGGGGTTTGGAGGGTGGGAGTATTTATTGCCGGGTTCTCTTGTATGTTTTTTGTTTGGTATGGCTTTGTGATAGTCTCCCACTGTGTAGCCCAGGCAGGATTGAAACTCAGAGATCTACCTACCTCTGCCTCCTCTACCTCCCTCCACTGGGAATAAGAGCGTGAGCCCAGTCTGGTTCAGCTGTTCTCCTTCGAGGAGTTCACAATATGAAGAAATGGGCACATACAAAATTTTCTATTTCCCAAGCATAGTAGCAGACAATCTCTATGTGCCAGGCCAACCAGGGCTACATAATTAGACCCTGTCTCAAAAAAAAAAAAAAAAAAAGAAAAGAAAAAAAAAAAGAAGAAGAATGTTAAGCCAGGTGATGGTGGTGCACACTTTAATCCCAGCACTCAGGAGGCAGATGCAGGTGAATCTCATGAGTTCAGGCCCAGTCTGGTCTACAGAGTGAGTTCCCAAACAGCCAGGGCTAGGACTACACAAAGAAATCCTGTCTCAAAAATAAATAAATAAATAAATAAAAATAAGACAAAAAACCAAAGTGGACAGCTTCTGAGGAAGGACACTAATGTTAACATCCGACTTCTACACATGTGCACAGGCACACACAGAATAAATTTTAAAATGCAAACATAAAATTGCAACTAAGCATCAAAACGCCTCATTGCTTAAATGAGTTATAAGACATCCACATAATAGAATCCTAGACAGCTATTTTAAACAATACCCAAAACGGTAGTGTGAGTCTACTTTTGTGAAATACACACATCTGAACTTTTAGTAGGTAATAAAAGACTGAGTAAAACAAACAATAAAACAGTGGGTTTGCTGGGATGGTCAGAAGCATCTCTTCATTTGTCCCTTATTCCTAAATTTTTTTTTCCACAAATGTTTTTATAATAAGGACACAAAAAAATTCAAGCTGCCTTTTTCCCTTCAACTTTTCGAACAAACACAATCAATCAAGCTACCAAAAAAAAAAAAAAATCAAAGGGCTGGAGAGATAGCAAGAGTTAGGAGCACTAGCTTCTCATCCTGGCAGCTCACAACCATCTGTGACTCCAGTTCCAAGGGACGCAGAACCCGCTTCCGGGTCCTGTGGGCCTGTGGCCCACATGTAGTGCAGACACACGCAGGCAAGACACCCACATACATAAAATACATCTTTAGTAAAATCAAGACGAAGACATATCACAACAGAAGTACCTTTCTGTGTGACTTCTTCAACTCTTCCGTTCAGTCAAGAGCAATTACTTTCAATACTCACTGAAGTTCCGTGTTTGCTTTTGAAGCATGTTTCGAACTCATGGCATGCTCTCCCCGGTCTCCTAAGTGCTGTGTTCTATCTTGCACGGCACCACACTTGGGCCTGAGAATCTTTGTTCTCCACGACGAAGACTGTATTCTCTGGACCTGCGTCATGTTGCTTTGTTCTTTAATTTGTGCGTGCGTGCCTGCCTGCGTGCGTGCGTGCCTGCGTACGTGTGTGTGTGTGTGTGTGTGTGTGTGTGTGTGCGCGCGTGCATATTTCATGTATTCAAGGCTGGCCTCAAACTCCCTGTGTGACTGAAAACGGCCTTCAACTCCTGTTACCTCCACCTTCCAAGAACTTGGGACACCGCTGTGCACCGTCACACCTGGTTTATGCAGTTCCGAGTACCAGTCTTGGGGACTCGTGAATGCCGCGGGGTAAGCTTTCTACCAACCAAGCCACTCCAGGCCTGGACACCTGGACATCTAACAAATATTGTCAAAGCTGTGGATACTTACATAAACTACCCTCTGCTGCTATCTGCTTCTCAAATATGAACAGACAGGGACAAAAACAATGGTGATAACTTTGTAAATTTCGCCTGGCACATAATTGGAAATAACAACAAAAAAAAATTTTTTTTTTTTTTTTTTTGAGATCATGAGTTTCCTCACTCAGGCTTTTAATCCACAGAGCCCATCCTAATGATGCCCCTGGTGTCAGGTAACATTTAATTTTTCTGTGTCATTGAAAGAGAATTAGATGTAAAACTCAGGTAAGAGATTAATATTTCACACCCCGAGGCTAAGTACTTCATCATGAATATTCATAAAGGCCTATTCTGAGTGAAATCTCTTGTGAGCCTCGATTTAAACCCACTTCAATCTTTTACATAGTTCAGAGCCTGGGCATTCCTGAGAGAGAGACATTTGGTCATCCAGCAGGCTGTTCACTGCAGGCCTCAACACGTCGATAAGGGGGAAAAGCCACAGGTACAGCAGCGGCACGTGCCTGCAACCCCAGTACCCAGGAATCAAGGGCGTGGTAACCAGAAGTTCAAGGTCATTCCTGGCTGACAAATGACTTTGAGTGCAGTGCAGAGAGTAAGCTAATTTTTTTTTTTAAAGGAAAACAGGAAAAAGAACACCGATGTTTTCACAATCTTCTCCCAGAAGTGAACACTAGGCTTCCTTTCTCCTCGCCTCTGCTGCTGAGGAAGACGACAGAAGGGTAGCGTGACACGGGAAGCTTCACAGACCCGGGCAAGTGTCTGCTCCTAAATTCCAAAAAGACTTGGGTAGGGAGGACTACGGTTTGGATGTGCACCTTCCAGAAGTCCAGTTTTAGCAACAGAATAATTTTAATCTGGAGGGGCGGGGCCCTTGGGGGCGGAGCCCTTGAAGGCAGAGCTTTTAAGAGGCAGTGGGTCCTTAAGGGAGCTCCAGTTATGAATGGCATTAGATGGCCTTCTGAAAGAGCTGATGGATGGTTTGTCCCCCTTTGCCTTTGTCATCTTCCACTTGAAACTAAGTTTTCTTCCTCCACTCCAGGGGGACAACATTCTAGATGTCATCTTGGAAGCAGAGAGTAGCCCCGAGCACGTGCTGACACCCAGATCTTGAGCTTGCCAGCCTCAGTAACTGAGAGAGAGGAAGTTCTGTTCTTTGTAAATGACCCAGCCTCGGGTGTTCCACTGTAATGGCGCAGGATGAAACAAGACAGGAAGAAAAGCAGAAATGGAAACATAGGTGGAACTCCCTGAGCTGACTAAACTCACTTTACTGTGGACCATGGAATTCCAAGTGTGAGTAATCAATCAATATCCCAATGGTATTTTCTTTTATCGACTCAAATGGACTAAGACATAATTATGATTACTCAAAGATTGCTTGGGTGTAAGGAATATCTAAATTGTTCCAGTGTTCTATCTCTTCCTTTCCTCTCTAGCAGACCTCCCCAGTCCTCCAGGAACTCTATGGCTAATCCCGGTCAGCCAATCATTGACTCCATCCTTGGATTCAGGTGCCTTTATTGGCACAGTGGAATGGTTACACAAAAAATGGTCCTGCAACACGTAGGCCTGTGGGATTGGGAGTGGGGCTGGACCAGAAAAGGAGAAATAAGGACAGGACTATGGAAGTGAAAGAAGAGAAGAAAACACATGGCCAAACAGCCAAGGCAGCTCGGGAGTCACAGTCATTGCCCCCCAGTATCTCTAATACAGAGACAAAGAGATAAAGAGCTGAGGATGCCATCCTACCTGATGCAGTAACCATGGTAACCAATGAACCTCAACAGGGTAGAATAAACCTAAACTCCCTAAGACATCTAGGATTTTGAGGAGTACTCCCCCCCCCACCCGCCCCAGAGGAAAGTGCTTTTCTCTCAGAGTGACAAAGCCCAACAGGACCAATCAGTAGGTGACATCCTTAATGGAGTGACCTTGCCTCATTGTCTGTGTCCAGACTCTGAATGAGCACAGGAGCTGCACCCCAATCCCTGTGTGGTAGTTTGCATGTAATTGACCCCGTGAGCGCACAGCGAGCCACACTTCTTCTGTCCTTCTTTGCTTTATTTTTGAAGTTCACACAATCCAGAAGGGACTTCCCCTTTCAACTCTGTAATAGCCCAGATAGCGATGGGAATGGCAGGGTAAGAGAGTAACTAAAATAAAATATTTAAAATATTTGCATCTAAACTAAGAGTTCTATTTAAAAAAAAAAAAAAGCATATCTATTAGAAGGTAGATGCCTATGTTTACCTGTATGCGTTCAGGTGCCAGAGGGTAATTTCTGGGCTCTTCCTCTATTGCTCTCACCTAATTTTTTTTTTTTTTTTTTTTTTTTTTGAGGCAGGGACTCTCTTCCTGTACCCGGAACTCATCACCTTGCCCAGTTTTTCCTGGATGCTGGGGATCTGAACTCAGGTCCTCATGTTTGCGCAGTAAACACTTTGTCCACTGAGCTAATATCCACAGCCCAAACTGAGGTATACAGCTTTTATTCGTAAGATTGCTCTGACTAACTTCGGGGTGACTCTAAAACGTTTGGGTCTTGAATCTGTGAACGTGACCTTATCTGACTGACTGTTATGAGAGGTGTCCCAATGCAATCTAAGAAACCTAGATCAGGGCCTCTGACGTGGGCTGACATGTAGCTCTGTGAGTAGAGTGCTTGCTTACTGTGTGTGAAATGCTGAGTTTGATGGTCAGCATCCCAATAAGTAGAGTGTGGTCCTATACGTCTATAATCCCAATCCATTTACTCAGGAAGTAAAGACAGCAGGAAGATTCTAAATTAAAGATTATCTGGAACTATATAGCAAGTTCTTAGCCAGCCTCATTGAGAAGCAGACAGATAGGAAAGGAGAAAAGGAAGGAGGGAAGGAAGGGGAGGAAGCAAGAGAGTGAGGAAGGAAGGAGAGAAGAAATAGAAAAGTTGCCTACTCACCTAGCCAGTCACTTTTTTGTTGGTTTTGTTTTTGTTTTTCAACACAGGGCTTCTATGTGTAGCCCTGGGACCCTGGAACTTGCTCTGTAGACCAGGCTGGCCTTGAACTCAGAAGAGCGCTGGGGTTAAAGTCTTGCACCACAACTGCCTGGCAAGAATCCTGTCTTTCAATGTATAGATATATAATATGGATGCAGCTATCTTACATAGATATAGATACAGGTATCTTAATGATCAAATGAAGAAAACTTTTAAATAATCATCTATTATGCACATTTCCTTTATCCTAGAATATAAAGAGCCATTCATTTAATACATTCTATCTTTCTTTTTTTTTTTTTTTGAGACAGGGTTTCTATGTGGTTTTGGAGCCTGTCCTGGAGCTAGCTCTTGTAGACCAGGCTGGTCTCGAACTCACAGAGATCCGCCTTGCCTCTGCCTCCCGAGTGCTGGGATTAAAGGCGTCTAATGTCTCATTAGAGGATGGAACTCTGCCATCCACAAGCATTTTATCCATTGCCCCAAAACCACCATGCCACCATGTCCATTATAGGCTATTTTGCATTCATAATCATCTCTGGCATTTCTTGCTGTGGCATATTTGATTTCTGAGTTATTTTCAATCTCATTTTCCAATAGTTTGTCATTCCCCCACCTTTGTTATAAACAATTATCCAAAGAAAAAGGATAAATCAAATCACTGGAACTCTTGATTTATTTGCAAACAGCCAACGAATAAACAGTGTCCTCTGTTCCTTTCTTTTGTACTTTGCAGAGGTCAATTTGGGGCAATCTCCGAGAGTCAATGCGGACAGGACTCCAAATACTCCCAGCCCAGTTCTGCTGTATAAATAGTGCTGACTTCGGGGACCAGCTCATGGAAGCCTGAGCTACCTATCCAGCACAGAAATAATGTCAGGTTTACACTTGATATTCCACAAACATTTCAGGGTTCCTCAATCCATTGTCAAAAACATTACATTTGCTGGAGATAGAGAATCCAGATTTTCCCCCTTCGGGATCCTCAAGAGAGGATCAAAATCAAGGCCATCCTCCACTCTCTAGCAATTAGATAGCCTGGGCTACTGAAACCAAGGAGGAGGAAGAGGGAGGAGGAAAAAGGGGAGACTGGGAGAAATGAAGAAAATATACAAGTTCCTGAAGAACAGATTCTTTGCCAAGAATCCACCCATGTGCTGATTCTAATCCCTGTTCATTTTCTCACCTTCCTAAGCAAAATAAGGTGTCATCACCATATGCTAATACTACAGCACCTATGGAAATTTCTAGAAAGACTTATCAGTTTACTTTCATAGTCAATTACCAGAGTAATATGGAATAGTTCTAAAGCATTTTAAAGGGGAAAAGTACACTGAAGTACCCAGCAAGCTGACAAAGGGGAAGGCTGCCCTCCCGGCACCCGGGCACCTCTCTCCTCTTAGTTTGTCCCCAAATAAAACAGGGAAGAAAACACCACACTTTACAAATCACTACAGAATTATCCAGATGATCTCATTTTTTCTTATTTGCAAAGAATTCAAAGGGAACTGTGTCTGGATTTTAGCACAGAAAACTCGTATACAATATTCCTGCTCCCCTCCCCACCCCCAAAAGATAACTCTCAGGAAAAGCTGCCAGTGATTTGGCTGAGAGACAGCCCCATCCCTACTGAGGGGCACCCATGAGCAAGTCAGCTCTCAGACAAGCATGGTCTGCCGGGATCCTCAGGGCCATACCCAGCGCAGAGATTGGAACTGGCATAGACAACCGAAGCCAGAGAGACAACGCAGTTTTCCTAATCTCGTGACTCAGACTCAACTCCACCCAGCTCTTCACAGGCTGCACCTGTGTCCCCCTCCTCAGCTGCGACCCTTTTTAATACAGTTCCTTATGTTGTGGGAACCCCCAGTCATAAAATTATTTCATCACTACTTCATAACCATGATTTTGCTGTTGCTATGAATTGAAATGTAAATATCGGATAAGCAGGATATCTGATATGCGAGCCTGTAACGGCGTAAATGAATGCAGACAAATTATAAAAATATATACAGTTTTAATGGGGAAATAGACTTACAGAACCACAGGTTCCCGCAGAGAACAGGAAAGCAGAAAAAGGGGCTGCTGGGATCACGCCCGGCAGATTTATCAGTAAACATTAGCCCGAGGCGAACACACCCCCTAATGGGCGGGGCTTATCCCTACACGAGCCCCAAAGGGATGGAGACCCAGAGGTTGAGAACCACTGCTCTAGGGGACTAAGATGAAGACAGAATGCCTGACACCTCAGCTGAGGACGATGCTGGCGGACTGGGGGAATGCAATGGGGAAGGGATTGAAAATGCCCACCATAACTGTAAGGGTTCTTCTTGGGTTTCCTCATTTCTTGTATGGAATGTGGTTTTCCACTGCACATCACAGCCCAAACCACCTTATGAAGAAGTAATAAATCAGACTCTGGGGCCAGCAAGATGTCCCAGTTTATAAAGGCTCTTGCTGCATGAGCCTAGCGAGATAAGTCTGATCCCTAGAACCCTCGTAAAAGTGGGCAGAACTGACTCCACAGTTAGCTCCTGACCTCCAGGAGCTGTGTGCCCATGTGCACATGCACCATGCAGAATAATCATTCATTAAAATATTAAAATAAATCAGACTCTTTATCAATGAAAACACTAGATATGGTATCTTGGCTAGGGTTACTATCACTGTGATGGAACACCATGACCAAAAGCAACTTGGGGAGGGAAGGGTTCATGTGGTGTATGCGTCCACATCACTGTGCATCACTGAAGCAAGTCAGGACAGGAACTCAAGCAGTGCAGGAACCTGGAGACAGGAGCTGATACAGAGGCTGTGGAGGGGTGCTACTTACTGACTTGCTCCACATGGCTTGCTCAGCCTGTTTTCTTATAGAACCCAGGGCCACCAACCCAGGGATGGCACCACCCACCATGGGCTATGCCCTCCCCCATCGCCACCAATTCAGAAAATGCCTTACAGGCTTGCCTACAGCCCAATCATACGGATAGATATTCCCAGTTGAAGTTCCTGACTCAGTTATCGAGTTGACATAGAAACTAGCCGGCTCAGAAGGGCTGGGATGAAGTTCAGTTGTATGACTATTTACCTAGTGGGCACAAAGTCCTGAGTTTGGTCCACAGCACCAAATAATCCAGATGTGGCCCACATCTGTCATCCCAACACTCAGAGGCAGGAGAATGGGAACTTCAAAGACATACTCAATTATGTAAGAAGTTGGAGGCCAGCCTGCACTACATGGGACCCTGTCTCAACATAGGAATAGCTAGAGACCCTGAGGGGAGCTCTTTCTCTACAGGCAAATAAAAATGCCGTATTTAAATAATTTACGTAAGTCAGTTCACAACTTACTGGATACAGAATTTCAGTTTCTAGATGTTTCTTTAAGTCTTTAGAAGATAGTTTTCCCTTTTCCAGCTTCCCAAACTGCTACCGAAACATCCTTCTGAGTCACTCTTTACTTATGCTCTCTGATTTGTAAAGCTACATTTACAGTGTCTATGTGTGAGTGTGTGCGTTCTACATCTGTTAAGTCCTTTTTACAACGGTTCTACTCTCTTCGTTTTGCAAGTTTTGATCCCTGAAAACTGCCCACCATCTATTCACATGTGAGGCAGCGTGAGGCAGGAAAAGATCCGCTGATGAAAGGCTTTCTGACCTCAATGGGGAGTCAAATGGAGCCCCCACCCTTTCGTTGACTTGAATATCATTGTTTCCAGGGCTTTTCTTTGAGGCTATCTCCCCAGAGAAGACTCTTCTGCGTTCTGACTAGGAGCGTAGAACCCTGCTCCGGGGTTCCTGGAGGCTGCAACAGGAAGCAGGGTACTTCACCCAATCAACATTCAGGATTCATCCTAGCTCCAATTCCAGTCATGTGTCATTGCCCTGCCCCAACTGTGCCTAGGATCTCTATTATCTCTCCAGAGATTCCCACCCCGCTTTAACTAGGTGGAGATGGGGTTATCCCAGGAACACCTCGGGGAAGAGAGAATCTTACTGTTTCCTTTAAGAGCTTTCAGCCAATCCTCAGCCTTCATTCCGCTCTCGCGCTCAGAGGACTTGGCTGACAGCAAGGCCTACTCTTCTCTGAGGCTCGTCTTACTCCATCTCGTCTGGTCTGCCAGACTCATCACCACTTTTTTCTCTGTGTTTTAGTCTCAAGGTTGGAACGGAAACTCTAGTCTACGCTTGTTCGTTTGTCCCCATTTGGTGGCTAACTGTCGTCTTTACATTTATTCACTTAAGGAGAGCAGACAACACACACCCTACAGCACACATGCTGAGGTCAGAGGGCAGCTTAGAAGAGTCAGTTCTCGCCTTCCATTCTGTGGGTTCCAGATATCAGAGTCAGGTCATCAGGCTTGGTAGCAAACACGCTACCCACTGAGCCGTCTTACCAGCCCTGGCATCTGAATGGAACTGCAGAGGAACCATCAACCGACCTAGAAAACCTGAATTCTAAAACTCACCCAAACCCAAGGATCAGAAGGGAATCTGTAGCATACAACTTGAAACAAGACTTTTCCTTCCAATGCTCCCATGACTACGCATGTACAAGTTAGGGAACCAAGGTACAAATCTTGGATTTGGGTCCTTCATCAATTACTATGTGATCTCAAGCAAATCCTCACTATGTGTCCCTTGGCTTGCTTATCCACCAAAGGAAGTCACAGACAAGACTGCAACCCTTCCAGATGCAAAGGCTTCACCTCAGAATCAAGAGAGAAGCCAATGTCATTTAGAAAGAAAAAATGTATTTGAATTTTCAATTCCTGATTTCTTTTTCTGAGACATAGGTCTGAAACCATTGCTGCTCGCCCCATCCCCATTCCCAGAATTCAACAGAGACCAGCCAGGCTCCTGGAAGCATGAGCAGGACCAGTGTGGATCAGAAGTCTCTGGTCCCATTGGGGCAGGATAACACCAGGGACTGCCATGAGTGCTGAAGTTCGCTCCCATTAACAGCAGCTGTTGAGTTGCTGACCAAGCAGGAAAGAGCCACATGGGGTGAAAATACTGCTGTGCGTGTTAGCCTGCCATACTCTCCCTCCCCATCCCCAGGAAACGCAGAGAGCAGGTTAAATACGTAAGCTCTGCTGCCGTGGTAACTGAACTTTATCCCCCCGCCCCCAACCTCTCTTATATGAGGATAGGAGGCAGATGGAAATATTTAATGTAAATTTTCCATTAAAAATCTTACATTGGAGCCGGGCGGTGGTGGCGCACGCCTTTAATCCCAGCACTCGGGAGGCAGAGGCAAGCGGATCTCTGTGAGTTCGAGGCCAGCCTGGTCTACAAGAGCTAGTTCCAGGACAGGAACCAAAAAAAGCTACGGAGAAACCCTGTCTCAAAAATCAAAAAAAAAAAAAAATCTTACATTGGCCGGGCAGTCATCACTGGTTAAAGGTGCACGCCTTTCATCCTAGCACTTGGGAGGCAGAGGCAGATGGATCTCTGTGAGTTTGAAGGCAGCCCGGTCTACAAGAGCTAGTCCTAGAACAGGCTCCAAAGCTACAGTGAAACCCTGTCTCAAAAAATAAAAAAAAAAAAATTTAAATTAAAAAAATTTAAAAAAAGAAAGAAAAAAATCTTACATTGGCCAGGTGGTGATGGTGCACACCTTTAATCCCAGTACTTGGGAGACAGAAGCAGCAGGTCTCTGAGAGTTCGAGGCCAACCTGGTCTACAGAGCAAGTTCCAGGACTGCTAGGGCTGTTACACAGAGAAATCCTGTCTCAGGAAAGAAAGTCTTACACTGAGGCAGGAGAGATGTCTCAGTGGCTAAGAACACTTGCTAGTCTTGCAGAGGACCTGAGTCCAGTTCCCAGCATCCACTTCAGGCGGTTAGCAACCACCGACAACTCTAGCTCCAGGGGACCCAATGCCCTCTTCAGGCCTCTGAGGACACCTGCACACACATGCACACACACATAAACAGAAGTAAATCTTGTCTAAAAGTCACACTATTTACGGGGATTTCTATAGTATAAACGTGATATCTTAGATGATTTATAATATTCTCTCTGAGAAATAAATCCCTAAAAAGTGGCTTTGTTTCACCCTAAGGAGGAGGAGGAGTCATTCTACATTTCTGTAAAAAGCATAATTCATCATTACTCAATTACCAGATTACATGCACAATTAAACTTATTTATTAAACAAGACATATGCCAACAACTTTCAATAATCCTCTAAACCCTAATAGCAGATTTCCAACTTTAATAACAACATCATGCGGCTAATACTCAAAGGACTAATTTTAAAAGTGAGGGCGTTTGGTAATTGAAACTGAAATTATACAATTAAGCACTTGAGTAATTTAAACATGAACATAAAGATCGTGCCTCTGTTGCTCTTGGCTTTTAGTCAAATGTACGCGTGCCAGTTAGATGCTATCGCTCTAATTACGTCTGCGCTCTATCAGGGCTCACTAATGAGAAACTGAGAATTATTTGAAGTATTTCTTATTCCTGCGACTTCTCTGCTTCAGATATATATTACTCTTCTCTCTAATTAAGGCTTCACGGGGACACTCAGGAATAACCCGTGGTAATCAGGACTCCATGGAAATGTGAAGGGTTTTTTTTTTTATGTGTATACTTAGTCCTAGAAAGAGGTTCAAGAGAACAAGTTTCAACATTAGCTTAAAAGTTAGTCGGTGAGGAGGCTGGGGGTGTGGCTCGGTTGGTAGAGCACTTGCCTCTCAGCTGTGAGGTAGACCCCTCAGCACTGCTTGGAATAGCATTGCGTTATCTGTGGTCTCTGCACTGGGGAGGCAAAATGGGGAGTCCTGTCCAAAAACTAAAGGAGAGGGCTGGTGAGGTGACCCAGGCAGTAAGGCTGCTTGCTGCCAAGTCTGACGACCTGAGTTCTATCCCAAGGGCCCACATGGTAAAGGGAAGGAATGGACTCCTGCAAGCTGTTCTCTGACCTACATAAGTGTATCATGCATGCACATGCACAAACATACACACGCCTACAGTTCCTTCAGCGATAAATAGAATTGCTTTCAATGATTTCAGATAAAATAACAAAATTGTCCATCCGAGAAGGACCCAAAAACTCAAATATATTGCCAAACAAAACCGTAGAATTCCAGGGGCACGATAAAAAGGAAAATAATTCTTCTACAATTAATTAAATAGCCTTCCAAAAGAAAAATCCCTTCCAGCATTTACATGTCATTTTCTGGGTTGCAACACTAAAGAAATTAAGATCTAAAAGCTTGATCCTGGCTGTATTTAGAGAGGAAACTGAACGTTCATTCATTTTATGAGCCCAGCTCAAGATCCACCCGATTGGACGTTCACTTGTTCACTCAAAGGTGCCTGGGAGGTTGGCTGAGACATCCACGGCTTCCTTTAAAGAATGTTGAATTTTAAACCCGGTAAGTCCAAATGTAGCTCTAATGTAATCTGCAAATGACCTTACTAAGTCTTTCTACATCTCATAAAAGTATATTAATTGTATCATTTTATTTAAGTCCCCAACTTGCTGTGATGTATTAGCATATTAAAATTAACTCTGCAGGCTCTAATCATTTTACCTTCTGAGCCAACTTGCCAGGACAAATTTGATAAAATTATAGTTCCCCCTTGTGGTGTTACCTTCATACCCAATGAGGACATTGTGTAATATTATATATTTTTTAAAATCTTCTTCCCCTGAGACCAGCGGTTGCCTAATTAACCTTTTCTAAACTCTAATAAAAATGGTAAGGAAAATTAAAAGGACTGTCGCTAGATTTTGAGAAGCTCTGAGGCAATATGTCATTGGACCAGAAGGTCAAACATTAGAAGCCCTTCTTCATTATTGTGAGCAGACAGAAAACAGTGCTTCCTAGAGGCCCATCTGTAGAGCAAATCACAGTACACAAGCTCAAATCACTCACTGGGTGTCACTTGTTTTGCCAGAAAATTCAAATAACTGAGGAGGAGGAATCTGTGAGTTCCTGAGCAGGAAGTTGCTGTAAACTCCTCTAGAGCCAAGAAGAATAAAGAAAGCCAGGAAAACTTAAACATTCATTTTAGTTTTTTAGATTATGTGCGCTGATCAACTATGGTAGCACACACCTTTCATTCCTGCACTCAGGAGGCAGAGGAGAGGCAGGTGAATATTTGCAAGTTTAGACCAAAAGACTGTCCAAAAGAAAGAAAGAAAGAAAGAAAGAAAGAAAGAAAGAAAGAAAGAAAGAAAGAAAGAAAGAAAAAGAAAGAAAGGAAAGAAAAGAATAAATGAGAGTGTAGCGTAAGTTCTTCGCCAACGGGAAAGCGGTCATTAAGGAAAAGACTAAGCGTAGAACTATATTTAGAGAGAGAGCCTTTAAAGAGCCGATTAAGGAAAAATGAGACTGATAGATTAGGCTCTATATCAAACAGGCTGATGTCCTTGGAAGAGAGGATTTAGACAATGAGACGTCAGGGTCATTCAGGCATAGAAATAAAATAAATAAAAAGCAAAAGACCAGGAGAGGACCCAGCAAGGAGGTAGCCATTTGCAAGCTGAGGAAAGAGACCAAATAAATAAATAGATAAATAGCAGACAAGCTGACGAATGGCTGGGGATGTAGCTCAGTTGGTCCATGCCTGCCTAGGAAGCACATGGCCTGCAGAAAAACTGGATGTGGTGATATAGGACGTGACCCCAGCTCTCAGGAGGGGAAGGCAGGAGAAGCAGGGGTTTAAAGTCAGCCTCAGCCACATAGGAAATTTCAGTCCAGCCTGAGATACATAAAGCTCTCTTTCAACAACAATGACAAAAAGTAACACCTTGATGTTCTGGAAGAAAAAAAAATCTGCTGTTTATATATTCTGGTGTTAGCCCTAAGTGATTAATATACAGAGGGAAGATACCTAAGCTCAACTTACATTCTAAAGCACAATCTCTTCAGCCAAAAAACAAGTTTAGAAACACTGGAGCATAGTAGGTTTCTTTTTTAGTTTTTTTATTTAGTTTTTTGGGGGTGGGGGAGTCTCACATATGCGTGCCTGTGGAGGTGAGGAGACACCTTTGGGAGTCATTTCTCCTCCTCCACCTGATGGGACCCAGGTATCTAACTCAGGTCTTCAGGTATTTTGCCACCTCCCTGGCCCCACGGTAGGTTTTCAAGTCTTACAATACTGCATCTGCGGACTCATTTCTCTCTGTCCTTCTCTAAACCATCCTAAAATCCCTGTCACGCCAGAGTGGAAAGGGGAATCTCGCAAGGCTCCACCCTAGAGGAAGAGCTCCAGGCTGTTAACTGCTGAGTGAAACTTGTTCTTCTCTAGGAACCAGCCCCCAATCTCAAGGGGTCAGCCCTAAACACCTGTGCGCAAGCAACAATAAATGCACTCAGTAGGTTTGGAGTGTATGTACATGCATACTTATATGTGTATATGTATGTAGCAATAATAATTAAAGAAAAGATGTACGCCTTTAATCCCAGCACTTGGGAGGCAGAGGCAGGCGGATCTCTGTGAGTTCGAGGCCAGCCTGGTCTACAAGAGCTAGTTCCAGGACAGGGTCCAAAGCTATAGAAAAACCCTGTCTCAAAAAAAAAGTTTTAAAAAAAAGAGGTTGATCATTTGAAAGGGAGGTGGGGGGACTCAGAAAGAGTTAGAAGGGGAAGAGGAGAAAATGAATATGTAAATTCAGTTCTCATGTACCAAATTCTAAAATATAACAAAACCACCTGTGTGGAAGGCTTTACATCTTGAAGACCCCCTAAGGCCTCCAACCTGTGGATTGTGACCCCTTTGAGAGTCAAATGACCCTTTCACAGGGGTCAACTAAGACCATCCGCAAACACAGATATTTACAATTCATAACAGCAGCAAAATTACAGGAACGAGGAAGCTCAGAACTCTAACTCCTATATTTCACTTTGTGCCCAACAGATACATTTGCAATATTTTCTCGGAACTTAAACAAAGCACAGCTATTTTTTTTATTGTGCATGTATGTGTGTCCACACATGTTTGTATATGTGCACAAGCATGTGAAAGCCAGAGGCTGGCCCTGGGTGTCTTCTTTAACTGCCTTACACCATATTTTTCTCAAGTATTCTCACTGAACCTGGAGTTCACTGATTGGCTAGACTGGCTGGCCAGCAGGGGTCCTCCTGTCTCTAGCTTGTCGGAGCTGAGAGTACAGGCACATGGTACTGGGGGTCCACACTCAGATCCTCGTGCTTGTATCACAAATGCTTTGCCAATGGAGCCGTCTCCCCAGCCATTTTTCAAAGGGCAGTATTAGCTAACATTTTGGGGACCAGTCTTTCAAAAGAAATGCTAGGAGTACATTGCTATGGCAGATCCCTTAATAACCTTAGGATGCAGGCTTTAGGACTGTGCCTAATCCGCATAGGAGAAACCACCATACAACCTATACTGTCCCACTCCTGAGCATCACCCAAAGGACTTGTAATGGCAGAAGTAAAATGCTGTGGATCCCCAAGTGGCTGCAGTGGGCAGTGGGCCACAAGACCATGCCACAGGTCTCCCCAAAGGTGGCTGGTCCCAGGCAGGGAGCCACACAGCAGGTGAGAGACAGACAGATTGGTACACCATGCAGAGTGAGGTTGGATATTTATTTATTGGGTTATAGAGGGGAAAGGGGAGAAGGGGAGAAAAGCAGAAAGAGAGGCAGAGAGAGAGAGAGAAACAGAAAGGGGGAAGGGAAGAAGTGGGGAGAAGGGAGAGACAGAAGCTGCCTCTTTGAGAGGAAGCTGGGAAAAGAAAGGACTCAGGCTGGAAGCTGAAGATCAGCTTGCCTAGGTAGAGGGGGCATGGCTTGTCTCTTAAAGGGACAGAGCAGACCATTACAGGACTCCTGCCTCAGAGGCACTTGCACACCTATGCTCATTGCTCTCTATTCACAACAGCAAGGAAATGGACCCAACCAAGGTGTTCATCAACAGAGGAACATGGTGCATATACACAATGGGACTTTAGTCAGCCATACAGAAAAATTAAATTATGATATTTGCTGTGATTATATTTTGTTGTATACATGTATAAATTCTCAAGAATAAGTTTTTTAGGAAATAATGAAATTTGCAGGGAAATAAATGGAACTAGAAACAATTCTATTAAATTCTATTGCCCAGGTTTAGAAAGACAAATTCTGCATGCTCTCTCACACACAAATCCTGCCTTCTAATGCCTATACATTTGTATAAAATATATTATTTGTGTGGGAATACATGTGGAAAGCCCAGAAAACTAGGGAGAGACACAGGGCAGGGCGAGGGGGGCAGCAGAGGCTTGGACACAGGAGTGGGGAGGCACGGGAGGTGGGGGAGGCAACAGAGACTTGGATGCAAGGATGGGGAGGGAGGCACAGAAGGAGGAGCAACAGAGGCTTGGACACAGGGTTAGAAAGGGTAACAAAACAGATGTGATTGAAAAATAAACGGGAGAATATTGGGGTGAGGGTATAAGCAGCGGTGGGAACAGGGCAATGGAGGAGAGGAAGAGGCAAATGGAAAGAAAACAACCAAAACAAAATAAAATTCAGATTACTAACGAATAGTTTGTGGGTTCCTTGACTCTAATAGTCAAGGCAGGGCATCTTAAGCTTTCTCTACTCACAACTCCTATTTGCTGGGGAAAAAAATTATATGATTCCAGTACGTAGTAGGTATGTCATGTAAGCATGCAAATCAAACACTTACTGATAATAAATCATGAATTTATTTCAAAACAATTCTTTGATGTACATGTGATTTCACCACTTATTAAAGACAAAATGAGGTGGGACCTGGTGGCTTTATCCCCCACAATACAATCCAAAAACGTACAAGTTGGATACAGACTGAGAAACGGTGCCAGGAAAACATTAGAACATGAGTGTCTGTAATTAAACCACTATGTCCTTGTGAGAGCAGAAACCGTGTGTGTACCGTGACAACACTGCAGTCTGTAATATACGACAGCTGGGATCTGAGCCAAGGTGCTGCAGGCGGTGCTGGGTGGATCAGTATGTCTGAATGGCTTGTGTGGTGTGAAGGGCTCAAGCTGTGTGTACAGAGACAAGGCTACAACAAAGGTCTGTTGTGCAGCATGGTGAGCATTCCCTGTATGAAATGCAAATGTGTGTGTGTGTGTGTGTGCAGGAACCCATGGAAGCCAGAAGAGGGCACCAGACCTCCTGGAGCTGGAGTTACAGGTGCCTATGGGCTACACGTCATGGTCCAGGGAGCCGAACTCCAGTCCTCAGTGAGAGCAGTACATGCTCCTAATCACAGGGTCATCTCTCCAGCACTAAGTTTCATTTTTAAATAATTTTTGGTCTTGTGTTCAGAAACCTTTTGTCATTGTCCAATTTTCCATGATCCCCCACTCTCAGTTATGTGACCCTGTGTGGGGTTGTAACTCACAAATAAAGAAATAAACATTTAAGCAAATATAAATAAATAAATACGAGACTTTTCTGAAGCATCGACAGCAATCACCCGCAGTTGAACTGTGGTCACTGAAAATTAACGTCCGACTCATAACCACATTAGGGACTATGTCAGAGCCTGTTTTGAGGTGGAAAAGGCAGGGCTCATACTGCCTCCAAGTTCCAGGGCTCACCACTTCTGGAAGAAGAGACAGTTCACGTGCAGGTAACAGCATGCAACAGGAAAGAGAGAAAGAGGGCAGCTTACTCCATGAAGTGAGACACAGGTCCTTGGCATCCGCTCTCTGGTGTGATATCATATGGTCTGGACTGTAGGGATGATGAATGCCGGGCTTTTCACACAGACAACAGGAGCCAAGGCACGAGGCTAGCTGCCAGAGGATGCTGATGGAGAACAGCAGTGTCGCAAGTCTAGAAGACACGGCGTGAAGGACGAGCAACAGGGTAGAAAGGTTACTGGATACAAATGTGGAGGGAAAGACTGAGGAATATTGACTATAAAATAATTTAAAGAAAGGCCCTGGGCAGGGCGGTAGTGGCGCACGCCTTTAATCCCAGCACTCGGGAGGCAGAGGCAGGCGGATCTCTGTGAGTTTGAGACCAGCCTGGTCTACAAGAGCTAGTTCCAGGACAGGCTCCAAAACCACAGAGAAACCCAGTCTCGAAAAAACCAAAAAAAAAAAAAAAAAAAAAGGCCCTGCAGGTAAAACACTGGCTCTGTGAAGACCAGGCTTCACCTTCCTGGAACCCAAGAAAAGCCAGGTGGGCAAGGCAGCCTGCCCATAATCTCAGCCTGTTTGAGCAGAGACTGCTGATTCCCAGAGCAAGTGGCCAGCCAGCCCGTCAGCAGAACCAGGGAGTTCTGGGGTCTAGTGGGGACCCTGTCCCAATGTAGAAGGTGGTAAGCAATCAAGGAAAACACCCAACATCTAATGTCGGCTTCCACACAGGCACCGCACACACGTGAACATGAGTGCACACAGAAAGTGTGTAATCAAATGTGAAAAGCCTCTTTGCATAACAGTGGACTTCAAAGCAGAACTAGGAATTGGTGGAGTTTACACGTGCTAATGATCGGTGCTGAGCCCAATATTAGGTTTCAGCAATAGACTTAATGGCGGCAAGCTTGACCCTTGCAGGATCACATCCCTGCCTTCAAAACCACCACACAGCACCCTTGGGAGAAGGATGGAAAATGGAGTGTGCCAGACAAAAGCAAAATCTTAAGAACACTTTTTTTTGGCCATATCAAGGCCATCATTGGCAACAAAATAAATAAATAAACAGACAAAAAAATTCTTGAACAATTTCACCAACCCCATGTGTGACCTGACCCTAAATAGTAGTCTCTTTCTCTCCATTCCCCTGCCCCAGTCATGATTTAAGAGAGACAGAGACAGAGAGAGAGAGAGAGAGAGAGAGAGAGAGAGAGAGATGAAGAGAGAGAGAGAGATGAAGAGAGAGAGAGAGATGAAGAGAGAGAGAGAGAGATGAAGAGAGAGAGAGGGAGAGAGATGGAGAGAGAGAGAGAGAGAGAGAGAGAGAGAGAGAGAGAGAGAGAGAGGAAAAGCGCTGTGCCATCACTCGGCACACTGCATTCAGCTGGAGCACGTGAGTCTGCCTCTCATTCCCTACCACTTTCCTGAGATTCAGAGGCCAGGGCGGATGTTCCACACAGCAAGAGCTACCCCCTGGCAGCACACATTAATAATAATTCTATGTGGTGTCATGGAAGCCCACAGGCTCTTAGCTGAATTTATTTGAAAAATAAAGTCGGTCGGGTTTTTTCCCCCTGAAGATCTTTACTTAAGTCAGCATGGAACTGTTGTAAAGATAACTACCCATAAGTCACAGCTACCCAAGGACCGGTCTTGTTTTTCCAATTCACCACTCACCATGACAACATAATAAACACACCCTCAGAGGCTCCTGCTCACCTAACTATCGCAAATGTGGTAGTCCCCCTTCACGGTGCTCCCAGGCATAGCCATGAACTCCTTTTCTGTATTCTCTGAAGTTCTAGCCACACACTCATTTCCCACTAGAAGCTGCTACTAACCGCGTTGTCATAAGCCAGGCAAGCACACTTTATTCCATAATCCACTAATAATCACTGAGATTTTGAACAAAAAAAATAACAGCAAACGATTGAGGCAGGAGGGTTTCAACATCTGTTTTTTCCATTCTTGTTTAAAGCGCTGTTAGATGTCCCTGTGCCCTTTCATAAGTGACTAATAGGAAAGATACAAGACTAATAGGAAACACAACTTGACGCAACTTCATTGACGGTTGGTTCCAGTTAGCAGCTGTTCTTTTAACTGCCCGACATAAAAGCATACATTTTAGGGGGGAAAAAGTTGACCCCGAAACTGCTTCATAAAATAAAGCATTTCATTTTTCAAAGTGTTAGGATCATTTGAGAGGCCCTTGTACTAAAAAGCCCCATGAGTTCTGTTGTGTGTGTGTGTTTAAAGAGAGAGAGAAAGTTTAAAGTTACCACCTTAAATATCAGAGACTAGAGACTTTAGAGTGCAATAAGTGTCAGAAATAAAATGTAACTTCTTTCAAAGTCATATAAAAAAGCAAATCTCTGTAAAAAGGTTTTCTTTCCAACAGCGAAGCATGAAGTTCAAATCAGAGCAAACGGTTATGACAGGATTCCTCTAAAGGTGGCCAGACAGCCACAACAGCCCAAACTTCAGACTTCTGGGTGCCCTGGCTGGTAACAACAATCCCTCGACTGCTAGCAGCCGCTCCCTCCTTGGGTTAAGGAAATCTTGTAAGGTTTGAAATAAGGTAACAAACTCAAGAGACTAGTGGAAATAAAATGGTTTTAATATACTGTTCTGCAGAAAGGGACAGCACAGAGACAAAGCAGAAACGACCAAGAGAGTGGCTTTTAAAGTCCCCCATCCTGTCCCCTTCTCCCAGAGTTCCCAAATTCCCCATCTCCTTGGTTTAGGACCCAAAGCCTTATATGATGACTAATTTGGGGCTTGAGTCTGACCCCTTTTTGCTGATCTTGGCCTCGGTCTATAGAAGGCTTTCTGGATCTTTCCAGTTCACAGAGCCACCAGCTACAGAAAAGAGGGGCATAGTGCCTTTTGCTTATCCATACCTCTGATGAACTCTAAGAATGCCTCATACTGAAAATAGACCAGAATAACCTATTTCTTATGGAAATAGAGTTCAGCCTTCCACCATTAGTGCTGAGCACTGTGGTGTGAGCTTGTAGTTCCCGGGACTGAGATAGGAGATCCCTTGAGTCTAAGAGCAAAGTGAGACCCTATCTCCATAGGGAAACTCTCTCTCTCTCTCTCTCTCTCTCTCTCTCTCTCTCTCTCTCTCTCACACACACACACACACACACACACACGTGCACCACACTCACGCGCACCACACACTCACGCACACACATTCTCACGAACAACACACCGTACTCACACACATGCTCACACATACTGACTCACACCACACGCACATTCTCACACACCACACCCACACATACATCACACACACACATGCGCACACATGTGCAAACACACACATTTTTCCAGCAAACAAATGCAACCCTTTCCTAAAATGTATGAAAATGAAAGGTGTGAGAGTTGGTGTGTTTCCTTCTCCATATCCTTTTTTTTTCTTTTTCTCTTTGTTGTTATTTTATTAATCAGTGAGGTATGTGTGTATGTGTGTTCATGTGTGCACACACATGGATACCACAGAGCAAATGTGGAGGTCAGGAACATCTTCCTGAAGTCTGTTCTCTCCTTCCACGCTCTGGGACCCAAGGGATTGCACTTGTACTGTTTGTTAGCTTGGCTGCGGGTGCCCATACACACTGGCCCACCTCACCAGTTCTCCCTCCCATATTTTCTACAACAACAAATTTCTTTTAAAATCAGGGCAGGGCACAGTGGCACACTTTGAAAGTGTGGCACTGAGGAGGTGCAAAATGGGCAGATTCCCGGGGCCTGGATCAGCCAACCTCTGGAGCGCTGGCTTGTCTGGTGTTGTCATAGTCCTGAAACCCTGTCTGTTCAAACAGGCTCATTTAGTTAAATTAAATTAAAAAAAAAAAAGTGGCCAGTTTCTATGAAACCACCTCCATGCTCATAAAGGAGGGAAGGAGGGAAGGAAAAAGGAAGGAAGGAAGGAAGGAAGGAAGGAGAAATCGATCAAGAATGGGTATGGAAAATGTCTCACATCTGAAAAAAAGCATAAAGTGGGTTCAACTAGAATGTCTGGCGGTCAGGGCTCCGAGTCCCACCTGACTGTTCCGCAAAGCCGGCCGCGTCCTCACACCAGGGGCAGCTTGCTTTCTCTCCAACAGGGATAATGGGCTTTTCAGCACTTCTGCCAAATTACTGACAGAAGGACCTTTTTCCTCTTCCTGTGAAAGCAACTGATAGTGACAGAAGCAAGAGAATCACTTTAACCACTAAATTATACATCGCAAAGGACGAAGGGTTCCATGAAACTCCCACATAATTCCATTCCAAAGTCCTTCCTGCTCAAACTTTGTAAGAATGGCTGACAAAACCTCCTGACCTGACATTTTCCCTCCTGGATCTTTGCATGGCTTCTGCCTTATGGACACATTGTTTGTTTGTTTGTTTTTTATTTTTAAAAAAATCATTTTATTTTTTAAGTTTTGTATGTCTGTGAGTGTCTGTGTGTCTGTGGGTTTTTTTTGTTTGTTTGTTTGTTTGTTTGAGAGACAGAACATGAAGTTGGAGGGGCTAAGGAGCTGGGGAGGAGCTGGGAGGAGTCAGGGGTTGAGAAAAATATGATCAAAATACAATATCTGAAAAAATTCTTCAATAAGACAAGTGCAGTGGCCCATGCCTTTGATGCCAGCACAGGGGCAGGCGAATCTCTGTGAGTTTGAGGCCAGACTGATCTACACAGTGAGGTCTAGAATAGCCAGCCCTATGTAGAGAGACCCTTTCTCAAAAAACAAAAAGTTTAAATAGATAAGAAATAATAATTTTACTTTTTGATCACATATATCTGTGGGGTTTTTTTCTCTGTGTGTGGGCATGCCCATGTTAGTGCAAGTACCCATGGAGACTAGAGAGGGCACCAAATATCCAGGCGCTGACTGTGAGTCACCCATGTGGTTGCTGGGAATTGAACCCAGGTCCTCTGCAAGAACAGCAAGTGTTTCTAACTGCTGAGCCGTCTTTCCAGCCCCCCCCATATTATTTTTCATTAACATTGCAATTAAGAAACATAGCAGATTGTTGTGGAATTAGAAAATATTGAAAGATCTCTTGTTTGGTCCTCTTGGCTTTTTTCTGAGAATGAATTAACCGTGTAAGTGACCCAGTTAGGAATAACGCTCCTAATTTAACACTGGTGTACATTTTCCCACGAGTATAAAACCTTAACCACCGTGCCTGGTTCCAAATTGTTGCTGTTTCCCCCCAGTAATCTTTGTGCCTGGCTCATGGTCACGCGCGAGTGACTGCTTAACAAATACTATTGGGTGATGGATGTACACAATGATAGAATATTCAAAACTGCCCAAACTTAAAATTGCCCCGTTTTTTAAGTCTCAAACAGCAAAATTATTGTAGCCTTTGTGACACCTTAGCTCAGTGCCTGACCGGTTCATTTGGGCAACTCGTAAGTGTGTAATCAAATCAGAAGGTGGCTAAAAGCATCTCCCATCATACCTGTCTTCTCAGAACACAAAACAAGTCAACATCAAATAATACGAAGCGAATTCAAAGATGGTGTTCTGAAACTCAGGGTGCTTTCCGGCATCAAAACTCAGACAAGCCTCAAAATCCAAATCTTGAGAGCTCTACGGAGAAAAGCAAAGGCCACATTGTTTAAGCATCATCCGGCGCTTCCAAGATGGAAGACAGTGCAGGCAAGCACACATCATTCAGAGCAAACCGAGAATTATGTTATAAATATGCTACCAGGTAAAGATCCTAATTGCTATTCCTGGCTAAACATTCTAAGTGGATCCTCACGGTTTTCAGGGTTGCAGTTTATCAGGAAGCAGGGACGGGGTGGCGACCCGCCACCCAGTGTCGCCTGGTGTGCCCAACTGGGAGAATGAGGAGCAGAGATACGCGTGGGGCTTTAGAACAAAAGAATCCATTTCATCGCTTGCCTTTAACCGCCGGACAGAATGGCTTCTGGTGTGGAAGTGTGTGATGAATGTACCCCCTCCAGTTCTTTATTGCCTCTGTAAATCACGGGACTGACAGCAGTTAATAAGAAAAGCTTTTGAGTGGTTTTGAAGTTTGGCTTTGTACAAATAAAGTCTCATATTAAAGATTTTGCTTGTCTTCAAGGTGTACAAAAAGCGGCGTGCGTCGCCCTTCCAAGCTTTTAACCGCAGGTCGCCTTCTCTCGGATTTTCATCGAGGGCGGGGGAAGAGACCCTTCGCGACACACGCATTGGAAAAACACAAACACATCCAAGTCTAAACAGCTTCCTCTGCTCAGGGTGTTTCACAGCCTGGGTCTTCAGCCAAATTCCAGAAAAGATACGTGGTAAGGAGGTTGTTACAGGAGATTTAGTGGTTCGTTTCTGGACGTAATTGTACATTTTACCTCATTTAGCCAAAGCAAACTTGGGTTCCGTGTCTAGGTGGACAGCTCTAAATCCTGCTGAACTGACCAGCTGCCAGCTCGGTCTCGGGCCCCAGGTCCTGGAATTCTGAAAACATATTTCAGGGCATAATTGATACAAAGAGGACTAGAAAGAGCCCTGCCTCTCTGAGCAGCCTTTTCTCCACGGAGCCCTGGATGCCTTCCCCCTACAACCGTACGAACTCCTAAAGGGCAGATTCTGTTATTTGGTGAGAGCCCAGGGACAAAGCTGAGATACAAAAGGCAAGCCACGTCTTTCTCTGATTATCGCCAAATCTCCCGCGAAGCCCAAACAGGACTAGACTCATTCTTCTCGCAAGATCACACTTACTTTAAAAGCGCAGAAACACACAGTTTTTGAATGCATTTTCCACAGCAGAGGATTGAAGCACTTGGAATCCATCTACACGGCTGAGTAGCTGTCTGGACAGTAAAAACTGGGCTCTGTGTCGCTTTGGCCCAAGTAACAGGAACAAATAAAAATCAGATTTTCACATTATCTACTGGGGCCCAGTCAGTTTCTTGGTAAATATGAAGTTACAGGAGCAAGACGCTTACTAGCTTTACCAAGGGGTGTGGTGCAGACATGTATGTATGTACACATCCATGTGCATGCATGCGGGTGCATACACACACACTGGGCACAATGGCATGTAGAAGCCACGTTTCGGAGCAGCACCCCTTCAGAACCCCGCTTTGGCACTGGGATTGCATTAAATGACATTTTACTAAAACAAATAATACCTAGAGTTCCAGTGAGATTTCTGATCACAGTAGATTGTGACGGAGCTGTTGGCAGAACAAGAGCTCCGGGAACTCAAATGGCAGCTTCTCCTATTCAACCATCTCTCTTCCTTCACTACAGAGATGACTGACTCCCTGAGGCCCAGATCTGCGTCTGTGCCATGCACCCATATCACTCTACGCATCCTTTTAAAAGGAAGATCCCTTCTCTAGCTGGATTATCACCAAGACTATTCTTGACTCTCAGATGGAGTCTGTTCGTGAAAATGCTGCACCAGGGTCTCAGATGGTCAAGGACATGTAAGGAGGAAGTCGGATCTGACTAAGTATCAGACAGGTACAGGTGGGTGAAATACCCAAAAGAAGACACCTTAGACAGACAGCACACTTGACATTCAAGAACCTGGGAAAGGCAAGGGGGGTAACATACAACTGTAATCCCAAACTTTGAAAGGCCCGGAGGCAGGAGGATCAGAAGCTCACAGGCCAGCCTGAGCTACGTAGTGGGAATCTGTCTTGGGAAAAAATTTACATTAAAAAAATCTGATAGCAAAAACAAACCACGATGAGACAGAATGGGGGCTGAGGTCCGTGGGTACGCACTAGATTTAGAACAAAATAAACCCACATCCATAAAGGATCAGGGCAGACCAGAAGACTGGCTCAGCAGTTAAGATCAGGCCCTGCTCTTGCAGAGAACTAAGTTCAGTTCCCAACACTCACCTCAGGTGGCTCTCAAGTGCCTGTAACTCCAGCCCCAGGGGACCTAATGCCTGCTTCTGCTTCCTCCAAGAGCACTGCACTTGCAGGCAAGCATGCACATGCTCGCTCATGTGCGTGAGCGCACGCACATGTACATACACACACACATTTTAAAATGAAAGAAATATTTCAAAAAGAAGTAGAGATTTTGACATTGGGATAAACTAAGCATAAATTCAAGCTTGCTACTCTCTTACTTTGAGACATTGCAAATCTAACATACCAGCGTCCCTTTAAATCATCTTATAGGATCTGGGTATAAGGTTCATAAAACACTTGCAGAGTACCCTATAGACAGTGCCCAGTACACCATCCCTTGACTTGTCCAAACACATGCCAGGAAGAGTCACCTACGTATATTTAATCCTCGCAACAGTTGTATGAGTTGGCCAGAAAGCATCCTAAAAGAGACCTCCATCCAAAAGGGTCTGGATAGAGAGAGATGGACCATGAAACACAGCCAGAGAAACAGCATGTGACCTGTAGCCCCTGTTCCAATGTGGAGAGTTGGTGCTAGGCACCTGCCAAGCCCAGGTGGCATGGCTTGAAAGTCATGCCAGGATTCATCAAGGAAGTCCTTCCTGTTCTTGTCTTTCTCCCTTCCCTTCTGGAAGCTCCGCCGTAAGGGTGAGGTAATAAGCTGGAGCAGGCTGACGCGCGTACTTTGGATGCGAGTTGGAAGGTTACACGGGCAGTCGATTTTATTAGTGAAATCCAGACATTCTTACCACACAAGTAACCAGAGTATAGTTCATACATCTAAGACTAGACAGGAAAGCTAAGGAATGTGCCTGAGACAGCACCCCCAAAAGTGGCTCACGGAGCAGGATAGCTGAGAAAGACAAAATGAGTTACATCCCAGAATGCTTTGTTCCTTTCAAGTTACCACCATCTATGGCCTGAAAGACTACCTGGAGATCTTAGGGAACCAGCACAGGAAAAGGGGAGGGAGGGAAAAGCAGGGCTAACAGTAAAATTAGGGAGCCAATCTGAAAACACCCATTGCTCAACTTACAGATGCACATCCTGTGGGACACGGGAGCCTTTCGGTGGGAAACCTGTGACTGACTCCCTGGAGTCAAACCTGTGGCTCAGCTACAATGTGTCAGATTTACTCCTTCAATCTGGGTATATTGGGCAAAGAAAGTAAAAATTCAGTAAAACTGGGGGCTGAAGAGATGAGTTAGCAGTTAAGTGCGTCTACTGCTCTTGCAGGGGACCCAGGTGTGGTTCCCAGTACCCACATCGGGTAGTTCACAACCACCTGGAACTCCAGGTCCAGGATATCCAATGTTCTCTGCCTCTGTGGGAACCCTCACACACATAGTGCACATACAGACGCAAACACACATGTGTAAATTAAAAACAAACAAGTAAATAAATCTGAATAAATTGAACTACTTCATTTACTTAAGTTCTTTTGACCTGGATTGTCTGGGATTTCCTTTATTTCCCAGCCCCTACACACACACACACACACACACACACACACGCACGCACGCACGCACGCACGCACGCACGCGCGCGCGCACGCGCGTGCAGATTTTCTACATAATTACAGCATACCAGCAAAGTGCCAACACATTCTTTCATTTCATTTCTCGTGGATCCAACCAAAGATAAGAATAAAAGTTGCAGACCTTGGCCAACCCAGAAGTCCCTGTGTTTTGCACCTGGGTGAAATCGTATTAATTAATTTGAACTACTGGGCGGGCAGGCGGGAGCCAGGAGCCACAAGGTCTTCAGGGAATTGTTAAGATTCTACATCTTGTTGGGAAAGAAAAGCAATCTTAGTTTTTTTTCACTTACACGCACACATTTCACCGCATATTGAACACTTTATAACCAAAATGAAAAAGAAAGAAACAGAACAAATAAGATTGCACTTTTGCGACGCTCCCTCTTTTTTCCCCTTAAGCGCACAATGCTGTTTGTATCGCTAGGACACTGAATGCCATCACCTGAAGTTCAAGGTCCTTTTCAGAAGCCCCCCTCCCCATAGCCCTCCCTGGCATTTCCCTGCCCCATGGCTCCCATCTCTACTCCAACCCTTCCATGGGGTACGATCATGTCACCCCCACAAAGGAGAAACAAGACTTGATAGTCTCTATATTTGAGACTCCTATAACAACGTCTTGCATACTCAATATTTACTCAATGCAGCTTAGGATAATATATTTATCTAATGTATGAGCTAATATAGGCTAATCATTCACATTACAGACAAGTCTGGTTCGCAGCCTCCAACAGACGACTTCTTTCTGGGTTCTCCGAACCTCTCTGACGTGTTGGAAGGGATGCCCGCTGTCACGTGAGCTAGTTCTCTTTCCTGGCCTGTGAGTGTTCGCCGCAACCGTAGACATGAGCTCATTTGAAGGAATGAAATGAGTTCGCCCAACGATCATTTAGCAGACCTCGCATAATTATCAATTTCCTCTCGGAGCTAACATTTGCTAAGAGAAAAGGCGAGATTCTATTAATAATCAAAACACTTGACTTTCTGGATCTATTCCATCTAACGAGGAGAACTCCATTCTCTGGTCTTGGGCTACAGCCAGGTGGTCTCTTAACCAGGAATCATTTTCAACTTCTAATCACACCTAATAACAGCCATGCACCAAATCATATACACGTATTGATATTTGCAGTTAAATTATATCAAATGTCAATGCAATCAACTCATTAGCAAGTTTGTAGCAAGGCCCGGTGCTCACGACCTGCGTCTGCCTCTCTTTGATTAAGCAGTCTATGGGCCATACTCCCTGCCTGTCTCCCAGATGATCAGCTCCCTAACACCACTAATATAAAATCAAATGAGCATAAGAAGAGAGCCGTGAAAAAAGGGGAAGAAAAAAGTTAGACTACCCCGCATCCATCTTAAGCAGAATATTAATAGCATGCTACAATTGAGCAAGAAAAGCAAATGAGATTACCAAATAGATAATCATTTTCATGAAAGATCGTACGAGGTTGTTAAGAAAGTCTATGATCGTCCCGAATGATCCCGTCTGCTACTGTCCCTCCAACTTCCTGGCTACCTGGGATCTTAAATCTTTCTTGCTGGCTGTGAGACCCATAAGCAACCCTGGAGTGTGACTGGCACACGAGGGATCTGCAGGCACGGGGTCAGCGGGGCTTACGGTATGCTGGCCCACTGCTCCAAATTTTATATCTCTCTGTCCCTCCGTTATTGCCTGACATGATTTAACAACTGTAATTCCTTATTTAATGATGTCAAAGGTTTTTAGGAAATTGACCGTATTTCACCAACGATATATTTCTTCTTGATTACGGAGTGGTTAAAATGATTTTAAACCAAGACAGCAAAATAAAGGGGTAATAAAATCAATAAAAGGTGCTTAAAACATTCCTTCTATTAGGTAATGGCATTTAAAATATCCGCAGCTTGTAATGGCACTTAGGATATGCCCAAAAATCAATGAGCTAAATTACTTATTGAACTAGTTAATTTGAACATTGAGTTTTTTATGTATATTGATAAAATGGGCTACAGGATCCTGGCGAGTAGTGACACCACGTCCATGGTCAGATAGCGCCCTCTGCTGGACAAATGTGTTAAACAGTTGTTTTCCTTTTGCAGAACAAAGATTTTTTTCCATTATTTTAACTTAAATACATAACTTCAAAACATTACCTAGAAAGTCTACTAAAATTCATCAGAACAATTCAAAGCCATTCATCCATACACTTTTTAAAATGGTTGCTAAGACAGGCATGACACACATCTGTAATCGCGACACTCTAGATAAGGAAGTAGAAGAGTTCAAAATCAGCCTGCGCCATATATTAAGTGAGACCCTGGCTCAAAAAAAAGGGGGGGGGGAGGAGAAAGGAAGGAAGAAAGGAATAAGGGAAGAAAAAAGGTAAGGAGAAAGGAAAGAAGGAAGGGGGAGGGAGGGTAGAGAGAGACAGAAAAACAAGAGAGAGAAAGATTTTTTGCAGAATATGATAAAGTGTATTCAGTATCAAATAGCAGATAAAAACCAAATTGCAATAATTTCAACATTTTCTTCCTAATTTCTAAACATTATCCTAGAGCTTCCAGATATTAAAAATGAGATTCTAAAGGCCTGCGTTCCTCTCTCTTTGATGTCAGAGGGAAGGAGTTTAAATTTTAAAGGTAAAAGCATAAATCTATGCTCAAGGAAAAGTCTCCATTCTCGGCAGTTTAATTTGATCAGAATCAAGCTCGAACTATCTTTGAAAAAGGGTTTTTGAGCAGCTGAGGTATCAGTCCACTAAAGAGCTTCTCATCCCTGGGCCTGGAGTTAATAGCGGATTCCCCAGCTCTATGAGTGCCCTTTACCTCTCAAATGTCTTCTGCTTAAAATGCTAAGTGCTGCGGGAAAAGACAGCTGTTCTGCGTGGCCCCGGCTCGGCCTTAGGCCCGTGTGGAGTTCCAAAGAGCTCACCTCCTTCAGCTCTAGCTACAAAGGGAGCTTCAGAAATTATGATGGGGGGAAGAAAAATGAAGAGGTTATTTGACGATAACCAAAAATGCATAGTTCATCACTTACACCTGAAGGTGCACGGTGCCTTCAGGAAAATGACCCAAAACAAATCGTTTTGATTTTTGAGAGATTTCACTAGACCATCTCACCTTTCAGACACATTTTTGAGTAGGTCATTTGGAATAGATTCAAAACAATAGATTTATTTTTTTAAATAAAAATTGTATGGACTAATAGAGAAAACTTGAGTTTGGGTTTTGAGCTGTGTTTAGTTTCAGGGAACAGGCTATCACTCTGTCGTTCATGCTTGAACTCACCATCCAACAGCTGGGATTACAGGGGTGCATCACTGTGCCCAGGCTGGGAGAAAATACAATCAAAGAACTCTGCGTGTGTTCAAATTCTATCCTATAAACATTGGAAAGGTTTTGGCAAGTTTATTCTCTCTTTCTCTCTCGCTCTCTCTTTTCCTCCCTCCCTTTCCCCTTCTCTCTCTCTCTCTCTCTCTCTCTCTCTCTCTCTCTCTCTCTCTCTCGATATGTGTGTGTGTGTGTATTTGTGTGTGTGTGTGATGTATTGTGGGTGCATGCGCACATATGTGGAGGTCAGAAAACCAATCTGTAGAGTTGATTCTCTCCATCTGCCTTTCATTGGGTTTCAAGAATTAAATCAGGTTATTAGGTTTTGTGGCAAGCGTCTTTCCCTAACGAACCAGCCCACTTTGAGGACAAACACACCTTAACTGAATTGGATAGTAGCAAACACATGTAATACCAGCAGTCAGGGGGCCAAAGCAGAAGAATCGGGAGTTCTAGGCCAGCCTGGGTATATAAGAAGACTCGGTGGAAGAGAAGACAGAAAGGAGGGAGGAAGGGAGGGAATGAAGAGGGCGAAGCTTAGTGGTGCACACCTGTACCTGGGCATCTAGTAGGTGAGGTAAGAGGATCAGGATTTCAAGGTTATCTAGCTATAGAATTAATTTAAGGCCAATCTGGGCTACAGGAAACTTTGTCTCAGGTAGAAGAAGGGGGGGCGGGGGGAGGAGAGAAGGAAGAACTGAAACGGCAAGGCTAAAGTAATGACCGTGAGTTCAAGGCCAGCCTGGACTATCTATCTCTGTAACTAAACAAACAGGCTAGTGAGAAAACTCAGCAGGTAAAGGCACGAACTGCCCAACCCAGGGTCAGAGTTCTGTGCCTGGAACTCACACAGTGAAGGTGAGAACCAACTCCCAGAAGCTGTGTTCTGACCACGACACATGTGCTGTGGCGTTTGCGCAGAGACACACAGGCACGCGTGAAAGATAAATAAAAAGCAGTACAAAAGAAGCTTAAACAAAAACAGTATCAGAATGGAGAACAAACAAGCAAGAGCAGGCTCAAGGCACTTTAAAACATAGACGACATTAACTTCTGGACCCCGGGGGAACTCGGTGGCAGAGCGCTTGCCTAGCAAAGTATGAAGCCCAAAAATAAAAACCAGTTCTCTTTGCTTGTTTCATGTTAATGACTTGTTTTTATTAAAACTGGCACCACGTATAATAGAATGAAGAGATACATTCAAAATAAAGGTCTAGGGAGGCCCCAGCTGAAGCAGCTCCCAAAGTTGGGTGTGACCTCCTGGGTTTTCTCTTCCTAATCTCTGCTGTAGCTGCTCCGCTCCCAATCTCGGGACCTCGTTTGGAGCACAGCGGCTTCCAACACTGATCCTGAAAGAAAATGGGCTCTTCAGCGGGGTGATTTCCTACGGTCACTGCACCGAGGGCTCTCTGGGCTTCATCCAAGAGAGGTGAGCCGTGCTCCGCGGCGGGCACCTCGCAGGCCTAGCAGCACAATGCAAAATGATTTTCTAACTCATGCAAGGGTTCCTGCAGAGAGTTTTATTTCCTGGATGTGAACAGAAATTGCTGTAATTTTGTTCAGTTCCTTTTTAATTTGCAGTTAAATGAAATATGACAATAACAAGACGAACGACGGCCACATAGGATCCAAGGCCAGCACGCAGGGCCATCACCTGTACAGAGCAAAAAAAAAAAAAAAAAAAAAAAAAGCCGGAGACCTCTTTAAACAAATCGAGTTTTCTCTGCACCAGCAGGCACTAGGAAGATCAAAACAGTCACAGGTGCAATCTTAGTGAAAAGGGTTCTAAAATATATTATTTTCATAATAAAAATACATTGGGCAAAAGATAAAGAAATATTTAGTAAAAGCAAAAGAAAGCATCGCTTCTTACTCTTCTGGGGTTACCTAAAATACAAACATCGGGTAATAAAAACACAGAATTTGTTCCCTGTCATAAGATAGAAGGCTGGTACATTTCTATCATCTAACGATACTTGTGTCTACCGACATCTACCAAGCTCTTGGCATGCTCCTAAAACTGTGCTAGGTTCATACATTATCACAACATAGACCTGTTCCCACTTCCTGCCCTTGTTCCCAGCACTCTGAAGTCAGAGGCCAGCCTGGTCTACAAGACCTAGTTCCAGGACAGCTATGGCTACACAGAGAAACCCTGTCTCAAAAAAAAAGAAGAAAAGAAAAAGAAAACCAATGTTAATAATTAATAAATAAATAAAGGCCGGAGAGACAGTTAAGTAGTTTTGAGCACTTGGTGATCAATCATGAAAACCAGAGTTCAAATCCAAAACCCACACATAAACCCAGGCATGGTGGTGAGGCTGTGAGCCACAAGATTGGGAGACATGAAATACAATAACCCATTAGAATTTTTTATGCCTTTTACCCCTAGCAATGGGTAGTTAGTTTCCGTCTCTTCATGGCGTCTTTCTCTAGCAGTAAGTTTCTGTTTCCCTGAAACATAGGCCGTCTCCCCTCATGTGGTGTCTGTCTCTGTACCGTTACAGCATGAAGAGGGGGAGAGGTCAGGGCACCCACTCTTACCCCAGGTAATCGAGACTTACAGAAACAGAGACCCAATCCCTGCTACAGAAGGAGCCCAGAGCTTCAGTAACAGAGAAGCAGGGAAGAGGAAGTCACTGGGTGGGGTGCCCTGAACCTAAAGGAAACCCCACTTTTCCTAATTGCTGTTGGTCTGTCTCCTCAGCCCTGGGAGGCTTTCTCCACCCAGGAAGTCTATAACATTTGTCAATAAACTTCCACTTTGCACTGAGCCGTTGGCCTGTCTTTTAGTTCTTTAATCAATGGAGGAAAAGAACCCACAGGTTAGCCAGTGCTAGTGGTGAGCTGAGCTCCTACAATCCAGGTGCTGAGGAGACAGAGTCAGGAGGCTTTCTCAAGCTCATTGGTCAACTAGTCTTCCCTAATCAGTGAGCTCCAGGCTTAGTGAGAGACCTTGTGTCAGAGGAGGGAGAGAGTGGAGAAATGGCTCAGCAGTTAAGAGCTATCAACAACCACTTGAGACAGCTCACAGCTGCATGGAACAAGAGTTCCAAGGGATCCAAAGCTTTCTCCTGACCTCTGCGGGCATTGCACTCAACTGCAGACACTCAGGCACACACACAGACACATAGTAGTGTTAAATTGTTTGATAAAACTATTTTAAAATGGGGGCTTGGCATGGTGGTACATGCCTTTGATTCCAGTACTCCGGAGGCAGAGGCGGGTGGATCTCGGTGAGTTCAAGACCAGCCTTATCTACATAGTGAGTTCCAGGACAGCCAGGGTAATACAGTGAGACTCTATCTCCAACAAAATAAAATAAGGTGACACCTGACATTGACCTCTGAACCCCACACAAATGTACATACATGCATGTTCACCCATGCACACATACACACACACACACACTTGCACACACAGAAAGAAAGAGAGAGTAGAAGATATTAGCCATCATCGCTCAGAGAGTCACCATGAGTCATCTGGTGTATTTCTTTCCAGGCTTTTTTCTGAAGCATGATCCTACTAACATTTCATATTAACATTCGAGTATTTACACGGCATTATTTTAAGACAAGAACTTTGAGTTTCTGGCATTAGTAAGAGCCTCTGAATCACTGGAAAATGCCATGTGCGGCAAAAGAGGAGCCCTGGGAGTCACCTGTAGGACAGGAGACAAACTGAAGGCTGGATGTGTGATCACTTAGACTTTCCTCGAGCATAAGTCAGGGTTTAAAGCATTCAGAACCAGACTAAAGGTCAGCACAGCTTGCACAGAAGCTCTTAGCCATGCTAATGTCAATTTGCCCACATTCCTGGAAAGAATAAAAATAAATCATAAATTTATTAACGGTTTCTGAAAGCATAGCTTTGAATTACATGCAGTCAACAAGCACTTAGGACCGACACCAGCCTTGAGACACTGGCTTAGTCTATTTTCTGTTTCTAGCACAAAACATCAGAGTCCAGGTTCCTTACAAAGAAAAGAGGTGGGCTAGGAAGAAGATGTCTTCCCTGGTAAAGAGCTTTCTGGGGAACCATGAGCAATGGACACAGACTTGAGCTAGAGGTAAGTCTCTTGTTGTTGACAACACCATCATCCTCATTTTTCTCCTCCTCCTCCTCTTTGTCTTCCTTCTCCTTCTCCCCCTCCTTCTTCCTTCTAAATTCAGTAAGATGAGAACTGGAGGTCACAAAACTCAAGATATTGACAGAATATTTATAGGATTATTCCTTCCCTGGATTTAACAAAAATGAGAACTCTTTCAAGATCCTGGGTCAGGCCGGGCAGTGGTGGCACACGCCTTTAATCCCAGCACTCGGGTGGCAGAGGCAGGCGGATCTTTGTGAGTTCGAGGCCAGCCTGGTCTACAAGAGCTAGTTCCAGGACAGGCTCCATAGCTACAGAGAAACCCTGTCTCGAAAAACAAAACAAAACAAAACAAAACAAAAAAAATCCTGGGTCAGGAAGACTAACTCCCTAAACTAAACTCAAAAATGATCAAAGGAGAGAAAAACAGATTATCCTTAAAATCTCATCAGGTCCCCCAAAAGTTAAGTCTAGAGTCTGAGGAACAAAAGACAGTGGGTTTTCTATAGCCACCCACCTCTTTCGTATTACTCTGAAAGAATTCAGTCCCCAGGAGTGGGTCTAGTCTCAGGGATTATTTCCGTATTTTAAAAATCAGAATGAGACATGGAAAAAACTGCCTTTCTTATTATTTCAAACTGTCTTCTTTATATCTCTTATATATATTCATCAAAAAAGATGTTTCCTTTGGATTCCCATATTAAGCTTTATTTGGCACATAAGGAAAATTAAATCAGCCTTTGATCACTCAATAGTCACCAAATCTCTAAGGACAAAATCAGAAGAAATCTGCACAAGCTCTTCCTATACTAGACACGTCTCTCCTGGGCTGGAGAGTGCTGTGCGAGGCATGAAATGAAGAAGGCCACCCCGAATCAGGCACTGCGCACCAGCAAGCATGCTTTAACACGTTGTATAATGAAGGCTGACAAAGTACATTTTCACGCTGAGTATGGTAGCACACATCTGTAATCCCAGAGTCCAGGAGGCAGAGGCCAGTGGACCTCTGTGAGTTTTGAGGTCACCCTGGTCTATGTAGCAAGTTCCAAGACAATCAAGGCACACAGCGAGACCCTGTCTTTAGGGATTTTTTTTCTAATGTTTGTGTGAATGTGTGTGTGAAGTGTGCATGTGAGAGCATTTGTGTGTGTGTGTGTGCGTGCGCGCACATGCATACAGGTGTGCATGCATGTGTGTGCATGTATGGGAGCCAGGGTTCTATGCCAGCTGGCTTCCTCTATCACTCTCCACCTTACCTTTTGAGACTAGGTTCATCACTGAGTCAAAGATTCAACGATTGGCTAGGCTAACTGGTCAGCAAACTCCAGGGACCTGCCTCTGTTCTGAAGTTATAACCCGGCTTTCCACACATGTGCTGAGAATCAGGTCTCAGGTCCTCACGTTTACATGCAGATACTTTATTGGCTGAGGCATCTCCCCAGCTCCAAATTTTCTTAATCTGAAAGTTCTGTTATCTTAGGAAGTAGTAGAAGTCATTAGATATATGTCAAATAAAAATATTAAGTGGGGGCCAGCAAGATGGCTCAGTGGGCAACGGTGCTTGCCACAAAGTCTAACAACTTGGTTCTGTTCCCCAGGAATCACAAGGTGGAAGGAAAGAACCAATTCCTGCAAGTCGTCCTCTGGCCTACATACACACACACACACACACACACACACACACACACACACACACACAGTCAAGAATGCTCCAAGAATGCCCTCTTTATTACTTTCCAGGGCAGCTTATATAGGGTCTCCTTGACTAATGGCCACGCCCTAACTCTCAGCAAGTTTAAATCTTTAAAACTGACCTCTCTAGCTCTAGTTATACAGTAAGTAACATAAAGACAGAGAAATTGATGAACCAGCCTGTCTCCTTCTTAGATTTAAAAGTCATATTACAGTAAAGACAAACTAGGCTCACTCCTGGTTATGATTAAACCAAATGTTTCTCAAATATTGGGCTATGCCCCACTATAACCTTAACAACAAATGGCTCTGTCCTGCCTGTTCCAGGAAAAGACAACCATGTCTTTGTTTCAAAAACATCCTGCAGTCCTACCTTTGTTTCAAAAGGTTATGACTACCTGTTGTTATAAGTACCTTGTTAAAACCAATTTGAAATCATGTCTTTGTTTCAGTAGGTCATTTTGACCAATTTGTTATGCTCATGGTCTGCTCCTGTAACTTCACCTATTTTGCCACCAAATCTCCTACCCTGGAGCTATAAAAACCTTGTCTCCCTCATGTCTAATGCTGATTTTGTTGTTGTTGTTGTTTTGTTTTTCGAGACTGGGTTTCTCTGTAGCTTTGGAGCCTGTCCTGGAACTAGCACTGTAGACTAGACTGGTCTTGAACTCACAGAGATCCGCCTGCCTCTGCCTCCCAAGTTCTGGGATTAAAGGCATGCGCCACTACCGCCCGACCTTTTAAATTATGAAGTTCCACTTTATATTTATTTATTTGTTTGTTTGTTTATTAGTGCTGGTTTCTTAAACTCCACTTTTAGGGAGAGGCAGCCCATGTATGCAAATTTTTAAAAAGCTTGTTTTAATTAATTTGGTTATGATGATTTGGGTCGGGGTCCTTCTCCTCAAATCTTTAGGATTAACAAAACCCGAATGTCACTGTTTCATTATGTTCAAATGGATATTAAGGGAAATTTTCAACAATAAAAATGATGAGATAATGCCAGGCAGTGACGGGAGCACTTAATCACAGTGCTTGGGGGAGCAGAGGCAGGTGGGTCTTTGTGAGTTCAAAGCCAGCATGGTGAGCTCCAGGAATTGCCAGAGGAGTCATCACACAGAGAAACCGCTCATAAAAACAAAACAGGGAGCTAGAGGAACTGAGGCAAAAAGCTAGGGGAAGCTCCAGTCAAGCTTCATCAACAGCATCCAAAGTCCCACGGTCGGCCCTTTCCCTTTCTTAAGATGGTGGCCCTGGCGACAGTGCGGGCACGCGTGCGAAGCACTCTGGGAGCGGAAGTCGCCTCTCCGGCGGTCGTCAAACCGGAAGGGGTGGCACTGGGGCCTGGAGGAGCGGCCTGTGTAGCTGCCGTTGCCGGTGTTTGTGGGTCGCAGGGAGCCGGGCCGGCGGGCGGGCTGTGTCGCGATGCCGGAGCTGGCTGTGCAGAAGGTGGTGGTCCACCCCCTGGTGCTGCTCAGTGTGGTGGATCATTTCAACCGGTGAGCGGGCGGCGCGTGGCGGCCTCACGGCGCAGGGCTGCTGAGTCACGGGCGCTCCCGGCATAACGCGGCGGCCGGGGACGGGGATGGGGACGCGGGTGAGGGGCGGGAGACCCTGGCGGCTCCACACCGCGGTGCTCGGAGCCCCCGCCGCGGCCGCCACTCCCAGGCCTGGCCCGCCTGTTGAGTGACCGGAATCTGGACCCTGCTACCTGCCCTCAGCCGCGCCTTTCACCAGGGCGGCTTGGTGTCACAGGACGGCGCCTCAGTCTCTCGTGTCCGTGCCTGGGAAAACTGTCACCGAAATTCTGGTCTCGGCGGCCCAATGAACAACTCTATAGACGGGCATTGGTTGTAACCACCCAGTATTAAGCGGGAAGTCTGGTTGGATGGTACCTTAAAAACGTGGATAAGGTGCCGGTTTTTTCCCCTAAAAAATGAGGCCGGTCCAGATTGGGTCATCCTACAGTGCCCTTGGTTAGTTAGCTCCCTGCCACTTCCACCCTTCCCCAGCCGTTCAGCCTGCCAGACCTGTTGCACGTGTTTGGAAGTTTTTACGAGATAATTAGTTGAATTCACAAATGTGAAGATCCGGTAGGGAGCTTGCTGTAAAGTCGTAGTGCCTGGCCCGAGCCAAGCTTTGTGCGGCTAACTCAACCAGTGCCCAAAACATCCTCGAGACGGAGCGTTTTGATTCCGGGTTCAGTTGTATTGCTTGTAGATGCCTGGGATTAACTAGATCTGTGGGCTTTCTACAGTAGATGCAGTTTTACTCCCTTGGGATGCTAAGGGCCTTTATGGTTGAGCACGGCTTCGGTTTTATTCCGACACTTGGTGAGACCCTAGGAAGGGCAGACTCTGCTGGTGGCTGTGTCCTGGAACAGCTGGAGGACTCTAAAGACACAAGTGGACTTTTGTAAACTAAAAGGCCCGTGGGTGAAATTTCCATTGACATGTAGAAGCTCACTGTATGAAGTATTTTCAGTGGATTTGGGGTGGGGGCTGGGGGAGAACACCACGAATACAGAACCCTGGATTTCATTCTACCCATACCCCAGATTTAGTATTGATTTGCCAGGCTCTGTATTAAAACACTACAGTTAAACTAAGGAGAAGCTCGGGACTGGTGAAGAGGTGTAGTTCAATTTCACTGCGGCTTGTGTGTTTCCTTAGCAGAGAATTAAATTATTTCCAAATGTATAACTTGCTGGTGGTTTAAAAAGAAAAAAATCTTTACAGAGCGAGATGCTTGTACCTTCTTGGCAGAAAACCACAGGGGAGGTTTGAGACGGAGGTTGACATTGTGAAGTAAAAGCCTCCTTGTTCATCCAGCCTTTCTCCCCGTGTGCTTAGTCACCAGCTTCTTGCTGGCCTCTGCCTAATAAAGCAGAGAGAGAGGCTGCATAATGGCACATTGGGGCTTCTGAGTGGGGATCCACCTGGACCACTAGCCTTTCCAGAGGATGAAGTACACATCTGGAGCGGGTTGGCACAGCACAGAGGTTTGAGAGAACTGGCTGTGCCATAAAACTGGTGCTGCTCTAGCGACCTCATCCCTGAGATTTCAGTGTAGAGAAGACAGTTTAAAGGAAAACTGGGAAAGAAAAGGAAAGTATGAATTTTCTCCAAGCAAGCGTCTGCCTTCTTTAGGAAGTAACTTTCCAGTGTGTGTTAAGATAGTTTCCTTATCTTTCCTTATCAGGAACTGATCTGTTACATTTGTTTATGGCCTTAGTTCCCACATAAACTAAATTGTATCTGTGCTGTTGAAACTCGCCACTGAGTAGCTAACTGTTGGGGTTGAGTGTCTGCCCCCCTCTAAAACCTGACCACCTGTTTTTCTCATTCAGAATTGGCAAGGTTGGAAACCAGAAGCGAGTCGTTGGTGTGCTTTTGGGGTCTTGGCAAAAGAAAGTACTTGATGTATCCAATAGTTTTGCAGGTAAAGTTTTGCATGGTTGGGATGTGGTTTACTTATGGAAAATGAGCATTTTACTACAGCCTGAAGATCCTATTTGAGAATTGCTGTTTGAGCGGAATGGCTACACACTAGACCAGGAAGTGAGTGTTTTTCACTCATAGTGTCCATTGCAGCTGCTCATCTCTTGGAGTGCAAGAAATGCTCCCGATTGTGTGAACTGCATCTCAGAACAGGCCTTCGGGATAGCCTGTCGGCTCTGACTCTTAAAGATTTGAACACTGGCTGTGGTAGAGCAAGGAGGAAAGAAAGATTTGTGTGTGGGGCTGTTAGCCTTAACAATCTGTCATGAATCTTTAACCATGATGCTGCTTTTATGTTCCGTGTATTGCTGGCAGGATCTGTGGTCTAGAAAAGGACAGTGGGTATTGTCTACAATTGGCCATGCGGGAAATATCAGAAAGAACTGGTCCTTTAGCAAGCCAGAGAGTATGTGTCCTTTTTTAAGAGTCTCTAGCATTTTAAGAGTAGCTGGGAATCTGGAGGTTTTGAACGAAGGTGAAGCAGTCCTGCAGTGGACAAGTGAGGGGCTTCACTGTGACTGAGCATCTAGCCCCTAGCAGAAGTCTTTATTTTCTTTCCCCCTCTCTCTCTTTAGTACCATTCGATGAAGATGACAAAGATGATTCTGTCTGGTTTTTAGACCATGATTATTTGGAAAACATGTATGGAATGTTTAAGAAGGTCAATGGTAAGTCTGAATTTCTAATTGCTTGTGTGCTGTGGTGTGTGTGTCGGTGTTTAAACCTGGTGTCTGTCTTTGTTTATTGTCAAGAATCGGTTCACTTAGCTGCACTAAGTGAACATAGACTAGTGGTGGGTGATAAGGAAATGAGGTAGGATGGATAAAATGCAGTAGCAGTGGAAGGCCCTGAGCCCATATGGGCTGGAGGCAGGCTGACCCTGGGTGTACATGCCCCTTGCATGTACTGGCAGAGTGCATTGTTTCATGTTACCCTTCACACAGCTGCCTGTGTGATGGGAATGTGATGTTGCTCCCATTTGTTCATACATTGTTCTGTGATTGATATATGGTCACAATGTGATTGGTCCCTAAGCAAGTCTGGGATACATTGTATCTACATCACATGCTGCTTATTTTCTGAGAGATTTCATAAATGTGTCAAGATTCGTTTTTGTCTGGAACTTTTAAAAAGAAAACTTAAGTACTGGTGTTCTTGTTATTTTGAGCCAATTGCACAGATATCAGTGAAATAATTAAAACTTACTAAGTTTTTGCTTCTTAGCCAGAGAACGAATAGTTGGGTGGTACCATACAGGCCCCAAACTGCACAAGAATGATATCGCCATCAATGAACTCATGAAAAGATACTGCCCCAACTCTGTAAGTACACTGCTCCCATGATCCTTTGCCAGCTGCTCAAAGGCATGCGAAGAACCTGGGTAGCAAACATTTATCATTGCTTCTCCATAGCTTTCAGTAGAGTGTGTTTCTGAGTAATTTGTAGTAACTAGTGTATTTAGCAAGTAAAGCACCTGCTGGGTGCCATGTATATAACTGACTTAATCATCTCAGTAACTATATGTTGTCTTTATAAATGAGAATATTAGAGTTAGGAATGGTTAGTGGGGCCAGCAAGGTGACTTGGTGAGTTCTTTCACCTGGACCCATACTGGGGAAGGAGAGAATTGACTCCCACAATTGTTCTCCCTCCTTCCCTCCCTCTCTCGCTCTTGTAAAATGTGATAAGCTTAGTAAGAGCTGGAAGGGAGTGGGGCAGAGGTTGAAACTTGGGTTCTTGTGACTTGATGGATCGTGTGAAATGCCAGCTTATTTCTTGTTGAACATTCTGGCTTGTGTCTAATTGATCCAAGTGTTAAGAGGGAAGGCTGAAGTTGTGCCTTGTCAGGAGGGAGGTTTACTAATTTGTGTTTTTGCCAGGTGCTGGTCATTATTGACGTGAAGCCAAAGGACCTGGGACTTCCCACCGAAGCTTACATTTCAGTGGAAGAGGTTCATGACGTAAGTCATTCACTCCGGGCTGGAGATTGGTTAGCAAGTTCTTGGGTAGCTTTTTTTAGGTTTGTTGTTCATGTTCAACTCAACAAATCTTTATCTCTCTGTGATGAAAAGAAGGTGTTGGTTCCTGCTAGCAGACTAGCCTTAAGTTTCGAATCATCAGATTTTAGAAATAGAAAAGGACCAAGAAACCTGTAATCCTTTTTCACTAAAGACACTGAAGCCCCGAGTAGTCAAATGAAACCCAGAGACCTTCACAGCAAAGGAGAGGCCAGGCCCAAGAGCGAGGTCCTGATTTAGTACAGTGTACAGGTTCCTTTTGAGGATTTCCATCCTTCAGACAGGTCCTAGGTTTTCAAATATAGTACAAAGAGCTGTCAAGTGCCAGACCTGTGATCTTCTGACACTTGGGTTGCAGTCAGTAGAGCAGTGAGCAGTAGCCAGCCTTTCTCTGTCCTTAGGAAAGCTGGTTGTGAGCTCGTGGGGAGAGCCTGATAAAACAGGGTTGGGAAGTGAGCACAAAGTATTTGTATTAGGCTCTCCAAGGAGCCCAATCTTCACAGTCAAGAGGGATTCCGGTTGTAATATTTCTCTTACTATGCAGATTTAGAATTTGAAAAGGGTTGTTTTAGGGTGGCTCCCTCCTAAGCCTAGTCCTGTTTTTTGCTTTTGTTTTGTAGCTCCATGGAACTTAAATTCAAATGTATTGTTTGGTTGCAGTAAAGCTTTATCCCTAGTCTTGACCCAGTTGTTATGAAGTCCTAAAAGACTGGAAGGCTTCGGCCATCTTAGTGTCCAAAGGGGGCTTCTCACACCATCCTGCATAACATGAGAGCCAGCTTCACTTCCAGCAGGTGCAGTGTGTGATATGACTTAGAGGCTTGTCTGGGGCCTGTGGCTTACTGTGCACAAGCTGGTAGAGCCCTCATGGGAGCACAGCCTCTGCTGGCAGTCGGGCTAAAAAGTGTCCTCAAGTTCCACCATGGAGTCACTTGGTGGTCAGGTGAACCAACTGCCCACCTGGCCCCACCCCCACCCCTGTGGATGCTTTCCTTCAAACCACTAGTCACTGGTTGTATCACATTTGGGTCATTTGGTTCGGGGGATGATACATGTTTAGGTTAAATTTGTTGGCATGAATATACATGTATATTCATGTATATCGAGTGCAGTATTTTCCATTCTAGAAATAACTAAATTCTTAACTCAAGTCTTCTGAGCACTGATCCCCAAGTGTGGGCTTGAGGGAATACAATTTTCTTTGACAAGACAAATTTCTGTAGAGAACAATTTAGTGGCAACATGATGCGAACAAGCTAGCAGCAGTGTCCCAGCGATTCGGCTGTGAGAAGAGAAACATGCCAGTTGGCTTGTTGAAAATAAATAACAAAAGTTAAGCTTCTTCTCACAGGATGGAACGCCAACATCAAAAACTTTTGAGCATGTGACCAGTGAAATTGGAGCAGAGGAAGCTGAGGAAGTTGGAGTGGAACACTTGTTGAGGTGAGCTGGTGGGGACTGGAGAAATGACTCGCAGTGAGGAGCACTTGCTCCTCTTGCAGGAGCACCCACGACAGCTCACAACTACCTGTGACTCCAGTACCAAGGAATCTCACGCCCTCTTCTCACCTCCAAGAGCACTAGGGATGTACATGGTGCACATATAGATAAACGGGTGTGCACACCAGGAACAAAAATAATAAAAAAAAAATCAGTCTTGGCATGGTAGTGTACAGTTTTAATTCTAGCACTTGAGAGGCAGAAGAGGTAGATCTCTGGATTTGAGGGTTGGGGCGGAGGGAGTGGAGATGGTTGTACAGTGCCAGAGTTAGCTGCCTAGTGAGTCATTTGTAGAGGGATCTGTCTGTTAGGGGTTCACCTCAGGGTCAGTTTAGCCACTATGCTTCTCTTGTAAATGAGTCACAGCTCCTTTCTGAGCCTTTGGTTTCTTTCTGGCTTTTTAAAATGGGGTCTCACGATAGCCCAGGTTAGTCAGAGTCGCCGTCCTTCTGCCTCATCCTGCAGGGTTGTTGTAATATGAGCGGCAGGGCTGCGTCCCCGGCACCCAGCTGCCCGCATGGCTAGCTTATGCCCCGAAATAATTACACGGAAACTGTATTCTTTTAAACACTGTTTGGCCCATTAGCTCCAGCCTCTTATTGGCTAGCTCTTACATATTGATCTAACCCATTTTTAATATTCTGTGTACCACCACAAGCTGACTTACCAGGAAAGATCTTAACCTGTGTCTGTCTGGAGTGGGAGAATCATGGCGACTCCCTGACTCAGCTTCTTTCTCCCAGCATTCTGTTCTGTTTACTCCACCCACCTAAGGGTTGGCCTATCAAATGGGCCTAGGCAGTTTCTTTATTAATTAACCAATGAAAGCAACAGATTAATATAAGACCCACCTCCATCACAGGGTACTGGGATTAAAGGTGTGAGCTGCCACTTCCAGCTCTTTGATTTCTTACAAATCAATGTGGTTGAACAAGTTCAACTCTGAAGTGTCTTGGCTGAGGCTGCATGACTGTGACAGGACACACACACGTGTAAACACAGGCCTGTGCTGTCCAGTGATCAGTTTGTTTCTGCAGTGAATCTTCATCCTGGGATGGGATTTGTGTGAGAGCGTACTTGAAAGATTTCATGTTCACCTACACTTAAGTTCTTCCAGGCTTTGAAAATGACCACTGACTGATGTGAGCTGCTCGGCATTATAGCAGAACAGATGGGGGAATGCCATCCTTTCTAAACCAGGGACGCCAAAGCCGAGAGCAAGATTACCTGTGAGGGCTGGAGAGATGTGTGGTCATTGGTTAGGAGCACTGACTGTTGTTGCTGAGAACCTGAGTTTGGTTCCCAGCATCCAGGTCAGGTAGCTCACAACTGCTTCTAACTCCAAGGAAATCTGATGCCCTCTTCTGGCCTCTGAAAGCATTGTACTCACACATATATCCAAACAGTTAAAAATAAAATTTTCTGAAGACCCAGGTGGCCAGAAAGTTGTTGCTGATCTGAACTGTTGTCCTTACATTTGTGAATGTGTAATCTCATGCCCTTTCTGCCTTTTGGGTTGTTCCAGAGACATTAAGGACACTACAGTGGGAACTCTCTCCCAGCGGATCACAAACCAGGTCCATGGTTTGAAGGGACTGAACTCCAAGCTCCTGGACATCAGGAGCTACCTGGAGAAAGTAGCCAGTGGCAAGCTGCCCATCAACCACCAGATCATCTACCAGCTGCAGGACGTCTTCAACCTGCTGCCGGACGCCAGCCTGCAGGAGTTCGTCAAGGCCTTCTACCTGAAGACCAACGACCAGATGGTGGTGGTGTACTTGGCCTCACTGATCCGCTCTGTGGTCGCCTTGCACAACCTCATCAACAACAAGATCGCCAACCGGGATGCAGAGAAGAAGGAGGGACAGGAAAAGGAAGAGAGCAAGAAGGAGAGGAAGGATGAGAAAGAGAAGGAGAAGGGCGACGGAAAGAAAGAAGAGAAAAAGGAGAAAAAGTAAATCATGTAGCTTTTTTTATTTGTAAAGTAAAATCTTATAAACTAACTTGGTGTGCCACTAGAGGGTTCTTTTTCCCATTCGGTGCTTGTTAAAAAGCTGTCCTGACAAGCACTCTGCCTGTGGCATTCTGTGGAGATGAGTGGACAGAAGGACCGATCTCAGCCCTACACTGCAGCTTCAGCTGCACGTATTGGGGGTGTGCTGGGAGGAGAACAGCATAATCTTTGGTACCCTTCATTCTGTTATCCTTAAAACCAGGACTGAGTGTGTTTTCCTGTCTTAGAAGATCCATGGGGTCTGTTGGCAGTAATTGGCAAAACCGCTAAGTGGAATTCTTGGATCACATACTCTGTCACCAAACACTTGAGCTCTGACCCTTCTGAACTCTTCAGCCACACCACATTTTGGACCTGTAACTCTAGTATTGTTAGGACTTGGGGTCCAGGTCCATGTATTGTTTACCTTCAAAGACACAATTAAATGGCTTGGTTTTTAAGTCTGTGTTCTAGTGGTTTGTGTTGCTCTGGGCAACAGGTTAATGGGAGGATTCGCTGAGAATGGAACACGGAGAAATGAACTGGGTGTCCCCAGGGAAGGCCCACGGTAAAGAATTTGGCACAGGACAGTCACACAGCTGTCAGTTCATCCTGTGTTTTGAGACAAGATCTCACTGTGTAGCCCTGGCTGTCCTCCCAAGTACCAGGATTAAAGGCATGCACCACCATGCCTGCCCTGCTAATTCCTTGAACACCCCCAACATTCTTGAGAATTCTCAAGTCTACCACTTGAGCTAACATGTTCACAAGCTTTAAAATGAAGAGTAAGCTAACGATGAAATGAATGGGGTTAAGATCGGAAGCATAGACCTGCGCAAAGACCAGTCAGTGCAAACGCTGACGGTAAAATGTAAAGAGCTATAGGTGAAACCTGTGTTAGGTCACTGAAGTTCATTACGATTCTGAGATACGAAGGTCAAGTGACAGTTTCATCTAGTCTAGAATTGAGATGTTTGCCACATCTAACTGGATAAAAGAAATGTGGAATACGTAATTTAAATTTGATGGAGAGGAGCTCCCAAGGCCCTTCCCTTCCCTCCCTCCTTGCTGTTGGGTTGTTTGTCCTCAGTAAGGTAGCTGTTATTACACTGCTGTAAGAAAACCCTAAGTCAGCTCACTGGATCACAAACACCCACAAAAGACTTGAAAATAGGAAGAAGGGGCAATGGGTGGATATGATTAAAATGAATATGTGTATGAAAATGTTAGGGTATAATACATGCTAGTAACAAATTTAAGATGAGATAGACCCTAGATCACTGAATTGGAGATGGATGGGGTTGCTAATTTTTAGAACATGCTGATGAGAAAAGAGATAAGACGGTTAAACTTTTTCTCCAAGGAATGGGGGGAAAAAAACACAGGTTGCCATGGTCCTGAAACTTGAGGTAGGAGGAATGTGGAGAGTCGTCTACAGGGTGGGTCCTTCATGTAGAAGTCAAGGGCTGCGTGCATACCTGAACTGAGGCCATGCAGACTGGGCTTCAGAGCCTTCCCAGTGCCGAAGCTCATCCCATTTAATAAACTGGATATTTATTGAATAAGAGCGGTACTGGCTGGACTTCTCTGTTTAATAGTGTGACCCACATGTGGGCACACGGACTGTTTGTTCCCCAGCGGGGCCTTCAGTTTCTAAGGGAAGTAGACTAGTGGTGTGTCTCAGTGGTCGCTTGCCTAGCAGCAGTGAACTGTGCTCAGTCTCCAGCACGGCATAAAGCAGAGAGAATATAACAGGAGGCAGGGACAGAGAGATGCTGTGATATCAAGGCCAGCCTGGTCTACACAGCAGGTTCCACAACAGCCAGGGTTTTGAAAAAGCCAAGAAGAGCAAGAACAGCTTGTAACTTGAGCATATTTTCTAGGGCCAAATTGCTATCCAGTAGAAGGTCAGCCTAGAAGGCTTTAATAAAGTCACCTGTACAAGTAACCATGGATTTGACTGCCAACCCCATTAATCGGACTTAAAACGAAGATTTGTGCTTATACAACCTGGCAGTCTCAAGATTTCTAAATAAATTGTTCTTTGGGATCGGTGCAGAAGTGTGGTCCCAGGGCGGGCTCTCTCCCACACACAGGCACATTAGCCTCCCTTCAGTTTTCCAGCAGGGTTGCAGCCAGGCCTGTGCTGACAGCACTATTCCTTCCTGGTTTTCTGTTTGAAAGTATCTGAAATAGCCTTGCGATAGTACGGTGGTCTGAATAAAATGTCCCCCGCAAGTCTAGTGCATCTAGCCTGGGAAGATTTAGGAGGTATGACTCTGGGTGACTCTGAGGCTTCAAAGCCAATTTGTTCCCAGTGTGGTCACATTGTGTTAGTTAGCTCAGCTCCCTGCTGTGGCTCCCTCCAGATGTGAGCCCTCAGCCCTGCCTGTCTGCCACCTGCTGTCCCTGCCTTTATGGACCCTAACCTCGGAAGCCATAAGCCCAAATAAACTTCTAAAACTGTAGTGTTCTCAACCACAGCAAAAGAGCGGTAACAGAAGTTTTTCACGAGAAAGGTCCCTCACAGATGCAGAGCTTTAAACGCCTGGTGGTGTCTGGGGATGCACAGGCCTTGCTGGTGGAAGTTTGTCACTGGGGGCAGGATCTGAGCGCCATAGCCTTGCCCTACTTCAGTTCCCATGCCACAGGAATGTGCCTGCTGCCCTGCCTCAATGCCGTGATGGTTCTTATCCCTCCAGAATCACAAGCACAAACAAATTTCCATAATGAAAGTTGCTTTTGGTCATGGAGTCTTGACACAACAGAGAGTGACTGATAAAGAGCTGTCCTTGAGTTTCTCCTTAATGATAAGATGGAAGCTGTCAGAATTGAAAGGGTGCAGAGCCAACCGACTAAATGTCCTTCAGTTTAGCTTAGATTATCAGTCACTAAAAGGACAAAGAGGGTTCATTGTTGAGGGGCTCCCTAATTTTCCAATGTGCTAGATGCACATTGTCTTTCTTTTTTTTGTTTTGTTTTTGTTGTTTTTTTTGTTTTTCGAGATAGATTTCTCTGTAACTTTGAAGCCTGTCCTGGAACTAGCTCTTGTAGACCAGGCTGGTCTCAAACTCACAGAGATCCGCCTGCCTCTCCACCACCCCGCACACAGTGTCTTTCAAGGAGAAATTGGAGACTGGGCTTTACTCCAGCTCCTAGAAGCCCCTTCAATTGAGAGTCCAACCACACACAACATGTCTTCAAATAAATGATACTGACCCTGATAAAAGTAAAATACAGCAACCCACGGGGTTTCTGGGCAGTTATTCCACCCGTCTGCCTGTGAAAACTGAGACTGAATCAAGAACTGCTTGTCAGACTTCACCGTGAGAGAATAATACTTAGTCAGACTTTTTCCAGAAAATAGTTAGGACTTATCTGACTTATGAGGCCAATATTCTCTGTGGGGTAAAATCTCACTACCTAAGCATACCTATCTCCTTACTTCTCAGCATAATGGTAGCCCCGACACCCACAAATCAAAACTGGCTTTGGAGTTGGACAGTGGCTAGCCTTCCCTAAACCTAAGCATGTTGTTAAAAACAAAATCAGGTCTCGAGAGATGGCTCAGAGGTTAAGAGCACTGACTGTTCTTCCAGAGGTCCTGAGTTCAGTTCTCAGCAACCACATGGTGACTCACAACCATCTATAATGAGATCTGGTGCCCTCTTATGACCTGCAGGCATACATGCAGGCAGAACACTATATACATAATAAATAAATCTTTTTAAAAAATTGGAGTTTCTGTTTCATATCAGGAGTCCCCTAGTGTGGGACAAAGGAAAATAAAAATCTAGGGACTGAGGTTATCAAAACTCTGCTTCCAAAAATTCTACTTCTCCCCATACCTATTTTTGTCTCTATGGTACTTTAAATATATTTTCTATTGAAATTCAAACTTTACATATTGATAGAAATAATGTTTAAGTTTTCCACAGTGAACAATAAATACTCCTCCAGTAATCTCTGAAGTCTTCAGAAAGAAGGTGGGGCCCCACAACAATGATTCCACCTGGACCTTATGATACCGTTGAGCTGATAGCACCACTCAAAGGTCAGTTTGGGGCTACAAACTGCTCAAGATGATTCCAACTTGGCTAGCTGAGATGGTGCACCTACTTACAACATTCTGGCCAGAACTTCAAATAAGAACTTTAAAAAAAAAAAAAAACCATATCAACTACTCAGAGACTGTCTACAATTGTACTAGACAATAATCTTGAGACTTAACCATCATTTTAGTTTTCACAGGATCCCATTGAAATAACATCGGCCCCATGACAGCTAAAAGTAATTCTAAAAAGACAATATCCCCTCTCCCAAAAAATTTGTCCTCAGAGTTAGGGACAATTGTTATCTGTTAGGGCTTGGTTATAAGTTGTATAGGGTTGGGGGTGGAAATGAAGTAGGCTCAGGGATCTCTTTTGGAAAATAAAAAAACAAACAAACAAAAAAAAAAAAAACGGGAGATTGGGTAGGATGGGATAATTGGTAGATTAGTGTGTCTACTTGTGAACTATTAGTTATAGATAGTTTACATTGGTATAGATTCTTGCATATTGATACATATGTAAAATTATCCTTGTATTCCTGTCTAAGATAATTTGTATATTGATAGAAATTCAAATTATATTTGTGATATTGAGTACCCTCCTACTTCTGTTTACAGTATGTGTACACATATGCAAAGTTATTTTGTCATATTGTATGGATGCATGTTTCTACCTCTGCTTAAGATATTTTGTATATTGATGCAATTTTAGCATCTATTTATCATATTGCACTTTACATTTCTACCGCTGATCAAGATACTTAAATATGTTGTTTACATTTTGAGGTCATTGTCCTGATTTGCTTCACATATGTTTAAAGATAGTTTAATTTTATAACGTGAAACCTTAGTCTTTAAGCTATATAGGTATTAAAAATTACAAGTTAATAGTCACCCATGTTTGTCACACTTATAGTTAGGCAGCCGCTGTGGAAACAAACCACAAGGAAGCAGCCGCTGTGGAAACCAGGGTATCTAGAGCCCAGATAAAGAGGGTTTTTCCTTATTCCTCTTTGGAGGCAATCTGTTCTTAGACACTAGGTGGCGCCATTGTCTGCTAACCCCTTTCAGCAAGCGACGTTCTTGATT